>NC_057917.1:47671572-49069965 GCF_018873765.1 Telopea speciosissima | reverse complement strand
AGAATGAGATTGAGAGTTTGGATAGTAAAACCTGGATGTGCTTGCATGAATGTAATTGAAAAGCTTGAATACTTGCATAAACTTACCATGGCCTCCTCTTCTAAATCTTCAAGTCTTGTCATCAACTTAAGAACTTAGACTAGAAGGCTTAAAACCTAAACTAGAATTAAGAAATTACAACCCAATTGAAGACTTAAATTGAAATTAAAGCATAAACTAAACCTATTATAACCATTAACTAAAAATCATAAAAGCAAACTAGAACTTAGAAAAGCAAAAAATCACAAATTAGAAGGAGAAGAAGAAAAGAAATTTTACTAAGTGAATGAGCTAAAAATTACATTAAAAACTGAATTAAAATTGAATTAGAAACTAACTAAAAACTGAACTAAAAAAGTAACTTCTTACAACCCAAATGGCAAGGGGTATTTATAGGGGAAGAGAGGAGAAGAGAGAAGGGGGAAGTGTAGGAGAAATATTCCCTAAGAAAAGAGAATATTCTCTTCTCCTTCCTCTTTTACAATGCCTTGAATCTTAAGAAAAAAGAAAAAAATAGAAAGAAGAAGAAGATTATTTACATAGACCTTCTATTTTTAGAAAAGTAAATTTCTAATTCTAACTTGTGCTTCATTTTCTTTGTAGATATCTTCTCCAAGCCATAAAATCAAAGCATCTTTGATTTTTCAACCTTCCATAGATGAGAAAATATCTTTCAAAATAAATCTATCCCAAGTAGAATTCTAGAAGTGCTCTTGAGAAGTTGGAGGAGAGAGAGAGTAAGGGCGATGACTAGGATTCCTTTAAGAATAAATAAAATACCCATTCTATCCTTCAAAAAACGTGGAGCATGAGGTACTTATATAGGCCTCACCATTGTGTTCCTTACGAAAAATCACCCAAAATAGACCCAAATTTCGTCCAATTTGGAGTTCGGGAGCCCAAGATATCTCAAGTTGAAGTTGGACTGTCCAGAGCCCTCCAAATGGAATCTTTCGGGTACAGGAAATATAACTTCTGGTTATTCATTAAGGCCCCTGGAATCCGAACTTCCGTTTTACTTTGTCCCCGACCGACTGTCAATAATTATAAATAAACCCTTCTAGACCATTTTCGTGCTTCGTTACTAAAACGGCCGTAACTTCTTCGTTTCAACTCGGAATCAAGTGCCGTTTGAACCGTTACGAAGCTGACTCGATGGGCTACGCATCCAAGCCATTAACATCTCTAAACTGCTTAAAAACATTTCCTTAACATCATCTCCTCCATTTTTACAAGAATTCACCTAAAACCTGAAAAGCACAAGAAAGCACCGAGTAACTCTGTCCAATGTGGTAAAATGTATATTTTATGCCCTAAGATTTCACACATAAATGTGCTCATCAAATATCGTCATCGAAAAATATATCTTCCAACAGTCTCGTTTTAAGGGTTGGATGTGCTGATAAGTGATCTATGATTGCTCGTCTTTTGATTGACTTTTGAATCACACGTTTGACATCAAACTCTGATAATAAGTGCAACCATCGTGCTAATGTCCCTGTCAAGGCAGGTTTCTCGAATAAGTACTTGATTGGATCCATCCTCGAGATTAGAAACACTTGGTGGGCTATCATGTAATGTCTCAACCGCCTGGTGGCCCAAATCAGACCTGTGCAGACCTTCTCTAGTGGTGTATATCATGTCTCATAGTCCACAAATTTCTTGCTCAAATAGTATATGGCCTGTTTTGTCTTACCATCTTTTTTATGTTGGGCCAGCATTGCTCCCATGGCCGTGTCAGCTACAGACAAGTATAACAATAGAGGTTTGTCGGATATCAGGGGTGCCAACACCGACGGGTTGGCCAAGTATTCTTTGATTGTTTCAAACACGACCTCATTGCTCATTCCATTCCTTTGGCTCATTCTTTTTGAGTAGCTTGAAGATTAGTTCGCACACCATGGTTAAACAAGAAATGAACCAACTGATGTATTGTATTCTTTTAAGAAATCCTCTAATTTTTTTTTTGGTTTTGGGTGGTGGCATGTCCATAATCGCCTTGATCTTGGTGGGGTCGACCTCATTGCCCCTGTGGCTAACTATGAATCCTAAGAGTTTTTCGACTGTGGTCCCAAATACACACTTATGGGGTTCTAGCCTTAGCTTGTATGTCTTAATTCTTTCAAAGAATTTTCTTAAGACTCCAACATGTCCCTCACGTTCTTTTGACTTGACGATCATGTCGTCGACATAGACCTCAACCTCTTTGTGCATTAGGTCATGCAAAATGGTGGTTGCTACTCTTTGATAGGTTGCCCTTGCATTCTTGAGCCCAAACGACATCACCTTGTAACAGTGTGTTCCCCCATTGAGTTATAAAGGATGTCTTTTGCATGTCTTCGGGTGCCATTTTAATTTGGTTCCATAAAGGATAGAAGGGCATTCTTGATCGCATTGTCTACGAGTATGTCAATATACGGTAGGAGAAAGTCATCCTTTGTACTCACTTTGTTCAGATCCCTAAAGTCTACACACATTCGGACTCGTTCATCTTTCTTGGGTACCGGCACAATGTTTGTGAATTCACCTAGAAGGGTGGTGAAAAGATGAATGTAGTGGAAAATAAAAACTTATGCGAAAATAAAAAATATTATCAATAAAAGACAATTTAAATTGTAAAGATAACACGAGATTTATAGTGGTTCGGCCAAAACTTGCCTACATCCACTCCTCTCACCTTAGAGAGAATTCCACTAAAAACAATCTTGACAATGAGCAAGAGAACTCGTACAAATTTTGATTGAGAGCAAGAGGACTCAACACTACTCTTGATTCCGAGCAAGAGGACTCAACCAATCTTGATTTCGACCAAGAGGACTCAATTAATATATATGATAAAAATTACTAGTATAAGGATTACCTTAACCTTAGTAAGTGTGTAAGCTACCTTCCACCCTTGGAGCTTGAAGCTAGATGAGGTCGAGGAGCTTGAGTGTATGAGCTTTGTGATGCATTGATTCTTAAAATCAATGAAGGCTCACTTGAGGCTATGGCACTTAGAAGTTGTATTGAAGTCTCTTAATGATGGTGATTATAATTAATTAGAGCTTTAATAAGTGCCTATTTATAGGATAGGTAGCTAAAATTAATTAGGAATCTGTCTTAAGATCGGATTCAAAAGACAGAGCTAATCCGGTATGCCGGATCACCAAATTACTTAAATTAAAGCCTTTGACTCAACGGTCAAATCCCAACGGTTATAATTGGATTCGGCATGCTGGATCCATGTCTACAGTGACAATTTTGATTCGGTATATTGGATTCAAATCTAGAGCATTCTGTTTGCTCTCTGTGGCTTTACATTTGTGGGATAATATGATCTGGTATGCCATTTACAGATTCAGTATACCGAATCAGCAGATTTGTATGAATTCTGCAAGTCCTTCAAAGGACTAATATGGGGTGATATCCAATTCGCATGGGCACATGGAATTGGGTTATTTTTCACCTCCTAAGGTCTTTCTTCATGTATGCATGCGTGTGTGTGTGCGATACATTGATTTAGACCTTAATACATTTTTTACAATTTTATTACAATTTCAAAAGTACTTCAAGTCTTGGGTGCTTCATGTCTTGAGTACATCATAGCTTAGCTTGAATTTCTTCCAAGAATCATTTGAAGTGCTTGTGTTGCTTGTGTATATGTACTCTTGAACTTAGGTGCTCCCCCTCACTTGTTGCCATGCTCTTGTAGAGGGCTTCTTATGCATCTAGGCTTTTTATGCATCTAGAACAAGAGTTAGTACACAAAGTTTAATTGTTATCATCAAAACCATAAAGGAGTGTATGAGGTCCTTTCCTCAACAATCTCCCCCTTTTTGATGATGACAAATAATTTATCAAAGTAGTGAAAATAATGTAATCTTGCACAAAGGTAAATCCAAAATGCATATCATGATTGAAATTCATAAATGAGAAATTGCATAAATAGATTACAAACAAAGTAGTAAAAATAAACTGGTAAACTTTCAAGATTATTACATCCATTTTCATTTTCACTTTTTCTCCCCCTTTTGACATTATCAAAAAGTAAGAACAATAAAATTATGGGGCTTCGGGATTAGGTTGATTTTGAGAAGACATCCCGGGAAAAGGTGGAATAGAGGGAATAGAGCTAGACTCTCTAGGGTAGGGTGCCCGAAAGGATGGTCGAAACCCTTGAGGTATGAAGCCTTGGGGAGTGGCTCCCGGAGTGTCAAGAGATAGAAAACCAAGGTTCATAGTCAAGTTTTAGACCGCTGTGAGGATCTGCTCTTTTCTAGAGTTCATTGATTCAAAGCCTGTTCAGAATTCTTGACGCAGTGACACCACATCTTGTTGGAGCTATTGTTGTCCCATTTCAAGGTCAATCACTCTCGTGTTGGTCTCTTCCATGTAGTCCTCCAAATTGGAAACCCAAGTTTGAAAAACTTTGGGTACCCAAGGTTGTTGACGGGGTTGTCTCCTTGGTTGTTGTTCTTCTTCATTACTGGAGTCACCTTCCTCATATTCTTCATGAAAGTCTAGAATGTGGATGGTGTGGAAAGAATTTTGAGTAATAGGAAGGAAAGAAGTAGTAGATTCAACCTCACGATCAAGGTTAATGTCATAGGCCTTGAAGATGCGGGTGAGATGGTGACCATAAGGAAGGTTTGTGGACCTCCTTGGATGTGCAATGGTCTCCATGTACCGTATGATGAAGTAAGGAAGACACAATGGAGTAGTGGTGTTGACACAATAGGTGAGATAAGCTTGAGGGGTCAAGCACTGACTCCGATCTCCTCCTCTTGGGATGACATTATGTTGGATGATGTATGAGATGACGTGAGGGATGAGCTTGAGGCTAGAAATAGGAACCAATCCCTCATCTCCAAGATATTCTTCGAGGATGCTAGAGTAAATTTCTTGATGATCGATGAGGTCTCGAAAGAAAGTGCTCTTGGGAGTCCAAAAGAGACACGGACCTTCACTAGACATTTGGAGGAGACTAGCAAGATCATCGATAGAAATGTCCATGTGGTTGCCCTTCACAAATGTACTTATCTTCAAATCCCTTTTTATCCCACTAAACCGGAGATTGTTGTAGAAGTATTTCACGAGATTTGGGTAGCAGGGTTCCGAAAGGTGAAGGAAGGAATCCCACCCAATATCCCTGAATTTTTATTCAATGTGCAAACTTTGGAAAGAGGGAACATCCACATCTCTTCCTTCTTCAATTTTTTTTATCACGGAAGAGATGCCAAGTTTCCCGGCATTCATCGTTAGGAAAGAGTCTACTTCCACTAGCTCCTGCTGCCGAAGAGGCTCCACAATTCGGTGCAAATTGACCTCTATGTCGACCTCTTTTTGAAGGTAGGGCAAGGGCATCTTGAGGCATTGGTTGTTTTCCTTTACGACTCATACTTGAAGGAAGAGTGAGAGATTTGAGAGGGATGAGTGAGATTGAGTGATTTGGAGTGTTTAGCACAAGGGGAGTGATTTGTAATTGAAATAATGTGAACAAAATGACAAAATAGTGCCTTTATATAGGCCAAGCTTAGTCACCAACGGCTAGAAAACGGCAAAAAATCTGCCAGAAAAGGCGATTCGGCATACCGAATCAGATCTGGCATACACAATTTCCTCTCGGGAAGTTCACATCTGTTGAAAAATAGGAAATGGTATGCCAAATCGAGTTTTTCAGCAATTTTCACAGTTTTAAAACAACAGAGATGCAAATTATCATTCAAAGGGGTTACATAACCCAAGTTCTCTTCTTAACAAACAAAATCTTTCCTTACTCAGGGGTTTAGTAAAGATGTCTGCGAGTTGCTTCTTGGTCTCAATAAAGTCAAGTCTGATCTCACCTCTTTGAGTTGTATCACGCAAGAAGTGGTGGCGGATATCAATATGTTTTGCTCTTGAGTGTAAAATCGGGTTTTTACTTAAGTTAATGGCACTGGTGTTATCACACTAGATTGAGGAAGTGTCAAATGTAATTCCTTCACTCACACTCCTTGTTCTTCCTTCTTTCATTTATGATGAATTTTGCTTGCATGCATGCATATCCTTCATGACCCCCATCCCTGATAGTATAAAACTCATTCATACATTCATTCTCTAGTTTCTGCATACATTCATAATTTTTCTTACATCTTACATTCTCTCCAAAGCATGTTATTCATTCCATTATGCTTAGCAATAGAAAGACCAGCAAGTCCGGGCGGACTAGGGTGCCTAATACCTTTCCCGGACCGTAACTTGACCCGTACCCAGACCAACAGACCATTTGATCCCCAAAAGGGCGTAATATGAGAGTCATTACATTTACAATTTTTTGGTCCTAGACCCTCTCTAGGTGGTGACTCCCCTACATTACATTTTCACCCCTCTCTCTCTTTTCCCTATCCAAAGGAAAGGGATGAGGTGGAGGATGCGTGGTGATTTCCCAACGCTGTTGTGCCATTGCCCTCACAAGGAGTGACAAGCTTTCTAGGTAAGTTGAGATCCAGAGTCATCATTGGGGACGGGTTCTGCCTCTTCGGTCTAATGGGAGCTACTGGCAGGACCTCTCCGCAATCTCTTGAAAGGTGGGAGCACAACAACGTCCTCAATATTGGCAATCTCCTGATCTACAGAGGTTCCCTCTGATTTCTTGATTCCAAGAGAAGGGGGAACAGGCGACAACGCGACTGCGGGAAAAAGAAAGAGAGGTCGTATTTAGTTAGAAATTACAAAAGAAGAAACAAAGCAATACCTAAAGACTCACGATATTTGAGGATAAAGACACATTGATTGGCTAGTCGAGATTCAGGCTCTGGAACATGAAGCCTAGAGGACACATCTTTTGCAGCAATGAAAGACATTGGGCGAATTACATCAGCTATAGAGAAGTGAGCATTTGGCCGAGGAGGTTGTTTATCCAAGAATTTGGCAAATTCTTTCTCAAAACGTCTCATATCCACATACAAGCCCTTCATAGTTCAAACCGCATTCTCTGGACGAGATAGGAAATCACGTAGTTGTCTCTCTCTCAACCAACAGATAGCCTCACGATGCCTTTCATTCATGACAAGCCAATCAGGATGATACTTTATTTGGAAGAACTCCTCATACTCTACAACAAATTTGTAGAGAAGAGAGACATCTTTACCTTGGTCTTGTGTTGACCGTTTCTTCATTTTCTACGACAATTCAGAAAATTTATCTATAGCGGAGTCAATTCGGCTGGAAGTGGAAGATTGACAATCATCAAATGGTTCAGTCTAATCATTCTAGACCAAGAAGGAGTACTTCAACCACCAAGATGAAAAATCTTCAGACACCATAGGAAGAGGATCAAAGTAGCATGGCTGAAAATTAGAAAGCGCTAGTTGGCTCATTAAGGTGATGTCACAAATACTATCATAGTCTTTTAATACCCGACGGTCAGGACCCCCTTCAGCATTAGCAAAGTAACAGGGGTAAGGAATGGCTTGAACAAGGCCAAACTGACGAGCCCAAAATTGAGGTTTGTAAGGCTCTATACTGCACGTGTTGTTTTTGGTATGCTCAAGGTAAATTCCAAAATGGAGGTCTCGGCATGTCAAAAAGAGGCCCACAGATCTTTGTGTTTAAGGGGATTATGAAGAGCCTCAATCAACCAAGGAGGTGTACTTTTAGAATATTGAGAAGGAGTAAAAAGGGCTGGAGATCGGTCATCATCAAGTTCAAAAAACAGGCGAAAGCACTGTAATAGAGACCAAGAGATTGGCAAGTAGAGTAGTTTGAAACCAACGGCTGGATATTTGTCAGTGTTCTGGGGAGGGCTAAACTCAGGAAAATAAAGACTTAACCACAACTTGAGAACCCAAAAAGGGCCTCCCCCATGAATGAAATTCGACTCAATAAGGTCGTTACAGCCACGATACAGAGATGAAAGGACAAAAGTAGCAAGGTTGATCGATCGGCCACTTGCCAAAGCATTGGCTAGACTGAGGTAAGCTTTTGTCATCTTTTCAGCCCAGGTACAAATAAGGCAGCGGCAGGTACAAGACAAAAGGAAAGCCACATATTCAGGCTTTTTAACTGGCCCTTTTTATCTTTGGCGGCGGGCCAAATAGGAGGTATAATTGGACTACTTCGTAAAGTCTAGATCCCAGTCAATTCTGGAGCAATCAGAGCCATCGTTGAACTCTTCGCCCTCAGTTTTGAGACCCAGAAGGGCACAAATGTCTAAGAGGGTAGGGCTCAACATTCCAAAACTAAAATGAAAAGAATTGGTTGATCGAGACCAGTTTTGAAGGGCACCATGAAGAAGGTCAGTATCAAAATGGTAAAAGATGGTCGACATATGGATTGCATCATAGATGCCAAGTTTTTTCCAGATGGCGCCCTTGACAGATGACATCCTTCCAACCAATTCATTCCATTCATCATACCTAGAGGGCCAATGCCTTTTAATGGTGGTAAGCTTGAGCATCGGGGAGCTAGGTGTCCCCTTTCTAAAGAACAGAGGAGCGTTTGGTTGAGCTGGAAAATTTAAAAGGGAATCAGTTGTAGAAGGATCCTCAAAGAGAGGACCCACAACAAAGTGACCATCTCGGGAGGGGAGTACCTCCAAGTTCACGCCAGGATGAAGATTGGCACGCCTCTCTTGAAGATGATCTGCAATCTACTTGGAGTCACCTACAACTTGTTTCGACTGGCTCATTGTCGTATCAAAAACGAAGAAGCAGGCAAGAAAGGAGAAGAGGACCTGTTAGTTCGCTTCGGCTCTAGAGAAAATGAAGTGGCGAAGAAAATGGAAAGAAGATGGGTTTTAAAGAAAGGGTTTAGAATCCCCCAAGCACAAGGAAGCATGATTACTTCCTTGGGAAACGACAAAAGATCTATGAGAAGTTTTGAGCGCTACTTGTGATTGGCACACGTGTCGTTAGTGGCGTGCTTCAAGGAAATGCGTTGTTTCAGCGTACGGCTCGTCAGAGATTTTTTCAAGTATAGACCGATACAATCGGTCAGAGATTTTTTCAAATATAGACCGATACAGGCGCAATCTTGAAGGACTGGGAGGCTGAAACGTCCTCAAAGATTGCGAGGGCCATTGTTTACACCCTACTTTCGTTCAGCCTAGACGTCAACATTAGGGAAGATCAACTAAGACCGATTGCGGACAAACCAGAGCTGGGTTCAGTCATGGTAGTTCCTCGGTCATGACATTTGCGGTTCATACAATCGGTCAGAGAGGCGCTGACGGTTACAATCGGTCAAGTGGTTATAACCAACTCCGCCATGTCAGGATAGAGGCCACGATTAAGACATGATAACTGATGGATCAGTTATAGTTTAGTAGTATAAATAAGACAATGGAATCAGAAGAAGGGATCCTCAATTATATACTCAAAATTGCATTTTTTTACTTTACTTTTAGTTTTTCGTTTTCTTACGATGGTGTAGACTTAAAGGATTTGCCTTTGGCCCTTCTGCTCTATACTGTAGATTGGTCATTTTGAGTGGTTTATAGTAAAATCATAATACATCATTTTCAGCCGGTATCTGTGTCATTTTGTTTCGTGTGAAAGTCCTTGGATTACCGAGGCAAGAGAGGAGCTTACTATTGCCAGAAATAGAGAATAGCTCTCTAAAGTGACTTCGATTCCATATCGGAAGGAAATTGGAGGAAACAATCCTATGACCATTAACAAGTGGTTATACTGCAGAGTGATAGCTTTTAGCTTTTGAACCTAACAGCCTAACACCTGGTTTAAAGGAAGGCTTTCTGATTACTGCAGCATTGTAATGATCTAGTATTTAACTAATATGATCGATAGCTAGCAGGCATCAACAAAGGACATAAATCAGGAATAACCTAGATTAATGTTCGAGATACCAAACACTTGGTTCCTTCTTAACTTTTCCCATGAAATTTGTTGTACCTTCTGGGACCATCTCTGATCTCTCAGCAGGTTTCTTTAAGAACAGAACAAGATTAAGTACATGTGATGTGGCAAACACCAACCAAATAGTTTTTATTCAGATTCTCACATTTCATCTAAAACCACTGCTACCTTTTATTGGCTAGATATAACTGTTACAACAACCCACCACACCATTTGTTATTTGCAGTGAGTAGCATGGTGTTAAGTTCTTTCAATCTCTTGTCAAGGCAATGTGTAAGCTGCAAAACCAGCAACAAGGAGAAGATTATTTAGAAAGCTATATCAAGGCATCTACCAAAATAAGTTCAGAATCAGGGAATAAAAATAAAAAGGGCTTCGCTAAAATCAGTTTTTTTTGGGGGGGGGGGGGGGGAGGGTGTTGAATCTAAAACTTGCTGGGGTAAAAACTCTTACCTCCACACTTGTAATCAACAAGATTGCAACGCTTGGGGATGGTCACGGCAACTTGACGTGATCAGCAAGGTTGCAACGCTTGGGGATGGTCACAGCAACTTGAGGTTTCGCTCCAGAACTCTTGGCTGTCTGAGAAAGCATAAAGGCAGTTGGGGTTCTTCCCAATTTGCTTGATCTGAAGGCAGCACTTATCAGAGACTGCAGCTTTGACATCTTGAGCAGCCATTATACATGGAGCAAGCTTCAAAGCCTCACTCTAAACAGGAGTATCCCCACGTTCTCGAGCCCCATGGACCTTTTCAATGCCAGGGAGACCTAAAACCAAAAGCAACCCCACAAGGATAATATGCTTCATTGAAACCTCCATCTCTCCAATATATAAACAGAACGAACAAATATTTCCAATTCACAACATACATAGAACAAATCTGAATCAACAACAGCGATGAACAAATCCTTCCAATCCCCTGGATTTTATAGTGCAACCTTCCTCCCAAAAGTGCTTGCATCTGAAATCCACTTACTTCTAGTGGTGGTGGCACTATAGCAAAAGGGCATTTATTTATTGCAGCACTAACACCTGAATTGGGTTATTGAAGACTACTTGGTTATTTCATGATCAGTTAGAAGTGGGAACCTGCAATAGTCATGCCCATTATCCCTTTCTATCTTTTCACTAGATATGCATAAAAAGAGCCTTTCATAGGCAGCTGCCATCGTAGTAGCAGCAAACAACTTCAAACCTCTCTGTCTAGCCACCTCACCCTTCTTCACCAGAATTCCTCTTCCATCTCCCAAAACCTTATAAAGAGCCTTACTCAACGAATTTACAGTTGGTGAAAATGTATAACCCATCTCAGAACCAACGATCACAGACCCTGTTATGCTGGCAAGTCTAGTTGCCATTACTGGTTTACCAGAAAGCATAGCTTCTAACAAGGTGTGATCTAATCCTTGAGCTCGAAGAGTTGGGTTCACAAAGATGTCCAATGCATTATAAAACCTTGCCAGTTGCTTTTGTTCCAGTGGCCCTAAAACCAGAACATTGGGTCCAAGGTCTCTGTATCTATCAGCCCAGGGCCCTTGTCCAGCAACCAGAACGAAGATTCTCCTCTGCAAAGTCTCATCTTCCATGAACATCTGCTTCAGAGATTCAAACATTATTGGATGTCCTTTATCCTTCACTAACCTCCCCGCCATCCCAAAGAGCAAAGCTCCTGAATCTGGAATGCCAATCTTCTGCCTAAAATCTTTGCCACTTGCAGTGTCTGGCTTGAAGATTTCCTCATCTACACCATTAAGAATAACATGAACACGTTCTTCAGGGATCATGTAAATTCTTTTCAGTATATCTCCTGCATGATCACTAGTAGCAACATGATGAGAATAACGTGGAAAGAACTTCACCTCTTCCACAACCTTAATGGCTCTCTTAGTTAGTGCTAATGCCTGGGGCTCTTCAGGAGTCCTTACAAGTTCCTGGATGATGTCAGAATGTATGGTTTCATATGCAATCCCATGCCAGGAAACAGCAAGGTTAGATAGATTCCGAGCTCGAGTGTGCATAAGACCAACACTTTCAGTGTGAACCACATCAAAGGGTTTCCCCGAAGTGTTTTGGTTAATAAACTGATTCCAAATCTGGGCTTGATCAAGGTAACCTGCGGCCGTTGGTTTTGATAGGTGGAAATTCATGTTGATTTGTGGATATGTAGGGAAAGAGGAATTTGAGGAGGATGCGGTGAAGATGTGAAGTTCATGGCCTCTTTTTGCAAGGGCAAGGTGAAGGGTTAAGGCATGCCGTTCAAGCCCTCCCACAAGATTCCTGTACGGCCATTTCTTGACAAAGACAGCGATTTTGAGGAGCTTTGGAGGTGGGTTTGAAGAAAAGGAGAGAGAGTTCCATGCAGCAGGAAAATGTAAGAGATCTATGGGAGCTTTTTTCTCTAATGGCATGAAGAGGTTTTGGAGATGGCAAGAGCGTGAGAAACGAGACCAACAGAGAAATGAGATAGAAGGGACGGAAGAGAGGAGAAAGAGAATGTAGCAAAAGCAACGGAAATTGAAGACGGTGGATAGCACATCTTTTGTCATTTCTGGCTACAGAGTAGGAGATTCAATTGGATCAAATCACAGTGCTTAAAATTGGGAGCTATATATATCAGTTTCAGCTGAGGAAAAAGTCAATTAGATTCTGAGAACTCTTTAGTGGAGAATATAATAGCTTATTTTGTTCTTTCTTTGGTTATCTACTTTCAAAGAAGAAAGATTAAAGAACCCTTTTCTAATTTCTTTTTTCATCCCAAGAGAAACCTGCACATGGTTCTCTACCAAAGAAACCCTAAAATATGCTTTATCTAGTCAAATATGCTTTGCTTGAACGGCACAACTGCAACCCTCCACACTCAAAGCTACCAGAAAGTTTTTTTAAGATTTTATTTTTTTTTAAACTCATTCTTACCTAAATTTTAATAACTTCATAAATTTTCCGGCAACTTACCACCACTCCCAAATCTGGGATAGAATACTTTTGAAATTTGAACCACCGCACTCGTACAAACTTTGAAAATTCTAACATACATTATTACACTGTGCCTACCCAAAAAATTTACCTAATCCATTGAACTAAAATAATATGGAGTAAACTCAAATTACCTCTAGTCCAGCTTTCGCATACTAGATTCAGTCTCCTTGATAATGATGCACGACGAACAAGAAGAACAGCAGGAATGAAGTCATATGACATCAAATAGAGCAATCCGTTTGCCGAAAAAATCCCTTCATAAAAGTCCCTATCCGGTTCGTAATCTCGGATGGAATTAGTATGGCCGATCCCTTGACATTTTACTGGAACGGTACCTAGATTGGGATTCTCATTTAGATCGACCGATCCGATCTTAGAACTTCATCAATATTAATATATATATATGTTAGCATATGAGCATTCCATTAATCACGGAGGTTTAGGGATTACCTGAACCGAATGTAGTCACAGCGAAAGGGATGATCGAATGCGGCTTGCGGTTACTAGCAGATCACGATAGCGACAGGCTTCTCCACTTGAGAACTCCACACCACAAAACCCTAGGCAACGATGGAAACCCTAGGATAACACAGAACTTGAAAAGAGAGGGAGAGAGACAATTAATTAATCCTTAATGAGGGTTGAGCCTAATAAGTATATTTATAGGCTACACCCAAGCCAGCCAGAGGAGGGATCGGTCACTTTAGTGATCGTCCCCCTCTCTCTCTCGTTTTCGGCTCAGCCAACTTGCCCCATGTGGGCGGACTAGCTGGGTCTTAGGCCCACTAACAATTTACATCTCCCACTCGCCCACACAGGGCGCATATATTATGTATTCAAGTTTCTCTCATTCCACGTTATCCTCCATACAGGTAATGGGGCATGCGACTTGTCAAGATGATACAAGGTAGGAGTACTATATCAAACTTCCATCTAGCCAACATAGTACATCACTCTCAAAAGTCTTGAAATACCCCAAACGATCTACTTACACCCGATCTAACACTCTCGACCCTTCATGATGAGTAGTGTTAATCCTTGGTATGCAATGTACTCATAACTGCGTCGATCACTAATACGATCCGTCGCCCGGGCAATGAGTCACATAACAAAGGTGTAACGTCCAATGGATTTCCCTGAGCCCTTCATGTTAATCCAAATATCCCCAACAGCTTTCCCAATCGCTTCCCGCTGGACCGCATCATCCATGGTCCTAAGGAGAACGTCAAAGTAGCATCATTGGGTGTCTTTTTCATGACATCGTCTCAGGTAATAAGGGTATTGTGGGATTAATATATCCACGTGACTCACACAGTGACGAAGCAGGAATCCATTCTGTCACTCTCACAATCGGTCGTCATGAGCACATGCAGTATGATATGCATGCTATGGCGTAACTCCCATTAGGGTGGGCATGTCACTCGCAATAAATAAACACCATACAGATCTTAGTCTAGTCGCTTCTCTAAGCACCTAACCTGAGTCTCTAGCGCAGTCACCCTGAAGTAGCTAAAATTACAAAAGATGCTATTTTATATCTTATATTCATATCCATTTGATGTGGCATTTTGATAATTTTACTAAAACTTCGAATCAAAGTTTGAGTAACTTTCTTTGCTTTGGACTAAAATTTGGCTATTGAGATGTATATATAGTCTGCTATCACATGGACTAACCCATGAACTGCCAAGTGGTAAATAGTGAAACGTTATTCTTCACCAGGCACAGTGACACTTAGAAGGACCCGTAATCCTACATCATATTTCTCCATTTCACTACCAATCCATAGGCATGTTCACACGAATCACACCTTGTGCTATTAATTAAAAGAGTGAGATATATGAATGTTACCTTCATTGAAGAGCCTTAATAAAAACGACGCGGGAGGGGGGGGGGAGGGGAGAGAGAGAGAAACTCTCTACATAATCAATGTTTGCAAGAAAGGTACAACATGAAACAAAACACCTGACTGTATTTACTTTAATCTGTCAAGAAACAACAATGTCTAGAATGACATACCCTTACTATACACAAACACCTAGGGAAATTCCTTCTGCACAACATAGAATCAGAACAGAGATTACACCTTTAACCTTTGACATCAACTTCTTCAGAAGTACTTTTGGGATCTGGTAAGTTAATTATCTCATCTTTCTCTATCGGGTTCCTAACACACACTGGCTCAGTCCTCGCTTCAGCCTCAAAGGAGTTCACAGATTTGTATTGGTTTTCTTGGGTTTCTTCATTCTGGTTGACATATCCTACTTCTGTAGTTTTTGTTTTTGACATGAGAGGCTTTTCTGAAGATTTCATAGATTTCTGAGACAAGAGCTTAGAGAGGGATTTTCTAAGAGGCTTCTTTGAAGTAATAGAATCTCCGCTGCTGTTTTCCTTGGCTCCTTTAGTTACCTTGTTGTGGTCCAGGCTTTTATGTGGGCTCCGACAAGACCCACCAGCTTCCGGGAAATTTTCTGCAGCAGTATTGGAGCTCTTGTGTCTTCCAAGCTTTGGTGAAATTGCACGTGTTGATGGTATCTACGATGATCAACAACACAAACAAACATAAAAAGTCAATGGTATATAAGAGTCAACTCACAGACAGATCACAAGCAGAAGCAGAAGAGATCATTTAACTCTACGGGATCAAAGGACATCAAATATAGAGAGACACAAGATATTACTAAAGAACCAGAAATAAATTCCAAGTTGCGAATTTTTTTTTAAGAAAATGCTGTGTTTGACTAAAATTCTATTTACTGTTTCAGAGATGGAACAGCAAGGGCAACTCAAGAATAACAGGTCCTGTTAGATTGATTTAACATATGTAATGAGACCAAAGAATGTGCAGCAGCATCAGGCAACACACAGACATGTTCAAGGTAATGGAGTTTCTGTAAGATTGGGAGTACTATATGACGGAGAATATGTAAAGGGGACAAAAGTGGTGAGAATGAAACTGTGACATGAGATATCACATGGCACCATGGAAAAGAATCAAAGGGCTCTGAGATTGCGGCAAATATATAGATAGATAGATGATTTTAAGCTTTAAACAAGTTTGGAAATAGGTAAAGAGAATTAGAGTTTTCAGTCCAAGGACATCCTAGCTAGGTAACACTTGGATGATTAAACCATAACAAAGCGCTTGCCGCAAATGTTCTAAAAGCCAATGGGATAAAGTGATGCCAATAAACCACAGAATACCTTTCAGGATGTAATCCTGCATACAAAATGATAAGCAAAGACTTGCAAACAAGCAGCCCTCTCACAAACACCAAAGCCAACCAATTATATGTTGGTGAAAAGCAGGTTTTAGGGTAACTGCTAGATGAACTTAGGACTAAAAGTCAAGTTCAAATCCAGAAGTGTGGAACATATTTTAAATATCAGTAAATAAATATGTGATTCAGCTAAAAAATTTCATACCCAAACCTTTAGCATGGATGTCTTCCTATTTAGTTGGGATAAGGCTCTACGAGTTCCATTCAGTTGAGTTCTATTGTATATGGTTTATTAGATTGAATTCACGATATTAAGAATAAAGCACCAAAGTTTAATCAATTTGAGTTCACAGTAGACCTAATGTTGGTACATACAGAAAATGAGTTGTGCTTAAAAAATGGAGATAATTTCCTCAAGAAAAGCAATGAAATTATCTATGGTTCGAACATGTCCTGTTCCAAGTTGTTGTTCCTTTTGGTTGATTGTTGGGGCAACGCAAGAGTTTGTGGGCCTTAATAGATCTAAGTACTGCATCTTTTACTCTGTTGGGTTGCTAAATTGGTTTTCAGTAGTTGTATTGGTTCAGTTTTTTGTGCTTGTTTCATATGCAGGATATTCGGCTTTATGGATTTTAATGCCACAATTTAAGGTTTAATTGAAATAATAAAAGTGGTCAGTCAGTCCAGCAATGGGCAATGATTTGATTTTAATTTTCTCTTGTGCTGATTATTTTTTTATTAGTTACATGATTCAAATTGGATGTAGCAAAAAGTCAATCCCCCTATTATGAATTCCTCTTTAATTTCTTCTTCAGTTTGTGAATCTCTTACATATAATTCTACTAACACCATGGTGAATCCGACTGGTTTAATGGTCGCAGGAATCTATGAACCTGAACTTAATTTAGCCAAGTGGAACATTAACATTTTGATAGGTGGACAAAGTTTTTTAACAGATGCAGGTAGAGTCAAAGTGCAGGATTCGAAGGAAGCAGAACTCTTCGGTCTTCTTCAAGGTTGGGAAAGAGCAACAAAAGAAAGCATCTCAATTCAGCAAATTTGACTATGCAACAAAGAACTTTTTTACCTCTTTACTTACCCGAACTTATATCCCATTCCCGGGAACCTTATACCTCTTTTTTTTTAACTTAGCTGAAAAAAACTGACAACTTTGAGACTATTTCTTTCCACCACTGTAAAGACAAGGAAAGAACCATTGCCTCCTACCTGTACTTTTCTTTCTAGTTTATATAATATTTTTTCTTTCAAAAAAAAAAAAAAATGTAGCCAAAAGTCCCTTTTGTATGTGGCCTAGGCATATTCATCAACAATTCAAGTTCCGGTTAATGGAAAAGGATTTGGCTATGGTTAAGAGATGGACTCTTGTTTGTGTCCGATGGTTAATGGTTGAAACCAAAAAGGATGCAGAAAGCAATCAGCTGCTGCTTTCTCTGTTTCTTCCCCTACCTCTGCAATACTTCATAAAAGATAAGTTTCTACCCAGCTCTATTATTTTTGGATGAAATTTACTCTTATCTAATAGATTAGGTTACCTTTGTTTCAAATTAGTGATATTTTCGCTCAAATAGATTCTTGAAATCTAGAATTATATGTGTTCCTGAATTTACAACAGATATCGGATCTCAGGTTCTATTTCTAATTCTTCATTCAATTAGAATCTTGAAATGTAGATTTCTCATATAATCTCACAGTTCTATCAAAAAGAAAATGAGAAAAAATTGAAATACCTTCTTCAGTTCAATCCTTGGAGGAGGTTCTTTATAGAAACTTGGTATTGGTGTAGCTTTAAATGTCAAGCTCTTCCTAAGTTCCTTGATCTCTGCTTCCTGACTCTCCTGCAGAGTATGATGATGAGATGGAGTGAATAGTCTGAAAGGGACAAGATTTAAAACACGACAATGAGAATAAAATTCTTTTTGAACTTCTTTTTAACACCTTTGTTTTGGCCTGCAAGTTGGTTCTTTCCGCTTCCTTTGCGTAAATCTTTTCTTCTAGCTTCGAAAAGAACTGGAGAATAGAAACCATAATTAGTTCATGTACTGCAATTAAATTAGATCTATCAACAAAGAGGTAATACCACCGATAGCCATTCAATATTGAAATGTTCTCTCACCTCTTTCCTTTTCTCAGCACGCTCATCCAACCTGAAGTTAAATCCCGAACTACTGATCCTCCGTTGTTCACGAGGTGTGCTGCTTTGATAATATGGAACATATTGAAATAAGGTAATCAAAAAGTGGACCAGGAAAATAAAGATCTTTTGAAAGAAAGAAGCAAAATAATAAGATTGAATGTACAAGAAGAACCCATACGAGCTACTTGATCCCGCAACCTCATCATCTTTAACAGGCAGCACTTTTATCATCAGCTTTGAGTTTTGATCATGCGA
The DNA here is from genome assembly GCF_018873765.1 of Telopea speciosissima. NCBI lineage: Eukaryota > Viridiplantae > Streptophyta > Magnoliopsida > Proteales > Proteaceae > Telopea > Telopea speciosissima. Next base: position 49,051,482 of record NC_057917.1, on the reverse strand, counting down.
TCTACAATCACATAAAAAGCAACCCATTAAGCAGGCAGCGAAAAACTTAAGGGAAAAAAAATCATGTTGAACTAGGAAAACAGCAAATGTTATTTTGCAAAGCAGGGAGAATTTGATATAAATAAATTCTTGTGAAGCATTTTGATAATATATCTGTTCCCCCTTTATATAAATCATTAGACCTTGAGTTCTATATCTGACTAAATATCAGAGATGTGATCTTAACTCATGGTTTCCTATTTAAATACACCAACTTCTACAAATTAACACATATATATGGAGGAAAAATTTAAAGAATGCAAATTATGTCAGAGAAAGCAAACTACCAATGAAGATAGAACTACACTCTAAGCAGTCTATAAAGGATGAGGCTTACTGAGAGGCTTTGGATGGTGGTGTATCGATGTAGGATTTATTCACCAAACTGGACTTCCCACTCTGTTTTGAACAAAATCCAAGGTAAGATCTTCTACATGATGGAATTTTGTAAGGGAGGAATATTGGAAGGTAAACCTTACCAGCGATCGTGGAATGCTAGGCACCGACACTAAAGTGGACCGCCTCACAGAAGGCCTATTGCTACTTGGGTTTGCATCCACGAAACTCACACCAGTGGAAGCTCGCCTGTTGGGAAAATTCTGACGAGAAGTTGTAATGCCCTGTACCACAGTTTCTGAGCCATTTGCTAGGGTATGCTTTGCAATGGTTTTCACTGGCTTGCAATCTATGCTCTTCTTCAAACTGTTGGCGAGGATTCCCCTTGATAGGAATGAAAGACTCTGAGAAAGGCTTGGTCTCTGGGTCCGAGAAACTGTTGTCAGACCCTTCCTGTTCGCTTGATCCTTGGGCATTTTATTGTTTTTCAGACCATTTTTGAGACCAGATCCAGGTTTCTACTCAAAAAATAACGCCATTTCTCATCAAATATAAATACACAATCATCCATCCAATGTTAAAAAAAAAAAAAACAGAATATGGAGACTATTGCGATACAGTACCTTAGAAGAATTCGAGCAATTGCCTCCAGCCACAACTGTGGCAGCGTTAGCCTCAGCACCAGAAGAATCAAGACCTTCAACTTCAAATAAATCTTCAGAAAGGCCATTTTTTTGCAAAATATCTGCACCGTTGTCCGCATTCTCGTTCTCTTTATTTACATTAAGAGCGCAACCTTCCCCTGGGGTAGTTTTCTCCATTACATCATTTCCATGCTCCAAGACAACCCCGTTTTCAGACTCCATAGCAGGGGGAGGTGAACTTTTAAAGTCAGAGTTCTGCACAAATCCACTTCTAATATCATCTCTTTGACATTCTTAAGAAAGGGTTTCCGTAACAAAAACTATAAAATAGATGTAATAAGACTGGGATTAGAGAAGAAATACAAAACAGAAACCCCCGTTTTTCATTTTCTGTCACCTCCTCCATTTTCAAATTCTTTACACACTAAGCAGAAGCAAAACGATCTATGTAATGAATGTGAATGAACACAGTCGCAGATATTGAAGCCTAAACTCAGATGAGAAGGAAAGAAAATATCGATGAAAACCTGAAGATCTAACACAAGTTACCATGAAAAATACTAACACAACCAGTTCCACTGGATTTCAACAACGAAACGACCGAAGAGACTACGAACTTGTCATAGATCGAGAGCGAGAAGTTAATTAGATCTTACCTCGGAACTGAAAACTCGACAATCGGGGGAACTAGAATTGAAGAGCGAAATGCTTCAGATGGTCGTCAAAACAAATAGCAAACTCCAACGATTTCCCTGAATCCTGAAGTTCTCAACAGAGAATCGGACCTTTCCACTATCCCCGCTATAAAAATTGGACCCCAAATCAAGCGAAGACGAAGAATTTTATAGTTTTTGCTTCGAAGACTCGAAGTTCAGAAAATTCTCTGGAAATGTACAAGTCCGACTGGTTCGGTCAGCACTAAAGGAAAGAAGTTTGACTTGGTCTGCAGAGAGAGACCCAGAAAATTTTAAAATAAAGAATGAGAATTTTTCAAAACATGTACACTATGTGGAGTAAAATTACGAATCTGCCACAATAGTATTCTTTCGGAAACGTAATTCTTACTTTCATACGTACGTTCTATGGAACGTAGGATTGGAATCAGATAACGATGATAAGGTTATTTTCGTCAATTAAGGCAGAAACCATAAAATCTTGTGACTTTCTCTTTGAAATTAGTTGAGGGAAAGGGACAAAATAAAACAATCGAAATGGGTTCAAACTTCAAAAAAGGTCAGAATGGCTGAAGGGGGATAATTGAATAAAGCCGACGGAGAAAACTTGAGGACCTGAGGAGAGAGTGGGGTTGGCCGGTTGCTGCCTGGGGCACTGGTACCTGACAGTGCTTCGTCCTTCTCGCTGACGTGGTAAGACCAAACAATGTGATTGGTTCCGTGATTGACCACCATGACATGTCCGCCGAACGCCGTTAACTGTCAGAACGTGCTTGCGATAATTAGCGAATTCAGATCTGCTATCACATGGGAGCGGGTGGGGCGATTTGGCTACTGTCCTGCCGTGACGGGAGCTTGAGTGTCTCTTATATTAAACGTATTCACTCTAGTACCCTTGAACAAGGCACCAATACTTGATGAATTAAGAAGTCAATTATTTAACATTTTGTAGAGGGCTCATTTTATCACCCCCGAAGACATGTTTGGAAATAATGAACACGTTCTTTTGGAGCATTAGGATTATGACCTAAGAAACTCTATGCAATTCTTGACTGTGTTTAGAATTATGTTTGAAAAATGATCAAAATATCCTTAGAGGATTGACCAAGTAAAAAAAATGGTAAAATGGCCTTAAAAAATCAATCCAAAATTAAAAAAGTAGATGCTTTTCTCACATAATATTCTTGTATAGGAAAATGGTTTGAAAATGATTTTATTTGAACACTCATTTTTAAAGAGATTTATTTGACTTTGTGGGATCCATTCCATTTAAAAGTACTTGAAATAAGCTTTTCCCATTTTTTCAAATCATCCAATTTGGATTTATAGATTGAAATATATGATTTTATAAGCATTTCAATCATTTTTTGTAATTAAGCACGATTGAGCCAAACTAGACCCAATCCAAACCCAAACCAAGCCACCTAAAATATGTGCAACAAAAGGGCATTTCGATGCTGAAGCAGGATTCTTCGACATCTAAAATCCACGTTGATGTCGAAAGCAAATTCTTCAATGCGCTCTTGATGTCGAAAACCCTAGTTTCTCCGTCAAATAAAACCTTTTTAGAAGTTGAAGTATAGAATTTGCAAACAAGTAGGACTCCTTATTCCAAGTTTTTCACACCCCAAATTTGGTGGGATAAGTTTTATTTGATCTATGGATGACCTAGACATGTTTCTAAGAGTCCTAAGCATGATTTCGAACCATTACTTTGTGCTTATATACACGGATTGAACTCAAATTTGAATAGATAAGAACATTATCCATGTTTTGTTTTGTTTTGTTTTTTTTTGGTGTCATTGATGAATAAATCGCTCATGCCTCATCCAAAGTCCAACGATTATGGATGAAATTTGATTTCTTAAAAAGCTAAGAGGTCGTGGAGGCCTCATAAATTTATACAAAGGCCTTGTTTGTATGCTTCCCAACCTTTCTAATTTAATTATGTACATTTCTAATATCTTTCTTGATTCATATTTGATTTAGTTGTTAGAAAAACCATGGGTTTCATCAAAACCCCAATCTCAGATCTCTGTATGGATAACTAGAACATAGTGAAGTAAATAAATAAACATGAAGGAGATGTGTACCTTTCACCACGTACGCTGATGAAGAACAAATAAGAAAGCCCGTTGATGAAGATCACGAAGAACAATACGAGTCCGCGTAGAAACTTAGACAACTGCGATGGGGATCTTCTACAATCTCGTAGACTCCCATCCACCTCTCTTTCTTGTAGAGAAAAGAGAAAAAAGAATAGTAACTGCAGGAACCCCTCATCATTAGTATTTATAATGGAAAAAAGTTCTCTGTCTGGGAGTGTGGCCTACGCCAGCACTCCCATGAGTCTATCTCTCTCCTCTCCATGTGAAAAGATACCTCTGCCCCCTTATTTTAAGGAGGAGAGAGATAGATACATGTGAGTGCTGGCGTAGGCCACACTCCCATACAAAAAACTACTTTCCATTTATAATACTCCCTAAACCCTAACTCACTTCCACAATGGGCCAGGTCGGTCCGGTCCATCTCAATAAAATAAATAACAAGCCGCGTCAGCCCTTGTATTTCTTGATTCTCATCAATGATCGACTCGATAATTAATCAAGCCCACACATCACTTTTGGAAAATGTTTAACATTAGTTTCATTCTATTACAAGTTTTGGCCTTGGTAGCAAGGTATACTGCAGTATGCCTCACATCGCCGTTGGAAAATGTCTAACATTAGTTTCATTCTATTACAAGTTTTGGCCTTAATAGCAAGGTATACTGCGGTATGCCTCTCTTTCCATGTTTTGATTTGATTTTTTTGCATGAATTTAGCCATGATTCTGTTGATTAATTTAAGTTATTGTCTCAGTTTAGTTTGGTTTTCTAAAAATACTATTGTCTTCATATTTTCATAAGTTTTAGTAGGTTCTTCAACTCTTAATTTTGTTACATTCATCATGGTTTATTCGATTTATTAACTTGAATATCTTTTTGTCATCTATTATGTATATTAACAGTGTTATGTAATGCAACTGGATTCTGGTGAGTCTCTCTCCTCTATTTTTTGAGTTATTTTACATCACATTTTTTATTTTCAACTTTTTTTTTTCCGATGAAATAAAGAAAACTATATTGAACAAAAACTAGATAAGTCCACATGGCTTAGGAGGAGCATTTATCTCCTTCTCGGGAAGATAGTGAAAAGTAATATTCAAAAAGTTGTACGATAAGTCAGCTATTTGCAAAAACAGGGGGAGGGAAAGCGGAAGCATCAGGATTAATCAGCCATAAGAATAACTCTTTATCCTGCACTCAGACATGATGAATCACAATCCCGTCTTGTTGAGATTTCTTCCAGCCCTTTAGTAACCCATAGAGAGTTGCTATAGTAGAGTCCTGTACAGAGATACAACCTACATCTGTAGCAAAATGGTTCCCATCTATCAAAAGGTTAAATGTCCACTTGGCTAAATTAAGTTCTGGTTCATAGAGGCCTACGACCATTAAACCAGTCATGATGGTCATAGTGTTAGTAGGATGCCATAAAGTCAGTGGAAGAGTAATAGTAGAAGAACACAAAGTTGGATTAAAAGATTGGGGCCAGATTCGGAGGTCAGTAGCCCACTTGGAAACATTTTTCATAACAAACATAGGGTCTGTCTTAGCAGCCTGCATTAGAACCTTGTTCCTTACAAACCACAGAAAATAACAAGTAATAGCAAAAATAGAAAAAAACCAAACGATAGATTGCTTGTCCATAGCCAACGATACATGAAGAGAAGAGCAGAGATTGAGGAGGGATGAACCTGAAAGATGCTCAGTTCTTAGTCCAAGCAGACCAGAAGCTCAAATACGTTTAGACCAATCACATGCAAGGAATAAATGCCAGATCAATTCATCACAATTGCCACATAGAACACAAGATGGGTCGATAGTAATCCATTTGGCAAGCCCTGCATTCAAGAGAAGCCAAAAAAAAACTTTAAATTTCGGATGTAATTTAAATTTCCAAAAAAACCTCCACCATTTAGATAACTGAGGCTGCTGCGACTTGTAATTGGATAAATAACTGGTAGCCATTTTAACAGAAAATTTGCCATTGTGTGTAAGAGATGAAGTCCAGGTGTCATCATCTAAAGAGATAGGCAATCTATGAATGGCATTACTAAAATCTAAACCAAAACATTCATGAAGCTTGTTAGTATTCCACTGGTTACCAATAATGAAATCCGAAACTAGAGAACAAGAGTAAACAGGATTCATACTAGAAAGGGAGGTTGAAATACCTGTATCGGTTGGGATCCAAGGATCAAAACAACAAAAAGTGGAACATCCATTACCTATTTTTCTAGTAACCATATGCTTAAGGGTTGGTGCAATCTTAGCAATACCATTTCATATCCAAGATTCCCTGCGGTTAAGGGCTTTATTATCAAATAAAGAGGACCTTGGGAAATATTTTCAACTTTGATATCTTGTGTCGGTGATTAGAATGTTTATTATCTAATAAAAATGCTAAATAAATAGAAAGATCGATTTAACTGGATAGATCGAGGTACCTAACACCTTCCTTGATCGTCAACTTGACGTGTACCATTTACCTTGGTTGACCTATGCCACCAGTATAATTATATTCATAGCTCCTAGACCCTAATCTAGGTGACAACTCTACACTTTCATTCCTTCTCTACCAAAAGGAGGATGTTTTTTTTTTTTAAAGAACAAATCGTTGTTCCCCACTTACAAGTGCTTCCTAGCCACAAACCTCTTCATTCATGAGAAATAAATTAAAAATTAAAATAGATAGTCTCCATCTTTTCAATATCAATTTTATAAAAATACAAATTTGTTTTCATTTTCATCATAGGCATTTGCAAATTTATTCACTGATGTTTCAGTAGTCTTTTTTTTTTTTTTTTTTTTTTTTGTGTTTCCACATGTATTTTGTATCTACTTTCTTTTCAGCCCTATCATGAAAAATGTTTATCAATATCAACAATTTTGAAAAATTTTAGTAGGATTAGCCAGTAGAAGGGCTAATGGGAAAATTTATAAAAAAAAAAGCGTACCCAATGCACGAGGCTCCCGCCACTGTCAGGTTTGGAGAGGGTCATAATGTACACAACCTTACCCCTGCTTTCACAGAGAAGCTTTTTCCAGACCCAAAAACCCGTGAACTCTTGGTAACAATGGAACAATAAAGAACATTAAATAGATACATGATACCTTGTATTAGTTGCGTATTGAATTCCGGTCATTACTTCAATCATATGATTAAACATGTATTTGATTCTTTCCTTGTTCTCAATTTGCCCAATTGTGTCCTCATAACAAAAAGAAAAAGTGCACCCCCAAAAAAAAAAAAAAAAAAAAATCCCAAATATTCATTATTTAAGTCAATAGTTTTTTTTTTTTTGGTAGAATTTAAGTCAATAGTTTAAAAACAGAACATGTGAAGCTCTTTCAAACTAAAATTTTGCAGAAGGAAAGAAGGTCAAGGCCAACTCGCTTATATTTTTCAGAACCATTCTCAATCTTCCAATGTCATTCATGACACTAGAGCTGCCAAGCCTAATGAAAATTTTCATCCATACAAGGCCTGGCATCGTAGAAGTCAGTAGAGTGTTGCCACACCTTCCCTCCCCCCTCAACCCCTGTCTCATCAATACAACCCATCTCAATATAAAAGTTGAAAAAATAAAAAAATACTTGAAGGACTTTATAGGAACATCCAAATTCTATGAGACATTGCAAGCAAGAGAAAATAAATGGAAAATTTATATTCCTGCATAGTATACAAGAGAGAGGAGCATCTGCATCCTATTAAAAATGCAAAATTCATTACAACAGAAACTATGAATAAGTTTGACATGTGAGCTCTAAAAGGAGCATGCTTGCTCTTTCTATTCGCAACAGCTGATCTTTACAAATTGTAGTTGATATCAAATCTACAATAAAATAAGGGGGGTGGGGAAGGGAAAAAAACCCCTCACTGCTATATATGTCAACCAAGCTTCAGAGCATCCCTAAATCCAATGCTGAAAGTATCTTCTACGCCTTTCTTATTGAAGCCAGCATTTCCTACTACATTTCCCTTTTGCATCATGGCCACAAACTCGTTGTAATCTATTGTTCCATCCTGGAAGATTAACAAGGAAAAACAGATGTTTTTGAACCCAGTAAGAATACAGCCAGCACTTAATTATCTTAATACAAATAAAAAGTTCTTTTACTAAGGAGACAAGCATGAGCCAAGTTTTTAGGCAAATGAATAAAGAAAGGGGAGAAATACTCTCTCAGCATGCGAAAAATGGAGGATAGAATCCCTCCCCACTCCTGCTCTAGACGGAGCAAACGACCAAGAGGATCATTTTGGAGGATTGATCTAATGTTCATATCCTAGTGAACCAGTCAAAGGACTATACTACAGGTTAGGATCACGCTTTGCCTGGGTTTGTGATTCCAAACCTGGCTTGTGAATACATCATGACCAAATCGGAGGATGAAGTTTATGTTCCCCACTTTATAAAGTGATGCCAAATGTATTTCGGGATGTGGCAAATGTGGTTGACCAGCTTGGTCAAAGAAGTAAGTTGGACCAAAAGTTCAAGTGCAAAGTTGTCCCCTGCTTCATGTCTGAACATGTATTGGTTTTAGGCAAAGAAATGGTGAGATATCTTCCAGATGCTAGCACAACTCTTAACTTAAAACCCATCAACCTTGTCAGGGGCTGGGTTTTTTACCCATCTTACGGCCATTTCTAATTGCTGGACAAATGGATCAATTTTCAACCCAAGATATTACTTCAATCTATAAATTGGGTCATGATGCTGTGCGCTACATCTGTCGAAGACACAGGGAGGATAGCATCTTCCTGTCCTCATATTTTGACTTGCTACTAAAATTATGGGAGAAGGAAGCACTCACATTGTCCTGATCTACTTCTCGGATCATATCTTCCAACTGAGCATCCTCTATGCCAAATTCCTCACAAGCTTGTTGAAGCTCATCTTGGGTGATATAACCACTACCATCTTTGTCAAAGTAAGAGAAAGCAGCAAATAGATGATCTTCCCTGTCAATTTTGTTTAGATGTAACGTTGCAGCTATGAACTCCCCATAATCAATGGTCCCACTATTGTCCACGTCTGCCTGCAATATCAGAACATGCAAAGAATCAAGAAAGAATTAAAAAATAAAATACTGTTTTCGTGCATTTCAGCAATATAGATTCTTGAAATATTGTAATATTTCATTTTCCAGGGTTGTTTTTCTTGGGAAGATACAGGGAAAATCAGAAAAAGATCTTTTGAAAAATAGAAAAGATTCAATCTAAAAAATTGCAAAATTAGGCACAGTTGGTAATTCCTTAAATTTATGAAATGAATTACTATACTGTAGATTGTCATGTAGATCATTTGCCACCCATGCAACACTAAAGCCTCAATTGGTTAAAAGTACTGAATGAAAAATTTTCTAATCATTGCCAACAGTAATTGTGTAACTAACACAAGAGCATACTAAATAATGTACGGCTTGTCCTGGCAGTATTAGCTTTTCTGTATATATGCTATACAACTTACGCCATGAATATCACATAATAATGTATTTCTGTAACTGGCAAGTGAATCAATATGGTGGATAACCAATGGCATGTTGAACTTTAGTCATGAGAAAGCTTGAAATTACTAAAATGCGATATATAAGACTACATATAAACAACTTTGATATTTCTAATATCTTCTACCAGAACTTACTATTGGAATTTTGAATGTCATTACCAGAAGTGTCTTAATGTGTTTAACATGAAAGCCATACACTAAGCCATGTCTCGGTGGAATTGGCAAGATTGAACCGCGGCCCGCCCGGCGACTGCTGGGGGGGGACATTTTGGGAAATGCATTTCAATGAGACTCTTAAAGATGCTACTTTTCAGCACATTCAAGAGGAGACCAACCCGCAACAGTCCCAATCGGATCATGAGAGCCGAGAAGCCCCAAACTCCAGTTTTCTCTTGACTGAACTAGTAGGGAATTCAATTACCTTTACTACAGGAATTCATGTCCAATCAATTACTCCTTCAACCATGTACATGCAGGGAGCAGGTTAAGTTTTTATACTAGGTATAACATGTCATGAAATGTCTTATACAACTTGGTATATTTCAGTTAGGACCGAAAAATTCCATTTGAGCCCGCCCATTTAAAAGAAATAAGGGGTTTACACCCCTCTCAGCTGTCCCTCATCCTCTTCCGGCTTCTTTTCCTTCTCATTCTTTCATTGTCTCCCTATTCACTGCTCCCCCCCCCCCCCCCTTCCCCAACAAATACACTCTTATGTCAGTGGGGAAAATATTAGAAAATATCTTTTTCCAGTGGTCCAGCACAAACCTGCTGGATTATAGATGGGTTAGGTTTAGGCTGGCCCAAGTCCTGTTATCCCCCCTACGTTAACCTGCACAAAAGCTGCCTGGTTAGAACCCTTAGTTTCAGTAGTTATGTGACTGGCTCCTGTCCCATAAAGTTTCTTGCTTCCACATTAGGCTAGCAACAAAATAATTCAGGGTGGTACAGGTTTGAATTTCCAGCCTGAATTTGTACTACGCTACATCTGGGCCTGCTCAAGGTTTTGAATATGCTATTCTAAGCCTGCCATTGCCCATTAAATTTCCACCCCTAGAAGTATGAGTTACACAATACATTAAATGCAGTTCCTTTAGGAAATATAGTATTGCTAGTTCAGAAACCAGGCCCATGCCCCACAACATGGACTTACCAAGTTAGGAACCGGGCAAATTTCAAGCTTTTAATCTATGCTCTATGAAACCACCAATATGGACTCTAGAAGGGAATTTTATATATTTGATGCATCAAGAGTATAGAATCTGCAAAGTTGAATAATTTTAAATTCACAAGCATCATGTTTTTTGAATTTTTGTTGGGGGTACAATATTGGCCACGTCTTACCGGATAATGCAAAATGAGACAATAGATCATATGGTCACGTCATGTACTCATGTTAGTTCTGGGAATGGAAGAACCTTTATATGAGGCCACTGAATTTTTTTTATTGTTTAATGAGGAAGAAGGGCAATTTGGCCATTTCATAAAGAACCGATTTTAACTGGATGTATACTCTCCGAAGTAAGGTAGCTTGTTGCTCTTTTTTTTTTTTTTGAGGTTGTAGAAATGCTTATCTATCATGGATGTGAAGAATTCAGCACTTTTTACTATCTACTTTTTCATCTTAAGTTTATCTCTATCTTTATGAGCACCATTCGACCGTGTGAGAAATACATCCATTCTATGCTGGCATTTATGAATAATCAAATATAAAGTGGGATGAGGAAAAGCATCTGCGTGTTCAACCCCAAGTAATTAGGTCAAGGCTTTGTGAGTTGTGTGGAATCAACTTACTGATTGCATTAGATCATGTATTTCGGACTCTGTCAGATTTGCACCAACCCTCTTCAATCCAGCCTTGAGTTCTTCGAAAGTGATTTGGCCACTATTATCTGTGTCTATCATCTTGAACATTTCTTTTAGGCCAGCAATCTCTTCTTCTGAGAGGCTCTCTGCAATGACCTGTAAAAAATAAAACATGTCATCTATTTACCCTAGAAACCCAATATCAGTTTTTAGCCCAAAGTTCTTTAATAAATATATGCTTTGGTATGAAATCCCTCTAATCTACTATCCAGACAAGCCCCATGTATCAGGAACTTTAAGAAGTCCAATACTTGGAACCCCTTATACAGATGCTTAATATATGCTCACACACTCAATTCCTTATAACTTACTCTCAGTGCCATTTTCTTCAGTTTGTTCATGGCTGAAAAGTGCTTTAATCGTGTGAGAACTGCTGAATCAAGAGGCTTATCAGGGGCCACACCATCAACTTGGACCCAAGGGTGGCCTGAAAGGAAAAAGTACCGCATATTAGTGATGCAAAAAGACTTGACATTTTACAATGTTTACCAGCTTAAAATAGGAAGCAAGTGCCTATGACAAGGCTGGTCAATTGGATTTTCCATTATGACTTAAAAGATATTAATTCCATCAGAGCTTTCTAACAAGTTGTGAAGAGGTACTTTCTCTAGTGTTGAGTTGTGACAATGAAAGAAAAAACCAAATTGAAAGGTTAACCTCCTAGACAAGATCCCAAGATAACACAACTCAGACAGATAACCCAAAATTAACAGAAGATTAAACTTTCTCAGATGAAGGCTATAGGGATTGATCACAAATATGGATATTAAGAAATCTTCATAATATAGAGAAGATCCAATGGTTAGATTTAAAGTAATTTGAAGAACTAGGATTTCTGAATCTGAGATCCATAAAATAAGAAAATTGAAATTAAATTAGATCAAAACCAATGGAATGGACTGAACTTTGGATCGAAACACTGTTTCAGTAGCCTAATCCAATCCCCAAAGTATTAGAACAATCATAAGGTTGGATTGAAAACAATTTTGAAAACTTTTAAATTCTGAAATACAGAAAAACTCAGAAATAAGGAGATTTTAAGTGGCAGCACAACCAGACCTCAGAATGGACCCAAACTTGGGTCAAATTCTTCTCCTAGGATACTCTCCTAAACCCCAAAAGATGGTGCTGATATGATGAACAAAACAGCCTGCGGTAGCCAAGGTCTTAGGTTGAAAACTTAAGCTAAAACAGGGGAGCCATAAGTGTTCAATGAGGAAATCAATAGAGTTTAAAAACAATTGATCAACAACCCAATATTTATCCCAGGTCTGAGAGTATAGACTAACAATAATCAAAGAATAAACTATGATCAGAGAAGTCAATCAATGGAATGAAAATTCAGTACCTGATATGCACAAAACAGAGTATGAAAGAAAGAAGAATAAACCAGGTTTCTCGCTCCCAAGGACCAGACTCCCTCTGCCCTATTGGCTTCCCCCCAAACTGATTCTCTCAGATATTTGCAGAGCAAAACTTCAAGCATTCAATTTCATAAAATCATTGGAGCCTTCTCTACAATGGTTTAAATAGAAAACAATAAAACCAACTCCTATTCAGAATAGGAAACATGAATCCTACTCAAACTATGACATGTCTTTGTCGTTAACTACAAACATTGTTGAAAGAAAACATACTTAAACTAGGAATCAAACAGCAACTAATTACTTAATTAACTAAGCCCTAGATGGGCTGGAGATGCCTAGCCAAGTTAGGCTGTAACTGGAGACCTTTTCTTCTAGCGGAAATAAGTCTTCAGCCCCCTCTCTGCATCAATGCATCCTCGAAAAATGCAGTGTTGGGTTTGGACCAGACAGAATGGTTTATGTTTCTTGATCCTTATCGATGTCATGTTACTACCCAAGGAAAAGGGGAACCAAAAAGATTACAGTTTTCTTAAGCTTTCGTCATGTGAACTAAGTACCAAGAAATACTTTAAAATTCACTAATCATAGAGTTGGCTATACCCATTATTTCAACAGTAAAGAAAGAGAAGAAATATTTCTTGTATTAGATAATCCATTGATGGTTTTTTCCATCCCTTGGAGTACAGGAAACCAGTAGCATATAGCTATCAATCCAACTACCCTCATTTGTATACTAAATGGTGCATGACATCCTCATTAAGTGTACACCAGGAGGCCAAGAGTACAGATCACCAATGCCAGCTGCAATTCAAATTCCGATGTATATAAGTCAACAATCAAAGCAAAAGAAACTCACAAAGAACTTGATGAGCAGTTAGCCGCTTTTTTGGGTCTCTAACAAGCATTTTCCGAATTAAATCTTTTGCACTTTCTGAGATGCTAGGCCAGGGGTCTGATGAAAAGTCAAGATGGCCATGCAGGACCTGTTCAAATATCCCTTGCTCGGTTTCTACAAGATCACGGCAATAAGAAAAAGAAGATCAGTTATTTTCTCTTGCATTCATATGAATGTGCAAACATAAGACATATTCAACTCAATACCCAAAAATCTCACCATCCCAAAATGGAGGGACCCCACTTAACAGAATGTAGATGATCACCCCAGCACTCCAAACATCAACTTCTGGACCATAACGCTTTCGCAGAACTTCTGGGGCAACATAGTAAGGGCTGCCAACCACATCGCTAAAAATTTCCCCTGAAAGGAAAGAAAGGTCACTTCCTAATTAAACTTGGGAAGGTAGAACATCTGCAATACTAGAATGTTGACTTGTAGATGCTCTGTGGCATCAAATAAGGACAGGGAAAAAGCACTGAAAGCACCTGTACCTCATATCTAACAAGAGAATTGGAACATGTCATTAAAAACATAAGCACGTTGTATCATATACAACCACAAGATCTAAAATACACTAGTAATATATTATATCTAACCTGAGAGTACATGAATAGGCCAAGTAAGTTGACTTACCATATGTACATACTCAAAATGTATGTGCATTTCATCTATAATGTGGTAGAGGAAAAAAAAAACTAAGTGAATCCATGTACATAAAATTTTGGCAAAGCAGCAATCTGTTGATATGCTTTCTATATGCTTTGGGGCAACAAACAAATCAACCATGAAAGGAGCTCCACTATGGTAATTGAAATGATAGATAGTTTTATAAAATCCAAATCATTCTTGCTACATTTAGGGGCCACAATAAGAATTTTCTTCCAATGAGTAATTACGACTATTATTTGCTCAATATCTTAATTAACATTTATTTTCTGGTTGTGGAGACTTGATAGGAAACACTCTCCTTCAAAAGAGTACTAGTGCTTAGGGTAGGTCCTCATCAAAGCAAACATGCAAGATTAATAGTTCTAAACCCTTGGCTAATTTTTATTAGAGCGAAAAAGTTTCATCCGGCTAAGTATACACATCTCTGTTCACTAATTTCAGAGGCTTCTTAGGATCTTGATGCAGTAAGATCACCTAAATAGGCTTAATTTAACAGAAATGAGCCTTGGTTGGGTTATATATGTGTCGGGCCTTTGGTCCATGGGGTTTTCATTTTAATGGGCCTATAATGTGGGTAGAGGCTAGGTATATGGGATTACTTAGTTAAGTGTCTTTTTTTTATTTTAATTGTTATTAAGTGATTTAGTTAGGCTGTATTAGAATTCTATAAGTCCTGTTTTGAGTCTTTTTTTTATTATTATTTCACTTTCCTATTCAGTTTAGGACTTTAGGTTACCTTATTAGTTAAAGATTGGGTTAGGCCTTTCCTTCAGTGTTTGAGTCTATTTTTGAGTTTCATTATAAGGCTGTAAGGGGGGCAAGCATTGTACACAGATTTGATTAATGAAAAAGCTGTTGTTGCTGCTTTTCTTCTCTGTTGAAGAATCTCTTGTGTTTTGATCAAGAAACCCCTTATATTTGATCAAGGAGATTGGTGTTTGATCCAATCGAACCACCTTGCAGTGTGAAGCCCAGGTGTTATTTTCTGCTGCCCTTATGCTGCTATTGTGTTATTGGAATGCTGATCTCTTTTCTCATTCACAGTCATTAAGTAAGTTAAATCTGGAATTTCTGCAACTAGAACCTTAGTTTCGAAAAGTTCATATGCTACACTTTTTTTTTAGATTAAGCAAACCAACCATTGGATCATCTTAAGGTATTGATCACTTGTTCAAGAACCCTAACAAAGAACTTGATTTGAATTTGGAGAGGTTCAAACCATTGGATCTTAAGATATTTCTGTGTTTTCTATTTTACCCTTTAGCCTAACCTTGCTACTGTTCTACCAACTGAGCCACTGTTTTATGTCTGAATCAAATCTGGTTTCTTATATTCAATTTGATTTTAACATCTGAAATTGTTGCAGATTTGATTATTTGGTGTTGACCTGATTTATGACTCTATTTTGACCTGAGGAAATGACCATATTACACCTATCAGCTACTGTGGTTTATCTGGACTGAAATACTGATTTCTGCATTAGGTTTACGCAGATCTTTATACCCTCCAGTTCCCTGCCCAGTGCAGTTCCCCCAGTACCTGTAATAAAGGGGGGGGGCAATGACCACCCTACCCCTGCCCGAACACTCTGACCAGGTGGGGTCCACCCCCCTTTATTACAGGCACTGGGGAACTGGGCCGGGCAGGGAACTCCGGTTTATGCACTGTTCTGACATCTGATTTCAGTACTTGTCGAGTTACTTATTCCCTGTTCTTGATTGTTGGTTAATAACCTAAATACCCCTTCCGCAAACATGTTAAGTTTCCCCCTTGAGTTTGAATTATTTGATTTAAGGATCTTGTTTATTGACTACCGTTTTGAGTCTTTCAAATACAGTACTACATTAGATCTTCAATTACTTCTGTGTTCTACACAAATGGAAGAAAAGAATGTCACCCTGGGAGCACATATGATTGTAAAGCTTGAAACCACTTCTTTTACTCCCTTCCATATGGAATAATAACATCCCTCACCCACCCTGTCAGTGACCTATAGTGGTCATAAAGAATAGGTCTTTACCCTCATGCCATGATGAATAAATTTAAGTCTTCATATCACAAAAAGAGGGATAATCATCTTTTTGATCAGCAGGTAGAAATTTGATGAATTTTTCAGAGGAGTTTTTTTCCCCCTTAATTTCTTATCCTTGGGAGGTGGGGATGAACTTGTTATCTTGTTAATATATGCATTATTGTTGGGGAGGATGAGTTTGGGTTCAGAAAAAACCACACATGATCTAACCCAGAGAAGAAATTTTCAAAGATGAAGCTTGCCCAGGCAGTTCATATTACTGCCTAATGCTCCCTTTAGGCTTCCATTACAGGGAAATATTTTCTCAGGAAGTTTCCTTGTCAGTTTCTGACAGAAACTCGATAGATATCAACTCAGAACTTCACAGCAACGTTAAAATTGAGGTAGAAGGTGAAGATGACCGAGTGGGTGACTGAACCAAGGTGTCAAGCTGATATAGGAACTTAGATATCAGAGTCATATCACCCTATGATAGCTAAATGTGACAAACTTGATCTAACCCACAGGGCAGGATGTGAAAGGCCATCTTGTCGGACGATACCCAACAGCTAAATCAACTTGAGAGGAATAGACATGTAGTAAAAGGTTCCACTCTGATGGATGATGTATGACACATATTAAATCAACTTGACAAGAATATGGCTCCAGTTCTTTATGAAAGAGAATATCACTGTAAGCCTCCAACATAAAAAGTGAAATGCAACTGACCCCAATCTTAAAGCCTAGTTTTCAAGAACCATGGAACTTCAGTTTTACAAAAAGTACATACAGGAAAACAGACTCTAGAAGAATGTCACTGAAACCAGAACATTGCCACGGTTAAATGCAAGTCTTGAAGAAATCTATGCACTAGGAAAGGTCCAAACAGGAGATGTAAGTAGAATTTGTATAGACAATGAAAATATTTTAAAAGTGGGTAAATTTATGCCTTCAGGGAACTATGCTACTGTGTACAAAATCGTTCAAGAAAAAAAAAGGCTAAAGTCAAACCTGCACTATTAAGTTGTCATGACACCCCTCCGGAAGTTTTTCAAATATGAAACATGTTATGACATGAATCAAAGTGATGAATGGAGACAGGAAGAATAAAAACTATTGAGATGTAGATAATACTGATAGGAAATAAAGCTTCAGGAATTTTACCTGGCTTGAAGAATACAGACAATCCAAAGTCAATTGTCTTAAGAGGAGAATCCTCCTCATGACTTACAAAGAGAAAATTCTCAGGCTTAAGGTCTCGATGCATGACTCCCATAGAATGGCAAGCTTGCACCACACCAACTATAATCCTAGCAAGTTCAGCAGCCTTCCTCTCTGTAAAATGACCCTTCTGAACGATCCGATCAAATAATTCACCTCCTGCACACAATTCCATGATAACATGAACAGCAACACCATCCTCATAAGCTCCTTTGATGGAGATAACGTTGGGATTGCCTGCCAAGTGGTGCATTATCTGAATTTCCCGTCTCACATCCTCTACATCCTCTTCTGTTATCAGTTTCCTTTTCGCAATTGATTTGCAAGCATACTCTTTTCCTGTTGCTTTCTCCACACATAGATAAGTTGTCCCAAACTGTCCTTGTCCAAGCTTACGCCCCAAGGTGTAGAAATCCTTTAAATGTCCAGTTTTTGTCTGTAACACCTTATCTACCTGGAGCCCAGCACTCTCTGTTCTTCTATGATGGGGCTTCTTGGGTTTGACAGGCTCTGCTGGAGGAGCTGCTGGCTTGGTTTCCTGTTTGGGGATCTTCATTGGTTCAGGGGGTTGGTTTGGAACAGGGGGAGGAATTTCAAGCTCTTTCCCTTCAGATTGTGCGTCACTGATGACTTCTTTGTCAGTACGATGAGAAATATCTCCATCGGAAGGTAATCGGGATCGCCACATTGCGGCTGAAACTGATTGAAAAAATCCATTCTTAGAAATACTTGGTCCTACACAAGTGTTACCCATCTGAAACCGCTCTCAATCTCAATTCCTTGTGAACTTTTCTTTTACCTTCAACATTGAGATCCGATGTTACCAGAAGCATTAACAGCAGAGAAATCTGAAGTCTCTAAGATGATAAGATGAACACCACACATGGTTAAGGACCCTATTTTCACTCTGTACATGGTCTGATGCTTGAAGTTGTCAGCATGAACAACTGAACTCTACTAGATGCCAACACCAGTAAGTCAATAAATACTCAAAAGGAAGATAGAGATCAGAGGAAATTGAGAAAAAAAACTCTCTGAAGTTAATAGAAAGGATCTTCAATTGAGAGAGTTGAGAGTTGTTCGACAATTGCACCAAACAAAATAAACAGTAAACAAAACCAGAATTCTGAAATAACCAAAGGGAACGTATAGATCAGAATAAATTGAAAAACCTCTCTAAGTTATATATAAAACACCCACCAAAGTAGAAATAGAGAAAACCCAATAGTAGATACTACCCAGAACCTGTAAGACCTGAACAACACGAAATCGAATTGAACGAATCCAACTCAAATATCAAGAGACATCAAAGACCATGAAAAAAATTGTTGAAGAAACAGTCATCATAAACGAAGGTCAACCTTCGCTTACCAAGTCGGCTGTGTTGAGGAAGGTTTATCTGGTTTTTCATCTCTTCGTGTTTCTCTCTCTCTCACTCTCCGTTTCTTTTTAGTTTAATTAATTAATATTCAAAGTCTGAGACTCTGAACATGGGCGGAAGCCATTTAGGAAAAGAAAAAGATTTTTTTTTTTTGGTGGGTTCGAAATAAATTCAAAAACGCGTTGGGCGGATGTAACAAATCTTAATTACGAATTAATTAACCTTTTTGAAGCATTAAAAAAATGATGTAGGGGTGGAGTCATGATGAATGAGTGGCCCACGTAGCCTTAGGAACGAACGTGACTTAAAAAACAAGATCATTAAATCCTAACCATTGGATCTTAGGAGAAACCTGCGAACTCATGTACAGTAGTAGAATGTTATTTGATCCATTTTCTTTATCAAAGAAAGGCTTCTCAAATCTCAACACGCATTTGACTTCTTTCTTTCTAATGGCGGGTGGGAAAAGGGAATTGGGGAGAAGTGGGGTTTACTATTGATGTAGTTGCGGAGTAATGCACGATGTCGGCCGGCCCATGCTTTTGTTTATGGGAAGTAGTTTTCTGTACGGGAGTGTGGCCGTCCATGCTCCCATGTGTCTATTTCTCTCCTCCTCAAAATAAGGGGGCAGAGGTGTCTTTTCAAATGAGGAGGAGAGAGATAGATTCATGGGAGTACTGGCATAGGCCACACTCCCGTATAGAAAACTTTCTCCTTTTTTGAAAAGACACCTCTGCCCCCTATGTGTGCAGGGCCAATAGGAGTACACTGTCACAGACCTACTCAATTGGGTGTCCGTGCGATATTCACTAGCATTCTGGGGGTATCAATTGGTCTGGTTCTGGGCTATCGATCTGATTAATTAACGATTCCAACCCTAAGGGGTCAGGACTAGAATCAGACCAATAAGCTAATCGGTTCCAAAATTGAGATCTAAGACTATTAACTAACGGGTGGGCCGATTTCGATTCCAATGGTTCCTAATGGGTAGATCTGGAATCAGACCAATAAGTTATTGGGTGGGTCAATTCTGATCCAAAAAATGACACCCTTAACTAGCACATAATGCATGAGTAAACCTAAACGAGCCATAAAAGGAAAGAAACAAAGCAAGGCAAAGACACACAGATGGTAGGAAGACAAAACATTTTCATTAATTAAATAGAAACATTACAATCTAGTAATATCAAAGGATCACCAAGCGAACTACGTATCAAGAGAATGGACCTCAAACCACTAGCATAGGAGCAAGTAACACTAAATGCTACACTCCTAGATAACCTATCACTTCCTTATAAAAATGTTTTTACGTTTTTTGTATTTTTCTAGAAAGAGACATGATCTCTCTTTAAAAATCATACTCTGAAATTAATTACAAGAATGCCATTAGACACCATCTCCATGCCATGACTAATTCTTAAGCTCCATCTATGCCACGATCATAGGTCATGCGAACAACACTAGATGAATCGACCATGACATTACGTCGGCATCAATAGGGTAATCATTACCGCCTTTCATGGCGTTGGAGTCGTCATTTCGGCCTCATGTGTTTGAGGCGCCCAGGTACACTCCTTCACATAGAACATTTCTCCTTTGATTTAACACAATAAATACAAGATAAGGATTGGCTATTTCGGTCAAACACTCAAATCCCAGTAAATGATAGTAGGGGTAAAGATCCCACGCTTGATCTTGTAGGGATGTTTTCCGACATCCTCTCATACCCTACCCTAGCCATGTGGTCAACATTGAAATCAAATACTTATTGGATCGTATCGATTATATGGAATCTTTATAAAAAAAACAAAAAAGTATCCATTATATGTAACGAAGCTCATTGGACCAACACATCAGAACCAGATTTCTTTTTTGGTAGGAATCAGAATCAGAATCAGATTTCGAAACGGTTATCAGCAACAGCATCTGCATTGATTTGTAGGTGTAGGATTAGGGTTGTAAACGGATCGGATTCGGCTCGGATAGTGCTATATTCGCATCCGTATTTGATTAGTTATCGGACGGATTTGGATAATGCTAAACGGATACGGACACGAATACAAATCGAATATTTTATCCATTTTACATGTAAATATAGCTTTTTGGATAGCTATAGCCTATCCGTATCTGCATCCGTTTAGCTTTCGAATGGATTCGGATAGTAGCGAACAAATACAGACATGGATTTTGACTATTCATTTACACCCTTATATAGGATTTGACGCATCTCCTCACTTGTATGTGAATGTAACTTCGATCAAATCAAGTCTATGTTTATGGTTCTCAGTAAAAAACCAAAAAAAAAAAAGAAATGGTGTCTTCAACAAGACTGAGAACGTGGTTTATTCGTACAGAAAAAAAGAACGTGATTTATCTCTTGCTGCTACAAGCCACCCGTCATTCACAAACTATCAGCAATTTGGTAAAATAAAAAATAAAAGAAAAAAAGAAAGAACGCCACCCATACGGTGCCTTTGCTCCCAAACACAGGGTGCACGAAATGATCACTACATCCCAGGTCATTTTTGTCTTTCAAGGGGTGCGGTGATTAATTTACACATGCCTGTGACTGGGCGCAGGAGCAGCGTGGGTTGTATGATCAAGTAACGTTCTTTGTCCTAAAAAAATAAAAAAACATGAGTTTGGCTTAGTACCTAAAAGTGTATTTTATGTTATGGGAAAAAAGCCTAGATAATACACCGCCGATGGTGGTAGAAGACTTTTAAAAAAAAATATTTGATAGGAGACTTTCTTACGCACCTAATTTTAATGCTAGCAATTACCACATGATGGATAAGATGAGGCTGTGAACATGGACCTCATCTTAGATTCCCTACCACATGTCAATTTTTCAGTTCTATCAAATTTGTCATGTGTCAAAATAGAGTTTCACCAACTCAAGTATGGGAGAGTACACAATTGCGATAAAAAAAAGGACGTATCTATTGCACAAGCCTCTCCCCACTGAAGGGTCTATGGAGCGAGCATCGTAATAAATACAGCCTTATTCTTATTTTCACACAGAGAGACTGTTTCCAGACTCGAACCTCTAACCACTTCATCACACAGTTGCGATCGGAATAACATTGAAATTCATAGACATTTAAGTGTACACAATAAACCATTACCAAAAACATCTTGAAACTTGAGGCTTGAAAAATAATCTTACAATTTGATACAATCTTCAATATTATTTTTTAATTTGAGATTGCATTACCCAACACACTTAAGTTGGTTGCTTTTCTTTGAGATCAATGTGTTGAATCTAGAAGATTATATTTATATGTTTTAGATGTGAAAATCATTGTGTAATATGTGTTTAAAAGTACTAACATGTATATTAATGTGTTAAGAAACTTAAGAGGTATTCGACAATTACACCACCTTTTTCGTTATACAGATTATCATTTAAGCACTTGAGTCAGAGGTACTGCAACCGTTTGATGATTTGATTTAACACAGGATTTATAGAGGGTATGGATGTCTTTTCCAGTCAAACACTCAAGCCCCGTAAATGATACAATTTGGATCCTCTACTGCCGAGTTGCCTGGCAGGATCGTGTTGCCCAGACACAGTGTTGCACGCAATGTTCGCCTGACCCTTGCCCAAATGCCTTGCCCGAATGAGGGTAAGGCGGTCATTGTGCGCAACACCGTGTCTGGGCAGCACGGTCCTGCCGGGCAGCTCGGTGGTAGAGGATCTGGATCCTAAATGATAATAGTAGGGCAAAAGATACCTAGAAAAACAAAATTGTAGGGAAAAAGAACCCATGCTTGATCATGTAGAAGACATCCTCTCATACCCTCTCATATCCTAATCATGTGGACCCAACCATTATATTAAGGATGAAATATTTTATGGAAGGAAGTTAATTGGAGCGACACATCAGAATCAGGGTTTTCCTAACCGATACATATCAGTCCATCTGTCCATGTCGATTGTATCGGATACTTTTCCCCCACAAAGATATCAATATGATACCGGCAGCTAATATCAATGTTTATAGCCAATACAATACTGATTCCTAAAACCCTTACCAAAACAGAACAATCATCCTTTGAGGTCTCTTTAGAATCTGTTGAATCTTTAAAAATTCATTAAATTATTAGATCATTAGTTGGATATCTATTCGGATCAGACAAATTTTTTTTAAATTATTTGAACAAAAATTCGGATACCTTTAAACAAAAACAAATGTAGAACGAATTCAAATTTTCGGATACCCATATACATCCTAACTATGACCCATTAGAATTATCAGCCACTAGAGCTTATCTGAAGGTGTATCATTTATGCCCATCTCCGCCCTTGTATCTGAGTCTAACTTCGATCAAAGTCTTTTTTTTTGGGTTTTCATTAAAAAAAATATATTAATTTTTTCTCTTATTCTTGTGTCTGTAACAAGTAACAAGACCTCTCTCTCTCTCTCTCTCTCTCTCTCTCGGTACTGCCAGCCACCATGAGCAAGGGGCATTGACAAAATATCTGTGGTTAGGCAAAATAAAAAAAAATAAAAAAAATAGGAGAAAGAACGCTACTTGAGTGCGTGCGGTGCATTGCCCCTACACCCAGATACAGAAGTAGGCGAAATGACCGTCGCGCTCCCATGGAAAGACAGAACTTTTTGAGGGTGCGATGGTCACTTCACCCATCCTTGTGTCTGGGGCATTGTCAACTTACTGCACGCGCCTAATAGCGTACTCTTTTCCAAAATAAATAAAATAAAAATTGAACAAATAAACATGAGTTTGGCGTAATAGTTAAAAAATGTATTTTATGTTTTGGGAAGAGAGCCTGATCAATACACCTAGGGGTGTCAATTGGTCCGGTTCTAGGCTATCGGTCCGATTCTCTAGCAGTTTCGGCTCTAAGATGTCAAGATCAGATCTGGACCAATAAGCTCACCGGTTCCAAATATGAGATCCATGACCATTAAGTAATGGATGGTCTGGTTCCAGTTCCTAAGCGGATCCAAACATTATTATAATGTAGAGCCCAAAACAAGGACAATAGTAGTTGCTCTAGAAAAAAGGTAGACGTTCCAATGTGTCAATGTATATATTATCATCTCATGCAAACATAAATGTTAGACTTGAACTAATTTTGATGTCTACACTTTCACATAATTCCTCATATTTAGACTTTGTTTATGCAGAGAGAGAGAGAGAGAGAGAGAGAGAGAGAGAGAGAGAGAGAGAGAGAGAGAGAGAGAGAGAGAGAGAGAGAGAGAGAGAGAGAGAGAGCAAACTATTCTAATCTACACTTTCACATAATTCCTCATATTTAGACTTTGTTTATGCAGAGAGAGAGAGAGAGAGAGAGAGAGAGAGAGAGAGAGAGAGAGAGTTTAGAAATAGCAAACTATTCTAATAATTTGCCATCTGTCATCACCAATTTGGTGGTTCGTGAATAAAGATTTTTATTCAAATAATAATCTATATGTTGCAGTTGTTAGGTATGACTGGAGTTAATACCAAAAACACAGCTTCTGAAGTTGTTTTTCTTTTGTATGACATCATTGGTCAGATTTTATTAGATGATAATCTAGTCCTGGTCATTTCTTCCTGTTCTAACAGTTCTTTAATGGTTCTTGGGACCAGACCAGATCCGAACCAATAAACTAATGGGTGGATCGGTTCCGATTCCTAGCGGGACAGTTCCGGTCCAAGATTGACACCCCTAGATACACCTCCAATAGTAGAAGACCTTTTAACTTTACCAAAAAAAAAAAAAAAAAAATGTAGAAGACCTTTTAAAAAAACATCTGGTAGGAAACTTTCTTATGCACCTAATTTTAATGCCAAAGAATTACCATATGATGGATAAGATGAGTGCTGGTGAAGCCTGATTTCGGTCCAGACAGTGGTTCGGAGGATCTTTGGAGGGCATTTCGGTCTTGAAACAATCTCGTATGGCCTAAAAAGCAGATACATCATCGCCAAGGACGATGAGTTGTGTAGAGCTTGTCGAGACCTTTGAAACGATATGTATTTCGACATATGTTTAGTTTTGGTCTGACCGTGACTAGTTGGTCATTTTTGGGCTCTAGGGGTAATTCTATACATTCTGGGTTAGAGCTTCCCTATATAATGTTCTTTTCTCTGGGAGGGAAGAAGGTAAGGGTTTGTAACATTTCAAAGATAGTGAAATCTGTTATGTTGTTAGACCGTGGACATAGCTTCCCATCTTGGGGGTGAACCACGTAAATCCTTGGTGTTGTGCATTGTGTGCCTTCTCTATTTTTCATTTTCTTCTGCAAATCTTCACTTTTGAGCATTGTTTTCTTAACAATGAGGCCCATAGTGTGTGGACATCTAGATTCCTCGATCCTCTACCACATATCAAATTTCAATTATATCAAAGTTTGTAACGTGGCAAAAAGAGTTTTAAAAACTCAAGTACGAGAGAGTACGTAATACTCCATCCCAAGAAAAATATTTAATTATTGATATTATGGTTTACAGGTAATTCATTGGTTCATTTTGACGGAATCCGGTTCGAGTTAGCCCAATAGAGGAGCTGTAATAGCAAAGGTAGATATGAATTTTCATCATTTACAACTATTTAGAATGACCCTACGTATAGTGTGGACCTTACAGGCATTCCACAGTGAAAAGAAAATAATGATAATGGTATAATTTTAGGTGAGGTGGTGACTTCACGTGAGTTTTATAGGACCTTCGAGTCAAAATTTGGGGAAGCCCAAAACAAGAAAAACGTAGATAAAATCTACTTACAGAAAAGAATCGGATCAAACGAAGTTAATACGAGAAAGTTATGACCTATTTAGTGGCGATAGGTTGAGAAAACCTGCACCAGAGCATAGCCAGATGTGGTTTACCCAGTGAGGCATCAGATCATATCCTTCTTGGTTGTCAATTTGCCAGAGTAGTTTGGTTTGGGAGTACTCTTTCATATTCTCCACCAACGAATTATGATCTTATTTTTTCGACATGGTTGAGTGGCTGGGACTCGATCTTTATTTCAGCAAAACAAGAGATGGGCACGCAAATCTCTATCTCGGGCTTCTTTTATTTGTTGGTACTTATGAGAGCCCGAAATGACCTAGTATTTAATACCAAGGTTTGGACTCCCCAAGAGGTCATTACAGTAGCGGAGGCGACTTATCAAGGATATAGTAGCGCAAATATGAGGATTCCTACATCACATAATGCACGATCAATGTCATCTTCTTCAACGGTTTTTTGGTGCCCTTCTCCTCGAGGATTTCTCAAGTTTAACTGTGATGTTGCACTACAGCAAGGCAAGACTATGGGTGGCTTGGGTATCATTTATACAAGAATGAAATCCTTGAAGGTGGAACAACCAGCAGACTCTAAATTGAATTGAATTTTGAAATGTAATATGTAGCCAATCCAAACTATACCCTCAATCTAAATATTCAACAGACAGAACAACCGGAACACTTTTTCACATGGCGCAAACAAAGTGTGCCCTCTAGAGATTCCTTTTGCAGAAGGGCCTTCTAGAAATCTTTTCCACAATTTTGCAGTGTGGGTCTCTTTCCTCTTACTTTCATTTCTCTTTTTCGAACTTCTCATTTCTTATGTCTTCATTTCTTCTTTTCTCTTACTTTGATTTGCAAGTATCCATGTAGCTGACCCCATTTAGCTGGGATAAGGCTTAGTTTGTTGTTGTTGTTGTCAATAACCAATACTGTAAGGATTCCTCCTCACTAACACATTAATGAGGGGGAACCACACTAAACACTTTGAAGGTGGTAGAAGTAGATTCGTATTCTACTATTTCTCTACATCTTTCATATCATACATATTTTATTAGGTGAATTATGATTGTTGCAAAGTTTTGTTATTTTTTCAAACGTCACAAGGCTTGTATTCTGTCACGTAGATAAATGATGTGTCTATTTCAACTATTGGATAGAGAGAACATGATCTAGATTAGTTACGTATCAAATTTTAGAATCTAATTCAATCAAATACCCCATATATATTGACATGCATCCCGTGAATCAATGTACATTCATTTGCACCATGCTCTCTCAACTTTAAGTAAAAACAGCCCATTCCGAGAATATCATCACATTCCTTTGTTACAAAGATAACTTACCCATGATAATAAAAATTAGCAAGACCCTTTATCTAAACAGCTTCCATTTGGAAGTGCAATTAAAGGTTTAGATATTAGTTTTAAGACAAAGAGAGTTTAGGGTTAACCACCACATCCAATCATGACCACCACTCACAAATTAGGTATCAATTGGGTCAGGTGTGAAGTGTGACTGCTGGCCATCCATATTGCATGGTTTAAACTTTAAACTACTTTACCCACACCATCAAAATGCACGTCACATTAAACAATTGACTCTTATTAAGGTCTGCCTCAACCCCTCAAGTAAAGTAATCCAGACAGATTTAATTTGCTTTATTTAAGAGAGAAAGAGATATTTTGTGTTAGGTCATATATGATCTTGTTTTATCTTGGGCAGGGCAGGAAAGATCCTAACTAGTTCAAGTATCAGACAAAGAATATATCTATCAATAAATCCCTACCTAGTAATATATCCTCTATCTTTCTTTAAAATTTTTTTTTAATAATTTGCCTTATTTATATTATATAATAGAGAGGTTTGTAGCATTTATCATAATTTCTTATTAGTACTTTTGATCATGTTTTGATCCTTAATACATACTTATATTGAGCAAGAAATACTAAAAATCAAAAGAAGTTTTAGATAATATTAGAGACCTAAGGAAATGTCTTATTGGCGGGTTCTCTTAATCTCTTTGCTTGCTATTCATTAAAGTGAAAAACGAAATTTTTTATTCTCTTTCGATGAGATTAAGGAGCAAGGGAGAAGAAAATGAGTTAAGTCTAGGTCTCAATGAATAATCCAACTATCCGGCCAAGAAGAGAAAGAACACGAGATAGAGACGGGAGAGGTGGAAGAAGCTCCTGAGCTCCACTCTACCCTAGGGTATCTGTAGCAAGTAGCTTTTCTCGATTTTGACAACTTTCACTCTACTCTTCAAGTAATTCTTTCTTAGATAGTTCTTTCTGTGGTGCCCTGAGTCTAATATCAAATGTTAGGTATTTGATCAAAACGTCAAAAACGTCAAAACTAATGGAACGTGTTAAATCAAATCTTTAACCTATCCCATATTAGACGGACCAATCTAACATCTCTACACTAAATCGAATCCCATTAAGCACATAATAAAAAACAAAGAGAACAAATTGAATAAAATACTTAAAGGTGAGGAAGAACAAGAAAGGGAATCAAAAGAGAAGAACAAATGAGAAAAGAAAAAGAAAGATTCATAGAGGAAAGGAGGAGAAAAACATATGAAACTAAAACAACATATCTCTCTCTCTCTCTCTCATAATGAAGCAAATTCTGTCTGGACTCTGGAGTTGAAGTCTTGAGGCAGAACTTAAAGAGTCAATTATTTAATGTATCGTGCATTTTGGTGGTGTGGGTAAACCATCCAATGGATGGCTGGCAGTCACACCCAACTCATACCGAATTTGTAAGTGGTGGTCATGAGTGTTTGACCAAAAACTGAATCGAAAATTCTTGCCCATACAGGTCATGATTGCTAACCTAGGAGAAGCTGAGGGAGATGATAATGCTTGAGGGATATATGAGCTTTTGATAAGACCTCTTTCTTCCTAAGGTCATCAGGGAGGTCTTCTGTACCAAAAACTGCCTCCATTAGATTCAAGAGGTACTTGGGAAGCCAATCAACAGCAAAGCTTGCATCAAGGGTATTGAAGATCAATAGTAATTAGTGAAAACAATATCACGAATGTCGTGTATGACAGATTGGCCCTGTCTATCATGTGTACGATAGATCGGTCGTGTTTCATTCTGTAGCTTCATGACAGGTTGTTCACATTGCTATTTTATTCAGTAATTTCCTTTCTTAAAAAATAAAAAAAAATAAAAAAAAAAATAAAAAAAAAATAAAAATAGATCGGTCGTGTTTCATTCTGTAGCTTCATGACAGGTTGTTCACATTGCTATTTTCTTAAAAAAACAAAAAAAAAAAAAAAGAAGAAGAAGAAGAAGAAAGAAAGAAAGAAGAAAACAACATCATTAAACGAGGAGTATTGTTGGGACGGATGCATAAATATGGGGAAGAGATCAAGCAAACAATCACACAAGATCGCAAAGATTTTATGTGGTTTGGCACTGTTGCCGCCGGAATCCTGCTCGATGACGAGGAGATCTGTAAAAGGTAGAAGGGCACTGAAGAAACCCAGAATGGACTCCAAGGGAGGATTCTCCGATGCCAAAGTCAGTCCGGCAAACCAGTAAGTAGAGGAAGTATGAAAGAGTCAGAGTCAATAATGGTGAAATGGTTTACCTAGGTCCCTTCGCCTACTATTTATAGTAGGGGAGTCCTCCAAGGCGGTTGTACTTCCATAGTTCACTGTCACTGGAAATCTTCTGAGGTTGCATAGGAGTGGGATTGTTCTTCTCCCTTTGTGAGCAATCTCCAACGGATAGTGGTTATCCGTTGGTTGTGCAGCTTGGCTGGATAGGGGTTAGGGTCCCCCTATCTTGTACGACAAGATGGTGACATCATCATCGTTATCTGCTTTGTTGTTGATAGTGCCGGTATCCATGGGTCCTTGGGTCATTGACCGGGGTCCGTTTGGCCCTATCAGACACAAATGCCAAGATCCATCTGAGAAAACCAAAGAGTTTTTCATTGAACTAGAAATACACTCTACACCACTCTCAACTTCAATATGTGATTTCTTTTACTTATATCTGGAGTTTTCCCCACAGAGACTAAAAATCATAATCCCCACACAACTACGATTTTACCCATGTATATGTAATGGACTAAAAATCTGATCCAAACATATACAAGCTCAATAATAATTATGTAGACCATTATAGGATACAAGATACAAAACCCAACAAATCTCTACCCTGCCTTAGATTCTGTAAACCACCCTAAAGAAGATTGATATTGATGTCGATTCTGCAAACTCCACCATTATCTCTGCCTGTTCGCCATACTCAAACTGGCATGGCCCACATTCCGCTCAGGGTGCCTCGCATAGCTCTTTTGTCGTACGATGTTACGTGACTCCACATCTCCTACTATTGCAACACAATCGAAAATATTACTTTCACTCATAATATTTGAAACAAAAGAGACTCGATTCTTTCTAGAGATGCATTTGTTCATAGCTTGAACTATTAGTAGCTTTTATCATCCACTAATATTTCTTTCCTTAGTTCTAATGGTAAATCCATCTATTTCAACACTCCCCGCAAGTCTATACAGTTTTCCAATCATCTATCCTTGCATCACAGCCATGACCCCCTTTTGAAACCCTAAAAACTCCACCATTGGATGAGCATTTGAAACCTCTCGAATCTAGTGTTCTCAGTAAAATCAGATTTTTCGTTTTTGGCTTCTTAAACAAAGAATCTCTCAAAAAATGACTCTATTATAAAAACAGTATAGAGAGAGCAGAAATAGACAGAGTGACGAAGAAAGGAGAGAAAAGAGGAGGATGCTCCCAAGAAGTTAAACCCTATCACCCTCAAACTTCAAGCTCCATTATGCAAGTTTGGTAAAGTGATTTATCTTGAAGGGTTTATGAGGAAGGTCCAGTGAAAGAGATGTTTGCTCAAGGACATTAATTGAAGTTTCATCAGTGGCATCAAGCTCTTATGTAGAGGTATGATGAAGAGCATTGCAAAAGGCATTCAAGGGTTGTTGGATTGAATTGTGGAGAACAAAAAAGAGAAGAATAAGAGAATTTAGGGTTTATGTTTCTTTGAGAAGCTACTAACATTCGAAGTGAGGATTTTGTTGAAGCTCCTACAGTGAAGAAGACTTAACAAAAGTGAACCGCACAAGAGGGAATCAACATTGGCTGGAAGTAACCTTTACTTGTATTCCCATACACATATATTAGTGCATAGGCAATATGTTTGATGAAATGCCTAGTCTAGTTTGAGCTTAATTTGGAACAATGTTATATGTTCATTAGCTTGTATTTGGGCATTTCATATAAGCCCACTATTTGTATCATTGGCTATCAAGTGGGTGCTTAATAGTTGGGGGTCAGTGCTCCCATCTAGTGGGTGCTATACAAAATTAAGGGTTGTAGCTCCTTGGCGCAGTAGGTGCTACCTAAACTTGGGGTGGGTGCTGTCGATCGTGACTGTAGTCAAACTATTATATTGCGCATCATATCAAGATCGAATTTGGGGTTGTAGTCCAAGCGATTTTTTTCACCATGGATGTAAGCGCATTGCCAAACCATGTAAGACTTGCCTTGTGTGGTGTGTGCCGTTGTGTGCTCTTGTAGTTATGTGGATGTATGCATACATGTGTGTATTATGTAGGATGGTTTGTGAATTAGATGTATGATGTGTGTGTTGTAGCCTCGGCTGATGATAGTCGTATGTGACTAATTGTGATACACTTGGTAGACCTAGCTACATGGCTGTGAGTGCTTGCGCTGGCGAGGTAGTTTATGTTGTGCATGCGCTTGACTGGTGACCCTGTTGAGACTTGTACTTTAGTGTCATTCACGCCAACAAAGTGAGTTGAGGACACAAGCAAGTTGGGTTCGATTCTTGTGCATCACTGAATCACCCCTCCCCTTCCATTTAGTGGTCATCTCAGTTCAACAAATACCCACAATCCATTTCAGCTAGTGACTGGTCACGCATGTTATCCACCCATGGAATACTTGTGCTGATGTGCGTGTGCGGCCAGACCGACCCCACACACACAGTCTCTTACCTATGACAACCACCTCCTTGCCCATCAAGCCTTGCTTGTGGCTTACCAAGAGGCCATGTCACCAAGGAGGGAGAGGCACACCACCCTTCCTTAAAGTAATTCTTAAGCCTCCTACCCTTTTAGACATAACCCCCTAATTTTTTCATACTATGTTCATAATGTCACAAGGAAAATGGCTCCCATCTGATGCACCACCGTGGCATGCCCTGTGCTCTCACCAGCCTTGTACATGGCTACCTTCATTGCCCACGAACACCATGCTTTAGGCACACCAACCACACGCACACCTATGGCACACGAGACATGCACATATCCACACCACCAAGTGCATTGGGCCATGCACACACCCCTTAGAACATGGCCCATACACACGCCACCATGCCCATGGGCCTTAGCACAAAAGCCATGCACATGCCCTCACGGCCTCACGCACCAGTGCACCTCCACTACCATAAGGGTTTGCCACCATCCCCGAGCCCCTCAAACAATGCCTCCACAGCATATATATATATATAATTATTTTTTCTGGGCACTAGTTTCGCGTTAAGCCCTCATAAAGAAAAAGCAGTAATTAAATTCAAACCCAGAAGGAAAGTGCCTCTTCAGTAGAGAGTAGAATTGGCTCCGAACAGCCACTGTAAGCTTGGAGTGGTAAAAGACAAGTACCAGTGCCATTACATCAGATCATCTGGCCAATCATCGCAAGAGATCACTGAGACTTGCTATGTTTTTACAAAGTGTCCATTCTTGTAGGCTATGTGGTCTAAAAACCTACATCCAGTAGAGGTACAGCCAAAAGGGCTTCAGCTGCCTTCCATTTTCTACCGGATGGCAATTATCAGTGGGTGAATCCATACAGTCGAGATGGTGCCATCCAGGGCATTCCCTATATATCCAACAGTTAGAACAAACAAAAAAATGGTCGTCCGAAGTAGCAGATCCAGTTGTTCCACAGCCAAAATGTTTCTTTATAATTTAGAAAAAGAGAGATTCTTCTTTTAGGAGAGGAAAAGGGGTGGGGTCCTGACATCAAACAAACGAATAGAGTTACCACGCAAATGAACGTTCATAAAAAAAAAAATGATCTACTACAACTATGTACACCAGCTTAAGTGATGGCACCACTTTGGGACAGATGGTAAAGAAAGTCTCGTAACCACTTGAAGTGAAAGGAACAGGAAAACTTGGAGATTAATTCACACAATTCTATTCTAAAACAAGATCCCACTAGTTCTGGCAAAAATTAAGAGGGTATTGAAGCATCTCTAACCTCAAAAGTCACTAAAAACTTGTCCACTACTAGGGGTCAAACATCTCTGACCTGCCCAGCAAAATCAGAATAAGGTGATTCGTCATTTCTTTGTGCTGGAGGAGGAGCATCCCTTCCGAGTGGTGGGCCTTCGATTGGTATTCCTCTCCTCAAGGACGGTGAGGATTCCTTGTCATAAAGATGTGGGTTCCCAAAAACCTGAAAGAAACCGTTCTTCATCTCTTCAGCTGCCTCAAGGAATTGATTCAGACCACCAAACACGCTCCGCTCAATGGCTTCAATGTCACTGCGTAATCCAGGAAAGTTGAAGGGTTCATTGCCAGATGACTCCAAGGGAAAAGAACCTTTTGCCATCTCATTTGTGATATCATCTTCAGTGTATTCTGTGGTGGATTTAACCACTTCAACAGGCCTGAAAGAAAATACCAGAAAGGGTTCTGCACTTGAGTATAAACTGAGAAATACTAACACACCCATATTGGGCCAGTAAATGCAGTTGCCTCATATTTGATTTGACAATAAGATCAGATATGAAATTCTAACTCTTGCCAAGGGTATACAATTCATCAGCAGATAAATCAGCAAAAATAAAAGCGTTGAATGGCTTACAACATTGCATCAAACATATAGGAGTTGTTCGGTTTTTCCTCCCCACCCCACAAACCGAGCGGAAAACGAATCAAACACATGAATCAGTACATGTGGGCCTGTGCACACAGCTACTGGAAAGTTTGCCCTCATGAAAACCCTATGTTTCTCTATATGATGCAACATAAAGATTTTCTCACAAAATACTACATATAGAGATGGCATACGTGCCAAAGCCTATCCATCTCACTAAATGGAGCACAATAAGATTTTCTGCAGTCAGATTCATACAAGTACTTCATAGTACAAGGCAGAGCTTTGTATTAACTGATATTTGCACTGGCAAATGTCACCAACAAGTTTTAAATACATTTTCCTCTAATTTTCAAACCCAATTATCACAAAACTATTTGTTCAAAGTTGGCAGCATTCAATGAAAAAAGGTAGGTTGTGTGCCACATCCAAAAGACTAAACCTATTTCAAGCTGCTTTGAGGGAGATAGTGGGGGTGGGGTGATCTATTTTTGTGTCTCTAAAATGTATATTATGGTTAACCATTCAATGTACTGAATTCACACCCCTAAGCAAAAGCCAATGATTCCTAGTGGGACACATCGGCATGAATACTATGGCCCCCCTTTGAATCTCAGAACCTATAAATTATAAACCTATTATCCTCTCCACCTTGGACTTAATGGATTGCAATAACACCTTTCAATTAAGCAATTGTATATATCAACAAGGGCCTGGATCACTATTTCTCCTTCCTGACCTGATCCAAATTGAACTCAATCCCACATGCCATCTATAGAACCTAAACCAATAACTCCCCAACTTCCTAGGTTTCATCTTTTTCCGTCTATAACAAAGAGAGGCCCAAACTAGACATCAACCATCAGGTCATTTTGAAGTTTGAAGCATTGATAAGTTCTAACGTCTCAAATTGGGATCTGACAACAAAGTTGTAGGCAAAAGTCATAAACTTTAGCCATCTTCACCCAACCATTCTTAAAAAATCCAATACTTTTAAAACCAGACTGGAGCCAGAACAGTTCTGGCATGAAAGCCAGTGGTATAATAGCCCAACCATCTGGGTCCAGATTGTTCTCAACCGTCTGGTTGATGCATCAGCTGAAGCCTACACCTGCTGGACCGGTTCGATCCAGTATGGAGGCCTACAAGGAGCTATAGTTGT
Source organism: Telopea speciosissima (assembly GCF_018873765.1). Taxonomy (NCBI): domain Eukaryota; kingdom Viridiplantae; phylum Streptophyta; class Magnoliopsida; order Proteales; family Proteaceae; genus Telopea; species Telopea speciosissima. The sequence goes on along the minus strand of NC_057917.1, from coordinate 49,016,944 downwards.
AATTTGCAAATTTTAAATTGAGTTTTTTTAAGCTACCGACAGATACTTGTTGAATTCTAGTTTTGGTCATCAACTGTCTTGAAGGTTATATGTTTGGGGAGTCATTACGTGAGTCAACTTGAGTCATTTAGAAGTTATATATGTAATAGTTCCCCATCGATTTTACAAGTTAATGAAAGTTTGAATTAGTTTTATGATTGCTGCTGAGACTGGTAAAAGGCTTCAAGGAGGATGATTGAATTCTCTCTCCTCTCTCCCGGCTTGATTCAGATAATCGGATTTGAGCACATATTCTCAGCTGTGACCATTCCTACTCTTCTATTCTTCTTCTTGCTGCTGTTTCTTATCTTTCCAGCAATAGATGGTTCCCTGTGTTGGTTCAAGTTTCAGCTTACTTTTATTTATCATCTCTCTCTCTCATCAGTTAGGAGTTTATCTTCAAATACGACAAACTAGTTTCTGATAATCTAATTCTCTCATAAGCAGAACTTAGTTTTCAGTTTTCATCTCTCTGTCTTTACATCTTAACGACCTACTCTGTTTTTTTTATACTTTCTGCTGTCAGTCCTTCACACCCTCTTGTTCCTTAGAGAACCTGGTTTTCGGTTTTATACTGGAATGATGGGGTCCACTCATTCCACAAGATCCACAAGAGAAATCAAAGCACAAATCAAATTGTGTTAAGGGTGTTTTTGGAGTTCCACGCAGTCCCTTTATTGGGATCTTTCGTATTTCTGATTTCTGAAATCGCCAAATTATTTTCTAATAAATAAAGAGCCAGTGTAGTATTTGGCAAGCTTTAATCCATTTTTCTGAAAGTGCAATCAAATTTCTGGATTTTGTTCAATTTCTCAACTTCATTTTTTTTAATTCCAATCCTAGCCCTCAAGTATAGTGATGCAGATAAAAAATATAATTCGGCATATTTCAGTGAAACAAGCCTTGGTTGGGCTATATATGTGTTGTGTGCCTTTGGTCCAATGGGTTTTCTTTGAAATGGGCCACTTTATTGGGCCAAAATTAGGGGTAGGAGATAGGAATACAGGATTTACTTTATCAGGTTAGTTTAAGTGGTTTTATTTAAGTTAAAGACCTTTACCTAGTATAGAAGGTTTCCTCTTAAGCCTCCTTTTCTTTTAAGTTACCTAATGGCTATGTAAGTGTGAATAGATAGGTTTCTTACATAGTGAATGAAGTTTATGGCTGTTGCCTTTTGTTGTTAAAAAAGTATGCTACTGTGAGGCTCAGTGAAGAGTGAGAAACTCTTGGGATTGGAGAGATTCTGATCTAGGACTATTGGTGGGAAATCAAAGGTCATATCCTCTACTCTATATACTGTTTTCCCTTCTCAAGTATGTGCTCTTTCTCCTATTGTTATTAGTGTTTAATGAAGATGATTTAACTTGGGTTCGGAAGGATTAATTATCATTCCTTACTGTGGTTCATATGCTGTGCATATTGATATTTAAATCACAGCATAGGACCACCTTCCAGGAGTAGGCGGCAGCCTTGTTTTGGGCCCTATTTGGCTGAGATTGATATATACTATTGAGAGGAATCTAACCGGCATATTCCCTCCACACTTTGGGGCATTAAAGAGCCCTTCAATAGTGACCTTCAACAGAGTTTTAGCCCAGATCAAACTTGCTGATCTGTTGTTATAAGAAATCACTTGGTTTTAGGTTACAGGTGGAGCTGGCCAGTTAGGAAGCGAAGAAATCAGAGAACTTTTGCAGAGGGGACTGGGAACACACAACCGCATACACGTTGAGCAACCAACAATTTCTGTATTCAAATCTATGTATTTCAACATTGGTTACAATGTATATATTAAGGAAAGCAAAAGAATCCTAATCCAACTCAAAAAAGAGTTCATCCATTCCTATGCATCTGACTTTGCAATTAAAAGACAAAAAAAAAAAAAAAAAAAAAAAACTACTAAATAAACTATTTACAAACCTCAAGGTCTCCAACCCTTTCCACATCCAACAAATGACATTGTTTGCATTGTGCTATACTAACATCAGATCATATCCCATTGGGAAGCGCAAGTCTAAAAGGGAGAGAGGGAGAGAGAGACACACACAAGACAGGTTTGGCAACCTATGAAATCCAGCCAAGGTTCTAAAATCTCGAGTTCGAGGCCGGGTTTCAACCCTGGCTTTACTGAAAAGTGGTCGAAACTGGTATTTTCTAGGCCCAAATTGAAACGTAGGTTTCGAGGCCCAGAAAATGGATTTTTTACCTGAAATTTTTTGTTTGTGGCATATTTTAACACTTTACAACTATTCCATAAATTACTTTCACAAAAATAAAAAATAAAAAACACCCAAAATGGTACTTGTAGTTTAGACCCAAGTTTGCTAGCGTACGCCAAATGCTGTTGTACACTAGCCCTACTATGAACACTGACTACATATAATTTAGCTATTAGAAATGTAAATATGCAATTAAAACAATCAAAATATACATTAGGTTAGGGGAATACAAGCATACATATGTACCACATATGTATCCCATGACATGTTTTGGGCCCAATTGTTCTAAAAATTCCATTATTGCCCACCTATAAGCCCTATCATCAACATATTGGAGGTATCCCAACCTTGAGAATGGCTCACTTCAGAGTCGAACTGGGTGGAGCTGGCACAAATTGTGGTGATAAATGAAGTAATTTGGGCAAATAACTCCTCACCAGTGTCGAAACCTACGGCACCCTCGAGTTCACTATCTCAACAGACAGGTTTCGTGCGATATATAAGATTTATATTCCATGGTTCGACCAGGTTTCTGTCGAAACCAAGGTCTTGACCAAAGCCTGGTTGAACCCAGTCAAAACCTGGTATGAACCCATTTCGAGCTTAGCAACATTAAAATCACAAGAAATTATAGGAAGGAACGAAGAAATAGGAAAGATAATTTAGGTAACCTGAGAGAAGTGAAGGTATTATGGGGTATAGGATAGCAAAAAGTAGGGAAGGAAATGGAAAACAGAGTTCCAAGAATATGGCAAGTAAGCTAAAGAAAGAGATATTGAATAACTAAAGAAATATGCATTCAATTAATCCATACCATAGAGGAGGAATGAATTTCACTGGGCTTTATATGCAGCCACTTTGCATATGGATAGACTTTACCTTTTTTTTTGTTGGGGGGGGGGGGGGAGGGGGCAGTTCTTAAGGAGACTCTTGATTAGTCAATGGAAATAAGCAACCAAAGAAAACCACCGTTTCTACTAGTTGTAAAATAATTTAACAGATCTGTAAACAGATCAAGCAGTTTCTTGCATATTAAAGAAGTTGATCAAGAAACCTTCAAAGTAGCATAGCAACAGATTCAACCCAAACTAGACTACTACGCATGATAACAAGAAGTAATAAAGGAACGAATCTGAGTGCAAATCAGAAGCAAGCAACTGATAATTCAGGAAAATAATCGATAAAATTTAGAACACAATCTGGAATGTGAAAAGAATGTAAAAACAAAGTAGATTTCTTCTATATTGAAAGATCAGCAAAGATTAAAGCAGAATATACTCATATAGCTAAATAGCAAACAAAAGCAAATAAGTTTAACCACAGTGAAGGAGTATCATGATTGCAGTAAGCCAAGGTTGCAAGTTAATATTCTCATTCAATCTTCAGATGCAATTCAATACAACTGATCCCAAAGACCTGCACGCATAACTCTTTGATCCTAATCTTATAGGAAAATAAAGTAATAAAGCTGGCTCTGACACTATTAAAGTAGTAATCCACTAAAGTTAGACCTCTTCAACCTTGACTTGACAACTAATACTAGTACACTACACAGGTTCTAAAACAAGTTGAACACATTACATATGACTCTGTCTAAACTAATTAAATTATTTAAAACCTCCCCAACAACTGGATCACTTCAATAATTAAACATTTTACAAATAAGCCCTTCACCACCACTTAAAACTGATACCATACTCCCATCCTAAAATATATCACAAATCCCACATGTAAAACTTGCTAAAAAGTTAAATCTTTCAAAGATCAACAGTTGAGAATGCTTAATGGAGATGATCCTACATCAAAATCCCTCATTGAAAAAGACTTGCCCTTGAGTTACGAAACACAGTAATATCAAGAAAGAAATATCAAATATTGCAAAAATATTTAAAACATTAGGATGAGATTAGTTCTTAACCTATATGCAACTCGATCTTAATAAAAATTGAGACTATCAAACATATATGTAGATTGAGTTACTATTTCCATATATCCCTGTTTGAACTCCAAGATTATGGAAATGATTCCAATCCACCTTTAAATATAAATAGATAAAGAAAAATGTTTGACACCAAAAGAGCTTTTCTAGCACCAATTTTTATTCTGCCACGTGATAATTTCTGTTAGTCATTCTAACCATAAGATAGATGGGGAATTTCTAGATAGGCCTCAAGTCAAATTTAATGGCAAATCTCAACCATATAGTCTACCATGTTTAAGAGTTTTCCCATTGTTTTTCCAATAGTCCTCATTCTTCAAATATAATTGACTTTTCAAACAACATTCAAATCATTATTCTGACATATGATAATGTTGTATTGGCTTGAAAATCAACCAATGATTAGATGATGATGCATAAATACAAATTTTAGCCGCCAATGGACACTAAAACATGGCAGAAACAAGCCTTGGTACTAAAAAACTAGCCCCTACACTATGGGGGATCCAATTTCGTGGTTTATCGACCACATAATAATGTTTGTTGGTTTGCAAACTTTGCAATACATGTTATCCAAGTCATCATAATCATGTGTTGATTTTCAATCCAATCCAACATCATCATATGTTAGAATAATGCTTGCACATTGTTTGAAAATATCAACTTTGTTTGAAGAACATGAACCACTGAAAAAACATGGAAAAGGTCCCACACAAGGGACAATATAGTTGAGACAAGTCACCAAATTTGAACATGTGTGGTGGAAGGCCAGTAGGGAGAAGGGAATCTAGGAAAAAAACAGAATTGCAGAAGGAGAGAGAAGAAAGGGGGAGAAGAAGAATATGGTCACACAACCTTTGTTACGCCATTGTACTTCACCGGTAGCAATAAACAAAACTCAAAATTCTATTCACCAAATCTGCCACTTGCATGGTTACAAACTGGTATTTAAAAAAAACTAAAACTGAAAATTAAATTCCTAAATCAACTCTACTATTAATTAGCCTATTCAAACTAAAGTATGGAAAGGACTCTACCACTAAGTAACCCATTTAAAATAAAAGATTACAAGATAAATCCTTGGAAAGGACTCTACCACTAAGTAACCCATTTAAAATAAAAGATTACAAGATAAATCCCAACTAATTAAAAACCTAATAACTAAATAAATTAAATATCCTACTGAACCCAAAAACCCAATTGGACCCGGTTCATCTTCACATGGATAACCAAATGGGTTTGGGTCGGTCCAAGGAAGTGCACCTGCATTAATTCTCCCGGTGCAGAGAAAACTCGACCACGAGTTTTATAAAATGAGAGAATCAGCACCACTCAATCGGCATCCACAAACATCGACTTTGATGGAGTGATGAACCAGTGCATCTCATAATCAACTGTCACGATCTTTTGATGGCCAGTAGTAGACGACATCTTCGATGGAAATCTGATAGCATAGTTGTCAAGGCGTCACCTAGGCGTCCAGACGGATCTCTAGGGGCCTAAGCGACTGCCTCCATAGAGTAGAGCGCCTTGCACTGGTTTAATTGGTATCGGACCAGGTTCTAGTTCTTATGTATGCCAAATATCATTTAAGTAAATGAATTTGTATCCCATTTACTTAAGATATTATTCATAAATAAGCAAATACCCCCTAGTTGAATCCAACAAAAATAGTTAAAAAAATTAAATTCCAAAAGGATAAAAAGTCAACCCCCCAGCTCAAGAACAATAACTAGATTTTTGGAGATAGGTGAAATTTTAACTTTCTAATGCTGAGTTTTTTTTTTCTCAAAACTAAAAATTTCATAAATCTTAATATGGTAAAACATTGCTAAAAACCCAAAGTGCAGTAAAATATTCATTTGTTTTGATATTTTAAAAAATACTTTCATTAAAAGCGATTTTGACAACATTCACGCACATCAAATAAAGTTTGACTAGAACATAACTCCTTCAATATAAATCATATTTAAGTAATCTTGGATTTGTTGAAAAGCTGATTTTGTGTTCTGCTTAATCCAAAAAGGTCTCATGTAAAAGTAAAATCATTTGATCAGTCAAACTTCTTAGAGAACAAGAACATTTTTCTAAATCGAGAGCAGTTTAATTACTCGTTGATATGATCATATTTTCTAAGAACAGTATAAACCAAATGTATGTTTTGATTGTTTCAAACTATCAATAGCTTGCTTCTTCAGTTCTGTTGTCTTCTAGTTCTATGTTGATTTTCTACGACTTTATGTGGACTAATATTGATCTTTGATTACTTAATGTGACTTAAAGTTGATTTTTGATGACTTGATGTTGCTTGATGTTGATATTTTATGACTTGATGTGGCTTAATGTTGATTTTTTATGATATAAGGTACATATTGTAACATACTAAATAATGTTAGAAAAGAGGGGAAATAAAAAATAACACTTGGGCGTCTAGCCAATGCCTAGGCGGGCGCCTTGTCGCCTAAGCCCTTAGGCACCCCTCCACCGCCTTAGGTCGCCTTGCTGCCTTGGCAATTATGTTTGATCGTGAGGACAACTGAAATTGAACCGTAAATCAAATTTTCAACTGCAATCTTGATCGAACCGTTCATTTCTGCTTGATTGGCATTTGCATTGTCCACTTTGTCTATCACCATTGACTCGTACTCTAAGGCTTCTAGCATGCTGCACACTTTATCACAGTAGTTGTTGGTACTATCTATAAGCTCCCGAAAACACATTCGAAAATCCAATTGAAGATCCCGAAAATCTGATTTGATATCGGACAATCCATCACGATATTCCTTTGCGAACTCCTCCAAAAGAGTAATAAATTCAGGGTCGAATGCCATCGTAAATAGGAATCTACTTGGAACAAAATAAAATTAAAGGGGATGAGGCAATAAGAGACAATGATAGGGGTATTATGGGAAACTATAAAAATGAATAAGGAACATAATGGAACCGTGAGAGGGAAGGGCATACTTGGAAGAACAATATAATAGAAGTGTAAAAGGAATAAAGGAGGGCAGGGGTATTATGGGAATTAAAAGGAAATAAAATAAAAAAAAAGAAAGAAAAAAGAGGTAGTAGAGTCGAGTCGCACAATAGGACGGGTATTGGGGTCAATCGAAAAATGAAAACAAAAGGGAAAGGGGAATACAAGCTATCGACAGTGGTGGTTGTCCTATAGGAGTCTGCAACTCCAAGGAAACTTGCGGAGATAATGGCGGAGGTCTCGGAACAGGAGTTCGAGTCAGACCAGGCTGGTAAGTTCGACTGAGGAGGAGGAGGCAGTGGGAGCTTTGAACCAGGTAAGAGTTCCTTTTTTTTTTTTTTAATTATGTTTGCTGATTCTGGCTCTCTTCTTTCTTTACTCTTTCTTCTCTTTTTTTTTTCCGGTTCTGGTGGAACCAAGAAGGGGGAATAGGGTCAATCGATTCAAGGAGAGATGGAAGAAGGCAATGGGGAGAGTTGTTGCTGGGAATCGACAGTTTTTTTTTTTTTCTTTCCAAAATGGATGGGATGATTTTCAGTGAATATCGAAGGGTTTTGCTGTGGTTTCAGCGGGAGTTGCTGTGGAAAGGAGATGGGTTAGGGTAATGAAGGCAGACGAAAAGAGAGATGATTTCTGTGGGTATGAAAAGGAAGGTGGTTGCTGCAGTAGGGGAAGGAGATGTGGTTACTGTTGTTACCATGGAACAATAATGGGGAGGGAGGGAAAGAGATTAATGGGAAAGGATAATGGATCCTTTGGCTCTGATACCAATTTGGTGGAGGGCTGGTAGGGGAGAATGGAATCTGGGGAATAAAACAGAGTTGCAGGGGGAGAGAAAAGAAATTGCATAAGAAAAAATGGGGGGAGAAGAAGAAGATGGTCATACAACCATTGTTAAGCCATTGTACCTCACCGGTAGCAATAAACAAAACTCAAAATTCTATTCATCAAATCTGCCACTTGCGTGGTTACAAACTGGTATTTAAAGAAAATTAAAACTCCTAATTATAATCTAAAACTGAAAATTAAATTCCTAAATCAAGTCTACTATTAATTAGCCTATTAAAACTAAAGTATGGAAACTATTCTACCACTAAGCATAGTTCAAAATCTCGCGAAATCTCGATCGAGATTTCGGAAATTTCGAGCTGCTCGAAACGAAATGCTACTTCGAATAAAAAAAATACAATATCTCGAGCGAAATTCTCGAAATTTCGTGATATCTCGGAAAAATCTCATGAGATTTCGAATTTTTCGTCAAACCCTTTTATATAAAAGACCACATTTCGTCAGTCTCGGTCGAAACGAGACTTCAAAACAGCTCTGGTTTTTTGGTTTTTGCTCATTTCTTCTCCATTCTTCCACTTCCCATTTGAATCCTTGCCGCATCTACGCCGGAACCACTTGGAGAACACAAGATTCAAACTTCTTAGCACATCTGTGAAGCCTTTCCACTATTCCAGGTAAAACCATATTCTCAAAATTGTTTTTTTTTAGGGAAATGCATGATCAATATGTTTGTTTGTGATGAAATAAATATATGTTAGACACTGGAAGCCGATCTACAACTTCACGGTGTCGAAAACACCATTTTGGGTGACTATTTTTTCAAAACACCATTTTGGCTGACTATTTTTGCAATTTGAACATTTAAATGTGTTTATATAGCCTAAAATAGGGTTCCCATGAAGTTTCAGGCCTTAACTTGGCCTAAAACCCACCGAAATGACCTACCGAAACATACCAGAAAAATACAATATTTCAACCAAAATATCCGAAATTTCGAATATTTCGGATATTTCGGTCAGCCCGAAATACCGAAACGAAACAAGTTCTCGAACAATGCCACTAAGTAGCCATTTAAAATAAAAGACAAGATAAAATCCCAACTAATTAAAAACCTTATGGGAAAATTACACTACCACCCCCTGAGATTTGTATTAAATACAGAGTGACCCCCTGTGTTTCTAAATTATATGGTCACAACCCCTGAGTGGACGGTGTTAAATAATGCATTTTAAACACCAACTTTGCCCTCTTCTAATATCCTGTTAATACTCAGTGGAAAATTCCAACTATACCCTTTACCCCTTATGTTACAAAATCCTCTTTCTTCTCCAGAAACTCCACTGTCCTCTCCGGCAATTTGCGAGGGAGGAGCTCTCTGAAGGTAAAGGGCACGAAGACGAGAGCAGATGCAGAGTTGCAGTCCCATTTATAACTTTCCAAATTCCAAAGCTTCCACTTTCCCACTTTCTCTTCTCTTCTCTTTTCACATCAAAGAGAGAGAGGGAGCAGGTTCTAGAGATTACCAATACCACAGGGCCTAACCTCCCACCTCCTCCCTCCAAAATATATTCGTTTTTACGAAAAGAAAAGAAACCCTCCCCACTCCACAATCCACAATCCACAATCACATCCGTCTACCTCCACTCTTCTCTCATGGATACTTGTTCCAAGCTCAACCAGATTCTTCAGACATATTACTCCCTGGACTGTCTTCCCCATAACCTTCAGAGAGAGCATCTACAATCTCTTCTTTTCAGTTTCATTAGAATTTCTACATTCTTAATTGCGATTTTCATGGAAGCGTGTTTTTTCCTATACAACTGGAACCCCATATCCCACCTGCTTCCCTTGTCTTGTTTATTTGCATTCTTCGCCTTCGAACGCTTCATTACAAAACCTCCTGGAACCTATTTGGTCGACTTCTCATGCTTCAGACCACCAAGCTTCTGCAGGGTCCCTTCCTGCATCAAGCACGCTTCCATGTTTGAATGCTTTGATAAAGAGAGCGTCACTTTTATGGGTAAAATCATTGCTTCTTCTAGACAAGGAGAAGAAACCTATCTCCCAAGTCCCACCTTCACTTCACCACATTCCACCAAGAACTCATCACCATGAATCCATTAACAAAGTCCAGATGATTCTGTTTCCTGTCATGGACGATCTGCTCTCTAAAACTAAAATCTCACCACACGACATCAATCTGCTCTCAGAAAAAAATTGCACCGCCGCTCCAACCTCTGGATTTCTGCCTGCTCGCGTCTCTGTGCTCTGGGATTTTACCCATCAAGCTGGAAAGCTCTAAAGGCAACTCGTCGGAGAGGTTCCGCCTGCTGAAATCCAGAATCCTGAGCTGCAAAAGTGAATAAGTGATCCAATACTCTTAGGGATCCTCCCTGAGAAGCCATTACCACTCATATTCAGAACCAGCAGACCCTTCACGTCTCCACTGTTGGAAGGAATTTCACCAGATAATCTATTGTCACTCAAGTCCAAAATAGTTAGATTTCTCAATAACATCAGCTCTTTTGGCACGTTCCCTGTGAAGTTATTACGTTCCAGATTTAGGTTTTCTAGCTCTGAAAGACTTCCAAGATATGCTGGAATGAGACCTGAGAAGGAGTTTCTCCCAAGAGACAAAACCTTCAAACCCTTAAGCCTCTTGAGTGCAGGAATCTCTCTGCCTTCTCCGGTGAAACGATTCCCTTCAAGATCAATAACGCTTAACAAACTGCACTTTTGAATCTCATTGGGGACTTCTCCGTGAAAAGAGGTTCGCCACCCTCATCTCTTCTAACTTGAAGAGGTTACCGATGCCAACTGGTAGCTTGCCTGCTGATTAAAGAGACGATCGGAGAGAGGGCCAGAGAGTTGTAGACGAGGGGCAAGCAAAGCTCACGAACACGGCCATTGCTGTTCTATTTGATCCAAGATCAGTTGTTCGTCTTCAAAACCAATCCAAGTGATAATAACACAAGACAAACGAATTAAATAGAGATGAAGAAGAAAGGAGAAGAAGAAGAAAACACAATCCCCATATTTGAAGTTGCCTCCATCGCTGACCTGCAACTCCAGGTATTCATTCCCAAATTTTTTTCCAGGTGGTGGGGTCAGTGGGGTTGGAGAGAAGAAGAAGGAGGGATGGTGATGGGATGCGGGTGGATCCCATTAAGTTTATTTCAAGGTAAAATTAGAAAAAAGAAAAAAATTGAGCAATTAGGGGTATATTAGTCATTTTAAGTTATGAATTACCAACATCATACCACTTAACGGGAATGATATAACAGAGTGGGGCTGTCTGTAACAACTAATCAAATCTCAGGGGGTGTGGCTGTATAATTTAGAAACACAGGGGATCGCTCTGTATTTAATACAAACTTAAGGGGGTGGCAGTGTAATTTTCCCGAACCTTATATATATATATATATATATATATATATATATGAAATATCCTACTGAACCCAAAAACCCAATTGGACCTGGTTCATCTTCACATGGATACCCAAATGAGTTTGGGTCGGTCCAAGGCAGTGCACCTGCATCAATGTGGCTTATCTAGTAAATTTCTCATCTATCAAAATATTCCAATAGCCAACTCACCAGTCCACATGGCTAATTTCAGTCAACCGGAGTCGTCAATCTTCTCCTTCTTCAATGATGCTTTACTAGAACTTTCACGCAAAAGCATCTTCAATTGGAATCTCAGCCTTTGATCTAAAAGAATTAATTTTGAAAAAAAAATTTACAAGTGGAGAATCTTACTATTATAGAATGGAATGAATGGAATTAGCTTCAAGTTATGGGGGGCTCATAAGTTTCTTTTCATGCTATCCCTAAAGCTATTGAACTCAGGTGTGGGTCTTCTGTTGAAATGGAATGGCCTTATTCTTTTTATTTATTATTTTAATTTTTGAATCATTAAATATAGTATGCCCGACCTGAACAAGATTTTAGATCTCGGTTTCACCACTGGTTTCTCTAGGCCACGAAACCGAGATCTCGGCGAGATCACGTATTTTTTTTTTAAATTCGATGGTAGGTTTCAATGGCCATATGGCCAAGATAGGGGCTGAAACTTGACATTCCCCCTATTTTAGGCCTTCTACACACAATGGAACCTTTAGTTTTTACAAATTCAAACCCAAAAAGTACTTTGACTACAGACCCTAAGTTGGTAGTCTACAGCGTGCGTGAGGTCTACCCTAGGCTATTCCACACAATATTTAGAACTCATATAATTAAAGCAGATAGGGAAAACAACTTAAATAACCATTAGGAACTAAAATATATCAAACCATAAACCATTTAACCATTACATACTACATACTACTACAGTCACATAGAGTCGTAGATTAAATAAATACAAGCTAGTACTAAAACGAGTGTCAGGACGGATCATCATAATGACCATGTAGGAGTTGTTGTTGTTGTCGAATCAAGCACTGCTTTGATTACGTTACAAAGGCTGGCCATGACATATGTTGGTGGAAGTAACGCTCGAAGTCGTGCACAACAGCCCTACAAACCGAGTCATCAGCGTACTGGAGGTACCCTAACCTAGGGTATATATCTCTGAAACACAAGGAACTCGATCAAGAGCCATCGTTACTAGATGGTGCCTGTGGAACTAGAACCGGCACAGACATGTATGGCTGGGAGGCCGGGACCCCAAAGATGCTTTCCACAAAACCTAACTCAGTGTGTGTGTGTGACTGACCCTCATACTCATAGGCAGAGGGTAATGATGATGAAGAGTCGGCCTGTCCAAAGCCCCCAAACTAACCATACCCAATATAGTGACTATACTCGGAACTGATGCTCCCTGTGCCATATATGGATGATGGTGTATAAATCATATTTTTTTCAATGTTTTTTTCCAAGAAAATCATTTATTTATATAGAAAAATAAATAAATAATTTAAAAAAAGAAAAAAAAATAAAATTAGCCTCCATCATTCCATAGATCGATGGACAATGTATAACATATAAAAAACTCATAGTCAACAAACAAGTTTAGATCATGTTTCTATAAAAAATATAGTTTTGGGGGTGAATAGTAGGCCTATAAATGGATCGGATTTGGCTCGAATACGGATCGAATGTAATCGGATTCGGATATTTCCTGGTCGAATACGGATACCTCTAAACGGATTCGGATGGATTCGGATGCGGATCGAATTCAGATTTTTGGCCATCCGTTTACACCTCTGCCTTGTGTAACTCGAACCTTCCTCCCCCTAGTGGATACAATTCACTCTTAATCCATAGTTTTAGATCATGATTCTCTTTTCCTCAGATTCTAGAACCTATTGAATCTTAAAAAACCCCAAAGATCGTTATTTACTTAATTTTTTATAATTAAGTATTCGGATTTCTATCGGAGTATTTGGATTTTTTTTCTTGATATCTCTAAACGAATACGGATGCCCCTAAACGGATACGGATGCGGATCGAATTCGGATTTTCGGTTATCCATTTACAGCCCTAATGAATAGTTACCTTAGGTTCTTGACATGCAGCTTGGAGGAGATTAGGAGCTTCAATCTCACCAAGCTTTGATGGTTTTGGAGGTGAGATTTGTCAAAAGAAATGAAATAAAAACCCAAAGATGGAGTTTCCCTTTCATAGAGGCGAGAGAGAGGCGAGAGAGAAGGAATCTCGTTAAGTTATGTCTTTTTTGAAGCTTAAATATAGTCTGGTTCGACTCGAGATGAGATATAAGATTGAGATCTTCGACAAGATCTCGGTCGAGATCTTATATTATTTATGTATCGCAAGGCATCTCGTCTCGAGATGCTACGAAACTGAGATTTCAGCGAGATCTCGCTGAGATCTTGAACCATGGGCCTGAATCAGCATATTTTTGTGTATTACTCCTCAAACTCTTCCTCAGACAAGCTGGGGCAGAATAGCAGAGCCAATACAAGTATTAATAGCATAGCAAAAATACACTCATCGTCATTAATATGTTTGCTCACGGTAATTGTGGCACCTCGAGAGAATCGATGATTCACCAAATTTGAAAATGTGGTTTATCTAGTAAGTTTCTCATCTAACAAAATATTCCAATAGCCAACTCACCAGTCCACATGGCAGATTTCAGTCAACCGGGGAGTCATCAACCTTTTCACTCTTCAATGATGCTTTACTAGAACTTTCACGCAAAAGTAGCTTCAATTGCAATCTCAGCCTTTGATCTAAAAGAATTAATTTTGAACAAAAATTTTACAAGTGGAGAATCTTACTATTATAGAATGAGATGGAATGGAATTAGCTTCAAGTTATGGAGGCTCGTAAGTTTCTTTTCAACTATCAACTAAAATGTGTTTTTCATTTGGACGGGTTTTAAGTCACTTAATTACATTAGACGATAAATGCTAAAGATACGGGCCATATGGCATATATGCCTTTTGTAACTACAAAACATGGGGGCGCACTACATAAAACTGAGGTATAGACTTGGTTTGGCAGCCAAGGCCAGAGAGATCTATACACCAAACAGGACCCATGGCTAGCATTCCTCTCAGATTTAATAAGGTTTTATCTAAAGTATTTTTTTAAAGCCTAGTCTTACTCATCAAAGTCAAGTCTAAGTAGTCTGGTTTTTATTTGACTACTAGTTCACATGTTTCTTTATTTGCCCATTTGTTTCAGGATTTCAGCTCCTTAAACAGAGGGCATGGGAACCGCTATAACCAACTGGTTCCGAATATTGAATGGAAAATATTCGGTTCCTATGAGATTCATTGAGGCTGGCTGCGGTCAAGCTCTCTCTTAACTGTGGTCCAGATTATTTAATGTTTTTATAACTGTTGTTTTTAGTTATGTTCTGCCACTAACTTCACTGATTATTACCATAGTTGATCACATAGAAGAAATATGAACTGTAGTCATTGCATTTTTTCATTCCACACATGGTTATCCGCTTTCAAGTTTCTTGTGAATTCCCTAATCTGACTAACCATTTAAGTCCGATTTGCACTCTAGATCATACAACAACAACAATAACAACTCAGCTTTATCTCAACTGAATGGGACATGGATCCTTGCCAAGACAAAAATCACTTAAACATACTAGTGAAAAGAAAAGAGCATAACGATAATTTGCACTCTAGATCATGTTTTTGTAATTTAATATTTTTTTTTATTTGCTCTAAGATCAGAATCATATCCTTCAAAACTTTTGTAGAAGTATACTGCTAAATTTCATTTACATTAATTTTTCCTTTTTTAGCTTATTGCAAATCATGCTACCAGGCGGGTTTTTAAAGCAACTTAGTTGTCAATATTCAAGAAGTGTATTTCTGGTGGACACCCAATCCATCTCAAGTACACACATAAAAGGACCTGTGAGAAAAGCTCTTTCCTAATACTATGGTGTGAAACCTCCTAACATGAATGTGTTTTCAAATTCCATATGCCATATTCTCTAGTTATTTAATTTCTCTTTTCGCTACCCTTTTTTTTAGCAGCAACAACAAATATAAGATTTTCATTCATCAAAAGGGACACATCTAACAACAGATATCAATCCTAATACAAGTACAATAAAGAAAATACAATATAAATAAACGAATAAGAACATGTATCAAACTAACATGAGTTACCCAACAATCCCACAATTGAAACTAATCAACATATGTAAATAAGGAACAGTCAAAATGAAATTTTATTTATTGACGAATCATCTTATGTAAAGGGACGGTAGAAAAAGGTGATGAAGAACATATAAATCTGAGGCCATAATAGATAAGAGAATCGAAAAAAGAGAAAAGGACCTTCCGACGCAATCCTTGAGAATCTGCTCGGTCTTCTCGCACTTCCTGAGAAACTTCCCGGGCTCAACCTCTTCGGTTTTGCACTGCGATTTGACGATCCTTCTCGTCGAACAACGATCTCCCGATTCAAAGTTCGAGGTTTCAGACCCGCCGGTGCCGGTGGATCCTAACGATGAACTCGTTTCGTTGGATTCGTCTCTCCACTCCCAACCCATCGTTTTGTATTTCTTGCTAATCGTGCACCGTACTGTGAAATCGATCTTTATTTATGGGCAGCAGCTATTCCTCGTTTGAGTTCAACACGTGTCGTTGACGGCCTTTCTCGAATCCTCGCGTTCAACCATTCTTCTCGGTTGCGTTGGAAGGGTAAAGAAAAAAAAACGCTATCTGGTCATATGCAACGTACGCCCAGACACAGCTCTCATGAAAAAACTTAATAGTAATGCCCTTGTGGGAGCTCCAATTTCTATCCTCTCTTATTACAGTATGGTGTTGTAATCATAGTACTATATCTCGCGATATATCGGTATCTCGGGCCTATCGAGATATCCAAAATTTAGTGAAATTTTGTCGAAATATTGCATTTTTTTTGTAATATTTCGGGAGTCTATCTCGGTGGGTATTTGGCCATATCTAGGCTTGATACTTCATGGACACCCTTATTTAAGCTAAATAAACACATTTAAACCTTCATATTGCAAAAAAAATGAACTCAAAGTGGTGTTTTGGGTTTGCACCCTTGATTGACTGTATACGGTCGGACCCTATTGTATAAAATAGTTAAATACATATTATTTAAGTACTAAAAGACATAATAAGAAATTTAAACAAAGTAATGAAACAAAAATAAAGTCAAATGTAGCCTTTAGTTTAAACTCATAAAGTCATAAGTGCATAAGTCATAACTCATAAACTTCATAATAGTCAATAGTTCAATACTCAATACACAAAGTATTTTTACGAAATTTATCGAAATATACTGAAATGTACCAAAATATACTGTTTAATACACAGTATTTCTATGAAATATACCGAAATATCGCCGAAATTGGAACTTTTTTAATTTCGGAAGCCCATCTCGTCTTGGTAGTGTCAAAATTACCGAAATATACCGAAATTGCGGCGATATTTCGCCAAATTTTGTACCATGGCTGTAACACATCGTGCGGCGACTGCAGAGGCCATGTGCACCATGTGGGGCCCGCTGTACCACATGGCCTCTGTAGTGCCGCACGATGCATTACAACACTGTGCTGTAACAGGAGAGGATAATGATTCGTGGGCGCTCCCATTGGCATGGGCTGATGCAAGACATGCAGCATGGCAGTGACCCCTTGCCCCCCCCCCCCCCAAAAAAAAAAATAAAGATAAATTACAATCTCAAATATTATGTGGGGGGATTAAAATCCTTTGCAGTGCGATCCTGAGAGCTCGACACATGGACGAAGCTTCATTTAACGGTGCGAGTTAGATGCAAGAGTTTTTTTTTTGTTCTTCTCGAGCTCGGCATAGTTAGATGTCGCATCTCTCAGGCCGCACTGTAGTGCACCGTAAGATAGGGCATTGCAAAGGATTTTTTCCTTATGTTGGGGTTCCTTGTTAATTGGTTCAGTCCGTATATTTTCAATTTTACCCAACAACAACAAACTCAACCTTATCCTAACTTAATGGAGTTGACTACATGGATCCAAACAAATAAAGTAGGTAAATCTGAGGATTAGACAAAATAAGATAATGAAGAGATAGAAAAAGAAGGAAAGAAAATGATATGAGAAGTGAAAATTGGGAAATGACAAATGAATGATATAAAAACAAAAGAAAAATGAAAGATAAAAGTAAGAGGAAAGAGGCACAACCCAGCAAGTTAGGAGAATCTCAACTAAATAGGGTTAGCTTTATGGATCCTTGCCCTCTAATAGACTCTATCAGAGGTCATACCTGGTACAAGACCTAGACTATGCATATCCTTCCTCACAACTTCTCCTATGGTCAATTTAAGCTTGCCTCTCACTCTTTTAGCTCCTTCAATCGGAATCAAATCACTACTCCTAACTAGAGTGTCCCTAGGCCTCTGTTGAACATGACCATACCACCTCAAACGACTCTCTTGGAGCTTGTCATTGATCGGAACAACTCCCAAGTCTGCTCTAATACGATCATTCCTTACTTTTATCCTTCCTTGTTTTGCCAAACATCCATCTTAACGTCCTCATCTCTACCACACATAGCTTCGGAATATGACACTTCTTAACTACCTAACATTCTACCCCGTACATCATAGCTGGTCGTACGACAATCCTATAGAACTTTCTTTTACATTTTAAAGGAATACATCAATCACACAATACTCCGGATGCACCTTTCCACTTCATCCATCCTACTTTAATTCTATATGAAACATCATCTTTTATGTCCCCTTCTTTATTAATCATTGACCCCAAATATCTAAAATAATCACTTTGTGGTATCTCTCTTTTACTCAATTCGCACCATGTCATTATCCGTCATAGTGTGACTAAAATTACATATCATATACTCCGTCTTCGTTCTACTAATTTTAAAATCTTTGGTTTCCAAGGTTGATCTCCAAAGCTTTAACTTAGTGTTAATCCCTACTTCTATCTCATCCATCAAAACAATATCATCGGCAAAGAGCATGCATCAAGGGACCTCACCTTGAATGCTCTTTGTTAGGTCGTCTATGATAAGTGCAAAAAGATAAGGGCTTAAGGCTGATCCTTGGTGTAGGCGTGTAGCCCAATCGTAATTGGGAATTCCTTGCCCTGACCTCCTACAGTTCTCACACTAGTCACCACGTCCTCGTACATATCCTTTATTAAATCCACATATTTACTCGAAAACTCTCTCTTCGCTAGAACATGCCAGATTAAATCTCTGGGGACTCGGTCATAGGCTTTTTCCAAGTCAATAAAGACCATATGGAGATCCTTCTTGTTATCTCTATATCTTCCCATGAGCCTCCTTATTTTCAATTTTACCCATAACCAATTATTCTCCCAATAATTGATTTTTATGGTTGTTACACTATATATTTTCGCAATGCGATTGTAGTATATGTGAACATTCTTTTTTTTTTTCTTAAAGATTCACTTTATTTAAAAAATTGAGATACACTCTTGAGATCTGGCTGAAAATGCTCAAATAAATGGGGATAAAAAATAGGCCATAATGTCCTGCGACGAGCAAAGCCCTCCTTGCAAGAGCATCTCCTACAGCATTAGCAGCTCTTGAAATAAACTAAAAAATACAGGACTCAAAGTAACTAACTAGATATCTAATGTCAGATACAATAGAATAGAGAATGAATCTAGAATTGACAGATTCGAACCGGAGACACAATATCAACTCTTGATTATCACTCTCCACAATCAAGTTGTTGACTCCTTCCAAAATAGCCTCCAAAAGACGTTGCCGAACTGCTATGGCCTCTCCCACCAAAATATTATCAAAAGAACAAGGTCATAAACTGCAATGATACATCTCCCCAAATAATATCTAATTAAAAAACTCAGCCCCCTCGATTCTCCTTTGCAAGAAAAGAAGCATCACAGTTCAACTTTACAAAAGGTTGAGAATGAGGTTCCCATGTCAAGGTTGGTGGAGCTTGAGTGCCCACCAATACTTGCCCCTGAATTGGAGGAGCATTCATGAATTCCAACCAAGCCGATCGGGCCGAATCTATAACCTCATTTGGCATCCACTTTCGATAAGCAAAAAGTAACTCATTACGAGAAATCCAAAAGAACCAGCAAATAAAAGCATAGAGAGATGTCATTTCCTTGAAAATTTTTTATTTCCATGAATAGAGAGAGAACTCTAATCGTCAATCCATTGGAACACCGAAAACTCCATGTTGCTTGGAACAATATAAGAAATACTGCAACCGAACCATACTACTTTTGCAAAAGGGTAGTGAAGGAAGATATGGTTTGCTGTCTCCAACTCAGCTCCACATCGTTGGCAACAAGGATCGACCATGATTTACCTCTAACGAAGAGTTGGTGATGTAGATATGCCGTCCGCACAGATCCTCCAAAAAAGGTTTTTCACCTTTGGCGTCGAGTGACAATTCCAAATCCTCTTCCATACATGTGAAGCACTAAATCCCAAGAGTGAGATCTAGTCGTCGATGGTTGAGACCTAGTAGAGTTCATCCACTCATTACAAAGAAGGTGATAAACACTTTTAGCCGAAAAAATCCCATTCTTTGCTGCACGATAACCGAGATAATCGCCTCTATCAAACAGGCCAAGGGGAATACAAGGAAACGTTCCTTATCGATAGGATGGAGATACAAATCAAGCCATTCCAAATTCCATACTATTAGATCTTGGTCAATAAATCCAGGCTTGTCAACCGGTACGGTTTCGGTAAAACGGTACGGTTTCGGTACGGTACCAAAAATAGGTACCCAATACCGATACCGTACCGTACCGTTTAGAAGGTCTACTTTTAATACCGCACGGTACGGTTTCGGTACGGTATGAATACGGTATATAAAACGGTATACTCACGGTACGGTTTTGGTATAATATAAAAATGGTACAAAAACGGTATGAATTCTATTTTTATAAAAAATGATATAAAAACACTATAAATTCGAATGAAATGGTTTTTAAACCGTTTTTTTTTTAACTGCAGGGGTTCTCAATTGTCAAATAGGATATATTTGCTAAAGTTCCCATCACCATCAGTAGAAATGTCTTTCCAGTTTCAACTCTTGAGTGCATCTACAGGAGCTCTCAATGCCCAAATAGGCTACAATGCTACATCAACGCATTCTCGTTGGTATTTCGAAACATTATGAACAGATTTCGCTGCTTTGGTCATCACATATTGCAATATTCAAGGTTTTATCAGTCTAAAAAGTATAGAAAATAGAGAGAGATATAGAGAGAGCAGCAGCAGCTTTGAGAAAATCTATCAGAAAATAAAAGAAACCACATCACAGAGAACGAAATCGAACTGAGATTTTTCACAGATTTTCCAGTGATTCACTTATAAAAAAACACAACTACACTCAAAGGTAACCAAGAACGAGAGAGATTCATTGTGTACCGATAAATCTCCGCCTCCATTGTTAGGGTTTTCGGTGAATCAAGAAGATGACCCTTGTGAGTTGTGAGAGGAGTTGTGTTTGAACTTTGAAGAGGTTAAGGTTACTCCATTACTCCATTATGAGACTGAAGTCTGAAACTTTGAGAATCGAAAGCCTGAAATGCTCCATTGTTGTGAGACTCAAGGTCTCAAACTCTGAAAGTCGCAAGCGGGAGAGGAGTCGAGGACGAGAGGGCGGAGAGGCCAAGTCGTTAAGAAATTAGGGATTTAGGTTTAGGGTCTTAGGAGTTAGAAATTGGTTTTACAAAAATACCCCCAAAAAATGGTATGGTTTCGGTATGAATTCGGTATAACGGTACGGTAACGGTACATACCGATGGTATTATACCCAATACCGGTACCGTACCGTACCATGATCAAAACCGTTTGCCTATACCGT
Organism: Telopea speciosissima; assembly: GCF_018873765.1. Classification (NCBI taxonomy): domain Eukaryota; kingdom Viridiplantae; phylum Streptophyta; class Magnoliopsida; order Proteales; family Proteaceae; genus Telopea; species Telopea speciosissima. The sequence continues at coordinate 48,995,688 of NC_057917.1, read as the reverse complement.
ACCGTACCATTTTTGAAACAGTACGGTTTGGTACGGTTTTACACGGGCGGTTTCGGTTTCGGTACACGGTTTCGGTTCCAAATTGACACCCTTAAATAAATCTAAACCCAAATGTATGGACAATCACGAGTTGGAGGGAATTGCACTGAAAAGTTTGGCGATGTTGGAATCCAATTATCCTTCCAAATTTATACTTGTACCTTTTTCAACATGCGATAAAATACCTTTTTTAAGGACTTCCTAACCCTCCAAAATACTTCTCCAAGCCCAAGAAGGGTTAGAACCTAGCTTGGCGTCGAGGAAGAAATGATTTGGAAAATAGATATGCTTCATGAAGGTGGCCCACATCGAGTCAAGATCATACCAAAGCCGCCCTGCGACCTTACATAATAAGGCCTTGTTATGAAGGGCGGGGTCCCGAAACCCCAAACCCCCTTGCTCCTTTGATTGGCACAATTTTTGCAAAGAAATCCAATGCATTTTATCCCTATCCGAGTCATCTCCCCAATAGAACTTGGTTGTGGATTTTCTTAAGTGATTGTGATGAGACTTTGGCAATTTGAAATGGGAAAATGCATAATTTGAAAGAGAAAATGCCACTGATTTCAACATCATTTCCTTAGTAAAATGCGATAATAGGTGATGCTTCCAACCTCCCATTGTTTTATCAGCCTTATCTAAAATCTCCTTGAACACTTGAGATTTTGAACCCCCCAAGTCTGTCGAAAGCCCAAGGTATTTGTTAGGACCCTTACTATAGGATACCTTTAGCACACAAGAAAATCATCGTCGAAAACGCAATGAAGTATTAGGGCTGAAAAGAAGCGATGATTTTTACAAATTCACAGATTGCCCACTAGCCTTACAATACCACTCCAAGCATTGGCGCAAATAAAAAACCTCTGATAACTTCACCTGTGAAAACATTAGACAATCATCTGTGAACAAGAGGTGTGAAATAGAATTTGTTCTATTTAGTACCCGAACACCTCAAACTAACCCTTCATTCTCGGCTTGGTAAAGAACACTGCTCAGGGCTTGAGAGCAAATTATAAATAGAGCCGGAGAGATTAGTGATGAGTTCATTTATGTGTAAAATCTTAGGGCATAAAGCATACATTTTACCACATTGGACAGAGTTACTTTGGTGTTTTCTTGTGCTTTTCAGGTTTTGGGCTATTTTGGGCTATTCTGGACTATCGGGAGCTGCATGTCCCAAGTTACACGTAAAGTTGCCATTTTTCTTTCCATGGCTGTAAAGAGGATTAAATTTGGAGCAAGATGGATGTGGCGGAACGCAAGTATGCATTTGTTTAGGTCTCCATGCAGTTGATTATTCTTTTCATCCCAAGAAAGGATAATGGGTCAGAAAGGAGCTGTAGTGCAAGCCCATAGTCATTCTACCACTGCCCAAGGACATTTTTGACATTATAGAAGATATTTCTAAGCAATGGTGGAGATCTACTGCAAGTATAGGACCGTTACGGCAATTTCTCATTTTTGAAGAGAGAGAAGGACTGCTACCCACATGGAGGGACCCACACTACCACTAGATTCTATTATTTTTGAAGGCCCATTATTATCCACGATTTTTATTGGGCTGCACCCAATGCTCCACGATTTTACTTGAGGACATGATGGGCATTGTGTTATTTGATTGAGTGGAAATCCTAGTCATCTCACCCTTTCTCTCTCTCTCTCTCTCCTCCAACTTTTCAATGGCACTTTTGGAATTCTACTTGGGATAGATTTATTTTGAAAGATATTCTCTCACCTATGGAAAGTTGAAAAGTCAAAGATGTCTTGATCTCATTGCTTGGAGAAGATATCTACAAAGAAAAGGAAGCACAAGTTAGAATTAGAAAGTTGCTTTTTAATAAATAGAAGGTTTATGTATCTAGGATTCTTTTCTCTCCTTCTTTCTATTTTTTTCTTATTTTCTTGGGATTCAAGGCAATGTACAGGAGGAAGGAGAAGAGAATATTCTCTTTTCTTAGGGAATATTTCTCCTACACTTCCCTCTTCTCTTTTTTCCTTTCTTCCCCCTATAAATACTCCTTGCCCTTTGGGTTGTAAAGAGTTAGTTTTTTAGTTAATTTTTAAGTTAGTTTTTAGTTCAGTTTTTAGTTAGTTTCTAGTTCAATTTTAATTCAGTTTTTAGTTCAATTAATTAGTGAAATTTCTTCTTCTCTTCTTCCAGTTTTTGGCTTTCTAAGTTCTAGTTTGATTTCATGCTTTCAATTTCATGGTTGTGATGTTTTTTATTCATGCTTTAATTTTATGTCTTCAATATGGTTGTAATAATTCTAGTTTAGTTTCAAGCTTTCTAGTCTAAGTTTCTAAGTTGATGATAAGACTTGGAGATTTAGAAGAGGAAGCAATTTCAGTCCAGTTCTAGCACATCTAGGTTTTCATTATCTAAACCCTTAATCTCATTCTCCCTCTCCTCTATCTCTCTCTATCTTCTTCTTCTTCTCCCTCTATTTCTTTTATTTTTTTTATATGGTTGTGGTTTGTGGATGCACTTTTATTCTCTTATTCCTTTTTATGTGGTTATTATGTGTGGCTGCATTTTTATTCCTTTCAATTTGCGTTAGTTTGATAGGTTAGATGCTAATGTGTTAGGACGCCAATTTAATCCCTTAATTTTGTTAGATGCTTATGAGTTAGGTTGCATTAATTTTCATTAGTTTAATTTAACACTTTAATTTGGTTCACTTTGCATTACTTTTAAGTTAGTTAAATAGAGTGACGTATATCTCCTTATGTTCATCCCGTAGCTACGATTGACCCGTACACTTGCTGTATTATTTTAACTCAAACAATTAGGTCCCCTTGGCGAATCCCACGAGATGGGGGTAGCACTACTCGGAATAGCCCCATTCACCAAAATTTTATAGGTTACTGAGCAAAGGCTAGACATTACCATCCTGACCCATTTGTCACTAAAACCCATGTGGTGATGTCGCCATTCAAAAAATTCCCACTCAACCCAGTCATAGGCCTTCTTCATGTCTAACTTCAAAGCAAAAAATTATTGCTTTCTTTTTTTTGTTCTTGTTAATATAATTAAAAATATCATGATCCACAAACACATTATCAAAAATAAGGCGGTCAGGGAGGAAAGCAAACTGGGAAGGGGAGATAAGATGAGGGAGAATGTCTTTTAAGTTAGTAGACATTAGTTTAGTAATTAATTCAACAGCTACTACACACAACCTAATAGGCCTATTCTGGTCAATACTCTCTGCATTTTGAGATTTTGGCAATAAAGATATCAGAGTCTCATTTCAATCTCTTCGAAGCTCCATAGAATTTTTTTTTTTAAAAAAGCCAAAACAAATCCTAGGAGGCAATGTTCCAGAATTTTTGAAAAAAAGCAAGGGATAATCCATTTGAACCAGGTGCTTTAAGAGGTGTCCTCGTGAAAAGAGCTATCTTCACTTCTTCAATAGAAGGCAAAGCACATAATCTCTTGTTCATATCATGGGTCACCGAAGGTTGAACAGAGTCCAACACCACTTGCACCACCTCCTCATCAATGCCTTCAGAAGCATAGAGATTAGAATAAAAATTAAGAACTTCTGTGTAAATGTCACCATCAGACTTAGTCCATGCACCAGCAGATAGTTTTAGGCAGAGAATCTTGTTGTTAGAATGTCGTTGCAAGTTGATTGGTGGAAAAACTTGGTGTTACGATCTCCTTGTCGCAACCAAGATATTCTAGACTTTTGACGCCACAATTCTTCCTTGCGATCTAACTCCTCTAAAAGCTTCATAGAGATCTCGTTTTCCTTGTTTTGAGAATCCGCCAAGACGGTAGCCCTTGCAAATACTCCAAATTTCTGTTGTAACTGTTTGATCTTAGACTGAACATGACCAAACACCTCCCTGTTCCATTTCTGAACAACAATTCTACAATTGTGCATTTTGTTTTGAAGAGGACTAATATAAACATTCAAGGGAAAAGCCCATGCAGAAGCTATAGTGTTTTTACAATCTGGATGCCTAAACCACATAGACTCAAATCTAAAGGGACGCTTACATTTAAATTTCCCGCCTTCCAAATCAAATTACCAAGGAGTCATGGTCCGAGTGCACTGCAGGACGTACAAGAACAGGTGCGTCTAGAAAAGTACAATGTCAAGCATGATTTGCCATTGCACAATCCAACTTAATTCGAATATTGATGGAGCCCGCCCCCTTGTTGCTCCAAGTGTACTTAGACGCATGAGATCCGAAGTCAATTAGTCCACATGTGGGAGAAGAGACACTAGAATAGTTGAGATATCTAGATACATAAGTAAAAGCTCAATGGATTTAGTGGAGGGTGGAGTTAGTGAGGTTGTTAATTGAGTAGTGGAGGGGTTATTAGAGAGTGACGTTAATAGAGTAAAGGAATTTTCATTGACGGATGGAGGTAATGGAGGGGTTAAAAGAGAAGTTAATGGAGTAATAGAGGAATTTCCATTGATGGATGGGGTAATGGAGGGGATCATGGTGTAATGGGTGGAATTAGTAGAAGAATTAATTGAGGGTGAAATTAGTGGAGGGATTAATGGAGGAATGGAGTTAATGGGAGGTGAAATTGATGGAGTGAATGGGGTAATGGTAGAGCCCGTTCAGCATTGAAGAGAGGAAGAAAATAAGGTGGTGGGAGTATAAACGGTAGGGGAGAAATTATGGTCAATAGTTTGTGTTTGTGGAGGTGAAATGTGATTTAAAGGATGAAAAACTTATGCATCAAGGATGAATCAAGGGTGGCTTCATGAGGAATTGGAGTTAATGCATTTGAATGAGGAATTGAATGGGTAACGGTTGAAAAAGAAAAGCTTTTGTAACTGCAATTGCAATTAACTGTACCTGTGTTCACCGGAGCTATGGAAGATACCGGAGAAGAGATAGAATCGTCGGCCACCACTAGCTGTGCCGCCACTCACAGTGCACTGGTGCAATGTGACTAGTTCTCCAGCACCGTAAAGTTTGGCATACTATCAAGGAGATGAGCAGCCGGGACGTTAGCGCGAACTTCAAGCCCAAAACAAAAACCTGCAGAGAAAGTCGAACACAGTGGCCTTGGATCAGCCATGTTCAGCTTGATGGACATGTTGTTCATCGAAAAGAGTAACACAGCTGGAAACTTCATGCTCAATTCGACCATAGAAATAACAAAAGGTCGGCGGTCGTTCGTATTTGATAGCCACAGTGGTGTGAGATCCAGACCTTCTTCTAATGGAGATTGATGAGCGAAGGGCGAAGGGCCTTTAAGATGTTGATCGATAGTAACCCGACAACGAAAAAAACTAACTCTTGGACCTTGGAAAAGGATCACCTTCTTCGGAGGACCCAATTTCCTCGCAAGTTGCATGGCAATTTCGAGAGAGAATAATTCTTGTGGGATCCCATGGAGCTGTACCCACATTTCTACCTTATCGAACATCCAATTTACCTCCTCACACCATTTCTCTAACACGAGTAAATTACCACCCACAGACGTACCATGGTCCCTCCTCCAACACTTTGGTCATGCCCAACGGGTTTTGAAAGTGAAACATATATCGATCCTCTTGCATAGTAGAGACACCAACCTTATACTTTGCATTTCTTGTAGAAACAAGACCTTCTGTGACTGCTTGGCGGCGGTAGGGCTTACCAGAGATGACCTGACCCCCACTAGGACATGATTCCAGTTCTGATATACTAAGCCATCAAACTCTTCCTCAAGGAACAAATCATCATCATCCGAATCAGTAGGAGAGTAATCTGACTGCGATGCAAATTGAGGAGAAATACGTACGTGATTTGAATGCTTCATTCATGATGAAAAGATGAGTGGAAAGGGAGAAAACAAAATAAACACGGACAAGCCGGATTATCAAAAAGGCATGCACATGGCGGAGAAACTCTTAAAAAGTAACTTAACTCCACTGTATTCCTAGTGGTGGAGGGAGACGGAAGAGGCATTCATATGGTATGTGTGTTTAACATGATCATCATTAGGGATTTATGTATGGAATACCACAGATTGTTAATAAGGATCTTCAATACTTGTTTGTCTCTATATTTGAGAGGTCCTTATTATTACAATTGTGCTTTATGCATCTGGTGTACCAAAGGTTGATATCTACACTAAGCTACATATCGGTACGCTCAGCATACAGTGTTCCACTGTAATGGAAGAAATGCTCAACAAGGTATTCACTTCCAGAAAAGGGTGAACATCTTGAGAGAGTTGTTCGACTCAATGGTAGTGTAGTAAATTGTTTATATAGTGTTTTTAAATTATTATTATTATAAATTAATATTAAATTTTAAAAATGTTTTATGTTCAATCATGGGTTAACACTCTGATATTAGTCATTTGATGGATTAGGATATTTGGCGGTGTCTGTTTCCATACCCATATGTCTGTTATTTGACGTTGATAAATGGAGGGATTAAAACGTAATGAAAGTTTCTCTCATTGGGGGGTTAAAAGTTTACATCACGTATACATTGTCCTTATTTGTGAAAATAGATAAGTTGTGAGATCACCATATTGGATGACACCACTTGGTCTGACCACAATCGTTGGTTTTAAAGAAGTCCAGTTATAAATACGATGGCAATGAGAAACCCTAATCATTCTACTAAATTGAAAATTCAGAACTGAGTGAAACTTGCAAAGAGTGGAAGAGGAAGTCTTTTCTCCATTAGGGTATCACCATTGAAGGAGCTTCTTCCATCGGGCGGTGAGTGGTTCAACTGTTGCATTCAATTGAAGGTTTTGCCTTCGTGAATCTTAAGGTAACTCTAACCCTTCTCTGTCGATTAAATGGAAAATACCCTAACGCATGTGAGAAGGCATTCCCACAACCTAATATTTATTTGGTATTCCACATCCCAAACAGGCAGGAGGAAGGGAGGAAGGGGGAGAGAGATTTAGGTAAGAGGCAAGGGGATGGGGTTGGGAGTTGCAGACAAGGGGGTGGGGGTAGGGTTTGTAGAAAGTGGGGTGGACGGGGGTTGTGCAAAGGTGGTAGAGTGAGAGTTGGGTGTTGCGAGGGGTAGGGGTTGCAGAGGGCAGTCAAGGCGGGGATAGAAGCAATTGGTAGAGAGGGGAGGGAGACGAAATGGTGAAGGGCCTGGGAAGACAGAGGGTGGAGGTGGGAGCAGAAGGTGAACAGGGTGGGCCGTGAGAGAATTGTTCATGGCAAATTGAAAATATTTTTGATTTTAAGCTAAGCCAATTAATAAGGAACTCCAAACGTAATATTTGAAACATGAGGTACCCAAAAAAATTAGTTTATTCAAACATTGGGTACCTCAATTATAATTTACCAAAAAAATTTATAATAAACAAAAAGTAAGGACAAGGGAAAAGGTTCTTTGAGCCGTCGAGGTATACTCTAGCACCTCTGAGTTTATCTCTCTTTTTCTCACATGAAATGACCTTGTTGCCCTCCTATATATGATACCGTTTTGGTGCACCTCATTCATGCACTCTCCTATACCACTTGCTTGGAGAAACCTCTCCATAATGACAATAATGATTATTGGGAAAGTATTTTTGAGTATCAGGGTTTCTTACGTCATCCACAATAATTTTTGGGTAAAGTTTCTCTGATCCATTAGGGAGGGTATGGTAGCAACCCGTCTATCTATCTATCCCCTCATCACATGAAATGACCTCGGTGTGCTTCCATATACGAAACTATTTCAACGCACCTTGTTGGTGTGTTCATCTATGTTATTTGCTCCGAAAGCCCTCTCCATAATTTTTTATTTGTTTTACTTTTTCCTCAAAAAAATTTAATTATTCTCGATGAGGGGCGTATGATACCCTGGCGGCTTAGAGAACCCTTTCCCATGATTATTTATTTATTTATTTTTTTCTTTTCTTGCCTAGTATGAACTTGGCTGATTCACAAATTAGGTGTACTATTTAGGGATTTTTTTTTTCCTTGTAATTTGTATTTTACATTGTAGGTGCAGTATAGGCCTAAGTTTGACAATTTGGCATTAGTGGTGCTTTGTTTATCGATTTTGCACCTAATATTACCTAAAAGCCCTAATCCATTAACCATAATCGATATGAGTTAAATTAAGAGCAATTTTACATAAATACTCATTAATAGACATGAAGATAAAAAATACTACCTTTGAAAGTTTCTATTTTGAAGGAAACTATTCGATTATTATGATTTAATACTTTTAGGCTTTTAGTTTAGATCATGACCATTTATTTATTATTTTAAATCATGAAAAACATGATGGTAATATGACCATCATAAGCTTATGAAAGATTGAAAATCATGATGGTTGAATTGTATCTATTCAAATAGAATCTTTTAGAAGGTTCTGATGGTCTGATCTTAGATTCAACTGCAACACCGTGTTTGCAATAACTTATGTTAAATGAATGATCATATGATCCATATCAAAAGTTTAAAATTATAAATCATAATGGTTGAGTTGTATCATCTTCGAAAGTTTTTTATGATACGATCTTAGATCAAACTATATCACCATGTGTGTCATCATTTAGCACACGGGATGAACAATAATGATACAAATTGAAGATTTAAAAATGTTAGATGAAAATTGTAAAAATTGTATCTTTCCAATTGGATTATTTCAAAAGCTTCTAATGGTTTGATCTTAAATCAAACTTACAATCGTAATTGTTTTAATTCGAAAAGTTAAATGAATGATTATATATAGACACCTCATTTTGTCGCCTTAAAATGGTGCACATCGAAGATGAATGTATGCCTTAAGATAAGTGTGGGACTATGTGTTGTGTGCCTCAGAGGTCTGGTGTCACTCCTAACTAACATTTTGAATCATCAAAAAATGACCAAGTGGAACTTACCTCTGCGCTGGCCAAGTGCATCTCCATGCCTTCCTGACAAGTTGGGACTCTTTTTCTCAAGTTTTTGAGCTTGGGGAAGTTCCAATATTTTCACTGGCCTTAAACATGTCTACATTCTTCTTGGCTATTCAAAAACTCTTTTTAGATCAGTTAGGACATGAGAAACGAAAAAAAATTAAATTCCTGTTTAATTGGATGAAACACCTCTTGACAAATTTATTTTTTTGAGGGGGTGGGGGTGGTGGGGAGCAATATCTCATACAAATCTAATAGTTTTTGTGATATTAGTCTCAAAATTTTCGTTAGAAGATAAGCTACCTCCTAAATTATAAATAGGACCCTCCACCTACAGCCAAAGAAATGAAGAGGATAACCTCTCAGTTGAATCCAAGGCAGTGTTTGGTATGCATTCCAAGTCGATTTCACATTCTTGGGCAAAAAAAACAGTTGTTTTACTGCTTTTATCATCCGAGAATGCAAAATCGACCTAGAAGGCATTCCACAAATGCATACCAAACACTGCTTTGAGTGTTACCTGAAGGAGTAACTTCCTGACCAGCCTAAGGTGTGCACAACCCCAAACCTTCAGTCTTGAGTCATTTGATTCCTATGTGAGTCCTCTATCCACATTAAATTTTCAGGCTCATTGGGTTTGTATTTCTGTTAGTTATGAGTTTGGAAGTAGAGGTATATCGTTGCCTGCCCTTAACTGGGTAGCTCAACTTGATCTCCATTTACATTGTGCCTCCTACAATGTTCCATTTCACAAGATCTTTTATTGATTTTAGTGATTGCGTTTCCTGGGTTTAGGCTATAACTCAAAATAACTTCACATATTACCCACTTCACAAATATTACAGCAAAGGCAAGTTCAAAAATATGCTCTTATTGAATTTTAGTAGGAATTAATCCATGAATCAAGTTACACTCCAACTAGTCATAGTGGGCTGAGTTGAGTTTGAGGGGGTGTTGTCCAGCTTTGGTTGTCTCTAACCTCACTCACCTGTCATGAGTTGCAATCCAGAAACAACATGTAGATTACAAGATGATGGTACTCTTGAATGCACAGACACTACTAATTATATCATATGATCATTATTGACTTCTAAAAGGAATTAAGGAATCACATAGATTTGAATCTGCAGATAATTTAGGTTGCTAGAAGTCCCTCTCCAAAGTATCACATAGATTTGAATCTGCAGATCATTTAGGTTGCTAAAAGTCCCTCTCCAGAGTATGCTTTCAACCAACAATTTGATCCAAATCATGAACATTTTCAAGAAAATGCCTCTGTTATGAAAGAATCACACATGTTATAGGTTTTCTACAGGTGAAGCTTACTGCTTACCTACTGCAAACTGGAACTATGTGATACTTCTCCAATTCAGGGGCATACGATCTTCTAAAGTGCTTTCAGAGTGTAAAAAACATTTGGGAACCAATGGTAGAGTGCTTTCTGCATGTTTTCCGCTGGTTCAAATCAGAAGAAGATCCAATTTCTGATTTGAGAATACTAGCATCCAGATTTAACACTAGATTGGATCATATGAAGTGGAAGTTGCAAAACAACCAAATAAATACAAATAACGAACCGTGCTTCATTATCAAGACCTGAATCATCAAGCTTCTTTATAGAATGTCTCAACATTTATTAGCTTCCAAGTTGCCATTTTTCCAATCCTCCAATCCTTGACAAGTTAATCCTTCGTGAATGAAGGGAAACGTGGGATCTTTAAACACACAAACATCAATGAAATGAAGAAGCTCCATGCCCATAACAAAACTTGTTTAGAAGCAGGCCTTGCCTGAAACCCACACTGGGAGCCAGCCTTCTTTTGTCATGATTTTATTTGTCTGCTATTAAAATGGATACTCAATTAACCTTGTGTTTCTTGATCTGTCATCTGCCAAAACACGGACACAGTTACACCATCAGTAAAGATTCTCGCATTTGCATTTCAAGTATAATGCAGACTTTGCACGAATTGGAAATCATAGTGCAAGGCCATTATGCTTTGTGGTGAATTTACCCCAAGCAACATGTATTGCCCAGGAATGTGTCAGTTAACCATTGATATCTGTGGATCACCGATTGAGAGCATTACTGATCCTCAAACCAATTGGATCCCTAATCCAAATCTGATATAATTAGGGTTTGATTAACACCATGTTAGTGAGCTTAGTATTCATCATGACCAGAACATGGGTACACTTGGGAGGGCTCATATCATAGAGGGGCCAACAACACCTGTCCGGCTGTCCCACTGGTTGAGTGTCGTTCTCAAACAAGCTAAAAAATTACTCCAAGCAAAAAAAAAATACACAAATTGCACAAGCTTCTATTGTTAAAATTTATAATAAATGAAAATTTTGGACTTAATCTCATGCCCCTCCCCCTGCTTGTTTTAGGCCAAAACTGGACCTGCGAGATGAATGTTGGATCCTCTATCTCATAGACCCTCCCTGTCTGTCCATGCTTGCCCCTTGAAAAGGCAAAAAATGACTTGTGATCGGATAAAGTACAAAGTTCACTAACGGCCATGACTGAGCTTTTCTCCTATCAATATTACTATCATGATTCCTACTACTACTACCTTACTCAAATTGGCCACCTAAGAGAAGTTCTCTACACAGGTCACCTATTTGAGCCATCTGGAGCTGATGCGCACATTAGGGCTTTACTTTAATCAAGTAGTGCTTTTTTTACTTATCCCCCAAAAAAAATTTTGGGGGGTGGGGATCATATAGCACTTCTTGGGCCTTTTAATGCAATTTTAAAATCCAGAGTTGGATCTCAGATGCAAGCAGGCTCAATAATCAAATCTGTCATCAGATCCAAGATAAAGGAAACAACTGCATTGTTAAAAAGGAAGAAATCAAATCAATGGAAGGAGAGGGAAGAGAAATGAGATCAATCTTCTTGAGAGGAACACAGAAGAGAAGAGAAGAGAAGAGAAGCAAAGAGAAGAAATCAAGTTTGAGATACCAATCCCGTATGCACTGCTCAACAACACCAAAACTCTTAGAAAGAAACCATATTCTTTACTCAAATCATCTCTAATTGATGGGGGATGTATTACATATATATATAGACCTTCTAAAATTCCTAATTTGATTCATAAAAGGACTCCTAATCACTCTAACGCACTAAATAAAGTAAACAAACTCAAAACAGAACTCTATAGCTATTAAGTATCATAATCTAACTCAAACACTCAACTCAACTACTAATTGCTAACTTTATCCCCACTTTATGGGCTTATAAATTAGGCCCATTACATCAATAAGCCCAAAAATAAGAAGCCCAAGGTCCATAGAACCTTGAACAATTAATTGATGCAATCTGAAAATCCAAAATAAGAAGCTTTGGGGTTGCATCCATGGCTGGAAAATCGTGTGGAAATATGAACTCAATATGAACACCTACTGTTGCAGTAAAGTTTGTTGTTGCTTCACCCATAATAATCACCTCGACTCCCTTGACTGTTACTGGTTGTCCCACAGCTGAGTGGTCTTCCTCATTTGTTGACCCATTCAACTCGTCCTATGGTTGCACTGTTGGTATCATTTTCTTTGACTCCACGCATATTTCCCTTGAAGAACAAATGTTTAGCGCATGTGAAAAGGCTGTAGGATGCACAAATTTCTGTCACGATCAACGCCTTTTCGTTCTTCCAACCACTCTCGACCTAATTTAATAATACACTAAGGAGAATCAAACACTTCACAATAACCACCGTCACAATACTGAGAAATGGAGGATTCAATGAATACATCATCCTCAAACTCAATGATGGTCTGGTTGGTCTTTGATAATATCTCCACTACAAATCGCAAGACGAAATTGTCACTTTACCCTTCATCAATAAACAAAATCGCAACCTTAGCATTGGACATATGAACTCTAAACTTGAATACACAGGAATCTATGACCAGATTTGTTACCAATTAATGCAATTTGAAAATCCAAATTTGGATCTCAGATGCAAGCAGGCTCAATAATCAAATCAGTGATCAGATCTGCGCTAAAGGAAGCAACTGCATTATTAAGGGAAAAAATCAGATCGATGGAAGGGGAGGGAAGAGGGAAGAGATCGATCTTCTTGGGAGGAAGAAGAGAGAAGAGAAGAAATCAGGTTTGGGATACCAATCCCTTATGCACTGCTCAACAACACCAAAACTCTTAGAAAGGGCTCATATTTTTTACTCAAATCATCTCTAATTGATGGGGGATATATTACAGATATATAGACCTTCTACAATTCCTAATTTGACTCATGAAAAGACTCCTAATCACTCTAATACACTCAATAAAGTAAATAAACTCAAACAGAACTCTATAGCTATTAAGTATCCTAATCTAACCCAAACACACAACTTAACTACTAATCCTGTGTGCTAACTTTATCTCCACTTTATGGGCTTATAAATTAAGCCCAAGGTCCATAGAACTCAACCATAAGCCAAAATAAAGTCTTTTTGAGGCCTGATTGATCCAATTGGACAATCTTAACTGCATCACCTTTCTTTCAATGGATGGGTTAATTTTAGTTTTAGTTGAAGTGTAGTTGTAGGATCTGTACTTATAACTGATTTTTATATTCTATCAAGCCCTCTATAATGTAGTTGCTTCTCTTCACAGATAATGAAATTCAAAATTTTTTTCAGCAACAGAGATTAGAAGTAGGTAAGCAAAGCTTCGATTCAAGACAGTTTCTTTTCATTATCATCATCATATTTTTCCCCTCCTTCCACTTATTTCTCTATATTTCCTCTTGACCAAACCCACCAACTTATTACCATTCCTTAGTCCCAGACAAACCTAATCCATCCCAACCGAAAACCTAATGCAAAGTTCACTTAACTAAGACCTAGTTCTGGTGTAGTTTCAGGCTTGCACTAGATTTTTGACTTTCCACGTGAGTTTACCCCAGAAAACCTGAACCAATAACCCTGAGATTCTACGGACAAACCTTTCCCCATCCTTGCATTTCTAAACCCAAAACCTAAGAATTGGAGTGCTATGTGAGCAAGATCCCTACATCATTTGGGTTGTGTATTGCTTCAGGTAACGGGTGGATAAAAGTTTTCCCTCCTCTTTCACATCCTTTATACCAGAAATGATTAGAAACACCCTTCGTTGCTTTTGTTTTTCCTGAAGGAACTTATCTTGACTGGTATAGTTTTAAAACTACAACTGGTTCCATAGACGGTCAACTATTGGAAGAAGGCCCAGATTGATCAGCATGTAATGAACACACCATGAACATTGAGGATACTTGGTACACATGCAGAACTACCATTAACATGTCATAGGAACCAAGGCTGGTTCATTTTTTTCCCTTCGGAAACTCAACTTAAATCTAAAGGTGTTTACATGCAAATGCACTAAAATGGACAGATGGCAGTTGATTGTTTCTGGTGGTATACACAACCATCAATGTTAGTAATGGTGATGTGACAGAAACAACCAAGTACCAATAAATATCAGTAAATGAGTATTAGTCCATCCTATGATTGGCCATGGCACTGAATTTGCATTCATTTTTCTGCTGACCATCCATATAAAGGCTAGTGGTTGGATGATCATCATGCCTCTTATTGTGGCCAACCTGTGGATGGCTAAACTGTTTGGACTGTTAAGATTGATGGCTATGGAAGCTACAGCACAATCTTTAATTGAAAATGAATGATACATACCTAAGTATCCTTTCCCAGTCCTCTGTATCTGAATGGTCGACCAAATGTTGTTTGGATGTCAAAAATTACAGTGCCAGTGAAGGGGCTGAGATGGACTCCAAACTAACAAAAACCTAAAAGACGGCCAGTTAATGGCTTGATTATGTTCTACTAAACAAAAATATAAGTAAAATGACTACTCGGAAACAGAGGTAATATGCAAATGGGAAATTATTTCAGTTTTAAAGATGATCAAGGAACTTATTTCGAAATGAATACCCAAATAAGCATTTCTTTATCAAAAAACCTGTGTTTGCAGTAGAAAGGGAATTTCTGCCTTCTCCAACTACACCAAGAGAAATGTGTAAATGCTTCTCTAATTATACCATGAGCAATGTGTAAATGTTGGCAGGGTACCAGCATTGTATCTTCGCCTATCTTGATGAACAAGGTTCAAAGCTCAGATTGTATGACAATCACACCACCGATCTATCATAATCTCTGATACAATAAGGACTACATTATGGTACAGCAACAGGTCCAGAAAAAGCCAGAGATCTCCTAACACACAGCCAGCATGTACCTCCGCCCTCTTAAAATGTGCACCACATGCTTGGCACAGCAGGAAGGCAGAAATTTCCATAATTGGCAAAGTTACCTCCTCAACAACCAGCAGAACACCAAAAGAAACAAGATAGGAAGTGGTTTACTAACTCATTTTGTGAATGGAGTTACCTATATCAAAGCTTCTTCATGATTTCTTCCTTCACACGCTCATAGTACGTCATTCTTTGGGTCGAAGTTATGGCTTCTTCAAATTTTCGATTCTTGAATGCATCTCCAAAGGATTTGGACCAACTTTCTAGTTTATCTTGCATCTGGATTATTAGAAACAGAAACAAGATGTTTATGTATGTTAAATAAATCATAGATCATATAGAATAGTATATGACTGTAAAACATTGCAGATGCAACAGGGTTAGCCCCCCCCCCCCCCCTCAATAGGGCTTATTTTGGGGAATTCAAAAAATATTTTCATTATTGATTGATTTTAACCATCCAATGCTGAGACCCTTTTCAAATTATCCACCATTTTCTTTCTGGTAGTCCAAAAGAACATGAAGGACTGGAGGGTCAAAACCGTTTCATTAGTTCATTTTTTTTCCCGGGAAATCTTCTAGGTGGGATCCATAGAACACCAATTTATATTCCTGAAGCCATTGTCTTACCAATTAAAACCATCTTTCTTAAGCAGTATCCAATCTTACCTGACACTGGATTTTATTTAATGACTGAGGATCATCAGCCTCTTCAACAGCTTCCCTGATCTCCATAATCTGTAAGAAAATCTCTTGATTTAGAAGCAAAATATTTTAACTTAGAAGCAAACATTAACTCGTCATTTCACTGCTATTATAGGATAAATGATCAAATCTAGTGATATCGCTATATATACTCGGATGCATTTCATATTTATTGATATGGATGACCACAATATCCATGAGCTTCTTAGCTAAATGGTAATTGGCAGATACAATAAGCAATTAAGCAGGCACTGTCGGATTGCTAAGGCCGACCTTTATCCCTGCTCAATGGATGGGTCTTGCAGTCAAGCTCTCTCCTCTGTCTATCAAAAGGTTAGGAAAGAAGTAGTCCGTGAACCCTGATGAAGGAAGAAACTAAAACGCATGATAGAATGGAGAGAATAAGATTCTTTCACAGGTTACCTCTGCTAAGAGTTCTGGGTCTGAAACTGTTGTTTCTTCATCCACATGTACACTCTCTAGTCGCAACTGCCAAACACCAAATGAGATATCATAAAGAAGTACATGAACAATATGGTGGAAGCACAAAGATTTTATAGATGACAAAAAAAGGCAGAAGGAAATGTGGGAACCTACAAGGGACAGTCACTTCATACTTCAATAAATACTAATAAATGCTTCAATAAATGCAACTGATGTTGTTCATCCTTGGCCAAAAAATTAGTTTTCAATTCAGGCTTGTTAACCTAATCAATCAGCTTTCCTATCTCCTTAATTTTGGTTCAATATATTTATGCAAGCTACCAACTAAAAGTACCATAAGCCACATCTGTTCCAATCTAGATGTATACGATATTGCAAAAAATTCTGCTTGCAATGTTAAGATTTACACCAATTTCTCTATCTAGCCAGAAGGGGTACACAGGAAGGTAGGAATGCAGATCTTCCAGAACAAGGCCTAATAGTGAAGGTTTCAGATTTACCTCCAAAGTTTTTTTCCTGGACATTCCATATCCTCTTCCAACAAAATCAGATAAAGAATTATCTGAAGCTATATGTTGTAAAAGCCCGTGTGCTCTGAATGGATCTACTTAAGAGATGAAATTACAAGAACACAAAAGGCTATGTTACATAGATAGAGGTGCTGGTTTTGGAAAGCCCCAAAACCAAAAATACGATTCAGCAATTTGGATGATATATTTTAAATGAATTTTATGTCAGATATTGAAAAAATAATTCTGCAAGTCTCATGTAAGAGATCAAATTTAATATATATATATATACACACTACTCTTTGTACGTACTCCAATTTTTTTGGCATACTTATTCAGGGTACAAAACTGCCCTTCTCCCCATGTGCTCTACTTTTTCCGTATGCATACCTTCTCAGAGGACAAAATTGTCCTTCTGCCACTCAGACAACAGAAAAGTCTCTCGCACCACTCCCACCAACAGTCACATCCCTGCACAAAATACCCTCTTGCTGTGCCAGTCATAGACTAAATTAACCTCCTTCTCTCTCATTACCGATCCGACGGATCCCCCTCACAGGTGCCTCTGGGAAGGAACACCTCCCACCCACACACACCCGTCCATATATCTCTACCCTCCCCAATCCCTCTCTCACACTCTGCTACCGTTCTGCTCCAGAAATCAAGCCCGATTCCCATAAGGTTTTAAAGTATCTTCCGACCAGGTATGGGCTCAATTTTCTTTTGTAGGGGGCGTACACAGTGCACAAGGCTCCCGCCACTGCGGAGTCTGGGGAGGGTCATAATGTATGCAGCCTTACCCCTGCTTTCGCAGAGAGGCTGTTTCCAGACTCGAACCATGACCACTTGGTCACAGAGAGGCTCAATTTTCTTTTGTATTTCCTATGAAATCCAACACGATGCAAAGAGGTGACCTGGTTTTCTGTATGGCTACACTTCCATAAAGGTGGAATTAATCATCTGATCAATTGATATGAATATAGTTTAAATTAGGAAATTGGAATTTAGCACTTTATTTGATTGAGAAATATAATCTGTATTCTTATTACTCTCCTCTCTCAAACTACAGAGTTGTTTGATGCTAACATTGCAAAATAAGATTTAGATTCATGTGTCCTCGATTCCTGCACCTGTGATGCTGAGTTATAGCTTGTTGACCCTACCTGACCAGAAATTTCCTTGCTATGAGTGCCATTTGAATTAACAACTTGAGCATGCCTAGGCCCGAATCAGATGACCCTTTTAAAGCTCTCCCCGGTCAAATATTGTGAGAACAATCAGGCCAATACATACTTGAATGATAGAGCTCGGAATGATATCCAAGAATAGATTCCACCATAGATTAATTGCATATGCTATTATAGTGGTGTTATGCTAATGATTTCATTACTGTCACCCTTAAATGGGAATTAGTTTATGTTCTATTGTATCCAGATCCTCTTGAATTTTGACTTTTTTGCCCCTTTTTAATCTTCTTGAGGAATTTTGTTCAAATACTCTCTCTCCCTTCAACATACGGCCATACGTGCATTTGCACGTGCAAGTTTGCTAGTATATATTTGTTTGTGTGTGTCTGGCTTTATATGTTATGTTTAGCCTAGATTTTCCTTTGTTCTATTTCTTAACTTTTATAAATAACAGATATTATTAAACAGAGGAAGCAAAGGCTACACAAACATATAGTATGCCAATAATAGAGAAGGCAGAGGCCAGCAAAACCAAAAGAAAAGGGCACATAAGTCTTACGGAAGAGATCATATTATTTATAATTGCCATGAAGGTGGAAATGGTGATGCTCGTGTGTGTGTTTTTATTTTTTTTTGGGGGGGGGGCTATGTGTTTGCATAACTATGTTTTGGGTACACTAGTAATAGTAGGAGGAGGAGGAGGTGGTGATGGAGAAATAGTAGTATGGGCATCCATGCTGTGTCAATGTTGGGATCAGTGTCCAAACCTGTTTGATACAGTTGCCGCTGCTATCTTGAGGTGTTCAGCTAAATATAGGCAACAGTGCAAGAAATCCTAAAGCATACCAGTTACTAGTATATAAAGAGACCAAAAAGGAAAGTTCTTACCATGTATATTGCCCTCGATAATGGATTAATAAGTGTTCGGTAGGCATCAATTACTCGAGCGGACTGTTCAGCAGCATACTCTTTTTCCTTCTATTAATGGAAATCAACATTAACTATAATTATATACTGCACTTCAAAAGATCTAAAAAAAAAAAAGATCTCAATATACATCCAGACACACCTCAGATTTTGAATGAACTAAATCAGGGTGCAGTTTCTTTTGCCAATCTTTGTACTTTTTCTCGAGACTATCACCCTTAATTTCATACTTTTTGTCCCTGTCAGAATTCAAAGGAAGTTCTCAATATCTCAGAAATGATTACCTAAAACAAGATTTTCATTTCACAAATCTATAATTTATTGATCCAATTCATGCACTTCTGCATAAAGCCATACACCATGCGAGTAAATATGGCGATATCGAACTTTAATCTACAAATATATTAGAATTAGCCTTGAATGGTAAAAGTTATATCACAAGCTGACATTCCTCGGCCAAATGACATAGAGACTAAGCAAATCAACAGAACCCATTGAAGAAATCCTGCTAGGAAGACTTACAAACCAAATATCTGGAAGTAATCAACGGACGTATCAACCGGTTGAACGCTTTTACATGACTCGCAAGAAAGAAATAGTTTCGATGTCGAAACGGCGCTGCAGTTCCAGCATCTACTAACGCCTCCATCTGCCGATTCCGAGCAAAAATTCTTGCTAGAGAAACTACATATCTCTGCGAATCGATCTCTGCAGCTTCCATAACCCGGAGGCTTTCCGACCTCGTAAGAAAAGGAGAAAACTCCAGAGGATTCGAGCTTGGGATAGATACCAATAGAGAAACGAGATGTTGAACGAAAGTTCCTGTGCAAGGCTCTCAAGGCTGATATCCAAAGTTTCCTATTCGACATTATTCTTCTTTAGGAAATGAAGATCAGCGGAGATTTGATTTCCGCAGATATCCAGAAGGAACGAAAATGGTGGGAACGATTACTGTGCGGGTGACCCAGTTACAGTTGGTGACTGCTTTGAAAAATCGGAAAATCGGCTCATCTGCATACATGTGCTAATTACCCTGCACAATGTCTACGTGACACCTTTCTTACTCTTGCGGCGTTCTTTACTACCTTTTCTCGATGGCTTCAAAATGTCACAATCAGCGCACTTCCTTCAAAAATCGAGAACACCTCAGCCCCCAAACCCCCCAAAAACTTGAAAACTGCATAATTCCTCAGTAGGGGTGTCAATGGGTCGGGTTGGGCCGGGCCTACCAAAACCCTGACCCTGACCCTAGAGGTCTAAACCCTGACCCTGACCCGACCCTGCCAGGGTTTTTCTCTGGCCCGGCCCTGATTGACCCTGTCTTGACCCTGTTTTAACCCTGTCTTGACCCTGATTGATATATATCAAAGAATATATCTAAAAAAAACCTGAAAAATTCTGTAAATAATAAGAATAAGATGGGAAGGAGAGAGAGGGAGAGAGGGACTTGTAAATTTAAATAAAAATAATTCACAAACATCTATAAAAATCCATAAATAAAAATATTATCATAAACATCCATAAATAAAAATACTCTCACAAACATCCATAAATAAAATACTTCCACAAACATCATAAAAATACTACCACAATCATCCATAATAATCTACCACAAATATCCATATAAATACTGCCACAAACATCCATAAAAATACTACTGCTACAATCATCCATGAATAAAAATATCGCCACAATCAACCATCAATCACAAGCGAGATCCATGATCCATCTCCATGATATGCTTGAATCTGGGATTCTTGGAAAAAAAAATGCCCAAAATGAGGGAAAAACTCTATTAATACAAACAGATGTCAAAGAAAATATTAGCTAATAAGAACTATTGTTTGGATACAAGTCCTTACCAATTCACGCCAAATAAGTATGCATTATCATCCATCAAGTCAAAGTTATAGTTGCATCACCACAATCATTGTTAGTAGCTGAAAAAAAACACATTTAACAAATGAACAAATCAATAAACTTAATCATCATTCATAATGTTATTATTATTATTGTAATTAAATGATATAAGGGAATTTAAAAGGTTGTTACCTGATTCGATCTTCTCAAGGTCAATTAAGTTCTCTTCAACATCAATTGAAACCGGTGTCTGTCGTAGCCAATCTTGTGTACATACCAATGCCTCTACCATCGTAGGTGTCAAAGAGCTACGAATCGGTCTAAAATCCTACCACCGGTGCTAAAAGCACACTCGAAGCAACACTTGAGACAGGAATCGCCAAAACATCCCTTGCCATCTTAGTTAGAACCACAAATCGTGTACTATTGACCTTCCACCAATTCAAGATGTCAAAAGAATTGAGTTCATCCTCCTTCTCAATACCTTCCAACAAATATTTGTCTAAGTCAGATGTCACATGGAAACGCTCCTCCTCTTCTAATGCATTATGAAAACCCCTTTCTGAAAATTCACTGTCATCATCATCTATTGATGAACCATCAAAAGAGGTTGTAGATGAATCAACTCTCACTGTACTACTTGTCGACCCCTGCATTTGGTAATGTCTCAAGAGACGATCCATGACATTTTTAATCCTCTCAATTTTCTCTTCCACCTCATGTTGAGAATATAATTTTGAATAGCAATATTTCACATATCTCAACTTAAATCGTGGATCAAGAACACGAGCAACAACCAACATAATATTCATTTTGTCAGTGCCACTACCACCCCAATATTTGTCAAATTTTTCTTTCATTGCCAATGACATATCCCGAATCATGTCATCTTCACTTCTTGACCACTTGTTCAACTGTGATTCAATCACACTAATCTCTTTGAAGTAAAGATTTGAAGTAGTAAAAAGAGACCCAGACAATCTTGTAGTTGCATTGTAAAAAAACTCCAACATCTTGCATAAAACTTTAGCTCTCTCCCAATCTTGAGTAGTTGGGACCCCATCCTTGCACTCCATAGTAAAGTTTGGGTCTCTATCTTCTACACATTCAAAAGCTTTTTGAAACTCCAAAGCAGTTTGCAACATAAGATATGTAGAGTTCCAACGAGTAGAAACATCTAAACTCAAAGCTTTCTTACACTCAATCTTTTCTTGCTTATAACACAATCTAAACTGTTGTGACCTTGATGGTGAACTCCATACATACTTCACTACAGAACGAACTCTACTTACAACATCTCCACAATCCTCAAGACCTTTCTTGACAATCAAATTCAAAATATGGGCAGCACATCTCATATGAAAAAACTCACCACCCAACAATAACCCATTTTTCTTATTAAATCTTCTCTTTAAATTTCGAATTGCAACATCATTACTGCTTGCATTGTCCACAGTAATACTACACAGTTTATCCAACCCCCAATCAATCAAACACAGCCCAAAGGCATTACTAATTGCTTCACCAGTATGTGGTGATGGGACTACGCAAAAGTTAATGATTTTCTTTTGCAATTTCCAATTTTGGTCAATGTAATGTGCTGTGAGGCACAAATAACCAAGATTTTGGATAGAAGTCCACATATCTGTGGTGAGGGACACCCGTTGAGCAGTTCTCTTAAACAAATCTTGCAACTTCTTTTTCTCCCCCAGATACAATTGCAAGCAATCTTGTGCCACAGTATTACGGGTCAAAGTATTAAACCTAGGCTGTAAAGCCTTACAAAAATCTCTAAACCCGTCCCGCTCTACAAATATAAATGGTAATTCATCCATAATAATCATGCGAGCAAGCGCCTTTCTACACAATTCATAATCAAATTTCCAAGCTAAGATACTAGTGATTGTACTCTTACCATCACTCGTGTCAACTTTAAAATCCAAAAGTTTTTGCTTCTTATTTTTTTCACTACTTGGACACAGAAGACATCTATCCAAATGTCGTTTTAGTGAACTAGTACCATGTTCACTTGCACAACCAAATTCCTTGTGGCAATACTTGCATGTACACTTAGTAGCTTTTGAACCACTAGGAGGTATAACTTTAGTGAAGTGATTCCAAACACTAGATGACCCTATAGTGAGGGGATTAGAAGATACCTCAGACGCATTAGAGTTTGGTTGTGCCTTTGTAGAGCTTGTCACAGGATCCTTAGAGCTTGATTCAACTGGATTTGAATTTGGATGATTTGAACTTGAGTTTGGCTGCCTTGGATTTGAGTTTTCCTCCATTGAGATCTGTACAAATTCAAAAATTCAGACATGTGTAAGATCTTTGAAACAATAAGTTGAAGAAAATAGTGAAGAAGAAGGAGACTTGCTCTATATGATTGATACATGGTTTACTTCTTGCCTTTTGTTTTAAAAAGGTTACATTTGCTATTTAAGTGTTATTGGCAGCAATCCATACCATTAAACAGAACATGAGGACAGTTCTCATGTATAGGGTGAGGAGTTGACTATTTTATCTGCCATCACCTAATGGTTTAATAAGATGTTTCAACATGAAGGAAGTTTTGAATGATTTAATACATTCAGGGAGGTTATTCTTATTTCCCAGGCAATGGTTTTATTGTTAATTTGGCTGGAGCAGAACTGAATGAGACTAGAATACTATCCTAGCTAGGACCCAGCTAATAGGTTCAAATTGTGACCTCTCGCTTGAAGATATTTGATACCCTAACATGCTTGACCCTAATTTCTCCTTCTAACCTCTGTTTGTTTTGTAGAAATCCAAACGGCTGGGAATTGCATTGATTCAGGTAGAGAAATTTTGGGCACTATAACAACTATAGCTTCAATCCATCACTGGACAATCACAGCATCTTCATCAAAATTGTTTGATGTTATGAAGATTAATTAATCCACTTGGTTGACCAGGTTTCTATGTTAGGTTGTGGTTGTTGTGAATTTACTATGATCCATTCCAGAGGAAAATAGAGATTCAGTTTTGGGGTTGACTTTACATGATTATGTCGATTTTTGCAACTGAAACCTGACTGGATACCATATTAAACTTCCTCTTTACTTTGGTTTGTCATGTAAGAAGATGCAATATGTTTCCTATATTTCTGTTTTTGTAGTCTTGATGTCATTGCAAGTGAGTGAAAGTCATTGAAAAGAAAGAAACCCACTAAAATGTGAACTTCTTGATGTTTTTGCTTCTTATAAAGAGCCAGAAGTACCACACACCATATGGGGCAACATAAACAATTGAAAACTGTGTAAAAAAAACTCGAACTGATCATTTTTTCGTTATTTTGGTTCCCCTGCTTTTATGAACAAGAGGAATTAGGAGAAACTTAAGCATTCTGCTTCTTTGAACTTGCTCCAGTATACAGTAAATGTTTGCAAAAGTTTATTGTCTTATTAGTGGATGATGATGGAAAGAAAAAGCTTAAGGAGGAAGAGAACCATGAAGCCACTAGCCTGCTGCAAAAACCAAAATTAAAATGGAAAGAAGATATGGATGCACTAAATTAAGGATACTAGAAGTTTGTTGAAGGTGCAATTACAAACGCCATTGCAGGACCACCTACTGTGGTAAACTCAGAATACATGGCAAATACAAAGGCAGTGGAAAGACCCAAATAAGAATGAAGTGCTGAATATTAGAAGTTTAGAACATACCTTGAGTCCTTGACTCCTTGATGCGAATTTGGGAAGGAGGAACCGAGGAAGAAGAAGGCTGCTAGTCGTCGAGCGGCGGCTTTCTCAGCTTCTCGTGGATGAAGAAGAAGAATGGGAAGACTGAAAATGTGAAAAGTGAAAACAAAAAGGGAATATGGCCATATGGGATTAGGGTTATTTATCACTCTTAGGGGTATTTTGGTATTTTCAGCCATATAAAGGCTTATAAAGAATTCAGGGTCGGGTCAGGGCCGGGCCGGGCTAGGCCCTCCATGTTGAGCCCGACCCGACCCGACCCTGCCAGGGTCAGCCAAAATCTCAACCCTGACCCGCCCTTCGGGCTAGCAGATCAGGGTCGGGTTCGGGCCGGGCTCAGGGCGGGTTCGGGCGGGTTCGGGCCAGCCGGGTATTATTGACACCCCTATTCCTCAGTGTGTCTCCGATCTCCGTAGTTTACAACTCTGCATTATCCTTTTTATTGGTCAGACGTTAACATCATATATTAGTTGCCGAATAGCAAATTAGCTAGCGAATTTCACAAGCTCTTCAACTATGGATTTTTGGCAGAAGGCACAAACCTGAAGAGATCACAAGAACGCACAAAAGAAACAGCGAAGAGATCACTAGAACGTACAAAAGAAGCAGCGAAAAAATCCCAAGAGCTCACCATAGGATTATCCAAGATGTCCGATATTGGGATGTAAATGGATATTTGAAAATCCGTATTTAATCTACGTTCATATCCATTTAGAAGAATCCGAATCCATCCAAAACTAATGGGATATCAATATGATAATCCCCCTGCAATCCGATAATAATAAATATTTGAAATATATCTCTATGTTCGTCTATCCTTTTAAGTTATCTAATTGGATTTTGTTATCTTATTATTTTTATAAATTTATAAATTAAGATAATGTGATTCTTTTTCTAGATTTGTTATTAGTTTATATATATTGTTTTATGCAATGTGATATATGAAATCACATATCTATTAAAATAAATACAACATATAATCAAAAATAAAAAACATAAGAAAATCAAAGATTAAGAAGAGTAGAAGAAAAGATAGTTGTTAAACTCTCAAGTCTCAACCCTAACCCTCATCATAAAAACGGTAAAGATGTCAACGGATAGTCTAAAATTCGTATTCAATCCATATTCATTTCCATTTAAGAGAACCTGTATTCAAAAAATATCTATCCAGAAATTATCTGAATCTGTTCGTAAATTGATAGGATATTATCCAAATCCGTCCAAATGTAATCAGATACGAATATGATAATGCCACTATCCGACCAAATTCGATCCATTTACATCCCTAATCCGATATCGTCTCACAGACCACCAACTCACCAAAAGATGTAAGGAGATAGTCGCAGAGGCCACCAAGAAAGCTGATCAGATTAAGGTTGAATCATTGAAACAGGCGGACCAGATCAAATCCCTAGCTGAGGGGATCTCTCCTCAAATTCCTATCCCTACGATCTCACTCATTGATTGCAGAATATCTCCTCATATTCTGATTATGAGGGTTCCAGAAACAAGGTTTGCTTCGGGATTAATATCCTCTCCAATTCCTAAAGCTTGGCAGTGCGGCAGTGCTAGGTTGAGATGTTGATATGTGGCCGCTTGGACATCCAACGGTCCGAGCTCAACATAGTCAACCGTTGGATGTCCAAGCTATTAGATTTAAAATATATTTTATTTTATTTTAAGTTTCAAAATATTTTGATTGCTTTGTTATGGTGTGGGACCCATGTGATCAAAGAAGTAATTTCAAAGGTTGTAACATTCTATGGGTACCCTAAAGTCTATTTATGGTCACTATCATGAGTGGGAAGGTGGGTCAAGGATATTGAATGAGATTGATTTCTCAATTCATGGCCATAGATGATGTCTCTCCCTTTATAGGTATTAAGGCCTTTATGGTCCTTAATGGAGAATGACCATTTTATGGGGTTTTAAGGCCTTTATGGTCTTAGTGGAGAATGAATGAATTTAAGGCAATTCATGATCCTTAGTGGGGAATGACCATGAATTTGGAATTAACCTCCAATTCATGTCCATATTCATGCCCATAAATCTTATTCTTTAATTTGGTCATAAGTGGATGGTTATTCTTGAGAATTCCAAGGGAGTGCAAGGATTGGTCTTGGGCCTATATAAACCCAACCAATTGCTTTGTAAGAGACATCTTTGGATACATGTTCATGCTCATACTTAGCAATCACTAAGAGTATTATTCTCTCTCTCTCTCTCTTTTCTTCTAAGTGTGTTAGAGGGTTGCTGTGTTGAAGCTCTTGGCTCATTCAAGGGACTAAAAGGACTGCTTCATCTTCTAGTTGGAGGTTGTTTTATCTTGGGGTAGTGGTGCAGAACACTCCTGGCAGTAGGAGGCATCAATTACCTTAAAGGCAGCACCACAAGTGTGACTCAACCTCAAGCTTGTTTAAGTTGTTGCGGGTGTGGTTCTACATCAAATTCAAGCTTTGGTCTTCTCATTTCAGCCAAAGGTCAAGCCTAGTTTCTACTGCTTAATCTATTGTATTGCAATTCGTGTTGTTTCAATTATTTGTAAGGAATTGTAATACAATTACCCAACACGAGTTGCTCCATGTTAGCATCTCCACCTAGCATTGCCGCACTGCCGAGCTTTAGGGAATTGGAGAGGATAATTTTTTGTTTGGCTTCAACCGTTGTATTGGCAAACACATAAAAAGATGTATTCGGAAATTTGCAGTACTTTTTTTTTGGTAAAGTTGGGAAATTTACAGTACCAAGGATGAAGAAAATGCTAATTGTTTTTTTTTTAATGGGGGTATGTTGTCATGGATTTAGTACACGGAATGAACGATACGATATTGGACTGTTTTGCCCTTGGTTTTCCAAAAAAAAAAAAATTTGAACTTTTAAACAGTTTTACCCCTGATATAGTGATATGTACCATTCCACCGATATAGTACCAGCCAAATATCAGGATTGGTGATTAACAATACCGTGCATATCGGCCGATACTTTGAACCATGATTGTTATGTGCAAACATTTTATCTTAAATCTCAGATTTTCATTGAGCCCGGATTAGTCTCTGATAACTATTATGCACTCACCCATACCTTTAGATTTTCAAAGCTTTGTTTTTTCACTAGCAATATGCAATAAGATTGAAACTTGACCCATGAATAGAGGACCTAGTGGTCTACTTGGCAACCAAATATGAGGCTCATTTGATTTGCCACATGACAATTGGCAAGTGGACGTGTAGAAAGGGGTCCTACCATGGGCGAATAGGATGGACTCCCAAAAAAGATATTAGAGAAAGTAAAGTAGGTGTTTGGCATAGTAGATAATCTGCCACATTGACGGATGATATGTCCATTCTAACCGATTGATAGAGATGACATTATCTAAATTACTCGTGTGTCAAATTTTAGAATCTATTTCAATAAAATACTTCTTTTTTGTAAATGCACACAACTTGTATATTTTCATTTATGCGTACCAATACTCTAGACATTATTATGGATTCTCCTAACTTTGAATTGGAACACATGATTTAAAAATATATAAAAATGAATGGCATAGATTTATCTTGTGATTTTTGAAATATCACCTTCCATTATTACTTGAATAACTACCTTCAAAATATATATTCTTCTTAAAATTGAATAAAGATTTAACTTTTTATATGGAGAAATGTTTTTTCTTATATGGAGAAATGTTTTTTCTCAGGGGAGTCCCCTGAAAGGCGATACTGATCACCCTATTGATGCTGTTGCGTGTGCTCTCATTGGCCAATGCATACTCCCCCATAGAGAACTCTTGCCCCTTTTATATTAGTAAGTTTTTTAATTGATTTCAAAATTCTCCTGGATAGGGATTAGAACAAATTTTCTTCTTAATTTAATAGAAATGATAAAATTATGCTTTGAAAATATAGTCTACAAGATGATGCACGGACATGAACAGACAGTTGAAAAATACTTGAATGACTGGACACACATGAGATGGTAATTGATTGAATCTAAGTTTGTAATTTAGCATGGCTAATTCATTCGGTGTAAAACTGATCCAATGGTCAGTTACAAAAACTAACAGTTCACATGACTCAAAAATGGTGGTTTTTAGAACAAAGCTCATACATTGTGTTGCAACTGTTCCTGCTACCTACAAAATTACACAATTTGTAAAGATATACATATGATTACTCAGATTTTAATATTTACAATAAATAGTAGTTCCAGACTTACCATTACATTATGGATCAACTCCATAATAACTATTAGTATAAAAGGTACTAATCATGCATCATGATGGAACCAAGTCAATCTCTTTTGAAAATATCTATTAATCTTTTTGGTGAACTACCAAACTTATAAAACACTCATTACCATATGGGTTTCCTTTTTTTATTTTTATTTTTCCTAGAAAAAAACCTGAAATCCATTGAAAAGATACAAGATTCTATTAATCAGAAACCAAAGCCTCAAGGAGGCAATAAAGGGAAGAGAACCCAAAAAAAAAAAAACATTATTCATGAACTGGAATTTAGAATGAAATTGCAAAGCAAGATTTAAGCCAGTCACTTCAGATTCCTCTGGAGTTGCCTTCTCAAAACAAACAGATTTTGATGCAATGAAAAAGCCTCGATGGTCTTGGATCACTGCCCTAGCAGCAGCAGCAGAACAATAATCAATTTTTCCTCAAGAGAGCTGGATATAGTACATTACAAGCCCAGTTAACAAGATATAAATAACAACTGAGCCTGGAACTACCTGTCAAATCATCCCATATGTGGTATGTTTCGAGCGAGTAGCTCCTCCCCACGTGAAGAGATTCAACCAAACCATCAACTTAGCTTGGACCTTAGTGTAAGCAACAGATCCATTGTTTCTTCTTTCGTTGCTGCAACTTCTCTCTCTTACCTTCCCAACTTGCAAGTGTGCCATTTGCTTCGACATTAACTTCCTTATTACCGTTCATCATGTTCTCCAACACTGGCGCTTTTGGTGTAGTCCCATTTTGAGAAGTCAACATAACCTTCTGAGATTTGCTTGAAATTGGGAAATTTTGTTCTGAACATACTGGTATTATCTGGCTCTGGATCAGTTCTTTTATTGGAGATTCTGGTCTGGTTTCCCTGCAAAATATGAAGTTACAAACAAGGGAAATGTAAAACAAGAAGGTGCTGATGAATTAGATTAATTGGAATCTTACCTTGGGCACAATACAAAATTATATCAAGACCAAAGGAAGTTAGAAATCAACTCAGCTAGCAGGTGGAACTGAGTTGACAGAATGACATTTTAATATTCTAACAAGAAAATATCAGCAAGTCGGTTCCAATCTGCCCATGTCATTCAGTTCATTGCTACATTTCCCTCAAGATGGTTCACTTGGGAAGTGGGAGCTAAAGATGAGCAACATGAAACCCATTGAGTGGTCAGCACACAGCCTCCCACCTGTCTCCCAACTTCCATCTTTCACAAACTGAATTAATGCAGTTGAAAAGGCTAGTTGACAGAATGAAACATCTCATTGGACACTGAATACAGAACCCAGCATTTTGACATAGCCATGTTTTAAATCTGATAACCCAACAGGTCATCACAATGATATAAATTCAAAAGACAAAATAGAGTTGAATACTTAGTTTGGGTAGGGATGCCACCTCTCAATTGACCTAATTTTAGTCTGAATCCCCATGGAAATTGTACACATAAGGTGAAGCTTCAAAAGATGAAATGTAAGTACTGCTTTCTAAATAAAAGTACAGACAACTATTTTGAATATATGAAATTAAACAATTTCTATTATTTATTTACAGAGTGACTAACAGAAATAAAACCCCTTTTGGTGAGAGACCATACGTGCTGAGCTGCTATGACAGACCAAAATGAAACCATATCATTCCATCTGACAAACCAAGCACAGTACCTGTGCATAAAACATATTCACAATTCTTTCTGTCCTAATATCAGATGTTATTAACTTACTCTAGAAATACAAATTTGGACTTCTTATCTTTCTTTGAGTTTATGTAATTAGAAGAATATCTTGGTAGTTAATGAAGAAGATACTTTCCAAATAGTAAGTGGCAGACTTTACCTGGTATTAAGAAGGCCAGCGACATCACCTGCTTCATCTAATGGACTATTCATGTTATCCACTTTTGGTGCCTCGACACAGACTTCACCTACAGGAAGGGCACCATCTTCTGTAGAAAAGGAGCCTTCCTTCACAACTCCTCCAAGATTTGGAGACTCATGATTAGTGGAACCAGGAGAAAATTTTTGTTGACAAAATCCACCCTCTAGAACCATAGATATGGCCTCATTTAGTATGCCTAGAGCATTTTCCACCTCAGGACTGACAAAAACCTTCTTTTCCTTGTTGACATGACACTGTTCTGCAAAAAGATTGGTTGGAGAGTAATCCATGCCTTTGCTACTCGTCTCTAAGTGTTTGTCTTCTTCGATCACTTCCTCTATTTCTCCATGACATGTCTGATAAGTAACCAGCGGATCAGCTGGCAGAGCTTCACTTGCAAGGTCAATACTGAGGGACACTTGGCCATTAACTGATTCATTAGCCAGTGGAGTTCTGTTTGCAAGTTCTTCAGGGATAAGAAAAGTAAAATTCTCACTTCCTGGTTCCAGGGCCTTCTGGAGTTTATTGTGAGGGTTTAAACCTTCCCGTATCCGAGTATAGAGGGGGTCCTCTTCCAAGGCCTTTCTGAAATCCTCATCACCCCCGGCTGCAGAAGTAACTATCTGGGATGTCAAAGGATTTGGAATCAATGTAAGAGAAATTATGAGAGAAAAAAAAAAAACATGAGCTTCAACTCATAGAGATCTACCTACAACTAATGCATTTGTAGTTCAATCTGAACCATCAAAACTATGGTCTCCAATCGTGTGGTTGAAATTTTGGAATAACTTATACTAGTTTGTGCTACACATTGTAGTCTTCAAAATGACTTTTTCCCTCCTTTCAAGAAAGACCCAACTTTGTGTCAGTTTTCTTAGTGGATCCGTGAGCTCAACAGTAGGAAGGAAAAATCCAAACACACATTTCCAGTGGTTAAAGAGATTAGCTTAGAGATGTCCACTTCCAGAGACATGTAGGACTGGGAATATAATGATGTAATACTTCCACAGTATCTTCAAGTAACTCCTGAAGAGTGGAATACTTTATATGCAAAATGATAAACCGAAAGATATGCAAAAATGAAATCATGTTTGCAGTGGTTAAAGACAATAGCTAAGATATGTTCATTGGGCAAGGGCATAGGATAAAATGATGTAATTCTTCATCAGTCACCTTCGTGTAATTCTTGGAGAGTAAAATACATTTGTATACCAATCAATAGCAACCAAATGACAAACCAAAAGATATCGTCAGAATGGTTAGATGTTTTTGCTTCGTTGGTCACAGAGACTAGGATAGTAATGTTGATAATGCAATTGCATGGAGGATTTGGACAATAGTCATGTAGTACATCAGCATATTTCTTTAGGAGTGGAATACATGGGAAAGCTAATGAGCTAATCTATACCAATTAAATAACAAAAAAAAAGATATCTCAGATTGGTCACTGACAGAAGTTTCATTTCAGGTATGTAGATATGACCTTTTTGTAGAGTTTGTAACCGCTGCCAATAAGCTGCCTCGAGACAAAGTTAATTAGTGCTGGAGGAACGAACTCCAATTTGATATCCATAGTTGCTAGTGTCCTGCACAACAAGAAGGTAAATAAGGATGAGATTTTGTTTTTAGTTTTAATATTGCATCAGTGATATAACATACTGCATCCTGTCATTAGATGTCTTAACAAACTTGATGTCATTATACTCCTCCAACCCAAGCATAACTGGATCCATTCCATATAGATCTCATTTAGGTATGTCGTTTATAATCAGTGTTTGCATTCCATAACGGGACCCATATGGGTCTGAAACCTCAGTAACTCGCCACATATTTCATGCTCAGAGGATCAGTGCTTACAGATACAGATCCAGTGTAAAAGATTGACTATAACCCTCAATGTCCATAACCCAGACGGCGCATTCATGTTGTATGAAACTGTTATTCATGCAGCTCTAATTTTTATTTCGTATACTGAACAAAAATAGAACCTTTTTTACATAGGAATGCCTAGAATATTAGCTTAAAAAAAATGACGTTTTACTTAAAAGATCCTCCAGTTCTGGCTCAACAGGTTAACCAATAGAAGAACAACTCACCGAAAGTAACTTCTATTTGAGGACAACTTTTGTAAAGCAAAGCCTCCAACAACATCTATTCGTACCACATCCTTTTCTTCAGGTATCCCTTCATTGGTGAACCCATGTGTACTTATATCAATATTCTGTAAGTCTGATATCTGAAAGGAAAGTTCCAAAGCGTATTTTTCTTAAGCTTCCACCCAGAAGTACATCTGTAAGGAACAAATTTTGTTTTGAAAGATAACTTATATTAGAGATCAAGCAGTTACCGAGTTCATGAGCACAATGACAAGATCATCTTCAAAAAACTCCAACTCCAAAAAGTGCATAACAGCCTCTCTAGCTGACAGCGGCCATGAAAACTTCATCCTTTCTTCCAAATAGTTGGTGGATTGGGGGAAAGGCAGGGAAAAATAAAGATCTCAAAATGAAGCATCAAACATTGAAATAAGCTCTTAGGTAAATGTCCAAACACTGCAGCACAAACCTCACTAAACATATCTGTTCACCAATTCGAACCTTTTGCAAACATTTGGATGTGGTAATTTTGAAAGTCGGAATACTAAACTGTGGCCACCTGAAAAAAAAGTGTTTCAATACAATTTTAACTGTGAATTGTAATTTTTGCAATTTAAATCACTCAACTACAAATAAATAATAATGGCAACTTTTAACACTACATACACCCCATCAGCCTAGTTACTAATCTATGCAGTTGTACTTTTTTCATTTTTGTTAGGAAAGTATAACAGCTATAACTCCTGCAAATTGCAGGGAAACCAACAAAGGAACAATGAACAATGTGAATAGCCCCCAACCTGTTTGAGACATTGCATTTCATAGAATGTTTTGTGATTACTAACTTGTACTTGTGTGATGAAAAAGCCTAAGTGTTGAATTAGTATCTTCTCCAAGCATCAAGACATTGTAAAGAACAAACCCAAGCAATTGGAAGATGTCATTGAACAAGCTTCAATGAAAGATCTTAAAGACAAGCTCGAACAACAACTGTCACGAAGTGTTGAAGCATCATATTGAAGATCAAGCTTCAGGGGACCACTTCATGAAGATCAAGCGCCTTGAAGCAAGAAATGGCAATGGACATCATAAGCGGATGTTCGACAACAGCACAAGACTTCAGATGTTGTATTTTATTGTTTTGTAAAACAGTATTTGAAAGTTTCAAAAAAACTTTCCCTCCTCTATTTGAATTTGCATTTGGTAGTGTGAGCTAAAAGCAACTATGTGTGTTTCTTTTAGTCCCACATTGGAAGTGGAAGAAAGGTTTCTCAAGCTTATAAGTTGGGATTGGAACCATAGATCTAAAACTCGTGAGATCTCGGTTTTTTGGGAGGTCGAGACGAGTCATAATACGAGTTTTAAAAGTGCAATTTCTCGGTCGAGATCTCGGGTAACTCGAGATCTTGGATCTCAACCCATGTTATATCCTTTAAAAGTGTCGTAACTCGACAAAACTCGAGATTTCTAGATCGAGTTCTGTCCATAAGCTCTTTTCTTCCCCTTTGAAGGTTGTGCGCTCATTTTACCTCTGGATTTCAACGTACAACCTGTTGGAGAGTTGATTCAGCTACACCCTAGGATAGCGGACTTGGCATATGCTGATGACAACTCTTATATGATTGCTATGGAAAACTATGTGCAACAGTACAGCAACACTATGTCATGGGAAGACTATGTGGCACTAGTGGGGACTGAATGCGTGATTCAAGCAAATTTTATGTGTTGATAGTTGTAACATTGTTAAACAGTTTGATGTATCACTTTAACATTTCTAATGCTTATATAAGTTGTTTTACATTAATTGAATGTTTTGTTTGCTTTCTATTACTAAATTACGTGTAGAGTAGGGTATTTTAGTATGTCGTCGCCTACCAACCTAGGGTCTGAAGTGAAACTCCTATTTGGACTTTGTTTTTGAAAAATATGAGAATGCCATTGTGTTTAAATGGCCTAAAATAGGCAGAGTACCAAGTTTCAGATCCAAACTAGGTCTAAAACCCACCGAAACCAGGTTTCGAGTTGAAAAAAAAAATGCACCAACTCAACCGAGATCTCAGTTTTTCCCAGGGTCGACTTGGGGTCGAGTTCCGAGTTTTAGTACCATGATTGGATCCAAGGGGATGGGGTTCTAGAGAGAGGTATCTCTCATATAAGGTGAGAGGTTGGGTCCGGGTGCCTTTAAATCACGCGCGCGTGCGCCAAGCCGAGCCGTGGGCAGGGTCGAGGTCGGGTACGGGTGTGGGTGTAAATATGGATATGGGTATGGATTGAGCTAAAAGATACATGTATCTTTTATCCATACATGGAGGCACCTCTACATGTGTGCAAGTATTTCACTTGCACCTATAAATGTGTAGAGGCACCCATACATATATACAGAGGTACCATAGGCACCCATAGATGTATACAGGGGTACAATAGGTACCTATACATATAGGTACATGCCCATACATATAGAAACCATTACACCTATAAATAGGTGAGGAAACTCCACCCATTTCATTACCAATTTGAGCATTCAAGTGTTCTCTCTCTCTCTCTCTCTCTCTCTCTCTCTCTTTCTCTTTCTTTTTGTTAACAGAATTTTATGAATGGCTTAAGTGATCAATGTGTTCACTAAGCAGCTTTATTTATAACTTTCAATGAGAAAGGCAGAATTACATGTAAGTCCCTCCATAGCTGACTATATAAGCTATGGGGAAAAACAGAGAAAAAAGTCCAAAATACCCTTATCGGGTTTACATAACTCAATACTCCCCCTCAAGTTGGTGCATAGATATCACACATGCCCAACTTGACTAAACAAGGATAAAACAACTTCCTACTTAGCCCTTTGGTGAAGACATCAGCAAGTTGATCACCGGACTTCACAAAAGTTATACCCACTCTTTAACTTCCCCTTCATGAAGTGTCTATCAATCTCCACATGCTTGGTACGGTCATGCTGCATTGGATTGTGGGCAATGCTGATTGTTGTTTTGTTGTCATAGTACAACATCATTGGGCGATGAACAGAACCACTAATATCTTGGAGTAAACCCTGAAGCCACAATAACTCACATATGCCCTGGGCCATAGCAGGGAATTCGGCTTCAGCACTGGATCTTACCACAACATTTTACTTTTTACTCTGCCACGTGACAAGATTACCTCCTACAAAAGT
This sequence comes from Telopea speciosissima, assembly GCF_018873765.1. Classification (NCBI taxonomy): domain Eukaryota; kingdom Viridiplantae; phylum Streptophyta; class Magnoliopsida; order Proteales; family Proteaceae; genus Telopea; species Telopea speciosissima. The sequence continues at coordinate 48,959,822 of NC_057917.1, read as the reverse complement.
ACAATAACCGGAAGTAGATTTCCTGTTAGGATTACCAGCCCAGTCCACATCTGTGTAAGCCTCAACGCAAAGATGATCATGCGGAGACAAGAGAATCCTTTTTCCTGAAGCCGGCTTCAAGTAATGGAGAATACGAAGGACAACAGCCATATGAGTGGATTAGGGATCATGCATGAACTGATTGACCAAACTTACTGCAAATGCAATGGCCGGTCTAGTGTGAGAGAGATAAATCAATTTTCCCACCAACTGTTGATATCAACCCTTATTAACCGGACCACCATCCTTCTCTTGTAGACGAGTAGTAGCTTCCAAAGGAGTGTCACACAGATGACATCCTAACAAACCAGTCTCTGAGAGCAGGTCTAGAAAATACTTCCTTTGGGAGTAAAAAATGCCTTCAGGAAAACGAGCAACTTCAATCCCAAGGAAGTCCCTGAGAAACTTCATCTGCATCATTACCAGTCACAACTATGTCGTCGACATAGACTATAAGAAGAGTAACCTTATCTCCATTTCGCTTGATGAACAAGGTGTGATCAGCATTACTCTGTTTGTATCCTACAGAGATCCTTACTTGGAACCTACCGAACCAAGCCTGAGGAGATTGCTTCAGCCCATATAATGCCTACTTCATACTGCAAACCTCCCCTTGAGTCTTGTCACAAGAAAAACCTGGAGGAACCTCCATATAAACTTCCTCTTGCAGCTCTCCATGAAGAAATGCATTTTCTTAAGTTCAATTGCTGCAAATCTCAGCCTAGATTGACAGCATATGACAGCAAAACCCAAACAGTATTCAAATTTGCAACTAGGGCAAACGTTTCTTGATAATCAATCCCATAGGTTTGAGTAAAGCCCCTTGGCCACAAGTCTGTCCTTATATCTGTCCACTGTCCCATCCAGCTTTTGCTTGACAACAAACACCCATTTACAGTCGACTGGTTTCTTGCTCGGTGGAAGAACCACTAGCTCCCACATCTCAATTTTGGATAAGGCCGTCATCTCTTCCATTATGGCTGCTTTCAACTTTGGCTTTGCAATCGTCTCCTACCATTTCTGAGGAATAGAAATAGAGGAAAGAGAGACACAAAAGCACGATAAGAAGGCGACAAAGAATCATAGGAAACAAAATTGGAGATGGGATGTTGGGTACAAGACCCAATGCCTTTACGAACAGCAATAAGTAAGTCAAGAGATGGATCGTTACCAGATGATGTAGCAGAGTCTGGATCTGGATTAAGTTTTGACGATTGGAGAAGTGGTACAGTAGTGGTAGTCTCAACTTGCTCTTTGTGCTTCCGGGTATAGACTTATCAACAAGAATCTGACTCACAGGTCTACGCTCCCCCTGAATAGGAATCAAATTAGGGATTGAATTTGGAGGCTTTGGAAAAGAAGGCTCTCCCGAAAGGATAGTAGACACATCTTCAAAACCTGGATAATGCTCCCCCTGAAGAGGTGGCTGAGAATAATACGCCAGGGATTCATGGAAGACAATATCCATAGTAACCAAAGTACGCCGAGTGGGCGGGTGATAGCACTTGTATCCTTTGCCATGAAGATGACGGTTGCGAGCATAACAAACACAACCAAAATTTTTTTGGGGAGGACCACAAAAGAAGAGGAACCCTGGAGAATGTCAATAGGGGCACGACCATCAAGTACACGGGTAGGCATTCGGTTGATGAGATAGGCAACGGTAAGTATAGCATCACTCCAATATTGAGAAGGTATTTGCCATGCAAACATAATGGCCAGAGCCACTTCCAAAAGATGCCAATTTTTCCTTTCAACCACTCCATTCTGGGCCGGAGTGTCGACAAAGCTGGTCTGATGAATAATGTCATTTTCAGCCAACTAATTTTGGAACTGACCCTCCATGTATTCCCTGCCATTATCACTCTGCAGAATTTTTAAGGTGGCATTAAATTGGGTCTGAACCATACGATGAAAGAGCCGAAAACAGTGAAAAACTTCACTCTTGTGCTGCATCATGTACACCCAGGTAGTACGAGTATAACAATCTATAAATGAGACAAACCAACTATGACCAGAAATAGAAGCACAACGGGCAGGGCCCCACACATTAGTATGAACTAAAGCAAAGGGAGAAACACTTCCTTTATTTAATGAAGAATACCTGGAACGAGTCTGCTTGGCCAAAACACAGGCCTCACATAAAAACTCATCTGGTTTACAATCTTTAACCAAGTAGGGAAATAAAAAAGATAAAGTTCTAAGGAGGGTGACCAAGCCAACAATGCCATAGATGGAGATCAGGAGAAGTGGTTAAATGTAAATGATGAGCCGAAGATGAAGCTGATGAAAGAGGAGGCTGACCCGTGTCGAGGAAGTAGAGACCACCATGTCCCTTACCACCCCCAATCGTGTACCCTTTCACCAGATCCTATATGACACAATGAGAGGGAAAAAAAGTTATTTTGCAGTTCAAATATTTGGTCAGACTACTAATTAAAAGAAGATTAGTAGAAAAGGATGGAACATGCAATACAAAATTTAAGGTAAGGGTAGGAGAGGAGCGAATGGACCCCTTTCCATTGATAGGAGAAAGGGAACCATTAGCCACGCAAACACTTATCTTTTCTAGAAGAGGGAGAATATTGGTGAAATATATGGGGAGAACCAGTAATGTGGTCAGTAGCATTAGAGTCCATAATCCAAGGACTGGAGACAGCCGATGCACAATGATTACTGATTGGAATACCTGAGGCAAAGTGAGAACCAGGAGGGGCAGCAGGTGCATATGCTGTAGTAGGTGCAACGGAAGAGGCCTGTAGCATGCGACGGAAAGCCAGGAGTTCATCTTGAGTAAGCCCAATGTCAGTAGAAGGGGCAACAACAGCAGCAGCAGGAGATTCAGTAAGATTGGCCTTGGGTTTGGATTTCCCACGGCCTCGTTTTGCCTTAAAGGCAACAGGCTTCCCATTTAACTTCCAGCATTGAGCCTTAGTGTGATAGGATCTGTTGCAGTGTTCAAATTTGACAGGCTCTTTGGAGGCAGCATTACCACCATCAGTAATGGTAATAGAAGTAGGGTTGGAAGTAGCCTGTAAGGCGGAGCGATCAATAGTAGAGGAATGCAACATAGCAGCCCGACGAGTCTCCTCTGTATGAACCAAAGCAAAGGAATGCTCTAGTATAGGAAATGGAGACCGGCTAAGAACTTGTACTCGAATAGGGTCATACTCTACATTTAGACCTGCCAAGAAGTCATATACACGGACTTTGTCGATGTGTTTGCGATAGGCAGCAATATCAGTAGCAGTAGAGGGCTGATAATTGGAGTAATGATCCAATTGCTACCATAAGCTTTTGAGGGCAGCATAGTACTGAGATACGGACAGCTCCTTCTGAGTGGTGTCATGAACCTTCTTACGAATCTCATACACCTAAGCATCATTCACTATCCGCCCATAAGTCTCTTTGGCAGCAATCCAGATTTGATGTGCTGTTTCCAATAGTAAATAGTTGCCAGAGAGGTCTGGTTGCATAGAGTGGATCAAATAGGACATCATCATAGCATCATGAGTCATCCACCTATCTTGCAAAGAACCAGGGTCAGCCAGCATGGGGTTAGTCTCAAGACTATGGGCAGTAAGCCCACAACCAGCAATGGTCAAATATGTAGACCTAGACCACATGAGATAATTTGTGCCATCAAGTTTGATAGGAGCAGCAAGGGGAAGAAAATCAGTCTGGGGCTGTCCATCAATCCCAGAAGTTGTAGAAGAAGAGTCTGAGCCTATCATTGTGGCAGCCAATTAATGAGATGAACCAGCAAGTAACCAATGCAGCCAGCCAAGAAGAACCAAAACCCTGGAACCGATGCAGCAACAGTAAACAGTCCTAACCCAAAAATCGATATATGTCAGGGTTTTGGAAAACCCTAAAAGTAGAGATCAATTGAGGTTAAGGATCTTCAAAAAACTTGTAGAGTTTGGATAGATGCTGGTCAAGGTTGCAGATGAGGCTCCAACAATGGAAAATCAGCCTTCAAAAGTGATAGAGGCCTGATCTTCAAAAAAACATGGAGGACTCCAATATTGCAGAGCTGTGATCCAGCAGCTATCGAGCAGAAGCAAACATTAGGTTATGAAAAAAAGAGAAGAGGTTGGTTTGAGGGTAGCAACGAGATCATATGATCACCTCATTAGTGCTGCCCTAAGGGGAAGGATGAAAACCAAGAAGAAAAGGAGAGAAAAAAATTGAGGGAAAGAGAGGGGGAAGAAAAAACGATGGGAGGGTGGTGGGTTTTGAAAAACTTAGATCAGAGAAGAGTTTGGCTCTGATGCCATGTTAACACAACAGAACTTTATGAATGGCTTAAGTGATCAATGTGATCACTAAGCAGCTTTATTTATAACTTTCAATGAGAGAGGCAGAATTACATGTAAGTCCCTCCATAGCCGACTATATAAGCTATGGGGAAAAACAGAGAAAAAGTCCAAAATGCCCATCAGGTTTACATAACTCAACACTTTTTCTCTATCCGAAATACTCTTGTAGTATTCTGTTATAGACAGAATATGAAAACAATATAGTATTTTGTTGGCAACATTGTAGTAGTGTTTTAGCTTCTTACTACCTTCCATCGTTGCATTAAAAACTTCTTCAAATTCGTTTTATTCGTTTAGTGGGCCTAGCCTTGCTCTCCAGAATCAGGCGAAGTCTTTGTGCATAAGTTATTCGCTTAGTGGTTGAGTAATCTTGGAGGTGAAGCGCAAGACAACCCTGGTTGCACTCACATAGGGGGCGTTTTAGACCTTAAGGACAGCGTCATATTTGGTGCATCTCAACCAGTCGTTATTGTTAGTGTGCTCGATATCTTCATAACCAGTTCGGTGTTGCTTTAACTTGTAAGTTATCTACTTCTTCTCTTACTTGTTTATAATCAGTCTTATTACTTGAACCCCTTATTTCTAACATAGGAATAGTTTAATTTTGTAAATTTTGTAATTCCTAAGTTTTAATTATTCTCATAGCTTTCAGATTCCAAGGACTTGGTCTTTAGTCACCCCTTTTTTACCAAAAATTTGACCTACAATTGGGGACTTTACATATGACAGTAAGGGAACCCATAGACCTTCCATTGGTATATCCGACATGGCTTGTTGACCAACATGAGTGTAGATCAACTAGCCTAGGTCAAAGAAGACAGTCCGGCCAAAACTGTCATGTGGAAGACCAGCCGGTTGACTGGATTGGCCTGGCAGTTGACTGGCCTAAATCTGGATGAAGTTTCCTGAATGGGTCGATTTTGAGACCTTAAAATAGCAGGTCGACCAGCTCTACCAAGCAGTCAACCAGGAATTCATTTCACCAAAATTGCACAACAGTCATATTTCAACGGTTATATCCTTCAAGGGTGTCGACCAGCCCTTTCGGACGATTGACCAGCTCTTTTAAAAAAAGAGCCATTGGAAGCTTCAACAGCCATATTTTTGTTGTTATGCTCACCTCTATTTAAGAGGGAATTGTGGAGAACTTTATAAACTTTAGTACTACAATTGAATATCTTTAGTCTTGGGTTTTAAAGGTGTCATTATTGAGAAACATCTCTTCATTGTAGTTACTCTTGCAATTTGGCTTGTGAGATTTGAGTTGTAACTCTTCATTGAAAGAGCTTTGTGGGAGATAGGGTGTCTCCATTTGCATAATCACAAGAATGATTTGTAAAGGTCTAATTGCTTGTGCAGGTTTGATCACTATCTTTGGAAAGTGAATGTGAGATAGCGGAAGTCCAAGAGTGGGAGTAGCTCTTGGTAGTGGATGTGGGCAAGAGGCCAAACTACTCTATAATCACCGTGTATCTATTTTATCTCTCCTTCTCTTGTCTTATGATTTTGTTTACACCCTTTGTCTTTTATCGGTTGGATTAAAGTTTTAATTAGAGATTTTATTCTGAAAAACCCAATTCACCCTGAGTTTCCTGCCAATCCAACACTACCAACTCTGGTAGAGGCAAAGAACTCTATGAAACCCATACAACTAGACCAAGACCTTCCCTAGCTAGTATATCTGCAATACTTAACAGATGAATGTTTTTCAAGAGAATGAGTAGTTCATCTGTGAGGCTAAGAACTTTGACGGTCCTAAGTTAGCATTGGGAGGGGAGGGGTGAATCAGTGTATTCAAAAATTTTCAAACCCTTAAACCATTTGCGTAGCTTGGCACAAAGACGATAAAGCAACCTATAGTGATGATTGGCTGGTAGTGACCAATTTTACCAATCACATACAATTCATATACACACCTACCTCACTACCACAATGTGGCTAGGCCTATCAGGTAGTGCACACCCACTCTGCAGAACACACACTCCAATATCCAAAAATAAAGAGCAAACCACAGAGCCTGTTTTACGTGGCTCGGCAATGTGCCTATGTCCACGGAGCAGTGCCCTAATAGACCTTAGTATTTTGCACAAAACACTACATTGTTTTTATCGCTACAACAACCAAGGAGCCCTTATAATGATAATTGTTGGAAACTAGTGGCACTTTAGTAATTTAGTTCTGGTTTTGTGGGGTTTTCTGTTATTTTTTATTTCTTCAGTCCTAATATGTAATTCTGTAACAAGTTAGGGGTTTGGAGTAATTTCATAAACTCCTAACCAACTTTCCTTTTTTTGAGTCAAATTCCTTTTTATAAAATAGAAGGCTGCCTGCGAGAGAACTATTGTATTCTCTTGCAAGCTGCTCTTCCCCTTTCTTGTGGCATCTCTTATCCTCTTCTCTTCTTCTTCTACTTTTGGTTTGATCAGTCAGATTCTAGTTTGCAACATGGTATCAGAGCTGTACTGATCAAACCAAGTTTATTCTTCAATTTTCTTCTGCGGAATACAACTCTCGGTTTCCAGATTTGTGTGGTGTGCAGCCATCGGTTGCTGCTACTGGTGTTTATGGATTAGAGACTCCTTTCATGAATAGAAGTGCTTTTATTGATGGTGGTTGAAGGTTGCTTGCTGGTGTGAAAATTTCCCTGGGAGACCAATTTTTTTTTGTGAAGATCGAAACTCTGGTGTGCTCTGTTTTTTCCAGAAATCGATGAAGACTGTGGACATGCTTGCAGCCTTGGTTGTATGAAAACGTAATCAGATTGACTGATTGGATTACATTCCTTTTTCCTGATTAAAGGCCTGATAAATCAGACTGTTATTCTCCTTCTTCTTCTCTATTTTTGAAGAAGTCGATTTCACTAAGATTTTCTGAGTTCCTGGCTATCGAATTCTGTTGCTGAAGAAAATCAATGGCTGCTGTTGAGGCTGTGCTCCTGGAAGGATATTATACTGCTGCTGGAGATTAATTTGTTTAGAATTACTGCATCCAACCTTCCTCCAGGTGTTATCTTCTCTTCGTACAATTTTTTTTCAAAAACCCTAATCGAGTGTGCTGGTTTTTTGTCTTGTTTTTTATTGCTGGTTCATTTTTCCTGCTATCCTTGGTTCTTTATTTGACATTGCTGCTACTGTGTACGCATTATGGGTGAAAATAAGTCTGTCTCCTCTACTTCTACTGCCCCATCTCCCACTGACAATGTGATTGTGACCATTACGTCCATCAAACTCAAGGTAGTTCAAATTACCTGCTATGGGCACATGCTGGGCGTGTGTATATATATCATGGCCAGAGACAAACTAAAATATCTGATTTACTTGCTTCTAGTGATGGTGAATACAGTGAGTGGCAAAAGGAGAATGCCATCACTCTCATCTGGTTATGGAACAGCATGGAACCTGATAAAGCAGTCATTGTTATGTTCCATACAACAGCCAAAGGAGTTTGGGACAATTTAAAGGACACTTATTCTAAGGAGAAAAATATAAACCGTGTCTATGATCTATATGAAAAATTGTTTCAGCTTCAACAGTCTACTAAGTCACTTCAAGAGTACTACCGTTCCTTTAAGGGGTTGGTACAGGAGTTGAATGTTTTTCAGCCTCTCACCACCGACATTGAGAAGCTGAAATCTCAGCGTAACGAGTTCTTTGTATCCAAGTTTCTGGCTGGGTTGAATTTTGATTTGAAGGCTGTGAAGGGTCACTTACTTGCTGGTGAAACAGTGCCCACACTTTTTCTGACACATTTTCCCGTCTTCAGTGTATTGCTGCTCCTACTAAGGTTGACTCCTCTCCCAAGGATAATTCTGCTTTTATTGCTACTCGTGGCCGTGGTACAGGGGGAGGTCATGGTGGTGGTGGTCGTGGTACAGGAAGCCCATTTGATGATCGCTCCAATAGGAGATGTACACATGATGGTAAATCTGGTCATACGGTGGATTATTGTTGGGACAAGCATGGTAAACCCGATTGGGCAACCCAATCAGCCAATCATGCAGTATCTGACGGGAGTACTGAATGTGTACCTACTGGTGCTTCTCAACCTGGCCAGACTGCTGGTGGCAGCTCATCTACCTCTACTAACCGTGATGATCTCTCTCAAATATTATGGCGGTTCCAAAGTCTCGAGGCATCCAATGGCACATCCTCCAGACCTTCCTCTTCATCTGCTACTTTAGCTCATGCAGGTACATCTGCCTTCTTCTCTACACCTTCTTCTCCCTAGATTATTGACTCTTGGGCTTCTTCTCATATGATTGGTGAGTCTACCTTATTTACTTCTTTTTCCAATACCTCATATCCTTCATCTGTTATATTGGCTAATGGGTCTGCTGCCCCTGTTACTGGTTTTGGTACAGTCACTACAACCTCTTCCAATAGTCTTTCCTCTATATTGCATGTTCCCAAATTTCCTTTAAGCCTTCTCTCTGTTAGTCAACTTACTAAGGCCTTACATTGTTCTGTAACTTTCTTTTCCACTCATTGTGTTTTTCAGGATCTTCACATGAGGAAGACGATTGGTGGAGGGCGTGAAAAGGATGGACTGTACTATCTCACCAGTGGTACCGCTACTTCTTCTACTGTTGTTGCATCTGTTGGTGGGCGACTCCTTTCCAATGGCATTGTCGGTTAGGTCATTTGTCTTTAGCTAGGTTAAAATTGTTATTTTCGTCTTTTTAGCCCGTGTCTAGGTTAGAGTCCGACTCCTGCGAGTTGGGAAAACACCATGCCACCACCGTGTGACTTTCCTTCTCGTTCTGTGGCTTGTAGTTCGCCCTTATTTGCTTTAGTCCATTTGGACATTTGGGGTCCATGTCGTGTCAAAAATAACCGGGATTTTATGTATTTTGTCACCTTTGTGGACAACCATTCCCCGTCTTACTTGGTTGTATCTTTTAAAGGATTGTTCCGAGTTCTTATTTGTATTCAAAGAATTTTATAATGAAATAAAAACTCAGTATGGTGCTTTTAATAAGGTTTTTCATTTTGACAATGCATTAGAATATGTCCAAAATGATATTTCTGCTTTTTGTGTTGACCGTGGCATGATTCATCAAACTAGTTGCTCTTATACCCCACAACAAAACGAGGTAGCCGAACGCAAAAACAAGCACCTTCTTGAGGTAGCTCGCACTGTAATGTTTCATATGCATGTTCAGAAGCACTTTTGGTGTGAAGGCATGTTGACTGCTTGTTATTTGATTAACCGCATGCCTTCTCCCATTCTTGGGAATAAATCTCCCTTTTCTATTGTTTTTCCAAGATCCCCTATGTTTTCTTTGCCGCCATGTGTTTTTGGATGTGTTTGCTTTGTTCATAACTTACATGGCCCTAGTGACAAGTTTGCCCCCAGGTCTACCAACTGTGTCTTCTTAGGCTATTCTCGTAACCAAAAAGGGTACAAGGATTATGATCCCGTCACTCACAAGTATTTTGTGAGTATTAATGTTAACTTTTTTTAGGGTAGTCCTTATTTTTCTCTGTCATCCCAGTCCTCTGCGAGTGACCTGTAGACTGTTGTGTCGCTTCCTGTTCCTGTCTTAGTTCCTTTTTCACCCCCCCTTATAGGTGTATCAGTGACGGGACAAGTCCGCAGCCCCAAGTGAGCTTCCTACTGTACCGGTAGTGTCACCTCCTCCACTGGCCTCATCCTTTGATGTCGATCTGACTCCCTCCTCGCCTAATGACTTACCAGTCGTTTTGCGTAAAGGTACACGCTCTTGTACTCAAAAGTTTAATGTCATGTATCCTATTGACTAGTTTGTTTCCTTGTCCCACCTCCCTCTGTTCATAGTTTTGCCTTGTCCTTATCTACCACTGTTGTGCCTAAAAATCATGTTGAGGCCCTTCGTCTTCCTAGTTGGAAGGCTGCCGTGAATGTTGAAATGGATGTTCTCTTGACCCGTAACACTTGGAGTCTTGTTGATCTGCCACCTGGTAAAGACCTTGTTAAGTGTCGTTGGGTTTACACTATTAAGTATCTTCCAGATGGTTCTGTTGAGCGGCTCAAAGCCCGCCTGGTTGCCAAGGGATACACTCAGACTTATGGGGTGGACTACTTTGAGACCTTCTCTCCTGTTGCCCGACTAAATTCTGTACGATTACTTATTTCCCTAGCAGTGAATTTTGATTTGGCCGTTGTATCAGCTTGACATTAAAAATGCTTTTTATATGGTGATTTGCATGAGGAAGTCTATATGGAGCAACCTCCTAGGTATGTTGCTCAGGGGGAGAACAATAGTACATGGGTTTATAACTTATGAAAGGCTATCTATGGTCTCAAACAGTCGCCTAGAGCGGGGTTTGAGAAGTTTAGTGCTATGGTGGAATCTTGTGGCTTCTCACAGTGTTATTCCAACCACTCAGTCTTTGTTCGTCACCAAGGGGGCAAGGTGGTAGTCTTGGTTGTTTATGACGACGATATTATTAATTCTGTTGATGATGTGGCTGGTATTGCAGAAGTGAAGACATATTTACAACAGCATTTTCAGACCAAGGATTTGGGTGATCTTCACTATTTCCGCGGTATTGAAGTTGTGAGAAGCAAGAAAGGTGTAAGCTTATCGTAAGCTTATCATAGAGGAAGTATGTTCTAGATCTTTTGACTGACACTGGCATGCTTGCTTCAAAGCCAGTGGATGTTCCTATGGACCCTCATCAGATGTTTGGTATAGATGATGGTGATCTTCTTACAGATGTACATCAGTACAACAGTCTGGTCGGCAAGCTGATCTATATTATAGTTACTAGGCTAGATATTTCCTTTGTCGTGGGTGTTCTTAGTCGGTTTATGCAATCACCTTGGAAGGCTCATTGGGATGGAGTAGTTCGCGTTCTTCGGTATTTGAAGGGTGCTCCTGGCAAAGGGTTGATTTATCGTCCATAAACATATAGCTCTTATTGCCTATTCATATATTGACTGGGCTGGGTCAGCCAATAATCATCGCTCAACCACAGACTATTGTACGTTTGTTGGAGGAAATCTTGTTACAAGGCGGAATAAGAAACAGACTACAGTCGCCAGGTCGAGTGTTGAAGTGGAGCGTAGAGCTATGGCTCACACTACTGCAGAGTTGACGTAGCTCAGGTCTCTCCTCCATGAAATGGGGTTGTCTGTGCCAATGCCTATGAAGATGTATTGTGATAACCAGGCGACCAAATATATTGCTAGCAATCCAGTCTATCACGAACAGACTAAGCATATTGAGGTGGACTGCCACTTTGTTAGAGATGTTCTTGTGAAGAAGCTTGTTGAGACTCCCTTTGTTTTGTCTTCAAATCAGCTTACAGATATGTTTACTGAGTCTCTGTTTGCTCTTAGTTTTCGCCCCTGTTGTAACAAGCTGAGCATGGGTGACCTATATGCTCCAACTTGAGGGGGAGTGTTGGAAACTAGGGGTACTTTAGTACTTTAGTTCTGGTTTTGTGGGGTGTTTCTGTTATTTTTTATTTCTTCAGTCCTAATATGTAATTCTGTAACAAGTAAGGGGTTAGGAGTAATTTCATAAACTCCTAACCAACTTACCTTTTTTTAGTCAAACTCCTTTTTATAAAATAGAAGGCTGCCTGTGAGAGAACTATTCTATTCTCTCGCAGGCTGCTCTTCCCCTTTCTTGGGGCATCTCTTCTTCTTCTTCTACTTTTGGTTTGATCAATCAGATTCTAGTTTGCAACAATAATGAAAGATTTATTATCAAATCCCAACCATAGTTGTCAAGGCGTCGCCTAGGCGTCCAGGCGGATTTCTAGGTGCCTAGGTGGCTGCCGCCTTATTATAGGGCGCGTTGCATTGGTTTAATTGGTATCTAATCAGGTTCTAGCACTTATTTATGTCAAATATCATTAAGTAAATGATTTTCATTTACTTAAGATATTATTCATAAAAAAGCAAATACCCCCTATTTGAATAATAAAAATAATAAAAAAATTAAATTCCAAAAGGCTAAAAGTCAACCCCCCTAGTTCAAGAACAAAAACTGGATTTTTTGCTGTAAGTGAAATTTTCAACTTTCTAATGCTGGGGTTTTTCTCAAATCTAAAAATTTCATAAATCTTAGTATGGTAAAACATTGCTAAAAACCAAAAATGCGGTAAAATATTCATTTGTTTTGATATTTAAAAAAATACTTTCATCAAAGCGATTTTGACAGCATTCGTGTACACCAAATAAGGTTTGACCTGAACATAACTCCTTCAATATAAATCAGATTTAAGCAAAATCTTGGATTTGTTGGAAAGATGGTTTTGTGCTATATCTAATACAAAAAGTCTCATGTAAAAATAAAATCATTTGATCAATCAAATTTCTTAGAGAACAAGAACATTTCCTCTAAATCGAGAGCAGGTTAATTACTTATTGATAAGATCATATTTTCTAGGAACAATATAAACCAAATGTGAGACTAGGTATACCTGAAAATGATCAATTCCAAGAACATATAAACCAAATGTATGTTTGATTGTTTCAAACTTCCAATAGCTTGCTTCTTTAGTTCTGCTCTCTTCTATTTCTATGTTGATTTTTGATGACTTGATATGGCTTAAAATTGATTTTTGATGACTTGATGTGACTTAATGTTGATTTTTGATGACTTGATGTGGCTTAATGTTGATTTTTTATGATAGAAGGTACATATTGTAGCATACTAAATAATGTTAGAAAAGAGGGGAAATAAAAAATAACACTTGGGCGCCTTGGTCGCCTAGGCAACGCCTGGTCGCCTAAGCGCTTAGACACCCCTCCACCACCTTGGGTTGCCTTGCCGCCTTGACTACTATGATCCCAACTCTTACATACAAGATTGAAGGTTATTTAATAATAAGCTAAACCTAGAATCATAAAAATAGGGATTTGTGCATAGGAAAAACTGCGGCCAACGTTCTCCCCTTCAATCTCACCCTCTAGCAAGCACGTTGAGTTTCAGATTAGGGAAACAATGGAGAAGGAAGGAAGATGTTAGAGAAGAAGGAGACCAGAGAGGGAAGAAGAGAGAGATACGGTTGAAAGTTGCGTGTATTAGAGAGACTTCTCCAACACACCTATATTGCTCAAATAGAATTACTAAAAGTATTACAATCACCTCCCTAGGGAGGTAAAAGGTAAAAAGACATAAAAAGTTAAAAATACATAATAAGGGAACTAGTTAGAAGTCTAGTTCCTGAACTACCCCCGATACATATTTACTATCAACTCTAATACTCCCCCTCAAGCTGGAGAATATATATCATGCATTCCCAGCTTGCTTAGAAGGATATTAAACTGAGGAGAGCCAAGAGCTTTGGTGAGGATATCTGCCAACTGATTACCAGTCTTCACAAAGGGAGTACAAATGCAGCCAGAGTCTATCTTCTCCTTGATGAAGTGTCTATCAACCTCTATGTGCTTGGTTCGGTCATGTTGAACAAGATTGTGAGCAATACTGATGGCTGCCTTGTTATCACAGTAGTCTCATAGGACCTTCAGTGTCAAATCCCAGTTCCTGAACAAGTCTTCTCAACCATATAAGTTCACATACTCCATGGGCCATAGCTCTAAATTCTGCCTCTGTGCTGGATCTAGCTACAACATGCTGTTTTTTGCTTCTCCATGTAACCAAATTACCCCCTACAAAGGTGCAATAACCTGAAGTGGATCTCTTGTCTGTAATGGAGCCAGCCCAATCAGCATCTGTGAAACCTTCCACTTTCAAGTGGTTGTGTCTGGCATACAACAATCCTTTCCCTGGAGAAGACTTCAAATATCTAAAAATACGGTACACGGCATCCAAGTGGCCACTCTTGGGAGCATGCATGAATTGGCTCACTACTCCCACTGCATTGGAGATATCTGGGCGTGTCATGGCAAGATAGATAAGCTTCCCCACTAGCCTTTGGTACTTTCCCGCATCAACTAGAGAAGGACCACAATCTTCTCCTAGTTTATGATTTTGCTCAATAGGAGAATTGGCTGGTTTGCAGCCCAACATTCCTGTCTCTGTCAACAAGTCAAGAACAAACTTCCGTTGACATATATTAATTCCTTTTTTGGTCCTTGATACTTCAATGCCTAAGAAATACTTCAAGGGACCCAAGTCATTAATTTCAAACTGTCATGCCAAGTATCTCTTCAGGTTATCTATCTCAACTATATTATCTCCTGTGACCACAATATCATCAACATAAACAATAAGGGCTGTGATGGTACCATGGCCCCTCTTAGTAAAGAGAGTATGATCAGCTTGGCTCCGGGAATATCCATTCTTCAGAATGGCCTGCCGAAAGCGCTCAAACCATGCCTTTGGTGACTGTTTGAGACCATATAATGCCTTCTTGAGGAGACACACCTTCCCTTCAGCTAATGGCATTTTGAAGCCTGGAGGAGTTTGCATGTACACTTCCTCTTCCAAATCCCCATGGAGAAAGGCATTCTTTACATCCAACTGGTATAATGGCCATTCTTTATTGGCAGCCAATGACAAAAGAACTCTAATTGAGTTGTGTTTGGCAACCGAAGCAAATGTCTCCTGATAGTCAATTCCATAGACTTGACTGTATCCCTTAGCCACCAACCTTGCTTTGTATCTCTCAACACTCCCATCAGATTTGTACTTGATTGTGTAGACCCATCTGCATCCAACAGGGACACGTCCCTTAGGAAGACCCACCAGTTGCCAAGTACCATTCTTCTCAAGTGCCATCATTTCCTCAGACATAGCTTGTCTCCACTTTGGGTCAGACATAGCATCAATAACATTTTTGGGAGTAGAAGCAGCAGAGAGGGCCAGTAACAAAGGCAAGACCTGTAGGAGAAAGAGCATCATAGGAAACAAACTGGGCTATAGGATTAGTACAAGCTATTTTCCCTTTGCGAACAGCAATAGGGAGGTCTAAATCACATAAAGAAGGAGAAGGGAGATCACCTGAGTGGATCTCAGGTTGTGGATTTGGATCCAAAGAAGACTCTTGGTAGGTCTTCTTTCTTTCATTATGCAAGCCTTCACCTTTTCTGTATGTAATGTGGTAATCTTTCTCCTTGTCAACCACCGAATCAGTATGCACATCATCCAGATTCACAGACTTCCCAATGTCAAGCATAAAGGGAGAGATAGGTAGTAGGTAATGGAGAGAATCAGCAGCCTGTTCATTCC
Source organism: Telopea speciosissima (assembly GCF_018873765.1). Taxonomy (NCBI): domain Eukaryota; kingdom Viridiplantae; phylum Streptophyta; class Magnoliopsida; order Proteales; family Proteaceae; genus Telopea; species Telopea speciosissima. The sequence goes on along the minus strand of NC_057917.1, from coordinate 48,944,333 downwards.
CACAATTCTCCCCCTGAAGAGGATGCTGAGATGGGGCAAAAAAAGAAACAGATTCAAGGAAGGTGACATCTTTAGAGGTGAAGCACCGGCGAGAAGAAGGATGGTAGCACCGGTAACCTTTAGAAGTAGAAGAGTAGCCAAGGAAAAGACACTTGAGGGCTTTGGGATCAAGTTTTGTGCGATATGATTTGTTAACATGCACATAACAAACACAGCCAAAGATTTTAGGAGGAAGAGAGGAAGCAGAAACCTGTGGAGATAAGATGTCTAAGGGAGATTTGAAACCAAGAAGTTTGGTGGGCATGCGATTGATGAGAAAAGAAGCAGTGAGAAGAGCAGCCAACCAAAAAGCCTTGGGGACATGCATACCAAACAAGAGACTACGGGTGACCTCCAATAAATGGCAATTTTTCCTCTCAGCAACCCCATTTTGTTGGGGTGTGTCAACACACGCTAACTGATGGAGAATGTCATTCTTAGTAAAGAAAGCTTGGAGACCACTAAACATATATTCTCCCCCTTTATCAAACCGGACAACTTTGATACGGGTATCAAATTGAGTAAGGATCATTTGATAAAAATTCTGACATGCCTCACAAACATCACTCTTATGTTTCAGAAGAACAGTCCAAGTGGCATGAGAAAAATCATCAACAAAAGAGACAAAGTAACGAAAGCCAAATAAAGAAGTAGTGGGAGAAGGTCCCCAAACATCAGTATGTATAATATGGAAAGGAGCAACAGTTCTATTACCATGATATGGATAGGAGGAGCGACAATGTTTGGCCAACATACATGGTTCACATTCAAAAACATGGGAAGATGCAACAAAAGAAAATAAGTGAGGTCAATGTTTCCGCATTACAACAAAAGATGGATGGCCTAGACGCCGATGCCATAACATAACAGACTCCACAGAACTACTGTCATCACGTCCACACACATAGGACTGAGTTATGGGTACACCAGGATAAAAAAGGTAAAGGCCTTTCTCCTCACGTCCGCTACCAATATCCTCTTCGTCACCAATCCTGAAAGAGACAGTGAGAAGGAAAAAAGGTGACACAACAGTTGAGGGATTTAGTCAAGTGACTTACAGATAAAAGGTTGACAGCAAGGTTAGGAACATAAAGAACTGAGGTAAGGGAAATAGAGGAGGTAACAGGGATACTACCTTTACCAGATATAGAAGAAAGGGATCCATCAGCTATCTTGACTTTATCCTTACCAGAGCAAATGGTATAGCAATCATAATTAGAGGACTTACCAGTCATGTGGTCAGTGGCACCAAAGTCAATGACCCAAGACTGGGCTGCAGTAGAGGCTGTAGCAGAGACCTGCAAGGCTGAGGACGAAGATGAGCTGGCCACGGTAGATGCAGGAGATGTGCTCAACTGGGATATAATCCGGCGGACTGTGTCAACCAAGGAAGGATCATCCTGTGGAGCATCTGCCTCAGTCCTCACGGAGTGAGCTCGAGCTCCCCCTCTACGACCACCACGACTACGTGTGCTAGGGGGGCGACCATGAAGTGACCAACACCTATCCTTGGTGTGCCTAGTTCTCCCACAGTGATCACATTTAAACCTCTCTCCCAACTCCACTGGCACTAATTGTCTCTACTACACTAGCTACCTCACGATTGGGCCCTTGGCCTCTACTACCCCCACGGGTGTCTCGAAAAGAACTGGAATTGAGAGCTGACTTGTCATGAGATGATGCTGATGTGGAGTCCATAGTGACACGCCGAGTCTCCTCACTCTGTAGGTAACTACAGACCTCACTAAGAGATGGAAGAGGAGATCGGCCTAAGAGTTGGAGTCAGATGGGTTCATAGTCTGGGTTCAGACCACCAAGTAAAGTGAACACCCGCTCCCTTTCAAAGGTCTGATACACCTTCGCTTCATCCTCCGAGTTAGTCAAATGGAGGTCCCGGTAGTGGTCATATTCTTCCAAAAGACTAAGGAAGGCATTATAGTACTCAGAGATAGTTCTGTCCCCTTGCCTCATGGAATGAATCTTTTGGTGCAGCTGATACACTTTGGCAGAGTCACCCACTCTGTCATAGGACTGAGAGACACTATCCCAAATGGCCTTGGCAGTCTCCTTTCTTATAAATCTTCTCCCAATCGCAAGCTTCATGGAGAAGATCAACCATGTCATGACTATAGAGTTCTCAGTCTCCCATTACTCATAAGTAGGTGCATTCGGCTCTGGAGGCTTGATAGCACCTGTGATGTACCCAAGCTTCCCTTTGCTCCTAAGGGAAAGCTTCACGGAATGTGACCAGTCCGAGACAGTACCCAAGCTTCCCTTTGCTCCTAAGGGAAAGCTTCACGGAATGTGACCAGTCCAAGAAATTTGTCTCATCAAGTTTCACAAAGGAAAGTTGAAACTGTGTGCTTTCATAGGCAAATTGAGGAGAAGGGACAGGCTGTGATTCAGCTATACCAGGTCCCGAAATCTCAGAATCACCCATTGTTCAAGTGGGGAGTACACAATCTACCCAAAAATATTCAAACAGGTCTGATAAAACAGAACCAGCAAGTAAAGGCAGCCTGTAGAGGCTCAAGTAAAGGAAAAAACAGGAAAAAGGGGCTTCACCCTAAAATTCACCAAGAAATAACATATCTGAAACAATCTCAAGGCCCTCACACAGGCTGGTGCTAAACATTTCTCAGCAAAGGCAGCAATACATAGCAGTCCAGAAACAAGAGGACCAGAGAAATGGCAGTCCCGAGATTACCTGGGCAGAAACAGAGATTCCACGAAAAAGAGTACCGCTCAGCAGAGTGGAAGATTGAAACCAAGGCCGATGGGATGAAAAGAGCACCCTTGGGCGATTCTATAGAGCCATTCCAAGGTGAAACCAAGGCCGAGAGAGAGAGACCAGGGGCTCGAACTTGAAGTCGGGCGATAATAGTTGCAGGTGATGGAATGGCTTCAAAACTTCATAATAGCTTCAACCAAGCTCAAAGAACACCTCCAAACAGCTGAGTAGATTATTTCCAACCCATTTCAAACTTCTATACCACAGATTCTTTACATTGGTAGCTTCTCTTTGAAACCCTTCGAATCCTAGGATTCTAAAGAGAAGAAAAGAATAGAGAAGAGCAACCAAATACGACTCCCAAACCAACCTGCTCTGATACCAAGTTGAGTTTCAGATTAGGGAAACAATGGAGAAGGAAGGAAGGAAGATGTTAGAGAAGAAGGAGACAAGAGAGGGAAGAAGAGAGAGTTACGGTTGAAAGTTGTTTGTATTAGAGAGACTTCTCCAACACACCTATATTGCTCAAATAGAATTACTAAAAGTATTACAATCACCTCCCTAGGGAGGTAAAAGGTAAAAAGACATAAAAAGTTAAAAATACATAATAAGGGAACTAGTTAGCAGTCTAGTTCCTGAACTACCCCTGATACATATTTACTATCAACTCTAATACACGGATGGTGAATATCTCCTTTTCCCAATCTTCCTAGAAGACCATAGGCATGGATGGATCAACCGAGAGTAAAAAATCGGATTAGCAGTGAGATACGTTGCACCAATATTATCATACCAAATGGTTGGTGTAACAGGAAGAAAATCACCTAGCTCACCTAATAAGGACCGGATCCACACAAATTCAGTGGCAGTGGTAGCTACAACATGATACTCTGCCTCAGTAGAGGACCGAGCCAGTCTTCTGCTTGCGAGACCCCCAAGAAATGATGTGGGTGCCAAAGAAGATACCAAAACCATTCGTAGACCGACGATCATCAGGGCAACCAGCCCAATCAACATGAGAGAAAGCGTTCAAAGAAACTTAAGAACCAGAGCGAAAAAAAAGGCCATAGGAACTGGTTCCATAGAGATAGCGGAGTATCCGCTTTACAGCTGACCAGTGAATATCTATCGGGGCATGCATGAATTGAGCATCACGGTTCACAGCATAGCAAATATCAGGTATATTGACAGCCAAATATTGGAGGGCACCAACCGCTTTCCAATACATAGTACCGTCAGATAGGGCAGTGCATTGAGCTGCAGAAAGCACGCCAAGTGCCAGTGGGGTAGTGATGGGCTTGGCAAAGGCCATGTTCGTGTGTTTCAACAAGTCGAGGATGTACTTTTGCTGAGACAGATGCGTACCAGACGCACTACGTTGGACCTCGATGCCAAGGAAAAAATGCAAGTCACCAAGGCCCTTTAGAGCAAATGCAGTAGACAAGGCTTTGATGAGAGCCGTGATAGCAGAAACATCATTATCCGTGATGAGTATATCATCCACATAGATGAGAAAGTATATCACAACAGTAGAAGTCCGATAAATGAATAACGATGTATCGGTGTGCGAGGCTACAAAACCGTGTGACAAAATGAAGGTACTAAGTTTGGTGTACCAAGCACGAGGAGCCTGTCGTAGCCCATATAGTGATTTCCGAAGATGACAAACAGGGGATGGAAAACTAGGGTCCACAAAACTAGGTGGTTGGACCATGTACACGGATTCTACAAGATCACCATGTAAGAATGCATTGGAGACATCCAATTGGCGCACATGACAAGCAAAAAAAAAAAAAAACTCGCTAGAGTCTGGCTTTGATACCATGATGGGATTTGATATCTACCTCACCTTATTAAATCCAATACTTTACATTATATAGAGTTACATAACAAGTGACGCGTACAGAACTCTAGAAACCTCTAGACCGGATGACATGGACTCATAACAAAAAGTATCTCAATAACTTAAATTAACTCGTATCACCCTTCTCCTTAACACCTCTCACCCACGGTCTCTCACCATTGCCGCATCTCACAGCTTCAACCATAGCTCTCTTTTCTGCAATCTCTGTCCCTTTTCTGCTCAGCTACATACTTTTATTTATAATCATCTTATCAACGGTTACAAAATTAGCAATTCCCAATAGTGTGGGGAGATTGCTTGGCTGCCAATAAAACTGAAAAAAAAAAGAAACTAACATAAAAATAGAAACTAGCTGGAAAATATAAAGTCTAGCTATTGACTCAATGACAATACTAGTGAAATAGAAATTAATAGATAGTATCCTAACAAATACTGGCAGAATCTCATCCAAGCCAGCTGTCGATATTGAACCCCACAACACTATTCACATGAACAGTGTCGCATGAACAGTAACTCGTGGTACTGTTCATGTGAACAGTATTTTTTTAATTCTGTCTTGGTCTTCTCAATGCTTCGATCTACATCACCATCATCTGCGCGATGTCGACAAAACGATCATATCTCACTCATCCGGTGTTGGATTGACTCGATTCCGACAGCATTGGAAAGAAGACTTGAAGCTGTACAACTTTTATGTTTTGAGCTTCAACCTAGGTAGTGAGGAAGACTTCGAAAAATGCACTGCAAGTTTCTGTAGATGCAAACAGAGTATTCATGTCACAGCTTTATGATGTACTGTTGGCAAAATCGTGGGCTAGAAGGAGAGAAGGAGAGAATGAGAGACTAATAACTTGTATTAATTGATAGGTAAGCCCCTCTATTATAAATAGAGGAGAAAGTTACAAGAGACTAAAATAGGCGATATGGGACTAAAACCCACATAGCCGACTTACACTTAATAACATAAAAACTACCCCAAAAGGACCAGAATACCCTCACGGTATTCTGGAGTACATAGTCCAACACTCCCCCTCAAGCTGGATTATACAAATAAGTAAAGAAAGAAGATCCAGCTTGAACTAAAGAAAAAAAGAACTCCATAATAATGCTAACACTCCCCCTCAAGTTGGCGCATACAAGGTACTAATGCCCAACTTGAACAAAATGAGAAAAAATAAGTTGTAGCAGAATCCAGCTTCAAGACGATTGCAGCTCCCAAATAAACCTTCAAGAACTTGAAAAAATAGATCTTCAAAACTTGGGCAGACTTGATCAGCAAACCGGGACTGGAATGTCTTCCAAAAAAGGCAACTTTCACCAATCTTCTATTGCTGTCCAGTGATGAATCTCTGAATGATAATCTTGAAGATAAGTAACTAAGGTAGCGAGCAGATGAATCAAGCAATAGAAAAGATCAAGCAGTGGAAAAAATCAACCCAATTGTAGAACCTCATATAGGCAGGCAATCACCAAACATCTTCAATACTTTAATACCAATCTCCCCCTTACGGAAAACTCACCCCAATAACAAAGTAGATACCCGTTGGCAATGGTGAAAACTCTAATCTTCTATGTTTTGCACCAAGTGTTCCTGCAAGTTTTGCTTCCTGCAATGGCTGCAGTATACTGTACATAATCCCCCCCTCACGTGTAGTGGACGTGGACATTACAGAGATGATGTAAGTGATAGGTCAAAAACATAATATTCCAGAATGTTCCAAACGGTGCCAAGGGTAATGGAAAGAGCAGAAATGGCAATTTAGAGAATACCATAAACTTCCAAGGTGGTTATGGGTATATGCCAAAGGTATGGTTTGGGAGGTGGTGAAGTGAAAAGAAGCAGTGGGATAATGAACCATGGACAAAGCAACACAGTAATTTACAACCTTCTTTCAATCGATCAAACTAATTCCAAAATACCAATCTCCAATGATCAGATCTGAATTATAAAAAAACAGGTCTAATTTGTAGAAGGAGAAGGTACCATTCTGCAAAAACTTGATTGAATTTCACACAAGGAAGTACTAGTGTGCAAAATTCCAAACTATAAACTCCCACAGGCTAAATAGAACTGACGAAAATATTTAGACAGCAATGGATGTAAGAAGCTTCAACAAAAAAACTTGGATCAGATCTTATTTGTGAACAATGCTAGGATCGAGCTCTCAAAGGGAGCCGGATATGAACCAGAAAAGCTTCACATAACTGAATAGGTTCGTTGTTGCAACCAATAACCTTGGAACACACTGTTGTAATCCAAAATAAGTTGATCTCCAGGGTAGTAGATTCGAGTCTTCAATAATGAAAGAAATTCGAACTCCAATAGTAAGATACTCAGTCTCAATAATAGGGCAGCAATAGTCCACATAAAGGCAGCAGTAACATGTCAACCAGTCATCCTTACAGAAGCCAATGAATAGAACAAGCAAGGTAGGTAGTAAAGCTCAATAGAACCAGCAAATATAAGATAATCACTCAGTAGATCCAATAGGTAGTTGAAGCAACCAGCCACATAAGAACAAGGAAAATAGGTTGATTATTGGAAAAATCGAGCCATAAGAATGAACCTGAATTTTTTCCAAAAAATAACTGATGATTGATGCTGAAATATGGGTTGAATACTCCTCTGATATGTATAAGACTCTCCTCAAAATATGAGCTTGATAGGAAAACCCTAACCCTAAAATCGATTGTTGTCACGGTTTTAGAAAACCCTGAAATTGAGATCGATTTAGGGAAAGGGAGCTGTAAATGCTGATGTAGACATGCAATAGATGCTGACCAAGGCTGCTAGAATGGAACCTCCAAGATGAACAATCAATCTCCAGTAAGAGTGAGACCTGATCTTCAAAGGGGAGAGACTCCAAAAAATCGCAGAAGTTGAGCAGGGTAGCATTACAGCACTACACCAGCATAAAGGACCTTCTTCAAGCCTTGAACTGATGAAGGAGAGTTCTCTTTTAATGTTAGAACCACCTCCAAAGCACTCGAACAGCAACAAACATCTCTAGCCCAAATCGATTTTTATCAGGGTTTTGGAAAACCCTGAAAAGAAGAGATCGATTGGGGTAGGGGTCTTAAAAAAACTTGGATAGGTGCAATATTGAGGTCGATTGGTCCTTGAACTGGGAGTAATCAGCCCTCCAAAAATTAGCAAAAATTGAAACCTGAAAGTCAGGGTTTTTGGCAGGCAACCAAATTAGCAGGTTAAGGAATTTTTGCTGTAGAAACAAATCCAGTCATCAGAAAGGATCCAAACTTAGGTCAAGTAGGGCTTGTAGTAATAGGGAATCACCCCCAAAAGATCAGCTGCATCTGAAAAAGGAAACACCAAAATCGATTGGAGTCAGGGTTTTGGAAAACCCTGACAAGTTGAGATCGATTAGGGTATGGTGGCTGGAATTAATTAAAGCTTGGAGAAAAAGGAAATAGGGAATGAGGATAATGGAATAGGGTAGAAAGGGGCTGGAGAAGGGTGCATAGGGAGCTCCAATGGTGGAAGGTCAGCCTTCAATAGTAATAGGAAGTCGATCTCCAAAAAATTCTGGAAAACCCCAAATCGCAAAGATGATTCCAGCAGTATTTTACTATAAAAAAGTAGATAGAATGGAGGAGGGCCGCAACTAAATCATTGGTTAGGGATTTTACCTCATTAGTGCTGCCCCCTTACAAGGAGAAGAAGAAGAAAACCAGAGAAAGAGAAGCCGAGAGAGAGAGAGAAGAAGGAGAGGTCGATTGGAGAGATGGAGTAGGGTTTTTTCTCTTTTTCTAACCGAGATCAGACCAGCTCTGATACCATGTTGGCAAAATCGTGGGCTAGAAGGAGAGAATGAGAGAATAATAACTTGCATTAATTGATAGCTAAGCCCCTCTATTTATAATAGAGGGGAAAGTTACAAGAGACTAAAATAGGCGATGTGAGACTAAAACCCACATAGCCGACTTACACTTAATAACATAAAAACTACCCCAAAAGGACCAGAATACCCCCACAGTATTCTGGAGTACATATTCCAACACTCCCCCTCAAGCTGGATTATATGAATAAGTAAAGAAAGAAGATCCAGCTTGAACTAAAGAAAAAAAGAACTCCATAATAATGCTAACATGTACATTCGACCTCGTTTGAACTCTGATTGAGGCGAGACTTGAGGCATTTGAATCTCCATCCAATGGGTCAGTCTTTTAGTTTTACCCAAAGTCAAATGTACATGCGCTGCCAGTTCTCTGAAAACAGTGTGAACCATGCATGTTGTCATACTTGTAACTCTCTTTGTACAACTCCAAATGACTTGACTCCAGTTCCAATTGAAAGATCCTAGCAAATACGCCAACTCTCATGTTTATGGCTTCAACAGAATCTAAGTGAAAGAATACTCATTACTTCCTTGAAGTTGTTGCACAGTGTAATTCTCCCAACAAAACACACTGGGCTTCACCTTATCTCCACTCCAAGCTCTCCAACACCACCAAACACACACCATCACTATGTGTTGGCTCTACTATGACCAAAAAGGATGCCAATTTTTTAGGCAACGGGTTCCATGAGTACAATCTTTGGATATTATTGGATTTTATGTTTTGATGATTACACTCTATTTGCATATAAAACTATAATGTTCTTCATAGTTCTTTAATGAGTATATAGGTTCCAAGCATTGAGAAGTGTGTCCTTGAGCCTAAGCATCAAACTAGAAGATTTAAAGATGCTCAAGAGACTGTCAAAGATTGGTAGAGCTCAAATTGGAAGATCAAGTCAAGCCATTCATGAGGAATCAAGGAACTCGAGCCAGAAATGGAAGATTTATTTTAGGTTGCTAGAATGTATCCTAGATGTTTTATTTTATCTTGTAATATTTAAATGATCCTAGGATGTAATGATCCCAAGTACTCAAGCTCAGCTAATCACCTATGGACTTAATATGGAAAACCTAAGATAGGTGGCTCATAGTGTAGACTGACTAAATCAAATGGACCTAAATGGTTAACATCTATGATGAGCATTGACTTACCCCTATGGTAACCTAATTGGTCCTTATTTTGGTTTACTTGGCATGGCATGAGAGCCTACTGGAAATTATGTCCAACTAATGTGCTTAAATTTGAGAAAGGCCATTTAGTGCACTGGCGGCCGACCAGCTCTAAATTGAGCAAACGACCGGTATGCTCAAGAGTAGATGATAGAAACATGATCCGCTGGTTACCGAGAGCAATTTTATGCAAACGGATGCAAGGTCGGTCAACTGACAGATCATCCGAACAATGTCTGAGAGGTGTTCTTCGAAGTCTACATAGCGGCAGTCGACCAGCTCTATAAAGTGGTGGACCGGAGTTCAAAAAATTAGAACCATTTGAAACGATAACTGCTAGTTTTGTTTTACAGTTGAAAATTGATCTATAAATAGTGATTTGGCTAGTGTTTCAACAAGAGACTTTGGGGCAAATACGTGGAAATGCTGCCATAGTTGTCATGGTGTCGCCATGGCGGTGTCATGGTGTCGCCATGGCGGTGCCATGGCGTCTTGGCACTGGAGAAGCAAGCATATCGAACTCCGACATGGATGATGTACAAATATCGCCCGATATGGCTTCCATGGCGTCGCCATGGCACCGCCATACCACGATATATGGGCATATCGCCGATATTAGTGTATAAAACTTAGGTTTTAAAATTTAAATGCTTTTTCCTTGATCTGTATTGGAGGTGTAACTTGAAAAGCTACACCTGCAATACACATTAACATAAAAAAATTAAAACCATTAAACAGTACACTATACCCTAATTTTGAAACACTATTACTAATTGGAATTGGAATTTGGGAGAAATAGAAATCGCAAAGTGAAAGTTCGAGACAGAGGAGAGAGTTTGTGAGACAGAGACACAGAAACTGAAGGAGTTAAGAAGATGAAGAAGTGAGAAGAAGAAGAAGAACTTTGGCTTCAGTTCCTGCAACTCTCGGCAAGTTCGAACCCCTCCGGTAACCTCCAAGTAAGTAATTTTTTTTAATTTTTTTTTATTTGGTTGTTCTTCTTCTTCTTCTCCAATCTCCTCCCAGTCCTCCGGTATCTCGATCCTTCTTCTTCAGTTCTTCTTATTCTTCTTCTTCTTCTTCTTCTTCTTCTTCAGTTCTTCTTCTCACTTCTTCGTCTTCTTCACTTCCGCCAACTCTCTCCTTGAGTTCTTCTTCTTCTTCTTCTCACTTCTTCGTCTTCTTAACTTCTTCTTCATCAGTTCTTCTTCTTGCCTTGCAGTTGCAGGCTTGCACACAGTCACAAACCTCGGTTTTTTCTTTTTTCTTTTTTCCTCTTCTTGCCTTGCAGTTGCAGGCTTGCACACAGTCACAGACCTCTCGGTTTTTTTTTCTTTTTTCTTCTTCTTGCCTTGCAGTTGCATGCTTGCACACAATCATAGACCTCTTGGTTTTTTGTTTCTTCTTCTTGCCTTGCAGTTCCAGGCTTGCACAGAGACAGTGAAGGTGTTTGTTTCTTCTTCTTCTTCTTGCCTCGCACACAGCCACACATACACACAGACACAGGGAGAGAGTCGAGAGACAGAGGGGGGGAGGAGGATTTATTACAGCCAGTAGTTCTCTCGTTTTTTTTTTTTTTTTTCTTCTTCTTACCTTGCACACAGCCACACATACACACACAAAGACAGGGAGAGAGTCGAGAGACAGAGGGGGGGGGAGGAATTTATTACAGCCAGTAGTCCATCACTCACACACACACACACACACACACACACACACAACAGCAGCAAGCACATATTCACATCAGCAAATTTATTTATTTTTTGTTCATATGGGCTGTTTATTAGGTTTATTCACTGATTTCACTCAATATAAAATTATAAATTGTGTTCTTTCAATTTGTTTTTTTGTTTTGTTACTTGTGTAGATTAGTAGTACACTAATAAATATTACACTTTCATGAATTAAACCATAGTAAATTAGTAGTACACTTTCCTGTTGATTTTTTATGTTATAGGGTACATATTATAGCATACTAAATGACATAAAAAAAAATAGAGAAAATAAAAAATAAAACATGGTCAACATGATTGCCATGGCAACACCATGGTGGGCGATGTGTCGATATATCGATCAGACACCCCTCCACTGACTTGGATCGCCGTGACGCCGTGACAACTATGAATGCTGCCTGGCTAAAATCGTGAATATTTCCACCACATAATGTGCTAAAGCTTGTAAACCTACTGAGCTATTGAGCAAAGAGGCTGAAGATCAAAAGAGCTTGAACTTGCAAATCAAATCAGCCATAGAGCATGAGCTACTGAGCAAAGGGATCAATATATGTGTTACAACTTACAACTTGCATATTCACTTGAAAAGAGGTAAGTTTGTGTTTGGCCTTTAAGCCATTGTGAATCACTTTTTAGGGATTGTGTTGGTGAAGGGTATTGAGGCCTTGAACCTGTGCTGAGTGTTTCTCCTACTTTGCAAGGAGAGTATGCTCTACTACACTGCAAGGAGAGTATGTATAGGCGTCGCTCCCTCCTTTAAACGGAGATTGTGATGTCGGGGAGATTTGTGTGTTGGTGTTTCTCATATCCTGCAAGGAAATTGGTTAGTGCAATTCCAAGCGGCAAGAGCTTTTGAAGTGGACGTAGGATGGTATTGAAGCTGTACCAAACCACTATAAATCTTGGGAGCGTTGTCTCTTTTTCTCTTCATCTTCATTATTTATTTTCTTGTGTTTTACTAACAATCGTTTAGAGATTTGAGATAGCAAACAGCGGAGGGTTTCAAAAGAAATTTTGAAGTTGGGATTTTATTCCGCACTTCCCAATTCACCCCCCCCCCCTTTAGGTTGCCTGTACGGTCCTACACCAACAATGACAATTCACCAACAAAACCAAACCTTCTGCCACTTGGTCTGAATGCCCGAGTCCACATGCCCAAAAAACTTTGACTTTCATATCAAAACACCAGGGGACTTTGGGGCTGGATGGAGCCCATGATATTAGTAGTCACCCTCAACAATGAGGTTGCGAAAATCTTCCACTAAAGCAAGCTGTAACCCATCCTTAATTAAAGAATCTCTGATCTGATCAAACTCCCACACCAATGGGGGCTGAATATGCGCCCCCCCCCCCCCCCCCAAAAAAAAAAACACCCCAAATGGATAGCTCCATTGGCAAGGACCAACACCTCACAATGAAATCATATTCTACCAACTTGTGAAAAGACAGGTGTCTGGCATATTTCTACATAGGAGGTTGACTATAGCCCAATGGGAAACCATCACTTTTACCCTCTCAATCACCACTAACTCCAAAGAAGACTCATCTTGTTCCTCCCAAATACACACAAAGCCGCTAATAAAGTGGATCTCCAAAGAAACTTCTCCTTGCTCCAAAAGGAGCCAAATGCCAAACTCATATCAAACCCACCACCATTCGGAGATGGCCAATCCATATCCAAAGGGAATGAAACCCTACTCTCTTGGCAACGAAGGGGCATTGGAGAAACAAGTGATCAATTGATTCACCATTCTCCTTACACATGAGACAAAGGAAGGGCAACAGGCAACATCTCCCTCTCCTCAACTGTTAGGTATCCGTAGTCATAACTTTCTTATGAGCAATTTCCCATCCTAAAGCCTTGTATTTTGAGGGGGCATGAGATGATGTGTTTTTCTTTGATCTTGCTTTCTTGCCCTCTTTTTCCCCCAATTCATGTGTGTAGCTGAACATTTTTTGGGTGGGTGTTTGGGGAGCAAAAAGAAGATATTTAAAATTTACATAAAAATGTCACCAAATGAAAACTTCATTATGATGAGTGTACATGAAAGTTCATAGATTTTAGATTATTGCATGAAGCTATTTTTTAGTACAACAAAAGCTATTCTAAGGCTAATAAGAGTGACAGGACATCAATTTTTTAATATGTACAGGAAGGAGAGACTTTTTGCATAGAATTTGACAGTGAATAAAGTCTTACCAGTGATCAGTTGCAAAATAGAGGTTTCAGTCATATTTTTGTTGAGGCAAAGGATGCCATAAGTACAATTTGTGAATTTTAATGGCTTTATGTTTTGGTGATTATATTCCATTTGTGTGTAAAAAAAGCTATTATGCTCTTCCAAGTGCCTAAATGAGTATATAGGTTCCAAGCATTGAGAAGCGTGTCCTTGAGCCCAAGCATTAAACTAGAAGATATCAAGCTGCTCATGAGACTTTGTCATGGATTGGTGGAGCTCAAACTGGAAGATCAAGTCAAGCCATCCACGAGGATTAAAGCAACTCGACCCAAGAATGGGAGATTTATTTTAGTTTGCTTGAATGTATCCTAGGTGTTGGTTTTCATCTTGTAATCTCTATAGAATCTTAGGATGTAATGATCCCAAGTGCTCAAGCTCAAATTACCTATGGACTTAATCTGGAAAACCTAATATAGGTGGTTCATAGTAGAGACTGACTAAGTCAAACTGGATCTATATGGTTGACATCTATCATAAACCTTGACTTAGCCCCTCTAGTAACCAGAATGGACCTTATATTGGCTCACTTAGTATGGCATGAAAGCCTATTGGAAAATATATCCAAGTGATGTGCTTCAATTTGTGAAAAAGGCCATTGACAATATTGGCGGTTGATTAAGCGGCTGACCAGCTCTAAGTGAAGCTAAGGATCAATGAGCTTCATAGCAGACAACCGGTACATGATCTGCTGGTTACCATGAGCAAACTTATGCAAACGGACGTTAGTTTGATCGACCAATGCAACTCCGAGTGGTGTTCTTCGCAGTTTACATGGCAGCGGCTAACCGGCTCTAGATAGAGGTCGACCGGAGTTCAAAAAATAGATCCATTTGAAATCATAACAGCTTGTTTTTTTACTATTGGAATCTGGTCTATAGATAGTATAATAGCATGAGTTACAAAAAGAGACTTTTGGACAAATACATGGAGAAAGAATACAGTATTTTCACTTATAGGAGAAACAGAAATAACATCAAGCAATTAATGTAGACGAAACAGAATATGGGTAAAGGAGAGAAAGAATACAATAATCTCACATATGATAAGCTATATATCTGGAAGCATATAAATTATTCAAAACGAAACAGTGTTCAATCCTTACCATTTTTTATAAAGGGATGACTGCCATGAAACACATAAACCTGCAAAATTATTGAACTTATCTTAAAAATTACAATTTTAATAATAGGACAGATAATTCTTTCTGTAAAAATTTCATGATGCAACTCAACTGTCTCCAACTATTTCAGTTATAACTTACAAACATCAACAGGAGCGTCAACAAAGCCTTCTACAAGTAGCATATGAAAGGGAGTGCCTTGGGGGCCTTCTCGATACATAACACGGAATTCTTCATTGTCTTCTTTTAACTGTCAACAGAAGAGAATGCTTCAATGGCATTACTTTCTTGACTGCATACTTCCAAAAAAAATCATTAAATTACAAGAATTACCTAATATTTCAAATAAATGAATTATACAGAACCACTACTGTTCTACAGTTGGCATCAGACAACAACTTTCTGGGTTGCCAGCGAGAAAGAAAGAGATTCAAATGAGAACCCAGGGTTAAAAGACAGAGAAACAAAATAGAATCAGAAGAAGAAGAAAAAACATTGAGATATCCTCCTGGTAGATTGTATTGTCGCCCATTGACATGGTCATCAGCATGTGATAAAATTAACAGAAGGTCAGGAGTTGGAACAGACAGGTGTCAGAGAACCATTTGACGTAACCCCCCCCCCCCAAAGCAATATTTTGCTTGATGTGCAAAACAATGAGAAAATAGACATAAAACAAGATAGTATACCTTCCAAACAGCATGCGATTTTTCATGAGTTTTTGACACATTACTGTCATTTTGGGAAGTACTCCTCAGCATATCGAGGAAGTTTAACGCTTCCTTGGTTCTTTTTTCTACAATATTCTCAGTGGGTTCTGCACAACATCATCATTAGAACCATTCCACATAGATCACATTATGGTAAAGCACATATAACATTTTATGTTATTTATATGTTTTGGTTGAGAGTGGGATGAGTTAACGGAGACAAACTTGAAAAATAATCTAATCATCAACCAACCCTGACTCTCACCCTGTGGCGACGAGCGTTGAAGTTGTTTCTTAACAAGGTTCTTAATATGTTCCTCATTTGCAAGATTCTGAGATGCGAGTGTTATATCCAGCCTCTCTCGAAACTCTGACACACTTTGTTTTGTCTCCATTTTGCATCTCCAAATACACCCAAAACAGAGACTTGTCTCAAGAAGTCCTATTGAAGACAATGCTGACTTCTCTCAATAGATTAAAATATTACCTGTTGAGGGGAATATACATTCGTTCAACCAAATATATCAAAATTACTATGAATGTGCATATCAGGGTAAGTAATAATTAAAAAAAAAAATTTCATTCTTGTAAGTGCAAAGATAACAGAATAATTGTACATTAAACTTAAGAATACCAACAGCAAAAAAAACACATTGAAACAAAGCCAGATGATTAGGCAATAAAACTAGAAGGTAACCAGCAAAAGGCAACTTAGAAACCCCAACTCTTGGGATGCAAAATTTACAGAAAGCAACCTACTCATTCAGTCAAACATGCGTGAGTGTGTAAGCTTAACGCATTTGCACAAACCTGAAGAACAAACTCAAATAAGATTTATCTGAAACTTTAACAACCATAAAATGCTTTTAGAAGAGTATCCCTCTTAGCAGAAAAGTTGTGCAACTTAGACAATTGTTCCTAAACAATAAAAATTAACAGTGATTGAAAGTAATTAATAACAAACTCTCTACATAGTACTCTTTCCCTTGTCAGCAAATAAAGCCAAAGAGCACCCCCCCCCCACACACACACACACAATTTTTTTTTTTTTGTGGGTGGGGGTGTGGTTGATTAATCACAGCACCTCCAATTTCATAAGCAGAGTTCACAGACTTTATTGATAAAACCCACGAATGTCTGTAGAAACTGCCCTTTTCTTTCTCAGCATATACATAAGACCATGAAAAATAAGTTATATCTGTAACTCATAGCACACTATTGAACTAGCCAACACAAAGCTCGAAATGGATTTCCGTTCAGCTCTCTAAATACATAGACAATTAAGGCCTTAAAATTCATCAAGACCCAGAAACAAATTTCAAATAAACTACTAAGATACACGATAAGGGAGTACCTTGGATGGTAGTATTTTCATCTTAAAGCATACAAATCAATTTTCTTTCCAGAAAGCAAATATTGAGATATGCATATATAGATATAAAGAAAACTCTCCAGATTTCGTATCTCAGCAAGTCAAACTCGGAATTCATCCGCACACAGAAAACACAACTGGGAAGAAAGAAAAAAAAAAAAAGCTCTCTCTCGAGATATATCATATACCCATTTCATGTATTGGCGCAATAAACTAAAGTAGCAACTCAAATTCACTGAAACCAAGACACAGATTTCAACAAAAATTAATTTATCGAACAAAAGATGAACTCACGTTATGGAACATGATAGAAAGGGAGCGCCCAGACGAAGATAGAAATTGAACGTGGACAGGTCTCGGTAATAACGCAGCTCAGACACGAAACTGATGATGAAAGGCAGCTTTCGCCAAAAAACCGTAAAAAATGGAAGTGAGAAAACCCAGTAAACGAAACCATCCATAGCGATGTTGAAGGTAAACAATTTGGCAGATGGGGGACCAAAGTATAATATCACGGTGGTTGACCTATGACGGCAAATTAATTAGCCAACTGTAAGAAGGTAGTAAGCAGCTCAACAAGACATTTCTTCATAAATGTGGAAGTTCTGTGATAAAGGCAAGGCAACTCAAGGCAGAAGAATTTGACTCCTCTGAGTCAACCGCAAGATAGTGATCTAATCCGGTTGGACCGTCTAGGGAGCACGAAGTACGAATCCTAACAGTAATCACCGACGTTTGTTGCGTTACTGTTAAGCATCACATGGGGTGCTGAGAGGACCGTTACGTGTCAAGCTCTTTTGATCGGCCGTACACTACACGTAGCACTATTCATTAGCCACATCACATCTCAAAGATTGAGAATCGGGTCAGCTGGGAGATTCGTTGGTTTGCTGAGTAAGAAGAGCAAGTTTTTTTTTTTTTTTTTTGGCCAAGAGATTGTTTGTGGTTGTGTAGCACCTCCATCAGTGCAGGAGCCCATGAGAGTGCATTTAGGGGTATCCATATAGATGATTTTTTATTTTATAGGGGATAGGATGGTACTTTTGCATGTTCATATGTCTAGGTGCAAGAGCTACACAATCAAGTAGCATTCTTTTTACCTTTTATTGGTGAAACAAGAAAAGTTTAGTATTGTTTGATTTTTTTGTAACATTGGAATGAGTATTACCAGAGATTTAAAAATTGAAATTGAATAGGCACGATCAACCGAACTCGATTCTCCTCAATCTAGATTGGTGTCAAGTGAATTGAGTCTTCTGGATTAGTTGTATAGATCCCCTTTCAATGGTACAGGTGGTCAACATGTATATCATGATGAACATGTGTCACCATCCTATGACTAAAAAAAATAATGAGTTGAAGAAGGAGGAGGAGGAAAGGGAAGAGACACAAACAGACAAGGCCAGGAAATGATGCAGTGGGAATGGGATGGGGAAAGGGTGGGGAGAGGGAGGAGAGGGATAGAGATAAGGAAGGGGGAGAGAAACAAAAAGGGGGATGGAGCTGAAGAAGAAGAATAAGGGGAGGGAGAGGGGGAAATAGAGGGTGTGGGGATTGTTAGGGTTTAGGGTTTAAGCATAAGGTTACTTAAAGCATTACACCCTGAGTATCTAGTTTGGAATACCCAGACTGCTGTCTCCAACTAGTATTTATAGAAAACTAGGGTTTAGGTCAGATGGACTAATTATTAGATTGCCCCTCACAACCTGAGTATTAATACAAGTAGGATTATATTAGAACATATAAAGGGATATTACATAAATACCTTTACAATCTCCTCCTATGTTCTACATATATCCACCACACATGTATAAAAACCATTGTTCAATCAATAATTGAATCAATACAAATTGAATATCAATAATCCAATAAATCAAATAAGCAATAAGTAAACTTCAAGAAATAAAACTAGGGTTTTAGATCAAAACTAAATCCAACAATAAATCAGAAGTTCCACATGCAAGTGGCTAAACCAAAAGAAATAATCAAAATGAAAAGTCATTGCAATCCATGTGACTTTACTCATCAAGTAAGTCATCCTCATCGAGATCCAGATTCAACTGTTCTCCTCCATCTTCGTCATTCTTTGTAATTTGTCAAATATGAATTTCATAAGATAATATGAATTCAATCATTTGCACAATAGTATCTAGTTCAACAATAAGAACTTAGTACATTCCATATATGGCTGAAGGTAAATAAAAAACAATAAGCATCATCATCAAGTTTCTTTACAAGAACTTGATCCTATATAGTCTCCATCATAAGGACCATACTATGTTTCCATTTGGAATATTGTGTTCATCATATCAGTCATAGATTTATGTTGTCTCATCAAATTTGGAATGGTACACCATACTATGAAAGACATGTCATCAAATTTGGAATGACATAAAGACTAACACAATATCATTGAAACATATCAAACATTTTTCATATTCCTTTGTGGAATAACAAAGTAAGGAAACTTCACATGAAAATTTGCTACACCATCAAGTTTGGAATGATTTCACAAACCCTCATACTTAGTAACCTAACTAAGTTATCTGAAACATGTAAACTATCCCGAATGCTTTCCAAGGTTAGATGAGATTCGAATAATTCATAATAATACTGGGTTAGGTTAAGACCTGACTAAATGGTCTTTAACCCCATCTCCCCCGTAGTTTTGAATGTTCGATCTTTGTTCAATCCCTTTGTAAAGGCATCTGCCGTATTATCCTTCGATCTCACATCAATCAAAGTGATAATCCCTTGTTCTGTTCGATAATTCAGCATGACCTGTTTCAGCCTGATGTGTCTCCTCTTACCATTAAAGAGTGAGTTATTCACTATCGTCTTTGTTGCTTGATTATCACAGAATATAGATATGGAGTTTAGCTTAAAACTCCTCAATGAAATATCCATGATTAGATCCTTTATCCACTCTGCTTCATCTCCCGTAGAAGCTAGAGCATAAAGTTCTGATTCCATTGATGATAGAGCAATACTAGTCTGTCTCTTGGATTTTCATGCTACAGCTGCTCCTCCTAGTGTAAATGCATAACCATTGGTGGATCTGCTGTCTCCCAAATCTGAGCACCAAGATGCATCAGAATATCCTTCCAAAGTTGGAGGATGTCCAGTATAACATAGAGCATAACCTAGAGTACCCTCAAGGTATCTCATCAGCTTCGTCAGGGCATCCCAATGCTCTTTTCTAGGATTACTAGTAAAACGACTCAGCATGCCTACCGTAAAGGCTATATCTGGCCTAGTGCAACTCATTGTATACATGAGACTACCAATCAGTTTAGAATATTCTAACTGATTCACGGTGTCGTCTGTGTTAGGTTTCAACCGTTTGTTATAGTCATAGGGTGTCTCAATCGGTTTACAATCACTGTATCCCCAACTAGAAAGTAGCATCTCAATGTAATGAGACAGACTAAGGATGATCTCTTACTCATCAAAGCTTACTCTCATTCCAATAATGGTGTCTACCATACCAAGATCTTTCATATCGAATTCTTTGGATAAAGTTTTTTTAATGTCTCTCACTACATAGAGATCAGAACCTAGAATCAACATCTCGTCTACATACAAGCAAATAATCGCAACCTTGTTTGACTCAGACAAAAAATAAAGGCACTTATCCGAGTTGCTGGTTTGAAAACTAAGGCTCTTTACTGTCTTGTCAAACTTCTCATGCTACAATTTAGGTGATTGTTTAAGACCATAGAGAGATTTGTTTAATTTACAAACTCTTTTTTCAGAACCTTCCATGATAAACCCTTCAGGTTGGTTCATGTAAATTTCTTTTGTTAGGTCTCCATTAAGGAAAGCCGTTTTTACATCCATTTGATGCATAACATAATGCTCAATAGATGCTATGGCAAGAAGAATCCTTATCGTTGCCAAATGGCAGACCGGGAAGTAGATGTCAAAATAATCTATCCCTCTCACATGGGTATAGCCCTTGGCTACTAACCGTGCTTTATACTTGGCTATAGACACATCCGGATTAAGTTTCTTCTTCAGTACCCACTTACATCCTATTGTCTTAGCCCCTCTAGGCAGATCAACAAGGTGTCAGGTCTCATTCTGCATTAAAGAGCTCATTTTTTCATCAATGACTTCTTTCCATAGCAGTGAGTCCCTAGATCTCATCGCTTCCTTATAGGTGGATGGATCAGCCTCTAAATGGTAGGTTACAAAATCATCACCAAAATCTTTGGGTACTCTATCTCTAGTAGATACTCTTCTAGGTTCTGATTCAGGGAGCATTGTGGGAGTAGTGTCAGAAACAATTGGTTCAGATTCGAAAGGTGATTCTGTAACCATTTCAGTCAAACCAGGTAAGGTCAGGCCTTTATCTCTGAGGAATTTATCTTCAAAGAATATGGCATCCCTAGATTCTATCACCACATTGATTGATAGATCTAAAAATCAATCTGCAGCACTGTCTTTTGCACAACCTAGATACACACAAGTGTTTGTTCTAGGTTTAGGACTCCTAGGGTCTTGTATCCTAACATAAGCTATACAGCCCCAAACTTTAAGAGTGTCATATCTACAACGATGATTATATCATAGTCATAAGGTGTAGAAGTCAATTTTGAATGTGGTAGTCTATTTAGAATGTGATTTGCAGTCAACACTGCTTCTCCCCAATAGCAAGAGGGCATGCTAGCTGTTAATAACATGGAGTTTAACATCTCTGTTAACGTCCTGTTCTTTTTTTCAGCTATGCCATTTGATTAAGGTGAGTAAGGAGTAGTAGTTTCAAGGATTATGCCTGCAGAGGCACAGAATTCCTTGAACTCTGTCAATTTATATTCTCCTCCCCTATCACTTCTAAATCTTATAATTTTCAAGTTTAACTGATTTTCTACCCTATTCTTGAAAATTTTAAAATTTTCAAATGCTTCATCTTTAGATTTTAACAGGTATAAATGAAAATATCTAAAAAAATCATTTATAAATACTATCAAATACTTTCGACCTCCTCTAATTGTGTAGCTTTTAAAGTTACAAATGTCAGAATGTATAAGTTCAAGAAGTTGAGCGCTCTTAGAAATCAGTCTTAAAGGTTTTATAGTTATTTTGGTTTGAGCACATACTTCACATCTGTTAAATCTAATTGAAGTGTCTAATGATAAATTATGAGTTTTAGCTAATTTGAGCATTTTTCCTATAGTTCACATGTCCTAACCTACAGTGTAGTATTTTGGGATCAAGTAAAGTATGGTTAACCTGGTTTTTTATCTCATTTGCTAAACTCAATCTAAACATACCATTCAAATTATAAGCACATCCAAAATAAAAAGAATTAACAGACAGTGTTACTCTACCACTACTAAAAGTAATAGACATACCAACATCAAGCAAAATTTCAATTGAAATTAAATTCTTTTCAAAATCATGAAAGATTTTAACATTTTTCAAAGTTAATATTTTACCTGATGAAAGAACCAAGTTCGTTGTCCCTTGTTGAAGCACTTTCACGACGTCTCCATTTGCAACAGTGACAGTCTCTGCTACTTGAACAACATCCGTGAGCAGGTTCTTGCTATTGCAAACATGACAAGTCGCTCTAGAGTCTAACCACCAATCCAAAGATGTATTAGTCAACCCCTTACCCTTACCAACCATGGAAACAAAGTTAGTAGGCTCAGTTTTGTCCACCAACATGTGAACTTCCTTTTGTGGTATGTCAGTGTTCCCTTTCTTAGGACCCCTACACTCAGATGCATAGTGACCCCATTTTTCGCAGTTACGGCACTGGCCCTTTTTTTTAAAGTTAGTCCTTTTGGCCTCCAACTGTTGGGGTTCTTTCTTAGGTGGCTTAGACTGCCTAGAATTTTTTTTGGATTGTGAAATTAAATTGGCAGATGCCTATTGTTGTTTCACTATCTCCAAGTTATTCCTGGCTCTATTCTCATATTCGATTCTAATGAACCGTTTGAGATCATCTAGCTTCACTTGTGTTTTCTTCCTATGCATCTCAGTTTTAAAGGAATGCCAGGTAGAGGATAACTTAAAAATAATCGCACCCACTAAGAATGTATCAACAACATGGATATTTTCTTGGTTCAGTTTTGTTCTCAAGTTCTCAAAGTCTGTTACATGAGGAAGTATTTTATTGTCTTTTTGAAACTTGAAATCCATAAACTTATCAACCAAGTGAGTTTTTGATAGGTCCTCCTCCTTTTTGAATTGGGCTTCTAAGTTTTTTCAAATCTCTTTTGCAGTCTCATATTTACTATAAGTCTCTGCCAGTCTATCTAACAGGCAGTTCAATAGGTAGTCTTTGCAAAAGTCTTTATCACTTATCCATTGGGCTTCAATTAGGTACATGCAATTAGAAAATTTATATACTACAGTGTAGAAAATATTGAGGTACTTCAGTCCAAATTGAGTCCTCCTTTTCCAAGAACTGAACTCAGAGCCACTAAAACTTTCCAATTTGATCATCTCAATTAGAACAATATGTTTTTCCATTGTTACGTGGTTTGTTTATATGCCCAAGGAATAACTCAAATAAAAATAAATGCTCAAAGGAACAATCACACCTGAGATGGAGAACCCTGGATTTAGATGACGGAGGAAAGGATCGCAAAATTGGGTGGTGACGGCTCTGATGCGGTGTTGATTACTCGCAGATAGTGGCCAAACCCAAGCAAAGAAAACTTTCTGCCAAAGCTGCTTTTTTTTTTATTTTAAACAACCAAAAGGTTTGTACGGACAAAAACTGATTTTGTCTTCTTCTACTTTTCCTTTGTTTTTTTTTTTTTTTAAATAATCAAATCAAAGGAAGTAGAAAAGAGATTTGAAAACAACGATTTTGTAGATCTTCCACTTCCACTTTATTTGATTTGACAAAACCAAAAGAGACTTAATGCTTTTCCAAAGCAGTATATCTGTTTGACCATTTGTAATCAAACCACCATGGAATACCTTTGATTAAAGGTTCCCTGACAAAAAAGCTGCAGAACGTCCTTCTGATTTTCTTTTTTTTTTTTTTTTTTTTTTAATATAAATCAAAGCACGTAGAAGCTTTCTTGTGAGAAGATGCAAAAAGCCTCCTGACAAATTTTGTAGACGTACTTTGGATCAAAGTAATAAACAACGTCTTGCCGTGAACGACAATGCACAAAATAAAGCCAGAGAAAGAGATTCGAAATCCTAAGCCGATCACAGAGATCACCTTGCCGTGAATGATAAACGCCAATAAAATAAGGATTGCAAAATCGATCTTCCAACCGTAATTCAATCTCCAAAGTTGATCGAGATAAAATACCTAATGCTTTAAGATTGTTAGGGTTTAGGGTTTAAGTACAAGGTTGCTTAAAGCATTACACCATGAGTATCTAGTTTGGAATACCCAGACTGCTGCCTCCAGCTAGTATTTATAGGAAACTAAGGTTTAGGTCAGATAGGCTAATTAATAGATTGCCCCTCACAACCTGAGTATTAATACAAGTAGGATTATATTAGAACATATGAAGGGATATTACATAAATACCCTTACAGGGACAACAAGGGGAGAAGATCTCAAACCGAATAAAATCTTGGTTACGATGACAAAGAGTCACCACCTAGATTAGGGTATAGACCCACAAACAAAATTAACTAATAACTTCATTTTGAACTGGTCCATGTTACAAATTTGTCTATCAAATCCATATTTATATGGAATATATATAAATTACTTTGCATGATTTAATATAGGCATTGGTAGTCTTTGGGGTTTAACCTAAAACCATCCACAACTATGGATGGGAATAGACACCCCATATATATGGTTGTCGCATTGTGTGTACCTAGTCTTCGAACATCTCTCCCTTGAGTCACAAAAGGGAAGCATCCACCTCAACTCAATTCTAAGCTACTTTTAACTAGGTATACCTCCTCTTTTACCCGTCTTCTCATTGGATTTATCGTTTGTCTGATCTTTTCCTTTCATACTCGTTTTGCATTCCTTTTGAGGTGTGTGATCTCATCTATCTAGATGGTGATCACACATTCCCTTGTTGTTTTCTATCTTCTACTTTTTATGTTCTCTTGCATTTATGATTCTCATCCTCTGTAGTCTAAGACCCCCCCCCACTCATATACTTAATGAATGCTCCATGTGATTATACGTCTCACATCCCTTTCTTCATGCATTCTTTTAGTTTAGGTTTTGCATGTTGATACATATCATGATTGTATGTCTCACATCCCTTTCTTCATATTTCTCTATGCTCCTATATCTTGATTTTTTCCATGCATGTATTTAGATTAAGTCCTAGTCTTCCTTTTGTATTTCTACTATTCTTATCATGTATTTATCAGTGTCTTCTGTACCTAGTTTTGTTTTGCTATCTTCACTATTTGTATGTTTTATATGCTGTCATTATCATTTTATTTATCTTCACGTATACAAATCCCTACCATGTAACCAAGTTCCAGGTATGCTCCTTATCTTTCCCTTGTAATTTAGATTTTATCTCTCATGTAAATTATTTTTTCTAGCCAAAAGCATTTTATACCATTGCCTAGGCAAGTAATAGAAAGATCGGTAAGTCCGAGCAGACTGGGATGCCTAATACCTTCCCCGGACTGTAACTTGACCCGTACTTAGACCAATAGACCGACCAGTCCCCAAAAGGACGTTGCATGAGAGTAGGGCTATAAATGGATAGTCGAAAATCCGAATCCGATCCATGTTCGAATCCGTTTAGGGCTATCCGTATTCGAAAAATTACTATTCATATCCGTTTGGAAACTATCTGCATCCGTCTGATAACTAATCGGATACGGATTTGGATAGTTCCCCATTTCCGATAGGATATCCGATCCGTTTAACTTTCCATTTATAACTTTACTTTTTTTTAACTTTATTATTAGTACTTTTATAAAGTTATTTTGGTAATATGAATCCTAACTCTTAACCTAAAACGGCCTAAACCCTAATCAAGTAATCTCATTTCTCTTTGTACCCTTTCACTCTCGTCTCTCAAGTCTCAATGCCTCAAGCCCTCACCCTCAGCGGCACTCTGCACTCAAGCCGCAAGGTCACTCAAGACCTCAACTCTCAATCTCGATTCTCGACTCGGCACTGGCAACGACATATGCACAACCCTCTCGACTCTCGATTCTCACCGGCAGCGACACACGCGCAACGGCAGCGGTAGGTTCTGCTTTCTGATTTCCCTTTTTTTTTTTTCCATCTCAACTCTTGATTCTGAGGGTTTCCTTTTGGTGACAAATCAAATGGAAAAGAGCAGAAACATCGGGTTTCACTTAAAAACTGTATAAATTTATAGGTTGAAGCTCGTTAAAGATCGGGGAAGCAGATCTAAAGGTTGTACAAGGTTTTGAAGGTAGATCTGAAGCTCGATGAAGCTGATCTAAAGGTTGGACTCGATTGGAGGCAGTGAACTGGAGTCGTTCCAGCAGAGTAAACTCCCTCAGATGAAGACGATCCTCTTTGCTATTTCTGGAACACCAATGTGTCCATTTGTGTTGACACAGGTGAATCTCCCATTAAATGCTTGATTTTACTTTGGTTTAGTTTGTTTGCGTCTTTTCTTTAGTTTTGCTTCATATTCTCTCTACTTGTTGCATTAATTATCTTGGTTCTAACTTCTAGCATGATTTCCCTGTTACACTCTGGCCTTTCATCATCTTCTATGAGAAGGCTATTCTCCAGTATGCAAGGAGATGGCGTGTTCTATGCAGTAACTTTTTTGTAAGTCTCATTAATCCCACATAGTGTTCCACCTCCAATTCCAAATTCCTTTTAAATTACTATGAAAAAGATGGTTCAAGTCCGTGGATTGGACAGGAAAATGATCCAAGAAGAGCTGTTTCTTTGAGCTTCAATGGTGTAGCCCCACTTCTATCGGCCAATTTCTTGAATTTTAGCTTCAATCTATATCTTCTATAGCAGAACAGAACCTTCTTTTGTGAGCTTTTAGATGCAACTTGAAGGAGAGAAAAAGCAGAGATGTGGATCTAAAGTAATTTATAATTGATTTCTGTGACTCCTTTGTGTTCTTTGGTTTTGAATCTTAATCAATGGTTGGAATGCTCCCTGGTGTGGAATGCGCTCGAAGGAGGCCATAATTGTAATGTCAGATGTGTTCACTAATCGGAGAGCTTATTGGATCGGATAATATCCGGATATCCGATAAACTCCCGGATTCGGATATGGTAATACATTTTAAAATTCCGTCGGATATCGGATTGGATATGGCATTTGGTAAACGGATTCAGATTCGGATAGTAGTGAGTCTGAGCCGAATCCGATCCGTTTACAGCCCTACATGAGAGTCATTACATTAACACTTTGAGTCCATCCTATAGGTGGCGACTTCAACATACACATTCACCCTCTCTCTCTTCTCTCCAGAGAGATAAAAATTTGAAGATTCAATTTTAAAGAATGTAGAGTTCTCCAAAGAGGTAAGCCATTCTCCCCCCCAAATTTTTTTATTTCAACTCTATTTTAACTTTATGGTTTGAATATTTTTGAAAATGGAGAAGGGAAGAAGAGGGAAGTAGAGATAGGAAGAAGCCGTGGAAGGAGGAGTAAGAGGGGAAGAAGCACTGATGAAGAAAGGGAGGGCAAGCTGCTGCCCACGCCTGCATCAAGCGCAGCCAACAAGTCTGACTGAACAACAATACTGGCCGCCCCAACCTTCCCTCCTCCCTCTTCATGTGTGTGCGTGCGCAGAGACAGTTTGGGTGCCCTTGTGGCCTCAGTCATTACCATGTAAAAAAAAAAAAGAGAAGAAAATAGCAGGGAAAGGAAGAAGAAGATAGACTCATATTTGGGTCTACTGAATCTAAGACAATGAGATTTTTTTGTGGACTTTTAATAGATTAAAATTAGGTGTGCATAATTCAGACTTTGAGAAGGGTGTTAATGAACCTCATGTGTTTGTGTGATTAGTGGGATTGTATGATGGAAATCACAAGTAAATGAACATTTACATGATTGGGAAAAAGCTAGTATTGTTGGTTTTGAAAATTATTTAATGATAAATATTGATGGGGAACATTAGGCATAATGCACTATTATGGTATCATGCATGCTTGAATGGTAGGAGTTTGAGAGATTGTTTTAATATGGTTGAACATTACATGCTTTGGATTTGATACTTGTATGTTGGGTTAAAGATTCAAGGAATAAAATTGTATTTTGGGTTGTGAAAACATATATATTATGTCTCTATTAATCATGCCAATGTTTTTGCATGATCCAATGGGTCATCTTCATGATGGGAGTAATAAAATAATGGGAAGTCATTTTCTGTGTGGGATGCAGGGGCCACATTGCATGCGCAACAGCACAATGGGCAGTGGAATTTTTGCCATACATGGGGGGCATGGCGGTCATTGCATCACCCATTGTGCATGGGCGTGGCCCCTACGTCCCACGCAAGGAACTTTTTCCCTAAAATAATTATCTACATGTTTGGGAAGTTATTTTTATGGTAAATGGGTGGAAAATATTAGTAGGAACAATGCAGTGTTATGCTTCTTACATGTTTGAATGGTAGGAGTTGATGAATATTTTTTAGCATGCTTAGACACTTTATGTTAGTTGGATTTCGATGCATATATTGAATTTGGGTTAAAAATTTGGCATGAGGATTTTGATATTATTATGTTTAAGTTAAGTTAGGTTTTGTATAATTAGGAAAACTTGTTGGAGTAATGCCATTGAACAAGCATGATAGATCGAGTACTATTTTAAGAATTATTTGTATACTGAAATGAATTAAAGTATTGTTATGTTTAGGGATTAAACAAATGAAAAGATGGTAGGGAATTGATAGATTACAAGTATTATAAGGATTATTTATATACTTGGAACCTAGACTACCTACATGCGATTAGATACAAGAACAATAAGAATGTTAGTACCATGGAACCTTAGATTTGAAATAGTAAAGAAAATACAATCTTAAAATAAAAGTGTGCCTATGTAGATGATGCACTGGAATATTCAAGAAACGAACCCAGAAGGGGGTTCTTCCAATTTATCCGGACCTAGAGCTGGGTGAGTGGAGCTTTGGTTTATAATGTTTTATGTAGTTATTATTCAATTGGTGACCTTGAAGCATAATGCGTTATCATTCATTTCCCGCTTCATCTGAATAATGGTTTATCATTTAATATTGAGATGAAATAACATACATGGTTATGGAATGAAATGATATGACTAGTTGAATCAAAATGGAAAGAAATGCCCTCATGACTGCCGCCACTTGCCAGCAGGGGGATAGGTTATGGTTGGTCTAGCCAAAGTTGCAAGGCCCTCAACATTTGTTTCTTGCTCTTTCCATCATATTTTTAGGGAGATTAATAGCGTGGCTGACTCCTAGGCTCGGAGAGTATTGTCCGTTGCGTGTAGAACTTCTTGGCTCCTATCCACTCCTTGGATATCTAATCTATGTAATTCGGATTCCTTGTACTGGGCACGTTTTAATAAATAAGTTTCTCTTCTACAAAAAAATAAAGATTTCTTCAATGCTTTGTTTTGCAATTTGGCAAACTTTGTTTGGGTTTATAATTGACGCATGAGCAAAAAACATGGGATCTATGTATGCCCAAAATTTTAGTCCCAGGCAACATGCCATGTTAGAGATTGAAGTGACAGACCATGAGGTTTTCTCTACCAACAAAACCGAGAACCTCAACCATAAAAACTGTTGTCATATAACCCCTATAGGATCTCTTCAAAAAGTCTAATGTTTTGTCGATGTTATCAATTTTTTAGGGAAAAAGTACGTACTTGGTCGTGTGACTCCTGTGTTAGTCACGCCTGCCCGTCATAAAATAAAAAGGGTAAATTACACGACACCTCTTGAAAATGGAACGATATTCAACTTACCCCTTGTTTTATGAAAATACTCACCGTCCCCTTGTATTAGAGTCCTATATTACAATTTAGTCCCTACCGTTAGTTTTATGCGGTTAAATTATAAAATTAGCAAGTTAAATATATTTAAATCCCTAAACTACCCTTGAGTAGTGTAGAGTTACTATTTTACCCTTAAATTTAAAAACCCCCAAAATAGATCCTCTTCCTCACATGATTTGCAATTCAATCTCCGCCAGTCTAGTAGAGCAATGCATCGGAGAAGAAAAAGAGAAGTCCATCTTGGAATAGAATAATTTGCAATTTTAATCTTACCCATTTCTTCTTCTCTTATTACGGTAAGAGAAAAGGAGAGAAAAATTGCAGAAGCTTACATTCGATTGTTTGCAGCGGCCAAACTCTTCTTCTCAACTTGCTTTCTTCCTATTTCTCCTCCGCCAGCGATGACAGCTGCTCCGACATGAGAGTTCTACAAGAGAAGCGAAGCCGATGAGATGTATCCGAGAATTCGTGCACAATAAATGGTTGCACCCAAGTCAGGAAGAAATGAAGGAAGAAACTGGTAATACCAAGGGGAGATCATGGGCGGTAGACGGAGCAAGTGCAACTTGGAATGAAAATTTGATTTAAAAGGAGAAAAGAATGAAGAAGAGAATACACACAGGAAATTAATTAATTAAATAGATGAGAAAATATGGTGGTTAATTTTATGAGTTTTTATTGAGAGCGTTACCTGGAGATGGGTAGGAGGAGAGGGAAAGAGGTGCAAGCAACCGCAAATCGGAATCTGCCTTGTCATTGGGCTTCACATCACTCCCGGTGTCGACGTAAGTCCAAGCTTTGGTTTCTCTGACAATCTTGAGCTGTAGATCGAGGCATCGGAGGAGGGATGGATTGGGTGAATTGTGATGCGGCGGAGGGGATTGTCTGCTAATGATTGGAACGGAGAGATTAGCGAGACAGTACAACCACACCATATGGAAGAAGATGGCAGAGGAGAAGAAGAGATGGATTTACCGTAGCAGAGCAGATGAAAATGCCCTAGTAGAGGATTGGGTTCAAGTCCCTTGCGGTTGCAGCTCCATCCAACGGTAAAATGAAATCAATTTTCATTTGTTTTATTTGTTTAAATCTAAAAGGTAAATATATCATTTTACTTTTTTATTTGATTTAAGTTAACACCGTTACTTTAGAGGGGGACGATTGATATTTAAAAAAAACAGGGGGATGAGTTGAGTATCGTTTGATTTTCAGGTTGTGTCGTGTAATTTACCCAAATAAAAAATCATATGTATGTTAATGCCCATGCGTGCACTCTCATTGACTTCGTGCTGATGTAAGCACTACACGACTAGATAACAATCTCTTGCCCATTTGTTTTGGTATGTTTATGGCCAAATGTTCTTTGTGCCGGCCTGGGTGCAAGCCATACCCAGACATATGGGGTGGGAGAAATAACCATCCTGCCCCCTGAATGGTAGGCCCATGTGTCTGCACGCAGGCTGCGTTGTGACACAGAGAACACCAGCCCTATGTTTATTGGCAGGTAGTGTATTATCTACGAAACCAAATCAGGTTGGCGATTAAGGGATATCCTTTAAGAGGTCTTGATATGTTGAAACCCAAACCGTTCATTTCTGACACCTCCATCAACCGTTCCAGAAGATTTAATAAATCAAATCCAATCACTTATAAACATCAAATTTTCCCAATCCCCAAATTCGATTTCATGTGAACTATGTTTCCGCAACAATATGGATTGAATGGAAACCAGGGTTTCTCGGCATTAGTTGGCATTCCCACAAACAAGCCCCTACTCCTCCTTATCCCTGGATAAGCATATTCGTCCTTCACCATTCACTATTCACATCTTCTACTTGTCGAACAGGTGAGTTTCTAAACTTTGCTACTGTTTGTTTCAAGTCCATTTGTTTTAATGGAAAATTAGGTTACATTAGTGTTCGACTTGTTTGGTTTCCTTTATTTTTCACCCATTTGGATGTTCTTCTGCTGTGGATCCACATAAAACTTTAAACCAATAAGTAAAATTCATATCCTGGTAAATTCTCAATTTTCTTTTCTGGGGCATTGTATATATATATTTCGCTATTAGTATCTGTTTCGGAATTTAAGTAGGTTCGGTTTCCATGATTGCTCTTTTGGGGAGCACTGAGGAAACATGGAATGAAGTATTTTCAGAAATATGATCAGAACTGGGTTAGATTTTTGTGGGTATTGCAATTAATAGTTCCTGAGTATGTGTAGCTCGGGATTTCAATATTTTCCTCTAATCTTGTCAATGTGAGATTTGAAGAATGCAAATTGAAAACCAATATCAAGCATATGCAACATCTTTAAACACTTCAATAATTTAATATTAGAAGCATTATCTACAGTTTGAAGAGGAGGGCAAAGAAAAGGTGTTTGAAGTTATGCTAGTGTAACTTAGTCAAACTGAACTGAGATTTTGATGGAGTCTAGAACTTGCTTGCAACCTTATTGTTATAGCAAGAACTTATAACTGGACAAAAGTTGATATTCCAAAGAACCATTGGGGCTTGATACCTTGTGATATATACTTATCTGGTTCATTGTCAGGTATCTGTATAAATGTTTGGTTTATATATTTTTATGCATTTATGAATTGTGAATAAATACAAATGCATGCTTGTTAAGCTTAAGGAGAAATTCTACAGGATAGTAATAAGAACAGCTAGGATATATGGGGTGGAATGTTGGGCAGTTAAGAAGAGTAATATAGAGATAAGATGAGTTTAGTGGAGATGAGGATGTAAAGGAGGATGTGCGGTAAGACCCAAAGAGATAAAAGTAAGGAATGATTGTATTAGAGCCGAATTAGGAGTTGCACCAATCCAGGACAAGCTCCATGAGAGTCGCTTGAGGTCGTATGGTTATGTCCAAAGGAGACCCATAGATACACCAATAAGGAAGAGTGACCAGATTCAGTTTGACGGAGCTAAAAGAGGTAGGGGCAGACCTAAAATGACTATTGGAGAAGTGGTAACAAAGGATATGCATGTGGTAGGGCTCGATCCTAGTATGATCGCAGACAGGGTTGTTTGGAGGAGAAGGACCCGTCACCCGTGTAGCCGACCCCTTGTAGGGGGATGTTGTTTTGACTTCTTCCTTTACTTATACACAATATATAATTCTTTAATTGGAGATACAATAACAAGTTAGTCCTTGCAAAAGATAAAACAAAGATTCTGTATTCATCAGAGAATACATATGTACAAGAAAGAAATTTCAAAAGTTCTAAGAACGTAAACATCTAAATCTAGTTATGGTAAACTGTGTCTCGTCCCCACCCACCTTGAGAGAGAGACAGAGTTAACCACAAGTGAGAACTCATGATTCCAGGTGCTCCTTATAGTTCACAAACAGAGAGTGACACAGAGAGAGCGAGAGAGAGAGAGTTGTAGGTTGGTGCAGAAACAGAGGGTGACACAAAGAGAGCGACAGAGAGAGAGTGAGCGAGATAGTAAGAGAGAGAGAACGATGAGCGACAGAGAGTTGCAGGTTGGTGCAGAAAACTCACCGTCTCCCTTCGGGTTGTCTGCCTTTAGGGTTTTCCCTTGACCTCCTTTCCCTTTGTTTGAGCGAGAGATGAGCGAGAGAGATGCGTCGGGCAAAGGGCTCCCACGCCACAGCTTCTTCTAGCCTCAACGAACCTCTAATAGCGTTATATGAGATGACCTTGGAGAGATACCAGGACAGCTGCTGAACTGCGCAAATCGGGCGATCAAGAGGGATGAAATGGGATGGCGAAGAGACTGCTTGAAGGAAGGCTCCATGCAAGAAAAGAAGAGAAAACCGTTGCTTAGCGACAAAGAGAGAGAATACAGGGAGAAGGAGATGGTGGAGAGGGACTGGATATTGGGAGATTGGGAGAGAAAGGTTCGTTTTCTTTGAGACGTGAGAGGGCTGAAATTGGGAGATTGGAGAGGGAGAGGGAAAGAGAAGGTCACACGATTAGATAGTTTTGATTTGATTAGATAGTTTTTTTTTTTGTAAGAATGGAATTCGATAGATTTACTGTCATAAAAACGGTTTTAATAATTAAGAAAAAAAAACAAAAAACTAAGGGTACCAATTTTAAGAAAGAATATAATATAATAATAAAAGATGGAAGAGATAATGATTATGGAATTTTAGATAAAAATGAATGGTAAGAATAGATAACTAAAAGAATTGCCACAACGTGCTTTTATATAATAGTATCATAGTATAATATGATATGATATGATATATATATATATAGATCGATTCCGAGTTTTAAAACCTTGCTTTAAATCCAAAGCCCTGACTAGGGGTGAAATAGGACCGAGTTTTTTAAAACCCAACACAACCCTGGAACACTTTAGCTTATCCCATGCCCACCTTGACATTGACTCTGGGTCTAAAAATCTCAACCCAGACCCAACCCTGTTGGGTTCAGCCCAGCGTAGGCCCGCCCTAATTGGCCCTAATTGGGCCGGGCCGGGCCTGACTGGCCTTGATTTACCCTAACCCTAGTTCGTATACCATTCCCAAGTTGCAACAGAACTTCACAACCTAAGCCCCCTTCCCCATCAAAAGCTTCAAAGATTCAGTGTAAATCAAATTGATCAAAATGGTTGTTTCTGTGAGGTATGGAACCCACTTAACCGAGTAGTTGGTCCAAGGCTCAATTAAATCAAGTTGAAAATTGTAAATTGTGATGATGACGCAAAACAAGATTAACTATCCACTTTTTTTTTTTGTAGGTAATTAATCCACTGATCAAGAAAATACTTGAATAACATTGAACTTCCAATTAGATTGGGAAGTGGTTCCCATTGTCCCGTTGCCATGGTATGCGTTCCCAAGTGAGATGATACCATGAGCACCAATGTACAATAGAGCCATCATAAAGTTTAATAAAACTTTAAACTAAAATGGCGTCAGATCGACCCATCCTGTGCCTTCTGTGGAAATTGTATTGAATTCTATTGGCATCTATTCCTTTCATGCTATTGGGTTAAACATATCTGAGTGGCTGGACCTCTGGGTCTACGTACTGAATCTCTGGTCTATGATTCCCTGAGTGACTTTTGTTTTAAATTTTTTTCTTTAAGACAGTTAAATAAGGCCTCATCCATTTGGTTTTTTGAGGTGTTTATATTACCTGTTACTTCATTTGGTCTGCCATGAATAAAGTCATATTTGGTTATGAGAAACCAAATGCTTTATGGGTAATAAACCAAGTGGCACGCTGGATAGCGGATTTACATTTACAACCCCCCCTCTTATCTTCCAATGATGTACTTAAGATGCACGACAATATTTACAACTTGGCTCCTTGGTTATCTATTTCGCAGTTTAAATATCTTATTTTAATGTGTACAGGAATCCAGACTCTAGGAGTAAGAATAAGAGGTTAGTCGTACATTTTTTTGTTGGATGGAAGGTTCTTGTGTTTTGTTGTAGGAAATGTTTTATCCTCTTCGGTCTGAGAATCAAAATTGTACAGCATCAGGACTAGTCTAGATCACGTAGCGCATATAGGCTTGGAGATTAAGGAGATTTGGTACTCAAATCAAACCGTTGCCAATGCTCTTCCATCCCCTACTAACGATCCTTGGCCGTATATTTATATTAAAGACTTAATGTATATAAGTGATAGATCTCTAGACATTACCTTTACTAAGTTTAAAGATAACTTATGTCTAGCAATAGGCCTTAACCTTGCGACCTATGCGCAAGATAAACAATTTGTATTTTATCAGGTTCCTTAAGTAAAATATTTTTCTGTTCTCATAAAAAAAAAAAAAAAAAAAAACTTAAAACTAAAACCATCATAAATTCAGGGTTAAAATCAGGGTCGGGCTAGGTTGGGCTGGGCCGGACTCAGCCTGAGGTCTCAACCCTAGCCCAATCCAACCCAACCCTAACCTCGGGCTTGAACAATCGAATCCTAACCCGCTCTCAGGGTTGAAAAATCCAACCCAGACCCAGTTCGGGTTCAGGGCGGGCTCAGACCGTCAGGGCCAAACTTACACAGTTACACCCGGCCCCTTACCTGTCTCATGTTTCAGATATCAGAAACTCTCGTTAACGGTTCCTCCCAGCTGCAAACCCTTCGTCCTTCCTTCATTACCCTATTTCTCTTCCCTTCGCTGCAATGGTCGGAGTAACCAGGTATGTCTCCTTCTTCGACTCTGTTTACACTCTTTCTCCCGCTCTATCTTCATCGTTTTGGGAGGGTAGATGGATTTTAGAGCTCTTCAAACCTCAAAGCAGACGCCACTCACGAACCCAATTAAGTCTGAGCAGTTAGGTCTTCATTTCATGAGCTGTAGAACTCAGATGTTCTTTTTTTGGGTGAATTAGAACTCAGATGTTGGTCTCAATGTACCCTCCAGATTTCTTCAACATTAAGAATATTAGATGATTTATTTAGATCATCACTTTAAATGTTTAGTCAGCAGGGTGGATGGCGACTCTCGATTTTGTTTTTAGGCTTTCATATTCTACAGTTGAAGTTCACGTCCTCCTTAGATAGAAATATGGCAATAGTGAAATTGCAACTGATATCTAAAGATTGTTGCTTCAATCTATAGTAGTTCTTGTTTGATGGAAAAAGAGTGGGGTGGGTGTGGGGTGGGTTTCGGACTGAATGTACCCAGCAGTCAAACGGTGCTCTTTGATCTTAACGCAGTAAATACAAAACAAGAATTCTGGAAATATGATCTCCATAACTCGCTGTAACTGCATAGAGAACAATAATAGGAAAAAAAAACATCACTATGCAACACAGAAGTGACAACCAATGGAAATGTTGATCCTGAGGGTCTGCCACCACAAATGACCTTGTATTTCTGTTGATCAAGAGGGCTGCTGGCCTTGCATCTGCCGTTGACTGAGGGCAAGAAGGTTGTTGGCTTGCCTCTGCCCTGGCATTGATCAATAGGGTGACATTTTAGATGGAGAGGTCTGCTGCCGTGCACTTGTGGCTCAAAGCCAAGTGTGATGACCTAAGGTGAAGGGAATTAAACTATGGAGACGATATGAGGGAAACTCCAAATCATTTCCCACTCACTGAAGCCGTTCCCCTATCATATTTAATTTATTTAGCAGGCCCAAGCACAGGCCTTTCACCTCTCTCTCTTAGTATCTTGTTCCTAAAATACTAGTCGAGAAGATGCATTCATGGTCTGCTAAACCATTTTTCGTTCTTCTTCTCAGGGCATCTGGGGTAGTTGCATATTACAGAGGGCTCTCCATTTTTTCTGTTCTGTCCCCCCCCCCCTTCTCTCAGAACAAAAAACTCTTTTTTGCTGTTCTAGTGTTTTGGAATTCTCATTCTACTCTGAAAATTTTCTATGTTTCTATTCAGTTGTGAGTTTCATTTTGATAACTCATAGTTTAGATACTATTTACTCTGTTTATTAGATGATGAGCATGCTTGTTGCATAGTGAATATATGCCCGTATTTTTACTCCCGGATTTTTATAGATGAACCTTATTAAACACATATTAAACATGTACCGTATTATTTCTGTACATTTCTTTTAGCGTCAGATTTTTAAAAATATTCTTGATGTCTAAATCCTTATAATACCTGTCTGTATCCATATCCATTTTTTGCCGTATCTGAACTTACTAACTATGCTGCCACATCATATGGCAGCCCAATAACCCTAACATCACTCTGCTCCTTTCCTTTCTTGGTCTCTGCCTGTAACCCTTGTGCTGTCGCCCTCCCATGTTCTGGCTCACCGCTTGCCTCTCGCCTCTCACCTTGGCTTCTCTTCACTGCCTTTGTCAGAAGCCCACGCAGCCACATTCAGTCAGGTTTCTCTCTCTCTCTGGTGTGAGAAACAAGAGAAACTCTAAAACATCCGAACCTTTCCTCTCTCTCAAGCTCCACCACCACACCTCTGAAGTCTGAACCATAACCCACTCCCCGCCACCCATGCATCTATTTGTGATGCAAGCTGACATCGAACAACCAATCTAATGGGCCCAATCAAGAGATTGAAAGCTGAGAAGATCTATTGAAAAGACAAATCTGACCTTAGACCTAATGGTTAAAAATAATGAAAAAAAAATCCAGATTTGATGATGGGAGATAACAGAGATAAATGTATGAAGTTCTAATGAAAATAAATAAAATTAGTAAACTTTGATGAGTCAATGGGAGAAACAAGGGAGAGAAAATGGACATCGATGGGAAGAAATATAAGGGAGAAAAGAAGGACAGAGATAGGACATCATGGGGGAAGGGAGAGAAGAAAAAGAGAGAAATCTCCAGCCATGGGGAAGGAGAGAGAACAAAGAAAGGAGAGATAGAGGAAAGAAAAAGAATCCCTTTATCAAATCAAGAGGAGGGAGAGAGAAAATCCGGCTAGGCCATTGCCAAGAAAATAAACAATCCATTAACCAAAAGTCTATCATAAATCATGTGAGTGGTTACATATAATAAAAAGGGCGTACCCAATGCATGACCGTCTGATGTAGATTGAAGCATGAAGAAGAGAAGAGTCAGGAATTACTGTTCACGTAAACAGTGTCACAGCCCATATTGCCTTGATGGGAATCCTTCTAGAAGGCCTAAGTTGAAGACTAAAACACTGTTCACGTGAACAGTGTCACAGCCAAAGTTTGCCTTGTTTGGGATTGCTTTTTAGAAGATCTTGTGGGCCCATCAAATGGAGGAAGATTCTATCCTAATGCTGCCATAGTTTAGTTTCTATTTTCAGTTTATATTAGGTAGTTTCTAATTTCAGTTTGTTACTATTTCTAAAATATGAGTTTCTATTTTGAAGTAAGGCTGCTAGATTTTATAGGAGTTTTCTATTTTGGTTGAAAGCTACATGGTAGCAAGTTACTTTCTATTTTCTATTTACTTGAGGGGCAAGGTATTGCTGCCTATATATACGGAATGACTCTTAGTACCCTGCAGACGATTTAATGAATTATTGAATGAAGTTTTGAGGCATCCTTGCCCTCAGTTATG
The DNA here is from genome assembly GCF_018873765.1 of Telopea speciosissima. Taxonomy (NCBI): domain Eukaryota; kingdom Viridiplantae; phylum Streptophyta; class Magnoliopsida; order Proteales; family Proteaceae; genus Telopea; species Telopea speciosissima. The sequence continues at coordinate 48,905,634 of NC_057917.1, read as the reverse complement.
GGAGTGAATCCTTGTTTCAACAGCTGGGATAGCTGTGGGTGAGAGACGTAGGGCTGAGTAAGCCCATCCCCCTACCCCCCCTTCTTCATTTGTCTTCTCTTCTCCTCCCTTCCCTATTCAATCTATACTGCTGTGCTGCTTTTTTGACTGCAATTAACCACTGTGAGGGTACACTTTGAAGACCAGAATCAAGCCTCTGTCAAGTCCTTATCAGTTGCCTCTGTAACACACCTAGAGAAGGCTTAAAGTACCTTGTGGCCTGCTGTTCCTGTTTGAATTCCCCAAGCATCTTCAGGCCTTCACAACTCCTCAACCAACCATCAGAACCTGCTGGGTTTTGGAGCACAAAGTACCTGCACAAGGAACTGCACTCAATCTTGACTTGGAGTCGAAAACTCCCTTTAGTTTGCAAGATCTCCATCAACCTTCTAATTTTGAATCTGTCCTATATCTCAGCAACCCTTGGTCAGAATTGACTGAGATTTGGAGGGTTTTATACTGCTGTCTGGGCCTTCACTCAACCTCAGTTTCAACTTCTACTGCTGGCTGGAATGTTCTACAGCACCACCTTCTAATTTTGAGCTTTACCTTCTATTTTCGAGACCAAGTCAGATATCCACTTCTGACCATCAGAGTTGGACCAGATTTGGAGCAGGCATTCACACCACCAAGGCTAGTCTTCAATCAGATTTGGAGTCCATTCCTGCGGCTGGTTTGCTCAGATTTGATTACTTTCTAATCTCAATCTTTTCTTCTATTTTGTGTTGTTGGCTTAATTTGGGGCTAGGTTAACCCTAACCTGGTCTTACAGTACCCTCCCACCACTGCGGGGTCTGGGGAGGGTCATACGTGGTTACATATATATAGAAAACAAAAAAATCTAAACTTCCTAATAATTAGGACTTCTGAACAACTAAGAACTCTAGAATTGTAGATTTTCTAAATTAACTGGGGTGCAAGTTTGGCCCTGTCGGCTCGAACCCGCCCTGAGCCCGAACAGGGTTTGGGCTGAGATATTTGGCCCTGAGGGCGGGTCAGGGCTGGACTACCCTTCCTTCTTATCTAAAAGGAAACAACCAAGGCTGGCTAGATTAAAAATCAACGGTAGTGTAAAGAAAAGTATATCATACGGTATCTTCGATCATCATATCAGGTTCTTCTACCCTGTTGATTGTAAATTCTGCAAAATCTCCCTTATAACTGCCGCCAGTGCTCTGTTTTGGGTTATTTGGTTGGTTCTGCTGGTTCCAAGCTTGAATATTGGTTTTTTTTTATTTCTCTCTACTGCCTATTATTCTGGAATCTTGCTACAGTTGATGATTTGTGTGTGATTGCTGTTCTATTGTTAGATGCCATAGTTGGTGACTTGTTATTCATTATTTGTTTAATGGTTGCTGCCCTATCGTTGGCTGGCTGTTCCCTTGTGGTATTTTTTTTACTGGTTTTATTTTTCCCTATTGGTGTTATGAGTGAAAACCAAAATAATCCAGTGGTTACATCTCAAACTGACACTGTGAATGTTACTATTACCTTTATCAAGCTGAAAGGGAGCTCGAATTATTTGTTATGGGCTCAAGCTGTGAAGGTTTACATTATGGCCACTAGGTATCTTACCTCCGATCCACCTGCCTCTGATTCAAAAGATTATGAGGATTGGATGCAAGACAATGCCATTATTTTGATTTGGTTATGGAACAACATGGAACCAGAAATTGCTGCAAACGTGATGTTTCACACCACTGCTAAGGGTATGTGGGATGATTTGAAGGATACCTATTCTCAGGACAAAAACATGAATTGAGTAAATATGCACGTGTAAATGCACGTGTGACCATACGTGGATTCTAAGTAGATATATTAGTGAGTCTAACTTACAGAATCATGATATACATTTCTTTACACTACCGTATGATTTACTTTTTTTTACACTACCGTTGATTTTTAAATGAAAATATAGTTGTGTTGTTGACGTAGTGGTTGTTGTATCCTGTTTGTTTTGTAGTAATTTATATAATGTCACGTTTTATTATAGTTTAGTTAATTAAGATCCATATTTAAATTCTAGATGTTGTACTTGGGAGCACATTTAAATTCTGTCTGAGACTTTTTTCACATTTAGCTGTTGACGGTGAAAAAAGGTAAACCTAACCGATAGATCGATTTAGATCTGTATCGGCTGAGACCAATACCGATTCCTGGTCGATCTTGTATCGGTGGGTTAGTATAGACAAAGGTAAAAATATATTTAAAAAAACACTAATTTTTTAGAAGAAAATAGGGTAACCTAACCGATGCAGTTCAATAAATATGGTCCCAGATCGGTATTGGTGGAGGTGGAGATCGATACCGATTCCTGGCCGATCTCGTATCGGTGGATCAATACGGACAATGAAAAAATCATACTATTATATAAAAGCACGTTGTGGCAAATCTTTCAGATACCTATTCTACCCTTGTTAATCTTTATGTCATTCTTTCTTATAATTTCATAATCTTAGGTACCTTTAGTATTAATTATTATTGTTAATACTCTCATGCACATATATATATATATATATATATATATATATATATATATATATATATCATACTATTATATAATAGCACGTTGTGGCAAATCTTTTAGTTACCTATTCTACCCTTCATTCTTATCTAAAATTCCATTCTTCAATTCTTAATCTTTATGTCATTCTTTCTTATAATTTCATAATTTTAGGTACCCTTAGTATTAATTATTACTTATTTTAATTAGTGGCAAATCATAATTTGGAGACCAAAATCTTTAGTGATCCAATAACAGGTCTCGTTAGGCAATTATTACTTCTTTTTAACCCATGGCAAATCGGGATTTGGAGACCAAAATCTTTAGTGATAATCTACACTTTTTCTTCCCATTCCACGTCTCTCTCCTACAGGTCTCTCTTCTTCCCATTTATCTATCTCTTTTCTCTCTCTTCTCAACCTTAAGTAGTTAGAAATCTGCCAATTTACGTAAAAAGAAAAAAAAATCCCCTCTCATAGGAGAGTATATTTCTTTCCAATTTTATCAACCCTCTACATTGACATTGCTCCATCCTTGTTTCAGGACTTTTTCTCGGTACCGTTCTCCTGTCTTTTTTTTCTTTTTCCCGCATCCCCCAATAGTTCATCGATTTTAATTTCATCACTTCAGTTATACTGTTCATCTCCAGTGAAAATTTCTTCTACGTTCGCCTGTTCATGTTGCATCTCGTGAATCAACTTGGAGGAAACCGACTTGTGAGCCTTTTCTTTTCCTCCTCTTCTTGAATCTTCTAAGCGCTTCGGGGTTTTGATGTAGTTCGACAGAATGGCCATCATAGGCATTGATTTCAAGTCGTGAGTTTGAATCGTTTCCCTACTCAGTAAATTTACAATATTGTTCTTTTTAGGAATCATTGATCGCGGGCAGATGAAACAGAATCAAGAAATCTCAACCAGGTATTTCATCTCTGCGTTCTTTTCTCCTCCCACCCCTCTTTTGTTTGTTTTTGTTTCTCTCTCCCTCCGTTCCTCCACACCCCCTAACATTGCTTTTTTCCTTTTGTATCGTGCTTCTCAGGGATCACTGATCACAGCTAGATAAGCCACTATCAAGAAATCTCAACTGGTAATTTCAACTATGTGTTCTTTCTTCCCTCATCCCTCTTTTCTCTATTTTTTGTTTCTCTCTCTCCCTCCCTCCTCACCCTTTATTGGTTTTGGTTGAAAAAAACCTAATATTAAAGGGCAAATCGAATTCTTTAGAATTTATAACCTATGTTTGTGGGAATCACTTCTTTTTCTTCCTTGTTGGTCGGATTGTGGCTCTATTTTAAAGCTTCTGGACTTAGTTAACAGTTCCACAATGTGTCTGGATGGTGATTCTTTAGAATTTATAACCCATGTTTGTGGGAATCACTTCTTTTTCATCATTTGTTGGTCAAAATTTTTCTTAATCTTTCTTTCCCCCTCTACCCATAGAATAACATATTTACTAAAGGCAAAGAAGGAGGTGTGTTCAATATGATGCTTCTGTATTAGATGTGCTGATTCTCTACAGGTCACCGTAGAGATTCTAAGAAAATGAACAAATATTCATGTTGGACACTTCAAGAACTTTGAGATCATATTTAATATGATGTCAAACTTTTACCTCTTCTTTGTATATTTAATTAGTACTCTCTCATTACCTCTTCTTTGTATATTTTGGAAGGCTATCTGTTCTCATTCTTTTAATTTATGTGCATCATAAAAGGCTTTGACATATCAAGCATGCATTTTGCGATCTGACTGGGAGAAGGCTCTTAATGATAATGCTTTTATTATTTTAAAAAATAGGTACCTATACTCAACCCACAGCTTACAGGCTTGATACTTCACTGCCTCAAATTAATTTTTTACACTACAGCAGGAGAAGATAAAACTAAATGAGGAAAACAGGTTTGGTGAGTAATTTCCATGTAGAGCTTGCTGAACAGATTGGTTACTTTGTAGCATGGTTGCAACATCAACGTCTGAACAAAACGAGTACCTTCAGTTTGTTGAGAAATTCTGCCATTCTTTTTTAGATTGCAGAAAAGAAATTTTGGTGATTCTTTAGAGGTATTTTCTTTTGTTTCTTTTGTGCGCTCTATTTTTTTTTAATTACTCTATGAATTTTGCTTTTATTCTTCAAATAGTAATGCTAGGGTGTGGTTTTGAATCCGAGTTTTAGGTCTGCATTGGTTTGGGTTTTCCTATTCAATTACACATAATGTGATGTTTTCCTTTTTATTTCCTTAAAAATCGACATTGACATATGTTTAAACTCCTCATTGATGATCTATGTATTAGTAAGGAATTGACTCCTCCCATGTTTATATAAAAAGAAGCTTCCAAAATCCAGAGCCATTTCTCACTTCCTGTCTCTGTCTCTGTCTCCCCAATGTACCTCTCTTTCATGCATTGTTACTGAGAGAAAAAGGAAGATAGTGTACCATTTCTATCTCCTCTCCACGATATCCCTTTCCCTGGCAGGTCTCTCTCTCTCTCTCTCTCCCCTTCATGTATCGCTGATTAGCTGAATTTTTTTCCCTTAAAGGAATGAGAAAACCGAAAAAGTCCAAAATAGTTTTATTGCTCTAAAGTAGAACAACTGGAAGTGTATCGTGAAGCCACCTAATACTTTTTATAATATTGTTTTATGTATGGTTGATTATATGGTTGATTAGTTTCTTTTGTGATCGGTGGATTTACTTCCTTATCCCCCCCTCTTGTTCTTTTACCATTTGTATTTATTTCTGTCGGGTATGGTTTCACTTCTAAGTACCGTTTTGACATGGGAGAAATAAGCCAGTTTACTCAATGGTTGAATGACTGATCTGGTTTTCTTAACTATTAGAACCAAAATAACTTACATTAGATTATATTAATTTATTCAACAATGTTGACAAGGGAAGTGGGGAACTTGATGACCTTGACTGCAACCATTTCCAGTGACATCCCATCGTAGAAAGCTATCACCACCACTTGGCTCCAATGCTCTCTTTGATCTCTATTGTTGGTGTATGTTAACCTTCAATTTCATGCTCTGCCTTTTCAGCACCATAGATTAGAATATTATCAGGTAAGCAGAGAATGTTGAATTGAAATCTCTTAATTTTATTTTGTTTTTCCTGTCAATTCTGTTTTTGGACTCAAAAAGTTGGCATATTTTTATACAAAAAGGAGTTCAATAAAAAGACAAGGGAATGTCCTCATGATGAAAGGGTTTGGTTAGCCTTAGCAGAATTATTAGAGCAGAGATAGTACTGAAGTGGTCATTGAAAGATGGCAGCAGATACTATTGCAGCACGATGGGAGTTGGAAGATGTGGAAAGGGTTTCTGCATGTAATTGGAAGTGATTTCTCCAGATTTAAAGTTTCTAATATGAGAAAATTATATGCAAATGCATTCCAGGTTCTATCTACCAAATGTGCCAATCTGTGTAGGCAGGTTCTTTTCTTTGTATATTTAAGCATCTCTTCTTTGGAGTTTTTGTTAAAATAATCTTTGTTGCTTTTGGTACAATTAAATTCCGAAGTGCCATTCAATCTTCTTCGACACAAATATTAATCTCTCTAGAGATTCTTGCACGTAAATTCTTAGTAATTTACTCTCTGTCACCTAACAAAAGCCCTCTTATGGAATTGCATTCAAGTTCAGTTGAAGTATTTGAAATTTGATACATTAATTTCACACTATACTAGGTTTCCTCGCATGATTACATTTTCTCTCCACCATCGAACAAATGTCCACGTGCATTTGCACGTGAAAGTTTACTAGTATATATATATACACATATATATTAATTAAATAATTGAAATAGGGGGGGAGAGAGAAACTTACTTGTTTGGCCCAAAAGAGCCTTGCCGAGTTAGTCTATCAAAGTTTTGGCACTCCTGTTACGATCGTGGCAGAATTCTGGCTTTCAGGGATATTTTGGGTATTCTTCTATTTTTCGGGTTTTCTAGGGTAATTTTCCCAGAATGTCTCTCTCTCTCTCTCTCTCTCTTTTCTTGGTTTTTCTCTGATTTTTCTGTTTTTTGGGCGGCTATTTAAAGCCAAGGGGGAGAGGATCTTTCACCAGCGAATTGGGAAATTCTCCAGCGAAAAAGCTGGGTTTTTGCCGTCTAAAGGTGGTTTTAGCCAGCAAATCCCTAATTTTGCTAATATTGTCCCTTTTTTTTTGTATTTTTACAGGGATTTTCCTGGGATGATATTTCCCAATCCAGTCGTCGTATTTTTACGATCTTTATAAAGGTTTTTCAGATTACTATCCAATGATGCAAATATCGGACGCAAATTATGTTGGGAACATGGTCAAAATTGCGCTTGAAGTTAGGGGCTTGTGAATAGGTTTTTGGGTGAAATGACGACAAAATGGTGTCGTCTTTGCATCGAAGGGGAGATTTGGGCATATTATGATGAAATATGCCTATCCTACAATTTTTGGGTGATTCTGGGAAGGGTCATGCTCTGCCTATTTTGCCGAAGGATAAAATGGTCATTTTCTGGCGTACATGCTCTGAAGGTACTGGTAATTTTATTCTAATGTCACGTGGGTTCTTTGGAGTGACAAAATTGCAATGTCTACAGACTGGTACAACCGATCTAAGCATATTTGATCATACAAGAATATACTGTATATTATTCTCAGAATTAGGGTCCTCTGCATAGAAATACAAGCATGAAGAAGCACCTTTGGTAATGGGTGTGAACTAATAACAATGTAGTCAACTCATCATAATTTATATTTTAGGACTTGTACAGATTCTAACCTAGAATTAGCTAATTTAAGCAAAATAAATGTAGTTGAGATGAAGATGTTGAGATTGATGAGTGGTAAAACTAGAAAATGTGAAATTAGAAATGTCAAAAAGTTGAGGTGATCAAGGAGCAGCCCCGATAGAAGACAATTTGGGGGAAGTTTCTTTAATGTGGTATGGACATTTGCAACAGAGGTCTTTGAGTGCAACAGTAAGGAGGAGTGATATATGACACATTAGAGGGGTTAAAAGACAAAGGGATAGACCAAAGCTGACTCGGGAAGTAGTGAGAAAAGAAATGAATAGCCTCGCCTTGACAACTAAATGACCCTAAATAAAGTTGAATGCCGGAACAGAGTTCATGCAGCCGACGGACCCTATTTAGTTGGGAAAAGGCTTAGCTAAGTTGAGTATAACTAATTTTAGCTCTTCTTTTGTCTTTCCTTGTGTTTGTGTGTAAGTAAAACCGATATGAATAAAAAAAGAAAGCACAAGATCAAGCTAGAGAAAAAGATCTACTTATCAGTCAATAGAAAAGTATATCCAACATCTCCGATGCCCTGTTGTTTCTCACTGAGTAATCCTGTTTACTGACATGATGGTCATTATGTTTCTTCAATGCCCTGTTGTTTCTTGTCTGCCATATACACCAAAGAGTAGCTCCCAGCTATAGAAGAACCATGGTTTTCGTCCCCTTTCCGAGCTTTTGCCTCTTCAAAGACTACAGTAGATTCTCCATGTTGTTTGGGGAATCTCTCTCCTAACTGCCATGTCTTCTATAATATTCCTCAGAGTAAACTTGCAATGGATCAGCATATTTGGGACATTTTCCTGAAACTTGTAAACTAAATTCAGGGTACAACATCCTCTGGAGATTGATTGTTAAGATGCTATCCCTCTACTGCATCCATCCAAAAGCTATACTTAATTGGTACTGCTTTGACCTGTGCTAGCTCAACTGGAAAAGGGTACTTAAACTTTCTATGGCTACATTGAGACTTAACCTTGAATCTACAAGAACTGTCGGCACAATGCACTCTTTTATCTCCTTGATCTCTTTTTACTCATACTTTTTCTAAAAGTTTGAGGAGTTGCACAAGGTTAGGATGGTATAAGAAATCTGGTATGCCTTGTCTGGAAGTATAATGCATTTTTGTGAATGTTTCTTTAACTTCTAATTACCGTTCATTCCTAGTTGCAGGTGAAGCAATGGATGGCGAGCACCCAAGCAGTGGTGACCGTTCGAGGACAAGTTGGACACCACCAATGGATCGTTACTTCATTGACCTTTTAATAGACCAAGCACATAGGGGGAATAGAATTGGTAACTTATTCAGCAAACAAGCATGGAAAGATATGATTTCCTTGTTCAATGCAAATTTTGGATTTCAATATGATACAGACATTCTGAGAAACCGGTACAAAAGTCTGAGGAAGCAATACAATGACATAAAGATCCTTCTTCAACAGAATGGGTTTTGGTGGGATGAAACCCGACAAATGGTAGTGGCTGATGATTGCATCTGGAATGATTACATCAAGGTATGTTGCACTTCATTTTCGGCATGTTACTTATTAAACACCGTTGATCGCAAGTTGCTTACATGCAATGTTTTTAGGCACACCCAGATTTGCGACCTTACAAAACGAAAATTGTACCGTTCTATAATGATTTGTGCATGATATATGGACATTCAATTGCTGATGGAAGATACAGTCTATCATGTCATGATGTTGACATTGACTTTGAAGGTAGAGATATACTTGAACCAATTGCTCTGATAATTATGCTGGCTCAAGTTCATTCTCCTGTGATATTTATTGGTAACTAATAAATGTTCTGTTTTGATAACAAGTGCTACTCACCTACATGAGCAATTATTGTGGTTGGTGTGGAAGCATGATTTGTTTATTTATATATAATTTTGTTACTGAGTTATCCCAAATTTTAGAGAAGGAGATCGATACCCAACCCCCTGCCAGTGATGATCGTTCAAAGATTGATTGGACACCGACAATGGACAATTACTTTGTTGAACTCATGCGAGACCAGGTGCATAAAGGGAATAAGATTGGTAACACATTCAAGAAAAAAGCATGGATGCACATGATCACATCATTCAATACGAAATTTGGATTTCACTATGAAAAGGATGTCCTGAAAAATCGGTACAGAGGTTTGAGGAGGCAATACAGTACTATAAAGGTTCTTCTTGGCCAAAGTGGGTTTGGCTGGGACAAATCACGGCAAATGATTTTTGCTCATGATAACGTTTGGGATGATTATATCAAGGTACAACATCTGTTCTCTGTTTTGTTACTCAATTACTACATTGACAATCACTGTTGGCTTACATATGATCCTTGCAGGCACACCCGACTGTGAGAGTGTACAGAAATAAAATCATCCCATACTATAATGGCTTATGTGTGATTTGTGGAGATGCAACTGCTGATACAGAGCAAACTCATCTGGATCACGATGTAGATCTTGACAATGACGTCCATAGGAATGAAGAAGTATCATGGGATCCCCAACCTTTGACATTGCCTATTTGTGATGAAAATCCTGTGGATAATACACTACAGGATTCGTTACATTCAGGGAGGGAAATGGACTCGTCTGAACAAAGTAAGCGTCAATCCGACATGCCATCAACCTCTCTACATTCTAAAAAGCCAAGGAGGACCTCAGATGAAGGTATGGCAGATGCTCTTCATGAGATGGCTGTCACAGTTGCATCAATCTCAAGTAAGAAGAAAGAGAATGATGACTCCATTTTAACAGAAAAAGTAATTGAAGTTCTTCAGGCCATACCAGACATAGATGAAGACCTCTTACTGGATGCCTGTGATCTTTTAGAAGATGAAGTAAAAGCAAAGACATTTTTGGCATTGGATGCTAAATTACGAAAGAAGTGGTTGACGAGGAAGCTTCGTCCATAGTGTTCTTATTGTATGTCAGTTTTGGATGTCTAAGATCTTTTGACTGCAGTAATGTACATTGTTTTTTAGCCATGCATGTATAGGTGCATCAATGTGATCTCTTGTTGCAGGCTTTGGATATTTGTGATCTGTCTAACTGGTTCAGTTCTGTGAAGAGTGGTGGCTGCTTGATTGGATTAGGCTCCTAATTAACTAACAGATCATTTTAGGCTTGACCATAGAAAGTAAAATGAAATAACAAGGATTGAAATTAAACAATGCTTCTCACATTTGAAAGATCAGGATTAAGGCTGATGGATTTAATCATATCATATAGAGTTTGGTGCAAGGAAACATTCAGATCTTAGGCCACTGGTCCAGCAACCAAGATTCTTTTTTTAAAAATCATAAGAAAAAAAAAAAGATGCCAATCAATTTCAAATTTTTTTTTTTTGGTTACAAAAGCAACAAAATGGGTCTCTACGTAAGAAATTTCATTAACATACTTTTCACAATCACATCTCTACTTAAAATTTTCATAAAAACATACGAAATTTGGGAAGTACCCTAAGATGCCAAACAAAATTCCACACCTGCCTATCACTCCTACTCAGCATAATCGTGTTATTCTTTAATTGACCAGCTAATTCTATTTTTTTGGGTATAACTCCCAGTTTTACTTACAGGAGAAAACCAGAAATCCTCAAAAGGCAAAAAGAACTTAAAAGGGATCTCCAAAATCTTAGAAGCCACTAAATGGGAAGAGAGAATACACCAAATTAACATTATGACCTTTTTTTTTTTTTTTTGATGAAAGAGGCAGAAAGATATATTACTATAAGCATAAAGGAGAAACAATATGGTCAAAGTTTGAGGTATGAGACCTAAGCATCAGGGATAACCCAAAAAAAATATAGTTATCCCTGGTCATATGAACAAAATTATATTCTTGTGTAGAATCCAAAATATAAAGAAGAAGAGGGACTAAGAGCCACGGCCAAGGTTGATCCTTTGGTTGTGGAACAAAAAGTAATATTTCCTCGTTCGCACTCCATATTTCACGCTACTGGAGATTAGAATCATTCGCCTTCTATAATCCTTTCATCATAGCCGTAAGTTCTAGCTCCAACGGATGATGAGCTTCCATCCTCCCTGTCTCTGCCAAAATGATACTCCCTTGCAACAAGACACAAAAACGCAGGTTGACTTGTTTAGCCTTTGTTCAAAAGATCATGTGCAACATAAAATAGGACTGTCTGAATATATAATATTTGTGAATCCATCAGGAAAATTAAACCCATAAGGGGAGGGGGTAACAGAGTCAACAATTTGGGGGGGGGGGAATATTTAGGTCATTGAGCCACCTATTAATAAAATTTATTGTGTGGAGCAGGTCGAGTTTTGATTTTCCAAAAAGCTTCTTGTTATGGGAATCCCAAATAAAATAGCACGTGATAATAAAGACTGAAAAAAACCATTTTAGAGAAGACATATCAAGAGTTTTACTGGTAAGGAAATAAACATAAAGAGATTCAATAGAGGGAAACAAAAAATGTTCAGTTCTTAGGCCTAGGGGACCGGCTGCCCAAATGTGCTTAGCCATTGGGCAAGAAAGGAGAATATGCCAGACAGATTCCTCTTGGGCTTCACGCATAGTACAGATAGGATTGAATGATTGATAGGCATCCACTTTAATAAAATTCCTCTTGTTGGTAAACTTGCATTTATAAAATGCCAAAAAAAGATCTTAAACTTAGGATGAATCGATAATTTCTAAAAAAATTTCCTCCATTTGTTGAGAATAGGATTTCTATGGGAATTCTTAAGGGTTAGGAAATTAGCAAACTAACCTTAACAATATTGTTCCAAATGATTGACCCTCTCTTAGCCAAAGTAGATGAATGGAGAAGACAATTATTTGGATACTACTTTCCTGTTAAGACTTTAACCCATAACAATTCAGTTGAGTAAGTACACCAAGTAAGTTTGAGAAGCAAGGCTTTATTGTGCATCTCTAATAGTCAAAATCCTAAACCTCCTGAGGGCTTTGGTTTACAAACCTTATGCCACCCTATTGAACACCATTTTTTCCTTTCTCCTTCTTCCCTCCATAATTTGGAATTAATGGAATCTAATTTAGATTGTTCTTAGCAAAGCAAAACATGACATCCAATAAGTCAGTTAGGATTGATTTAATTACGACTGACCTACCTGTTTATGAAGGGAAGGGAATCTTCCAACTCTCTAACTTCCTTTCCATTTTTGCACAAGACAGTATCGCAAGTGACTTATTTCTTCTAAAAAACACAGGAACCCTAAAGTAAATAGTTTTATCCTTAGTCCATAGTTTGAGAACTCGTGAGATCTCCAAGATCTCGCCGAGTTTCTCGGTCTTAGAAAAAATCGAGACGATACTACCTGCAAGTCTCAAAAGTGCAATATCTCGTCGTGAGATCTCGGTTCAAGTCTCGGTTTCGATCCATTTTTTAACCCACCTACCACTCAAATACCTCCCCTAACTCGACATAACTCAACATATCTCGGCGAGATCTCGGATCTCGGGTTGACCCATGAAAATGACCCATCTATGTATTTACCTAACTCAACGGAAAAAAAAATGCACTAACTCGGAGAGATCTTGGTGAGATCTCGATTCAACTCGGTTTTTCCAAGAGCCGAGTTGGTACCGAGACCCGAGTTTTAGTACCTTGCCTCAATCTGGTTAATACCTAAACTAGACTAATACTCTACCCTCTTACTATAAATAGCTCCATTTTCTTGATTAGACAAATCTTGAAAAATGTTTAATATAATGTGCATAGTAGAGATATCTTTTTCATTTGCTCTATAAAAAATAATTGTATCATTTATAAAAAGACCAACCCCCTTACAAAAACATATCCATATCTCTATAGACCTTTAGAATATGTGACAGACCCTCCATAGCTAATATAAATAGATATGGATTTAGAGGACATCTTTGATGGATACCACGACAAGGTTAAAAAAAACACACCAATACAACTACCCTCCATTTTGATGTAACTAATCATATCACACCATGTTTGGCTAAAGCCCAAATACTCAAAAATGACTCTTAAATAACCTCACTCAATTCGATCATAAACTTTTGATATTTCAAGCTTGAAAGTAGCACAACCGTTTTTTTACCCCCCTTTATGGGTTTTCAAGAAATGAATTCATGGGATATAACAACATCAACAGTACTATGCCTATCTTTTTGTAAAAACAACTTAGAAAGGGGATACAATTCTATATAGAAAGGGTCTATAAGTCCATTAGCTAGTAGTTTAGCAATTAATTTATAGATTATTGTTCATAAACTAATTGACCTAAGCTCTTCCACACTATTAGCCTTCTCTTTTTTAGGAATTACTGTAATCATAGTATGATTTACTCCAAAAGGAAGCATAATATCATTGTCTTGGGGTTTTATATGCCCCAATACCACAAAATAGCTTCCCTAATTTCTTCTCTCAAAGGTAAACTAATGAGATCTCTATCTCATCTTCAGATATTATGGGTTCAAATAAGCTTTCAATAAAGAACGAGTCTAAAGGGTTAGAAGTAGTGTAAATAGAATTAAAACAGTCAACAAACAAATTTGCTTTAGATGGAACATCAAAACACTTATATACCTAAGCTACTAACCATATATGGGATATTCAATTTCCTTAAGGTTCCGTTTGTCAGGTAAAAGTTTTGTCTGCGGACATGGGGACTCCATGTTGCCATGCTATATCAGACATTGTATACAAAATGTCTTATATTTTACATTGTTACATAAAAAAGCAAGTATTAATAACCATGGATCACTTAAAGTAAGGTATTCAGGACTTAAAGTATGCTATTCATAACTCTTAAACGTAATGTCAAGCAACTATAACTATGAAATAACTATATCTTATTTATCCCCTAACCCTAGTATTTATTTCTTAATTAAAAATAATATTTTGAATTTTTTTAAAAAATATTTATAACTTAAAGTATAAGAAAAATATAATGTAATGATGTATTTGGCACCATTTCAAGTTGAATATTATGTACATATGTTGTACATAATTTTCCATAAGCAACAAGTATTTTTCCTTAAAATTATATATATCTTATAAATTTTTATAATATATTTATTAAATCTGAAAAATAAAATAATTTTTTTAATGGGTGAAAATAAAAAATTAATCTATGGGGCTGTAGAGCATCCCAAGTTGTTTAACATATATCAAATTCATTTTCAAACAATCACTATTCATCCTATTTTTTTTATTTTCTTTTTTCAAATAAATCATTTTTTTTTTCCAGAAATTATAATAAAAAATTTAATAACTGAAAAATAAATCTGACTCCATCAAGTGATAGATCGGGCAAAGATGTTTAACATATATCAAAACCACATGAATCTAACAAGTATTACACAAATTTTTTTGAAAAAAATAGATTTGGGAAAAATTAGAAAATACCTTTGAAATCCTACAAATAGGTGATGATTTGGAGTTGAATCTTCACTTTACCACTTGAATCTCACTTCAAACATCATAATCAACCAAAGATTTGAGAGAAATAGGAAGAAATTTGAGAGAGAGAGAGCTCTTGGAGTGTTTTTCTCTAAACTTTAGAGAGCTTTGGACAGAACTCGAGATTTTCGAGTTCTGTACATTGCTCTCTTTTCTTTTAAAAAAATGGGCATATGGGCATATGGGTCATGAAAACTGGGTAAAAAACCATATAACTCGATATCGAGATCTCGGCGAGATATTGAAATTTTATAACTAAAAAAACAGAGAAATGGCAATCGAGACTTGGCCGAGATCTAGGCGAGATATTGCAGTTTTAGGAACCGACTCCCATGTCGACTCGCTATCTCACGAAACCGAGAAACTCGACGAGATCTCGAACCATGGGTCAATTTCATTACTCTAGCCTAACATCATTAACCTCATAGACAAGATGAGACAAGGTTGTCCTGTAAGCCTGTAACAGTTTCTGAGTAGTAATGGATTAATGGGGGCTCATGAGCTAATCACTGCAAACAAGAACTTCAAAATAGGAGAGCAGTTGCATTCCTCAACTGGAATTGATATTCATTAGTAGTACCATAAATAGTATGGTATATGTTATTGCAACTTATATGTTAATTATTTTTCAGATTATTTCCCCTCTATCCTATACTCCATGACATATGTACATGGATGTAAATATATGCATATTTAAGATACACTGACTTGGAGACTCTGGTTATTTGTGTCGTCTTCCCCCTCCCCCCCCCCCCCCTCTGCCCTTTTTTCCTAAAAAACCTTCTTATGGAGTAGGTTATGGGTAAATATTTCCTTTTCAATATTACAAGATATTTGCTTCAAAACCATGTGTTTCAGTAACCCTTTCAGAGAGCTAAAAATTTGATAATGAAGGTTTTTTTAGCGTTTGGATTTGTACATAAGATTGCTACCTTTGAAAAGACAGCTGGATTTCAGGTTTTTATATTAAATCTAATCCTCATCTACTTATGTTTTATTTTGTCCACCCCTCTCATCTCAACAGTTTTTCTTAATGCCCTATATTCAGGCACTAGTTCAATTTTCCAATTCTGAAACCGCCTCTGCGGCAAAAAATGCCCTGGATGAGAGAAGCATACCCAGGTGATTTATCTTTAATGTAATTGAATCCTGCAAAGATAACAGCCACATGGAATGCTTTTGCTTGACATGCCCATTGTACTTTGACATTTACAATGGTGGGACTGGCAATTGGAGACAATATTTAACTTAAATTTCAATTCAAAAGAAAAATCCATTTGGGTATACCGGCTCCGTTGGCCAGTTTTCAGGTTGAACTTATTTTGTATGTCATGTTGTCTGTGTTTTGGACCATAACAATTGTCTCTAAGTTATATGGTTGTGGACATTTGGTGCATGTGGACTATACAATGTGTACATCCGGCAAATCTAAACTAGAATTGATCTTAACAGATGATCTGAACATACTCTGTTTGTGTGTCTATGTTTGTGTGTTTTATGCGAGTATTTTTGTGTGTTAACTGCGATTTTGTTTCTCTGCACTGTTAGCCATACTTCTTCTATTCACTAGAGAATGCAAAATATCGGAGAGTCATGATCTTCCCAATGGACCTGTTTTAGTGTAGAGGATCTCCTAGTTTAGACCAGAAAATGGTTGGTCCAGGCTCCCTGCCTCTCCACACCTGGTGTGTTATGTCATGTACTCTATCAACCGATTTTGTTTCATTACCATCTTGCACAATGGATTGTTGACTTGTTTTCCTTTGTTTGCCTGTGAATGCAGTTACTTGCTTCCTGACCATGTAGGGCCATGTACCCTCCGGATAAATTTTTCTGCACATACGGATTTGAATGTGAAATTTCAGAGTCACCGCAGTAGGTAAGTATGAAGTCATTCTTTTAGTCAGGAGACTGAAGTATTCACAATACCTTGATGATTTCAAGCTTACAGACACCACATTGTTTTAGTGAATTTTGCTATATCTCTTTCTTTATTTGATTTTTTTTTTTTGGATGAATAAAAATTTAATAACGAAGAAAGAAGAGGAAAAAACAAGCTCTAGGGCCAACAACAAAGAAGCTAGAGACTAGCTAGTGTGCAAAATGGAGGTAGGAAGACACCAGGAGACAACAATAAGCCTGATTCTTGGGGTATCCTTAACACCAGCGAGGGGGAGGAAACCAGCTTTAGATGAAACATCAAAGAAGATGGCTTTCCAAATCTTGTCGAAAGAGCCGGAGTTAGACGTCCATCTTCTAAGGTTTCGCTCCATCCAAATGTGGGAGATAGCGGCACAAAAAGCAAGCTTCCCAATCGAATCACATATCGAGTTGCCACCAAAAGTCATATCAAACCAAACCCATTCTCTGGAGAGAGGCAGCGGCGATCTCTGGGCTGGCCAATAGTGGCGAAGGACACGGCTCTAGATGGAGGCAGCGAAGGGGCAAGAGAAGAATAGGTGGTCTGCATCTTCGTGCCCATTCCAACAGAGGCAGCAGCTGGAGGAGACTTGCATATTGCGATGCAAGAGGAAGTCTTGGGTTGGGAGATAATTTGATAAGGCACGCCAAGCGGTAAAGCTCTAATGAGGGATGTGCCTCTAAACCAAATCACTTTATGCCAAGGACAGGGGGTCCCTCTATGTCTAACCATGTCCCAAGCGGAGTGGGAGCTGAAACTGCCAGAGGGGGAGTGAAGCCACAAGATGGTGTCACCTCTACCACGATGACCGGGGGGGATAAGAGGAAGGGAGCTCCAGAGATCTGCCAAGGAAGGATGGGAGGGGGGGGGACCAAGAGCCTCTGGTGATGATGGAAGGCATAAGGGTAGATCTGTCTAGACCAGAAGCATAAATGACACGGGGGCTAACAATGGAAGCAAGGACACCTGAGGGATGCCATTTGTCAAGCCAAAGGTAGGTGTGTAACCCATCATCAATCCTGTAGGATATAGCTCCCATGGCTATGTGCCTCACTTGGAGGATTTTACGCCAGGTCCAGGAGGAGTCTGGAGTAAAGCTAACAGTCCAAATGGAGTCTCTTCGGAGAAGCCCAGCATACACCCAGGAGGTCCAAATGCTGGTTTTGTTGGTGAGAAGCTTCTAAATCAGCTTAAGAGAGCCAGCAAAGTTAACGTCTTTAATCCTTCTGAGACTAAAACCACCTTTAGATTTAGGGCAGCAGATGGAGGACCATCTTTTGGGATGGAGGAACCTAGCTGAATCCACACCTTTCCAAAGGAAAGCACACATAATAGATTCGGCAGCCTTGATGGTAGCCTTGGGAAGGCCGAAGACTCCGCACCAATAGATGTAGCACGACTGAAGAACTGACCTGATGAGCTCGAGATGACCCGCATAGGATAAAAGTTTGGCCTTCCAAAGCTGTAGCCTCTTGCGGAGGAGATCAAGGATAGGGTTGCAATGGTGGGCTGAAAGTCTGGCAGGGATGAGGGGAAGGCCAAGGTAGCGGACAGGTAGGGTGCCAAGGGAAAAGCCTGTGATGGCAGTGAGGGTGACTTTGGTGGTATCGGGGACCCCAGCGAGGAAGATTTAGGATTTAAGGAGGTTAATGCGAAGACCGAAAAGCCCCTGGAAGAGGTGGAGGGAAGACATGATGGACTCTAGGGAGAGAGGTTCAGCCTTGGAGAAAATCATGAGGTCATCAGCGAAGGCAAGGTGGGTCAGGTTGGTGGGCTTACATTTGGGAATGGGGGAGATGAGATGGAGATCAGTTTTGGATTGGAGGCTACGAGAGAGAACCTCAAGGGAAAGGCAAAAAAGGGGGGAGAGGGGGCAGCCCTGACGAATACCAACAGAGGAGTTAAAGTAGCCTGCAGGACTGCCATTGAGGAGAACAGAGAAGCGAGGGGTGGAGATGCAAAAATGGATCCAGTTGACAAAGGTGGGAGGGAAGGACATCTTAAGAAGGGTTTGGGAGATGAAGTCCCAGCGGATGGAGTCAAAAGCTTTGTGGATGTCTATCTTCAGGAAGGCTGAGGGAGAGATGGATTTACGGTGAAAGCCTCGAACAATTTCCTGGCAAAGGATAATGTTGTCTGTGATGCTTCTCCCGAAGATGAAGGCGGACTGGTTGGAGCTGACAAGGGAATCAATGACAAGCTGGAGCCTGTTGGCTAGAATTTTAGCAATGAACTTGTAGAGGAGATTATAGAGGGAGATGGGTATGAAATCAGGCATGGAAGAGGCTCCTTCGGATTTTGGGATGAGACAGAGAAAAGTGTGATTTATGCTTTGGATCTGATGGGGGTTGAAGAAAAAGCTCTTGATGGCTTTAATATGGTCAGCACTGATGATGTCCCAACAAGTGGAGAAGAACCCCATACTGAAACCATCAGGGCCGGGAGCTTTACTAGCCTTGTGAGAGCGAACAACAGTGATAATCTCAGAGTCAGAGGGAATGGAGCAGAGAGAGTTGAAGAGGTGAGGAGGAACGAATTTATTGAAAAGGTCGGTCGGGATGGGGGCTTGGGTGGTGGAGGGGGGGGGGGGGGCAGAAGATGCCAGTGAAGTAGGACACAACTTCAGATTTAATTTCTTCAACAGAGGAGAGGACCGAGCCATCGAAGGAGGTGAGGGACAGAATGGAGTTGGAGTTGGACCTGGCTTTGAGAGAATGGTGGAAGAAAGTTGTGTTCGAGTCGTCAAGCTCGAGCCATTTAATCCTGGATTTCTGTTTGAGGAAACTTTCCTCAAGGGAAAGAGAGGAGGACAGCTCAGAGGCAGCAAGGATCTCTTCCGCAACAAAGGTGGAGTTGAGGGGGTCGGACTAGAGGCGGGACTGGATGGAGGAGAGGGTGTCGCGGCAAGAGGAGACACTAGAGGAGATGTTTCCAAAGGTGGTAGAATTCCAGGACTTGAGGGCAGATTTGACAATTTTGAGCTTTAAAGAGAAGGCAAGGAGAGGGGAGGAGAAGGACTGGACCGGAGTGTCCCAAGTTGCTTGAATAGTGGGGAGAAAACCAGAGTGGGTGGACCACATGTCAAAACACTTAAAGGGTTTGGGACTAAAGGATAAGTACGGGAGGACAAAGAGAGAGATGGGGGTGTGGTTAGAGAGGCCGGGAAGGTCGAAGACGACATAAGAAGAAGGAAGGGATGAGAGCCAGGTGTCATTTATGAGGACTCGGTCAAGCTTACAGGCTACTTTGTCAGGGCCAGAGCGCTTATTGTGCTAAGAGAGCTCAGCACCCGACCATCTAAGGTCGTTTAGCTCCATATCCTCAAGACAAGAATTGAAGGCATCAGCAGCTTGGTGGTCAATGGGGGACCCTCTTAATTTTTCATGGCTATAGCGGACAACATTGAAGTCGCCACCCATGCCCCAAGGGGTGGAACCAACAGACAGAGCAATGGAGCGGATGTCGTCCCAAAGAGGGAGCCAATCCAGATGGCGATTAAAAGCATAGGCCATGGTGAAGAAGAGGAGGAGATTGTGAAGGTAATCAGAGACGCTAAGATGAAGGAATTGGGGGGAGGCGGAGGAGACCGAGATATGGAATTTGGAAGGATCCCAGAGGACCCAGATGCGGCCAATTGGAGAGTGGGTGTAGTTGGAGAGGAAAGACCAAGAGGGAGCAAGAGAGTGAGCGATGCGGGAAGAGTTGGGCTCAAGAACTTTTGTTTCAAGGAGGCAGCAAAGGGAGGATTTGGAGGATTTGATACGGTCACGAATCTAAGCTTGTTTGGCAAGGGTATTGAGGCCACGGACATTCCAAATGGTCCAAGGGATTATGGTCAAAGGGGGGGAGGGGGCAACCAACCTTCGGTGGGGCTGACTCTAGACCCTGGGGGGATACTTCGGGGCCTAAGACGGTACTCTCTCAAGGGGGGAAAGAAAACCAAGGTGGAAGAGGGGGAGGGAGGGAACAGAGATGAAGGGTAGTGGGCCAAAGTGGAACCGGGTGGTGGGTCAGGGGCTGGTTTGGAGTGGTTCGGCTAGAGGGGGAAAGGGGTTAAGTCATTTGTTAGATGGGTTGGGTGGGTTAAGAGGGCGGGTTGGTGGGTCAGGTTAGTCAAAGTGTTGCCATAAGATGGGACAAAGGGGGGTGAGTGGTTAAGTGGGACACGTGAAGGGAGGAGATGCTTTGAAAAGGGAGAGGAAGGCCTCGAGAAAGGTGTGGTTTGGTTAAAAGGGGTTAAGGTGTGTTTTGGATTTCCAAAAGTGGAAGAGGAGCAGGACGAAGGCAAAAGGGGGTCTGCAGATCGTCGTCACAGAGGTAACGGCAGGGGGCCTGCAGATCGCCGTTGCAAATGAGGCTGTTCTTGAGAGTATCGTTCGAGGGTGCTACAGCACTGTCATCACCAGGATCGAGAGACTGAAGCACCACGAATCTGTTGTGGTCAGCGTCAAAGGATCCAAAAGGTAGGTGGGCATCGGGAGGGCTGCCAAGGCAGGGAACCTCACTGGAGCTTGCGCACGCAAGCTTTTTCGATGACGTTTTCGTTATTTTTTCCGGCCACGCAAAGGTTTCAAGGGACCTTCGGGCAAATGAGAGTTGCGTTCCATCAAAGCAGTAATCACCTGGCCATGAGCGTCATCTTTAACCAAGTTATCGATCATAGCAGCAGCTTTATCTTCCACAAGGGCTTCAACCTCCTCCACAGTAACAAGCGCTGTTTCGGTGTCATCAAAAGTGCTCTCAACTACATCCGAAGGAACTGTAGTAGTGATCAAAGGAGACGGCTGAGCAGTAGAGACATCCACAGCGGCATCCACTGTCGGAAGACACTGCTTCGAGGGATGACCGAAGGTTTTGCAGATGGAGTAGTAGTGGGGAAGCCACTCGTAGGTCACCCTTTGAGAGAAAGAATGGCCACCTTCTTCCTGGATGATGACAAAGTCAGGGGGAGGGTCATTTGTCGAGATTTCCACACAGATGCGTGCAAAGGATAGGCAATCCATTTTCTTGGTGCGCTCGTCGGAGAATAGAGGGTTGCCGATGGTCGATCCGACGAGACTGAGTCTAGAGGCACACCAATAGTGAAGTGGGAAACCAGGCAGATCGACCCAGACAGGGATGGATTTGAGGTTGATTTTGTTGAGGGAGGAGCGATGGTCCCAACCTCTATATCAGAGGTCACGGCCATCTGGGAATAAAACGCCGGACAAGGCGCTGGAGAAAACTCGCCCACATGGTCACCTCCTTGTCGCGGCACTTGAGCTCCATCATGATCCAACAGAGGGAGATGAGGGATTCGTAGATCGCACAAGTCTTGATGTCGATGAGCAGGCACTTCAGATCCACGCGAGAGCAGCCATCGGAGATGCACCAGATACAAAGGAAGACCAGCAGGTCGGGTTTCTGGCACTCCTTGTCCAAGGTGAAGAGAGCTTTGATGGGAGGGTAGGTTAGCTCGAAAGGAAAGTTGGTGTTGTCGTCAGTGGCCAAAGGCACAATAAATGCTACTGGAGCTAGCCTTTCCCCCACAGATTTGAACCGAATGCAGGAATAGATAATGCCAACGATGGCATTCGCATCGTCGTCATCGTCGGTATCTTCCTCATTGGCGAGGCCGTTGGCCATGGTGGAGGGGCTAAGAAGGATATGGAGAAGGAAAAAGCAGATTCAAAGCACACACATAGGCCGAAGATAGGGTCACGCCACACAGGCGGAGATCAATGCACGCCACAAGGGCGGAGACACACACAGCGGCGGGAGAGTGCTAACAGCGGTGGAAAAAGGGAAAACCTAATCGCTATGGAAAACCTAATTTTTTTTTGTTAAAAGTTACCAAAGACATCCTTATTCCACCCCTTTAAAAAGTTCATTAAACTATTTTGCTTGCAAACCATATTCGGTAGCTAAGGACTCCCGTTTAGACTAACACAGATTTAAAAAAAACCCTTGAAATTTAAACCAAGCAAACTGAAAATGAAATAAGTACTTATAAGAGTAACTTTGTGGATTCATAATAACAAGGAAGGGTTATAGTTAGGGGTGTAAATGAATAGCCGAAATCCGTTTCCATATCTGTATTCGTATCTGCTTAGCACTATCCGAATCCGTCCGAAAGCTAAACGGATGCGGATACGGATAGGCTATAGCTATCCGAAAAGCTATATTTACATGTAAACAGATAGAATATCCGTGTCCGTATCCGTTTAGCACTATCTGAATCCGTCTGAAAGCTAATCAGATGGGGATGCGAATATAGCACTCTTCGAACCGAATCCAATCCGTTTAAAGCCCTAGTTATAGTTAGATCCAAAAGATGGCAAAACTTTGACAGATTCATTGCATGTTGACTTCAATAAAAATTTTTTTTTTTTTTTTTGGTGAAAAGAGGAAAAACTATATATTAAGATGAAGGAGTATATACAGTATTCTTCGCCTGGGCATGGCGCGCCAAATTACTAGCTATAGCTATACAAAAGGGTCTCCCTGCTTCTGAAACCTAACATCATAATATAAGTCCGAAATATAAATTAGATCTTTAACATGCTTCCAAGGCCAAATGGATTTGGTTGGAGATGGAAGAATATCGGTGATCTTTGGGTTGGAACACCACACTTCTTGAATCTTCAACCCCAAACACGAAGCATGATCCAGTCCGGACCGAATACTTTTTAAAACGGGCTCCAAGTGTGAAGAAGCAGTCATATAATTTGCAGCAAAAAAGGTAAATCTTCCTCCTGTCAAAAAGATGTACGACCATCCCGCAATGCTCAATCCAGGTATATAGTATCCTGCATAGATTAAAACAGGAAAATCTAGCTTTGGTAATTAGCCAGAGGAATGTGGTGTTGGCCAAGATATCTCATGATAATAAGTTACATCAGAGGATGAAAGGATGGGGGGGGGGACAGCTTCAAGTCAAACATATATTGCATAATTTGATTCATTACCCTAGTTGGGTTTGGTTTTTCTGTACCAAACATGGCTTTGTTTCGAGAAATCCAAATAAAGTAACAAGTGATAATAAAGACATTAAAGAACCAAATTAAAGATTGTTTGTCTAAGTTGTTATTTAAAAAAGTAGTGAGGCAGAAGTCTTGCAGATTTGAAAAGACCAAAAATTCTGTTCTCAGGCCCAGAGGTCCCGCCACCCAAAGATGTTTAACCCAATCACAAGATATGAATAAGTGCCAGTATAGTTCAGCACAATTTCCATAAAGAGCACAGGAAGAGTCGATCAAAAGCCATTTTGAAATAGAAGCCTTGATTGGGAGTCCTGCATTCAGAACATGCCAGAAGAAAGATTTAAATTTAGGATGAAGATTGAGTTTCCAAAAGAATTTCCACCAAGCAATGGTAAACATATTACTGTTCCCAGCATTTGAAATCAGCTCAGTGGCAGCCAATTTAGTACTAAACAGGCCATTTTTGGATTTCGTGTACCACTACAAATCATCAGAATTTGAAAGATTAATTAAGGATATTTGGGTTGTGATGTTAGGAGGCAAAACACGGTTCAATGACTCAATGTTCCAATCATCTTCCAATCTAAAATTATCAATTAACCGAGAATGATCTTCTGGGCTCAAGGGAGTTAAAGAGAGAGTAGATAATTACCTGGGACTTCAATAACTTTTGCACACTATTTTCATTACCTAGCAACCTATTAGTGCTAGCATTCATTTTGTTGACTCTTGAATTGCTTGAGCTTACTTATTTCTTGAAAATGTAAGATAATGTTTTTCAATATTAAATGCATTCTATATGAAATATTCTAATAAATAGTCTCTATTTTCGAAAGAAAAAATAAATAAAAGGAAAGAAAAGGTAGAGATGCGATTGATTATTGCAACATTCTACAATAGGAGTAGAGAAGCAATGATCACTTTAAAGAAACATGGCAGACTTATCTTACCAGTTCGTTTAACCACTAGGTTTCCATTTCTTATTTGAAAAACTGTTGCTCTCACAATATCTAGGTTTGTCAATTGGTCTGGTTCTGGGCTATCGATCCGGTTCCTTAATGATTCCAGCACTAAGTAGGATCAGAATCAGACCAATAAGCTAATTGATTCTAGATTCAAGACCATTAACTAATGGGTGGGCCAGTTCTAGTCCTTCCAAGCAGTCCAAAATAAAAAAAAATATCCCCTAACACATGTTACATATATATATAATAATAGGGTAATAACACACTACTTTCAATCACATGAGATATGCTTTGTTTTTTTTCTCTCACATCATAGAACTAGTTTATATTACATCTTATTTTGTATTATTTAATAACTAGGAACACTACCACCCTCATAAGTTAGGATTATTTTAAGGTATGTTCTTAAGTTAGCATTCCCAAATGGACTTTTAAATTTGCAGTCAAATCTTTGGTAAAATAGTATATGAGACAAGTAGTACCAGCCAAAATTGAAAAACTAAAAAAAAAAAGGGGTTAACATTGAGTCTTGAAAATTATATAATATATAATTTGTTATAGTTCCACCGGTTCTTAATTGATAGATCTGAAATCAGACCAATAACTTGTCGGTAGATCTGGAACCGGATCAATAAGCTATTGGGTGGGTTGATTCCGATTTCTAGTAGGCCAATTCCAATCCAGTTCTGATTCTGATCCAAAATTGACACCCTTAAATCAATATCCAAAGTCAAAACTCACAAACTCCCTTATGAAAGTTCCATCTTAGAAAATGAACACACACGTCATATCAATTGAGGCCAAATTTTTTGAAGATTTGTCTAAAAATCATACATGGATGGCTGTGGTTACAATGGAAAGGTGCCCCGACATACAATGGTAAGTATTTAAATTATGCTATAAAATGACATGTGGCCACTCTAGACCACCATCTTATTATTTCATGGTTGGGTTTGTCAAATCACTTTTCCATGTGGTCAATCTATCCACGAAAGTTGCAAGAACAAGAGGAGATCAAGAAAAAGGAAGGTAGCTGAGAAAGCCCGATGTCTGAAGCATATTTAGTAAATACACGTATTATATATGTATAATATGAATATCGTACCAACTTTGAAACAAACGTATTTTTACATATAATTATATAGATATGAAAAACACACATCCTTTACAGAAACCCATATCAAACATATATTATACGTGTTTTTTCATATGTTATGTTTGGATAAACTACACTTGGGATATCCAATGTTTAGAGAAACTTCGTCTTAGGTACTTCATGTTTGATATACTATATATGTTTAAGCTACCTTTTTCATATTTTTAACTTTGCTCATACCATCACCTCTAGAAATTGCTTATTTGGTGAGGAGATGATTTGTTTTAGAGAAATGATACTATGATTTGGTTTATTCTCTCCACATTGTTTCTCTCTCTCTTCCCCCCCCCCCCCCCACTTTTTTTTTTTGGGTAGAATAAAGGATCTATTAAGAAATCAACGGATTACACTCCTGAGTTCTTTAGTCAGAGAGATCGAGAAACAGGGATCGGAATTGGGCCAAACAGTCCTATCCATAATAGACTGGGCCCTCCTTGCCAAGGTGTCTGCTACAACGTTAGCCGACCTTGAAATGCATAAAAATTGAAAGGTATCAAAATATGAAATGAGATGTCTGATATCATCTAGGACTGGCCGAACCGATAAGGATGATGCTCTGGCAGGATCTTGTAAGCAAGAAATAACCTCAAGGTTATCGCTCTCTATCTGCAGGTTGTAGGTTCCTTCCGACAGTGCCTCGAGGAGTCCCTCCCTGATTGCCAACGCTTCCCCAATTAGGACTGAAGAAATATTACAGGGATCAGATACTGCTATTTTTGTTTGTCCCATGCTGTCATGATTTTTTTTTTTCTTTTCTTGGCATCCAAACATAGCCCAAACCTATAAGCCAAAAGTTATTTGGTTTCAATCCAATTTGGATCGATTTTTTATCGTATTGACTTAACAGGTTATTATCGGCCCATTATCAAGGCTACTACCGGTTTGGTTTCGCCTTTTTATGCATATAAATATATGCACTAAAAATACTAAAAATACATTTTTTTTTTTCTATTCTTATCGGTTTTGTTTCTATGAGTTTCATAAAACCTCAAAACAAAACCAAACCGATAAGGTTCTATTTCATTTGAACCGTTTGACATCGGTTGATCGGACTAGTTCGGGCTGAAAATTGACACCACTACTAGCAATGCTTAAGAGTCATAGATCATTTAAAATAAATAAATAAATAAATGGGATTAGCTTGACATTTAAGCCATGCATAGCCAAATTTGCTATGAAATTGGTCGGAATCAATAAGAAAGGTATTGGAACCAAATTCATTTGATCTGAATCAGCCAGTTCTATCTTTCAGATTCCGATTAATAATTCCATGGGTCATGCTAATGGCAAAAATGTTGATTGTGGTTGTACACAACTATATATGAAATCTCTCACCAAAATATGGGCAAGAGATCTCTACTTGGTCGCACGGTCTCTACATAAGTGTCTGGGCCAATAGGTGAGCACGCCTGGGTATCCACCCAGGGGACAGAGGTGTCATCTTGCGATACCCTGTGAGAGGGCGTAAGAAACACCACCAAGTAGAGATCTTTTTCCCCCAAAATATATTTACAAAAAGGTTTCCCACATGGTTGCTTACGAGAGACAGTTTTGTCACGTTGGAAAAAAAAAAAAGTGATGTACTATTGAATTTATGTAAACTGCCGTTTCAAATTTCAGCCTCACATTCAATCATACAATATATGTGGAAATTTGAGGTTTGTTTACTTAATAAGACTGAGCACTCAATGCAATTTCAGTTTATCTCATGCACTCATGTCCAAGCCCAATTAAAGACGAGGTCATCTCTTCACATCTTGAAATCTTCTGCAAAAATGTGGCTTGTGGCAATGTCTCAAGAGGAAGGATGATTTAGCACCTCAAATAGAATTGGCAGAGGCCGATCGTTCCTGCCGATTCTGTTCCTTCTTGACTGGCTTTTCATTACAATGAAGTGATGGAGCAGTTCCACAACTAATGACAGGTGAAATGTGAATGTATATCCCAGTGCATGGTTAAAATGCTCTAAAATCAGAGCTTTATAGCAATGGAGATCGTATAATGTCTCTTGTTTTTTTGGGTACTAACAACGGGAAAATAAAAGGAAATAATCAAACAAAACAAGAAGGGGGGTGGCCCAAGTTGCAGGAACAAGAACCAATTTGAAGGAAAGGACCCTCTTGAATTAACAAGATATGTTAGAATTTGAAATTGCAAGTCACGAATTGAAACACCATTCCTCCTTGAAGCTTGCTAGCAGGGCTTAGACTAGATTGTCCCATAGATCTTTCATCTTTTATCTCGTTCTTGTTATAGGGAATTGCAAACATTTTGCTAGAGGGTCCAACCCAAAACCTTAAGGCGACATTAAGTGAAAATAGATAGCTCCTCAAATATTTGAAGGCACAGAGGACCTAAACAAACTAATGTGAGATTATAACTCTAGCCTATAACTCTCAACATCTCAACACTCTCCTCATATGTAGTTCCAACATGTCTAACTCTACATGTCGACAAACAATTTATGGGGATAGCAAAGGAACCTGAGCTCTCATACCATGTTTAATGGTCCAACCCAAAATTTCAAGGTTTGAGGTGGAGAGAAGCTCCTCAAGTACTATATGAAGACATCAAGGACCCGGATATACGACTAGAACTCTATGACTTCCAACATCTCATCAATTTTTTCTAAATAATTGAATGATGGTAAGATTTGCTGAGAAATCATGATTAGATAAAATTTAACATGTTACGTCGGAACAAAATCAATTTAAAGATAATATAGTTATACCCGAATTATGGAAAGAGCACTACTATTTTCATCCTTTGAAATTATTCGACAAAACCATGCATGATTCCAATTGTTGATTGAATTGTATTAACTTGTTTAGATTGTAAGTACCAATTTTGATTCAAGCGCAAACTATCGCTTCACATCCTACTTATGTAGCTGCGTTTGAATGCCTTGCACAATAGAAGCTGTAATTCAAGTTTGTTTGAGTAAAACATGAATTCATGTAATACTTCAATATTCTTCCTTGGATGAGGTTTTCCTCAAGCCACGATAAAAGAGGAATTGCCTCATTGATAGCCTTTAATTGTTGTTAGATGGTTACGAGGGAATAGTCAAGGGCATTTTTGACTTCGTACACGGGTGTTTCCTTCACCATGGGTGGCGGAAAACTTTCTTCTTCCTCTACCCACCCACGGTGAAAAGATAATTACTTCATCAACCCCATTTGACCCTCTGCTTTGAGTGCAGAAGGATATTTTGGATTATGAACAATAGGGAGTGGGAGTTAATGATAATAATCCAGAGTCCAATCATAACATCACATTACCATTGGTGAAGTGATTCGAACAGCTTAAATCATATTTACATAAACAATTTATGAAAATTGACATAATTTTCGATAAGAAATTATTGAATTGTCATTAGGAAGTGATTAGGGCTGAGCAACAAAAACAAACACAACTCAACAGGGTCACAAAGCAAGTTGCATGTGAAGACAATGCTTATACGAATTATGTCAGTCTTCATTTCAGGTATCTCTGCCATACTTCTCTGGCCGGCCCTGCCTACCATAACTAGAATGTGGGGGAGAAAGAATACAATTCCATCTTCCACGAAATACATCAGATCATGTCTCCTTTGTCATTCAACCAAAACAACAAAAGGAATCCCTCTTTCAGCTTTAATGAATGCTTCCAAACATCCAAGCTAGCATCATCCCCTTGGAAGTTGAAAAATCCATATGATCCGGGCCAACCAACTTTAGTATTTATTGAGGCCCAAGGTTGCCCCTACCTTTTGAACCATTCAACCATGGCCCACATGGAATCCTTTTCTAGGAAAATCTGGTGGTGATGGAACTACTACTACCACAAAATGATCGATTTACCTAAATCTGATCTTTACTAAGAGAAATCTTGCAAGGACTGTGGATCAATTGTTGTTAATCAGTTACATAGTGGGTCCATGTCCATGTAAAATTCAATAACAACTTAGGGCCAAGTTCAAGATTTCGGTTTTGATTGGGATTTCGATCCTAGCCCAGCCCCAGACTAAATATATCAAATTTTTTTTTTTGGGTAAAAGACTAAATATATCGTCGAAATTAGGGGTGCAAGTTTGGTCCTGTCGGTCCGAACCCGCCCTGGCCTGCCCTGAGCCCGAATAAGGCCTGGGCTAAGATATTTGGCCCTGAGGGCAGGTTAGGGCTGGAAATTTCTGGCCTTGAATCAGGGTTGGGTCGGCCCGAGGTTGAGGCCTCAGGCTAAGCATGGCCCGGCCCGACCCTGTTTTAAGTTATACTATAAAATATATACTGATATAATATATATATATATATATATATATATTTATATTATAAACTTTAAACATCACCTACATTTTGTTATATAATATATTATATATGAAGACAATAAGTGATATAATACATTTTATTATAGTGTTATTTGACGTACATTTGATCATTTTCTCCTTGGCCCATTTCGGCCCATGCATTTCCTTCCCCCTCCCCATGATCAGGGCCAATCAAGGTCACCCGGTTCGACCCTGAGGGCGGGTCAGGGTTGGATTTTTATGACCCTGAGTCAGGGTCGGGTCGGGCCTGGGCCAAGCTAAGGGGACTTAGGGTTGGGCTAGGGTTCTATAAAGCCCAGTCCAACCCGACCCTGTTGCAGCCCCCTAATCGAAATGGTTAAAATGACACCAAAATAGCTGAAATAGTACATAAATAAGGCATATTCCTGTAAAAATCGAAACATTGAAGACCCCTTAATTATTTCGTAGAGTTCGGATCAACTATCGGTATGTAAAGGCTCCTCCACATATGGTTTTGTGATGACACATGTCTTTCGCTTCCATAAATGCATGCTGCGACCATCAAGAGTGTTTAGAGGAGCATTGGTGGAAGAAAAACAACACATGTTGTTACAAAAATAGTGCAAACCATTTCGTTTTGACAAGTGTTAAAATCAAAATATTTTATTAAAATTTTGGTATTTCAACTGAAATTTACTAGTAGGCCTGATTTGGTATGATTTCTATTTCAATTTTAAATTGATTTCATGAAATAGTCAACAACTATTAAAATTATTTTGGTTGTATCAATATAAAATATTTCAACAATAAAAAATTCCATTTTATATCTCAATTTCTGAGAATAGAAGATTCTCTGTATTTTTTTCATTGAAATAAGTTGTAAAAATCAAACTAAACAATTTCCAAAATAGAAATCACACCCTAAAATTGAAATAGAAATCATACCAAATCAGGCCTTAATATTTCAAACTATGCTTAGGGCTCTATTATTAGTTTAAGTAATCAGGAAACATTGATGGAGCCCAAACAGGGTTGGTAGGCCCATTGAATTTGCCTCTACAAGAAGCACACTCATTTGGTGAAGGTGTGTGCCATGTTTTTTATGTGGTCCAAGTACTAGAAGCAGTGTCATAAGAATCATATCGTATACTTACAGAAACCATATTAACACATTAATTTCACCACTGCACTGACAAAACAGAGAACCTATCTTCTAATTAAGTTCTACTTCTTTTACACTATGCAAGCTCTTGGTTCTTCTCTACAATCCTCACTCCCTTTGCAGATCTAAGTGTGTTTGCCTGGTTTAAACCAACAAAAAAACATCAAAGAACATAGAAGAAAGAAAGGTACGTTCAATGAATTCTGTTGAAGCCTGATCCAATTTGACTCCTCTACTTCCGCCTGCCCCTACTGCCGTGTGCGCCCCTTACCCCTGCCCGAGCGCTTTGCCTGAGGGGGTAAGGCGGTACTTTCCGCCACACTTTTGTGTGTGACGCACGACAGTACCAGGCAGGCAGCAGTAATCCCAAACATGAAAAATCTATGAACATTATTAATTACCTGGTCGTCAGTGATCTCTACTGCAAACCCATCCACAATAACTAAAGAAAATCGCTTCTTATACGTTCCTGGTTCAAGTCTGCTCGCTAGCAGCTTATCATGCTTGTTGCTTAGGTACAAATCAAGCTCATAAGCCCCTTGTTCTGTTCTGTTAGATTGAAGAAGAAGAAGAATTTTAGAGCTTTTATGGTTAACAATTTCTGTAAACAGAGAGATAATATAGAAAGAATGAAAAAGAGTTTCTGAAGAAAGAAACACTCAATGGGGGAAAGGAAAGGAGACAACACCTTTTGGATCGAAGACGCTCATATTCTGGATCAAAGTTCATGAAGACAAAATATAATTCGATTCTGCAACTTCCCATTTCTTCCTGTGCTTTGGTGTGGAATGTTATTGTGGATTAGTTATGGAGTTAAATAGCTAGCAGGAACAAACTCTGAATTTTTATTGAGTTGCTATTTATATGCAAATGCTCTCAGCATCTTCTCTCCTCCATCCTCTCTCATTCCAAATTTCCATGAATTTGGTATCTGCTAATCTGGTACTTGAAATTTGAAAGGAAAATAAAAATAGAAAAAATAAAAATAATTCCATTTTTTGAATTCCCCAACTGCCCATACACTTTCAGAATTAACACGACATGCCACTGGGGTGGAGCCCTTACATATAGAGTATAAAATCAAGTGTTCTCTGAGCAGCAGGGGAGGGTATGCTAATATCTCATTCTCACCTTGCTGCTTTGTTATTTATGATATTGTTTTTTTTTTTTTTTGGCACCTCATTGTTGATTTTACTTATGGCGGGCAAGGTTAAGTCCGATCAACGGACAGGAGAAGAAAAAAATTATACTTAGGTGGGGGACCATAGCCAGCCCAGAACCCTGATTGCAAGTGGGATTGTGAGGGTGAGGGGTAGGGTGTACCCATTCCCAATTCCCAATCCCCAATCCCCAACACCGAACACTGTCATATAAGCAAGAGAAAAAGGACTAAGGAGGGATGGTCGGCTGAAGACTCACTCTGAGACTTCCAACTCTCAAAGTGGCTTCAAGCTGTAATGCAGTACACTGTTAGTAGTAGTACTATGAGTCCTCTGTGAGACTGCTACAGTACAATTGTAATTTCTTCCTTTTAGTCCTTGAAAGTATCATAAGCTCTAATTCATCAAGGCTTTGTTTGGTTTCCATTCTAGGAATGGTTTTTGGGTTTAGAATGTATTTTGAAAATAAATTTTTTTTTATTTTCTCGTTTAAGAATATATTCTAGACCCATAACCTATTCAAAGAATAGCAAACATAACCTAAATTGGACATCTTTAGACTTAGAGGAAAGGATTAGAGTCACTAGAAGTTTGCTAGATTAGCTCACACAAATGACTAAAATGGTTAGTTTGGGTCATGACTCATGAGTGATTCTTGTATGCCCTACAGGTGGGGTTCAGGTACATGTTGGGCACCGTTAATCAATATTTTAGAACATCTATTGAGAGTGTCTTTTTTCTTTTGTGGTAAGAGATAAATATTATTGAGAAGAGGAGCAAGACTCGGCCGTGGCTTCCAAGTTACATAACTCTTGGAGCCAAGGAGTGGAAATAGACCAAACCATCGGGCTTACAACTGCCAAGGCCTTCCTTGCTAGAGAATCAGCCACATTGTTGGAAAGATCAGTAATGAAACTCCTACGCTGAGCCAATGGGATGAGAAGAGCGCGACTCATATGCCAAGGAAAAAGAGAGGCGAGAGGGCACATGATAGTGGCAACTTGACCATCATTCCCCCTTTCTTTATTCGAGAATTCACAAAAGAAATAGGGAAAATTACATAATTAGCTATTTTTGGGTTTTCATTTACAAAACTGTCCACTGTATGTTTGAGTTAACAAAAATAGACAAAAACAAATTAAGGTTTACAAAACTGGACAAAATAGTGTCTCTCCCTCCCTCCCTTGCTTTTTTAGACATTTTTACCCTTGCCATTGCCTTCTCGCCCAGGCATGCATCCTGGGTAATCACAGGGAAGGGAAGGGAGGGGCGGGTTTGGGTAGTAGAGAATGGCGGTGGCAGGGACAGGGGTGGGTTGCAGGGAATGGAGGATGCCTGGGTGAGAAGACAATGGCAGGGGTAAAAATATCAAAAAAAGTAATTTTGGGAGGGAGTGGCACTATTTTGTCCAGTTTTGTAAACCTTAACTTGTTTTTGTCTATTTTTGTTAACTCAAACATAGAGTGGTCAGTTTTGTAAATGAAAACCCAAAAGTAGCTAATCATGTAATTTTCCCAATATTTTATGCATCTTGCATTCCTACACATTTGCTTGATTATTGTGTGTCATAATTAGGGGTGTAAATGAATAGCCGAAATCCGTTTCCGTATTCGTGTCCGTTTAGCACTATCCGAATCCGTCCGAAAGCTAAACGGATGCGGATACGGATAGGCTATATCTATCCGAAAAGCTATATTTACATGTAAACAGATAAAATATCAGATCCATATTCGTATCCGTTTAGCACTATCCGAATCCGTCCGATAGCTAATCGGATGCAGATGCGGATATAACACTATCCAAGCCGAATCCGATCCGTTTACAGCCCTAGCCATAATACACCTCTATAGGTGTATTAGAATCTATACATCTAAAAAGGACTGTCTAAATAACACATGTATAGGCGTATTTTGAATTTGGGCAAGAGTTCTCTGTGGGGGAGCGTGACCCCTGTGCGCACACGGGGGCCAATGTGAGCACACACGGAAGCATCATGGGGTGAGATTTTTGTTTTTCATTGGGGACAAGGCAGTCTTTTCATTCGCACTATGTCTGAGCATGGGCGATACACTCCTCTCATAGGAAACTCTTGTCCTTAGAATTCATAGCCTTCTTTCAAAAGTTGTCAATGACTTGCACATTTTTAAATAGGATTTTTTTCTTTCACATCCCTCATGAAGTCAAAGAAACCTTTTGCCAAGAAGGCTATATCCTTGGCAAGTAAGATAGAATGCCCACTTTTCAATTCTTGGTTTCAAGATTTCTGTAATGTGAAAGCTTTACTCCAGTTGCCTTTCTATTCAACAAAATTTCTTTCAACAAAAAAAGAAAAATTGTAATCTTACTTTTTTGTCCTTTTAATATGAGGAGACACTATTTTTTTTTCCAATAAAGGTAAAAACATCATTTCACATGTGTATTGAAATTTATGTGGATAGTAATGACATTTTATGATAAGATATAATGATATGTTACTTTCAAATTGTTTTTGAGAATATTTTTATATGAAAATTTATCCTCTCAAGTGCAGTGCACTGCCTACCAAGTGCACCACACTTAAGAATCCAACCGTCCACCCAACACTTCAGAAGATAAAAAGATGCTACTGCTCATATTTTTAATGTTGGATTCTCAAGTGTAGTGCACTGGGCAATGCACCGCATTTGAGAGGAATAAAAATCCCTTTTATACCCCTATCTTAAACAACTGTTGTAAAAACTAAAAAGACAAAGGACAAAGAAAAGAAGTTGTCAAGTTCTAAATACACTCATTGAGAAATATTTCCTAAATAAATATATAAATAAATGATAGAATTTACCCTCATTGAAAACAATGTGTAGATAATACTAAAAGGACAAAAGAATAAAATTACCAAATATTTCATATTTAATTGGGTGAATTACATGTCACCCCCTGGTTTTCAAACGAAATTCAGATCATCCTTTGGTTTTTGAAAAAACTCACATCACCCCCTCTATAATAACGGTGTTAGTTTGCTGTTAGTTATTAGTGTGAAAAGACTATTTTACCCTTGTACTAAAACATTAGAATTAAATTTATAATACTACCCTTACTTCATCTTCAACATTGGTCAAGGGTAGTTTAAGGATTTAAATTTATTTAACTAGCTGACATCATCACTTAACATCATAAATCTTACGATAGGGACTAATTTGTTATATTGGGATTTAAACCAGGGGATGTTTTAAGTTTTTTCAAAAACCAGGGAGTGATCTGAGTTTCGTTTGAAAATCAAGGGGTGACATGTAATTTACCCTATTTAGTGTGACCCTTCGCCCCGTTCCAATCGTGCAAGATGACAGGCACAAACCGAGAAATAGTCTAAATTGTTTAATTTTTCGCCGCCGTTTTCCGCTCTTTGCTAACATACACTACCTTTTTTTTTTTTTTTTTGCCGTCAATGAACCTGGGAGCGAAATCGAAATTACTTCCTGGAATCCATAGCCACAGAAGTGAAGCACCAACGTGTCTGTTTTTCCGGTTAATGGTCTTTGCGCCCTAAGCGAGTATACGTTTCACGAATTGTTCTCTTCGATTACCAGGACCCGTTTGTGATCTTTAGAACCTTACTTCTGCTATGTTTGGTATATATTTCCCCCTGATTCATGAGCTTGTTGACATATATTTGTATTCTGGATTTGAATTACTTGCAGCAATTAAATTATGATTTCCTCTTTAAATTACTTCTGCTATGTTTTTTTTTTTGGGTATAAAAACTTGAGCATAGAGAACTCTTCTGCATCAATTACCTAATTATAGTCTTTCTTATTGTTCAGTAACTTTTTAATTATTGTTGTGTTTTGGGTGCAAAAGGTTGTTATTTGGGAAGATTAAATTGCGAAGATGGTTCACTTGGAAAATTAATTTATAAAAAGAGGTGATTTACTGCTTTCAACTGTATAATTTTGAGTTGGATTCGGTTTCGCAGGTTGGCTGCATAAACGCCTCAATTGAAAACCTTGTAATATAAATTTAGCCATGTAATGGAAACTTTATTCTGTTCAGCAGCTTATCATGATTTTTGTCTACTTGAAAGAAAGAGAAAGTACATTAAATGAGAAAGTCTGGTTGCTCTTCTATGCTTTTTTGTTTTTTGTTTTTTAGCATTTAATTTAGAGATTTTGGGTTTAGGTTGAAGGGCATAATTATAGCGTTACCGGGAAGATATTTGGCAGCAGGGGCTTCTTGTGTCGTTTCTTCCTGGCTCTGGATTGTTGGGTGGAATAATGTCTGTATCCGGTCAGCCACAGTTTCGGTATGCACAGCCACCTTCTAAGGTACTTCATTTGAGAAACTTGCCATGGGAATGCACAGAGGAGGAATTGATCGAACTGGGGAAGTCATTTGGTGAAGTAGTTAACACAAAGTGCAATGTCGGACCAAATAGGAATCAGGCTTTTATTGAATTCGTGAGTGAAAATTGAATCCTACAGTCTGTAGTCACCTGGTCATGTCATGTTGTAATGACTGACTGACGTGGACCCTCCTATTGTTTGTTGATTATGTTTAGGCGGATTTGAATCAAGCAATCACAATGGTTTCATACTATGCCACTTCCTCAGAGCCAGCTCAGGTACGAGGAAAAACTGTCTACCTACAATATTCCAACAGACAAGAAATAGTAAATAACAGAACTGCCGGGGATGTTGCTGGGAATGTATTGTTGGTTACTATTGAGGGTGTTGAGGCGCATGATGTCAGCATTGATGTTCTACACCTGGTAAGCATATTTTTTCCCCCCATTTATGGATGAAAGAGGTAAAATATTCCTTGAGAACATGATAACTTTATGGAGCTCTGCGAATTTGAGTTTGTGGTTAGTTTGTAATTATAGTGTTTCATGAAAGGTTTTGTTTGACATGAATCTGAATGGATCAGCAGGTCCATGTCATGGCAACATCTTCGGTGGCAGCTTACTGCATCGGGAGAAAGAGCGCATGTGTGTTTGTGTACTCTCTTCCTAGCTTATCACTGCCTCTTTCCTCCCTACTCCTTTCTTCCTCCTCATCTTCGTGTCCTTACCATCCCAGGAATTACGGAAGCTTTCCTTTCTTTTCTCCTATGCTTTTCTTGTTCCCGACTCCTATTATTAAGTTTGAAATGGAGACATGAAATTTGTTTCTCCTAAAGGAGCTTTTTCTGTCTAATGACGATCACATTTCTACCTTGAATACAAATAATTTACAACACAACTTTATCTGTTGTACAAATATTTATAGATTTTGACCTAGATGATTATATTATATATTAAATCATTTAAAGCTTCATATTCTCACACTTTAAGCTTCATACTATGCGTTATCTACATTACACATTACAGATTAATATGATTAAGGAATAATTAATCACTTAAAATTCTTATTTATGAGCTTACAATCTGAAAATTATGTAGCACTAACACATACTCAAAAAAAACAAGAATCTGAATTTTAGGGGGGCATGTCTTATTCTGTAATTGAAAACCCATAGAAAGGGTATGTTATGTAAGCTTCTAGTTGGGTCCTCTGCACAAGAAATCTTTCTCCAAACTTGTGGCAATGGTATCCAAACAGGATACACAATAAAAAGAGAAAGATCTTAGAATTTCTTTAGATATGAGGCATAAAGAAAGTGCCTCTTAGTGATAGAATTTTGTAGGTAACTTAACCCCAGTGGAGAAACTTAAGGGAAAGATATTTATCATGCTTATCACTTAGCAGCTAGCCAGCTAGATATCGCTTGCTGGATTCAGGTTTCTTTCATTTCTTGTAGTAAAAATTCTTTACCTTATCCAAAGAAGAAGGGGGGAGAAAATAAGATGACAATGTTCATGCCTTTACATGTACTGCTCTATTTTCATCTGAGCGAAAAACTTTATGCCCATTAATTCTTGTCACCCATGTTCATGTTTGTTGAGTGCCTTATTCCAACAAATCTAAGATTGCTTCAATCTGATTTATATTGAAGGAGTGTTTCAGTCAAACCGTATTTGGTGTGCGCGAATGCTATCAAAATTGCTCTGAATGAAAATAATTTTTTAGACATGAAAACAAATGAATATTTTACCACACTTTTGGTTTTTAGTAATGTTTTACCATATTAAGATTTGTGAAATTTTTAGATTTGAGAAAAACCCCAACATTTAAAAGTTGAAAATTGCACCTACCGCTGAAAATCCAGTTTTTGTTCTTGAACTGGGGGGTTGATTTTTTATCCTTTTAGAATTTTATTTTTTATCCTTTTAGAATTTGATTTTTTATCATTTTAGAATTGGATTCAAATAGGGGGTTATTTGCTTATTTATGAATAATATCTTAATTAAATGAATATATATAATGTTCGTTTACTTAAATGATGTTAGGCATAAATAAGTGTTTGTCCTGGTTTTTGGCATAAATAAGTGTCTATATACCAACGTTTCACACTGAGATGATTGAGAGCACCGAGATCTCGGTCGAGTTAAGTCATTTTTATACATGGGTTTGGTTTAGTATCAGTTGAATCGAGATCTTGATCTCGACCAAGATCTCGGTCGAGACAATGTAGTTTTTCTATTTCGCCTCTAATCTCGTCTCGCTTTTTGAAAAAAGCGAGATATTACCAAGATCTGGGCGAGATCTCGGCGAGTTCTTGTTCCATGTGAAGGAGTCTATATATGCAGGACAATATTTCGATAGTGATTTTTCAAATGATCTTTTTTTCTTTTGGTCAGCCCTGTTTTTAGTTGTATGATCCTGTACTTGTTGTTGCCCGTTTTATAACCACTTTCTGTTTGTATTTATGTTTTATCTTTCTGTTTTGGGCAATTACTTATCCTTTCTCTTATTCTCAATAATCCCATTGGTGAATCAGGAAAAAAGATATATTTAATAGTGTTGAGTTCAATATATTTCATTTTCTTGAAGTTTACCATTAACATTTCATGGACCAGTTACCATTCACAATGTCTCCAAGAAGTAACAACTATCCAGGTCAATTTCATTACTCTAGCCTAACATCATTAACCTCATAGACAAGATGACACAAGGTTGTCCTGTAAGCCTGTAACAGTTTCTGAGTGGTAATGGATTAATGGGGGCTCATGAGCTAATCACTGCGAACAAGAACTTCTAAATAGGAGAGCAGTTGCATTCCTCAACTGGAATTGATATTCATTAGTAGTACCATAAATAGTATAGTATATGTTATTGCAACTTACATATTAATTATTTTTCAGATTATTTCCCCTCTATCGTATACTCCATGACATATGTACATGGATGTAAATATATGCATATTTAAGATACACTGACTTGGAAACTCTGGTTATTTGTGTCGTCTTCCCCCCCTCCCCCCTCTGCCCTTTTTTCCTAAAAAACCTTCTTATGGAGAAGGTTATGGGTAAATATTTCCTTTTCAATATTACAAGATATTTGCTTCAAAACCATGTGTTTCAGTAACCCTTTCAGAGAGCTAAAAATTTGATGATGAAGGTTTTTTCAGCGTTTGGATTTGTACATAAGATTGCTACCTTTGAAAAGACAGCTGGATTCCAGGTTTTTATATTAAATCTAATCCTCATCTACTTCTTATGTTTTATTTTGTCCACCCCTCTCATCTCAACAGTTTTTCTTAATGCCCTATATTCAGGCACTAGTTCAATTTTCCAATTCTGAAACGGCCTCTGCGGCAAAAAATGCCCTGGATGGGAGAAGCATACCCAGGTGATTTATCTTTAATGTAATTGAATCCTGCAAAGATAATAGCCACATGGAATGCTTTTGCTTGACATGCCCATTGTACTTTGACATTTACAATGGTGGGACTGGCAATTGGAGACAATATTTAACTTAAATTTCAATTCAAAAGAAAAATCCATTTGGGTATACCGGCTCCATTGGCCAGTTTTCAGGTTGAACTTGTTTTGTATGTCATGTTGTCTGTGTTTTGGACCATAACAATGGTCTCTAAGTTATATGGTTGTGGACATTTGGTGCATGTGGAGTATACAATGTGTACATCTGGCAGATCTAAACTAGAATTGATCTTAACAGATGATCTGAACATACTTTGTATGTGTGTCTATATTTTTGTGTTTTATGCGAGTATTTTTGTGTGTTAACTGCGATTTTGTTTCTCTGCATTGTTAGCCATACTTCTTCTATTCACTAGAGAATGCAAAATATCGGAGAGTCATGATCTTCCCAATGGACCTGTTTTAGTGTAGAGGATCTCCTAGTTTAGACCAGAAAATGGTTGGTTCAGGCTCCCTGCCTCTCCACACCTGGTGTGTTATGCCATGTACTCTATAAACCGATTTTGTTTCATTACCATCCTGCACAATGGATTGTTGACTTGTTTTCCTTTGTTTGCCTGTGAATGTAGTTACTTGCTTCCTGACCATGTAGGGCCATGTACCCTCCGGATAAATTTTTCTGCACATACGGATTTGAATGTGAAATTTCAGAGTCACCGCAGTAGGTAAGTATGAAGTCATTCTTTTAGTCAGGAGACTGAAGTATTCACAATACCTTGATGATTTCAAGCTTACAAACACCACATTGTTTTAGTGAATTTTGCTATATCTCTTTCTTTATTTGATTTTTTTTTTTGGATGAATAAAAATTTAATTACGAAGAAAGAAGAGGAAAAAACAAGCCCTAGGGCCAACAACAAAGAAGCTAGAGACTAGCTAGTGTGCAAAATGGAGGTAGGAAGACCCCAGGAGACAACAATAAGCCTGTTCCTTGGGGTATCCCTAACACCAGCGAGGGGGAGGGAACCGGCTTTAGATGAAACATCAAAGAAGATGGCTTTCCAAATCTTGTCGAAAGAGCGGGAGTTGGACGTCCATCTTCTAAGGTTTCGCTCCATCCAAATGTGGGAGATAGCGGCACAAAAAGCAAGCTTCCTAATCGAATCACATATCGAGTTGCCACCAAAAGTCATATCAATCCAAACCCATTCTCTGGAGAGAGGCAGCGGCGATCTCCGGGCTGGCCAACAATGGCGAAGGACACGGTTCTAGATGGAGGCAGCGAAGGGGCAAGAGAAGAACAAGTGGTTTGCATCTTCGTGCCCATTCCAATAGAGGCAGCAACTGGAGGAGACTTGCATATTGCGATGCAAGAGGAAGTCTTGGGTTGGGAGACAATTTGATAAGGCGCGCCAAGCGGTAAAGCTCTGACGAGGGATGTGCCCTCTAAACCAAACCACTTTATGCCAAGGACAGGGGGTCCCTCTATGTCTAACCGTGTCCCAAGCGGAGTGGGAGCTGAAACTGCCAGAGGGGGAGTGAAGCCACAAGATGGTGTCACCTCTACCATGATGACCG
This sequence comes from Telopea speciosissima, assembly GCF_018873765.1. Lineage (NCBI taxonomy): Eukaryota > Viridiplantae > Streptophyta > Magnoliopsida > Proteales > Proteaceae > Telopea > Telopea speciosissima. The sequence continues at coordinate 48,863,981 of NC_057917.1, read as the reverse complement.
GGGGGGATAGGAGGAAGGGAGCTCCAGAGATCTGCCAAGGGAGGATGGGAGGGGGGGGACCAAGAGCCTCTGGTGATGATGGAAGTCACAAGGGTAGATCTGTCTAGACCGGATGCATAAATGACACGGGGGTTGACAATGGAAGCAAGGACACCTGAGGGATGCCATTTGTCAAGCCAAAGGTAGGTATGTAACCCATCATCAATCCTATAGGATATAGCTCCCATGGCTATGTGCCTCACTTGGAGGATTTTACGCCAGGTCCAGGAGGAGTCTGCAGTAGAGCTAACAGTCCAAATGGAGTCTCTTTGGAGAAGCCCAGCATACACCCAGGAGGTCCAAATGCTGGTTTTGTTGGTAAGGAGCTTCCAAATCAGCTTAAGAGAACCAACAAAGTTAACGTCTTTAATCCTTCTGAGACTAAGACCACCTTCAGATTTGGGGCAGCAGATGGAGGACCATCTTTTGGGATGGAGGAACCTAGCTGAATCCACACCTTTCCAAAGGAAAGCACACATAATAGATTCGGCAGCCTTGATGGTAGCCTTGGGAAGGCTGAAGACTCCGTACCAATAGATGTAGCACGACTGAAGAACTGACCTGATGAGCTCGAGACGACCCGCATAGGAAAAAAGTTTGGCTTTCCAAAGCTGCAGCCTCTTGTGGAGGAGATCAAGGATAGGGTTGCAATGGTGGGCTGAAAGTCTGGCAGGGATGAGGGGAAGGCTAAGGTAGCGGACGGGTAGGGTGCCAAGGGAAAAGCCTGTGATGGTAGTGAGGGTGACTTTGGTGGTATCGGGGACCCCAGCGAGGAAGATTTGGGATTTAAGGAGGTTAATGCGAAGACCGGAAAGCCCCTGGAAGAGGTGGAGGGAAGACATGATGGACTCTAGGGAGAGAGGTTCAGCCTTGGAGAAAATCATGAGGTCATCAGCGAAGGCAAGGTGGGTCAGGTTGGTGGGCTTACATTTGGGAATGGGGGAGATGAGATGGAGATCAGTTTTGGATTGGAGGCTACGAGAGAGAACCTCAAGGGAAAGGCAAAAAAGGAAGGGGGAGAGGGGGCAGCCTTGACGAATACCAACAGAGGAGTTAAAGTAGCCTGCAGGACTGCCATTGAGGAGAATGGAGAAGCGAGGGGTGGAGATGCAAAAATGGATCCAGTTGACAAAGGTGGGAGGGAAGGACATCTTAAGAAGGGCTTGGGAGATGAAGTCCCAGCGGATGGAGTCAAAAGCTTTGTGGATGTCTATCTTCAGGAGGGCTGAGGGAGAGATGGATTTACGGTGAAAGCCTCGAACAATTTCCTGGCAAAGGATAATGTTGTCCGTGATGCTTCTCCCGGAGATGAAGGCGGACTGGTTGGAGCTGACAAGGGAATCAATGACAAGCTGGAGCTTGTTGGCTAGAATTTTAGCAATGAACTTATAGAGGAGATTACAGAGGGAGATGGGTCTGAAATCAGGCATGGAAGAGGCTCCTTAGGATTTTGGGATGAGACAGAGAAAAGTGTGATTTATGCTTTGGATCTGATGGGGGTTGAAGAAAAAGCTCTTGATGGCTTTAATAAGGTCAGCACTGATGATGTTCCAACAAGTGGAGAAGAACCCTATACTGAAACCATCAGGGCCGGGAGCTTTACAAGCCTTGTGAGAGCGAACAGCAGTGATAATCTCAGTGTCAGAGGGAATGGAGCAGAGAAAGTTGAAGAGGTGAGGAGGAACGAATTTGTTGATAAGGTCGGCCGGGATGGGGGCTTGGGTGGTGGAGGGGGGGCAGAAGATGCCAGTGAAGTAGGATACAACTTCAGATTTAATTTCTTCAACAGAGGAGAGGACCGAGCCATCGAAGGAGGTGAGGGAGAGAATGGAGTTGGAGTTGGACCTGGCTTTGAGAGAATGGTGGAAGAAAGCTGTGTTCGAGTCGCCAAGCTCGAGCCATTTAATCCTGGATTTCTGTTTGGGGAAACTTTCCTCAAGGGAAAGAGAGGAGGACAGCTTAGAGGCAGCAAGGATCTCTTCCGCAGCAAGGGTGGAGTTGAGGGGGTTGGACTGGAGGCGGGACTGGATGGAGGAGACGGTGTCGCGGCAAGAGGAGACACGGGAGGAGATGTTTCCAAAGGTGGTAGAATTCTAGGACTTGAGGGCAGATTTGACAATTTTGAGCTTTAAAGAGATGGCAAGGAGAGGGGAGGAGAAGGACTGGACCAGAGTGTCCCAAGCTGTTTGGACAGTGGGGAGAAAACCAGAGTGGGAGGACCACATGTCAAAAAACTTAAAGGGTTTGGGACCAAAGGATAAGTACTGGAGGACAAAGAGAGAGATGGGGGTGTGGTCAGAGAGGCCGGGAAGGTCGAAGACGGCATAAGAAGAAGGAAGGGATGAGAGCCAGGTGTCATTTACGAGGACTCGGTCAAGCTTACAGGCTACTCTGTCAGGGTCAGAGCGCTTATTGTGCCAAGAGAGCTCAGCACCCGACCATCTAAGGTCGTTTAGCCCCGTATCCTCGAGACAAGAATTGAAGGCATCAACAGCTTGGTGGTCAATGGGGACCCCTCTTAATTTTTCATGGCTATAGCGGACAACATTGAAGTCGCCACCCATGCCCCAAGGGGCGGAACCAACAGACAGAGCAATGGAGCGGATGTCATCCCAAAGAGGGAGCCGATCCAGATGGCGATTAAAAGCATAGACCATGGTGAAGAAGAGGAGGAGATTGTGAAGGTGATCAGAGACGCTAAGATGAAGGAATTGGGGGGAGGCGGAGGAGACTGAGATATGGAATTTGGAAGGATCCCAGAGGACCCAGATGCGGCCAATTGAAGAGTGGGTGTAGTTGGAGAGGAAAGACCAAGAGGGAGCAAGAGAGTGAGCGATGCGGGAAGAGTTGGGCTCAAGAACTTTTGTTTCAAGGAGGCAGCAAAGGGAGGATTTGGAGGATTTGATACGGTCACGAATCTCAGCTTGTTTGGTCGGGGTATTGAGGCCATGGACATTCCAAATGGTCCAAGGGATCATGGTCAAAGGGGGGGAGGGGGCAACCAACCTTCGGTGGGGCTGACTCTAGACACCGGGGGGATACTTCAGGGCCTAAGGCGGTACTCTCTCAAGGAGGGAAAGCGAACCAGGGGGCAAGAGGGGGAGGGAGGGAACAGAGATGAAGGGTAGTGGGCCAAAGTGGAACCGGGTGGTGGGTCAGGGGCTGGTTTGGAGTGGTTCGGCCAAGGGGGGAAAGGGGTTAAGTCATTTATTAGATGGGTTGGGTGGGTTTGGTGGGTTAAGAGGGCGGGTTGGTGACTTGGTGGGTCGGGTCAGTCAAAGTGTTGGCATAAGATGGGACAAAGGGGGGTGAGTGGTTAGGTGGGACACGTGAAGGGAGGAGATGCTTTGAAAAGGGAGAGGAAGGCCTCGAGAAAGGTGTGGTTTGGTTAAAAGGGGTTAAGCTGTGTTTTGGATTTCCAAAAGTGGAAGAGGAGCAGGACGAAGGCAAAAGAGGTCTGCAGATCGTCGTTGCAGAGGTAACGGCAGGGGGGGCCTGCAGATCGTCGTCGCAGATGAGGCTGTTCTTGAGAGTATCGTTCGAGGGTGCCACATCACTGTCATCGCCAGGATCGAGAGACTGAAGCACCACGAATCTGTTGTGGTCAGCGTCAAAGGATCCGAGAGGTAGGTGGGCATCGGGAGGGCTGCCAAGGCAGGGAACCTCACCGGAGCCACGCAAGCTTTTCCGATGACGGTTCCGTTGTTTTTTCCGGCCACGCGAAGGTTTCAAGGGACCTTCGAGCAGATGAGAGTTGCCTTCCATCGAAGCAGTAATCGCCTGGCCATGAGCGTCATCTTCAACCAAGTTATCGATCGTAGCAGCAGCTTTATCTTCCACAAGGGCTTCAACCTCCTCCACAGTAAGAAGCGCTGTTTTGGTGTCATCAAAAGTGCTCTCAACTACATCTGAAGGAACTGTAGTAGTGATCAAAGGAGACGGCTGAGCAATAGAGACATCCACAGCGGCATCCACTGCCGGAAGACACTGCTTCGAGGAATGACCGAAGGTTTTGCAGATGGAGCAGTAGTGGGGAAGCCACTCGTAGGTCACCCTTTGAGAGAAAGAATGGCCACCTTCTTCTTGGATGATGACAAAGTCAGGGGGAGGGTCATTTGCCGAGATTTCCACACAGATGCGTGCGAAGGATAGGCGATCCATTTTCTTGGTGCGCTCGTCGGAGAATAGAGGGTTGCCGATGGTCGATCCGTCGAGACTGAGTCCAGAGGCACACCAATAGTGAAGTGGGAGACCAGGCAGATTGACCCAGACAGGGATGGATTTGAGGTTGATTTTGCTGAGGGAGGAGCGATGGTCCCATTGCTGCAGGAAGATCAGTTTCTTGCCAACCAGCCATGGACCACCCTCTAAGGCTCGAGACTTGTCGGAGTCGTCGGAGAATCTGAAAATGAAGATGCCGCTGGATAAAAGGTTGGTGAAGACAGCCCCTGCCGAGCACCATTGCTTCTACAGTGAGGATTTGACGATGTGGAAGGGTGGACGGGCTCCAAGAAAATGTCCCACGAGGCAGCAGTGCCATTTGGAAATCTCGTCATCTAGCAGGCCCTTGGGGCAGAAGCCTACCCTGGAATCATCAACGATGGTGGGAGGGACAAAGTGCAGGGAGTGTCTGTCTGAGGTGACAGAGGGACTGCCGGAGAAGAGGGAACACCAAGTGTTGGGAGGGGGGGGTACAATGGGGGTGTACATGGCTGGGAGGAGAGGTTAATGCAGGGTGTGAGGGAGGAGAGGTTAATGCATGGTGTGTGCGTGATGCGGGGGGTGAAGCAGAGGGGGAGGTAGCAATGTTAGGTGGTTTATGGATAGCAAGTGCAGGGTTGGAAGAAGGGGAAGAGGATGTAGCAAGAGAGGGGGTTGGGGTAGCGATTGCAGCGTCGGGGTAGGCAGCAAGCAGGGCTGCCGGAGGGGGCGGAGTCATCTCTTCCGGCTACTCATTCCACTCCATAACTTAAAAACTTAATCCTTCTTTATTTGATTATAATGAGGCATTTATTGTTTGAGAGGTTCTTTCATTTTATTTTTGTGTTTGAGAAGTTATTTCATTTTGTTTGAAAAGTTTATTAGTTTCTATTGCAATGTTCTACAGCGCCTTAAACTTCTTTAGTATGAAATTCAGTACTTATATTCCTTATTTTGCTCAGGGACTACACTAATCCGTACCTCCCAGTTGCTCCATCTGCCATAGATAGCAGTGGTCAGGTAAGTCAGTGGTAACACCGTAACAAGAGATTCATGGGTTCATATTCATTTTATGTGGAATCTATGGTGCCCCTCAGAGTATAGGATGGTCCACATGCTGTATAGTACTTGTGTACATTCTGGGGATCCAGAATGCAACGTTTGCTGCTTCCCACCTAAAGAAATCTCCCATCAACTACATAAATCCAATCACATGATGGTAACTATCCAGTCCATAATCTATGATTGACTGGTCACAACTCACAATCATACAAGCAGTTCTATTTAGGCATTCAATATCTCATAGGCATAATTTTTTTGCTCCACTTTTCTTCAGTGTTTGTATATACCAACTTTCTTTTGTAAGCCGTCGATTCTTATACTGAATGAGTACATTTGGTTTTCTTTTCATTTTGTTGATTCAACTGTGAGGCTATCCCTTTCCTGTCAGCATGCTCCATAATGGCTGCTCATATTTGCTTTGAAAATGCAGTTTATTGTGGGCCTCAATGGGAAAAAGCAAGAACCTGAGAGTAATGTTCTTCTTGCAACTATTGAAAAGATGCAGTGTGCGGTGAACGTCGATATTTTATACATGGTATTTTCAATTACTACTTGTACTTCCAGATTCTGTATTAATATATGCAAAATAGAACACTAATTCATTCTCGGCAGGTGTTTTCTGCATGTGGACCTGTCCAAAAGATTGCCATGTTTGAGAAGAATGCAGGATGTCAGGCATTGATTCAGTACCCAGGTAACCTTCAAATATTACTCGGATAACAAGCCCTAGATGTTTCAACAAACACCCTTGTATGTTGCTGACACTTTTTGTTTTTGGATACGAGTACGTTGCTGATTTTACTTCTGCACCAGTCTTCATAAAAGTTACTGGTTTATTCTGTTTAACAGAAGTGGAATTTCCAGTCCTTCGCAAACCATTTATTGCTTGGTTTTTGACTTCTCAGCATCATATTTGGCTGATGGATCTGTAATTGTCTTCCTTTTTTTTTGGGGGGGGGGGTGTTTGGGGGTTATGCAATCTGGGGTTCCAAACATGATTAGACACAAATCAAATAGTAATTGATGGCAAATCCATAAATTTTGGATGGTCCAGCATCTTATATGTAAAATAACAAGTGAGGGGCTAAACTGGAACTGAAATTTAGAAGTGGAGGGCTTTTCTGGAACTATAAAATAGAGATAGGATATGAATGGACTTAAGAAACTAAGAAAGTAAGGGTCTTTTAGTAATTACCAGAAAAGTCGGTTCTTATTTTAAAGAAGTACTGTTCTTCTTCTTGAAGGTTGTGCTTGGCGCATTGGTCAAGTGCTCACTTGCTGAACGCTTGGTCACGGGTTCAAGTCCTGGAAACCCCCCCTGGAAACAGGGGTAAGGCAGCGTACATTTGACCTTCCCCAGACCCTGCTAAACGCGGGAGCCTTGTGCACTGGGTACGGCCTTTTGCTGTTCTTCTTCTTCATGATAGGAAGGAGAGTGGTGGAGAACAAACTTGATTTCAAAAGGTAGAACTCGATCAAACATTCTTGGTTTGATCTGGAACTTTGATGGCATTTCCCTAACCCTCTGGTCTGTTAAATAACTCAATAAGCCACTCGAATTTGCAACACGATACTTAATAAAATTCCCTGAAGTAAGATCTGGCAGTAGTGCAGGAACCAGCCTGGTTTGCAGGTTTGGTTCTCAGAATAGAAGGGGCTTTCAGGTCTGGGTTTCAGGGGTTTAATTGCCTATAGGAGAATGACTCACACCAGAATAACAGGCCGAAAGGATTGAGTACGAGGGAGATTGATCACTCACCTATGGGCTGTTGCTATCGTTAGTTGAAGAAAAATTAGTGAAGTTGGAAGGTAACAGCAGGAAAAGAAATAGAAATCAGTTCAATATCAAAGCAAGGAAGAATAAGAGTACAACTTGGAATGGGAAGGAGTCGAACCAGGAAAGTTGAGATGGAAGGAGGGGATACGACCAACCAATAGGCTCTCTCACCACACAACACAGCAACTCAACTACTTTCTTGAAATCATTCTTTTCGGTCCTTCTCTATTGTCTTACAAGCATGGATCGAAAACTCGACCGAAACCTGTCGAAACCGTTGAGTTGTCTCGGTTTCGTCAGGTTCTGAGATGAATTACCGTGTAACTTTAAAAAAGTTCCAAAACTCGACATGGTTTTGACCGAAACCGACGGCTTCGGTCGAAACTTGGTTGAACCAGTCGAAACCATAGCCTTTTGAATACCTTTTTCCTTGGCTGAACCTTATCTCCGGTTTCGGTCGAAACTTGGTCGAGCCGGTCGAAACCATAGCCTTTTGAATACCTTTTTCCTTGCCATATCAAGGTTATTTTTGCATCTTCTTCTCCATTCAACTCATCTCTTCATAACCTTGCCATACACTTCCTTTTTTTTTGGGTAGAAATACAGTAGTAAAAGGGGTGAAAAGGAAATGCAATATCCAAAGGACAAAGTGATTTTTCTAAAAAGTTTGGAAGAAGGCAACCTGTAATTCCTGCCATTTCGTGATAGTACAAATTATGAGATCCACCCTCCATGCTACTTAAATAAAGGATTACCTAAAAAAAATTTATTGAATTCATCTAGAATGACCATGGTATTGTTTTCAGGATCGGTCACCTTGGAAATCAATATGGGATTGGATAAAGATCAGTGTATCGGTCGGCATCGGAAGTTTTTCTATGGAAAGTTTTGAGTAAGGATTTGAATACTAAGGTGAGAGTTCCGGAATTTTAAAGCATATTGATACTTTGTGGCGTGTGAAAAAAAGGATTGGCATATTGATACTTTGTGTCTGTATCGTATCAGCGCATACGCTAGTAAACTTGGGTCAACCACAAGTACCATTTTCAGTGATTTTTTGGTGAAAGTAATTTATGGATTGTGTTTAAAATGTGAAAAATAGGCAACCTGCAAAAAATCAGACCTAAAAAACCTTGTTTTGGCTAGGTCAAAACCCGAGTTTTTTTTCCTTGCTTACAAAGCATATATAAAGAACAAAAAAGATGACTAAGACTGAAATAGGACTTTCCTCTAACTAGGAAACGATTATCCCCCTACATATCTATCCCAAACAAAATTAAAATAAAATAATCAAAAATAAAAAAAATTAACCCCAAAAGAAACAAGTAAATCATTACCAGCCCTTATTAGACCAAAAACCTGCTTTGGGACCGGTTCACCTTGGTCTGGGTTTCCAGATTGGGTCATGCCAGTCCAACCATGATTGCGCTACTGTATCAGGGGGAGATTTGAATTAGATGTTCTCTCCTTTAAACTGTTTGAAGGGCTAAATGATGGGGATAATTTGTAGTGATCATTTTTCATTGATGGGGAAGTGTTTCTGAAATATGTATTTCAGGGTATGAATTAAGCACTCTTAAATTTTAGGGGTTTCTAAACCTTTGTTTTAAAGAATGGGTTTTCAGGGATTTTTTTTTGTGATTAATTACTGCACTAGCCTCTCTTTTGTGGGACTTCAGGTGGTGGGACAGATTTGACGAAAACAAAGCTGCTGGACAGATCTCTGTGGTTCATTTCTTAGATTGCAAAGATATATCTCTGCCTGTCCTTACCTTCAATGCGCCATATCATAAATGGCCTGTGAGGAAATCTACTTACAGCATCTTTTGAGCTAGCAAATCTCTATGTCTGTCCTTTATTTATTTGTTTTTTAAAATTTTATTTATAACTACAGTAACTTTTCTCTTTATATGTCGATTTCCTTGAATTATACATGAGTCATTTAAGCTCTAATTGTTGCACCTGAAACATATTCCCTATGAGTGAACGCATGAAGGTTCAATGCATGACGTCCAAGACAAAAGTCAAACATGCATAGCTATTACAAATTTGGAATGCCCTTGATGCAGTGGCACTCAAATGGTTGGACCAGCATGACCGTGTTTGGAAACCCAAGCCCAGATGGGACCAGCCCAACTTGGGTTTTGGTCTAATAAGGGCTGGTAGTAGTTATGTACTTCTTTTGGTTATTTCCTCTTATTATTTTATTTCTCTTGATAGAGTCGTAGGAGATAGGCTAGTTAGTTTGGAATTCTATATTTTAGTTTTAGAGTTGGCATAGGAATTTTTGTTTGTTTTGTTTCCTTCTCTTTTTATATATCTACTTATAATCGTCAACAGGTTGGAATGAAAATAGAGTTGGAGTGATGCAGTATCACTTGGCTGGTTGGACTGGCATGATAGGCTTTGGAGACCCAAACCAAAACAGAACTGGTCTAATGGTTTTTGGTCCAACAAGGGTTGGAATTAATTTATTTACTTCAGTCTTTTATTTTGAGTTGAGTACATAGGAGTTAGAGTTAGAGTTTCTTATTGCAAGTTGTTATTCTAGTTTCACAGTCTAAATTAGGAGTCATGTTATTTTTCCGTTTATATAGTTGCATGTAACCCAACAATGGGCAGTGAAGTGAATTGAATAGAAGTTTGTTGAGTTTACTCTTTGAGAGTGTGTGATTGTGTGATCTCTTTCCTCTTCCCCTGCAACTATTCTCTTCTCCTAACCGGCCCTCCACCATTGAGTATACCTTATTGGGTGTGGGGTGCTGTGGCCTGCTGGTCACTGTGTTCTCTTTCTCTTTTCTTCTTTCTTCTCTTTCCCCTATCAGTCCTGTCCCCTTCCTTCCATGTGAACTCCCCTAGTTTTTTTTTTCTTCCTTTGTTCCTTCTCCTTCCATTTTCCCTTTCTTCTTCTTGCTATACTGTCATCAACTCCCTGTTCTGTCTGTTCCAGCGATACTGCAGTCTCCAATGATTGGGTATCAATCTCCCCCATTTCTACTCCTTTCCCTCTCAGATTTTGAGGATTGAGGCCTTACCTTAGGGCGATCCATCTTGCTGAACCTGAGCTCCAAAGCTTGTTGGAATAGTGGGTTTCAGAGTCACTTTCAGATCTGATTCTAAGCCTACCTGCAGAAGCTCAGTCATATCTCTTTTGAATAAACTTGATTTCCGGTATCATTATTTCCCATCCTTAAAGAGGTCTCTGTGTTACACATCCATGCCTAAAATCTTAGATCGAACTGAAACCTACATAATGAGTTTTATCAACTGAATTGAAAGACGGTTGCCACTGGACTGCATCGGAAGGTAGAAGACAACCTCTTTTGGTTGCTTTTAATCCTCTTTATCCCCTGATTTCCCAGATTGCTCCTCCATATTTCTTTTAACCCCTTTTGCCCTTATTTTAGCTCATATTCCTATTTTGCCTTTTCTCATTAATTAAAATCCCTTCCTTATCCTTTCTCTTTTGTCTACCTAGATACCCTTTTAAGATTCCATCTATTTATCAAGCTGCCATTCTCTTATAAACTTAAAAATATTTTCTGTTTTGTCACTGAGCTCTTGATTTGAGTCTTCTATTACTTGGGTGGGCCCATAGCGAAACCCCGGTATCGCATCAGCCCTATATCACCGTAGGTCTCCTTCCAATTTATTCATCATTATGAGCATTCTTACTTTGTATATCTGTATATGCTTAATCATGAATGTTATGGCAAACGAAACCTTGAGGAAACCCCTGATTAACAGTTGATGGCACCCCCTTCCTCTCCCCCCCCCAAATAAAAACTGCCTCTATCCTCAGAGGCAGCTAATATGTTTAAAAAAAAAAAAAAACATGTATAGCAAAGGTGATACCATAATGACACATGGAAGACACATTCACATAAACTATTTTCCTTGATGGAGATCTTGTTGCAATGGCCAATGGAGACAGATCAATCAGACCCCATTTTGTGTAGCAGGACATCTGCCACTCTGTAATTGCTTCTCTTTGTTATAGTCTTACTTGCCCTATGATTATACGTTATTCTTGCACTTCCTCCTATATAAATTGCCAGATATGAGGTACTGTACTAAGGGTGTAAAGTTTTGCAGATGTTCAGACAGCCATAGCTGCCAAGGAAGCCTTGGAGGGGCATTCCATCTATGATGGGGGGTTTTGCAAGCTTCACCTCTCATATTCCCACCATACTGATCTCAATGTGAAGGTACACTCAATTAAACCCCTGCAATCCCCTGCAATTGTAGTTGAAGGTTTTTCGAACTTTTTCAAATGTTAATTGATACTGCTGGATCCCTAGTATTATAATTTGAAACCAATGAAAAAATAGTGGATGCCTGACATCTGCAACCTGCTGATATCTTTCTTGATCATCTATTTCATATTGAGCATCCACTCGGGAAGCAACATCTCTGATGGCTACAATCATGTAATCCTGTTTCTAGAGTGAAAGTTAATCACCCAATCTAGAACCAACCTGTTCTGTAATCCGGTTGGTGAGTTTGGGCTGTAAGGTGGTTGATTTCTGTTCTGGTGGCTACTCTCTTTGGTAGGAAGCTGGGTTAAGAACTAGGTATAAGGGCTCCAACTGTCCAACAGAAACTTGGTGTGGCGGCGGGTTGGTTTCCAGTCAGGATGGCTAATCAGGTTGGGTTTAGCTGCACCTGCCTTTTTCTTTATTTTGCCAAGGGTGTACTAGGTGGGGCCAAACAAATAGGGTGATCTTTGTGTGTGCCTGATATGCATGGTCCCCTTAGACTGCATTCCATATCTATCTGACGCCCATATTTGCCAACCACCAATATGAAAATAATCTGCTTCCTTTGTCCAAGAGCATCTTCTGGGGGCTTTTGATTTAGGGAACAATTATGTCGCCAAATTGCAAAGCAAAATATGGTTCTGGTCTCCCTCTAACGTATTTTTTCTTTGGATATAATTCCCAACAAGCATCGAGTGTTGATTGATATTTTGATTTCAGGTCAACAACGACCGAAGCAGAGATTACACGATTCCTGGTACTGCAATTTACAGCACCCCACCCTCAGTTCTGGGGCAACAGCCAGTTCAAATGGTGTTTCCTGCTGCAACTCAATACAATGGGAATCAATTTGCTCCAGCAGCTGATGGAATCATGGGTGCTCGGCCTTTGGCAGGATGGGCACCAGCTATTGCATCCATACCCCAGCCTGTGCCCAACCATCTGTCTAATAATACTTACATGCTACCGGCAGTCTTGCCTCCAGAGATGGGCCTGGGTGCAACGCAATTTCAGAGTGGCCAACCATCTGTAACAGTTTTACATTATGGCCAGTAACTTGCACCTTTTTTTTTATTAGGGGGGGGGGGTGGTTGAAATGTTTTGTGATCCCTTTGTATCTGGTCTTTGCATAATTTTCTTTTATTTGTTTGTTGTAGCAGTCATCCAGACAGTCAACTATGCAATCTGACCACAATAAGATGATTGATATCCATTGAGTAGTTTTATTGATTCACCATTTTTTTTTCCTCCCTTTTGTCTCCCCGGACTCACTAGATGTTAATCTCCGGTATTCACCATTGAGAATTTGAGATTTTTAAATTCAGGTGTGGCCTAATGAATCAAGACTGTTGTTCACAGATGCTGCTTTTCACTTCCCTTTTATGGGAAGAACCAGAATTTGTGACATATTGTAATATTGTGATCGGGCTCCTTTTGACAATATAATAGATGGGCTGCTTCTAGTTCTCTTCGTTTGATGCTTCACCCCATTTAACAAGCTTTTTCTAGTGCAACACACTTTCAGCTAAATTACTCATTATAGAATGCAAAATTATCGAAGAAACAAGAGGAGTTTTGAATCAAGAATGGGTTGTGCAGCACCTGACATTACTTTTTCCCCCGGAGTAGCTGTTGTTAGGGCAACTCCTCCAGATCTTGGTGCACCGACCACTTCAACATAGGAATTTTTACCCAGTTCCATCAGTGAAGAATGCTCTATGGCCTTTATGCTGGGAAAGAAAAGATATTAATTAAGCAAAAAAGAGGATACATTTTGTCTGTTACAACTTACTATACCGTGCAGAGTGAGCAAGATCATGTGCCATAGAAATAAGAAGTCTGTCTTTTTTTTTGTTTTTTAACAATATTTACAGAAGGAAAAGCTTTAAGAAAAGAGTGAATATTTCACAAAAAGGTAAATATCTCCCAAGGCCATTTGAAAACATCCTCTGTAAGCCAACGAACCATGTCTTCACAGTTTGTCCAAGTCTCCAACCTTTTATCAGTCAAGTCTTTGGTGAGTCCTAAGCCTGAAAGAAGGAAGACCTTTTATTTCTTCCTCCTGAGCTGTTCCTGCAAAACCAAAGTCCATAGAAAACAAAAATAAATGATTGATTTAAAATTGCTATAGAAGCCCATCCTGCTTTACCAGAATCTGCTAAGAAGCTTCCATCACATATTAATGTCAACACCTCTGGCTGTGTGGCTTCCAGGTAGTATTCCATAGAAATCTTAGGGAGTGTGGTGGTCATGGGGTATGTGAAAAGAGTTTGAGATTTGTTATCCAACAGTGAATGTTGTTCATGAGATGATAGGAATTGGGTGGGAAATGTAGGGAATGACAATGATTATTCCTAGTTATCCATAGGAAATAACATGTGATGGAGAAAACAAATAGGAAAAATTTCTTATCTAGAGTGGAGTTTTGGTTTGAAAAAATGTAGATTGGATACTAGGTTTATTAGAGAAGAGCCATGGAGATGTTCAGCTCTTAGTCCCAGAGGTCCTGCTGCCCAGATGTGCTTAGAGAATGGACATGAGAGAAAAAATGCTACACAGTTTCCTACTCAAAATTACAAAAGACACAAAAATTATCAACTTTTAGAAAGTTTTTGAGGAGATACATTGTTGGGAGTCCTTTGTTTAAAAGCTTCCAACAAAAACATTTTGAATTTTGGGTGAGTGGGAAGTGAATTTTGGGTGAGTGGGTGACTTCCAAAGTATTTTCCAAAGGGTTGGATGGTTGGTATTATTAGCAGTATTTCCATCAAAGTTGGTGAAACCAGTACATAGAAATTTAGCTGCAATTTTAGTGGTAAGGATACCATTATTTGCAAAGGGGTAGAAAATAAAATCCGAATGAGGATTATTTGCAACAGGGATCTTGATGATGATTGAGGCAATGGAGGGGGGGGGGGGGAATGGTAGTAATGAGGGGTATATTCCAAGATCGATTAATCAATAATTCTGATACATGGATCCTTTCAAAACAAAGTAGGCAAAACTGAGGTTCTCATAGAGGAAAAAGAAAGTAAGAGGAACGAAGAATAAAAATGAAAAAAAGGAGATAAGAGAAGTGAGAAATGGATAATGAAAGTAAGAGGAAAGAGGATAGCCCAGGAAATCAAGAAAATATAAGCTACATAGTGTCGGCAACATGGATCCTTGCCCTCCAATAGGCTCTATCTGAGGTCATACTTGGCACAAGTCCCAAACTATGCATGTCATTCTTCACAACCTCTCATATGGTCTTTTTAGGCCTGCCCCTAGCTCTTTTAGCTCCATCAATCGGGATCAGATAACTCATCCACATTGGGGCATCCCTAGGCCTCCGTTGAACATGGTCATACCACCTTAGACGACATTCTCGGAGCTTGTCACTGATCGGGGCGACTCCCACATTAACTCTAATACATTCATTCCTCAATTTATCCTTCCTAGTTTTGCCGCACATTCATCTTAACATCCTCATCTCTGCAATACATAGCTTCGCTATATGACACTTCTTAAGTGCCCAAAATTCTGCCCTATACATCATAGCTGGCCGGACAATAGTCCTATAGAATATATCGGTCACACAATACTCTGATCGCATCTCTCCACTTCATCCATGTCACTTTAATTCTCTATGCCACATCATCATATATGTCACCTTCTTTGCAAGACACTAGTTTTCTAATATTGTTTTCATATAGCTTTCACTACGTGTAAGCCAATACACTAAATGTTTTATAAACCTATTAGAGGGCACCATTACTAAATGCTTTATAAACCTAGTGGGCAAGTCTTGGCGTGGTTCAATTATGCTATTGCAACCTGTTTGAAGGTTCAAAACTCGGAAATAACCTCTCTTGTGAAACAGGGGGTAAGGCTCCTACAAAATCATTGCAAAAATAATGGCAAATCGACTCACGCATTACCTCCCCAGCTTCATCTCTCCCAACTAGGCGGCCTTCATCCAAGGATGACAAATCACCGACAACATATTGATTGCCCATGAGATTTTCCATTTCCTAAAAAGGAAAAGAGCTGGTCATTCTAGCTTTGTAGCTATGAAACTAGATATGTCTAAGGCCTATGACAGGGTGAAATGGATTATGCTAACAAAAATTCTCGACTTTCTTGGGTTCCTTGTCAAAAGGACGAATTTGATCAAGTCCCTCGTTAGTACTACCTCCTTCTCCTTTAAAATAAATGGCAGTCCTTTTGGCTACTTTAAACCTTCAAGGGGCCTAAGACAAGGATGTCCTCTCAGCCCTTACCTTTTCCTCCTCACTAGGGAAATACTCTCCCGTCTGCTTGGTGCTGTTAGGGACACGGGAACTTTTAAAGGAATCAAAATTGCAAGAAATGCCCCTGAAATCACACATCTCCTTTTTGCTAATGACACCTTCATTTTCTGTAGGAACTCTAAAGAAGATGTCCTTACTATCAAGGCCGCTCTTGAACTCTTCTCTAACCTGACTGGCCAGGAAATAAATTTCTCTAAAAGTGAGCTTTTCTTTAGTAGGAATACCAGTTTTGAAAAAAAAAGAAGAACTTGCAAACTGATGGGCATGAAGGAGATGAACCCTAATTCCCTCTACTTGGGAACCAAGCTTTTCCACCACAAGTCCAAGGTGAAGGAATTAGAACCCCTTGTCCAACGCATCAAATCAAAATTGAGCCTTTGGAAGGCAAATTGCCTTTCTCTTGCTGGAAGGGGTGTATTAATACAATCAGTCTTGGCCTCTATACCTTCTTACCAAATGACCTATTTTCTGTTCCCACAAAAAATATGCTCTTCCCTAGATTCAATCTCTTTAAATTTCTGGAACAACAAACCACCAAATAAACACAAAACCAACCTAATTGGTTGGGATAAAATCTGCACTCCCAAAACTATGGGTGGACTAGGGTTTCGTAATTCCCACATCCATAATAAAGCCCTCATAATTAAACTAGGCTGGAGACTACTAAATGAAAATACTACTCTATGGGCTAGAGTAATCAAAGCTATATACAACTATCAAAAAAAAAAAAAAATCAAAGCTAAATACTTCTCCAACACTTCCATTTTTAATCCAAAAGTGGCAAAGAAGAGAGGCACATGGATATGGAATAGTATTGTTTCTGTTTTACCTGACCTCAAAAAAATTGTGTGGAGAAGAATTGGGAATGGAATGACCACCAATTGTTGGTATGACCCGTGGGTCCCTACTATACCGGGGCACTGTATACCTCCAAATCTTCAAAACCATTCCTACTATATGGTAAGTGATCTCACCATCAACCAAAACTGGAATTATGAAATCCTTTCACGTATACCCAACTGCCTGAATC
This sequence comes from Telopea speciosissima, assembly GCF_018873765.1. Lineage (NCBI taxonomy): Eukaryota > Viridiplantae > Streptophyta > Magnoliopsida > Proteales > Proteaceae > Telopea > Telopea speciosissima. The sequence continues at coordinate 48,847,322 of NC_057917.1, read as the reverse complement.
ATGAAATATCTAAATTGCATCTTTCTGATTCTATGGACTGCTGGAGATGCTCTCTAACAAAAGATGGCAGCTTCTCTACCCGGAATGCTGCACACCTTTTAAATCCACTTTTTTCAAAATAGGCCCCGTGAATCCAAATGGTGGCGCTTTTTCTGAAAACTAAATATCCATTCGAAATTTAAAATGTTTTTTTGGCGTGTATTGCATGCAGGTTTACCTGTCAAGGCCACTCTCTCAAAGTGGACATCGATTGAGCCTACATGTGTTTTTTGTGGTGCTCATGATGAATCCCACTGGCATCTCTTTCTATCTTGTGAATGGACTAAGCGTATCTTGGCCTGCGGACCCCTCGGACTCAGAACTGAGCACCTAAGAAGCTCTAGTCTGTCACAGCTTTGTGCTACCCTCTTCCAATCCAAGACCATGGATAAACCAACAACTATTTGGTTTTTTTCAGTTTTCATTATTACCTGTTATTTCATTTGGACTGTAAGAAACAAAGTAATCCACAAGATGGACTCAGCAGACCCTACCCCTGTACTCAAACTTGTTACCAAATGGATTAAAGATCTTCATTTAAGACCACCACTGATGCACAGCCACATGCTTGATAACATTGTGAATACATACAATGATGTAGATGCATCCACTAACGCTAACCAGGTTATGAACTTACCTATTTTATGTTGTGCAGGTCTTTCTGAACCAAATGTAGGCCTAATAGGATGGGCTTACTGCATTTTGCTAGAAAACCAGAGTGTTTTAACATCTGCAGGGTTTGCCACTTCAACTGACGAAATGAAGGCTGAGCTGATTGGAATCTTGCCATGCTGTGAATGATGGAATCCAACTAAAAGAAATCTGGATCACTAACAAGAACCTTCATAACTTTTTGGTTGCCAAGCAGATAATCACCATTCCTTGGCAAATTGTTCCGAGTTTTTTTGAACTAGCTGAACAAACCTCAAACTTTACAAGTGTACAATTTAACTATAAAAATAATATATGGACTAGTAGAATGCGCTCCCTTGCTACTTTCTCTATCACCAACAGGAATGTTATCCCCCCCTTACTCTATGATGTAAATATGTTTTTCTCACTCTAATGTTAATACAAGTACTGTTTCCATAAAAATAAAAATAAAAACAGGGGGTAAGGCTGCAAACATTTGTCCATCCCAGACTTTGAGTAGCATGTGCACCCACACACACATTTCAAAAACATTTTTTTTATCAAGGTTTCGAAAAAAATGATATCAACAAGAATATTGGGCAAATGTTCTCTCCCTCGGGCGCAATATTAGCTTGCATACCTAATAAAAATTCTTGCAGACCTGCATAAGAGAACCCAAACATTAGTGTTCAAATTTAATTTTTGCTCTTTTTAAAAACCTTATTTTTGAAGTCTAACTTGAGGTAACCATGCAATGATTGAGATCGATTCAAAAGCTCCAAATTGGATTGTAAATCGATGAACTTGACAAGAGACATTGATCGATCACATAAGCAAATATGAGTCAGGGTTGGTTCTCTGCTAGAATCAGAGCTTGTATAAAAAAAAATTGAACTTTTTACTTGTACATAGAAAACGGAAAATCAAACCTTAGTCAGACCTCAGAACTTCCAGATAGGAAGAAAAACCCTAGTACGTGAAATCTGGAGAACCTACGGCAAACTTTTTTTAAAAAGATTGAACACGACTCCAAGTTAGCCTTCAAAAATATAGTTTTTAAAAAGAGCAAAAATCAAATCCAATAGGTCTAGATCGGGTAAGAACCACCACTTCGGAAGCAAAACTCAAGATGGGAAATCAATGAACCAACATTACAAATTTACAATACGAGATAACTAACATTTTTTTTTTATTTATGGAAATAAAGATATTTAAACTATCAGAAGGGTACTTTTGTACAATAGTCTAGACTACTAGGGGTATAGGGGGCATTTGCAACAAAACATCTAAACCAGTTAAGCAGAGAAGGATTGGTGAAATGTTTGAAAGAGACATCATTGGTTCGCTCCAGAATCTTCAAAAAATAAGTTAGGACTTCAAAAGGCCATGGAGATAGGGATGGAGTTGGAAGAAGTCCAGATAGCGCCTCATTATAGCACCAAACTTCTTTCAGCTTCAAACCTCTCAAGGCAGCAAAATCTAGCCCATTCAGGATTCCAGCCAACTCTGGTTCCAATTCATGATTGTTTTTACTTCGGCTGGCTGTCAAGAAAAGGAGTTTGCCATCTATAAAAAAACCAAAGGCCCATCCAGATTTACCTATGTCTCTGGAATCAAACCATGCACATAACAAAATAGGAAAGTCTAATATAGGTAAATCAAACCTAGGAATGGGAAAAAGGTTAGAATTAGCTGAATTAGAAGATGATAAGACATCCACTTTATTGAGGGGGGGGGGGGTAATATTCATATCCAATAACCACTGGTCAATTCTTTGCAGCACCTGACCATGGTTAGGTTTGATAGAGTTAAACACAATTGTTTCTAACATGCCAAATAAAATAGCAAGTAATAATAACAACAGAAAAAAACCAAATGAGAGAAGGCTTGTCAAGCTGTCGGCCTAGCAAGGCAGAGATGCAGAAATGTCTGATAGATGGGAATGATATGAATTCAGTCCTCAGATCCAAAGGACCAACTACCCAGATGTGCTTAACCCAGTCACAAGAGAGGAAGATATGCCAGAGGGTCTCATTACAAGTGCCACAGAGAGCACAAGTGGGGTCGATCTGAGTCCATTTCAAAATAGAATCCTTAACCGAAATCCCTGCATTTAATACACGCCAGAAGAAAATTTTAAGCTTAGGATGAAGTTTGAGTTTCCAAAAAAATTTCCACCATGCGATAGTAGAGAAATCAGTTAAAGAATTACTTGAATGTGTTGGTGGTGAAGATGTCCAACACTCTCACAAAATAGCGCGGGCTAGAATGGGTGCAGGGCGTGCCAGAACCTTTAACGCAGGCTCAAATGGGCTGGGGTTGTTGCCTATCTGACTGCCAATCAGGGAATGTAGGGTTCCCTCATGCTTGAGTTAACTCTAAGGACCTTTGGGTTAGACGTTGAAGGTGACGGTCTCAATGGGATTCACCCAAAAGCACACAAAAATGAATGACAAGGAGCTATGTGGTATATAAAGACAAACACAGAATTAAATAACTAACCAAACAATGGAAAAGTACACAAACCAATTGTAGATCATACCACACTGTTGGAGATGAATGAATTCCCTGATCCTTCCTCTCAATGGCTGATCTACTGACAGTAAGTACACTCCTCAGATGAAGATAAAGAAAACTAAAATGGAAAGCTAGTAAATGGAAAACTAGTAAACATTAAGAAGTAAATGCCAAGAGTTGTAGTTGTAGTGTGTGTCCTCTTCTGCGCGACAGCCCTTGGCCTTTATAGTAGCTTCTAATCTCCTGGTTAGTGGCGGCTGCCTCCTCTATAGTGGCTTTCATGCCTATTTTCCTGCTCACCACGTGGCCCACTACCACGGCGTCCCTTGATTCTCCCTTGGCCCACGCTAATGTGGGGGTAGTGGCCTTTATCTCTACCTCCTTGAAAATAGGAGACGTTACCCTGTGGGAGATATTCCCTCAACCAACTTTGACATAATCAACCCATGTCACCCTGACTGCTGATGTGTCACTCATCATGAAACGGCCCCAACAATTGCCCCTCACAACCTCTTGAGGCGGTGCCACGTGGCCCAACCAGCATTAGGAGGTTGTGTGATTCCAACGCCAGTCTTTGAGGTTCCCCAAAAATCTACTGATTGCAAAGCCTGCCACATCAGATTAACGCGTCTTTGCTGATTAATTCTTGCTTCCCTTTGATCAACACGTCACCCTTGCGCCGCCTTGGCTGCTACCTCAACCATCGGCCTTCTTCCCAGCAGACATGGTAATTATACCATCCTTTGAAATTTGAATTTCAAACTGGCGTCATAACTCCTTGTCTTGGGTTTTCCTTTTAAATGCATAGAAACCCTTTGAATTTCTCTCCGTTACTGCTCATCTTCTTCTCCAACTACTCTCTTCTTGATCCTGCATGCGCCGTGGAAGACCTTCCTCCCTTTCCTGCAATCTCCCAGAGAGAGCGAGAACTGGAAAGGACCCTGAAAGTGAAGCAAGCCCAACTTCCAATCTCCTCTCGTTTTGAGGTACTTATCCCTAACCCTGAGCCCCCCCCCTTGTTTATGCTTGGGCCCACTCAACCTTTTATGCCAGTCCCAATCCCCAACTTTCCTCAGCACAAGGAGGAAGCCATTCTTCTCTGCTTCCCCACTCCTTTTAATTCCAAGCCAAAGCTTTTCAGTCGCCTCTGGCCATCCTATCTTCCTGACTGGGAGGCATGGGTGGACCGCGTTGTGGACACCCAGTGTGACCGCCTTTCTGCCCTAGGGATCCTTGATGCTGTAGAGATGTCCAGCGTCGCCATCCCTCCTGATCTTTCCTTATTGCAGGCTGCCCTCCACTTTTGGTCTAGTTCTACTAACACTTTTCTCTTCCCTTGTGGTCCCATGAGCCCTACCCTCCTAGATGTAGGTGCCCTGACTAGTCTTAAGGTCATCGGCCCTAAGTTCCATGGGGCATCTGTTGGGACCTTAGACCTCAACGGCTATGAAGAGCACCATGACCTGGATTTTACCAAGAAGGCCAGCTATGGCATGCATCTGTCCACTGTCCGCCAAACCAAGGGTCCAGTTTCTGAGGCCAAATTTGTGGCCTTTCTTCTCTTTTGGATTTGCCGTTATCTTGCCTATGTCAAGTCCAACAAGATTGCCAAGACTTACCTTCGTCTGGCAAATGTCTTATCTCGAGGACGTTCCATAGATCTTGCCTCATTTGCTCTGGCGTCGCTTTACCGCGGCTGTAGTGCTATAGTCTGTTCCAACTTTGAATCCGACGGCGGTCCCTTTTGGTTGCTACAGATCTGGCTACATGCCTACTTTCCCTCTTTTACACTCCCTCCCCCATCTTTGAGTGTCGAACGATCGGCCCCTACTTTATGAAAGAACTGAAGGAGGAAGAACAACCCTCCCTGAAGGACTACCATTCCTTCTTTCTCAAGCTAGAGAAATCATGCTCCCCTGCCTTGTTCATGCCCTTCCATATGCACAAAGATCTCCCTTCTTGGTTGTCAGATGCCCTGCATAGCCCTCAGTCTGCCCTTGAGTTGTGACGTAAGTTCCTAGTTTGCAGGGACCTCCACTTTGGTGTGACCTTAGAACCTTCAGGAAATAATGTGTGGGGTGGAAGTATACAACCCTCAATGTTGCGCCCGCCAGTTCGGCCTTTGGCAGTCCGTTCCTCTCCCCTACTACTTTTCTGAAAACAAGGGTGGGCCAAACCGGCCTATTTTGAGGAAACCAGATCAGATTGACGGCGTTACCTCCATGAGTGATTTTATCATGTCTAGCTTCTTCTCTCAGCCTTTTGACCCTGAGCCCTTAGCCTCTCCTGAGTTCTTAGCTTGGTGGTTCATCTTTTTTGCTATCTTGGTTGCTGAAGCCCTCCCACCAGTCACTGATGACGCTGATTCTAACTCCGATTTGCAGATGGAGGACATCAAAGGCAAAGGCCCAACCCAGCATGTTCCAAGTAAGTCACTCTTGAACTCAATCCTACGGTATGAGGAGGCTTTTGGTATCAAGTACCACCCAGACCGAGGTATTATGCAGAGGTGCCATGACCTGGCCGTAGACCGAATCTGACGCAAAAAACATGAGGAATTCCTAGCCCGGCCTGTGAATGCTCGCAAGGTTGCCAAAAGGGCCTATGTGGACATGAGCAGCTTTGACTTTTTTTTCAAGGCCTTCATGGACATGCAACCACCCCTTCCTGACGCCGGCCTGGGCGTGGCTGAGCTCGTAAATCCCCACCTTTGGATGTGGTCAGGTGGTGTTGAATTTGCTGGCTCATACGCCGATGACCACGAGATGACTCGTACGAGGCATGCCGTTCAGACCGTTAACCCTGCTAAGCATAGTATCCCTGTTATCTTGCATATCCTTACATGCTTTTGGAATTAACTGACTGTCTGTTTTGTGTTCTCAGAGGCCCGCCCTGCTCGGTCTGTTCCTTCTCATCAAATTAGTACTGATTTTCCTCTGAAGCGCAAACCTCCCTCGTCGGCCCCCATCAGTCCGCTCTCCACAGGTCAGACCCAAAGAAAGAAAAAACAAGTTATGAAGAAACCCCCTCGGAAGCAATCCCTCAGAGAAGCAACCCCAAACAAGGAGGCCTCAGAGGTACCATCAGGTCTGAGGTGCTCCAAGTGCAACTTAGAGAAAGCCCGCTCGTCGTCCTCTCCAACCCTCCTGGACCTTGCCTTAGACTCAGAGGAAGGCACCCCTATTGCGGGCTCCCATGAGGAAGCGGCCTCAAAATCTCCTGCTTCTGCTGTTTCATCCCTTTTTTCAAAGGTTGTTAGCTCATGTGAGCATGTTGGTACCTCCAGCCCTTCTCCGATAAAAGCTCCTACTTCAGACCAGAGACCCTCTCCAGATCTCCTGGTACATTCTAACGCTGGTCTCCTGTTGGTTGACTGATCTCCTGCCTTTTCTGATTGTGTCTCTCCTTTCCCCAGGAGTATGATTTTAATTTTGTCCCGGCGAACTGCCTAACTCCTCTTGGGGAGGCTCCTGCCACGGGGACCCTAGGCCCATCTTCCTCAGTAATCAAGAAAGCCAAGCGGGCATTTGTTGAGTTTGTTGAGCTCCCCGCTAAGTTGTTCAACTTAGGCCATTTCCTTGCCCTGATCGAACCACTCCAAGTCTTATCGGCCTGCACTGCTCTCCCAGATTCGGCCAAGTCATGGGTTGCCAAGGCCGCCTCGGCCATTTCAGATTTAATTGCTAATGTTCCCCCTATTCTCAAGTCCGTACATGACCTGAAAAAGGTCATCCATCAATGATGGGGATGCCCTTTGCACCCAATGGGAGGAGACCAAAGTCAAGCTCCAGTAGTCTGACAACATCAACAAGCAATTTCGAGATGAGATTAATTCCCTAAGTTCTGAGATCGCCCGTTTGGAGGTCGAACTGGCCGCAGCCCGTCGTACAAAAGAAGAAAAGGAACACCTGGCGAAGCCCTCCTTCGCAGAATTCAAATCCCTACACAAGACCGTAGAGCCCCTCAAGGCTGCCTCCATAGACACGTCTAATCTGAGGGCTGAGCAGTCTACACAGCTGGCCTCTGCCCAACAAGACGTGGCCAATCTGAGAGCCCGATGGGAAGATCTTTGGGGATCGTTTCTAAAAGACAGTTTTACTTAGGCCTGCGTGCCTGACCAAAATCTAGGGTATATCTCCCCTAGTATGAATATTCTCTTTTGTTTTGTGGTACTTTAGAATTTTTCTCCTTTTACGGCCAGATCGTTGGGTCGGTCTTCTTTGCATCTGATGGAACGTTTTCTTACCCCAACTCCCACATAGTGCGGTGGAACTTTTTGAGAAATTTCCAATTGATGGGCTTTAAGTGAACAACCCCTTTTATCTCTTTTAGCCTATAAGCCCCTCCTTTGAGTACCTGGTGAACTATGAATGGCCCTTCCCAAGTGGGGGACCACTTACCATAGACTGGATCCTTAGTCCCAACTGGTAGGATGGCCTTCAACACCAACTCCCCCTCCTGGAAGTTCTTGGCAACCACCTTCCTATTGCAGGTGGCTGCCACCTTCTCCTTTTGCATCAAAATTCGGTCAAAGGCTACAAGGCGCTCCTCATCCAAGTCCTCAAGTTCAGCCAACATGGCCTCATTGTATGTGGCCGACGTGAACCCCTGTTGGTATGCCACTCTAGCAGACCTAACACTTATCTCCATGGGCAAGACTACATCGTGTCCATATGTCAGGGCGAACGGCGTCGTCCCTGTACTTGTTCGCTGCGATGTCCTGAACGCCGACAAAACCTCAGACAACAATTCTGCCCATCTCCTTGGATTTTCCTCCACCACCTTAGCCAGGCAATTCTTTAGTATTTTATTGCTTGCCTCAGCCTGGCCATTTCCTAGGGCATAGTAAGGCGTGGAATGGGTTATGGTTATCCCCTGGCTTGCAGTAAACGCAAAGGCTTAGTCTCCAATGAATACTGAACCATTATCACAGGCGATGGTCTTGGGCAGCCCAAACTTATGGATAATTTGGGTCTTTAGGAACTAGATGACATCGATTTGGCTGACCTATCGCATGGGCACAGCCTCTACCCACTTGGTGAAATAATCGGTTGCCAAAATTATGAAGCAATGACCCTTTATAGCTGGGGGTGTCACCTTCCCAATCAAATCCATGGCCCACCCTCTGAACGGCCATGGCTTCACCACCGGGTTGAGCTCCACAGCAGGAGCCCGTTGTATTGGACCATGCCGTTGACAAGCCTGACACCCCTTGGCGTATTTTATGTAATCTGACAAGATAGTGGGCCAGTAATACCCATGCCTCCTGATTAGCCATCTCATCTTAGGACCAGCTTGGTGTGAGTCATAAATTCCTTCGTGAACTTCAGCCATAATCACCATTGACTCATTGAGGCTGACACACTTAAGCAACAGGCCGTCCTTTCCTTTCTTGAAGAGATCACCACCCACCAGGACATATCTCAAAGCTCTGTACTTAGTTTTTTTGTCCATGTTAAGGCTAGGGTCCCTTAAGAACTGGATTAATAACGTCCTCCAGTCAGGCTGGGTATCCTCCACCTGGTTCACCTCTACTAGATCTAAGTCAAGGACCGACGAGACCAATTGTTTTTGTAACACAATGGTCCTCTTAAGGCAATCCTCCATGGGACGCAGGCTTGATGCCACCTGAGCCAAACTGTTGGCCGTCTGATTCTTTAAGCGAGGGACGTATCTTATGGACACTTCGTCGAACTGAGTGATTAGGCTACACACCAGCAAGTGGTGACGAACTAAGTGCTCACTTTCACAGCGGTATTCTCCTGCCACTTGTTTGATCACCAGCTGGGAATCCCCATTTATCTCAACTGATCTGGCCCCCATTGGCAGAAGGACCTTCATTCCTATAATAAGGGCTTCATACTCGGCCTGGTTGTTTGAGCACGTAAAACCCAGATGTACCGCTAATTGGGTTTCCACTCCCTGTGGTAACCGAATTGCTATCCCTGCTCTAGCTGCCTGGCTGGTTTTGGATCTATCAAATGATAAGAACCATAGTGTAACACCGATATACGCGACTTCCCCCACCTCCTCCTGTTCTCCATCCCCGGCGACTTGGATGGGAGGATGGTCAGCCAGGAAGTCAACCAGGGTCTGACCCTTAACGGCCTTCTGGGGAACATACTGTAGGGCAAACTCTACCAACGCTAAGGCCCACTTCCCAACTCGACCTCTAGTAATTGGCCGCGTGAGCATGTATTTGATGATGTCGGTTTGGCATATGACTTCGATCGTTGTAGGTAGTAAATAATACTGTAACTTGGAACAAGACTAGAATAGTGCCAAGCACAGTTTTTCCATGGGCGTGTATCGTTGCTCGGCCTTCGTCAGGGCCCGACTGAGGTAGAAGACCGCCTGTTCCATTCCTGCCTCATTATCCTAGGCCAACAAGCTCCCAATAGAATAGTCTGTGGCCAAGATGTACAATTTCAAGGGTACCTCTCTCTGTGGTAGCACCAGCACAGGTGGCTTAGTGAGGTACTCCTTAATTGCCTCGAACGCCTTCTGATGCTCGACAGTCCATCAGAAATCCTCCCCCGTTTTTAATTTCAGCAACGAGGAAAGCCTTAGTTCGACCGGCCGAGTTAGATATGAATCGTCGGAGGAAGTTAACCTGATCGAGGAACTTCTGTAACTCCTTTTTATTCGTCGGTGGTCTCGCTTCCCTGATGGCCTTAGTTTTGTTTCTGTCCACCTCTATCCCTTTTCGGTGGACCAAAAAACCTAGGAAATTCCCGGCCGCCACCCCAAAAGCACACTTAAAGGGATTCATTTTGAGGCCATGGAGTCGCATCCTCTCAAATACCCTTCTCAAGTGGTCCAGGTGCTCCTCCTTAACCTCGGACTTAATCACCACGTCGTCAATGTAGACTTCTACAAATTTACAGATCATGTCGTGCAAGATGGAGTTCATGGCCCTTTGGTATGTCACGCCAGTGTTCTTTAGACTGAACGGCATGACAACCCATTCATAGGTCCGTAACACTCCCGAACAGCGGAACGCCATTTTTGGCACATCCTCTTCAGCTATGAATATCTGATTGTACCTTGCATGTCCATCCATGAAAGACATTATCTGGCTTCTAGACGTGGAGTCTACCAGCATATCGGCTATGGGCATCGGATACTCGTCCTTTGGGGTGACTTTATTGAGGTCCCGGAAGTCAATGCACACCCTTAACTTGCCGTTTTTCTTAACAACAGGGACGATATTTAATAACCATTCCACGTAACGGGCAGGCCTTATGAATCCTGCCTTGAGCAACCGTTCTATTTCATCCTTAACCTTTAGGATGACATCCGGGGCCATGCGCTTGGGCAGTTATTTTACTGGTCTAAAGTTATCCTTGATGGGTAATTGGTGTTCGATCAGTTTTTGGTCTAGTCCTGGCATCTCAGAATAATCCCAAGCAAAACAATCTTTATATTCCTTCAACATATTTACAAGATCATCTCAAAACGATTGACTAAGTAAACTACTAACAAAAATAGGATGTTTGTCATCCTCCCCTCCTAGGTCAATCTCCACTAATGGGTCCTGCACTTCGGCCGGGGTTTCCTCCATCTTAGGCAGCGCAGGCCGTAAGTCCTCCATTCTGATCTCTATTCTGAGCTCCTTTACCCTCTTGGCCGTCGCTTCGGCCACTAAGCCTTCTTCCTTGAACATCCTTCTTTCCAGGCGGGACACTGCCAGCTTTTGCAGGATGTTTGTTACTGCTCTGTTGTTGGCCCTAATTATGACCCCCACTGACGTCTAGTCGCCCGCCCCGGGTGGACGGCAACTCTGGCAGTCCCGGTGTCTCTTCCATTATGGTGGCTAACGTAATCAAGGATGTTGGCCGCCCGTGTTCGTCAGATCCTACGAATCTGATAGGGCCAACACGCCCCCATATAGAATGGCATCGGCATGGCTTGCTTCTACCACGAAGGGTCTACTATCAGCCGTAACCACCTTGATGTCACCTCCATCATGCAAGAAGATGAGGATCTGGTGGTGGGACGAAGGGACACACGCGTTGGCATGGATCCAATGTCGATCGAGCAATGCATTGTAATGAGCTGAAGTGTCCAGGACAAAAAAGGCTGTCATAGAGATGCATTCTCCGACCCTTAATTCAATCAGGAGTACACCCCTAGGCTTGGTAGCTCTGCCCAGGAAGTCTGTTACAGACACTTCCACTGGAATGAGCTCCGCTTCGTCCTTTTCCAGCCGCCTCATCATTTTGGCAAGGAGGATGTTCACCGCGGCCCCGTTGTCTACCAGAACTCGCGGCACAGGTTTTCCCTCCATGTGTGTCTAAACATATAAAGGCTTCAGGTTTTCCCTACCTAAGATGTCAGGTAATCTTCCTCGGACTATTGGGGTGTGGACCGTGCGTTCAGTCTCTCTGGTAATGACTGTCCGTACGCCTTCCGCCTGCTCTTCCTTTTCTTCAAGGGGAACGATCTCAATATTCATTACTCCGGGCGTCATCTCTTCCAAAACGTTACCATCAAGCTGGTTTGCCTGTCCTGGCTGATATTCAAATATCCAGGGTAGAACATAGACCACAGAGATCTGGACCTGTGCCTCGACAAACCCAAACATCATACTCATGAAGCCCACAAAGTCGGTCTCTTCTTTCGGCTATTCAGCTTGTGTAGTCGTATAATCGACCTCTCCCTGGTCGGCCTGCTCAACCAGTGTGGCTATGTGGTTGGTCTCCTGGCTTGAGGACTGCTTCTCGAGAACCTCAAAGTGCTCTCCTCAATCTTGTAGTCGAACACTTCGGATTCAAGGGCTTATTTTCCTTTCTCAAGGTTCTCAACCCTTTGCCCTGGTTGAAGGATTTCTAGGGCTGGTTGATCCCTGGGTATCGTTGAACCCATTACCCTTGATGTTTTCTGCGAGCGTCTAATTACCGCTTGTCTCCGCTACCACCTCCTTTTTTGGGTCCTGATCATGCCAAGGATACAGTGTTGGCTTTAGTAATGGCTGATGGAAAATTACAAGGGGGTCTCTAATTGTGGCCAAGGGTAATTTGCATGGTACCTTATACATGTTTAATGGTACTAATGATAATGTTGTCTCAGTAGCTTCTACAGATGAGAATACCACACTCTGGCATCACAGACTTGGACACCTGAGTGAGACAGGCATGAAGAAGCTTCACTCAAGGAACCTATTACCAAACCTGAAAAATATTGACTTTGAGTTCTGTGAGGACTGTGTGTATGGGAAACAAAAGAGAGTCAGTTTCCTCAAAGGAGGAAGATAAAAGAAATTGGAGAAGTTAGAACTGGTTCATTCAGATGTTTGGGGAGCAGCTCAGGTAAAATCTTTTGGTGTTAAATCTTACTTTGTTTCGTTTATAGATGATGCAACCAGAAAAACATGGGTTTTTGCTATCAAAAATAAATCTGATGTTTTTTATGTTTTCAAGAAATGGAAAGCCCTTGTAGAATCTGAAACAGAAAACAAAGTTAAGTGTCTTAAAACTGATAATGGTGGGGAGTACAATGATGGAGTTTTTAAAGAATACTGTGCCCTCAATGGAATCAGAAGATTGGAAACAGTACCAAGGACACCACAAGAAAATCGAGTTGCAGAAAGAATGAATAGAACCATTCTGGAACGTGCAAGGAGTATGAGAATCCATTCCGGATTGCCACTACAGTTCTGGGCAGCAGCTGTTGACACAACAGTGTTCTTGATAAATAGAAGCTCGTCTAGTGCATTGGATGGAGGTATTCCAGAGGAGGCCTGGACTGGAAAACAGGTGAATTATTCTTTTCTAAAAACTTTTGGTTGCATTGCTTATGCCCTTGTTGATAAAGAAAATAGACAGAAATTAGGTTCTAAATCTGTTAAGTATGCTTTTATTGGATATGGTGGAGATGCTTTTGGTTATCGTTTATGGGATTATGAACATAACAAAATCATCAAGAGTAGAAATGTCATATTCAATGAGAATTGCATGTACAAGGATAGGCAGCAACAAATGGGAAAGGAAGAAACAGAGTTCTCTGAACTTGATGAGATTGTAGGTGAGACTACACCTAGTGCACAAGAAATTCCAGAAAGTTTGAATGATGAATCTGGAATCTCAGGTGGTGTGGTTGGAGATTCAGATGGTGAGTCTGGGAGCAGAAATGATGATGATGATGATGATCATGACGCTGATGATGATCATGATGGTCTTCAAGAACAGAAACCAGAAACCTCGGTTCTGAGAAGATCAGTGAGGACAATCAGACCTCCCAGGAGATATACTCCCTCTCTGAACTTTATTTTGTATACTGATTCTGATGAACCAAAATGTTTTCATGAAGCAATGCAGGATAAGTCCAAGGTCAAGTGGGAGCAACCTATGAAAGAAGAGCTTGACTCATTAAAGAAGAACAAGACTTGGAATCTGGTGAAGTTGCCAGCTGGTAAGAAGGCATTGCACAATAAATGGGTATACAGAGTGAAAAGTGAAGCTGGAGGAACAAAGAGGTACAAAGCAAGGCTTGTAGTAAAGGGGTTTGCACAAAAGAAAGGTATTGATTTTCAAGAAATTTTCTCCCCTATTGTTAAGAGGATTTCAATCCGTATTATGTTGAGTATTGTAGCTATAGAAGATTTACATCTAGATCAATTAGATGTTAAAACTGCATTTCTCCATGGAGACTTGGATGAAGAGATTTACATCCATCAACCTGAAGGATTTGAAGTGAAGGGCAAGGAGAAGCTGGTGTGCAAACTGAACAGGAGCTTGTATGGCCTCAAGCAAGCTCCAAGGCAATGGTACTTGAAATTTGATAAGTTTATGCAGGACAAGAAGTTTGCAAGATGTCAATTTAACCATTGCGTTTATTTTCAGAAATCTGAAAATGGAGATTTTGTTATTCTTGCATTGTATGTAGATGATATGCTGGTTGCAGGAAACAACATGCAAAGAATAAGTGATCTCAAGAAAAATCTGTCCAAAGTTTTTGACATGAAGGATTTGGGTGAAGCAAAGCAGATTCTTGGCACGCAAATAAGGAGAGACAGAAAGAAGTTGTGGCTATCCCAAGAAGAATATGTGGAGAAGGTGTTGAAGAGGTTCAACATGGACAAGGCGAAGCCAGTGACTACTCCATTGGCGGCTCATTTCAAGCTTTCAAAGGATTTGTGTCCTTCTACAGAGGAGGAGAAAGAGTTCATGGCAAAAGTGCCATATTCATCAACAGTTGGGAGCTTGATGTATGCAATGGTGAGTACAAGGCCTGACATTGCACATTCAGTGGGAGTTGTTAGTAGGTATCTACAAAACCCAGGAAAGGAGCATTGGAAAGCAGTTTAGTGGATACTCAGGTATCTGAGAGGTACATCCAATTACTGCTTATGCTTTGGTGGTACTGATGTTGATGTACAAGGTTTTGTGGACTCAGACCATTCAGGAGACAGAGATGGTGGAAGGAGTACTACAGGATATGTTTTCACTGTAGGTGGAACTGCAGTTAGCTGGATTTCTAAGCTGCAGAAGGTGGTTGCTCTTTCAACCACAGAGGTAGAGTATGTTACTGTAACTGAAGCAAGTAAAGAGATGATTTGGCCTCAGAGGTTTATGGAGGAGTTGGGTAGGGCGCAAGAGAATAGCATATTATGGAGTGGCAACCAGAGCGCTATTCATCTAGCAAGGAACTCGCAATTCGGTCTATTTTGGTGGATGGGCTGCTGAAGCTTGACAAGATAGTTGGCAGTAAAAATCCTGCCGATATGTTGACAAAGGGTGTTGACAGGGAAAAGTTGAGACTTTGCTCAACTTTGATCAATCTTCATGGATGATGATTGGTGGTGGTGCTTGAGCAATAGGTGTTAAGGATTCTGGTTCTTCTCTGGAGTGTTTGGATCAGTCTTCAAGTGGGAGATTGTTGTTGGTGAAGCCTGATTTGGTTCAGAAAGTGCGGTTGAGACCTTCGGAGGGCCGTTTCGGCCTCGAAACGATCTCGAAATGCCAAAAATTGGTGGGGCTCCACGCCAAAGAGTGGTGTTGGGCTCGTCGAGATCTTCGAAACGAGTACTTTTTGAGCCATGTGTTATGTTTTGGTCCGGCCCAGGTTTTTGGGCATTTTTGGGCTAAGGGCATTTGTGTACTTTCTGGATTAGGGCTTTCTTATTTATTGTTCTTATCTCTTTGAGAGAGTAAGATGAGGGTTTTGTAATTTCTTCAGAGACATAGTGAAATCTGTTCTACTGTTCAGCCGTGGATGTAGCTTCCAGATTGGAGGTGAACCACGTAAAATCTCTGGGTTGTGCGTTGTGTGTTCTTTTCTATTTCGTTTTTCTTCTGCAAATCGCCATTCTGGGCATTGTTTTCGTAACAAACCCCTCCTCATCTCTTATAATCGGTTTAGAAGGTGACTGGCTGATAGGCCTGATCACATGATCAACCTAGACCAATTTCAAGAAGGGTTGGATCCCTCTACTACCAAGCTGTCCATACTGCGGCGTGTGCCTTAGACACAACAAGACAGCAAAAAGACCGCCTTACCCCCTCCTGAGTGCCTTGCCCGAGTGGGTAAAGATGGTCTTTTCCACGTTGTTGTGTGTGGGGTGCACGAAAGTAGGGGCAGCTCGGAAGTAGAGGCTCTAGATCCGTGTCAAAAACTCGTCCCAAAGCAAATACTCTGGCATACTCGTACATCCTTTAGAGTATGTAGATCATGTAATTTTGTCATACTCGTACATACCATTATTTAGGATTTTTCCCCTACTAATGTGGCAACTGGCTATTTTAAAGATTCCTCATTCTTAGAGAGATCATTCTCTAGATACATACGCACGTGGAGTATGCTGCTCTGCTTTTGATAAAAGATGAGCAGCTAGCAGACTTTCATTTCCTTGGGTCTTAGAACTGAGAGATTTTCTAGCTAGTAATTCCCTTCTTCATCTCTTCATTTCATTTCATTTTGTTTAAAAATTAATCTTTAAATCTTTGTTTAATCATAAGTGGTTTCTTAATATTCTTGCCATCCCAGAAATCAGGTCATGTTTTCTTAGTCCATGCCTAGTCTAATCCTTGTCTTGCAAACTAAGGGAGGACACAAGCAACATCCAAGTATGTATGCATAAAGCTAATTAATAACGCAAATAAACAAATTAAGCTAATCACAAAATTAAGAACACCAATTTTTTAACTTAAAAAATCTTTCAAATGTGAACGAAAAAAACTACAAAGATCTCGTCGTCTAGGTAAAACTTCCACTATGAGAACTAATAGGGGGTTACAAGTGTTCTTCAGACAATACTAGAGAAAGGGTTACAAGTGTTCTTTAAACAATTCTAGAGGATTACAAATAAATCTGATCTAATCAATGCTTGAGGCTATATAACAAAACATGAAGAAAATGATGTTCGATAACAAAATAATTCTTACCTTACAAGGTAGATTACAAGATTACAAGAGCACAATACTCTCTCACCCACCTCAAAATTAAAGTGAAAAACATTGAAAGAATTGCACACCTTTCCCAAGCAACACTCCAGTGAGTCTTTAAGCATTTCTCTATGAGAGAGAACTTCATTCCTTACACAGGATAGATCACTCTCTCTGTGATTTACCCTCACATAGCACTTCTCTCTCCATATATGGCTCCATAACATCTCTTAATAGGGACAAAGTAGCAAGTTTCATCTTTGGTATTCCCATCTGGCACGTCCACCTCAAATGACTCACTCGATCACCAGTGTCGCCGGTCTCCCATATCAATGATCTCTGGATGAAGGCTAATGATTGATGAATAGTTCTGCCAAAAAAAAAGGAAAGAAATTAAGAATTGAAAGATGATTGGACTGGTTTCGGCTGATTGCAAGAGGAAGAAAAAAAGAAATACAATTGGGGGAATGAAAAGACAACTGAAACTAATTTGCCCTCCAGTCACTATGGCATGTAACCCACATGGGAAATGATGTCAAATTAAAGGTTCATATCAAACCAGAACAAATTATAATGTTGAGTAATTTTGTTACATCTGCACTGATTCTTGTTTCAAGGAACACTAGACTACTTATTAGAGCTTCCTTTCCCTGATTTTGCATGGCAGACATGAAACAGGTTGGTTCTAAATATGTCTTCAGGAACTAACAGGAGATCAGATAATATATCCTCTGAAACATTTCTGGGACTGCTAATATTACAGTAATTAATTATCTACCAGAAAAATGAAATCGAATGCCATAATCAGTTGATAGCTACAGATTTTGGCCTACAGATCTCCTAAGTGGAAAACAACTGCATAGAAGGAAAACAGGATTTTGATCCTCTACTGCCCCCCCCCCCCCCGCCTCACCATCCTGCCTGTGTGCTTCCAAATTGAGGAAAACATTAATTGGGTGTATGACAGATTCTTCACTTCTATTTCTGACCTTCCTTCTTTGGAAAGGAAAAAAAAAATTTCACTCTGCTCAAAAACAAAAGGATACAAACAACAACAGATGAATGGAATTAAAGATAAATATTAACTTTTCCAAAGCCAATGAGAAGAATGTAGAACCGCAGACTGGTTTCAAAGACTTTTGAAGAGAGAATTTGGGTGGGGATTAGCATCCGATTCAAAGTAACATTTTAGGACCATACCAATAAATATTCCATCTCTTCTAACGGCTGAATGAAGATTATTAAAGTCACCTCAATCAGAACGAGAATTGTAAAAGGAATTCTTAAAATGGTAATGGTAAATAAGGGAAGCGAGGACTGTTCAACATATAAATTCTCATTTTCTGGGAATAACTTGCAAAGAATACTCGAAACAAATCTTGCTTCACCAAATCATAATTAAACAGAACAGATAAAAACAATGAAAAGCTTTCCACACCGTTGTAAAAACATCCCAAGGACACACTTGAGTACTTTATACATTTTCCGTAACAAGTCCAGAAACCAGTGCGCATGAAAATCATCAAAAAAAAATCACGGCAAACAACATAATCGTCCATGTAAATTCCGTAAAATCTGTTTAAAAGCGCCGACGAAATTCTTCTTGGTTGTTGACTATGATAAAGTTAACCCATTTCTAGCCTAATTTATGATCCTATTTCAAGCCAAAATTGACTTGGCAGAGGAGAAAGAACAGAGTAAAAAGCAGAGAAAAGCGCAGACCCTTAGCCTGTGATCGCCGCCGACAATCCGGATGCTGAGGATATGCTCGTTATCGTCAAGCAATTCCACCCTTTCGGTGCTGGTTGTGGCTGGGACAGTACGGATTTAACATTTACTTTTCTCTAACACTGCCAATCCCAAAGTCTCCCTGCGCAACGCACCCGCTGATAAATGGTTTATGCTTCTGCGGTTGATCGAATTTCCTTTACTGATGGCCTGGCCATAATTGTCCTTGGATGGGTGTGTGAAAACAATGGAGGATATTTTGAACCTCCAACATAAATGGAGAATGTTGGGCAACTGCATTATAGGTTGTCATTGTTGACAACTTCTGTGCGGTAATTGGTGGCATTATGGAGGTGTCCATATGATATACAGGTGATGTGGCAATGGTATTTAGTGAGTTGGAAGAATTGGAATGGTCAAACGAGTTTCTACACAATGTCAAGAGCAGTTTGATCATTTGGCAGGGTTACAGTGACATTTGAGCATAGAATATGACTTTTGGCAGTATATTGGTTCCCTAAGCAGTGTTTGGCAAAGGTCCGAAGCAGCAACTGAATGCCTCGTACATCAAAAGTTGTGATTTCATAGGATTGTGCAGTAGGGTCTACTTTGAAGTTATTTTTGGAAGCCTTAATGGTAGAACTAGACAAAGAACTCTTAACAAGAAATGCAATTTGTCGAGTCGTGGTTCCAATGCAATTTGAATCATGTCATTCCAAGTTGGGACTATACAGTTACAACTATTTCCGTGGAAGTGTGCGAAAAAGAATCAAAATGGGAGAGCTTTGTGCAAAGTTGGAGCTCCTTGGTGAGTATTCTATTGTTTTTTTTACCGCAATAGATTATGTAATCACGTTTCTATGGTTAACGAGGCCATTTTCTAATTTACTTTGGGTTGATTTGGGTATAAAATGAATGTTTTATGACCAAAATTCCATTTTGTGCGCTCTGGTTGGCTGGGAGGACTGAGTTTCAGTGTTTCAAGCACATACCGTATCAGTTATGGATGACCCATATGAAAAGATTCCATTTTAAGTGCTTCTATGAAGACGTGATTAAGAGCACAAATCGTAGCGGACGAGATGCTCGCGCTCGTGATCTCATTGGTCGAGTGCAGCAGCCCTTGTGTTTGCTTTATTGAAACCCTAGACTGTTTAGTAATCCTAATTTTGGGTCTTGTATTGGAGGGTTTTAAATTCCTCTACTCTCAAAGAGTTGGAGCTTGATTGAAGAAGGGGTTGTTGCCCTCATTTGTGCTGTTACACAAACCGAAGCAGGGATTGTTGTTCTTGGGTTGTAATTGCAACCAAAATTGAGTAGCGTATAGTACAAAATACGAAACCCTATTTAGGATATAGCACCGTGGATGTAGGCACACTGCCGAACCATGTAATATCATGTGTTGACCATTATTTACTTTCTATTGCATATATTGGAGTGTGTTTGATCTACAGAGTGGGTGTGCACTGTCTGGTAGACCTGGCCACATTGTGATAGTGATGTAGACGAGCATACGCTTGTGTGTGAGATTGGTAATTACGTGATTGCTCCGACCAATTAGATTTGCTTGAAGTCTTTTTCATCGACATCAACACATGATGGAACTTAGGGATTGTTTTTAATGAAGTTTGAAGAACACTGATTCACCCCCCCTCTCAGTGTTAACCTGAGATTCACAGATAGGACTCACAAAAAATAATGATGATGGTAGATTCTATGGTGAACCCTTCTTCAAATGTGAAGGGAAACTTTCCCCAAAAGACAAAAAACAAAGAAGCAAAGAGCCATTATGGGCAAAAGTTTTCCTTCGCCATCGAATTCACCAAGTTCTAAAACGTCCTTTCCACTATTCCAAGAATCCCACCAAAGTGTTAAATACCACAACGGGAGAGAACCGTGGATAGAGGAAAACTAGGTCCCAACTCTCGTACATAGTAAATCGTTTAAAATGCGAATTTTATGCGTTTTGTATTTTTCCTAAAAAACACATTTTCCGCACTAAAAGATGTTTGGTGCTACACTAGAGACCTATGCTCTCTTCTTCACCCTACTGATCATATGTGTCTGCCTTGGAACTTAATTAATCTTTATTTTAAATTAACTGACGAAACTGCTAACTTTACTAGTATTAAAAATAACTGGCGTAGTACCGAACTGTTTTATACCAATGACTCTCTCAACCCTCAAAGATCATTGTAATCTATCGGTCCTTAACCCTATTGGAAATTACAATCTTTAAGCAATATATTTTATTTTCCATAAAAAAAGATATAGAAAATTTTCCAACTTTACGATTGGTAGTTATCGACGTGTATAATACACTCGTTTTTTACATTGAAAGAATTTGTATTTGAATAATGGTTTTAAAAATTGGGAATCGGATTGGTGAATCGATCAATTCGGATCGAAATTGGCTGACACCGATCCCGATTTCCAATGCTCCTAAATCAGAATCAAATCAGCCAAATCGATGGATTCTTAGTCATTTTCTTTATAATCCATCTTGAAACAGACCGATTCATGGGTTGATTCTTGATTCTTGAGCCGATTCGATTTTCATCATAAAATAGCTTAGGTTCCAGATTAATGAACCAATACAGGACGATTTGGGATCGAAATCCTCTTAGACCTACAACAACAACAACAACAACAACCATAATCTTATCCCAACTAAATGGGATCGGCTACATTGATCTGATAGATGCTATTACAGTAAAATAAATAAGAGAAGTTTTTACCAAAAACATAAATAAGAGAAGTAAAAAGAAGCATAATAGAAAATAAGTAAAGGAAAAAGTCAAAGCAGTAGTCAAAACAGCATCCCAAGAACATTCCCTTAAAAGGAGTCGACTACACGGATCCTTGTCCTCTCAGACCGATTTCAAGTTTTAAAACCTTGGTTTAGATCTCAAAGCCCTTTCTCGTCTCATGTTTCAGAAATCAGAAACTCTCGTTATAGGTTCCACCCAGCTACAATCCCTTCGTCCTTCCTTCATTACCCTAGTTCTTTATAATTCATCTTGAATCAGACCGATTCATGGGCTGATTCGATTTTCATCATAAAATAGCTTAGGTTTTAGATTAATGAACCGATTCAAGACGATTCGGAT
Source organism: Telopea speciosissima (assembly GCF_018873765.1). Lineage (NCBI taxonomy): Eukaryota > Viridiplantae > Streptophyta > Magnoliopsida > Proteales > Proteaceae > Telopea > Telopea speciosissima. The sequence goes on along the minus strand of NC_057917.1, from coordinate 48,825,910 downwards.
CGAAATCCTCTCAGATCGTCCGAGTTTTAAAACCTTGATTTAAATCCCAAAGCCCTTCCCCGTCTCATGTTTCAGAAATCAGAAACTTTCGTTAAAAAACGGTTCCAACCAGCTGCAAACCCTTCGTCCTTCCTTCATTACCTTATTTCTCTTCCCTTCGCTGCAATGGTCGGAGTAACCAGGTATGTCTCCTTCTTCGACTCTGCTTACTCTCTTTCTCCAGCTCTACCTTCATCGTTTTGGGAGGGTAGATGAATTTTAGAGCTCTTCAAACCTCAAAGCAGCCGCCACTCACGAACCCAATTAAGTCTGAGCAGTTAGGTCTTCATTTCATGAGCTGGAGAACTCAGATGTTGGTCTCAATGTACCCTCCAGATTTCTTCAACATTAAGAATATTAGATGATTTATTTAGATCATCACTTTAAATTTTTAGTCAGCAGGGTGGATGGCGGTTCTTGATTTTGTTTTCAGACTTTCATATTCTACAGTTGAAGTTCACGTCCTCCTTGGATAGAAATATGGCAATAGTGAAATTGCAACTGATATCTAAAGATTGTTGCTTCAATCTATAGTAGTTCTTGTTTGATGGAAAAAGAGGGGGGTGGGTTGGGGTGGGTTTCGGACTGAATGTACCCAGCAGTCAAACGGTGCACTTTGATCTTAACGCAGTAGATACAAAACAAGAATTCTGGAAATACGATCTCCATAACTCGCTGTAACTGCATAGAGAATAATAATAGGAAAAAAAAAAAAAATCACTATGCAACACTGAAGTGGCAGCCAATGGAAATGTTGATACTGAGGGTCTGCCACCACAATTGACCTTGCATTGCTGTTGATCAAGAGGGCTGCTGGCCTTGCATCTGCCGTTGACTGAGGGCAAGAAGGTTGTTGGCTTGATTCTGCCCTGGCATTGATCAATAGGGTGACATTTTTGATGGAGAGGTCTGCTGCCGTGCACTTGTAGCTCAAAGCCAAGTGTGATGACCTAAGGTGAGGGGACTTAAACTATGGAGACGATATGAGGGAAACTCCAAATCATTTCCCACTCACTGAAGCCGTTCCCCTATCATATTTAATTTATTTAGCAGGCCCAAGCACAGGCCTTTCACCTCTCTCTCTCAGTATCTTGTTCCTAAAATACTAGTCGAGAAGATGCATTCATGGTCTGCTAAATCATTTTTCGTTCTTCTTCTCAGGGCGTCTGGGGTAGTTGCATATTACAGAGGGCCCTCCATTTTTTCTGTTCTGTTCCCCCTTCCCCCCCCCCCCCTCTCAGAATAAAAATCTCTATTTTGCTGTTCTGGTGTTTTGGAATTCTCATTCTACTCTGAAAATTTTCTATGTTTCTATTCAGTTGTGAGGTTTCATTTTGATAACTCATAGTTTAGATACTCTGTTTCTTAGATGATGTGCATGCTTGTTGCATAGTGAATATATGCCAGTATTTTTACTCCCGGATTTTTATAGATGAACCTTATTAACACATTAAACATGTACCGTATTATTTCTGTACACTCTCTTTTTAGCATCGGATTTTTAAAAATATTCTTGATGTCTAAATCCTTATAATGCCCTTATGTATCCATATCCATTTTTTGCCGTATCTAAACTTACTAACTATGTTCCCACATCATATGGCAGCCCAATTACCCTAACATCACTGATGTAGATCCAAGCCTCCTCGAGTTGAAGAAGCCACCCTAAGCATAGGGTCATAGTAGGAGCCGTAGTATAATCTTATACTTAGTTTATTTCAGCCTTAGATTAGTTTTATAAACTTAGTTTTATTTTTTGTGTTTTAATTGAACCAGTTCAAATTGGTTGCATCCAATTGGTTCAATTTAAGTTGGTCTAATTTAAGTGAAGTGTTCCTATTGGCTAGTAGGATCTTATATCCTATTGGTTAATTAGGAATCTCAGCTATTTAAAGCGTTTTAAGTTATTAGGGTAAATAGGTCTTTTTATTTTAAGTGTTTTATTAGTCTCATACTCCTTCCACGATTTTGGAAGAGAGAAGGATTTTAAATTATATTAGGATTTGGCCCTTAGGCCTTTATTAATAACAGAATCGTGGGAGGCTCCCCCACAATTTAGATTTTGAAAATTTTGTTTGTTGCTGCTGCTGTTGAGCTCCACGTGAGGGTGCCTTGTGAGTCATATCAAGGCGAAGGGTAGGTGGATCTCCTATGACTCCTTGCATTTGTTCATGATCAGGAGGTCTTCTTCAATCAACTTTCAAGCTACTGCTGCTGTTGATCTTCATCCCAGTAAGTTATTTACCGTTTCAACATTCCCTTCTTCTTAATCCTCCAACCTAACCCTAATTGATATCCATTAAACCTTAGGTCATCGAGAATCTGCCCAGTCTAATTCCACCAACCAAATTCAATTAGATTCCCACCACAGGTCCTCTCATCTTCTCCTCTACTCGACCTAGCTTGCAGTCCCATCCTAACACCCAAAACCCTAATTCCCCCTCATCTCTGTAAAACCCCAAAACCCTAAAATACAGATCCTATACTTCCAGCCATCAAAACCCAACCAGACTTTAGTCGAACCACCCCCTTACTGCCTAGGACACTTGATCCAAAGCCCCTCTCCAAATTGTCATCCTAAACCAAATTCTCCACTTTTCCTAAAACCCAAAACCCAAACCAAGACCCTAAATTTTCCAGAAATTCAAACTTCAACTAAACCTAATCAAACCCACATCAATACATTCCTAAATACCTGCCTACCATTATTAAATTAAGAATTACCTCCATTACCCTAACCCTATATTTTGATCTAATTTCCCAAATCAGCCCAATCGGCCAGCTGTTTGACAGGTCCTGGATTACATGGCTTCTAGTAGGACTTTACCCTATCTAGAGCTACATTAAGCACTCTGCTTGTTTCCTTTTCTTGGTCTCTGCCTGAAACCCTTGTGCTGTCGCCCTCCCAAGTGCTGGCTCGCTGCTTGCCGCTCGCCGTGGCTTTTCTTCACTGCCTTTGTCGGAAGCCCGCGCAGCCACATGCAGTCAGGTTTCTCTGTCTCTGGTGCGAGAAACAAGGGAACCTCTAAAGCATCCGAACCTTTCCTCTCTCTCAAGCTCCACCACCACACCTCTGAACCATAACCCACTCCCTGCCACCCATGCATCTATTTGTGATGCAGGCTGACATCGAACAACCAATCTAATGGGCCCAATCAAGAGATTGAAAGCTGAGAAGATCTATTGGATTACGTTGGACAAATCTGATCTTAGATCTAATGGTTAAAAGTAATGAAAAAAAATTCCAGATTTGATGATGGGAGATAACAGAAATAAATGTATGAAGTTCTAATGAAAATAAAAAATAAAAATAGTAAACTTTGATGAGTCAATGGGAGAAACAAGGGAGAGAAAATACGAGAGAGAAAATGGACATCGATGGGAAGAATTATAAGGGAGAAAAGAAGGAAAGAGATAAGACATCATGGGGGAAGGAAGAGAAGAAAAAGAAAGAAATCTCCACCCATAGGGAAGGAGAGATAGAGGAAAGAAAAAGAATCCCTTTATCAAATCAAGAGGAGGGAGAGAGAAAATCCAGCTAGGACATTGCCAAGAAAATAAACAATCCATTAACCAAAAGTCTGTCATAAATCATGTGGGTGGTTACATAAAATAAAAAGGGTGTACCCAATGCACGACCCTCTGATGTAGATCGAAGCATGAAGAAGAGAAGAGTCAGGAATTACTGTTCACATGAACAGTGTCACAGCCCATATTGCCTTGATGGGAATCCTTCTAGAAGCCCAAGTTGAAGACTACAACACTGTTCACATGAAAAGTGTCAAGGCCAAAATTTGCCTTGTTTGTGAGTGCTTTTTAGAAGTTCTTGTGGGCCCATCAAATGGAGGAAGATTCTATTTAATGCTGCCATAGTTTAGTTTCTATTTTCAGTTTATATTAGGTAGTTTCTAATTTCAGTTTGTTACTATTTCTAAAATAGGAGTTTCTATTTTGAAATAAGGCTGCTAGATTTTATAGGAATTTTCTATTTTGGTTGCAAGCTACATGGTAGCAAGTTACTTTCTATTTTCTATTTACTTGAGGGGCAAGGTATTGCTGTCTATATATACGTAATGGCTCTTAGTAGCCTGCAGACGATTTAATGAATAATTGAATGAAGTTTTGAGGCATCCTTGCACTCAGTTATGGGAGTAAATCCTTGTTTCAACAGCTGGGATAGCTGTGTGTGAGAGACATAGGGCTGAGAAAGCCCATCCCCGTACCCCCCCCTTCTTCTTTTATCTTCTCTTCTCCTCCCTTCCCTATTCGATCTATATTGCTGTGCTGCTTTTTTGACTGCAATTAACCACTGTGAGGGTACACTTTGAAGACCAGAATCAAGCCTCTGTCAAGTCCTTATCAGTTGCCACTTTAACACACCTAGAGAAGGCTTAAAGTACCTTGCGGCCTGCTGTTCCTGTTTGGATTCCCAAGCATCTTCAGGCCTTCATAACTCCTCAACCAACCATCAGAACCTGCTGGGTTTTGGAGCACAAAGTACCTGCACAAGGAACTACACTCAATTCTGACTTGGAGTCGAAAACTCCTTTTGGTTTGCAAGATCTCCATCAACCTTCTAATTTTGAATCTGTCCTATATCTCAGCAACCCTTGGTTAGAATTGACTGAGATTTGGAGGGTTTTATACTGTTGTCTGGGCCTTCACTCGACCTCAGTTTCAGCCTCTACTGCTGGATGGAATGTTCTACAGCACCACCTTCTAATTCTGAGCTTTACCTTCTATTTTTGAAACCAAGTCAGATATCCACTTCTGACCATCAGAATTGGACCAGATCTGGAGCAGGCATTCACACCACCAAGGCTAGTCTTTGATCAGATTTGGAGTCCATTCCTGTGGCTGGTTTGCTCAGATTTGATTACTTTCTAATCTCAATCTTTTCTTCTATTTTGTGTTGTTGGCTTAATTTGGGGCTAGGTTAACCTTAACCTAGTCTTACATTACCCTCCCACCACTGCGGGGTCTGGGGAGGGTCGTACGTGGTTACATATATATAGAAAACAAAAAAATCTAAACTTCCTAATAATTAGGACTTCTAAACAACTAAAAACTCTAGAATTGTATATTTTCTAAATTAACTCCTAGGTTAACAACCAGTTTTCTAACCAACTAACGAAACCAACATGGGACCCACCAAACTACATCCCTTTACTTAATTTCATGTACCCTTTAAATCTCAATATTTTGGCTTATAAAAGAGCCCCATTGCATTAATAAACACTAAATAACAAGCCCAAGACCAATAGAACTCAACCATGGGCCAAAATAAAGTATTCCAAGGCCCTATTCGCCCGATTGTCACCCTTAACTTCATCAATCCCCCAATGTTAAAAAAAACTCGTCCTCGAGTTCTATAGTAGGGGAGAATCAACACCATTAGATCGACATCCACAATCAGTAGTCTTGATTCGACGATCCAATGCTTCTCTTGAAGCACATAGACAAAACCAGTGACGACATTGAAGATCTGTTGCGTAATAATAAATTCCACATGTTCAATCTCTAAAGGTTCAATTGTGATTTCCTTCTTCAACAGAATGATTTTTTATTCTGATCATAGGCTCTCTTGAGGGTCTTCAACGTCGATGCTTCCTCAATCAACTTGCCTTTAACTTGTGGTTGAAGAACTTCAAGTGTTACTCTAATTTTTTGATTGAATTTTTCAGAGGCTTGTTTTGATACTCTCTTTAAGCACGCATACTTTCTTGAAGTGTATATAACAGGTCGTAAATATAAGGATCAACTTTCATTCTGAAAGCTTTTCAGGTTTGGCTCCAATACCAATTGATGCAGGCTGAGATTGAACAAGCAATCTAATGGATTGTTTTTTGTTGAGAAGTACTGTTCATGTGACACTGTTCACGTGAACAGTGATTTGGTTGATATGTGTATCTTCTATTTTCCTAGTCCTAGTTGGAGTCCTAGTTTCTAATTATGTCAAGTCCAATTCTACTGTGAGTTGTTAGTCTTAGTTTCAGTTTGAGTTGTTAGTTCTAGTTCTTTTCCTATTGTAGCTTGGAATCCTATCATGATTAGGAATTCCTAATCTGATTAGGAGTTCCCCTTTCTATTTGTAATTTCCCCTCTATTTATAATAGAGGGGCTTTCCTATCAATGAAAACAACAAGTTATTATTCTCTCATTCTCTCTGTTTTCTCTTCTCTCAAGTTACTGGTTACAGGTCCTAGGTTTTCTACATGGTATCAGAGCTAGGCAACCAGTGATTGATTCTCCCCAAGATTGCTGTTTTGAGAGTCGATTTTAATTTCTGGTTTGAAGAAGAAAACCCTAGTTCATAGAAAAAGAAGAACTAGGGTTTCATGTACTCAATTCATTTATTCGATTCTGAAAACTCTACATCAGATTTTGAATCTGATTTTTGCTCTTCAGATGAGTTGCATATTAAATACTGATTTGTTGATCGATTAATGAAGAACTTGGTTCCGGGCTGTAGATGCTTCTGAAGAACCTGCTTTCGTTGAAGGTGCAATCCCTTTTTTTACGGTGATCGAGGGGCTGGAGTTCGGGACCTGCCCTATTTTTGCTCAGTTTCTCTTTGCTTATTGTGAGGAAGATCTCTGATTTTCTGGTTTTCGTCTTGCTGAGTGTTGCGTGGCTTAGTTGTTGGATGGGCTCTTGTTCTCTGATGTTGGCTATTGATTTCTGGTGGTATCGATTCTTGGCTGGTATTTTGTTGCTGCTGGTTCGATTGAAGCTGTTCTTCCACGGAGTCAAATATTTATCGCTGCTGTTCCCCTACCGCCAGATTGGAGTTGCAGGTTGAAGTTACGGCTGTTGTTCCGCCTCCTCCTTTCCCTACTTTCTGATCTGAGTTTTTAGAGATTACATTAATTTTCTCCATGAGTTGCTGCTGTTTCTGATCGAAGAATCAGTTGGCTGCTGGTTCTCGTTTTCCTCTGTGGCTCGTTTTCCTCTTGTGGTTGGTTCTTTCTCCCATTGTGAGGTTAAACTGTTGAAGACAGCGTTATATTGTTTTTGGCTGGTTGCGTGAGGAAGACATCCAATATCTCAAAATGGGTTTCTTTTTATGAGTTGGTTTCCTTTTTGGGTACTCTACTTTATTCCTAGCATTTTATTTTATTCTTTAAGTTCCCTTTTATGCCCTTATCATCTTTTCTTATCTACCTTTGTCCTTATTTTACTGCTCATTCCAACATTACACTTTTGCCTCGGGTGGTATTTGAAAGTAGATTTCATCTAAATTATCTACCCAAGAGCCCCTTGACAATTCTGGTTATTTACAAGATTGCCACTCTCAATAGCCATTATTTTACTTATTGTATCCCATTGCTTTTTGTTTACCAAAAAGGCCCATGCAAAATTCTGGTTATTTACGGAACTGCCATTACCTTTTAATACATTCCCCTATTTGACTACCCAATTGACCCTTGAAAATTCTGGTTTATTACCAGTTTGCCCTTAGGCTTGGATTGTATTTAAAAGTGGATTTCCACCAAATTACAGTCATTCCATCCTTTTTTTTTCCAACACCGTTCCCTTTCAATAATTCTAATTCCCTTCATATCCCAAAACATACCTTTGGCATTTACCCATAACACCTTTGGAAACTTTTGGTAAATTACAATTTTGCCATTCCTTCCTTTTTAATTACCCATAGCACTTTTAGAAAATTCTGGAATATTATGTTTTTGCCCTAACTTTTACATTATCTCTGTTATGTCCACGTGTACTACACGTGAGGGGGGGATTATGTACAGTACACCTGCAGACATTGTAGAAGCAGAACTTGCAGGAACACTTGGTGCAAAGCATAACCATTGCCAATGGGTATCTACTTTGTTATTGGGTTGAGTTTGCCGTAAGGGGGAGATTGAAGTATTGAAATATTGAAGATATTTGGTTGTTGCCTATTTGAGGACTTTCGATTGGGTTGATACAGTTTTTTTCCACTGCCTGATTCAGTTTGTTTTCGCTACTTGCTGCTCTAGTTATTTCACTTCAAGATTCTAAGTCACTATGACAATCTGAGATTCATCACTGAATAGCTATTGAAGATCGTTGAAAGTTGCCTTTTTTGGAAGACATTCCAATCTCGGTTTGCTGATCATGTCTGTCTAAGTTTTGAAGATCTATTTTTTCAAGTTCTTGAAGGTTTATTTGGAAGCTGCATTCATATGTCAAGCTGGATTCTACTGCAACTTAGTTTTTTTCATTTTGTTCAAGTTGGGCATTAGTACCTTGTATGCGCCAACTTGAGGGGGAGTGTTAGCATTATTAGGAGTTTTTTTTTCTTTAGTTCAAGCTGGGTCTTCTTTCTTTACTTATTTGTATAATCCAGCTTGAGGGGGAGTGTTGAGAAGCACTGTTCACGTGGCACTGTTCACGCGAACAGTGATTTAGTTGATATGTGTATCTTCTATTTTCCTAGTCCTAATTGGAGTCCTAGTTTCTAATTATGTCAAGTCCTAATTCTACTGTGAGTTAAAGTCTTAGTTTCAGTTTGAGTTGTTAGTTCTAGTTCTTTTCCTATTGTAACTTGGAATCCTATCATGATTAGGAATTCCTAATCTGATTAGGAGTTCCCCTTTCTATTTGTAATTTCCCCTCTATTTTAAATAGAGGGGCTTTCCTATCAATGAAAACAACAAGTTATTATTCTCTCATTCTCTTCTCTCAAGTTACTGGTTACAGGTCTTATGTTTTCTACATTTTTTTTTTTTTTCCATTATTTTTAACCATTAGATCTAAGGTCTGATCTGTCCAATGTAATCCAACAGATCTTCTCAGTTTTCTAGAAGATAACAGAGATAATAAATATATGTATTTCTAATGAAAACCAAAAATTGAAATAGAAAACTTTTGAGGAGTTGATGGGACAAACAAGGGAAAGGAAATATGAAAAAAAAAAAAATGTACATTGATGGGAATAAATATAAGGGAGAAAAGAAGCAAAGAGAGGAGATAGTGGGGGAAGGGAGAGAAGAAAAAGAGAGAAATCTCCAGCCATGGAGAGAGAGCAATGAATCAATCCCTTAACCAAAATTCCTTCATAAATCGGGTGGGTGCTTACATATATATAGAAAATAGAAAATATCTAAACTTCCTACACTAAACTTTCTAATAATTAGGGTTCTTGAACAACTAAAAACTCTAGAATTGTATATTTCTTAACTAACTCATAGTTTAACAATTAGTCTCGTAACCAACTAATGGCACCAACATGGGACCCACCAAACCATATCCCTTTACTTAATCCTGTGTACCCCTTTAAATTTCAATTTTGGGGCTTATAAAAGAGGTCCATTCTATTAATAAACACAAAATTACTAGCCCAAGACCCATAGAACCCAACCATGGGCCAAAATAAAGTATTCCAAGGCCCAATCAGCCCGATTGGTCCCCCTTCTCTCTTTTTTTCTCTCTTTCTCTCTCTCTCTCTCCCCCTGAATTTCCCATCCTTTTTCTTTTGTGCGGGTTCTGTTTCGTTTCGATTGTTTGGCCTATGGGATACGAAAAGATCATATTTTGTTTTCCGTACTATGATTTGTATCAAATGTATACTAGGATTGCTTGTATACTAAGTATTTCTTGTTGATTCTTGATATGTGCTTTATGTTTGATAATGAGATAATGACTATTCTTTATGATACTTTTTATTTATGAAGAATTTAGTATTTAGTTATTTAATTGTGTTTATGTTAGTTTGGAGGTTTCTTTTTGATAAATATATACATGTTATATTATTATTATTAATGTAGTCCTAGATTGGTGGAGGACCAACTAGGAGCCAGTACACCAGTGATTTGAATTGGTAGGCTGATTGGGGCAGAATGTGATTTTAGGTCAAAATTAGGGTTAGGGTTTGGTGTTAGGGTTATGTCAAGTCAAGGTTGGGGAGTCTAATAGTGAAGGTCCTGAGATGTTTTAATGGAGGGAAGTATGCTGATAATAGGGGCATCTAGGGTTTAGAGTGGGAGGATGGGGCTAGGGTTTGGATCGAGTGCTATAGGGGCAGTGGTGCAGAGTTTGAACTAAAAAAGGAGGGATTTTGCTGGCTGGTTTGGTCTGGGCAGAATTTAGGTTATGGGAATGTTGTTTGTAATGGAGGAGATATTAGGGTTTGGTGGTTTAGAGGATTAGAAGGATGGGGATGGGATGCTTCCAACTTGTAATCGCAGAAAATTATTTGGAACAGCTTGTTGATGGAGGAGCTTGAATAAAAATTGGATCTTTGACTAAAACTAGAAAGTAGAACTTGAAGAGAACCACTCAGGCTTCACACCGCAGAGTGTCGATTGGATCAGACACCAATCCCACCAACGAACCACCCGGGCTTCCCACCGCAAGGTGTCAATCGGATCAAACACCGATCCCACCAGCCTTGATCAAACACAAGACACAAAATCTTCAATGGAGAAGAAGAGCAGCAAAAGCTTTTTATTAATATCAAAATTCATATTCAATGTTTGCCCCCCCCCCCCCCTTACAACCCTGTATAAAAGACTAAAAAATAGACTCCTATACTAAAAAGGAAAGGCCTAACCCAATCCTTAACCCATTAGGTAACTTCAACTGACTAGGAAACTGAAATAGACTCATGTTGCTGGACTTATAGAGTCCTAATCCAGCCTTACTTAAATATCAATTAAATAGTCACATGACCACTTATGACTTAACCAAGTCACATGATCACTTAAGTGATCACATGACCACTAACCAAATAAAAAAATCTACTAATTAATCCTGTATATAACTTTATTACCCATAGCTTAGGCCCATAAAAGTGGCCTATGACATTGAAAACCCATGGGATCAAAGGCCCAACATGTATATTACCCAACCTTAGACTTATTCCTAATAAAAGAAGCCCAGTTTGGTGATAAATCTGCATCATATGCTGTTTGTCGAATGATGTATATGCCTATTGCATTGTGAATATATATTTTCATGTTGTAATATGGGTACAAGGGTATATTTTTCCATTAGGGTTTAGTTGGTGTTGCCCTAAGGGTATTATTGTAACTTGTTCTTTGTAAGTCTTTTATAAATAAACAGGGCTTGTGTCTCATTGACACAAGTTCAATTCCCCAAATCCATCGTGGTATCAAAGCAGGGAGGTCAAGTTTTCAATTCTTGGGAAGTGCATCGGAAGAGTTTTCCCAACATTTCTTCTTCCTCGGTGTTGCACAAAGAAATGCCGCATGAGCTCCACATGCAAGGACCATGGGATCTTGGCCTACATGTGCGGGGGAATGTTGATGTATACATAGATGCTGCCCTTCCTAACAGTTCTAGCTTTTAGGTGAAACGATAGCTAACATGGGGGAGCTCAAGTTGATATCTATGCACCAACTTGAGAGGGTGTGTTGTAATATGGGTACAAGGATATATTTGTCCATTAGGGTTAAGGGTATAATTGTAATTTGTACTTCGTAAGTCTTATTATAAATAAAGAGGGCTTGAGGGCTTGTGTCTCATTGACATAAGTTCAATTCTTCAAATCCATCAACCCCTATTTTTGCTCCCAAATTTTTTATTGAGTAATCATATTAAGCATGTAACATATTATTGTCGTGCTTGTTCTTTTAAAACGAATTTTTAAAATGTTATTGAAGACTAGGACTGTGTAATACTTGTTTGTACCTATTTTTTTGCCATACCCAAACTTACATGGCATGGACTAAAATTATGGAGGCATAGGGTCGGTCTCCAGGGCCTAATTAACTCAATTTTTTCCCATCACTATTTGTGTCAAGGGGTTGGTTGATCCAAAACTTGAGATAAGGGGTGTAGGCCAAAAATTGATTCATTAATTTGGGCTTGCCTGACTCGCCAACCCCCCCCCCCAGTGTTGTCCCCCAAACCCTAGTGCCAATCAACCAGAGAGCCGACTATGGAAAGAAGTGTTAAATATATTAAATGTGTATGGGGGTCCATGACTGTACCGTGGGGGTACATAAGTCATGGATACAGCTATTCAGTCCATAGGCCAACTGTAGTGAGCTGTAGTCTACCAGCTGTAGTCTTCTTATTTTGTTCTTATTCTCTTTCCTTATTTCAGTTATTAGATGTAATTCTATTTCCTTAAATTAGGAAACATATTTAGAAACTTTATTTAATATATTTCCTGCATGAGAGGAGCATCTCTCACAACCGAGACTGCTCCATCTCTAGCAGGCTCTTCTCTCATCTTCCCTCTCCTTCATCCTCTTCTTCTGATCAGTCGTTTTCTTTTTATTTCTGTTACATGGTATCAGAGCTTGATTAAATCCTGGTTGTTCTTTCTACAATTTTGGTTTGATCAAGTTAGATTCCCTCCTCCTTCTTGGCTGTAGTAGCCTATGCTGCCTATCTACATGATGTCCTAGTTGATGATTACGCAAGCAAACTAGGACTGTACTGCTATCATATATTATGTCTGAAGATCATGTGCTGTGTAAGGATTGATTCTGCATACATTCCCTACAAGGGCTGACTGATGGTCTAAGGATCGAGTGAAGGATTCTGCATACAAGTTTTTTTTGTGGATCTCTTCATTCCACCAGATGTACTACTCCAACCTGGAGGGTTCTATTCTGCTGCATAAATGTGTCACTCGATCAGAGTTTTGAGACTTTTTTAGTTCTACTATTGCTGCTCCTGAAGGACTATAGGTTTTTTTTTTTTTGACCTGCGGTACTTTGTTTTTTTCCCAAGATTTTCTAGGACTGCTATATTCTCTATAACTGCTGAAGCTGTTGGCTTCTTGGTCTGAGCTTCTGGGCTTTTATTTATCTTCCCAAAAGCATTCTTCGATATCTATATCAGGTGATGTTATTCTGATTTTTATCAAAACCAGTTTTCATCCCTGTTTTGTGCTTCTCGATAGCTATTTTACTGGCTGCCAGTTCTACTATGTGTATTCTGCATATATACAACTTGTTGTGGATTCCATATTCCTCTTGAGCCTTGATAACTGGTCCTTCTCTTGCTGTTACTGCTTCACTGCTTGTTATTCCTTTTCTGGTTTAATATTATGGAAGAGACTAAAGCTACTGTGGACCATATTCATCTACCTATTATTGGTGTTAAGCTGGGTGGGATTTCTAATTACACTCTATGGGTACAAGCTGTACAAACCTATCTGTATGCCAAGGATAAGGTCCAGCATCTCACTGAAGATCCTCCTTCTTATGACCCTAAAGATAATACTTCCACTGCTGCCTACACTACTTGGATGCGTGATAACTCCACTGTTAAAATCTGGTTATGAAACAGTATGGAACCAGCCATTGCTTCTAATGTTATGTATCACTCCACAGCCAAAGGAGTATGGACTGATCTTCGTGAGACATATTCCCAGGCCAAGAATGTGTCTCGCATTTATGAAATATATGAGAAACTGTTTACACATAAGCAAGGGGATAGGTCTCTCAGTGAATTCTTTGGCAGTTTTAAGGGACTTATTGAGGAACTTCAAGTGTACCAGCCCTTTGCTACTGATGCCGAGGTATTAAGACAACAAAAATCTGACTTTCATGTGGCATTGTTTATGGCTAACCTTCATCCTCAGTATTAGTCCGTAAAAAGCCAGTTAATTACTGGAGAACAGGTGCTTTCCTTGAATGAGACATTTGGTCGTCTTCAGCGCCTGTCTTCTGCACCCAAGAATGATTCATCCTCTGAAAAGGATTCTTCTACATTTGTTGCTAGCCGGGGCCGAGGGTCCTTCTCCTCTGGTAAGGGTGGTAGCCAGGGCCGTGGTCGTGGCCGAGGGAATGGTGGTCGTGGATCTGTTGGTCAGTTTGTTGATAAAGCTGCTCGTCATTGTACCTTTTACAATAAGCCCAACCACACTATTGATACTTGTTGGGTTAAGCAAGGCCGTCCGGATTGGCAAATGAGGTTGCCAATGCTGCTATTGACCAGACATTGTAGGAGGAGCCCTAGGTAAAGACGAGGAGGGTGCCTCACTAGGTACCCCCTGGATTATTGATTCAGGGGCTTCCTCCCATATGACTGGTAAGTCTGGTATGTTTTCTTCTTTGTCCACACTTACTAATTCCAACCCTGTTCTTCTTGCTAATGGCTCTTCTACTGCTGTTAGTGGTCATGGTACAGTTTCTCCTACTCCTAACATTACTTTATCATCTGTCTTGCATGTTCCTCAATTACCATTAAGTTTATTATCTGTGAGTCAACATACCAAGCACCTTAACTGTTCTATAACCTTCTATCCATCTTATTGTGTGTTTTAGGATCTTCAGACCGGGTCGACGATTGGTGGCGGGCTTGAGCAGGCCGGCCTCTACTATTTGGATGGAACTGGACCTTCCAGTGCTGCTACTGCATCTACTCATCCCACTTCTCATCAGTGGCATGTTCGGCTAGGCCATTTGTCCTTACCTAAGCTGAAAATTCTGGTCCCAAGTTATTCCTCTTTAACTCATCTTTCCTGTGAAGCATGTGAATTGGGGAAGCACCATCGCCCTTCTTTTCCGCCTTGTACTGAGCCTAGGAGTAGTTCTTTATTTTCTTTAGTTCATTCCGATATTTGGGGTCCCTGTCACGTCAAAAATAGGTTAGGAGTTTCATATTTTGCTACTTTTGTTGATGATCACTCTCGTTTAACTTGGGTTTATTTATTAAAAGATCGGTCTGAATTTTTATCTGTCTTTCACAATTATGTTAATGAAGTTCAAAATCAGTTTGATGTTCGTATTAAGGTATTTCGGTCTGATAATGCTTTAGAGTATATGCAAAATGACATTTCTACCTTGTGTTCTGAACGTGGGATTATTCATCAAACCAGCTGTTCCTACACCCTCCAGCAAAACGGGGTGGCTGAACGAAAAAATAGGCATTTGTTGGAAGTCGCACGTTCTTTTATGATTCACATGCATGTGCCTAAGTAATTTTGGTGTGATGCAGTTCTTACTGCCTGTTTTCTTATTAACCGAATGCCTTCTTCTGTTCTGTCCAATAAAACTCCTTTTTCTATTTTATTTCCTACTAAATCCTTGTTTCCTCTTTCACCGCATGTCTTTGGGAGTGTTTGTTTTGTCCATATTTTGCACCAAAATATTGACAATTATCTCCTCGTGCTATCAAGTGTGTTTTTCTTGGTTATTCCAGGACTTAGAAAGGTTACCGGTGTTATGACCCTATTTCTCATAGGCACTTTGTTAATGCTGATGTTACTTTCTGTTGACTTGAACCGAGAATGGGAGAATGGCTTGAATGATCTATAAGATCAGTCAAGCTCTCTATTTATAGTAGTAAAAGAGATAACAAGGGGAAAATACTATTCACGATACTGTTCACGTGAACAGTGTCACGTCCCTAATTACATTTCTACCCTTGCTCATAAATACATAAATAAAGAATAAATAAAACACCCAAAAGACCATAATACCCCCACGGTATTCTGGATTACATATTCCAACATTCCCCCTCAAGCTGGATTATACAAATAAGAGAAGAAAGAAAAACCAACTTGAACTAAAAAGAAAAAAAATAACTCCATAATAATGCTAACACTCCCCCTCAGAGATAAGGTAAAAATATAATATTCCAAAATTTTCTAAAATGTGCTAAGGGAATGGAAGAGGAAGAAATGGCAATTTAAAGAATACCATTATCGCCCAAAGTCGTTATGGGTATATGCCAAAGGTATGTTAGGGGAGATGGTGAAGTGAAAAGAAAAGTTGTAGGATAATGAATTATGGAGAAAAATAATGCAACATAGAAATTGTCCACCATCTTCAAACGACCAAACAAACTCCTTGGATGGAAATTCCTACAGGGGACAAACACCGAACTCCAATATTCACATCTGATAAGTATACAGATCTTATTTGAAGTAAGGAAAAGCTCTAATCTTCAAGGCTTGATCAATCTTCAAACAAGGAAGAACAAGTGTGCAAAACTCCAATTTATAAACTCCCTCATGCTAAATAGGACTGACGAAGATATCTGGATAGAATTGATGTAATAAACTTCAACAAAAAACTTGAATCAGATCTGAATTAGTAAACATTGCTAGGAACAAGCTCCAAAGTAAGCCAGATATGAAGCAGTAGAAGAGCTTCACACAACTGAATAGGTTTGTAGTTGCAACCAATAACCATGGAACAATGCTATTGTAATCCCAAATAAGCTGATCTCCAAGGTAGTAAATTTGAGTCTTCAACAATGAAAGAAATTCGAACTCCAATAGTAGGATATTCAGATTCAATAATAGGGCAGCAGTAATCCTCATAAAGGCAACAGTAACATGTCAACCAGTCATGCTTACAGAAGCCAATCAATAGAGCAAGGTATGTAGTAAAGCTTGATAGAACCAGCAAGTATAAATTAATTAACCCAACAGATCCATAGGTAGTTGAAGCAGCAAGCCACATAGAAACAAGTAAAAGAATAGGTTGATAAATGATGAAATCGAGCTATAAGTATGAACCTGAATTTTTTTTCAAAATAAATCCATGAATGATGTTGAAACTTGGGTCGAGTACTCCTCTGATGGTTGCAAAACTCTCCTCAAAAAATCAGCAAGAGATGACTGCCTTAACCCTTAGATCGATTATAGTCAGGGTTTTGTAAAAAACCAGAAAGTTGAGATCGATTGTAGGGAAAGGGGGCTTCATAAAAGAGATGATGACTTGTCAAAGATTGTTGATGGTGTGTAATAGATGCTGTCCAGAGCTGCTTGAATGGATCTCCAATACGAATAACCAACATCTTTTTGTGATTGAGACTTGATCTTCAAGAGGGAGAAACACCAAAAAAATGCAGAAAAATAGGGCAGCAGCTGTCACACGAAATAGAACTTTTTCAAGCCATGAATAGTTGAAGTAGGTTGCGTCTCTTGGTGGTAGAAACACTTCCAAAAAACTCCAGCAGCAGCAAATAACCCTAACCCAAAAAATTAATTTGTGTCATGATTTTGTAAAACCCTGAAAATAAGGATTGATTGGGGTTAGGGGTCTTCAAACGCTTGGAAAGAGGCCAATATTGAGGTCGAGTGGTCCTTGTAGATGAAGTAATCAGCCCTCCAAAAATCAGCAAAAACTGAAACCTGTAACCCTAATTTCGATTGGAGTTAGGGTTTTAGCAGGTAACCAAATTAGCAGGTTAAGAAAGTTTTGCTGTAGAAACAAATCCAGCCATCAGAAAGGGTCCAAACTTAGGTCGAGTCTGGCTTGTAGTAGTAGGGAATCACCCCCAAAAAATTAGCTGCATCTGAAAAGGGAAACCCTAAAATCGATTGGAGTCAGGGTTTTGAAAAACCCTGACAAGTTGAGATCGATTAGGGTAGGGGCTGGAAAGGTTAATAAAAGATGGAGAAATAGAAAAAAGGAAAGGAGGTCAATGGAATAGGTTAGCAAGGTACTGGAAAAGAGAGCAAAGGGAGCTCCAATGGTGGAAGGTCAGCCTTCAATAGTGATAGGAAGTTGATCTCCAAAAAATTCTGGAAAGCTCCAATTAGCAAAGATGGTTCCAGCAGAATTTTAATGGAAAAAAGAGGAGGAGGGCAGCAACTAAATCATTGGTTAAGGTTTTTTACCTCATTAGTGCTGCCCCCTTACAAGGATGAGAAGAAGAAAACCAGAAGGAGGAGAAGCCGAGAAAGAGAGAAGAAGGAAGAAGTCGATTGGAGAGAAGGAGTAGGGTTTTTTCCTCTTTTTCTAACCTAGATCAGAAAATCGAGAAGGTCTTAAAACCCTAGCTTTGATACCATGTTGACTTGAACCGAGAATGGGAGAATGGCTTGAATGATCTATAAGATCAGTCAAGCTCTCTATTTATAGTAGTAAAAGAGATAACAAGGGAAAAATACTATTCACGACACTGTTCGCGTGAACAGTGTCACATCCCTAATTACATTTCTACCCTTGCTCATAAATACATAAATAAAGAATAAATAAAATACCCAAAAGACCAGAAGACCCCCACGGTATTCTGGATTACATATTGCAACACTTTCTTTAAGAGCACTCCTTATTACTCTCCTCCTTCCTCACCTAGTGAGGATATGTTTCCTAAACCCACTCCACCTATTCCATCTGTGGTTCCTCTTCCTGTTTTGGACCCTAAAGCCATACCTCCTTTATAGGTTTACAAACGGCGCAAGGCTACAGTTCCATCTGCTACAGTACCGGCTCCTGCTCTACCTTCCACCGATGTTGCACCGGCTGAAATTCTGGCTGAAGTTCCTTCACCAGACTTACCCATTGCTAAAAGGAAAGGTACTCGTTCTTGTACTACTCGTCCTGTCTATCCTATTGAGGATTGTTGGAATTTCTCCTCTTCCTTGCCCTTTCGTAATGTTGCTTTCTCCTTGTCCTCATCTTTTGTGCCCAAAACTCATAAGGAGGCACTTTCTCACCTTGGTTGGAAGGGTGCTATGGATGTGGAAATGGATGCTTTATTATCTTGTCAGACATGGACATTGGTGGATTTGCCTCCCGGTAAGGATTTGGTTCGTTGTCGCTAGGTATACACTATTAAATATAACCCAGATGGATCCGTTGAGCGCCTCAAGGCTCGTCTTGTTGCCAAAGGCTATACCCAGACCTATGGGGTTGACTACTTTGAGACCTTCTCTCCCATGGCTCTTCTCAATTCTGTTCGAGTTCTTATATCTATTGTTGTTAATCTGAATTGGCCTCTTTATCAGATGGATATCAAGAATGCACTCCTCTATGGTGATCTCTAGGAGGAAGTTTATATGGAGCAACCTCTGGGGTATGTTGCTCAGGGGGAGAATGTTGCATGTGTATGCAAGCTGGCAAAGGCTATCTATGGTTTGAAGCAATCCCCAAGGGCATGGTTTGACAAATTTAGCAATGTTATGACACAATGTGGTTTTTCCCAATGTTATTCGGTTCATTCAGTTTTCATCCGTCGCCAAGGTTCCAAGCTGGTGGTACTTGTGGTGTATGTTGATGACATTATCATATCTGGTAATGATGAGTCTGGCATTGCAGATGTCAAATCCTATCTACACAAGCAGTTTCAGATGAAGGATTTGGGTCACCTTAGTTATTTTCTTGGCATTGAAGTCCTCCGGAGTAAAAAGGGTATCAGTCTATCACAGCGAAAGTATGTGTTAGACCTACTATCTGACACTGGCATGTTAGCTTCTAAACCAGCCGATACTCCCATGGATCCTCATCAGAAGTTTGGCAAAGATGATGGGGATAACTTTGATGACGTACACCAATATAGAAGACTTGTTGGGAAGCTTATTTATTTGACTGTCACTCGCCCTGACATTTCCTTTACTGTTGGAGTAGTTAGCCAGTTTATGCATGCTCCAAAGCAAATACATTAGGAGGCAGCCTGTCGCATCTTGAGGTATTTGAAGGGTGCTCCAGGGAAAGGCCTTATCTATCAGCCACGTAACAGTGTTGATCTTGTTGGATTTTCCGATGCTGATTGGGCTGGTTTTGACAGTGATCGACGTTCTACTACTGGATATTGTACTTTTGTTGGAGGAAATCTAGTAACTTGGCGGAGTAAGAAGCAGGCTACTGTATCTAAGTCTAGTGCATAAGCTGAATATAGAGCAATGGCTCATACAACTGCCAAGTTAATGTGGCTTCGTAATCTCCTTCAGGAGATGGGTTTTTCAGTTCCTCCTATGAAGATGTTTTGTGACAATCAAGCTGCTATCTATATAGCCAAGAATCCAGTGTTTCATGAGCGTACAAAGCACATTGAAGTGGATTGCCGTTTTGTGAGAGATGCGGTTATGAAGAAGCTGATTACTACTCCATTTACTTCTTTTGCAAATCAGTTGGGTGATATGTTTACAAAGCCCTTGTTTGGGCCTACCTTTCGGAACAATCTCAACAAGCTGGGCTTGGGTGATTTGTATGCTCCAGCTTGAGGGGGAGTATTAAATATATTAAATGTGTACGGGGGTCCATGACTTAATGTACCGTGGGGGTACATAAGTCATGGATACAGCTATCCAGTCCATAGGCCAGCTGTAGTCTGCCAGCTGTAGTCTTCTTATTTTGTTCTTATTCTCTTTCCTTATTTCAGTTATTAGATGTAATTCTGTTTCCTTAAATTAGGAAACATATTTAGAAACTTTATTTAATATATTTCCTGCATGAGAGGAGCATCTCTCACAACCGAGACTGCTCCATCTCTAGCAGGCTCTTCTCTCATCTTCCCTCGCCTTCATCCTCTTCTTCTGATCATTCTTTTTCTTTTTCTTTTTGTTACAAGAAGCAAAGCTAAAATGGCTGCCTTTGCAGCCCTGTTGGCACACTGCCTCTAGTCAGGAGCTTAAATTATGTATCTTTTGGTGGGTTTATTTGATGGTCGGAGAAATCTGCACTATGTATTTCTTGCTATGATCTTTTCGTGAGGGTCTGTATTTTTCACAAACTAGGCAAAACCACTTGGTGCTATGTATTTCAAATGCGATGGGTTCTTCCAGGCAAAAGTTAGGCACAATAATGGTGGTGTGCAGTATTAGTTGTTTGTATTCCAACTGCTTATATGATTCCGATTGAAGGAGGCCTACGGATACCCCCAGTAAGGAGGAGATTCCGATTCAAGGAACTAAAAGAGCTAGGTGCAGGCCTAAAATGACCATAGGAGAAGCGGTGAGAGAGGACATACATAGTCTAGGTCTTTTACCAAGTATGACCTCGGATAGAGCCTATTGGAGGGCAATGGTCCATGTAGCAGACCCCATTTAGCTGAGATTCTCCTGACGTACTGGGCTGTGCCTCTTTCCTCTTACTATCTTTCATCTTTCATTTGTCATTTGTCATCTCTTTCCTTTCTTTTTTTTTTTGGTTAGAACTCTGTTTTTCCTACTTTGTTTTGTTTGGATCCATGTAGCGGACCCCATTAAGTTGGGATTAGGCTGAGTTTGTTGTTGTATTCCAACTGCTTATATGATTTCAATCTCCTTCCCCTTTTTTGTTTTGAGATCATTTTTTTTCTTTTGGTTGAAGATGGTGTTCTTGATATGTTGTTTATTGTTTTATATTTTATTGCTACCTGACTGTTTCCCTCATCCAATAGGTGAACAGACCCTGCTTTGCTAGGTTTGTTGAGAGGATTTCAATAAGCTTCTGTAGTCATGATGGGGTGGCAGAGGCATTTACAGTCTATACTTTGTCACGTTGGCAGAAGAAATGCCCAAATTGAGAGTGCATCCTTAAATATATCGGGTGCTCGTAAAATTTCCTCTTATTTACTAGGTAAATTAATCTGAACTCCTTGTGGTAAAGCATACTAGAAAATTGGTAGTTGAGTAAATGGACTTTTTTTGCAGGTGAATTTCCATATCAACCGAGAACACTACCATACACAAATATTCCAAGACCTCTTCATCAATATTTACAACAGTTGGTAATGATAACATGTTTCTTCTGTATTGAGATTTGCATTGGTTAATTTAACCAAGCTACTATTTTCTAGCTTCTCTTCTTACTAATCTTGTATAAAATCATTTCAAATCTTGGTGCTGCATTTGATAAATGATAGCATTACTGTTTTGTGGGGGAGAACATACCATATACATGAGGTTTATCTTTCTCAAGGATCCCCTCCCCCCCCCCCTCCGGTGTGGCCCACTAAAGTTCTAACCTACTGACAAAAACTATCAATCAGTTGCAACTTCTTGAATGAGGCAGAGCCCGAATAGCAGACAAAGGGGACATTTTATATGTCGTTGCATCTGGGTTTTCATCAGCCTCATTTACTTTTCTAGTGGCCTACCTTCTGTATTTAGATTAGAGTGCATGTCTTGTGATCAATCAAATATTTTGCCCAAACCCTTTATTTTAGCTGGCACATCAGTCGATGGTCCAAGCCAACACAGTTAGTGAGCTACTTGGAATGCAAGTTATAGGGCACATCTGTAATGGGCCTCAGGTCTATCAGATATCTCATGTGTTATGTTCCCTATCTTATGAATATGTGGAGCACATTTCTATATCCATTGTTACTTTGGTGTTAAAATCGGTTTTTTGCTATTGCTGTTGTTGCAGGGCATCTCAAGTTCGAGGAAATTACTTGCAGAGTCGTCTGATATAACACCCATTTCTTCTCCATTGATACCCATTTCAGCACCAAATAATGGAAAAACTGAAACCCAGGCTGTTGTGTCTAAACCTTCAAAAGTTCAAGCAGTTTTAAAGGGCATTAAACAGGTATTACGGATACCACTGGTTGCGTCTTTTTGCTTACCAATGTCTGTAGAA
Organism: Telopea speciosissima; assembly: GCF_018873765.1. Lineage (NCBI taxonomy): Eukaryota > Viridiplantae > Streptophyta > Magnoliopsida > Proteales > Proteaceae > Telopea > Telopea speciosissima. Next base: position 48,803,657 of record NC_057917.1, on the reverse strand, counting down.
GATAACTTGTAAGCTCCATATCTGTGGTTTGAAAGCTAAATGAAGTTGAAAATCCAAATTATTATCAAACTTTGCTTGTATTTCTATTAATAAAGAAACTTTGTTGGGATCAAGTGATAAACCCATCAATCACTATTCGGATAATTTCTTTTTATTGATGTTATTCCTGTATGCCATTTTTACCCATTAAAGAGCCAAAAAAAAGAGATTTTCCTTTGGGAGAGGGTTTCCCGCATTGCCAGTGTGGGGAGGAATCTGCACGCTACACCCATAGGTGTTTTGAAAAAGGTATCATTCTATGTGGAGCCCATAATTTCAGAGTATGTGGAGCCCATAATTTCAGTGTAGAGGATTAAAATAGATCAGATGATTACACCTAGACCAGATAGGGTCTTTGGTTTATATGCTGATCTGATTGCTTCTGATGTGCACTGTTGTCTCAGAGTCCCAAGAAGGTGAATTTGGTGGCTGCATTGGTTCGTGGCATGCGTGTTGAAGATGCATTGTTGCAGTTGCAAGTAACAGTAAAACGTGCTGTGAAGACTGTCTATCAGGTGTAGTTACATTTTTCTCACATTGTTATTACCACCAGAACATCAGACTGCATGCTATTGACTTACTCTTCCCTAGAATTATCTTCAGTCCTTTTTTGTGTCTTGAGCTGTTTTGCAATCTTTCTTCATTCTCCTTCTGTAGACCTCCTGTAATATTATTTTCTATGGTATAGGTTATTCACTCAGCCCGTGCAAATGCAACCCATAATCATGGGTTGGATCCAGATCGTCTTCTCGTTGGTAATTATTAACAGATCCAAATGTTCTTCCATCAATATTGCACTACAAGACTGATTTTTGTGTCTTCTTGCAGCGGAGGCATTTGTTGGGAAGGGATTCTTTAAAAAGAGAGTGTCATACCATGCAAAAGGGAGATCTGGAATCAAAGTCAGACCAGAGTGTAGGTTGACAGTGGTAGTGAGGGAGATGACCCCTGAAGAGGAGGCTGAGATAGCTAGACTGAGAGTCAGCAATTTCCGCAAACTCTCGAAGAGGGAAAGTCGGCTTGTACCACATAAACTTATTGAGACCACTCCAATATGGAACCGCAAAAGCAAAGCTAGTAAACCAAATGTTATAGCTTGAGGGAGGAGGGGGGGGGGGGGGGGAGAGGGGTTACCCTTTCGGAGTTTTATGCCCAGAGTAGAAAATAATGTCTTTACTTGGTTTCAAAGTTGTTTGCATTTCAGGTTCAAATATTATGAGATGTTATTTCCAATGCTTCTCTATTCAACCATTCTTCATATTTTTCCATTGTAGCAGAACTTATGTCGAGGTTCAAACTAAAATATCAGTTGATATCAAACTGGAGTGGCATCTGCAAGCCTCGCATATGCAGCTAGAAGCATTTTTTACTGTTGTAATTTTTTCTTTAATTTATTTTCTTTAGTTTGTGCTTTACTGTTTCCTCCTAAAGTCAAGTACCATAGTTTTAATTGGCTAGTTGCTTATCATCTACTTTCCATTGACTCCGAGCCAGACTCCACCATCTGAGATCAATCCGCCATTGGAGAGCTTTCTTGAGCTCATACACCCTGACCATCTATTAATTATTTGTGATGACAGTTTCTGAAAGGAAACACGCAAAGCTGGTTGAGCTTTTTGTATGGATTCTGGTTATGCAGGGAGTGCAGAAGAGGCAGAAACTTGGGGACTGCTCATGGGACTATTAACGGCAAAATCCATAGGTATCGATAGAATGGACATTTGGATTGATTGTGAGGAGCTGGTACCGTAGGATCCTCATTGGCCATGGGAAGTATTCACTTTGTTGTTGAATGTCAGATCTGTAATGAACTGTTCTTCAAATGTCTGTATTGTTAAGCTCTCGTTGGTCTAGCTCATAGGTTAGCTATACATGCTACATCTGCCGGCATCAAATCTGATAGTTTGGATTTATTATTCTTTTATCTTAACGCTTACTTTATTTCCTAATTACGGAGAGAAAAAAAATGTCCAGTACTATAGTGTGACTCAGGTTCAACCATGTAGGATCTGGGTATCATGTTCTATTATTCATATTGCTTCTTGTCAAATGCAGGTTGTTCCTGGAGATTAAGTGTATCAACGATATCGACGACCTTGACAGCCTAGTCATCCACACCCTCATCCATGGCAGGTCACATACCTCATCAGGAGACTGAAGCTACTGCCCCCATTTTGAACACACTGTCCAAAATGCAAAACCGTGGTCTTTGAAGCATCTAATGCCTTTCCATAATTTCTCTCTTGCGTGCCTTAGAATTGGAAATTGAGAATTAGAGAATTAGGTCAGTTCCTAATTTGACAGAATGATAAGAATTGTGGCCTCTAGAATTGGAACCAAACATGCAAGTGACATAGAGGAGCATATTAACCAGATGTGGTGGTAAGGTGTTGTACTTAGGAGGGCAGTGAGGTCATTTCATGTGAGGAGGAGGGAGATAGACAGAGGTTTTGGGGCCATGTGTAGGTAAGGGCCACGCTCTCCCCACAGGAAACACTAACGCAAATTACAAATAGGATTTGATAAGTATCTAATATTTAATTAGGAGAATGTTCTCTGTGCCACAGCGCAGCCTGCGCTCTGGCACATAGGCAGCCTGTGCAAGGGGGTAGGATGATCATTGTGTCCACCCCCATGTGCCTGGACGCATTCTGTGCTGCGGCACAGAGAACAGCGCCCCTATTTAATCTGTAGAAAAAGTACAATTTCTGAAAATTTTACTCAGAATGTGGCTGTTCTGGCTACGGGTGGTAGCGGATAAAGATTAGATTAGTCATGTGTCAAATTTCAAGCAAATAAATATCCATTGTGTATTTTCATGTTGTATGTCTATGCACTAAGGTTCGCAGCACCTGCAGATGTAGCGTGCGTGCGTGCATGGATCTTAACTGACTATGATGTATTGTCATACAATTCGCCTTCCTTGATTGAAGATCAGAAAGGGGAGTTGCCATCTAGGATAAAGGCCTAGGACCCGTAGATAGCCCATTTCCTATAGAGAAGAATGATAAACTCTATACTCCTGGTCTTGTCAGAGGTCTGGTAAAGGTCATCGGGTTACGGAAATAGAAAGTGTTAGACACCTACTTTGCCCGGTGAGAGCCGATCTATCTTCCCTGTACCCAAAACAGAAAGAGTAATTCGTCTTGAAGAAACTTGTTGGCAATTTCTTTCAGAACTATAGTTTTTTCCCTACCCGACTAGCGCGGCTACCGGAAGGATGAAATGCTTAAAGTTCAAGCACTCTCCAAGGGTTTACCTCCAAACTCACATGTATTTCTAAGTTAGACCTACTAATGTACATCACGCAATAAAACAATGTGAACTACATATATCTACTCACAACATAATGCGATTCCTTTTCCCTCTTTATTTCATTTATCAACCACGACAACTCCTTTTGGTGGGAAAATAAAGGGAAAAGAAGTGAAAATTTCAATTTAAAAAAGAAACCGCATAATTATATTACTAATTTCATATCATTCCACAATTGGATATAAAAATTCACTTTATTTACATTTAAATCCCTTAGGATTTGAAAAATAGAATAAAATTTACATCAAAAAAACATCATTACTAAATATGATAAAATAAAAAAAAATAAGTAATCTATGAATCATGATGGGTAATGATTATAAAAATTCACTTCCCTTCCCTTCCCTTCAATTTTTCAGCCAGTTGAAATTCAATATCCACCAATTAATAAATCATCACCCATCCGTTGGACAAGTTTCAATTTGGCAGCAATTTTTCACATGGCAGAACAGCATTGAAACTGAACAGGAGGAGGTCCATCAATATACAAGGATTAAAGCTCAACACATGATCGCAAGGCAATGTAACATGTACAACAATCCTGAATACAAGGAGAAAAGAATGCTATCTAGTCGCCACGTCGCATGGCTCCTGTGCCTAGATACAGAAGGGATGCAAAATGACTACACGGACCCCATTGGCCTCTGCATTGTCACAAGGGCTACATGACTAGATAGCGTTCTCTTGCCCAATAAACAAATAACAATCCTGAATATATCAGTGCAATTTGCTGGGATAAAAAAACACACCAAATTCACTCGTAGCAACCATTTTGAACCATTTGCCATTTTAATGCTTAGCAAAAATGTACATTGCCACGGTATCCGAACATCAGCTGAAATATTCCTCTACCGCATTCATTACAATCAATTGGTAAATCATCTTGCCCAACAATAGACAGCAAGATTGATTATCAAATAAGAAGAGCGTATGGAGGGCTACTGACAGGCAACTGTTTTTCACAGATATAAGCATTTTTTCTTCCTATGTTACACCAAAAGTACACTAGGAATGAACAGCAGTGCCTCAACCTGGACCTAGAAAAGTAACTAAGACCAACAGCAAACATTCAATGGTATCACTACTGACTTACCCAAAATTGAAACATTATATAAGCCCGCACTGGAAAAGACCAAGTACAAGGGCCACCAGACTTCCAGGTCTGCGAGAGGTCAATTAACCTTACCAGGACCAAAAATCTGAGGAATAACATCAGAAACAGCCTGCAGGTTGTTCATCTTGCACCAAGAAATGATCAGGTGTTCCTCCCAAGTCACTGATTCATCCAAATCAGTGGATGAACAACCAAGGTTTACTTCTTCCGCGTCTTATCACGTTTTGCTCGGAAAATTCTCCGGTTAGACTTATCAGCAGTTCCTAATGAGAAGCTTCCCCCAGGAGCAAAATCAAAATTACCAGAAGTAGCCTGAAATGGAGATGAGTTCTGTGGAGTAGCCGGATTCTGTTGGGCACCAAACTGGAATGGAGCTCCTGATGGAGCAGAAGTAAACATGAAACCAGGTGAAGGGGTAGTAGCTGGCTGGCCAAATGTCGGAACAGCAGGTGTTGATGCTTGTACTGTGTCCTCTGCCATGCTATCTTCCATGTTCATCTGGTCGTTAGCCGGACATGATGAACCAAATGTGATGCTTGGATTCGGCACACCAAACACAGGCTGTGATGAGGTAAGAGAGGCTGAGGAGGTGGCTGCAGAAGCTGAAGTGAATGAGAAAACTGACCCTGATGAGGCACCAATACCAGAGCCAAATCCCATCAGTACACTACCAGTAGCAGCACCAGCTGTCGAGGATCCTCCAAATGAAAACCCTGTTGTCGCCGGAGATGCAATAACAGTAGTTGCACCAGCAGTCGAGGATCCTCCAAATGAAAACCCTGTTGATGGAGATGCACTACCAGTAGCAGCACTAGCAGTTGAGGATCCTCCAAAAGAAAACCCTGTCGCTGGAGATGATGCACTACCACTAGCAGCACCAGCGGTTGAGGACCCTCCAAAAGAAAACCCTGACGCTGGAGAAGATGCAGAGCTAAACGCCGAATTGATTACTGATGATTCTGGCGGCGAACTAGAACTGAATAGACTGGCAGTGCTAAAATGATTAGCCCCCGTAGAGAAGGTAGTTAAAGAATTCTGTCCAAAGCCAGAACCTGAACTGAACAGTTTAGAAGCTGAGGTTGAGGAGCCAAATAAAGAACTACCAGAGCTGAAAGTAGAAGATGCACTCAGGCCAAATGTAGGTGATGCGGCAGATAAGCCCAACTGGCTTGGAATGCTCTGAGTAAAAGAGGAAGTAACAGTTCCGGATGCTGTCTGCAAACCAAACACAGGCCCAGTACCAGCACCAAAAGGGTTAGAACTCAGATGATTGGCAGACGAAGAGGAATTTGTAGTGCTTGCAGGGGTTACATTGGAGAGCCCAAAGATGCCACTGCCTGTACTAGTAAGGGGAGAAGATGTGGTACCAAACGGAAGGGGGCTTACACTGGCAAAAGGTGGAGCCGTCTCGACCTTTTGCTCCAAATCTGTTGACTCTGCACCAGAAGTTGATGGCTGCGACACTGAACTTGGAGCCACTGCCATAGTGGTGCCGGATCCAAACTGGAATATGGGCACTGAAGAAAATGCCGGGGATGCAGCTGAGGCAGAGAGGCTGCCAGTGGTGGTGATAGCAGTGGTTGCAGAACCACTCATGAAACTCATATTTGAAGAAATAGTGGAAGCTGGCACTGAAGGAGCAGGGACTGAGAATAACAAAGTTGATGGTGCAACTGAACCATTGCTTAGATTTGAATTTTTCATCGAATTGCTAAAAGAGAATGGAGTGGGTGATGTCGACACACTTGAAAAAGTGGCATTCTCATGTTTCCTGAACAAGTCTCCAGTCTTCGGAGCATTTTCTTTACCACCTGTATCTGATAATGCAGCTTTGGTAATAATTCCTGTCGATGTAGCACCAATTGTGGCAGGGCTGTAAATGGGAAGGGAAAAGGAGAGTCAACAAAAGGTATGCTAGAGTATTACAACAAGCCATGGACAATATTCAGCCATAAACTTCAGAAAGATATGTTCATTTTTCATTAAAATTTAACAGCGAATAATTTGGACAATTAAACAGTAGATTTCAACTTATGGTTATCACCAGAATAAGTTATATGCCTGACCAACCAGGTTATCCTACAAGTCTCATTACTCACAAGTTCAAAAAATAACTACTATGGAATTTAGAGCATATTCAAGAATTTATGTTATGTTGGTTGGTTAGTCGGACAAAAACCAAGCCTAACAGCAGGTTGAATCACCATAGTTTTGAACCAGAGAGAACTGCATATTGCATTTTCAAGATAACTCCACATTCATACATCAAGAATGAGTTCCTTTCCCACATACAAATACACAGGAATAAGCAGATATTTTGGAATGAATTTCTTCAATTTACAACTGAATGAAATGCAAAGAATATGACAGAGGAACAAAAAAAAAAAAGCACAACCAAGGTTTCAACCATAAAAAATGCAGAAGAACATTATTCAAGTTGTCAGAGAGAGAAAGAAATCAACACAGCAGGTCACCCCTAAGAGGCAAATAATTCCAGGCAGTGAAGACTGACCTGCTTGATGTCCCCAGCACTGAGCCTGACCGAGCATCAAATTTCAGTCCTGATGATTCACTGAAACTGGAAACTGATGAAAATGTAAAAGGTGGTGCATTGCCAATGACTTTGGACCCAAAGTTGAATACCGGAGAAGAAGCTGGTCCCTTTGTTGGAACTACATTACCAAACAATGGAGGTGACTGACAGAGGGGGGCCGGCTGAGTAACTGTGCTCGACACGGATGTCAACGGAGCGCCAAAACCAGGGTTCTTTTGATTAACCCTGGGACCATCAGAAGCTCCTGTACCACTGGATTTGTTCAATATCAAACTAGCAGGGGTATTGATTTCAGAAACTGGAGGCTTCTCCACAGTAACTGTTTTTGCTGCAACAGCTTTGTTCTCCTCCACAGTTGAATTATCTAGTTTTTCTTTTCCATTAACTGAATGTACACCTTTGGTACCGCAACAATTATCATCCAGCTCCAGAGATTCCTTCAAAATGAGGGAAAGAAAAATCAACAAAAAAAAAGGCGAGGGGAGTACATATGAAGTTGACAAAAATAGACCAAACCTAGGTTCTATAGAGAAGACAGTAATCCAGTTCTCCGTTCCCTCCACCAAATGATGGACATACAAAAGATTAAGCACACAGACTTCAGAAGTACCAGCTAGGAATTGGAGGGTTTCTAAATTTCAAAACCAATGTTCACTAGAACAGGCTCATAGTTGTCAAGGAGACTAGGCGAACCCAGCATTCAGTATAGGCAATATAGCAGTGATAATTTTATATAATTATATGCTTATATGGAACATAGAAGCCATATCAATGCAATATGATATAATAATGCTAGTAACGACCTAATATGAGAAAACCAACATATCATAAACAAAGCCTAGGCTATAATAAAAGCATATTCATTAAAAAAAAAAAACAAACCAATACACATAAATCAATGTAAACTCATAAAGTGTCAAAAAGGATGTAATATATGCATGCTGTCACAAGGCCACAAGGTGACGACTAGGCATCCAAGATGGTTGCCTTGACAACTATGATCAGGAACATCACATAGTAGTTCCAAAGACTGGAAGCTCTGGATATCAAGAATATGTCACATCAAATATTTGGCATTAGGAGGCAAATAATAGTTGGGTAAATCAAAGAATAGATAAAGCAACAACAACAAAAGATATGTTCTTGAAGACTTAGTTAAAAAGGGCATTATTCTTGACGGTCTAATCAGAATATGTAAGAGGAATCACAAACCTTATGTGCATTCATCTGGTAGGCTTGTTTTTTCTGTGGAGGGGTGACAACAGAGTTCGAAATAGCTGAATCTGCAGTCCTGAAAATAGGGACAGTGTCTTTATTCAACGTATTTCTTTCTGTGCCATTAGCCTCAGGAGCCAATTTGTTTCCAGAAGCAGCAATCTTCAACCAGCCATTTTCTTCAACTTTGTCCAGCTTTCGATAGGCAGAATCTTGAATAACAGGTAGAGGTGTACCACCAACGGCATCCAAAGTACAAGTACCTTGTATATTATTCAAAAACTTTGATGAATCTACTTCCTCCACCCTCCGAAAAGCCTGGCCATGTAACATACTAAGTGACAGTTTTGCACATGATTTCTCCCCAGCAGTAGCTAGCTTGAGCTCAGATGATTTCTCCTTGGGAGAAGGCACCAGCTTATCAAGCTGCTGCAAAATTTTTTGGGCCATCTCACTTGACTGAGAAGGAACAGAAGCAAAACTCGTGCTGGGGATGCAATTGCTCCCATTTTCTGCAATTCTCATCTTTAGGCTGCGATGCCTGTGTTCTTCCAGCAGAAGTGGCTTCTGAGTCAAAGAAACAGAACCTTGAGCAACATCAGAACCAAATGCAGTTCCACGAGTAGGAATATGAGTCTCAGGAGCCAGTGAGCCAATACTTTTAGGAGACATCAGATTGGTCTTTTGACGGATCCTGCGTATGGGGCCAACAGATCCAATATCATTATCTAAAACTAAACTCCTTCGCTTTGAGACCTGGAAAGCGCATTGGGATGAGCCCAATAATCAGATCATGACAGTGAATTTCAATAAGAATAGCATGCAATGGCTTCCAATGAAATACTGACCTGCTTTCCAGTAGAAACCATGTTGTTGTCCAATGTCCAGGGAGATGTTGATGGGCCAGCATACCAATCATCTGTATCCCCAATACCCTGGAAAATAAGAAAAATAAGATTTTGCATCCTATGAGATCAGATAAGATGTGTGTATGTGTGTGTGTGTGTGTGTGAAAGAGAGAGAGAGAGAGAGAGAGAGAGTGAGTAGATCATATATACCTTGGCAGTAAGATGAATTCTGGAATACGGTGTACGAGCCATACTGTAGATGGCAGATCTCCCTCGAGATCTTGGGGTCTGATAACCATTTTCAGAAACCCCAGGGATGCCAGCAGAGCGAACTGATGATCTTGGTACAAGTGACATACCGGATGATTTCCTTGGAAATGGGACATTACTTGGCAAAGGTAACTCTTCTCTGAGACTATGCAAACCTAATGTTGATGGGGACACTTTTGAAGTTCTATTACCCATGTAGGCCTTTGCAAGCTCTGCAGGCGATGCAATGTCTTCTTCAAGGATCTAAAAGACCATAAAAGAAAATGGAAAATTAGTATCTTATATGCAAACTTTCAGGCTAGAACGATGTACAAACCACCATCAAGCATTTGCAACTATGTTAAACAGATGGGAAAAAGAACTGAATTTGTTTTCCTACACGTGAACTAACAGCAGGGGTTGAAGCCTCTCCCAGCAATCTTCGGGAATCCACTCCATTTTCTTGCACCGGAACATTTGCCAGTTCCACTTTGTGATTATAAGCTACTGGCTGCAATGTACTAGGTTCAGATCTTTTCTTCTCATCCTCGGCAGGTATATCAACAGTTCTTGAACGGAGTAGTTCAGTCAAGCGGTCAATCTCAGCTCTGCAGGTAATGTTACTTCAGAAACAAACTCTAGAAATGTTCAAAGAAAAATGAATATTATTTTAAGAATGCATGCAAGTACCTGAAGAAAGAGAGTGCCAAAAGATTACTCGAAGGATATGTATCCTAACCAATGCAGACATCTATAGAGTAGACAGTAACTATTAAATAATCAGGACTTATATTGGTCCAAGGGATTTCCAAGGTACAAGATCCCAAGAATAGAGGATCCGATTCAGGAGCACTTCCGCGGACTGGACCGAACCTGTTTGAGAGCCCCAACCGAGAACCAGGCCCGAATTGGGATGCAGACATCTATAGACTAGACAGTTAAAATCAAATAATCAGTAGTTATATTGGTCCAAGGGATCTCCAAGGTACAAGATCCAGAGAATAGAGGATCTGATGCATGAGCACTTCTGTGAACCAGACCGACCTGTTCGAGAGCCTTGACCGAGAACCAGGCCTGAATTGGGATTTGGGTCTAGTAGGATAATTTAGGATTTTATTAATTTCTAATTGGGATTCTTTGTATTTTTTAATTATGGGGTTTGGATAAGAGTTAGATACTAGGAGATAGTTTCCTATTTCAAGTTTCCTAGTTGCTTTAATTCCCTGTTGAGTTGGTTTCTATTTGTAGGAGTCTTTTATTTTTCGTTATGGGAAAAGGTTCTCTGAGCCACTGGTGTATAGGAAAAAGTTCTCTGAGCCACTGGTATTGGGTACGCTAGCATCTCTGTGTCTATCTATCTCCTCCTCGATGAAATGACCCCACTGCCCTCCAATATATGATGCCATTTTGTAGTACCTCATTGGTGCACTCATCTATGCTGCTTGCTTAGAGAATCCTCTCCCTTTCTTGATATGTACTTGTAATCCCATCATGGGAGTAGACTTGATAATGGAATGAAACTGGGTTTTGTTTGAGTGCCTACGTGGCTGGTGCAACCTCCCCTCTCCCTCCTCCCTTCCTCCTACTTTGATTCTTGTTTTCATCTCTCATTTCCTATCTCAGGTACAATTCCTCTTCCATCTTCCCTTTCTTCTCTTGCTGTACTGTTATTGCTGTCCCTACTCTGTTGGACGGTAGTTTACAGCCATAAACCTTGATCTCGATCTCCTTGATACTCAATCTGTTTACCCTGAAATTTTGGGCACAAGTTTCTTTACTATAGGTGATCCTAATCCTAGGGTTTTGTTTCCAAAGACCACCCCTATCGTGCGAATCATAACCTGCGATCAGATTTGCTTGAACACTTCTGCCAGTTGTGATTTCAGCAGTCTATATTTAGAGAAATCATTGGTTGCTGTGGCTGGTAATTGTTGGATTCAGCAGTGTTGAGTGTAACGATCTGTCACCTAAATTTTCAGGTCAAGCAATGGCCATAGGAGAGAGCCCTTTCACTCGAAATCATCTTCTTCTCTTCCGTTGGTTTGTTGGCCTTTTTGAAGAAGCTGGTGACATTTTTTGTTTGTCACCATACTGCCCTTTCCATTAATACTGCTCCCAGTAATTTCTAATTCAGCCCTAATCCTTGTTTTGTGTTATTACCTAATCTGTCCCGGAACAATTAATACTAATCCTTTTTGTGTCCCTGACTCTTTTAGTCTACCTAGCAGTCCCTTAAAACTTCTGGCTATTCACAAAACTACCATTCCCTTTAAAACTTGAAGTCTTGTTGATTGGGTGGGCCCATAAGCGATTCAAACCGAGTTTTGGAACCCCGGATTGCCAGATCAGAGATCATACTGCAAACACGCCATGTAAATACAGAAATGAATGTGCATAGCTTCTTCAGGATTCCCATTCTGAGGTAGGTATTTGTCAGAGGGTAGAGATTTAAAATAATCAGAGAGGATGGTGAATCAATTCCAGTTCAGGGAGGCAACGGAAGCCAAAACAACCACATGCATAATAGGCTGCACTGATAACTAGATATAGTTAAGAATTATGAAAAGATCGACATCAAAATTTAATGATGTTGGAAAAAACAAAAAGCAACCTGTAAGGCAGCTAAAAATGACTTGCATTATTTATTACAGATTCATCATAAAATCTCATTGTTGTAAATACTTGCCTGGTAAAGGTCTTCTGCTTCAGAATCTGCTCAAGTTCACCAACCCCACTATTGTCAGAATGATTATTCAGGTCATCACTTCCATTGACAACTGGTTCTTGTACCCCAAAAGGATTCTGTGACAGAAAGTTTTGCATAGAACATATCAAATTTAAGATACAGAACCAACATTATATGGAAGAAAAAGAGTTTATTACAAAATGCTGAAACTAACAAGAGCAGGAATATAACTTCAAGTTTCAGGCAAATTGGGAAAACAAAAGTAAACTGATAACAGGATAAAGAAACCATTGATTCAAAGACTTAACAAGTCGTGATTTTCATATTTTTGGAGGGAGTAAAATCTATAGAACTAAAAATGTAAGAATTGGTGAACAGCAATCACCTAATCAATTAAGTGCTCCTAGGGGTATGTAGACACGTATTTTATCAAAACTCAGGCTACAAGGCATTAAGAACCCAGTTGTGGTCATAAATTTTCACGTCAATAATTCTGTGAAGCTGTGACCATGGTGCTTTGTGAAGTTCATCCGTTCAGCTTCAAAAAGAAGCCAAGGTCGTGAAGTAGAGGCATGCTTTGACCAAGTCATGGCCAATTGGATAAGATGCACAAATATATTATTGGTTTTATATGTTTAGAATATTTATTTGAGATCTCACAATGTACAATGATCGGCATTCCCTAGCTCATCAGACATAAATCATATAAATCAAAAACAACATCTGTTCAATAGGTCATGGGGGATCTATAAAACCTAATAGCACATCAAATCATAGCTCAGGGCATCTAAATTGAAGGGGAAAGAGTTCTTTTTTTGTGGTAACAAATGATCCTAATAGGCTAAAAATGAAGCACCATTTATTGAAGAAGGAACTACACCACTGCTCACAGATTAGATGAAACATGTGAAGAGTACCTATGAACGATTTCAAGAAATTATAAAAAAATCCCTAGTTTGTTTAATATTTCCTGGTCTATTTTAGGGTTCTTTTGCTTTTATGTAGCATTCACTCAAATTCATCTGCAGTTTAGTTAAACATACCAATTATCTTATTCATCGTTTACTGGATTAGATCATACTACATATATGTTATTTACTCAGATTTTTTAATCTATTTTTCAAGAGAAGTCCCCATTATAGTCATTCAAAACCTATCTAATCGTTTCATAATCCTGCCTCTTTCTGTTTTCTTTATTGCATTTGCAGACCAACCATGTAATCTGCATGCAATTTAGTTACTTTAATATGTATAGGACCCTGGTAGGAAGGATAAGAACAGCATCCCACTAATACAAACCAAGATTCCAACTTCCAAGAACCCGATTCAGATTGCTTATGGGCCCACCCGGATATTACAATACTCAAATAGTGAGTAGATGGCAATTCCGTTTATTATTAAATTTCAAACCAACAAGAGAATGAACAAAATAGGCATTGTACGTAGGTAGAAGTAGAGTTATAACTGAGAGGGGCAACCTTGGAATCAAAAGTAAATTAAAGACTAAAGGGAATAAAATGAGAAATTAAGGGTAATATGGAAAAGTGGGGATATAATATAAGAAAGAAGATGTTTTGTCATTGTTTGTTTTGAATGGGTTACATAGGAATATGAAATAGAAAGATGGAGTTTGGATGCAAGTTAATTTCAGTTTTAATTTCCAATTAGTAGTCTTGTTTGCTTCTCTTTACATACTTGTAACCAACATACGTACGTAAGTAGATTGGAATGGGAAAGTTGGATTTGAATGCACAGTGGTGCGTGTGTGCAACAGTGGTCGTGTAGTGCTGGTTTCTTCCCTGCAAATCTGAGCACCATCTCATATATCCCTCTGGTTCTTCTTGGGCTCCCCATCAAAACTGCCCCTACATCAATTCGCCCCTACATCAATTCCCCAGTGCTGAGAAAAACTCGCCCACAAATTTTAAAGAAGGGCAGGAATAAAAAGTACTTGAACAGGGGCAAGATGCTCCTTGTCTGCAACTTGGATAAGATCCAAAATATGAATCTTTGGGGTTGCACCCAACAACAACAACTAACTACTACTCAGCCTTATCCCAACTAAATGGGGTTGGCTACACGGATCCTTGCGAAGACAAAATGTTACAAAAAAAAAAAAAAGGTAAAAGAAAAGAAACCCAACACCACAGCTACAATTGAGTCTTAAACAAACTAACTCAGGTCGGCTACACAGATCCTTGCCCTCCAATCAACTCTATTCGACGTCATATTAACAAGACCTAAACTATGCATGTCTTTCCCCATCACTTCTCATAGGGTCATTTTAGGCCTGCCCCTAGCTCTTATGGTACCTTCAATCTGAATCAAGTCACTCCTCAGAAACTGGAGCGAACGAAGGCCTCCATTGAACATGGCCATGCCATTTGGGGTTGCATCCAGGTCTGGAAAATTGTGGGGAAGAACGAACTCATGGTGGGATATGGCTTTCACTTCACTGGCTTTTGTTGTTACTTGATCCACAATCTTCAGCTTTGATGGGGTGATGGTCCAACACATCTCATGATCAAACGCTACAATATCCTGATGATCATTGGCAAACGATATCCCCCCGATTGGAATCTGATCATGGGGTTTCACATCTGCAATTAGACCGTCAATCAGCTGCTCAACTTCAATCTTGATCTGTCTTTTGAAGCTTTTATCATGCTTGACATCTCATCACAGAAGCGGTCAGTATTATCAACAATCGTTCGACAACCTAACTTGAGATAAAGAAGCCCTGTTTAAAGATCACGAAGTCCCATTCGTAGACTTTCTTGGAGCGTACATATTTCATCAATAATCAAACAACGATAATGCAATCCAAGGTTGCAATAACCCAATTCGGATTGCCCACCCAAATATTACAAACTGAAACAGTGAGGGGATGGCAATTTTATAAATTAATAAAGTTCAAACTAACAAGAGAAGGAACAAAATAGGCATTGTATGTAGGCAGACCTAGAGTTATAAGTAAGAGGGGCAATCTTCAAACAACACCTCAACCTTATCCCAACTAAATGGGGTGGGGGCAATCTTGAAATCAAAAGTAAATTAAGGATTAAAGAGAATAAAAGGAGAAAGGAGGGGTAGTATTGGAAAGTGGGGACATAATATATGAAAGAACATGTCATCGGGGAATGGTTTCATCTTCAACCTTAAGACGGAGAACAGTACGCACGGAAGTCACAACAAAAACTCAACCTCATTTCAGATAAGGTAACTCATCCTGTACATCTCCAATCAACTTGAAATTTAGAGGTGATATTGCTAATCCACTAACTTTGAAATCCCATCCAACATTCGATCACATCAAGGACTAGAGTTAACAAGAAAAAAAATCTGAAACAAGCTTGGCGGAAAGAGGGAAGATCAGAATTGCATCTGATTCGAAGCTCTCAAATCCAACAGACTTCTGGGCTGGAACTATGTCAGGTAAAAAAAAGGCGTACCCAGAGCACAAGGCTCCCACCACTACGGGGTCTGGGGAGGGTCATAATGTACGCAGCCTTAACCCTTGCTTTCGCAGAGAGGCTGTTTCGAGACTCAAACCCGTGACCACTTGGTCACAATGGAGCAACCTTAAATGTTGAGTACAAGCCAAGGTTTGATGTTGGGAGGGAAGGACGCGAGAGAAAGAGTTCTCTTTTTTTTTGGATCTCAACTCTCGGCAGAACAGGGTACCGGCAACTAATCAAACAAGAAAAACAGGAAATAGAAATAAAGAAAAATAACAGGGAGGAAGGAGAAGAAGAGGGGAACCAGATAGCTGGAAAAAGGGGGAGAGAATGAAGAGAGAGGAGAGAGAAGAGAGACCGCACTGGCCACACAGGCTTCACCCAAAACAAATTCACAATTTCATTCTCAAATCTGTCCAATGAATTGGGTTACAAGCATATTCATAAAAAAAAATTGAAAGTTTCCTAATGGTAGTCTAGTGCAGAAATAGAAGTCAAATCTAACCCTATCTCCTAATTATTAAACCCAATCTAAATCTATAATAGAATCAAATTCTAAAATGAAAAAGGAATGGAACTCTAGCCTAAGTAAAAGATTACAAGATAAATCCAAATAAGTAAATAAATAAAATACTAATATCCTACTAAACCCAAATCCCAATTTAGGCCGGTTCTCGGTCGGAACTTTCAAACAGTTTTGGCCCTGTCCAAAGAACTGTTCCTGGACCACCCACCCTAGCAGCATGACTTCGTAGGCCCTTATCTGGATCGATTTGAGTTCCCTCTTGCTTTGGGTTGGGTTTGATAATCTTTCCCAAAGTTTTGCCCACAATGTAGGATTTTTGTCCTCCCCCAACTCTTCATGTAGGAACTGACTTTCTAGTAGAAGATATAGTTCTTTTCTCTATAACCAACAGGATCCCCCAAAAAAATCAGACTTTATCATATATAACCTAATCCCCTCATCAATAATCAATGCAATGATATACAAAGCTCAAGGCAAACCTTAAAGTCAAACCTAGAATGATTGGAAGCCACATGTCTCTCTTAGTGATTGTAACATTCAACTCAACTCAGCTCAACTCAACTTAGCTAAGCCCTTTCCCAACCCAGTGGGAAGGCCACACAAACTCTGCTCAACCATTCACCTCTACTCAAGTTCATGTTAGTTGTCAAGCCTAGGTTATTCATGTACTTCATTTTTCCTTCTCCAAGGCCCACTAAATGACTTCTATACATACTCATTCCAAGCTTTCTCTGATGCAGGTCCAAGCAGCCGCAAGAAGAAGAGACAGCCCTAAGCTTAGGACCGATTGAGGAGCCTTAGTTTTTATTCTATGCTTAGCTTCTTTTGTAAAACTTAGTTTGAACCAGGTTCAACCTTTGGTTCAATTTAAGTGATTCACTCCTATTGGCTAGGAGTTAATCTATTTCTAGTTTGAACCAGGTTTATTTTGTAAACTTAAATTTAACCAGGTTCAACCTTTGGTTCAATTTAAGTGATTCACTCCTATTGGCTAGGAGTTAACCTATTTCTATTGGTCCTTAGAGGACCTTGTATTCCTATTGGTCCCTAGAGGATCTTGTATTAGGCTTTGGGCTTTCAGCCTTATATAGCTAAGTAAATCGTGGGAGGCTCCCCACTACTCATTTTGCTAAAATTTGATTCAAAGTTCGCTGCCATAGTTGCTGCTGCCCAGCTCCCTTGTGAGCTTGCCTTGTGGATTCAAGGGAGGGATTGGTAAGACTCCAGTTGACTCCCTGCATCTGTTCAGATCGGGAGGTTCTCTTCTACGGCTTCTAGTTGCTGTTCTACAAATCCAATTAGTATTTCTAATTGCTGCAATTACTTTCCATCTTATTCCTCCATTAGAATCCATCTAACTTTCAGTCACAGCATCCCTAGACCATTCCCCTCACTCGATCCTAAGTTCTGTCTTATTTATTACCTCAAACCCCCACATCCCTCCTCATATCCATTAAACCCTAAATAACCTAGAACCTGTCCAGACCTAACCTACCCTCAAAACCCCTCCATATTAGGATCGAACTTTCCTCTCCCTATTTGGGAAATTCGATCCAAACCTTGGACCAAACCCCCCATTATAAACCCAAAATCACCACCTTCTCCTTCCCAAAATCACCACCTTCTCCTTCCCAAAATTCACCACCTTCTCCTTCCCCAAAACCAAACCCGAAACCTTAATTTTTCTGATTTTGAAACTCTCATTCAAAACTCACCAAACCAGGTTCTTTAGATTCCCCTAAACCTGCCCTGCTTTACCCTATAAAATTCAAACCCAACCATAGTTGTCACGTCGTCACGGCGATCCAAGTCGGTGGAGGGGTGTCATGTCGATATATCGACATGTCGCCCGCCATGGCGTTGCCATGGCGATCATATCGACCATGTTTTATTTTTTATTTTCTCTATTTTTTATGTCGTTTAGTATGCTATAATATATACCATCTAACATAAAAAATTAACATGAAAGTGTACTAATCTACTATGGTTTAATTCATGAAAGTGTAATATCCATTAGTGTATATGAAATCATGGATTATCAAATAATTGATAGCAATAGGCTTGCTGATAATAAAGTTGAAAAATCATGAGAGTTGAGATATGATTCATATGAAAGTGACTACAAAAGTAACAAAACAAAAAAACAATTACAAGAACGCGATTTATATTGAATGAATAAAGCTAATAAACAACCCATCTAAATAAATAAAAAAAATTGCTGATGTGAATATGTGATTGTGTATTAGTCAATAGTGTATTAGTGTTTTCTGTTTGATGTTTTTTTAATTTTTTTTATGTTAAGGAAAAAGCATTAAAATAAAAAATGGTTAAAAAAAATTATTGTTAAAAAATTAAGTTTTATAATTTGAAACAACCATGTCGCCCGATATGGCCATATGTCGTGGTATGGCGTCCATGGCGGCGCCATGGCGACGACATGGAGGCCATATCGGTCGATATTCTTACATCATCCATATCGGTGGTCGATATGCCCACTTCTCCAGCGACATGGATATGGCGACGCCATGACAACTATGAACCCAACACCCCAAGTCTAACCCTTGCCTTGAACAAGTTCATCAAAATCTGCCCTCTAGTCCAGTAGCTTAACAGAATTTTGTTTGACCTGGTTCCTAGTAGATCTAACATCTAGCTAGGACGACATTATTCTCTGAACTCAACAAAGATCATGTGACTGCAAACAAAGTATAAGCTTTTACATAATCATTTAAGTAAAAGAAAACCTAGCAGTCACCCTAGTGAAAACCCACATCGATTTATAAAACCCAACCATATCTTGGTTTGGGCTCAGTTAGTCTCCCCTAAAGTTCCATAAAATGGTTGAAAGTTTGATCCTGCGGACCGTGCTAACTGGTTTGACTCCAAATATAGCTCTTCTTCATGTAAATAGGAACCACAGTATTTTTCCTACATTAATCCACCATTTATTAATTCTAATAATTTTATTCATCCAACATCTAACATAATATGACTCTCAATGTCCTCTCTCATTCTAGTATGTTTATACATGCATCTTTCCAGCATCCCCAATTCTAAAATTCTGATAATGGTTATGGTGACTACTGACCTTAAATTTAGCCTCACTTAGATGCAAACCACTTTCCTAGTATCCCACTAATCATAAAATATAAATTTCTATACTTTTTCTCATCCCTAGTCTGTTGCACTCCTTTAAACAAGGAATGTCAACCCTGACCTACGCTTGTATGCCAAGCCATACTAGTTTTTCTCTCCCCCCCACACAAAAAAAAAAAAACAATCTCTTCTAGAAAATTCTCAAATGAACACTTATCATAGCATTTTAATTCAATCAGCCATTTTACTCCACATAAAACAAGTGACTCCTTCGAAAGTTCATTAACAGGCGTACTGATGCAGATTCATCATCAAATAGGGCTTGTTTCATTGGGAATAAGTGTAGGGTTGGGATATATATATATGTTGGGCCTTTGTTCCCAAGGGTTTTCTATGTATTAGGCCACTTTAATGGGCCTGAAATAGGGGTATATAGGTTGCATACGGGATTAGCCCAATACTTAGTTTTTATTTTGTGTTTTTAATTGAACCGGTTTAAATTGGTTGCATCCAATTGGTTCAATTGATCTAATTTAAGTGAAGTGATCCTATTAGCTAAGAGGTTCTTATATCCTATTGGCTACTAGGGAATCTTCTTTATTTTAAGTAGTTTAAGTTGTTTTTAAGTCATTAGGACTCTATTTTGAGTCTATTTCAGTTTCCTAGTCAGTTTAAGTTAGCTAATAGGTTAAGGATAAGGTTAGGCCATTCCTTTTTAGTGTCTAAGTCTATTTTTGAGTCTTCTATATAAGTTTGTAAGGGAGGCCAGCATTGAATACGAATTTGATTAATAAAAATTAGCTTTATGCTTGCTGCCTTTGTTGCTGTCTTTGCTCCATCGTGAGTGTGCCTTGTGAGTAATATCAAGGTTGAAGGGATTCGTGGACTCCAATCGACTCCTTGCATCTTGTAGATCGGGAGGTCTTTCTTCTTATTCAATCGAGCTTCTTCAAGCTGCTGCTGCTGCCTTTGAAGGAGATCAAACTAGTAGGTAATCTTAGTTTTTTACATATATCCTTCCCCTCTTCAACCTCTAACCTAATCCACACCCCCCTCCATCCATCAAACCCTAGGAATTGACCTAAATCCTAGTGTTGTCCATTCGAACCAGCAGCCCCTTTTGTTATTTGATCCTGTTGTTTGGCTCCTAGTAGGTCTCCTACCTATCTAGGACTACATTACGTACCCAGTGCACAGGGCTCCCGCCGCTGCAGGGTCTGGGGAGAATCATGATGTACGCAGCCTAACTCCCACTTTGTGGAGAGACTTTCCCGTTTGAAAGTTCATTAACATCCAGTTTTTTCCTTTATAGGTCCCAATATTAATTTCTTCAGCAACCACTTCCTTTCCATCTATTCCATCTCCTGATACAAACATCTAAAGCTATTAAGTTTTTTTGTGTCATCATTTTCATTAGATATAATTCCAATTCTCCCTTTCTAAAGAATGCATTCTCCACTCAAAACTCACCCTGCCTATGTTGCATAATCTGAGCATCCATCATGTCACTCCATTCCTCCCCTACCCCACCCCCACCCTCGCTCTCTCTCCCCTCTTCTATGTGTGTATAATTCCCTGAATTAATTAAAGAATAGAAGATATTCATGCAAAGTAATAGTAAGTTGGATTTTAGCCATCACTTGCTTTTCAATACTGGTAGATAGATACCGAATCATATTCAATTTGGTATGAGTATGTTGTTAAGGATTCACATTTGGTGGAAAGTTCATTGATAACTTCAGCCAATCAAATTCATAACTTATGATGTTGCTATTTGAATGTTACACTAAATTATAAGATGTTCCTATAAACAAGGGTAGCATTACTTCAGAATTGACACTAACAAATCCTAAGATGACTCCAATCTTGGGAACATTTAACATGAAGTCTAACTCCCAAATCAAATGCTACTGGAGTTGGACAAATGAAACAATTTAGTTCAGTAGAAGGTTCATCAACAGGACATCAAAACCACACCTCAAGGTAGAAAGTGGGGTGGATAATTTGTCCATCTTGACCAAGAATGTAGTTAAGAATTACTGCAGATATATCTAAATCTAACTTCATCAATGAAACTGAGATCAATCTGAAGATAAATAGAATCAAGCAGAATGAATGAGCCGCACTAACTACACAATAATAAGAAGATAGATTCTGACTTACAGCAGAAACAGCTTCAGAAGGTTCATTACTCAGTTTACGGTCTGCCTCTGCTAAATAACAGTTGCGTAAAGAACAACATTAAAATAATGAAGATTCAAAAATTCATACTGCCGCTTCAAATCAATACAGCAATAAAAAGATAAAGATTAGAAAATCTACCCCAAGAACCCATCAAAGAAAGTAAATAGAACACATGAAAAAGGAGGACTTTCAATTAGGGAGAAGAATCAGCAATGGATTAAATAGAAAATGCATTACATGCACAATCTCAAGGTAATGACACTTCTTTTTTTTTTTTTCTGTAGATACTCAAAGTAGCAACGTCTGATATTCAGAAATGCAATGTTTCAAATTATGTGGAGTGAATGATGGCACAAATGTTCACTTCAAATGTTAATATTGGCTTACTTCATTTTCACTTTTCTTTTTTACTCCCCTTTTTCTTGTAGAATGAGTTAAGAGCAGCTCCAATTTCAGGCCCAGTATTGTGGTACTAGCATTCACAGACCAAATAATAAAAAGTTAAAAAAAAAAAAAAAAAAAAAAAAAAAAAAAACTTCTTTACTGGAATAAACTTAATTGAGAAAATAGGAACATAAAAGCAAAACCTGATTTTGGGGTTTTATGGGAAGGGGGAGCGGGATGAGGCTCCTTTACTAAAAGGCATGAAATGCTCATATACTAAGTCAAAGACATCCAACAATATCCCAGTGAACTTAAGAAGTGCATTTCTTCTTATTACAATGATTTATTCCAACTTACAGACTCAAATTGTGGGAAATCCATCCAATTCAAAGTAAGCACTTGTTCTCATCGGTGGCATTGAACTCATCAGTCTCCAACAATATCCGAATTAAAAAGGGGAAATTTTCTTATGCTCATTAATGGTATATCAAACCTAGGAAGCATCAACTACAACATTTTCTAACCAATTAGCCCAATCAAACAAACCCTATAACCAAAACCCAAAAAATGGAGCAAACTTAACGTCCCCCAATAAAAAGAGAACAAACCCTAAATAGCAACCAAAATATCAATCAAATGCACAGGAAAGAAAAAAAACCTGAAACCGTCTCTGCAGCGGTAAGACGCTTCCGGAATACAGAAGAGAAAAATATCTGAGCACTTCGGGTGATAATTCTGGAAGCTGGATCCACAATCTTCGAAAGCCACCCATTGTTGTTCCCTCCTTCCACAGGGTTCCTCAGTGCGCTCACTGGTCGATCATACGGCGTTGCCTGTTTTCGGAACGGTCGTTTTCGAAATTTCCCACCTGCTCCTCCTTCATATCCGCCTGCCGCCGCGGTAGACATGAAAGAAAGCTCAAACTTTGCAGCTTGGAGCGTCGGGCAAAAAGTTGACGAAACAGACCGAGCGAGAGCTAGAAAATAATAGGGTTTTTATTCGGCGCAGAGAAGAGAAATTATAAAACGATGTGGTCCCTTGGCAAACAGCCAATATAGGGAGAAACGAGAGATTCGTATTTCTATACGCTGCCAGTATAGTAGACATTCCTCCTATACATTATGATGGATTGGAACTGCATACGATGTAGATGCTTAACGGACGGTTTCAGCCCCATCGGTGAGAATATTCGCATATTGCGGTGTTTCTTTTCATGGTGTCTGAAGTGGGCCCGATGTCAATGCTGATTGTCAAATCGATTCCAATCTGATGATGTAGAGAGACGCCTCAGGCCCTCACGTGAGGAACATTACTGATCCACGTCGGATACCCCTCCTGTCTCCAAAAAAAAAAAATTACTAATCCACATGTCCTTGCTGTTTTTGTTTCTGACTTTTAAGTATGGAGCATGATTTTACCCAAAAAAAAAATATTTAAGTATGGAGCATGAAGGCTTGTGGCAGGCTACTTAAATTGAAGCACGTGTCGTATTAGGTGGCGGTTAACGTTTGAAAATCTACGCGGGTTTGTGGTTGGAGAGCGAACAAATTAATTCGTTTGTGTACGCTTCAACGTAACAATTGTGTGGGCCCCACTGCTCGTGGGAGGAAGAGCGCCGACAAAATATAGTGGGCGTACGCGGCGAGGGAAGGTGGCCAAGTGGGGGATGATTCTAAGCCTAATGCCTGGCTTGACAGTTGACATCTCTTCTAAATCTATGCCGTTGTTGGTACTTACTTTGAAAGGAAAACTTATGACTTGTTTTTGGAGGGCGGAAAGTATTTTTATCAACTCCATTTCTTGTTCGCCCCATGTCTCGAATTAGAAGAATATGAGGGTAGATCTCATCCGCGCAATGTGTTTGGATAGGAGTAGAATAGTAATTTCTGTCTCTTATTAGAGTAATTTAAGAAAATAAAGTAGATTAAGGTTCAGACGGAGTAAACCTTTTTTTTATTTTTTAGCTAAGAAAATTCCTCGTCCTTCTGGCCATTAAAAATTCACCTCGTCCAACTCTTTTGGCATAGTTTATATTAATATTTATGATCTATTTATAGATAATCAATTATGATAATATGTTATAGGTTATAAATTAACAATAATTGTTTGGTTACTACAAGACATAATAGATTATATAACGAAAAATAGGTTTGGTATACTTAAGTGAAGAATATATTATGTATTATATATAGACAACAAAAGCCTTCTTTTTATATTATACTATATAATATTATAATATATAATATTATATTATATTATAATATACTAAATGATAATATATAGGCCAATGATTTCATACACGGCCGTGCAAGCATGCACGGCCGTGTCCCCTCTCACAAAAAGTAGGAAAAGTCATAAACCCCCCACCCATACTTAATGCCTCGAAACTCCTACCCTTTCACATGCACGGCTTACACAGCCGTGTATGAAAACTTTCCCCTAATATATATTATATTTATATATTATATCATATCATATTATAATATACTATATGATAATATATATATATATATATATATATATATATATATATATATATATAATATTTATATATTTTGTAATATATAATATATAATATAATATATATCATGTATAATATGATATTTGTGAGGGGTGTCTATCGATCAGTTTGGACTATATTTGGTTTGGTTTCATCGATTTTGGTGTGAGAATGATCCAAGACATGATCCAATAAGGGTGCACCGGTGTCAGTTTCTCTTATCGGTTTGGTTTCGAGTTGGTTTTGATTTGCCTTGTAAATGTAATTAAAAGCGTGAAAAAAAAATATATTTATAATGAATTTTAAGCTGGTATCGATTTTTTACCGTGTTATATTGGTTTTGATCCGGTTTTTTAAGTTCGTTTCGGTGTCTTATTGGCTTCGGTGCAGTCTGGTTTGGTTTTAGTTTCACAAAACTGTAATCCGAAACATGATCCAATAAGTTCATAACAGTTCAATTCGCTTTTGATCGGTTCACCTCAATTTTGGTTGATTTGGCTTGGTTTCGACGATTCAGGCTAGGTTTTGACACCCCTAACATATGTTAAGAGAGAGGTTGTGGGTTGGGTGGGGTGGGGTGGGGTGGGGTGGGGTTGGGGTTGGAGAGAGAGAAAAGAGAGGATTTGTTCTAATTTTTCTTTATCTTACCATTTTACCCCTACTTAAGTTGCAATTATGCACATGTTCATTAATGGTACCCGCATAAACAAATATTAACAGTTTATGATAATAATCATAAAAAACTTTCTTGCTGTTTATGAATTTATGCTTATATTGATTTATTTTAATGAAATAGGGGTTGTAAATCATAGCAAAAATATCTATTTATGTTTATGTGTCAAATAAACATAAATTTAAACTATACCAAGGAGAGCCGGAGATTGTTGCGTTAAGATGTTGCAATGACCATGAAAGCAAGGCCTTACCAAAAAAAAAGACCATGAAAGCAAGGGTGTGAAATGCAAACCCATATCCTCTGAATTGGATTTGATAAATTATTTACTAATTAGTTTGGTTCTAGATTTAAAAAGTTAAACCGATTACAAAATGGTGCGGTTCAATTTTAGACCGATGCGACCGGATTTGAATTGGATAAAATCGATTTGAACTAGTATGCTATTGATCTGATTATGCACACAAAACCGGTTAAAAAAAACCATGTAGTTTTGACATTTTATATAAGCTTTTTAGCAATTTATAGCAATGTATAGTGGGTTTACAATATTAAATTAGGGAGTGCCAAAATGACAACCTTTATAAGTGTATTTAGAACTTGTCATCTTCTTTTAAGGCTGCGTCTAGAGGTTACAAACAAACTCTGTAACCGAAGAATTTTTGTCCTTTTAAGATGATGCTTTGCTTATCTAAGAGGGTTAGAGATGTAAATTTGTAAGAACCCACCCCATCCTCGGACCTCCATCCACCTCATCCCTCCTCTGCCCTCCTGCCCTCCCCATCAAAAAAATGCTAGAGTGAGTGAGGGAAAGACGCGACTTAAGAAGCCATTCGAGCAGCTCTTTACGACGGTTTGAGAGGGTATTACATAGTGGGGTATCCATCACTTCATTAATATTCAATTACATTGAATCTGGACTCTCCTCTTGTCCCTATATATACTACCTGTTACGTCACTAAGGGTGTTAAACGGTCCTATTTGGGTTAAACGATTTGGTTCGGTTTAAATCGTTTAATTAAACTGTCTCAATTTTAAAATCATAACTAAACCATTTATTAAACGGTTTCCTAGCTTGGTTTCGATAAACGGTATCAACTTGCTTTTGGTACATTTATGTACATTTAAGAGAGTTAATTAAAATAGTTTATTCGGTTAAACAGTCCAGTTCGATTTGAACAAATTAATTAAACGGTCTCAATTTTGAAACCATAACTGAATCATTTATTAAACGTTTTCATGGTTTTGATTTAAATGATTTGATTGATTTCGATAAACGGTTTCGATTTTATTTTGACACGCTTACCTGTTACATCCTTTGGAGGGAGTGAGTGAGGGACAGACAACCTTCTGTAGAGGAAAAATAGATTTGAGCAGTTTCAAACGCATTGTTTTCAAGGAAGCCGTGAATATGATATATTGAGAAAGAAAATAACAGAATATTGGGGTCCTCCTCACATGGAGGGACCCATGTATCTCTTCTCTCCATCTTGGCTCTCTACCATCCAAAAGATGGTAAGAACAAAAGTCTAAAATGAAGAGAGAGAGAGAGAGAGAGAGGAAAGTCAAAGCAAAAGGAATTGACTCGTACAAGGCCAAAATTGAATACAAAAAAAAAGGGGGGGGGGGGGGTGCCTACCCCTTCACCATTTGTCAACAAACCAACAATTTGGTGTTTTATATATGGGGAGTGCAAGGCCGGTGCTACAAGAAGCACCTTAGTCTTCCTCTCAATTGGTTCTTCCTATAAATAGGGAAGAAGAGAGGAACTCACTGAACATTATAAAGTTCAAGAGGTGAACAAGTGAATTGTGAGTGGGTTAGCTTGTGGAGTATTGGGCATTCTCTTCAAGGGTTTGAGAGTGTGAGTTGAGTGAAGGTGTACAAGGGGTATCCGATGTTGGATATAGGGTTGGGTTTGGGTCCAAATCCAAAGTGTTGTTACTTGTACTGCTATTCTCTCCATTCTCTTATAGTGAAGAACTCCCATTTACACCCGTAGATGTAGGCATAGCCGAACCACGTAAATACTTGTGTCTGAGTTTGTTTTTCCCATTTTGTATGTCATCATTTTTATGCACATGTGGGCCCCACAAAGTTACTATTCATAACTACTGTTTGCAATATATTGTGTTGTTGTATTTCCTCCAATAACGTACACATAGGTGGGAAACCGGTTCACCGTTTTTCCCCCAACACAGAATTGAAGGAGAATGGAGGGAGAGAGAGGGAGAGAGAGAGAAGATGTGTAACCCAGAGTGGGCGAGTATCGACGATAATGGGAGATGCTTTTCCTCTGCCACTACTCATGAAACAATGAATGGAACGACAAAGAGAAGAACCTTATCATATCCTTCGACTCCATTAGCATCGTCTGCGATGCTCCCTACTACTCATAAACAAAAATGAATGAAATCTCAACCATTGATCATCTTACCTACAACTACATGTGATGAATATCATGATATTAATGCATCCATCCTTCAGATGCCGCAAAATAGAGCCTGAAGAAGAAGTTACGCTAGAATTCCACATCACCGTTCTCAAAATCGTTGCTTTGTGATCCCAAGTCCAAGAAATGGCGGGGAAATCACTGCTCTATTAGCTTGAGTAGGGGTAGCGGGAAGTGAACTTTGAAGCCAAGAGACAGAGGAAAAGGGGGGAGTTGCAGGAGGCAAGGGCAGGCAAAGGTGCGGGTGGGTGGGGGAATATAGAGGGGATGGGGAGGGCAAGAGAACGGACGTGGGGGTGAGGCGGGTAGCCGGAGGTTGGAGGAGGGGGTGGGTTCGGGAAATACAGGGATGATTAATCTCCAACGACAAGGGAAAGATGGTGGGGAGGGGAAGATAAATGGAAACACAAGGATGATGAATCTCCGTCAACCCTCGTGTACATCTAGCAAGAGTTGATTAGGCCCTCTATTGGGTCTGCCTCTATCGAGTATCGATGGTGATGATAGATATCTTCTATGGGGTTTAGTCCAGAAGTCGAGAAGAAGAAGGTGTTGCACAGGGGAGATGGAGAGGGAGAGGGAGGGTAAAAGTGCAAAAAAGCTCTCACCTAGGAAGAGAGAGCGAAATATAGGCAAGGGCAAAAAAGAAAAATAAAAAATGGTTTCAACAACTTGTTGTAAGTTGTAAGTGGGTTGGTTACAAACAATTTTACCCTTCTTTTAATTGCCTATTGCTTTATTCCCAAAAGTATTGAATGCAGTTTTTTCATTGAGATTAAATATGTCATTTCACATAGGAATTGCATTAAATGATTTTCAATTTTTTGAAAATCTTATTTTTCCCCTAATTGTTAAATAACTTTTGGGAATAAAACAAAGGGTAAGAAAGAAAGTAAGATTACAAATCTATTGACATTTTAAATTGTTTTTATTCCTTAAGTCATAATTTGGGCTTATATGTTGGGATTCAAACTCAAAAACATCAAAGTTTTTTATTGGGCTTCAAAAATAGATTTGTTACTGTTGATCTATGGCTATCACTGAGAGGTGAATCAGTGACAAAAAATTTCATTCTTTTCTACCCATTCAAATTTTACTCACTGTACTGCTAGCACTAACCACTTATAATCACAAACTCGTATGACACACCTAGCACAGGCACACTCAACCCTATAGCAAGGTATTCCTGATGTGCTCACCCATCCTACAACAAACACACTTCATATCTCCACAAATATAAGCAACAGACAACCACAAAAACATGTAATTTTAAGAGGTTCGACAAGATGCCACGTCTCTGGAGTAGTGCCTCTAAGGGCTTCGTATCTACTTAATATACTATTTTTTGCTGCTACTATAGTTGGGAGCCACTACACCCAAGTTTTGACAGCAAAAAACTGAGAGAGCACTACAATGTCAATAGTTTTGGGCAGCTACAACTACTAATGTTCAGCACCCATTGAACACCATTTTTAGAAAATAAAGTTGGGCTTCTAAACAATGCCCTACAATGATGCTCAGAGTATTTTGGAAGTTCAACATAGACATTCTAGATAACATACGATAGGTACAGGGAAAATGCAGTGAAACAGCAAATGGTGAGAAACCTTACAACCCTTGCATCTGTTTCAATTTCCAGGTACCTATTATATCCCTAAGATCCTCCAATACTCAATGCAACCTTCAAATCCCCTTCAGTTTGTTGAACTGGACTATTCAAGTGAATCTTGAAATTGGAGACCACCTTTGCTCACTTTTTGTTCCCTTTTCTTCTTCCTACTTTGCTTGCCTTCAATGTATGGCCATTAATACACAATCAACAAGTTGAACCTCCATTAATGAATCCTTTAAACCTCACTCAAGGCGGATGAAGGGCATTCAATACAATGGAAAGCTTCAAAGAAGCATTTCCATCAATTTTAGACCCATTCTTGCCTTTTTCTCTTCCATCTTTCACTTGTAGTAGGTAGAGCATTTCATTATGTGAATTTTGGATTTTGGGTGATCTAAATCTGAGCTGTGGTTAGGGAGATATGGTGCTTTGAAGTTGGGTCAATGACAGACCTCTATTTGGAATCTTCTAACTAATAACGTGCACCTAATTTATGACTCATGACCCGATTTATGGACTATGGTTTGTAATTAAATTAAATTAAAGCATTAAGGTGACATAAGCTTAAATGGTTTATTGAGGGTTCAAGGAATTCTTGGGTTCAATTGAGGTAATGGTTCAACATGGTTCAATGTTGGTTTAAAGAATTGGTTCAATTTAAGTTGTTTTTGTCTATTTTATTATCAGGCTTAGAACCCAAGGACATTATGGTTATGGGAGAGGTTGAGGTTAAATTCTTTTATATGAGTCTTTTATTAGTTAAGTGGACAAAGAAAATGAAATTTGGAATGGGTTTATTGGTATTTCATGAGAAGATTGAGAGTACAACAAAATTGCCACTCAATATATGTATCTTTAGTGTTGAGGGTATTTCTCAACAAAGGCTTATTTCAACTTTATCAAATTGAGGATAGAAGAGGTTATGGAGAGAAGAGAATGAGCTGAGGAAGAAATCCTGTTGTAATCAAAGGTTATAAGGAGTTTTGTGTTGGATTTGAGTTCTACTTGAAGGATTGAAGGATTAAGCCATTTGCAAGGGGTTTGAGGTAAGAACATCAAGTTTTGAGTTTGGTTTTTGGTAGGAACATCAAACCATGAAATGGAAGGTTGGATAATGATTGTTGGTTGATGTTTCCATTAGGTTTTTAGTTATTTGTAAGCTTGAAGCTTGGATTGATGAAGATTTGAGAAATGGAAGAGAGTTTCTTCAAGAACAAGATATATTTCCCCATTCTTGAATGGTTTTGTAACAGCCTGAACCCAAATAGGGTTCAAGGCACTGTTTTTGTAAGCGCTGACCCAATAGGTTACAATCTTACATTAATAGTAATAAATAAATCTCAGTCTCGCTTACAACACTGGCAGAATGTTGTGGAAAACTCATATCAAGGTTGTGATCGTTAAGTATTCAAAGAGGATTCTTGTCTTCTTAATTATTAACCATCAATATACGAACAATGCAAGATACCCATAATCTCTTCTCTGTATATTGTTATATCGTGTTCTAAGTTCATTGCATGGTTTACGATCAGGATTTCATCCCAAAATTATTTTCTAACAGGATCACCTCCTACTCCTACTCCTACTCTCCTCTTTCCACATCTGTGTTTTAATTCCTAAAGGCTCTCCTTGTCCTTCTATCTCTTCTTTCTGTATTTTAATTCCTAAAAACTCTCCCTCTCCTCTCTCCACTCTCCTCATTATTGCACACACACTCTCACACGTTTCTTAACTCTCTCTTTTTATTTCCAATATCTCCTTCCCTTTTTACTTCCTAAAAACACACCCTCTCCTCTCTCCACTCTCCTCATTATTGCACACACACTCTCACACGTTTCTTAATTCTCTTTTTATTTCCTATATCTCCATGCCTTGCTCAAAAGATGGTTCTCTCGCACCTTGAAAATACCATATGGGGATGGTCCTTCAAAATATTTGGGGCTTCCTACTGACTTTGGAATTTCTAAAAAGATTCTCTTTCAAAATACAAAGGATTGAACTCTTTCAAAGCTTCAAGGCTGGATGAAGTCACTACTCTCTTCAGCTAGAAAAGAAGTATTACTTAAGTCCTCTGCTCTTCCAATGGTAAATTTTGCTTCTTTGCATTTCAAGCTTCCTATTTCTCTTACTGATGAGATTTTCAAAACTGCTTCCAATTTTTTTCTAGGAAGAATGATTTTGATAAAAGTAAAATTCATTGGGTTTCTTGGGAGAGGATGTGTAGATCGAAACAGAAAGGTGGTCTTGGATTAAGGGATCCTCACTTACACAACCAAGCTCTGCTGGAGCGTAAGGCCTAGAGGATTTTGAATAATCCTTCTTCTGTGTGGGCAACAATGATGAAAAATATTTATTTTCCTAATGCTGATTTCCTGCAGGCTAAATCGGGTCATCAACCTTCTTGGGGTTGGCGTAGCTTGTTGGAAGGTAGGGATCATCTCCTTCTTGGACTTATTTGGATTGTTGGTAGAGGTGATAAAATTTCAGTTTGGAATGATAATTGGATTTCCTCTTCTCCAAATTTTAAAGTCCGTTCTTTGAAGCCCCAAAATTGCAATATTGAAAAAGTCTCTGATCTCATTGATGCCCAATCAAGATGCTGGAGATTAGACTTAATCAATGAAATATTTTTACTAGTGGATAGGAATGCTATTCTGAAAATTCAGTTAAGCCTGTATCCTCATGATGATAAACTTGTGTGGGGTGCTGCCAAGTCGAGGAAATTTTCAGTCAGATCTATGTACCATCTCCTAAATAATAGGAGAGCAGCTTCTATTGTGGACTGCCCTAATTTTTCCTCAGATCCTAAAG
Organism: Telopea speciosissima; assembly: GCF_018873765.1. Classification (NCBI taxonomy): domain Eukaryota; kingdom Viridiplantae; phylum Streptophyta; class Magnoliopsida; order Proteales; family Proteaceae; genus Telopea; species Telopea speciosissima. The sequence continues at coordinate 48,771,941 of NC_057917.1, read as the reverse complement.
CAAACCACTTGATAAAAGAATCTTTTTGGCAACGCATTTGGCATGTTCATACTCTTCCTAAAATTTTTATGGAAGTGTTGTGCGGATGGGATTGCTGTTGGTGCCGACCTAATTTCTAGAAACATTCCTATTAATCCTTCTTGTCAAAGATGTGGAGCAGAAATGGAATCAGTGGGTCATATTTTCCTCAATTGCCCTTTTTCAAAAGCTGTTTGGTTTGGCTCGTCTCTTTCTCAAAAGGTCAATTTTCCATTGCAAGCTACTATGAGCAATTGGTTTCAAGCATGGGATCCTTTGTTTTCTACGGTTAAGAAGATGGCTCAAGATTTATTTTCTCAAGCTTCATTTTTATTATGGTATATCTGGAGAGCTAGAAATGATATTATCTTTAAAAATAGATCTTGGTCGCCGGTGGAGGTTATTCAAATGGCGGAAAAAGCTTTCGCAGAATTCCAGCTTGCAAATAATCCAGCTTACTCTTCTACTCATACTCTGGAGCCAATTCATATTTAGGATTCTATTTCTACTCATAGTTGGATTCCCCCTACACCTTCTTGGGTTAAATTGAATGTTGATGCAGCTTGGAGTAAAGGATCTAAGAAAGGTGGTCTTGGAAACGTTATAAGAGATCACTTTGGCCTTCCTCTCTTGGCTTATTCGGTTGGTGTTAATTATGACTCTACTTTCATTGCCGAGGCTCTTGCTATTCGGTCTGGCCTTCTGCTTGCTGCTAGGGGTGGTTTCAGGAAAGTCTTGGTGGAATTAGATTGTTATTCGTTAATTCAACAGCTATCCTCTTCTGATCTGGAGCTTGCCATTCAGAGTATTCATCATGATATTGTTCAGCTTCAGAAATCTTTTGATGATTGCGCTTTTTCTTTTGTTCCAAGGTCTGCCAATAGTGTGGCTGATGCCTTGGCTAGGTCGGCCCTTTCGGATGAGTCTCCGATTGATTGGCCTATTACCACTCCTTGGCTTCTTCATCTTTGTGAGAATGAATCCACTGTTTGTAATGACTCTCTAGCTCAATAAATTTTCTTCTTACCAAAAAAATATATATATATCTCCTTCCCTTTTTACTTCCTAAAAACACTCCTTAATTCTCCTTAAGCACATCCTCAAGGTCTTTGTGCCTCTCCAAATTCCTCTAGTCACACTTCTGTTCTGGTTCTACCTATAGGATCAGGCAAGAGGGTGTTCAAACCTTGCACGCTTCCAGATGCTAGATTGTGTCCCGAGGAAAAGCACAAGTTTCACAAGAACAACTTCTTGCCTTGGGATTCATTAACCAACATGCAATCTCCACAACAAGCCAATCATTGATCTTCCCCGATAGAGAGGGCATACAAGTTTTACATATGAGTGCCTTGCAGAAGGGAGGATGACAAGCTCCTTCTACCTAGTCATTTTGGACTTGTATTCCTAGCATGCTCATGACTTGGACTGCTGGTGACTTTATGGTAACTATACTAAGATTTATGAGCAAGTAATCACAAAGTTTCTTAAATCTAATAGGATTCTTTCTCATGGTTTCCTATTGAGATCCAATTACCATTGAAGGAGCTTCAATTTTGCAAAAATGCCGGCCGCTCGGTGGGCACGAGCCGCACTACCCCTTGGTAATGCAAGTTGTGCTGACGGCCCCATTGGTCACGCGAGGTCTACACTGTGTCCTCCTTTATCCCCTTCAATCCATGCTCTCTCTCTCTCTCAAAATGGTAACCCCATGAATGGGGTTGCACTCTTCTTAGTTCAAAATAGAAAAAAATAAAAGAGGAGGAAGAAGACTGGGAGGAAAATTGAGATCTAATCTCCACCCAAAACAGATTTTAATGTTACAAAAATGTACCAGATCCATGTTTTCATCGAAGAATGCGACTCTGATACTTGTTAGTAGCGGCCGAAGTGATACGATATGAATACCATTACAAAATTTTAGTAGAGATAATATCTTGATGAGCACATGCAATAATATGAATTAATGCTAGGTTGAAGGTTACCTAGATCGTACTATTGGAATTTTCCATCAAATGATTGCAACACGAGCATTAAATCAATCGTCTATAGATTCCTTCAAGCCCAAATCTCCTTTGGTCTAGCCCTTGTGGAAGAACAAGAAGAATCTCTTTCTCTTGTTCTCAAGTTTTTAATTTAAAAACAAGGGTAAATTACATGTCACCCTATTTTTCAAACGAAACTCAAATCACCCCCTGGTTCCGTTAGTCTTATGCTATTAAGTAATGATGTCAGCCAGTTAAATAAATTTAAATTCATAAACTACCCTTGACCAATATTGATTTACAATTTTACCCTTAAAACGAAGAATCTCAAAAGCAGTCATCTTCCTCATATGACCTGCAATCCACTGCCACTAGTCCTTGCAACTCTTCCCCCTCTTCTTGCATCAACCATGGATCGAACCTGCAAAAAGCAACCTAAACCCACCGTTAAGTTTCTTTTAAGTTCCTTTTAATGGTGGGTTCATTCCTCGTTACTTAACTTGATCTCTGGGTTTTCTAGGGTTTCGTTGCCGTTGCCGGATGATGGGGATGGTTGAAAACGAAAAATCAGAAATTGGTGTCCCTGCTTAAGTTCATCTTACTGGCTAAAATATCTTTGATGTTTTTATTTTGTACATGTATTGAAGTGCTCGTGTTCTTCGAAGATTCTCAAAATAGAGCAGAGTACTTACCTACTAAAGCTTCAACTATTCTTCCTCGGCCATTATCTATCCTTCAACTTACCCAATTCACGATGGTTCCCACTCTTCGTCTTGATCAAATCTGCCAGTCAATTTAGTGTTTTTTAGAGATTGGATGGTTGTTGATAAACTGATCCAACTTTACAAAAGGTTCTGAAGTGTCTAGTTTGTCTTTAAGGAAGGAGATAATTCATCTTTTTCTGATTCCTCTGTTTGCTTTTTATCTCAGTATTTTCCTTAATGAATCTCCTTTCCTTACAAAAGCATTTTAATTTGTCATGGAAGAATTTATGAGACGATAACCTATGTTATAGCCCTCCTCTTCTATTTAGTGAATAGAGAGGTGGCATTATCTGTGACTTTTGTGTCCAAGGGCAGATGCTTTTTTTAAAGGGTAAAATACACATACCCCCTAAGTGGACCAAATAAGACACATGCACCCCTAATTTTCTGACAATTTCACCTGGACCTCCCAAAATTCCAGTATACACCCCTACTTTACAACATAAGGCCATTTCAGTCCATTCCGTTAAATTCAGACAGAAACTGCTAAAAACTTTTTTTTTGTTGACCAAACTACCCCTTCATCTTACCACTCTTATATGTTGAAAACACCTTATTGCCCTCACATATTTGTTCATAAGTGAAAGACTATTTTGCCCTACCCTACTTGTTATTAAAACCCAATCCAAACCAATATGACCGTTGCATACCTAGTTGGAGAGAGAAACCAAAAATGAAGAGTGCAGGAGCTTCGTGATGATTTCCTTCTCCGACGAACACTTCTTGCTCCGGCGACGACAACCTATCCAGGTAACTTCTTCTCCTTCTCTGTTTCTTCTTTGCTCCTACTCTGCTTCTTTTTCTTCTCTTCTCCTTCTTTGTTTTTTCTCTGTTTCTTCCGTGCTCCTTCTCTGCTTCTTTTTCTTCTCTACTTCTTCTGCTTCTCTGCTTCTTCTTATTCTCTGCTCCTTCAACTGCTAAGCTTGGTACATTGCGATCTGCGGGTCCACAACCCTAGTTTCATGGCTAACGCCTAAGATAGAGTGTGTTTTTAGTCAAAAGAGATCTGAACTACTTAATTAAACCTCTCTAGTTTCCAAGGTTTGTAGGCAAAAAGGGTTGTGAGTGTGTGTGTGTGGCTGAGAGAGAGAGAGAGAGGAGGGCCTTGGTGCATGATTTATGAATGAGTACTAATTGATTTAAGGGCTACATTTTACACTTGGGTTTCTGATAAGCAATAAAACTTATTAATAAGCCTAATAACCTGGCCCAGCCCTGTCTGTGAAGAACCAACAAACCTCAGAACCCCAAACTTTACTACTTAATAAATTTAGTTTATATTCGTGGTGTTGGATCCCCTATCCAAGTTTGCTCATTTCAATCCAATATCTCACCCGTACACTTCAACCTCTATGGTTCAGATTTTTTTTTATAGCATCTTCATATTACATGGTATGCAAAAAACCATAGTCTGTGACAAAGACTGGGTGTTCACAAGCCATTTTGGAAGGAGTTGTTCTGTTTGCAAAGTATGGATTTTAACTCATCTGATTAGCATCCTCGGACTGATGGCCAAACTGTGGTGGTGAATTGAAACAATTAAGAAGTATTTGAAGTACTTCATAGGTGACAAGCTATAGTAATGCCCCTATTGGATTACATGGGCAGAGTATTGTTATAACACCAGCATTCATACATTGACAAAGAAGGCGCCCAATGATCTAAGAAAAGGCTTCTTTTCATTTTGGCAATCCTTAGAACAACCCAAAAAGGGTGTATACCCATCCACCAGCTAGAAGTCTTAGGTGTACCTTGATGAACATCTCTCTTGACATTTTCTGAAGTGGTTGTGCCATCTACACTTTCATCAACTGGGTTGGAAGGTTGAAGGAGTTTATGCTAATACATTGGTGGTAGGGAATTGAGTTCAGTTCTGATCCTGATAGTTTGAATACTCGATGGCACTCTGCCCATCTATGTTTTAAAGCGTTGGGTATTTTTAAATTGAGAGGGTCTCCATCAGTCTATTAGATTGTGTTCTGTTAAAGCTTACATCAGGAAATATGACCACTTCTCTCATGTCCTTTGGAAAGCAATAGTACCCTTCTAGCCAGACGTGTGGAAGGACTTTGTTTCTTCAATCATATAATGCAATTTGATTTGGAAATTTGCAGATACAGTCATGTTTTCTCCCAAACTATCTCACTTTACTTCATTTAAGATTCTTAAAACTAAATTTATTAAGCAGTAAAGAACTTGGTTCTATGTTATCTTTTGATGCCTATTTTTTGCAAAATTGGTTATTAATCCCAAACTACTTTTGATGCCTATATTTTGCAGGGAACAATGTCGACTGGTAGTGTGAATGATAGGACTAATGATGGGTACATCAAGAATGTGAGCAAGAGTTGTCAGTTTTGTGGTAGAAAAGCTGTAATTAAGGTTTCGGGATCTAAAAAGAACCCAAACAGACTCTATTATAGTTGACCAGAGATGATCAGAGAAAATAAATGCAAGGAATTCTTGGAGTGGTGTGAACCCATGACTGAACTCAGAAGTGTTTCCACAGGTGCACCAGTGGTCAATCATATCTCTCATAACTTGCGACAATCGGAGGAGATGCACAATTTGAAAACTAGAGTGAAAAAGTTGGAGAAGTTTAATGCATCACTACTGTATACTGGTCAAGTTGTATGTGTGACTGTTGTTGTAGTCTTTATGGGGATGATGACTTACAAAATGATAGTGTGAGGTGCAAGTTGGTTGTAATGGTTTTCTAATGTAATGAGAGAACAATGTAGTTGCAATGAATTAGCCTTGCATTTATTATCTTGCAATTCTTAATTGCAGTGTTAATTTTTCAAACGGACAGCATTTCTCCTAAAACAGGACAATTATACACCTGTAGATAACCATATCATTTAATTATCACATAAAAATAACATCAACCTGACAAACATTCAGTTCCAACGTGAATCAAACACCTGAAATAAAACATCAAACTAACTGCAACACTTCAAACATATTGTTTCATCTGGATCATCCAACTGTCTTATGTCATACAAACCCACTGTTTTAAAATTACAAACCCATAATTTCATCATCCTAAATAACTGAACTATGTTAGTCCTATCCTAGATAGAAACTCATGTCCTCAACAATTGTAGAACCAGTAGCAACTCATCCCCTCAGCATAAAGCAAACCAGCAATCCAGCAAGCCATCATGTCCATCTTTTGCTCCTTCAAGCTCCCTTTAACTCAAGTTCAGCACCTGATACATATAAAGCAGATATGTTAGTCCTATCTTAGGGCAAAGAAGTGAATGTAAGTTTATAAAATCACTTATGTTGGCCTACAACTCACCAGATATCAGTTCACTTGGGTGGTTGTGCTTGTGCTTGTGCTTTGAGTTTCTTGGCAGCTCTCCTTTCTCTCTCTTTGGCAATCTTTTTTGTCATTTTTTCTATCACATAATCTTGCTCTTTTGAATCAATTTCAGTTGTACATGAATTCTATGAGGATCTGGTTACCCTCTGGGAGGAGGTGATATCATCATCTGTTTCATTCCTTCTCTTTCTCTACAAATGTATGAACAAAACATCAAATATGAAAAAAGTTGTATTTATATAAACATATTTGGAAGCAAATTAAATCATATTGTCTTACCTTCATACCAACCCCATGTGAAGATGATTTGTCCTTAACTGGACCACCTTTGCAAGTCCTGATGTTATGGCTAACCCCTTTACATCGAGGACAAATATTTGATTTGGATCTCCGGTATTGTTTGGCTGGCTCATCAAGTTCCCTCCTCCTATCTTTTTTCAGCCTCCTAGATTTCCTCCTCAATTTAGGTGGAAGCAATGGAGTACTCTCTAAACTATTGATATCAGGACATGGTTGAATCATCTTCTCATTAGCCATGATATATGTGGATAAATAGAAGTACTGGTCATAGTAGTCCTCCAATTCTCCCCTAATCTCACCTATACATGCTCCTGCATGTCTACAAGGCAACCCAGAAGCTTCCCATACACCACAATCACAGGTACGATCTGTAAGATTCACTACATGTCTCATACCACTAGCATCCAATACTTAAAATTTATTTCCACCTGCATATGTCACTCTACAAAATCTGACATTTTCCTGTAATGCATCCAACTTCTTCTTAAGTCTAGGAGTGAGTCTAGTTCCTTGTTCCTTGCATGCATTCACATACCTTAATTGCAATCTTTTCATCAGCTTATGCCTGATTTGGTCCATTAAGGTCATAATAGGCTTGGCTCGTAGTGGTCCAATCCACTGATTGATGACTCTGATATGTTGTTAGTTATTTGGTCACACTTAGCCCTATGATAAAATGCATACCTCGCCCAACTTGATGGTGGATTCTTCATCAATCATTCATGTGCTTCTTTGTGTACAGTTTTCAACCCATTCATTGTCATGTCAAATTGTAACTTATTGTAACTTTTGTTGGCAGCCCAAAAGTAAGACCTCAGTCCAATTCCACCACCCCATTTTGACTTGAAATTGTTATATAAATGATGAGCACAATGCCTATGGTTGGCCTCTTGGAAAATTATACCCATTGCTTCGATAAGTCCATATATAAGAGTATAAAAACATACATTTCAAATCAGCTATAATACCTATTTAGATTATACAACATATAAATTAAAATAAAAAATTCAAGTCAACAGCTATAATACCTTTTGTTTGCCTGTCATAAAAGTGAATGGGTATCTTCCAGTTGTAGCAGTGGCTAAGTTTGTCTGAATACATTGTCGTAATTCATACAAGAAGAATAGCCAACTATCTTTTCCTTCAGATTCAACAATACCATAGGCAAGCGAAAATATGCCATTATTTCCATCAATTGAAACAGCAGATAATAAAACTCCACCATATGGGCCTTTGAGATGGCAACCATCCAGGCCTATGAATGGCTTGCATCCCTTTAAAAACCCATCCTTACATGCATCAAAGCATGCAAACACTCTCTTGAACTGTGGTTGCAGTGTTGCACTATCACATCTCCATAAGCATCCATACGTCCATAGATATTCCCATTCTCAAATTGAATCCCAAATAAAGTCCCATGATTATTTTCTACCACCATATCCCTATATTTACATAACTTCTGATATGACTTGCAATGGGTTCCTTCATTTTCTTCCCTAACAAGCCATCTTGCCCTGTAAAGCTGTTTTGGGTGGGCATGCACTCCATACTGCTCATCAAGAATCTGAAACATAGACTTATTACTCAAACCTGGATCTGCTCTAAGTTTAGGTCCAAGTTTTTTGGCTATCCAAACAGAATTTATGCTCTTCTTACTTAAACCACCCTTGCAAATGTGGTCTGGACCAAGAGACTTGATCACAACTGTGATCCCATCTGAAATTACTGAAGCATGGATCCTCCATGGACACCCCCTTTGTTCACAAATTCCTGTCAACCTTCTCCTCTCATTTTTCTGTTTCAAAGTATGAAACCCCTCTTGGATTTCATAATCCCTTAACACTTCCCTCAAATGTTTGACTAATCTAAATGATTGACCAACACATAAATTGATCTTTTGGTCAACACCCCCTTCATCAGGATCTCCCTCTACATCTGATCTACAATCTGATTCTTCATCATCTGTATTAATTTTTCTTACCTCCTCATCTTCCACTGTATTTTCTTCATCTTCACTCTCTTCCATACTGCTTGAACTCTCACTGAGTTCATTTGATTCTTCAGCCACAAAATCACTATCAGATGACTCACTATCTGCATTTTCTTCATTGATTGGATCAGCATCATGCACATGTGTTGGAGTTGGAGTTGTAATTGTATCCTCTATGTGTGTATTACTTTGAGTAGAAGCACTAACAAAACCAAACTCTCCATTGCCCACTACTCTACTAGAAGTGCCTACATCACCAAATGACTTACTGTAGACGCTGATTTTTTGTCACCCCCTAATTGGCGATGATGACAACGGGACATGGACAATGGATGACGCACTCTCTCTCTTTTTAGACCCAAGATACCTGATCCATAAGACCAAGAACCATGCTGAGCACAAAATGACCCATTTTAGGCCCAAAAAAAAGAAAAAATGGCACTGCGCTCCCACGGCACCGTGGACTCTTCCCACGGCACCATGGGCGCCTTCCCACGGCACCGTGGGGATGTGTACCGGATTTCCACGGTGCCATGAGGGGGTGTGACATCAGCTTGCTGATGTCACCCACGGTGCCGTGGAAAAGTCCTCCACGGCGCCGTGGACATCTCCATGGCGCCGTGGAGGACTTATCTGGCCAGGAGAGAGAAGGGGTCCCTCCCTATAAATAGGAGGGTCCCCTCCCACATTTCCTAAGGAAGATTGGGTGGAGAGACCCTCCCCAAGTGATTCCTAGCATCTTTTCCACCCTTTTCACCCTCATTTCTCCTCCTTTTCTCATGAGAGTGTGAGTACTTGAAGTTTTCTTGTGGTAGACAGATCCTTCGATTGTCCCTTTGAGTATAGAGCGCTTTGGCTCCTTGGCATTGTTATCCCGTCTGTGCACGGATAACCATCAAAACTCTTTTATTACAGACATTATTCTGTCTATTTACCCCTCTTCAAATCACTTGAAAGAGCCGTTACTCTGTCGAGAAAGAATCGGCGTCAGTCTATTCGTCCATCTCCCCTGAGCCAGGGGAATACAACCATACATGTATAATTACTGCATTTTTGTTGATTCAATGTAGTCCTTTCATATTTCATCGTTTTAGTCCATATTTTACACATATGTAATGTAGTTTATTATGCTTTAGTTCAATTCATAGCATCTGAATGTAGTTCATAATATTCCCCATCCCCGCAATAAAAGAGAGAGAACATTCGTCCTTATGTAGCATCTAACACAGAGAGACCGGTTTCGGTCGGGCAAGGTGGGTGCCTAACACCTTTCCACACTCGTAACCTGACCCCTTACCCGAACCTTTGGTCTGACCATATGGAGTCACGTAGCCCGATTTCGCTCACAACGGGTAGGGCTACACTTAATGGGTCCTAGGCCCTAACCCTAGGTGGCGACTTCACATTATATTAGCATATTTTAATGCATGATCCCAATCCCCTATTTATCAATATTATACATTATTAATATTATCCATATCCATATACGCACACACTCACATCTCCCAAAACCCTATGTCGCCATAGACCATAAGGGCTGAGGAAACCCTCGTCCCGAGGGACCACGGTACTTACAGTGACGACTTCACTGGGGACATGGTGGACAAATGTCCACCCGAGGTCACACTCTCTAAATAGGTGCTATCAATAAATGACAGAATGTTCTCTCTAAACTTTTATAAAAAAAAAAAAATAATAATAATAAAAGAATATAATAAAAAAAAAATGTACAAAACAAAATACAAAAAAAATAAATAAATAAATAAATACCATAATATGTTTGTCTGGCTAACCCTTGTGTGTACTAACCGCATCATGCATAGTGCTCGAAGTGAAATCAAATGACAAGGGTACTCCCTGTCATGCCTTTACCCCCGGGGAGGTGAGGCACGTCATGCTAAGTACTCTGAGATCGGATGATAGCCGCTTCCTGTACCACTTTCTTGCACACATACATTGCATGGGAACCCCTCTTACCCCCGTAGTTAGTCGTTGGACCCCATGAGTAGTCATGGGTAATTCACGGTGAAGCTACAACCCTTGATATTTACTGTACGAGTTTAGATTCACCAGCGAGGGTATTCACTAGTGTGTTGTGGAGTGCTTTGCCACTCAAAAAAGCCACTAGCTCGATTACTCTGAGTTTGTATGACCTATTCTCTAGGTATATCAAAAGAACCACGTGCCTACAATTCACGATCACGAGCGATAGGTATATCGGTTCTGTCAAGGGTGGCCTTGTTTTGTCCTATGGAAGCCTACCTATTACATGCATCATGTAGGAAAATAGACCACATATGATTAGGGTACGATACAAACTAACCTTTGTTAGCTGTAAGAAAGATCGAGTTTAGGGTCATTTGACGATTAACCTAGTTTTGATATGAGATGCCACCAAAGATAAGGAATTCCATAGTCCCACGATGGTCCCTCAAAGAAAAATGGAAGTCCACTTCCATATAATGGAACCTTACATGTCCCTCGAAAAAAGAGGGCATCTCATTTTGACTCCAGATATAATCGTCAATAACCCGGTAACTAAGATCTTTCTTCTGTTTGTTTTTTTTTTTGTGTGTTAAAAAATGCTTGGGCAATGACGGCATTCGAAGTCTGGTCTCAGAAGGAGTCTGTTGAAACTCTGATGACCACTCCGATTACTTGAGTCGAATAAAATAATAAAATAATATGAAACAAATGTTATAAAATACCAAAAAATCATAAAAAACTCAAAAGGAAAAAATGATAAAAAAAATAAAATTCTGGTCTAAACTAGGTATTCTTCTCTCTTTCGTAGAAGCACGATTCCGTCCTTATCCATCTGGGTCCAATGCGACGGAAGGTTGACTCGAGCCAGCCCACCATTCTCCTCAAGATCCCTGATTCCTTCTCATTCTTCTAGTTCATCTTCTGAGATATCACTTGTGAGTAACATGAATCCTCCGGAGGATCACTTGTCTGAAAGTCACGTCGAAGATCGAGTGGATAGGCTGCAAGTAGATATGGCCGAAATGCGGCAACTCATGGCACAACTAGTTCAGTCGGTCAATGAACTATCTAGGGGTGGATCCATAGCTGGACCAGCAGAGCAAGAAGTCTGAAAAACCAACCTCGACACCCTCAAGACTCCAATCATCATACCAGCAGAAGAAGGGGAAGATAGCCACCCTATGGACCCTCCTGAGACTGAACGGGAGAAGAAAATGAGAGAAAAAGTAGCCGAGTTGGAAGTGGTTGTCAAGGGCAAAGTCAAAGAAAAAGATGAGGAAGACCTGGTGTTCTTTCCCGAAGGGAAAATCCCCGAAGATTTCAAATGGAAATTGGATAAGTTCGACGGATCGGGAGATCCTAGGGCTCATCTCAAGATTTTTGCCACTATTGTCAAATCATGGGGACTTTCTGAAAACCAAATGGGACAGGCGTTCTTGTATTCTTTGGCCGAATCTGCTTTGAGGTGGTTAACCCAGCTTGATCACACTCAAACCCAGTCATGGGCCTCTGTGGTTAAAGCCTTCACTAAACAATATTCATACAACACCGAGATGGATATTACTCGAAGAGAATTGGAAACCTTGAGGCAAGAACCAAGTGAAGAGTTCTCAAACTACATCATGCGGTTCAGGGAGAAGGCCGCAAAAATGTGGAACCGCCCTACTAAGGAGAAGCAGGTCGAGATATTGTTAGAAAATCTATACAGGGAGTACCGTGAGAAGCTATATTACCAACATATCAAGACATTTGATGCTTTTATGACAATTGGGAAGAAGATTGAAGATAAGATCTTTCAAGAAAGGTAGAATCAGGGTATGACCCGTGAAGCATCAGGAAGCTATTCGGCAAGGAAAAGCCCTAGAGCCAAAAGAGGAAATACTATAGGGACAAGCAGCCAGGCGGCAGAAGTCCAGGTGGTAGCCACAGGATCTACCCCTCTTGTGATCCAAACTGAATCTGAAGCATCCAGGAGGAATTTTAACTTTGAAGGAATGACACCCTCGTTGTTATTCACCAAGCTCAAGAAGCAGGGAATGATCAATTTAGTTCCTCCTAGGCCTATGGATTTGAACAATCCACCTACCTAGTATAAGCCCAATCTGTACTGTCATTACCACGACCAATAAGGCCATCATACGGATAGATGCCTAGCTTTTAAGCATGCGATCCATGACTTGATTGACGAGGGCAAAATTGAACTTCAGAAGAAGCAGTCGCCAAATGTCACCACAAATCCTCTGCCTAACCATGGAGTAAACATACTTCAAGAGGATGCCGAGCAAGCAGATCCTACCACTTTGATCCATCTAGTCGAGAAGAGGAAGCTAATGAAGGCACACGTCTATATAGCAATGTTGACCAAGAAACTTAAGGAGGGAAAAGAGCCACAGATTTGACAAGAGGTGTCTCAGGAAGTGGATCGGCCCAATTCCCCTTTCTATCATCCAAAGTCAGAAGGTGCCACATGGGTAGAAAACCAGATACCTGCATGGAAAATCTCACAACCACTGGTGAAGGGGACCTATTCCCCAGAGTCATCTACAGGGTTAGTAAACATGTTGCAGGAAGAGACACCATTCTAAGATCCTACTACATTGATCTAGCCCATCCCGTGGTATTTAGGAAAAGATGAGCAGTCATGGCAAGCACGGGCAGAAAGGATGCAGGTTTGCATTTACTGCGCCCGAACCAACTGTGATGGGAATATCCGAATAGGCGGGCAACCATGTGATCAAGGCAGAGGTATAACATCCGTCAACCGACTTCGAAAGTTGGATTTCTTGGAGTATGGATTAGAGGGTCTCGAGACAATGACACCATTGTGCAAGTATGGTTTCTCATCATCCAAAATGTGTCACCTGATTCCTGAAGAAGAAGAAGGGACTGAAATCACTAGAGTCACACCTCAGCTCCTTAAAGCAGTCTCAGCACTAGCTATTGGATAAGCTCTGACCAAAGAAGTCTCTCTTATCCATATAGGAGGGGATACTGACAATAGCTCAGATGAGGTAGACGATCGAGAAATCCACGAGGGATGGATAGAGTATGCCGAGCAAAGTCCAACGATGGAGGACGAAGGAGTAGAAGCGATGGATTGGGTAAATAACATCGAATGCGATGATAATAATGACCCTACCAGCCTTATTCAACCCATATCATTAGATGAGGATGAAAGCAGAGATGATGAGGAGATATCATCTCCAGAGGTTCCCAAAGGCGATAGGACAGTGTCCAGAGAAGATTTCGAGCGTTGGAACATGAGCGCCTTCTACCAGGTCACAGATATACTCGATGTTTCCACCAATACTCAAGAGATCTTGTACAAGGCTACTTCTCTATTTCCAGATCTGGTGTGTAGTAACTTCACAGCATGTTGTGAGAGCTTGGTGATGCCAAATGAGAGCGATGTACTGGCTCGAACCCTCCATGAGCTGAAAAACATGACTTGGTTAGTCAATGCTTTGGCTTGTGATCTGTTCGAAACTCCTCTAGAAGACCTGATCTTGTATTCAGATTCATTCTCCTATCCGGATCCACCCCGAAGAAGTGAAACATGGGATGCATGGATCAATGATATCAACCTCGAGGAATTTTAGATTGACCCCACCAGAGGTATCTTTCCTATGGATATCGATGATGAAGAAGAAGGACAATCATCTGAAGAAGATGAAAGTGAGCAAGAATCTGCATCAGAGGAATCCAATGATGAAGTGTTCGAAGGGGAAGAAGAAACAGAGGATGAGGAACCTTGGCAACTAAGGACGCGCCTGGAGAAGTATGAGAACATTTGTGGACCTGCGCCATGGGACTTATCGTTTCAGGTGAAAAAGATCCACCGGGACATAGATAAAATCTAGGAAATGCTCATGAGAACGGTGTTCTTGGATGATAAGTACTAGGAGGAGCTTCAACAGCTAGAACCTATTAGAGAATAGTGGGCGCTCCCTCAAGCAATTCGTCATTTGGAAAACTCTATAAAGCTAACTTTGGCCTTGGCACAAGACCTATGTGGGACTCCTCCCCCATCTCCGTATCAAGGTAACAGAGAATACTATGCGTGGGCAAGAGCACATGATGATTTCTATATGTGTCATGTCAATGAGGGAGGAACAATAAATGACCCAACAGGGAATATCCATCCAGTTATTTCAAGCCTGGAAGAGAGGTCCGAAAGTTCGGTTTCTCAAGGAGAAAAGAAGGATCATAACTTCTATAAGTCATTGGTGGAAGCAAGGAAGATGTACCAAGCGGCTTCGGAAGCCTTTCATGCCATTGGCCAATTGATACCAGAAGAATCCCATACAGTCCAGCAGGTTGCTAAAAAGCAAGAAACCCTGTCGGGAATCCTAAATCAAGCCCGGAAGTCTATTATGACCTTATCTGGTGAAGAAGGTAAAACCCAAATTTACCCAAAGGGTCCTCTTATCATCACTGATAGTGACGAAGAAGATGGAGACTTTTGCCTAGTCCGATTGGTTATCAAAGAAAGAGAGTTAGATGTGCCAAAAACCAGGAGTGGCCGAAACTTCAAGAATAAAGAGTTGACAGTGGAAAAATATCGGTCTAGCCAATCAACGGCGGTTTTTGAGCCAGAAAACTGAGTGCTAGACCAATTGAAGAAAGCCCAAGCTAATATCTCAATCTAGGGATAATTAATGGCGTCACCAACCCACCGAGAAGCTGTTTTGAAAGCTCTTACCAAGGTTCAAGTGCCCATAGAAATGGGGCTTGAGGAATTATCTCACATAGTGGGGGCCACTTATGCCATCCAGTTACTCTTTTTCTCAGAAGAGGATTTACCCCCAGGAGAAAAGAATCACAACCGGGCACTTTACATTACTGTGGAATATAACAAGAATCATGTCCCCCAGGTTCTGATAGACAATGGGTCCGCCCTCAATGTAATGCCCCTCAAAGCAGCCAGATGCATGGGTTTATCTCTAGACAAGATGAAGTCGTCCAGTCAAACCATCAGGGCATACGACAATTCCAGAAGGGAGGTAATTGGAATTCTTACCACCAATGTCAAGATTGGACCAACCTGCTTTACCATAGACTTCCAAGTCATCGACATTCAAGCATCCTTCAATATGTTGCTTGGAAGACCATGGCTGCATTCAACGGGAGCCCTAGCATCAAGTCTTCATCAAAAGCTGAAGTTCATATATGACCAGAAAGTAATTACCATCTTTGGAGACCCAGAAATGGTACACACTTTGGCCAACATTGAAGTAGGTGGTTCATCCTCACAGGAAGTGCAGCTGGGTGGGTTTGAAATTGGCCACATTTGTACTACTTCTGCAAGTGAAGAAGATCAGAGTCTAGGGAAAATCCTGACAATGTGGAGCGAGGCCTCTGTAAAGATTATGAAAAAGATGAAATATTTCCCTGGATTAGGATTGGGAAAAAACTAACGGGGGTACCGGCATTCTCAAAGATACCAGCCAATGCCAACCGTTGTGGATTAGGGTTTAACTTGAAGAACCCAAGGAAGAAAGCAACAGGACAGAAGAATAGTGCGGCAAATGTTGAGCCATACTTCAAGACTCTAAATGGATACTTCGTGAAAGAGGGAGAAGACTTCCCTTACTGTGGAAATCAAGAACCATGGTTCGATTAAGAGCAGGGCAAACGTCTGCCAGGCCTTAAAATATTCTTCGAAGATAAAGTGGACTGGATTGCCATGGAATTGGATCAAGCTAGCAAGAAAGAAGCTCAAGGAGATCATCGAATTGATGAGCTATTCGATGTGGCGGTGATCATTGAAGAAGAGGAAGAAGGACCGGCACCACATCTTCTCATACAACCTCTCCAAGGATCCATAGCAAATTGGGCAAGAATGATGGAAGATTTCCATATTAATGAGTCTGAAGTTGTAACCAGCTCTAGCATAGTCCTGTCTAAGTCTATCTTTGAGTCTGTATCTGAGTCCTATGGAAACGTCCAGTCCATTGGGTCCGTTTGTACTCTTCCCCTTATCATGAATGAAATTGCTGATTCTGAGTATGTTTCTTCTTCTTCTTCCTATTCTTCTGATGATGATAATGTCTTAGAACATCGTAATCTATTAGAACAATTGGAGCAAGGAAGAGCTTAACCCGTCCAAGAGGACACCCACCCCGTAAATATAGGGACCAATCAATACCCTCGAATAATCAAAATTGGTGCTTCTCTCAACAATGATGAAACATCCTAAATGATCTCTCTCCTTAAGGAATTTGAGGAAGTCTTTGCCTGGTCCTACAAGGATATGCCCGACATCGATCCAAAGATTGTGCAACATGAACTACCAACATATCCGGAGGCTCCCCCAGTCAAGCAGAAGTTAAGAAGGATGCGGCCGAAATGGAGTGAGAAGATCAGGGAAGAAGTCATCAAACAATGGAATGTAGGATTTCTTCAAGTAACCCAGTACCCTCAATGGTTGTCCAATATTGTCCCAGTCCCTAAGAAAGACGGGAAGGACAGAATGTGTGTGGATTTTCGTGACCTAAACAGGGTCAGCTCGAAGGATGATTTTCTGTTACCCCACATTGACATTTTGGTAGACAACACTGCAGGCCATGCTCTACTGTCATTCATGGATAGTTTCTCAGGATATAACCAAATTAGTATGTGCCCAAAGGACAGGGAGAAAACTGCCTTCACCACACCCTGGGGCACATTTTGTTACAGAGTAATGCCTTTTGGGTTGAAAAATGCTGGGGCAACATATCAGAGAGCGGTCACGGCTATCCTACAAGACATGATACACAAAGAAGTAGAGGTATATGTTGATGATATGATAGTCAAATCTATTGACCGACAAGGCCATTTTGCAGCTCTCAGAAAGTTTTTTTAAAGAATCAAAGAATACAAGCTAAGGCTGAACCCTCAGAAATGTGTGTTTGGGGCCAAAGCAGGAAAATTACTGGGGTTTCTTGTCAGCGAAAGAGGGATAGAAGTAGACCCTGACAAGATAAAAGCCATCATGGAAATGCCACCACTCCAGACAGAAAAAGAGGTACGAGGGTTTTTGGGCCGCATCCAGTACATAAACAGATTCATATCTTGGTTGACATCCACTTATGAACCTATCTTCAAACTCCTAAGGAAGAAAGAGCCGAAAGAATGGAACGAGAAATGCCAGGATGCCTTTATGAAAATCAAAGAATATCTACTTTCTCCTCCTATACTTGTCCCTCTAGTGTTCGGTGAACCTTTTCTCCTATATTTGTCAGTAGGAGAAACAGCGGTCGGATCAATGATGGCCCAAGTTGGCAAGGCGGATGGAGAAGAGCATGCAATCTACTATGTAAGCAGGAAAATCCTCGAGTATGAAACTCGATATGCTCCAGTAGAAAAGACATATACATCTCTGGTTTGGGTAACTAAGCGCCTGAGGCACTACATGGTGTCACATCCCATCAGGTTGATCTCTCGAATGGATCCAATTAAGTACCTCTTTGAGAAACCAGCATTGACAGGGAGAATGGCTAGGTGGTTGTTGCTATTATCGAAATTTGACATAACTTATGTCAGTCAAAAGTCTATGAAAGGGCGGGCAATCTCCGACCATCTAGCAGCATTTCCCTCGGAGGATGATTCCCGAGCAACAGAGGACCTCTTCCCAGATGAAGATTTGCACTCCATAGAAGCCGAACCAACTAGAGGTTGGCAATTGTACTTTGATGGAGCCGTCAATCAAAAAGGATTTGGCGCAGGGGTATTATTGATAACCCCAGAGGACTTTTACTTGCAAATGGTCTTTAGATTGGAATTTAGTTGTACCAATAACATAGCAGAGTATGAAGCTTTTGCTATTGGGTTAGAAATGACTCTGTCTGTAGGAGTTGACAAAATTAAAGTTTACGGAGATTCCTCTGTTGTGATCTGTCAAACACAAGGAAAGTGGAAGGCTAAGGATGAGAAGCTGAAGCCCTACCAAGTTTATCTGGAACAACTGACACAATGCTTCAAGGAAGTTTCTTTTGAGTATCTGCCCAGGGATAGCAATCGGTTTGCCGATGCTTTAGCCACTTTGGCATCCATGGTAGAATGTGATGCTCGGGACAAGATCCAGCCCTTCCTAATAGAAAGAAGGACCCGCCCAGCATATGGAGAACCAGTCAATGCACTCACCGAGGATGGAAGGCCTTGGTATGCTCCAGTGGTCAACTACATCAAGGAAAAGAGGTACCCTAATGAGTTTTCAGAAAGAGAGAAGAGGCATTTGCGAAAATATGCTACTCAATTTATCCTCCAAGGAAACTTGTTGTATAAGAGATCTTATGATGGTATCCAACTATTATGTGTAGATGAGGATCATGCTTGAATCATTATGGAAGAAATCCATCAAGGAATATGTGGACCACACATGAATGCAAGGATGCTGGCCAAGAAAATTCTCAGGATGGGATACTATTGGGTCACTATAGAGGCTGAGTGTGCTGCCTTCGTAAGGCGATGTCATAAATGTTAGATATTTACCAACATCATTCATATTCCTTCGACAGAGTTGCACTCATTAAATGCCCCTTGGCCATTTTCTACCTGGGGAATTGATGTAGTTGGTAAAATAACTCCAAAGGCTTCAAATGGACATCATTCGTGTTAGTCACCATCGACTATTTCACAAAATGGGTAGAGGCTCAATCTTATGCAGCTCTAACTTTCGCCAAGGTGGCAAAGTTCATAAAAGAGAATCTCATCTGCAGATACGGTGTGCTGCAACAATTGATTTCAGATCAAGGCCTGCATTTCAGGGGCAAAGTGGAAGAACTCTGTAACCAATTTGGCATTAAGAGGCATAAGTCTACTACTTACCGGCCACATACTAATGGAGCAGTAGAAGCAGCCAACAAGAATATGAAGGTCATATTGCAAAAGATGGCAGATACACACAATGACTGGGCAGAGAAACTTTCACTAGCCTTATGGGCATATCGGACATCCATCTGAACCTCTACCGAAGCTACCCCGTATTCCCTGGTATATGGGATGGAAGCCGTATTACCGGTAGAAATTCAGGTCCCTTCTCTTCGAGTCTTACTCGATAGTCAATTGCCAGAAGGGGAATGGGTAAGGGCCAGATATGAAGAGCTCAATCTCCTGGATGAGAAAAGGATGAAGGCCATGGATAATCTCAAGAAATATCAGCAAAGAATGGCTAGGGCATTCAATAAGGGTGTCCGCACTCGAAGCATTGAAGAAAGAGATTTGGTCCTTAGAGAGCAGCGAGCTCCAATCCACGACCCAAGAGGGAAGTTCTGACCCAATTGGAGTGGACCCTACAAAGTCAAGACCATATTGCCAGGACAGGCAGTCCAACTCTCTGATCTTGACGGAGAAGATCTTCGGGGATTGGTCAATATGGACCAGCTAAAGAAGTATTTTGTCTGAGATATGTGAAGCAATTTGAACTATGTTTGACCTGATTCATCCGAAGGGATACATAGGCAACTCGATGTATTCGGGTACGATCTCAAAAAAAAAAAAAAAAAAAAAAAAGAGAGAGGGCATTGTATTGGTTTCCTCCCATAAATTCCGTCAGCCGGCGTTCCTTGCACATATGAGTAAATCTCGCCATTTGGCCTTCTATTCCTTGACCTAGCTTAGGGGTAAAGTCATCTAGAGCTGGTTATTAACAAAGGATTTATTCATTCTGTGTCGCAAAATGCTAACCCAATCCTTGATGCAGGTAGTATGAGGGGACCAAAGAAAGAAGGACTCGACGACGATTCTGTCGATGGACTCTCCGGATGAATGTGGACGAGCCTACACTTCTAGAGGATCACCATCTGATAATATTGGGAAGAATCGGTTACTTCAAGCTCCATCATGATTTACTAAGGGAAGTGTCAAAGTGCTGGAACCCCTAATTGCACGTGTTTTGCTTCAAAAAAATCTAGCTGGCTCCGACAATTGAAGAATTCCGGGCTTGCATGATGTCACCCCCTCGAGGAAAGTTGTTCCTCCCAACTATGAAGAAAGAACAGTTTTTCAAAAATTTGGGAGATTTCTTTGCCTTGAATAAGAAGGAGTTAAAGCAAGTTCTCAATTATGATAAGGTGGATGCGTTGAAAGTTGCAAAGATCTTCAACAACAATGGATTTGAAGAAGAAAGACAGATCCGATGCAGAAAGTGGGCGTACTTATTCTGTATGATTGGGAGGTACTTGTTAGCATCTCCGGGAAAAGGCATGTCTCCAATAATTGCAGAAGTGGTTAGGCAAATTGAAGAAGGATGCGACATCGCTCCTACCATTTTAGCAGAAACATTCAAAGGGTTTGATACCATGAATCAGTCTTAGAAATACGGAACAGACTTCCTTCATGGATCTCCGACGGTGTTCCAAATGTGGTTGATGGAAAAACTAAAATTGGCCACGCCAATTCCGTGTCCTCACCTCCGGCCTATGCATTATCAAATACAAAGGGAATAGTCAAAATTCCATAAAGTCCAAGACTGGAAGAAATATTTGGAGGAGAGAGATGTCCTAGAAATCCAATGGAACTGCCCTTGGATGAAGGCCGAGATAGAAAAATCAGAAACATCGGGGTACAATTATGTGAGATTCATGGGTTTAACTGACACCAGTTTTTATATCCCTTCCTTAGTATCTCCAAGGCAGGAACAACCTAAGATGGAGAATTTCAGAACCCCAGAGATGTGACACAAGAAGTGGTGATTCTGTTATCCGAAAAATGTTACAAATAAGTGATATCAATTTGATGTTCCTATCTTTACTTGTTTGTCTGTCCTTTCCCAATTTCTCTGTCCTTTCTCATGTAATGAAACCATTTACCAATGGAATTTGTGCTTCTAAGGAAAGGGATGGAGTCTCATGTACATTTCAAAGAAAGAAATATCCAATGAATTCATAAACAATTCGTTTATGTGTACAAAAAAAGAAGAAGAAAAGTGTACATAAAAATTGCACCAGTATCCATACCAAAATGTATAAACAAAAACAGAAGAGGGGAAGGAGAGTAAATGTACGTAGTTGTAACAATACTTCCAAACAAAAAAAAAAGAAAAAAAAGAGTGGTCATGACTCAGGGGAGTAATCGTCAACATCCAAGCCTTCCCCCTCTTCGCTTTGGGACGCTATCAGGGCATCCCTCTCGACCTCAACCCACGTAAGGTTGAACTGCAGCTGCTTATTTGTAAGCCTGAGTCTCTCAATCTCTCTCCGGCAATGGTCGAGCTCAACCCTCTAAAAAAAAAAAAGAGAAAGAGAAGAAAAGAGAAAATAAGATAAATAACCACTTTAGATTTACCTCGGTAGGCTACAACTCGTTCAGGAGGCCGCGAATGGACCTAAGGTCCTTATCGCGACCACTCCTGAGCAAATGGGGCTTACGCCATCGCGTAGTCGGAAGAAAAGTAATTTTGGGGTCATCCCCAGGTCTGAAAGTGGGGACCCGGAACCGAAGGATCTCATAGCTCCACGTCTATAATAGGTAATCATAAATGAGCTCAAATAAATAAGAATGGGATAAAAATAAAAAAGGGAAAGAGAGAAAGGCAAAGGTGAGAGAACCAACCCATAGGACGTAGCAGCATCCGATCAGGTTCGGCGACCCCACAACCATATAGTTTAACATATCCAGGAAGTAGGCGTACGCCGAGCCCCCCCAATCGTAGCACGCGGCCACGTCAAAGTGCTCAACGAAGCGAACATATGCGGCATCGGCTATCACCGTACCCATCATATCGCTAAAGATCACCTCCGCCAGCAAGAAGAGGAGGAAGCATCGAGCCTGCTGATCCTGAAGGACGGACGACGACTGGTCTGTAACGACCCTCTCATCCCAGGTACCCCTCAGGACCGACGCAGGGATCTCTCTCCTTGTAACAGCAATCCTCAACTGTTGCCTGTAATACTCTAGGCGCTCTGATGGCTCCGTCGAGGCTATAATCCTCTCCTCCGGAGTCAGTGTCACGGGTAACCCACCAAAGGGTAATCCCATAATCATGTAGAAATCTAGGGGGGTGACCGTCTCCTCACCAAAGGGAAGGTGAAACGTATGGGTGCTCGACCACCACCTCTCTATCAGAGCCCTCGCAGTCGGACTGTCCAACTCGTGAGCTAGAGACGAGGCGATGTGTCCCAGCCTGGTCCGAACTACCCGCGACTGTACCGCCTAGCAGAGTGTACGGTACCACTCTGAAATAGCCTCCAGCCCACAATACTTCTTGGGCAAAGGAAGGGGGCTGCCCTGCAAAGAAAAATAAGGCAAATGGTTAGCCAAAATAATTGGGACAACAATTAAATAAATAGTTAAAAAAAAAAAAAAAACAAAAAAAAAAGAGAGGGAGAAACTGTAAAAAGGGGGTATTACCTCGATTTATGTGTCAAAAGACACTTAGGGTAGTGTTTGATGGCATTGCTTTGATTTACGTGCCACTAGGTGCCAAGGAGGGTATCTAGAGGCGTTACCTAGATTTGCATGCCAAAAGACTCTTAGGGTGGTATCTGATGACCTTGCTTTGATTTGCATGCCACTAGGTGCCTAGGAGGGTATCTAGAGACGTTACCTAGATTTGTGTGCCAAAAGACACTTAGGATAGTATCTGATGGCCTTGCTTTAATTTGCGTGCCACTAGGTGACTAGGATGGTATCTAGAGGTGTTACCTAGATTTGCATGCCAAAAGACACTTAGGGTAGTGTCTGATGGCCTCGCTTTGATTTACGTGTCACTAGGTGACTAGGATGGTATCTAGAGGTGTTACCTAGATTTGCATGCCAAAAGACTCTTAGGGTGGTGTCTGATGGCCCTGCTTTGATTTGTGTGCCACTAGGTGCCTAGGAGGGTATTTAGAGGCATTACCTAGATTTGTGTGCCAAAAGATACTTAGGGTAGTGTCTGATGGCCTCGCTTTGATTTGCGTGTCATTAGGTGACTAGGATGGTATCTAGAGGTGTTACCTAGATTTACGTGTTAAAAGACTCTTAGGGGGGTGTTTGATGGCCCTGCCTTGATTTACGTGCCACTAGGTACCTAGGAGGGTATTTAGAGGCGTTACCTAGATTTATGTGCCAAAAGACACTTAGGGTAGTGTCTGATGGCCTCGTTTTGATTTGCGTGCCACTAGGTACCTAGGATGGTATCTAGAGGCATTACCTAGATTTGCATGCCACTAAGGTGCTTAGGGTAGTATCTAGAGGCATTACCTAAATTTGCGTGCCATTAGGTGCTTGGGGCAGAATCTAGGGACGTTACCTCGAATCTATGCGGTGAGGTATGAAGCTAATAAATAAAATGCATAAATTGAAAGGGAAAGAGTAAGAGTACTGACCTGGCCCCATATGGAGCGACAACCATGGCAGGCAGTATCGGCTAAGTTAACCCTTGAAGGATACCATGCAGCTCGTGCATCGCGAGCAGTAGTACCGAGTAGTGGCTCCCGGTGAGACTGGCGTCCTCGTTGGCGGAAAGACATGATATGAGTGAATAAAAAGGGAGTGAAGTCAAAAATCAAAAACAGCAGAGCTTCGCAGTAGAAATGAGAGTGAAGAAATGAGGGAAGGAGCCCTCTATTTATAAACTCTCCATCGCGCCCACGGCGCCGTGGAATTCTCCATGGTCCCGTGGGACAGTGGCCCACGATGCCGTGGAGGTTTGCCCACTGAGCCATGAAGCCTGGCATGGAGCCATGCACGAGGGGCCGTGTAAGCACGGTGCCGCCTATACACAGGGCCGTGCGGACCCCCACACGGCGCCGTGGACCAAAAAAAAAGAAAAAAGAAAAAAAAATCCCCAATGAAATCCCTCAATACTGAATGCTTCAGTCGAGTGGTGCCTTATCACCCCCCAAACTTGATGGTTTTGGTCGAGTGGCACCTTATGACCATCCAAGTTTGACTATCGGTCGAGTGGTGCCTTATCACCCTCCAAACTTGATGGTTTCGGTCGAGTGGCACCTTATAACCATCCAAGTTTGACTTTCGGTTGAGTGGTGCCATATCACCCTCCAAACTTGATGGTTTCGGTCGAGTGGCACCTTATAACCATCCAAGTTTGACTTTTGGTCGAGTGGTGCCTTATCACCCTCAAACTTGATCTTCGGGCCGAGTGGTGCCTTATCTAGATCTTAGGTCGAGTGGTGCCTTATCACCCTCAAATTTGATCTTCGGGCCGAGTGGTGCCTTATTTAGATCTTCGGTTGAGTGGTGCCTTATCACCCTCAAAATTCTATCCCAGTAGAGTCCCTCATATTCGATCTTGTGGGTCAAATGATGCCTTATCTTGATCTTTGGTCGAGCGGTGCCTTATCACCCTCAAAAATTGTTTGAGCAATGCTCACAAGATAAAGATTTGGTTCTTCCGAGTTTTTCTTTTGAGGATTATCGAAAGATTTCATCGTGATTAATCGCTTATTTTTAGCAACTCTGTCGCCTTTGAGCAAAGCGTCAGCAGTACATGCTCTTGGTGACAAAATTAGTCGGTCTTTTGTCTTTACCCTTCAGCTGTTGGCACAGGCCTCGACCAAAGAGGGGCAAACTGTAGATGCTGATTTTTTGTCACCCCCTAATTGGCGATGATGACAACGGGACATGGACGATGGACGACGGACGACGCACTCTCCCTCTTTTTAGACCCAAGATACCTGACCCATAAGACCAAGAACCATGTTGAGCACAAAATGACCCATTTTAAGCCCAAAAACAAGGAAAAATGGCACTGTGCTCCCACGGCACCGAGGACTCTTCCCAAGGCACTGTGGACGCCTTCCCAAGGCACCGTGGGTGCCTTCCCATGGCACAGTAGGGATGTGTACCAGATTTCCACGGCGCCATGAGGGGGTGTGACATCAGCCTACTGACGTCACCCACGGCGCCGTGGAAAAGTCCCCCACGGTGCCGTGGACATCTCCACTGCGCCGTGGAGTACTTATCCGGCCAGGAGAGAGAAGGGGTCCCTCCCTATAAATAGGAGGGTCCCCTCCCACATTTCCCAAGGAAGATTGGGTGGAGAGACCCTCCCCAAGTGATTCCTAGCCTCTTTTCCTCCCTTTTCACCCTCATTTCTCCTCCTTCTCTCATAAGAGTGTGAGTACTTGAAGTTTTCTTGTGGCGGACAGATCCTTCGATTGTCCCTCTGAGTATAGAGCGCTTTGGCTCTTTGGCATTGTTATCCCGTCTGTGCACGGATAACCATTAAAACTCCTTTATTACAAACATTATTCTGTCTATTTATCCCCCTCCAAATCACTTGAAAGAGCTGTTACTCTGCCGAGAAAGAATCATCGTCAGTCCATTCGTCCATCTCCCCTGAGCCAGGGGAATACAACCATACAAGTATAATTACTGCATTTTTGTTGATTCAATGTAGTCCTTTCATATTTCATCATTTTAGTCCATATTTTACACATATGTAATGTAGTTTATTATGCTTTAGTTCAATTCATAGCATCTGAATGTAGTTCATAATATTCTCCATCCTCGCAATAAAAGAGAGAGAACATTCGTCCTTATGTAGCATCTAACACAGAGAGACCAGTTTTGGCCGGGCGAGGTGGGTGCCTAACACCTTCCCACACTCGTAACCTGACCCCTTACCCGAACCTTTGGTCGGACCATATGGAGTCACGTAGCCCGATTCTGCTCACAACGAGTAGGGCTACACTTAATGGGTCCTAGGCCCTAACCCTAGGTGGCGACTTCACATTATATTAGCATATTTTAATGCATGATCCCAATCCCCTATTTATCAATATTATACATTGATAATATTATCCATATCCATATACGCACACACTCACATCTCCTAAAACCCTATGTCGCCATAGACCATAAGGGCTGAGGAAACCCTCATCCCGAGGGCCCACGGTACTTACACTTACCATTGGCATTCATCATTGCCTTAGTCTTATTGTAGAATGTTACTCCAACAGGAGTTCCTGTACTCTGCTCAAGAACAACACTTTGATCATATCTAGTCCTCACAGTAGTAGGACTCCTCACATTAGGCTGACTCCTCAAAGTAGGCTGACTTCTGCGAGTATGAGGACTCCTCAAAGTAGGCTGCCTTCTCACATTATGAGGACTTCTTACATTACGATGCCTCACAGTACTGGTAGGACTCATCTCAGTAGTACTAGGTTTCACATTTTAGCTGCTTTGGCTATCACTTCCCATCCCTGCACTGCCTTTTAAGGTTGCCAATATTGGTATACTACCACCACTCCTTTGGAACTCTTCAATTTGATGTTGAATGGGATGCACAAAGGGCTCTGATTTACTTGGTCTTGTAACAACAGTATCACCATCCAACACTCCCAGTAAATGACCATTGATGGTAACATTGGCAGTGGGTTCACTTACATCTAGGTTATATATAACCAAGTGTATGCAATCCGAGTCCTTAAAAATAGTAAACAATCTCACTACTTCAGCATCAGTCATCACTTCCTCATCTATATTATGGTTAGGTGTCTTGTATCTGACATTGAATCTCACAGTCCTTCCTTTAGGTATAAAAGTCAGCACTGTATTATAGATGTCACCTATCATGCCCAAATACCCAAACCTTTCCACATCTATGATTTTACAATGGAGATTATTTGCATAGTGATATCATATTGTGCATACTTCCATTTTGCAGAAAACAGGATAACAAAAGGAGAAATATAATCACGACACTACATGTCTCATCAGTTTCAAAGTACAGATAATAGAAACAAAACCTTACCTTTATCCTAATTATCAAAGTGATAAATAACCTTAGCATGTATATTTTGAATGTTGTTGTTTATTGATATTTTCTTTTTCTTCCATTCAGGGAATTCCAAATTGCATGCAGATAGTAGCCATGGCAGAGACCTTGATATGGACATCCTTCTGCTTTCCTCTCTCCCACATATATATTAGTCAATGTGTAGAATATGGAACCTGTTATGTGAGACACTTAAAGCATTTTGATACTCAGATATGCATAAACACAGATGAAACCTCTGATGACTACTGGTTCCTGTTTTAGCTCAGGAGTGGGCACAGCTCTACATCTTCTTGTATATTGGGTATGTTATAGCAATGAAACATCTACTGCAACATGTCACTAAGAATTTGAAATACTCAATGGTCCATTGTGTGAGTCATGCTTACAAGTATCCCTTTATTTTTTTTTTAGAATAGAGCTCAAATATTCAAAAGAAGGTACTATTATCACGATCAAGGAAGAAGAGTATATAACAATAAATCAACTAGACCCAACCACACAATTAGGGATAATGAAATATAACCCGCACAACCAAATATAAGAAGCAGAAATTAGTAAGAAAGTTGTAGGTGCTATCAACCATTGCATGAGTTAGATTGGGACCACGAGGTCATTTATGTCATCATTTATGTCAAATGCATGAGAGGAAGATTTGAGTTGACTCTGAAACTGACAATGCAAATCTATATAGCATAGAATTTCGTACTAGCTATCAATCAAATGAATTATATAAATGATGTCCATAAATTATATCTGCAATTAGGGCTAATGTATATCTGCAAAAGTTCTGTTTTTCCCTTCTAAGAAAAACATAGAAGGGAAAATACCATATTGTTCTAGCAGTTCTGCAAAAGTTCTGTTTTTCCCTTTCATGTATGGACTATAAGTTTTTAAAAGGATTTTGTAACTTGCATCAGTTCAGCCCCTTCCACTCTATGAAATAGAGAGAAAGACAGTCCCATTATGAACTCTGGTTTAATCAACAAGTTGTAACAATCCATAAGCAGGCTTAAATTACCTGTTTTCTCCTGTCCCCCCTCCCTCACCAAAAAAAAAAAAAAAGTAAAGAAAAGTGCCTGAGGCAAGCAGATAATAGAAACAACAATTATAGTGAAAAAAAATGTAGAATACCTTTTCCAAGGTCATCAGGATCAGCATGGACAACAGCAGCCCTTCCAACTATTGAATTGGTCCACTAAGAGGAATCTATAACCATAAATAAAAGTTCTATTTTTCCCTTCTATGTCTGTACTAGCTTAAGACACTAGTAAAGACCATATTGTTCTTGGGTTTTGTTTGTTCTTTACTAGAATCGTAATTTCATGTTTTATCACTGTTGTTTTAGAGTTCCCTTTCCTAAAATTGTATGAAGCCATATTTTCTAAGAAAATGAGAATTGAGATATATTGGGGGGGGGTGGAAAGGGAACAAAGCAAATCATGCAAACCTCCCTCTTGAAGTGTTTCTTAGACATGCCTTTTGATGAAATTTGTGTACCCTAGGAATATTGAATTTCCTCTCTTCTGTGACTCTGTGCCAGGTGAGCAAAGAGTGGCATCCAACGTAGGGGTGTAGGATTTCAAGACCCTTTGGTTTGAGTGGATAACTTGCTTGGTGGAAAAATAAACCAAAGAAGATATTTTGCATTATGTTTCTCAAATTACAGTATAAGCACACTGAGAATGTCGAGGCAAGAAATCTACTCTTACCCTTACTCTTGTTCTTCTTCCTTCTTCTCCTTTATTTATCAAGATGCTTACTTGCGCTTGGGTACACTCCGGCGAGTAGTAGCGCCACCGAACTCCAAACCTCCACCTATTTGATAGATCGGAGAAGATGAAGGGGGGGTGCCACTGAACTCCAGGTAGGGTTTAGGGATACGGGAATGTCCCTGTTCTTCGATCGCAAAAGGCTTGCATCATCGTCGTCTCCAGCTAGTAGCAGTGCCGCCGAACTCCAAACTTCTACCAATTTGAATGAACGGAGAAGATGAAAGGGGGGGGGGGCGCCACTGCTGAGCTCCAGGTAGGTTTTACAGTACAGGTCGCGAAAGGGAAAGTGAGAAAGAGAAAGGAAGATAGGGAAAAAAGAGAAGGGAGGGTGTTTTGGGTATTTTACATTTTCACTTTTCTTGTTTTTTGTTTAACAACTTAAGGCTAATTGGTAAAGGGTACAATTGTACATTCACTTAGTCCTGTTAGTAGTTTTCGTCTGAAGTTAACGGAATGGACTAAAATGGCCTTATGTTGTAAAGTAGGGGTGTATACTGGAATTTTGGAGGGTCCAGGTGGAATTGTCGAAAAATTAGGGGTGCATGTGTCTTATTTGGTCCACTTAGGGGGGTTTGCGTATTTAACCCTTCTTTAAATCTTTGATTTTTAAAGATTCTGAAGTCTGAAACCCTTCTTGTAGACTCTGAAACTTGTCTTAGAAAAATCCCACAAGAATTCATATATAAATACTCCGAGGTGTTCTTCTTTTTCTCTCCATTGGGTTAGTTCTTCATTTCTCTATGATCAAATCGGTTTTAAGGGTTTACAGAGTGAAGATGGTTCGAGCGAGTAACAATCTGTTAGGGATCTTAAACTTCGTAACATTCTTGATTTCTGTTAGGGATCTTAAACTTCGTAACATTCTTGATTTCTGTTCCAATCTTGGGAGCAGGGATATGGCTGAGTTCAAGGGCCGATACGATTTGCGAGAAGCTTTTGGAAAAGCCCGTTATAGCTTTGGGGGGTTTTTTCTAATGGTGGTTTCTCTTGCGAGACTCATAGGTGCTTGTTGCTGTGTTTCATTGTTTCTTTGGCTATATCTTCTTATGATGTTCCTTCTCATAGTTCTGCTTTTCTGTTTTACCATTTTGGCTTTCGTTGTGACTAACAAAGGTGCTGGAGAGGTAGTTTCTAAGAGGTTATAAGGAGTATAAGTTAGGGGATTATTCTAATTGGTTGCAGAAGAAGGTTAATAATACCAAGAATAATAATACCAAGAACTGGAACTGTTATATAAGGCAAAGACTGTAAGACTAATTTGTAACACAGTAATAAGAAAAATACCTGTTATCAGCATCGACACACGAACCAGAGAGGAGAACTCCAAACAGCACAAACAAGAACAAGCACGAACAGGGTGAGTTGAGTCTTATCTAATAGATACTCTCCTTAAGGTTTTGGATGCCCCACTTCTGCAAACTGGGTTGACCTTGGACCTAGCCCTCCAAGATGAAACAATTCCTAAACGTATAGGTTTGCAGTACCTAATACGAGTACAGTAGGACTCCAACGGCTATACTATCACTCTGTTTATAGAAGATACAGTAAGGTAAAACTGTCTCTGGAATGAACAATTGCAGAGACAAAAAACGAAATCTGTTGGATCTTTAATGACAGGCAAGACCTGGTATTTGTAGTGTTGGAGTACCCTTTCATGAAGGTATATACCCATATGAATACAGGTGACCTACGTACAGGGGAGCAACTCTTGCAAGGGAGGTGTGATAGTACGTATTTCCTTCAGGTACAGGGAGGGGGTGTATCTATTCATATACATGTATATTGTATACGAATAGGCATGTATGGTTCAACCGTATAGATGAACCATGGGTGAACCAAACCAAGTTTTAAAATGAAAATTAAAACTCAAAAGTGCAAAACTTCTACTATCTAAAAAGAAGGTTTTGCCCACACCCACACCCCGACCCCAACCTCGACCTCGACCTTGACCTCGGCCTCGGCCATAGCCACGGCCCAGCTCGACGTGCGCGTGCGATTCAAAAGCACCCCATGGACCCCCCACACACTAGAGAGAAGGGTGACTACCTCTCCAAAAGGCTCACACCTTAAGATTGTTATACAAGGCAAAGACTGTAAGACTAATCTATAATACAGTAATAAGAAAAATACCTGTTATCAGCACCGAACACGAACCAGATAGGAGAACTCCAAATAGCACAAACAGGAACAAGCACGAACAGGGTGAGTTGAGTTGTATCTAATAGATACTCTCCTTAAGGTTTTAGATGCCCCACTTCTGCAAACTGGGTTGACCTTGCACCTAGCCCTCCAAGATGAAACAACTCCTAAACGTATAGGTTTACAGTGCCTAATACAAGTACAGTAGGACTCCAACGGCTATACTATCACTCTATTTATAGAAGATACAGTAAGGTAAAACTGTCTCTAGAATGAACAATTGCAGAGACAGAAAATGAAATCTGTTGGATCTTTAATGACAGGCAAGACCTGGTATTTGTAGTGTTGGAGTACCCTTTCATGAGGGGATATACCCATACGAATACAAGTGACCTACATACAGGGGAGCAACTCTTACAAGGGAGGTGTGACAGTACATATTTCCTTCACATACAGGGTGTATCTATTCATATACGTGTACATTGTATACGAATAGGCATGTATGGTTCAACTATATAGATGAACCATGGGTGAACCAAAACGAGTTTTAAAATGAAAATTAAAACTTAAAAGTGCAAAACTTCTACTATCTAAAAAGAAGGTTTTGCCCACACCCACACCCCGACCCCAACCCCGACCTCGACCTCGACCTCGACCTCGGCCTCGGCCACAGCCCAGCCCGACCCGGCTCGACACATGCGTACCATTCAAAAGCACCCCATGGACCTCCCACACACTAGAGAGAAGGGTGACTACCTCTCCAAAAGGCTCACACCTTAAGATTGTTATACAAGGCAAAGATTGTAAGACTAATCTGTAACACAGTAATAAGAAAAATACCTGTTATCAGCACTAAGACACGAACCAGAGAGGAGAACTCCAAACAACACAAACAGGAACAAGCACGAATAGGGTGAGTTGAGTCGTATCTAACAGATACTCTCCTTAAGGTTTTAGATGCCCCACTTCTGCAAATTGGGTTGACCTTACACCTAGCCCTCCAAGATGAAACAACTCCTAAACATATAGGTTTGCAGTACCTAATACGAGTACAGTAGGACTCCAACGGTTATACTATCACTCTGTTTATAAAAGATACAGTAAGGTAAAACTATATCTGGAATGAATAATTGCAGAGACAGAAAACGAAATCTGTTGTATCTATAATGACAGGAAAGACCTAGTATTTGTAGTGTTGGAGTAGCCTTTCATGAATGGATATACCCATACGAATACAGGTGACCTACGTACAGGGGAGCAACTCTTGCAAGGGAGGTGTGACAGTACGTATTGCCTTCACGTACAGGGAGGGGGTGTATTTATTCATATATGTATACATTGTATACAAATAGACATGTATGGTTCAACCATATAGATGAACCATGGGTGAACCAAACCGAGTTTTAAAATGAAAATTAAAACTCAAAAGTGCAAAACTTCTACTATCTAAAAAGAAGGAAATACTCGGTTTTATTAGCTTTTTTTTTGTGTTTTTTTATCCAAACAGTTTTTTTTCCCTTTTAATCTTTTATTGAAATTGGTGTAAACTTACACTGAATTGAATTGTTTATTGTTAGATATTTTCTTTTAATAATTGTAAGGTTATAGTTGTTTATTGTTTATTTTCTAACTATAACTGATATACTATATATATGTTAATCTAGTTTAAATGGTTTATCATCAATTTAAAAGGTTCGATTTCAATTTAACTTGTTTAACTAAACGGTCTCAATTTTAAAACTAAAATTGAACCATTTATAAAATCGTTTCACATTTTCGATTTAAATGGATCAGTTCAATTTCGGTAAACAGTTTTGATTCAGTTTTAACACCCTTACACTGCATGCATGGTGCATAATAAATAAATACATAGCTAACATTGAATTTTAATATATATTATTTGAAGATGGAGCAAGAGAGAGGACATGTTTGTTCGAGTATTGAGTGCTACATGAAACAACATGGTTTGACCGAGCAAGAGGCATGTGATGAATTCAACATAAGAGTAGAGAACGCATGGAAAGATATAAATGAAGGTTGCATCAAACCGACTATTGTCCCAATGCCATTTCTGATACGGACTGTCAATCTTGCTTGTATGATGAGCATCATATATAAGCATGAAGATGGATATGTTAATGCCTCAAAAGTGTTGAAAGAGTATATCACCTTGTCGTTCATTGATCCAATAAATATGTAAACGGCAAATGCTGATGAGCCCCATTATGATAAATTTAGACAGAATTGCAATGTTTTTCGGTTCCTCACTTCCATCACCTATTTCTCCTCCGACAACCATTCATACCATGTACGCCGAACAACTGGTATATAGTCATTCCTATCGATAGACATCAACCATTGGCTCACCACAAACACACAAAATATAAATGTAACAGTAATTGCCTCTCAGGTTTGGAAAAAGTAACTACCAAAACTTCTGTTGTCTGACAACTGACGATGAACCATCAGGAATTTCAAAAGGATCAGCGTTCAACACATTAAAGTGTCTGAATTAATATTTCCATCCAATTCTCATTGGAAAAATATACAATACGACAATCTTAGAACAGAGTGCCCAAATTTGTCCATAATTGTGAACAAGAAATGAATATGTCTTCGAGTCTTAGATGAACTGAAATATAAAACAAACCATGTTCCAGTTCATGCATTAACACCTTGACAAATTAACACCAATGCAAGACATATGTATTCCCTGTGAAAAATCACAAGATACCCAAGATATTAAAATATGGAGAAAAAAAAAAAAAAAAAAGGAATTCGCTCATCAGAGCTCAAAAACCCACTCAACCAGTCTTCGTATGAAAAGGTTAAATTAGTTAATCAAATAACTAATGATTTTTATGCTTAATCAATTAATCTATATAAGCATAAGGGTAAATTACACATCACCCCTTGGTTTTCAAATGAAACTCAGATCACCCCCTGGTTTTTGAAAAAACTCAAGTCACCCCCTGGTTTAGACCCCAATATGCCAAATTAGTCTCTACTGTTAGTTTTATGCTGCTAAGTGATGATGTCAGCCAGTTAAATAAATTTAAATCCCTAAACTACCCTTGACCAATGTTGAAGATGAAGGAAGGATAGTATTGTAACTTTAATTCTAATGTTTTAGTACAAGGGTAAAATAGTCCTTTCATGCCAATAACTAACAACAGAGTAACACAGTTACTGTAGAGGGGGTGATTTGAGTTTTTTCAAAAACTAGGGGTGATCTGAGTTTCGTTTGAAAAGCAGGGGGTGACGTGTAATTAGGGTTAAATTACACATCACCCCCTGGTTTTCAAACAAAACTCAGATCACCCCCTGGTTTTTTAAAAAACTCAAATAAACCCCTCTACAGTAACGATGTTAGTGTACTGTTAGTTATTGGTGTGAAAGGACTATTTTACCCTTGTACTAAACATTAGAATTAAATTTACAATACTACTCTTCCTTCATCTTCAACATTGGTCAAGGGTAGTTTAGGGATTTAAATTTATTTAACTAGTTGACATCATCACTTAACAACATAAAACTAATGGTAGGGACTAATTTGTCATATTGGGGTCTAAACCAGGGGGTGATTTGAGTTTTTTTTAAAACCAAGAGGTGATCTGAGTTTCATTTGAAAACTAGGGGTGATGTGTAATTTACCCATTTAAATTTATTTAACTGGCTGACATCAACATAAAACTAGGGGTGTAAATGAATAGCCGAAATCCGTTTTCGTATCTGTGTTTGTATCTGTTTAGCAGTATCCGAATCCGTCCGAAAGCTAAACGGATGCGGATAGGCTATAGCTATCCGAAAAGCTATATTTACATATAAAAGGATACAATATCCAATTCGTATTTGTGTCCGTATCCGTTTAGCACTATCTGCATCCGTCTGAAAGCTAATCGGATGCGGATTTTGATATAGCACTATCCGAGCCGAATCCGATCCGTTTACATCCCTACATAAAACTAACGATAGGGACTAATTTGTTATATTGGGGTCTAATACAGGGGGTGATTTGAGTTTTGTTTGAAAACCAGGGGTGACATGTAGTTTACCCTAAAAACAAAGTAATGTTGTGCAACTAAATGGGCTAAGACTTCTCTTTTATAGAAAAACCCTAATTTGAAGATTTCAAATAGACTAACGAAATCGAATCATGTGGTGTGATCTTAAAAGACAACCATTAAGTTATCCTTAATTGCACAAAAAGGACAATCCTACCAATGGTGTAATATGAAATCCCCTTTAGTAGATAATTTCATTACACTTTACCCATGCACTTATAACATCCATAATGCACGCTCACAAGTATGGAATAAAATAATCCACCAACAAAGCAAGTGCATTGTTAATTAAACCACGAGTGTTAGGACCAATGACTAATGAAAATATTTGAAAATCCTTTCAAATAATAATATTAAAAATAATATTACTGAAGCCCCAGATCCTAATCAATCATAGTTTGACAACTCATATACTTGGATTTTCACCCTTTTGGGGTGCGGAAATCTTATTGAGGATTAACCCCATTCATGCATACACGTATACAAGAAATGTCCGGTGTGTAGTTAGTTCTGTTAGTAGACATCAACCATTGGAACACCATGATTGCATGAAAATGTAAACGCAATAGTAAGTGCCTCGGTATACAATGTTGGTAAATCGAATCAGGAATTTCAATGGATCAAAGTTCAACACAATTAAGTGTCCACGTTTGTATTTTTATACTCATCTCTATTAGGGAAATATACAATGCGGCAACCCTTGAACAAAGTGCCGAAGAAGAAGTGAGTTTAGATGGTCCCTAAATTCCAATGTGCACCTGAATAGTCAAGTTCCTTAGACAAAGGAGAAGTTGAAGATTCCAATGAGCAATGGTGAGTCTCAAGGACATCTTAGAGTATTGAAGCTTTATACAGACTAGTGTTTGTATGGTTTCTCTTTGTATTTATTTTAGAACATTGTTTATATCAATATATCTATGCTAGACATAGGGTTGTATGTTGAACCCACGCTTGATGTGCATCATTTGTAAGGCATTTTCTTGTTGCTATTTTTTGTGGGAGAAGAGAGGAACATTGAACATAGGTTGTAGGGACCCAAGACCATAATATTTGTAATACTGTCCCAACCTAAAGTCACTAGCTTCCACAATGAATAGGATTGACTTATCTCTAAGAGTGAAGGATCAAACCTGTTAATGTATATAGACTAGTCCCACCAAACTACTAACTCTGTAATTAATTAAGCCTACTTAATTGAAAATTCTAACATATCTGACTTTCCCTAATATAGAATGTGGGAGAGGGAGAGCAATGAGGGAAAGTGCGTGTGAGAAAAAAAAATCTCCAAAATAAACAAGAGAATGAAAAAGAGAAAAGGAAATTTTCAACAGAGGAGATAGAAGAAGAGGGAGAGCTTTTGGATCGAAGGTGATTAAGTTGAGATGGTAATTGATAAACCCAAATTCACACCAACCAATCAGAGGCCGCCATGTGTCCTGACCCAAGGAGGTGGACCATGACAGGACCAGTGAATGACCACACTCCGCGGGCGCTGATCTGAATGACCACACTCAGTGGGCGCTGCTCCGAATGACCACACTCCGCGGACGTTGCTCCGAATGACCACTCTTCGAGGGAGCTGCTCCGAATGACCACACTCCCCGGCCAGTCACGTAGTCCTGATGGACTCAAACACCAGGGACCTTATCTACCATGTAGAAGGGTCTATCCACTAAGAACATCAACTCTACTGGGACACTACCTCCTAGAGGAAGACAACCAACCAAAGAACAACCCTGCTACCCAGGGACTCTATCAACTACAAAGGCCACTCTACATCGCTTAGTTAGTAAGTTCGGGAACAGCAATTGAACGGGAACGGATACGTACGACAATTAAACGGACTAGACAGTAATAATACTTTTAAAAAATCCGGCTTCATAAAATGCATACGGTAATAATATGGTACGCATTTAATACGGGTATAATACGGCATAGACGGCAATAATACTTTTAAAAAAACGAACATATATTCATTATATAACATGCATTCACCACCTAATAAACAAAATAATATCATGATTTTATGAACTAAAATAAACACAATAATATAATATGCTATATAACATCTCTAAGATTATCATTTAACATACCAAAATATCAATAATCTACAAGAAATGAATGTAGATTGTCTGAAAATGAGATGAGCAAGTTGATTACCTTATCATTAAATCATTCTTCCAACATTACATTTCTTTCTATCTACAATGAGATAACCATATATTTTTAACCAGATGTGTTCTTGTGAAGGGGGATGAGTTCCCACTAATTAACCAATACAAGACAAGAGGGAGAGTTCCATATATGGATCTCCACTGTACACATTAGCTACAAGAGACAGAAAAACAAGACTAAAATAGAATAGAGATTGAGCCGTTCTCGCCAATATCACACCAGATTCATTTGCTTCACTACCACCATCAAAGTTCAAAGACCAGAGAAACAAGAGGAGAGTACAAGACTTAAGTGCCGCTTTGTTGAACGGAGATGGGGAGGATGATTGGAGATGGAGGGCGGCTACTGTTGCCTGCTACGGTTGGATGTTCAACGCAAATCGAAAGGGGCGAAAGGGAAAGTGAAATCGTTTCCCTAAATTCTAATCTTTTGGGTATTTTTTTTTAAAAAAAAAACGTAAAATATGCATATTATACGAGTATAATACTAGATCGATTAAAAATGTATTTTTTTAATAAAAATATGGGAAAATACGGAGATGGGAGTATTATACGTTTAAAAATTTGGGTACGCATATTATACTTGTATTTACTAACTAAGTACATCGACTAGGACTCTCTACACCGCCACACTCCATTATAGAAGGAAAGGTACTCAACCCTATCAGGGGACATCCTAACTCGTATTGAATTCTACTATTCATCTGTTTGCTCAGAGAGATCTAACTTAGGCATCGGAGAGTCCTAGGCCGAAACCACACCAGTTCTCCTTTGTCACCCCTTGGTCCTTTCGCAGGTTACGACACTCGAAGGACCGCCTAACGATTTCTTGACGCAATAGATTGGCACCGTCTGTGGGAACGACGCTAGTCATTACCTCTACTAGAAAGTTTTCATATCTGTTCAACCATGGCACTGCGAGGCAAGAAGGATGCTCCCTCCACCAACAATGCTGTGAGGGAGGGGAATGGATCACCTCCTCCAGAGAGTTCAAGTCGTAGAGCCACAGACCATGTCTCCCTGGACAGGGAGATCCCAGCCGACGATCAAGTTATAGAGGTCGAACCCAACAACGAAGTAGTGGTAAAGGTAGTACCTGACCCCAATGCACCAGCAACTGTGGGTTAGATCAATGACCTGCAACATCATATCCTCGACGACCAACGACTCTTCTGCGAGTACCTAAGGCAGAGAGCGGTGAACCACCATCGTAGATGGGAGGAGAACCCCGGGAGGTTACCTCCCAGGGGTGACAGGTCCGAGAGGCACACTGGACAGCAGGGAGAGCCATCCCAACCTCCAAGGAGGACAGCAGACCTCCCAATGCGGTCAGATCATGGGAGAACACCTTCACACCGAATTGTGGCACCAAGTCTAGTGGGCTCGATCAGGAGATCAATATTCCAAGGTCCGTTAGGGGGGAGTTATGTACCAAGGAGGAGCCACTCCGATGGGGATGATGGCCCCTCACGTTCACATCAAGGCTTATCACGACGTGACCCTTCACCGTCCTGCCAATATTCAAGGCGGGAGGGGACTTCAAGGAGAGGAAGAGAACGAGGCCACAGTAAGGGACCAGCCAGGCGTGAGCGACCATCATGAGATGAGGAGCTAGATAAGAGACTCTGGGAGTTGGACGAGAAGTTGGAAGGACTGAAGAAGCAGACCAAGGGTGAGACACACTCGATCCCTGGACAGCATCCATTTCAGAGGAGATCATGTTAGCCACACTCCCATCCAGGTTCAGGTTACCCACCTTTGAACTCTACAGTGGAACCACGGACCCCAATGATCATATCAACTACTTCAATGGGATGATGACCCTATATGGTGGGTCGGATGTGGTCTCTTGTCGAGCATTCCCTGCATCCCTCAAGGGTGTGGCGACCTCATGGTTCTCCAGACTACGATCGAGGTTGATAGGTTCGTTCGCAGAGCTATGCGAGCAATTTGTTATCCGCTTCCAGACCAGCATCAAGCAAAAGAAGACCACGGTCAATCTACTGAACATGATCCAAAACCCTGGGGAGTCCCTCAGAGAATATGTCACCAGGTTCACCAAGGAGTCCTTAGAAGTCAGAGACCTAGATTACTAGACCCAACATGCTGCCTTGGCTGGTGGTATCCGAGACATGGAACTGATCAAGGACCTAGCAAGTTATGAAACCAAGACCATGAAAGAACTCCTAGAACGATGCAACCAATTTGCCAACATGGCAGAGATAGTACAAGAATAGAAGAAGGCGATTGAAGCCAAGCCCCAGGACAACAAGAGGTTGGCGACGAACGATCGCAAAGAAAGTAAGAGGTCGAGGACTGAGCGTCAGGAAGACAAGGGCGACTGCACCACGGGAATGGGAGATTGTCACCCATAGAGGAGTGAACGAGCAAGCAGTCCAGAGTTCACACCCCTAAACACTACTAGGTCCCAAATCCTTATACAGATCCAAGACCGTGACCTAATCCGATGGCCATGACCTATGCTAGCAGGACCTGAGAAGAGGAACCCTAACAAGTACTGTTTCTTCCACAAGGACAATGGGCATGACACAGAGGATTGCTACCAACTGAAGAGGGAGATAGAAAACCTTGTGAGAGCAGGAAGCTTGAACAAATACATAAAAGGAAGGCGTGGCGGCCATTCGGGCCAAAGAGATAGAGGTCATGACTGAGAAAGAGAAGAACCTAGAAGGGAAGAAAGAAGGACAGACCGAGAGAAAGATCGCCCAGAGGAACGGAGGGATGCCGCTGAGCCTAGTGGCACCAAGGGAGCCCCCATCCTCATCATACTTGGAGGACCGGGGTAAGAGTCCACTAGGAAGGCCAAAGCCCATGCCAGGTTCGTGGGAGTAGCGGAGAGGCCAAGCAAGGTAGCCAAGTCCAAGACAGTGATCTCCTTCTCGGATGAAGACTTGGAAGGACTAAACTTCCCACATGAGGATGCCCTGGTGGTACAGGTGGAGGTAGCTAACTAACCTGTACACAGGGTGTTGATAGATACAGGAGCATCAGTAGATGTACTCTCCCTGGAAGCCTACCGACAGTTCGGGTTTGGAGACGATTAACTCAAGACAGAGCCAACCTACCTCCATGGATTCTTGGGCGCCACCGCCTCCATCAGAGGCACCATAGAGCTACCCATCACCTTTGGAGAGCATCCTCAATAGGTGATCATCATGGTAAACTTCATGGTCGTCAGGTCCGTGGTGTCATTCAACGGCCTCTTAAGGCGACCATCTCTGATAGCCCTTAGAGGTGTTGTATCTCCACTACACCTAAAGATGAAGTTTCGCACTGACAATGGAGTAGGCGAAGTCCGGGGAGACCAGAAGAAAGCAAGGGAGTGCTACGTGACCTTCGTCAAGAAAAATAATGGTAACACCCATGGGATGGCACTCTGCATAGAGAACTTGATCAGCGACCAAAGAGATGAACTGATAGAGAGAAGAGGAAGGCCAGTGGAGGACCTCGTCCCATGACTACTTAGCAAGGATGACCCCTCTAAGGTCGTACAGGTTGGCTCATTGTTGAGCAACGAGCAGAAGGATGAGCTTGGACGTCTACTCCAGGCAAACATGGATGTCTTCGTATGGTCGACCCCTGACATGCCAAGCATACCACGGTCCATAGTAGAGCACCGACTACATGTCGATCCAACCAGGAAGCCCATTCAGCAGAAGCGGTGCAACTTTGCCCTCGACCGACAACCAGCTATCAAAGCAGAGGTCGAGAAGTTTAGCTGATCGGGGTTCATCAGAGAAGAGAAGTTCCCTACCTGGCTCACCAATGTAGTTATGGTACCCAAGCCTAATGGGAAGTGGAGAATGTGCGTCGACTACACTGATTTGAATAAGGCATGCCTGAAGGATGAGTACCCACTTCCCAGGATTGACCTATTGATCGATGCAATTGTCGGCCATGAGAAGTTGAGCTTCATGGACGCCTACTCTGGATACAACCAGATCCTCATGCACCCTATTTGAGTGAGCATGACATTAGATTCCAACCACGGACGGCCATCAAAGGCCAAGCTTTGGCTGGCTTCGTCGCCGAATGCACCCTATTTGAGGTCGAACCAGAAGCAAAAGAACCGGAGGAGCAGGATCCAGGATCGTGGGGAATGTTCATGGATGGCTCGAGCAATGCAGCAGGAAGTGGGGCTGGCTTCATACTCACCAGCCTCGAGGGATTTCGAATCCAGTATGCTCTCCGATTCACCTTCTAAGCATCCAATAATGAAGCAGAGTACGAAGCACTACTAGCTGGACTCCGAGTAGCCAAGGCCATCCAAGTAACACACCTATCCATTCGGAGTGACTCCTAGCTTGTAGTGAACCAGGTGAATGGAGAGTATGAGGTAAAGGACAAGCGAATGACGTCATACCTAGCATGCGCTCGAGCTTTGATCGAGGGGTTCATGAAGTTTGAGATGGTTCGAGAATGCCACCGCCGATGCCCTATCAAGGCTAGCCAATGACGAACTCCGAAACTTGGCCAGTGCAGTCTACGTTGAGATCTTACATGAGGCAGGAGAAACAGGTTAATGAGATTGAGGAAGGGCCTAGCTGGATGGACCCTATACTCAAACTACCTACAGAACGATGTCTTACCAGAAGACAAGGTCGAGGCAAGGAAGATAAGGATGAGAGCTGCAAAGTACACCATTCTGGACGGAGTACTATACAAGAGGGGGGTCACAGCACCACTACTCTGGTGCTTGGGACCCAAGGGAGCCAAGTATGCCCTGACAGAGGTCCATGAGGAGATTTACATAAGCCACATGAGGGGACGAGCCCTAGCCTACAAAGTCCTCCGCCAGGGGCTCTACTGGCCATGAATGCAAGAGGAAGCAATACAGTATGCCAAGAAGTGTGAGCAATGTCAGTTGTTCGTCCTAGTACCCCATCTACCCGCCACCAAACTGACATCAATCCTCAACCCCATTCCCTTTGCCATGTGGGGGCTGGACATCTTAGGCGACTTCACCGCAGCATCAGGGAATCGCAAGTACTTGGTGGTCATCATAGACTACTTCACCAAATGGGTTGAGGCGAAGCCATTGGCCAAAATAACAGAAAATGAAATGGAGAAGTTTGTTCGAGACAATGTCATCTACAGGTTTGGGGCACCGAGGATACTAGTCTCAGACAATGGGAAACAGTTCAACAACCCCAAATTTAGAGCATTCTGCCAGAGCTACAACATTGACTATCGGCTTGTATCGATAGCCTACCCACAGACCAATGGTGAGATGGAGGTGACGAACAGAACGTTGCTAGATGGAATCAAGAAAAGGCTAGAAGGAGCCAAAGGGAAGTAGGTCTAGGAAGTACCAAGTGTCTTATGGGCATACCGAACCATAGTAAGGACACCCATAGGAGAAAGCCCATTCCGCCTAGCGTACGGTACAGAGGCACTGACACTAGTAGAGGTCCTCGCCATGTCCCACAGGGTACTGCAATTCAATGAGCGCACCTATGATGACAGACTCCGAGCAAACCTGAACTTCCTGGATGAGGTTCGTGAGAAAGCACTCCTAAAGAACGTAGCATACTAGCAAAGCATTGCCAAGTACTACAATGCCAGAGTAAGAGAAAGACTGTTACACCAAGGGGACCTAGTCCTAAGGAAGGCAAGTGCATCGCAACCACGGAAGGAAGGTAAGTACATAGTTTCCAAGCAGATACGTCCGGGGACATACCGCTTGAAAACTCCGAGGGGCAAGAAGGTAGACTGTACCTGGAACTTAGAGTCCCTGAAGAAGTACTACCAGTAAGAGGAGCAGCAATAGTAGTAGCATAGTCGGCTGTCAGCCATAGTACACAGTGAGTCACATTACAATTACAGGTTTTCAAGGATAATTTGAAATTTTATATTGGGATACATTTGTCTACTCCTACCCATCAATCGGATCGCTTCCACTACACCAAGGTCCGTAGACCACCAAGGCTCAATGCCACCAGGGTCCTTAGACCACCAAGGCTCAATGCCACCAAGGTCCGTAGACCATCGAGGCGTAATGTGTCACGCCCCTATTCCAGACAAGGAATATAATATCATATAAAGGGTGACTAGGACGACGCGTGTCATCCTACTAAACCGCCCGGATCACTGACACAGTGTCCCAACGCACAGTCATATCCAATATTAACACAATATAATATCAGAATGCAGAAAAGAGGAATATTACATTCCAAGGATCAGTAGTATTGCGGAAGCGTATAAATCGAATAGTTACAAGATGTTCAAAGCTAGATGATAAATACAGTAATTAGTTACATTTCCAATGATCATCTAATAACTATCAAAAATGG
This sequence comes from Telopea speciosissima, assembly GCF_018873765.1. Classification (NCBI taxonomy): domain Eukaryota; kingdom Viridiplantae; phylum Streptophyta; class Magnoliopsida; order Proteales; family Proteaceae; genus Telopea; species Telopea speciosissima. Next base: position 48,728,399 of record NC_057917.1, on the reverse strand, counting down.
TATTACAGTAAGTATTTCACCATAGGCCTTAGCCTCAAAAGTAATCAAAAGGGATCGAGTCCCGAATATCCTCACGGCCCGTAGGCACAATCATCGCAAGGACACCCGTCGCCATGTTCCTCAAACACGGCCTCCGGTTCCTCCTCACCGATCTCATCGTATCCCGAGGGCTGAACTCCAAGTCCCGCGAGATATCCGTCACCTGCACCATAATCTAAAAAAATGTGCGCACGAGGGGGTTAGCTCCACTGAGCCGTGAGGGGATGGGAATGCACAAACACGCAATTCACATAGTCCAATGATGCATGCACATGTTAAGTCCATTTTTCCACCTAACAAACAACTAAGTCAATGGCATATGCTACTGTGACAACTCGGGAGACACTGTGGGTCACTTAACTTATCGCCACAATGAAACCTCAATTGTCACGTGGGACCTACGCCGATCGAAGCCTCCAAGACCACTCAGTGGCAGACCCCTGATAACCAATACTACCATGACTGGCCTCTCCCACCTCCACAGAATCCGGTGTCGATTACCCAACACCTAAACCCCTGTTGGTAAGGGTCGTAGCATAAGGGTGTGAAATCCTAGCCACAAATATACTACATGCAAGTCCTATCGTCCCGAGAGGTAATCCGGGCGCATCAACTTTTCATCTGGTTTAGTGCCCGGTTACCAGCACGGCACGGCGCATACAGTTCAACATGACATTCAACATAATTTCTTCATAAATGTTTATAGAGTTCGGGGTTCCGGCACCGGTACCCACCGGCACCGAGACCCATCAAGATACAACATTATCAATCAACATTATAACACATAGATATAAAATTATGCAATATGCGCACACATGCTTATTAATTATAATGAGTACATAATATATAGTGCAATAGTAATAACAAGCCCAAACAACCAAACCCACTCACAACGTATATGCCAAGCACCCAGTTTATCAGTTGTCGCCTCGATCAAGCAATAAGCCACAAAAGTGAATATTTTAACCTATACAAAGAGTGGAATAAGGTTAAACGAGCGAAAGGAACGGATCCCCAAAAGATCTCCCATAAACACTTAAGTATAGGGTTTCGAGAGAAGTGGTTGCGGGAGTGGTTTCATGCCCAAATTCCGCAACCACATGTAAATCCTAGGAAACCGGGACAGTTTTAGTCAAGGTCGGATGCGGATGTGGTTTCGAGAAAACTGAATCCAAGTGTAAATCCGAGCTTCACAGGGGCTCGGGACAATTTTTGCCAAGGTCGGATGCGAGATGTGGTTTCGAAAACTGAATCCGAGTGTAAATCCGACCTTCACAGTAATCCTTCTCGGGAAGGTAGTTTCGAGGGGTTTCTTGCAGTGCGAAATCACATGTAACCCTCACACCTTCAGGTCCAAAATCCGAAGGATTCCCCTCCAAGGACCCCATTTCAAGTGGTTTTTAAGGCACAAGGACTTCTAGAAAACTCTATCCTAAGCTCCTTAGGGTCCAACCTTAAATCCCCCAAATGGCAATGAGAACCCTCACATTAGAGCTCATAATGGAGTGAACTAACTCCACCATAGCTTGGCTTTAAAGCTCCATCTACTCCCTAGGTTCCAAGAGAGATCTAGGTCAATCTCTCCCATTACCCAACCCCTTTTTTGAAATCCAAAATAGAAGAAGGAAGAAGCTTACCTACCCCCAAGATGAGAGCTCCACGATTTCTGCCCAAGAGATGGGGTTTCCACCTTCCTCCAAGCCTCTCTCTCCTTCCTCCTTCTCTTTCTCTCCTCTTTCTCTCCTCTTTCTCTCCTCCACGATTTAGGGTAGAAGAGGATGTTGAAGAAGAAGTAATGTTCTCTCCCCCTCCTCCTCTCTTTATAATAAATGGGTCTATGGGTACCCTTAGTCAAATGGGTCATGAGGCCTAATGGGTCAACCCATTAGTCCTATGTGGGTAAGTGGATGGAATAACCCATCATTGGGCCAATAGGTTAAATGGGCCTGCCCACAACCTTAATTAAGGAAAAGCCCATTCTTAGATGGGCTCATATGAGATGGGTATAAGTCCCCAATGTACTTCCTAAAGGTACGCGGGACCCGAACTTAAATTATTCCCTTCTCTCATGAAATAGCTCGAGCGGTTCAAGCCCGGACCCGCACTTCGAGGTTACCAAGGGAAGAATAATTAATAAGACTTGAGGCTAGAACTTACTTTTCCCCCTGTCATGGTTTATTACCCATGACCCCGAACAGCTTCGCCACGGCAACGCTAAGCTCATCACCGAACGAAATATCCAGCTGAGGTGACGGTCCAGGATGCTCTCTCCTGAACTCCTCGCTTCCCGGGCTGGTACTTGGAGGGTAGTCGACGAAGTCGCCGTCCACGAACTTTCCCCACTGGCGGTTGAGGAATCTTTCCTCCACAGGCAAACCCGTGCTGTGGTCAACGATTTTGTAGCTAGGTTTGACCATCATGGAGAACAGGTCACCAGCATACATGGCAGCGGTATCTACACGTCACGAGAAGAAATGATATTTAATTATATCCCGGGGTACGGGTATAACATCCCCCCCACCTTATAAGAAATTTCGTCCTCGAAATTTGACGTACCTTGTAAATAGGCAAGAAAAGGGTATTTTGCCCGCATTTCTACCTCTGCCTCCCAAGAAGCTTCCTCTTCCGGATGGTTGCACCATTTTATCTTCACATAATGAATGGGCCGGTTGCGAAGATGAACAACCTTGCTGTCCAAAATCTTTTCAGGCAGCTCTTTATAGGACATGTCGGCCGCAAGTTCTGGTGGTTCATGCGTCAATACATGGCTTGGATCATGGACATACTTCCTCAACATAGACACGTGGAAGACGTCGTGCACACCTTCTAAAGATGGAGGGAGTGCTAACCGATATGCCACCGGTCCAATCCGTGCAAGGATCTCAAAAGGTCCTATAAATCTCGGACTCAGCTTGCCCTTCTTGCTGAAACGCATCACCCCTTTGGAGGGTGATACCTTAAGGAACACTTTATCGCCAACAGTGAACTCAAGGTCCTTCCGTCTCAAGTCTGCATAACCCTTCTGCCTGGACTGAGCCGCCTTGATCCGCTCACGAATCAAGTCCACCTTCTCGCATGTTGCCTGAATCAACTCGGGTCCAAGAATACGCCGTTCACCTACTTCGTCCCAATATAACGGTGTCCGACACTTCTTCCCATACTGAGCCTCAAACGGTGCCATGCCTATAGTAGCCTGGTAACTGTTATTGTAAGCAAACTCAATAAGTGAGAGATGCTCGTCCCAGCTGCCTTGCATATCAATGGCACAAGCTCGGAGCATATCTTCTAATGTCTGAATAGTCCTCTCCGACTGTCCGTCGGTTTGAGGGTGGAAGGCTGTACTAAAACTCAACAGTGTACCCATTGCCTTCTGAAACCCTCCCCAGAACTTAGATGTAAATCTGGGATCCCGATCGGAGATGATGCTCACAGGAACTCCATGCAGACGAACTACATTATCAATGTACAAGCGGGCCAGCTTGTCCATCGAATAGGTAATCTTCATGGGGATGAAGTGAGCCGTCTTTGTCAATCTGTCAACGACAACCCATATGGTATCGACACCTCTAGGCGTGCGGGGCAACCCGGTGACAAAATCCATGGTAACATGCTCCCACTTCCACTCGAACAGGCAATGATGTAAGAGGCCATGAGGTCGTTGTCTGTCCGCCTTCACCGGCCGACAAGTAAGACATTTTGCCACATACTCAGCCACATCCCTCTTCATTCCACTCCACCAGATAATATTCCTTCGATCTCTATACATCTTCGTACTACTGGATGAATAGAATAGGAGAGTCATGGGCCTCGCTAACACTTCCTTCCTCAACCGAGGGTTACTAGGAACACATAGCCGTTGTCCGAACATGAGAACACCACTCTCTGTTAAAGTAAAATCCAGCCTCATGCGTGTCCCCCTTGATAGCCTCAATAACCTTTTGAATCTCCTCATCAGAAGCCTGGGCTGATTGAATTCGCCCTACCAGTGTGGATTGTATTGATAAAGCTGATAGAGATAAGGTAACACCATCAACCAGAATTCCAGGTCCATCCTTCTAGCTTCCTCGATGAGTTTCTCACTGGTGCTAGTGATGCCAGTGACAAGGACCGAGATTTCCGGCTCGGCGCATCCGCTACTACATTTGCCTTGCACGGTGGTAATGGATAGTACAATCATAATCTTTCAACAACTCCAACCACCGTCGCTGCCTCATATTGAGCTCCTTTTGTGTAAAGAAGTATTTGAGGCTCTTGTGATCACTTGTATATTTCGCTCTTCTCACCATATAAATAATGTCTCCGGATCTTGGAGCGAAAACCACAAGGCAAGCTCCAAATCATGGGTCGGGTAGTTCTTCTCATAGTCCTTCAATTGCCGAGAAGCATAGGCCACTACCTTCCCATCTTGCATTAGAACACAACCCAAGCCCATTTTAGATGCATCACTGTAGACTACCATCCCTCCAGTACCATTAGGAATGGTAAGTACTGGAGCGGAAACCAGCCTCTGCTTGAGCTCTTGGAAGCTCTTTTCACAGCTATCAGACCACTCGAACTTCACTCCCTTTCGGGTCAGTCGTGTCATAGGAGCGGAGAGCCTTGAGAAGTTCTCAATAAATCTCCTGTAATAGCCAGCTAGTCCCAGGAAACTACGAATGTCTGCCACATTCTTGGGTATCGCCATCAACTCACGACTTCACCTTGCCGGGTCAACCTCTATACCCTTACCGAAACAAGGTGTCCCGAACGCCACCTGTTGTAGCCAAAACTCACACTTACTGAATTTGGCGTACAACTGTTTCTCCCTTAGGCGTTGCAATACTAGGCGAAGATGGTCTGCGTGCTCCTCCTCGCTCTTGGAATAGACCAAGATGTCATCAATGAAGACAATGACATACTTGTCTAGAACATCGTGGAACACCCGGTTCATCAACTCCATAAAGGCGGCCGGGGCATTGGTCAGCCCGAAGGACATGACCAAGAACTCATAATGACCATAGCGAGATCTGAATCTTGTCTTGCGATATCACTATTTCGATCTTCAATCGATGGTACCGACCGGAGATCAATTTTCGAGAACACCTTCGCACCCGTAGTTGATCGAATAGATCATCGATCCTAGGCAAAGGATACCGGTTCTTGATTGTCAATTTGTTGAGCTCACGGTAGTCAATGCACAGACGCATACTACCGTCCTTCTTTTTCACAAACAACACAGGTGCTCCCCAAGGAGATACACTGGGTCTAATGAAACCCTTCTTCAACAGGTCCTTCAACTGCTCTTGTAGCTCCTTTAACTCAGTTGGGGCCATCCTGTAAGGTGCCTTGGATACTGGGGCTGCACCAGGAATCAGATCTATCATGAACTCTGTCTCGCGATCTGGTGGCAACCGCGTTAGATCCTCAGGAAAGACATCTGGAAAGTCTTTCACCACGTACAACTCTTCCAAAGGCCTGCCTTTGGCTTCAGTGTCTATCACAGATGCTAGATAACACTGACATCCCTCTGCCAACAACTTCTGTACTTGGAGGGCAGAGATGATAACTTTCTTGGGTCTCTCCCGCTTAGTACCCATAAACACAAACTCTTCACCTTCAGCTGGTTTGAATAGAACCTTCCTCTCTGAACAGATTAGACTGGCTTTGTGAGTTGATAGCCAATCCATTCCCAAAATCACATCAAAGTCTTTCATATCCAGCAGTACTAAGCTTGCTTCGAGTCCGTGACCACCCACACATACCGGGCAAGGATCACAAACCGAGTTAAGTTCAACCTTGCTACCCGTTGGTGTACTGACTATCAGTTTCTGGGCCATTAGCTTTGGTTCAATGGACATCTTCTTAGCAAAACTAGGGGACACAAAAGAGTGTGATGCCCCCGAATCAAATAAAGCATAAGCAGGCTGAGAGCAAACAAGAACGACACCTGACAAGCAACAGATAACCAATCATAGAAACAAAAGCTATTATATGCACATCTTAAGAGTAGAGTGCATTACCTGTAATAACACTGGGATCGGCCTGGGCCTCTTCATTTGTCACAGAATACACCCGACCTTGAGATCTATGGGCCGGAGCAGGAAGAAGAGAACGCACAACTGCCTTGGCTTGGGGTGCCTTCTGTGTAGCTGCACCTGGAGGACCTATCATCCGCGGATGAGGACAGTCTCGAACCATATGCCCGGACTCCTTGCAATTGTAACATATAAGAGTCTGGGAACCATAGTGAGGAGTTGATGTAGGCCTGGGTGCTTGCACCGCATCTGACCTCCGGGACTGGACCGGAAAAGTAGTAGTGTAAGATCCTCTCCTTTGGAATTTTGTGGATCCCCTAGGTTCGTGAGAGGTCATGGGCCTTTTACCAGCCTGAATGGCCCTGTAATTCTCTCTCTGCTGGTCCTCAATCACCTTAGCGGCCTGGACCGTCTCAGCGTAAGTAGGGTACTTGTGTAGCACCACAGAAGTACTAATGCTAGGTCTAAGCCCCTTCTCAAACTTCCTAGCCTTCACATTCTCGGCCTTCATGTGTACCGGGGCGAAGTAAAACAGCTCCTCAAAAGCTTGCTGGTACTCAAGGACCGATTTGGATCCTTGAAAGAAGCTCATAAACTCAGACTCCTTCCTATCACGGAAGTTTTGAGGGAAGAAATTTTTGAAGAAGACTTCCTTGAATTGAGCCCAAGTTGCCTCTGGGTGAGTTGCCCAAAAATGGTCTTTAGAGGAGAGCCACCACGCATCAGAATCACCCCGGAGCTGGTAGGTAGCACACCGGATCTTGTCCGTGTCATTGCACTGTATCACTTCAAAGATTCTCTCAAGATCCCTTATAAATGTTGCCGGGAAAAAGGAATCATGGGCCATCTTGTAGAAGGTTGGAGGACGATGTTTCGAAATCTCTCCGATAACCTAGCAAGATCCACCCAAGCCGGAGTCACCGCTTGGACCGAAGGAGCCACGAAGTGGAAGGTAGAATAGGTGCTGGCACCTCTTGTGTCAAAGGAATTTCGGCAGTGGCTTGAGCCAGAGGAACACTAGGTACAGCAGAACCCACAGGGGCAGGTGGGGGGAGGATTGACTTGCACAGGAGGAGGCACTGGCTGCCTTTCCCTAACAAAGGCTTGGAACATAGCCGTCATGTTTTGCATAAATTGGCGCTGCTCTTGTTGCGCCTCCCTATGCTCTCGTTCCATGGATTGCAACCTATTGCTCAACAACGCGGCGACATCCGCATTATTACTAATTGGCGGTGCTACCGGTAGAACCGTATTCAAGCCTCACCGGCCTCTTCCCTAGCAGGAGAACGGTTGGCATTTGACCGTGTATTAACCATGGTTCACACCTGGTTACAGTCAACACCCACAGTTATAGGCACAATTGCAATATTAAGCAAACCAATCAAAAAATCGATTTGCAAAGGTAAACATAGGTTACACGAGGGGTAAGGGAAGCAATTATGAGGGTAATAAACATTAGAAACAAGTTGGTTAAGCAAAACAGGGCCAAAAAACCTTTTCTGGCAGGGTCGGATTTACATGCGGTTTCACTAGGCTGCATCCGAGTGTAAATCCGACCTTCACAGGACCAAAGGCTGGTCTCGGGAATCCGCGGATTCACAGTCGGATTCAAAATCTTGCATCCGAGTGTAAAACCGCATGGCCCAAAAACAGAATTTCTCACTCGAACTCTCTTTCAAAACCCAAATTTCTTTTTCCAAACACCCCCTACGCTCTGGAGAACCCAAAACCGCACTCGTTCCTTGCTCCCTCTCCCTTCTAGGTGGATTTTTGGCACTCAATCCACGCACAACAGCTCCGATCGAGTTCAGGTATGCCCTCTTCCCTCTCTATCGATCTATCTCTTTCTCCTTTCGACTTCTATTATGGAGAAACCCCAAAATCCATTTCGGGTTACCAGATTTGGGTTTTTTTTTGTTTTCTCCAAGCTATTTAGATGGATTTTTGTCCATCCTACCTTCGTTTCCCTTCATATGCAACCTAGTTGGGGCATTTCCCCCAATCTTGCACCATCACCAAGGGTTTGGGTTGGATTTTGGAGAAATCCCCAAACCCTAACCGAAATTCTATGTCTTTTTGCCCAATTCAAGTTCGGTTTTGCTAGGTAGGCTTGGTGTATATCATTTGGGGTTGTCTCAAGCCATTACTTATTTATTTCTTGCAAATTGGAACTTCAAGAATCACATCTGAATTTTCTTTTAGAGATTCAAGCATTATTTACCACAATTTAGCTCCATATATTGCTTGAACTAGGTATTTAGTATAAACTTCATGTGTTAGGTGTACTATGGCCATGTATATATATTGTGTACTATATCATTCAACTTCCAACCAAATTCTGAAAATTTCCTCTTTGGGTTCATAGTATAATTTTGTTTTCAATTCAGTCCAATTTTGTTTGAACTAATTGCTTGTATGATATAATGCTTCTCCAAGCATAATGTGGCCATGTACCTTTATCCTCTATGATTGCATCTACATAGTGGCCATGCATCAAGGTCTAGGTTCTAATTCCTTGTTTCTTTTCATTGTATATCTTCTTAGGCCTTAATATCCAAGCATTAACTTAATATATTTCTGTATTCTCGGCCTTCTTTGGTTGCAGGTTAGGGAATCTAAATGGCTCCTAGAACAAGGCGTGCACGGGCCGAACAAGCTGCCCCAGTTGCTTTGGATACGCAATGGTTCCAAGACCTAGAGAAACAGGAGATGTACCAAGACCACTTTCGCTTTAAGAATATCTTGGAGGGAAGAGATGTGGTACTGGAAGACCTCAAGGCCTACAAGGTAGGGCCGAGATTTGAAGCACTGGGGTGGTCCAACCTCCTCAACCTTCCAGAGCCATTCTATCCCAAGCTCGTTCGTCACTTCTACGCCAACCTCGCACACCGAGAACCTAGGCACGCGAGATTACCGATCCTCTCTTATGTCAAGGAGTCACCATATCCTTCACAGGGGCACGGTTGGGTGCATCCTCAATGTAGCCATCCGGGAGAGAAGACCTCACGCACCATGGAAGAATCCCTACTCCTTTCTCGGAGAGAGGCATACAGGGAGTTATACAGGGAGCTTACACGTGGGGCATTCGAGAAGAAAGTGCTCGAGACTTCTTTTGCCAATTCTCCCGGATACTCGAGTCGGATTGTGCAGACAACATCGTGCCTATAGCAGGTCACCGCACCATGCCTTCCATCTTCGTAGGCTATGTGGCCTATCACCTCTACAAAGGCATTCCCATCTGCCTGCCCTACATTATCATGCGGACCATGGATCATGCGGGGCGAAATCCCAGGAGGAACTTAGATTTACCCTATGGGAGGTTGCTCACCACTATTTTCCAGCATTTTGGAGTTGACTTGAGTGAGGAGGATCAAGACTTAACCGAAGATCCACCTCTAGATCGTAACGCAGTGGCGAGGATGCGAATTGCGATGGATGCATATAGTGATGGGGAGCCATTGGTCCCAGCAGAGGGTCACGGGCCGAGCCTCAGTGCAGGAGCCTCCTCCTCGCCCGGCCGTGCATGCGGCCTCTTCATCCGCACTTGCTCCTAGTGGGTCTGACATCGATAGGATTCTTGCAACTCTGGGCCAGATGAGCACCAACATGGCTCAGGGGTTTGAAGGAGTGAACACTAGGCTCGATGCATCAGACAGACGCATGGAGAGCCTCGAGCAGCAGATGGAGGACTTGCACTCCTACCTCCATGATGAGGGCACAGAGGACGAGCCTAGTAGTGATGATGAGATGGAGCAGTAGACCTCCTGTCCATTCCCACCATGCTCTCAATGGACCCCTAGCTTTTTGTCTTACCATGTAGCAAATTTATTTTTTTTTTTTTTTTTTTTTTTTTTTTTTTTTTTTTTTCTTTTTCTTGGTTGTAAGAACTCGAAGTCTCCAGTTCAGCTGAATTTTTGTAATCACTCATTTGGCTTATGGAAATGTATTAACAGCTGAAATTAAGGAATATATCTATAATTATATACACATGTCTTTCATTTCACTGTTGTCTATTATTTGCTATTGTCTTCGGCTTTCTCCCTAAGCTAGTCTTCTCCCTAGCATTCACACACATTCCAATTATGCATTGTTGGAAGCTTTTAACTTAGCAACCTATTGTGGAGAGTAAATCACAAATCGCTTAGATCGTGGGTGGTGCAGAGCATCTCGCTCTGATACCACGCTGTCACGCCCCTATTCCAGACAAGGAATATAATATCATATAAAGGGTGACTAGGACGACGCGTGTCATCCTACTAAACCGCCCGGATCACTGACACAGTGTCCCAACGCACAGTCATATCCAATATTAACACAATATAATATCAGAATGCAGAAAAGAGGAATATTACATTCCAAGGATCAGTAGTATTGCGGAAGCGTATAAATCGAATAGTTACAAGATGTTCAAAGCTAGATGATAAATACAGTAATTAGTTACATTTCCAATGATCATCTAATAACTATCAAAAATGGTATTACAGTAAGTATTTCACCATAGGCCTTAGCCTCAAAAGTAATCAAAAGGGATCGAGTCCCGAATATCCTCACGGCCCGTAGGCACAATCATCGCAAGGACACCCGTCGCCATGTTCCTCAAACACGGCCTCCGGTTCCTCCTCACCGATCTCATCGTATCCCGAGGGCTGAACTCCAAGTCCCGCGAGATATCCGTCACCTGCACCATAATCTAAAAAAATGTGCGCACGAGGGGGTTAGCTCCACTGAGCCAGTGAGGGGATGGGAATGCACAAACACGCAATTCACATAGTCCAATGATGCATGCACATGTTAAGTCCATTTTTCCACCTAACAAACAACTAAGTCAATGGCATATGCTACTGTGACAACTCGGGAGACACTGTGGGTCACTTAACTTATCGCCACAATGAAACCTCAATTGTCACGTGGGACCTACGCCGATCGAAGCCTCCAAGACCACTCAGTGGCAGACCCCTGATAACCAATACTACCATGACTGGCCTCTCCCACCTCCACAGAATCCGGTGTACTGATTACCCAACACCTAAACCCCTGTTGGTAAGGGTCGTAGCATAAGGGTGTGAAATCCTAGCCACAAATATACTACATGCAAGTCCTATCGTCCCGAGAGGTAATCCGGGCGCATCAACTTTTCATCTGGTTTAGTGCCCGGTTACCAGCACGGCACGGCGCATACAGTTCAACATGACATTCAACATAATTTCTTCATAAATGTTTATAGAGTTCGGGGTCCGGCACCGGTACCCACCGGCACCGAGACCCATCAAGATACAACATTATCAATCAACATTATAACACATAGATATAAAATTATGCAATATGCGCACACATGCTTATTAATTATAATGAGTACATAATATATAGTGCAATAGTAATAACAAGCCCAAACAACCAAACCCACTCACAACGTATATGCCAAGCACCCGGTTTATCGCTTGTCGCCTCGATCAAGCAATAAGCCACAAAAGTGAATATTTTAACCTATACAAAGAGTGGAATAAGGTTAAACGAGCGAAAGGAACGGATCCCCAAAAGATCTCCCATAAACACTTAAGTATAGGGTTTCAGAGACGAAGTGGTTGCAGGAGTGGTTTCATGCCCAAATTCTGCAACCACATGTAAATCCTAGGAAACCGGGACAGTTTTAGTCAAGGTCGGATGCAGATGTGGTTTCAGAAAAACTGAATCCAAGTGTAAATCCGAGCTTCACAGGGGCTCGGACAATTTTTGCCAAGGTCGGATGCGGATGTGGTTTCGAAAAATCGAATCCGAGTGTAAATCCGACCTTCACGAGAATCCTTCTCGGGAAGGTAGTTTCGAGAGGGGTTTCTTGCAGTCCGAAATCACATGTAACCCTCACACCTTCAGGTCCAAAATCCGAAGGATTCCCCTCCAAGGACCCCATTTCAAGTGGTTTTTAAGGCACAAGGACTTCTAGAAAACTCTATCCTAAGCTCCTTAGGGTCCAACCTTAAATCCCCCAAATGGCAATGAGAACCCTCACATTAGAGCTCATAATGGAGTGAACTAACTCCACCATAGCTTGGCTTTAAAGCTCCATCTACTCCCTAGGTTCCAAGAGAGATCTAGGTCAATCTCTCCCATTACCCAACCCCTTTTTTGAAATCCAAAATAGAAGAAGGAAGAAGCTTACCTACCCCCCAAGATGAGAGCTCCACGATTTCGCCCAAGAGATGGGGTCTCCACCTTCCTCCAAGCCTCTCTCTCCTTCCTCCTTCTCTTTCTCTCCTCTTTCTCTCCTCTTTCTCTCCTCCACGATTTAGGGTAGAAGAGGATGTTGAAGAAGAAGTAATGTTCTCTCCCCCTCCTCCTCTCTTTATAATAAATGGGTCTATGGGTACCCTTAGTCAAATGGGTCATGAGGCCTAATGGGTCAACCCATTAGTCCTATGTGGGTAAGTGGATGGAATAACCCATCATTGGGCCAATAGGTTAAATGGGCCTGCCCACAACCTTAATTAAGGAAAAGCCCATTCTTAGATGGGCTCATATGAGATGGGTATAAGTCCCCAATGTACTTCCTAAAGGTACGCGGGACCCGAACTTAAATTATTCCCTTCTCTCATGAAATAGCTCGAGCGGTTCAAGCCCGGACCCGCACTTCGAGGTTACCAAGGGAAGAATAATTAATAAGACTTGAGGCTAGAACTTACTTTTCCCCCCTGTCATGGTTTATTACCCATGACCCCGAACAGCTTCGCCACGGCAACGCTAAGCTCATCACCGAACGAAATATCCAGCTGAGGTGACGGTCCAGGATGCTCTCTCCTGAACTCCTCGCTTCCCGGGCTGGTACTTGGAGGGTAGTCGACGAAGTCGCCGTCCACGAACTTTCCCCACTGGCGGTTGAGGAATCTTTCCTCCACAGGCAAACCCGTGCTGTGGTCAACGATTTTGTAGCTAGGTTTGACCATCATGGAGAACAGGTCACCAGCATACATGGCAGCGGTATCTACACGTCACGAGAAGAAATGATATTTAATTATATCCCGGCGGGTATAACATAATGCCACCAAGGTCCGTAGACCACCAAGGCGCAATGCCACCAAGGTCCGAGACTAACAAAGATCGAGAACTATCAAGGCGCAAGGCCATCAAGGTTGAACGACTACTAAGGCCTATCGGCCACATACGAGGGATGAGGAACAACACCCAAAAGGAAGACTACTTACTTAGGTGGTACTTCCCCAATGTCAAGCCACCGACCCAGGAGAGTGGAAAGCAAGCTGCAACGACCAACAAGCAAACTCATGAGGAAAGGTACAAAAAAAAAAAAAAAAAAATTTTTTTTGCCATGGCCAAAGGCCGTAGGCGACAGGCCATGGACATGGGCGAGGTCCAAGGATGAGGTTCGAGGTTCAAGGTTGAGGACAAGGACGGGGTCCGAGGTCAAAGTTCACGAGGAGTCGAGGTCAAGGTTCGAGTAAAGATGTGTCTATGGCCAAAGACCAAGGGAGAGCAAATATTTAATATACCAGAGAAGACAGGCATGGACCAATGGAGATGGGTGCGGATAGAATCGAACGAGCGTACCAGGCGCAGATAAAATCAAACAAGGGTCACAGGAGCGGATCGAATCTAATGAGTGTCACCGGACGCGGATCGGATTGAATGGGCGTCAACGGGCGCGGATCAGGATCGAATGGGCATCACCAGGTGTCGATCAAAGGGGCGTCAATGGGCGCGGATCGAACGAGGGTGCCATCAATGGGTGTCGACTCTTAAGAGAGAAGAAAAAAAAAGGCTAAGAGGCCACGACCAAGAGACCACGGCCAAAGGCCACGGCCTATGGGTGTCAACCCCTTAGGCAAGGAGAGCAAAGGAAGAAGAAGAAGAAAAAAAAAAAAGAAGCAGCCAAGGGTCCATGCCCAAAAGGCCATAAGCGCGGGCTCTTGAGTGAGAGCAAAGGTAGGAGATAGAAGAGAGAGAAGAAAGAGTGAAAAAACAAAAAACAAAAAAAAGGGGGAATATACATACCAAGTACGAACAGAAGCGGATCGAAGGACTCCCGAGTGGGAGCGGAACGAGCCCGAACAAGAGCGGATCGAAGGACTCCCAAGCAGGTGCGGATCGACAACGGGAGCGGATCGAGCCCGAACAGGAGCGGATCGAAGGACTCCCAAGCGAGAGCGGATCGAAGGACTCCCAAGGGAGAGCGGATCAAAGCAGATCGAAGGACTCTAGAGCGGGAGCTGATCGAAGCTGATAGAGGATCGAGCTCGAACAAGAGTGAATCGAAGGACTCCCAAGCGGGAGCGGATCGAAGCGGATCGAAGGACGCCCAAGGAGGAGAGGATCGAACCCGAATAGGAGCATATCGAACAGACGTGGATCAAAATGGGCGCGAACCCAGAGTGTAGCCCCGGCCATAGTCTTGGGCACGAAATCAAAGCAACCAAAGATCAAGACAGGAGCGCAGCACAAGGAGGCAATAGGCAATGGACATGGACGAGGTTCGAGGTCTGAGGTCAAAGTTCACGAGGGTTTGAGATCCGAGGTCGAAGCTCGCGAGGGGTCGAGTTCAAGGTAAGGAAGTGTCTATGGCCGAGGACTAATTTGACAAAAAAAAAAAAAAAAAGCGACAGCCAAGGGCCATAGAGGACAGGCCATGGATATAGATAAGGCTCGAGGTTTAAGGTTCGAAGCCAGCAGACCCGCAAGCTGGGCATGGATGAGGTTCGAGGATCAAGGTCTGAGGTCTGAGGTCAGGGGTCAGAGTTCGCGAAGGTTTGAGATTCGAGGTTTGAGGATCAAGGTTCGAGGTCGAGCAAAGATGTGTCTGTGACCAAAGACCAATTCAAAGGGGGGGGGGAAGTATGAGACATCATATCTGACATGACTTCGAGGTTTAGAGGCAGAGTTAGAGAAGTTTGAGATGGTTCGAATACCCAGGATCGAGTACTAAGGCGCAATGCCACCAAGGTCCGTAGACCACCAAGGCGCAATGCCACCAAGGTCCGTAGACCACCAAGGCACAATGCTACCAAGGTCTGTAGACCACCAAGGCGTAATGCCACCAAGGTCCGTTGACCACCAAGGCGTAATGCTACTAAGGCCCGTTGACCATTAAGGCGCAATGCCACCAAGGCGTAATGCCACCAAGGCCCATTGGCCACCAAGGCGCAATGCCACCAAGGTCTGTAGACCATCAAGGCGTAATGCCACCAAGGTCCGTAGACCACCAAGGCACAATACCACCAAGGTCCGTTGACCACCAAATGAAAAAAGCTACTCTCTTGAACACTCTGTTCCAAGAGAGTGGGGGGCAAATGATAAACCCAAATTCATACCAACCAATCAGAGGCTACCAGGTGTCCTGATCCAAGGAGGTGGACCATGACAGGACTAGCGAATGACCACACTCCGCGGGCGTTGATCTGAATGACAACACTCCGCGGGTGCTGCTCCAAATGACCACACTCCGCGGGCGCTGCTCCGAATGACCACACTCCGCGGGCGCCGATCCACATGACCACACTCCACGACCAGTCACGTAGTCCTGACGGACTCAAACTCCAAGGACCTTATCTACCACGTAGAAGGGTCTATCCACTAAGGACATCAACCCTACTGGGACACTATCTCCCAGAGGAAGAGAATTAACCAAATAACAACCCTGCTACCCAGAGACTTTATCAACTACGAAGGCCACTCTACATCGACTGGGACTCTCTACACCGCCACACTCCATTATAAAAGGAAAGGTACTCAACCCTATCAGGGGAAATCCTAACTCGTATTGAATTCTACTATTCATCTATTTGCTCAAAGAGATCTAACTTAGGCATTAGAGAGTCCTAGGCCGGAACCACACCGGTTCTCGTTTGTCACCCCTTGGTCCTTTCGCAGGTTACGGCACTCGAAGGACCGCCAGACGATTTCTTGACGCAACAGTAATCATGGTATCTAAGCTGGTGGTTCCATGGTTTATTTGGCAACAGTGGTTGGAGCTTCGAGTCTTTCTTGGGGATATTGAATGAAAATCCATGCATTGCTTTTGTGAAGCTAACTCAGTGGTAGATTTTCATACTAAATCTGCTGCTAAATATGAAGTTTCATCCCCCTATTGACTCATAGCCAACTTCAGTTGAAGGAGATCTCACAGTAGATGCTCAAGGAAGACCAAGGTTTTGTTGGTGTTAATTTGTAATTTCCTTTTGCTAGTGCTTTTGTCTGCTATTCTCTACCCCTCTGGGTTGAGCTTACCAGTTTTTGTTTTTGTGTGTGTAGAAATTTCTAGCAGAGGGTATTGTATAAAAGTATGATATATATATAATAGAGAGAGAGCATGGTTCCAAGTATCGGTATCAGATCGTCTAATCCATACCGGTTTTGCACCTTGTCGATCTCAATACTGTGTTGATATCATATCGGTGATACGGTACAGAAAAGGGGTAAAATGGTAAAAAAAAAAATATTTTTAACGGAGAATCAGTGGCAAATTTGTTTGATACAGCCGATCCTTATCGCTATCGATCCAATACCATATTGGTTTCCGAGTGGACTGATACCCGTTCTGATATTTTGCACTAAAACAAGAGAGAGAGAGAGATTAAATATTTCAACCAGAAATAGACACGCACAGAGAGAGAGAGAGAGAGAGAGAGAGAGAGAGAGAGAGAGATTAAATATTTCAACCAGAAATCAGACATCCCTGCTCGATCAGGTTCGTAGGTTCCTCTCATAAGAGACCGGAAATGATGACCTCACCCCCTGCCCGAACACACTACCCGGGTGGGGTGAGATCGTCATTTCCGCCTTCCCTATGAGAGGAACCTACGAACCTGACCAGGCAGGAACATGAGAGGAGAAAAATTCCTTCCACCTACGGTACCTACCTCACTCTCTACTAATTTGAGTCTTTGGCTACTCTCTTCTCATGGATTTGGTAAATGGTTGAAGTCACCACCTATCTTCGTTCACTTATAGAGAACAAATCCTTGATCCCTCAACCTCAGTCCGTCTTTCTTCATAGCTTAATTCTGTTCAGGAAAATCTCAAACTCCAAGCAATGACCACTGCTGGAATCTTAGCCGCTCTGTTCCTTCTCATTGTGGCTCTCTACTGTGGAATTGACCCTTTCAAGCACAGCGCCATCTCTGACTTCCCAGATTTTGAGGCTTACAAGGTGGATTTGCCTCCGTGGTCTCAGCTCCCCACCGACAAGGACACTGAAAATCTGTTGCAGAGATCCGAGATTAAGTTTCTGAACCAGGTCCAAGGTCCCGAAAGCATTGCTTTTGACCCTCTCGGTCGTGGTCCTTACACTGGAGTCGCTGACGGCCGGATTATTTTCTGGAACGGCGAGTCTTGGACCGATTTTGCTTATACTTCTCCCAACAGGTGAACTGGGTTCAGTTTTTGAGTTCAATTCTCTGCTTCGTGATTCTTTCTGAAACTCAGTAGAACTGAACTCGTAGTACAAACAATAGGACAAACTGTCATGGCTATTAATTACCTGCTAAAATTGGCTCTTGTTTTTTTCCTCTCCCCTTTTTGGATTTCTTTGGTTTTGCATACCATGGCTATTAATTGGTTGATATATGTTCTGTGATGGTTGAATCGATAATCCTAACCTGATATTGAATCAAAATCCTGCATTTCATCTTCTTCATCCATCAAGAAGTCAGAGTGGATTTGAATGTTTAATATATCCTTGGTTGTTTAGGCCATGATATAGGATGCTTTCGATAATTTGTAATGCATATAAGTGATATTTGGCAGAAGCCAATCTACTCTAAATATCTAAGCTGTATGTGTTCTCATACATGTTTTGTACAGGATGAGATCTTCCCCTTGCATCATAGCATAGAATTTGACCTGGTTGGAAATTGATCCAATTTATAGAAAAAAGAGAGGCCGTACCCAGTGCACAAGGCTCCCGCGTTTAGCAGGGTCTGGGGAGGGTCAAATGTACGCAGCCTTACCCCTGTTTCCAGAGAGGTTGTTTCCAGGACTTGAACCCATGACCAAGCATTCGGCAAGTGAGCACTTGACCAATGCGCCAAGCACGACCTTCAAATTGATCCAATTTAACTTCCAACTAACATGATGGCATGCAAATTATGGTTCCAGGAAAGGAACAAATTGATAACTGAAATTTTCAATTTCAAATTTGAATCTATTGGGGTGAATTTCTATCTCTGTTGGTATTCCCCCAACCAAATCTTCCCCCTAAGTAAGGGTCCAGAATTTGATTCCCACATTGGATTGTTTCTAAAAATTGGGCCTCCATATCATGGGGAGTGAATGGACGAAATGTCAATTTTACATCAGGATTGGTTTGGTTTGGCCCCAGACCTAACAATAGTCCAATGTTATTCTCACTGTGGAATCTAATGGTTGCTTAATGCATTTTGAATCACCCAGCTTCATTGTTTTTAATTAACTAGAACACAAAAGAAAAGGGTCAGAAACATGTTTTGTTTTCTGAAGATTTCTGAATTGTTGATGCTTACTAAGCCTTTGTTCTTTAATAGTTTCCACTTTTAAATTTTGTGCTTTCCTATCTGCTATCTGTGTGTAGGTCAGTACTATGCAGCACAAAGCCATCACCTTTGAGTTACTTGAAGAACGAGCACATCTGCGGCCGGCCTTTGGGGCTTCGGTTTGACAAGAAAACAGGGGAAATGTTTATTGCCGATGCATATTTTGGGTTGATGAAAGTGGGGCCAGAAGGTGGGTTGGCAACATCACTTGCAACGGAGGCAGAAGGGGTGCCATTAGGATTCACAAATGACTTGGACATTGATGATGAAGGAAATGTTTATTTTACAGATAGTAGCACCAAATACCAGAGGAGGTATGTTGTTTGCAGAATGAACCCATTTGTCAATTCAAGTAGTTTAACTGTTGAGTTATTGCTACATCAACTGTACGAAACCCCGAATGTGGCTTTTGTCCTTGCTGGACTTCAACAAGAAGCATAATCTAAGATTTAAGTTTATAAAGAACACTCAAAGGCCGGATGTTACGTGCACACATGGTAGAGCAACCCCTATTGGTAGTTATAGCTTATGTTAGGTTATAGTATGGGAAGTTATCTGGTAATGGGAGAAATGGGTTTAGTAATTAGGAGTGGATAGTTATTAGAAGTTATCTTAACCGTGTTATGTAATCTTTAAATAGTTTACAAACAATGAATGAAGAGGTCTTTGAATCCCTAATTTATCTCTTAAGAGATGAGGTAGGCTTCCTCACCCAAGCATAGAAGCAAGCTTTGTAGTAAAGTCAAACATTCTCTATTTTCTCTCCTCTCTCTTTTTTTTTTCTTCTATTTTCTCTCTTCCCCGATTGCTTTATCAATATTTTCCCTACATTTTCTCCCTTCTTTTATCACCATCCGGAAACTCTACAAGGCTAATTCTTCTCAACCTCAACCCGCCACCCGTATCTTGTTTTAATTCCTTATTTTCTTTCCTATTATTCACCTTATCACGGAAACGTGTACGACTCACAGGATTTGAGAAAAGTAGGATTTCAGTGCTGATCAGGATCCTTTTGGCCTCATAGGTCGTTGATATGCAACCTATTGAATCAATAGAGCTCAGAAACCTGAAATGAATGTTGGAGAGTTATGAGATAATGGAATTCTCTGACTATCCGTAAAACTAGTTTAGCAAATCCTAGTTCAGAAACTTGCAGACTGAATCAGGTGATTTTGGCTTTTAACTTGCTGAGCACTAGTTACAAAATCCAGACTCCTTTTAAAATACACGTGTTCTATTATATTGAAACTTGTTTGTATTAGAATAGTTTGATGAACTTCCTCTTGATCATAATCCATTGCTTTTATTGGGACATAGTTTTTCTTTGTGACTAATTGCCATTAATGATCTTCATTTGTAATTGTTATAAAGCTTCTTCAATCACTGTTCAAAACATGTGTATAATTGGAACATGATCCGAGCTTCTACTCCCAAATTTCAAATCATTTAAAAATAAAGTCTAGGTTTTAGCAGTAGTTTTGTTGGATGTTATATTTAATTCCTAACTGAAATTATATTTCTTTTCTGATTGTTACAAAAGTAATAGCCTTTTTATTGTTTGTGGTAGATTGGGATTTGGGAAGGTAATTCTTGGTTGGATTCCCAAACTCATAAATAAAGAAAAGCCTTTGCACCTTTGCTCTTTGCTTATAAATTCTTCATTTGTTTCTTCTGAATAATGCATTTTATTTTTAAATTTACTTGTGGGTTGTGGAATTCCTTGCTTATGTGGTGCATTTTGATCCACTGGAAACTCTTTAGTTCATCTTACTGATTTTTGGGCATCAGCTGCTTTGGAATGCCTGAACATCTGGCTCTCCAACTTGGATTTTCTCTTGTCAGACCCTGAAGCACTTTGGTAGGTTACTTTTATCCTTGTATGGCGGTTTGGAGGTTGTATTCTTCTGGATTGTGTAAGTATATCATCTGCTTCTATGATCCAGTTCCTATGATTGGACTAAATGTTATGGAGAGTTGAATAGGTGCTCTGTGTTGCTTTTCTTTGTATATATTGGTTCTTATAGGATGTTGTTCCATTACCGGTGAGCTTTTTGTCCATGCCGAAATCACTAAATGTCAGCTTAAATTTCTGTTAGAACATTTATATCCCCTGCCAATGTTCTGACACTCTAGCTTATTGTAGGAACTTCATGCAGCTGGTTTTTTCTGCAGAGGATAGTGGGAGGGTCTTGAAGTATGATCCAATTACAAAGGAAACCACTGTCCTTGTTCGTAGCCTCCAATTTCCAAATGGTTTGTCCTTGAGCAAGGATGGATCTTTCTTCATCTTTTGTGAAGGCTCCCCTGGCTGGTAATTTCTACTTCATTCAAAATGCTTGCATCTTTTCAGTGGTCATTTCTCTAAATTATCTGTGCTTGTTCCAGAAGAATATGATAAAATGGTTAAGGGTTGCAGGATCCATTGAGTTTTTTTTTTTTTTTTGGGTTTTTTATCTTTTAAATTTTTTTTTCTGGGGGTGGGGAGGGGGGGGGGAAGGGTTTCAAGTTCCTTGAACAAGTTTTTGGTGGGTTGCAAACTCCTGAAAACAGGCCACCTTCACAGCTTTCCTTAGAAAATCCTAGAGTTCCTTCTATTCCTGCTGATTAGTGTTGCTTTACGGTATGTGACCTTTTAGATTGTTTTTAGATGCTTTTCGATTGGACTGAAAAACCTCTATCCATGTCAACTCTTATTTCTGGTGACTTAGGTTAATGAGATATTGGCTGAAAGGCGAAAAAGAAGGGACATCAGAGGTATTTGCAGTCTTGCCTGGAATCCCAGACAATGTGCGAACCAATGAGAATGGTGAATTCTGGGTAGCACTTAGTCGCCGTCGTTCTTTGTACAGTCATATATGTGGACTCTACCCTAAACTCAGGAAATCCTTACTCAAGCTCCCTGTTACAGCCAAGTATCAGTATTTGGCAACCATTGGAGGTTGGCCTCATGCAGTGGTAGTCAAATACAGCCCTGAGGGGAAACTTGTGCAGATATTGGAGGACAGTCAAGGGAAGGTGGTGAAATCACTTAGTGAAGTTGAGGAAAAGGATGGAAAACTGTGGATGGGGAGTGTCTTGATGCCTTTTGTTGCAGTTTACCAGTTGGGATGAGGTAATGAATTTGCTCAACTGTTCTATAATTCGAGAATTGGATCTTGACCTAGTCTCGAATTTGTCAATTTTCATTCTTTTCAAGATCATGTGGCTTTTAGTCTTTTTCAAGTGTGACATTTCTCCCTTAACTTCAAAAAAGAAAGGGGTAAATTACACGTCACCCCCTGATTTTCAAACGAAACTCAAATCACCCTTGTATTAGACCCCAATATGACAAATTAGTCTCTACCGTTAGTTTTATGCTGTTAAGTGATGATGTCAACCAGTTAAATAAATTTAAATTCCTAAACTACCCTTAACATCCAAACATGGATTTTGAAAGGTAGTATTGTAAATTTAATGTTTTAGTACAAGGGTAAAATAGTCTTTTCACACCAATAACTAACAACAGTCTAACATTGTTACTGTAGAGGGGGACAGATGAGTATTTTCAAAAACCAGGGGGTGATTTGGGTTTCGTTTGAAAACCAGGGAGTGACGTGTAATTTACCCAAAAAAAAAAAAGATGAAGAGTAGCGACTTTTTTTTTATTTATGAGAAAAGGCATAAGTTATATTACCAAAACCATAAACGCATGTACATCATACAAAAAAGGTTTTGAGTGAGCTTGGGTCCTAATTGATGTCGGAGTGTAAGATCTTACGGCTACAGTCCATTGGTTGTGCCTATGATATATAGGTGCAGTGGTAAAGTTTGAGGTTAGTTCTACTAGTTCAATATAAAGAGACAGAAGTGACCAAGGTACTCCAGAGGTATGTCCTGGTCTCAAAATCTGACTAAGGCTAAAACTAGTAACCCAAATTTCTTTTAAATGGATCCCCTCCTTGAGAGCGTGTTTCCACCCCTGCAAGATTCCTATCAGCTCAGCTTCCTTTGGATTAGATGAACACGAAATTCTTGCAGATGCTGAAACACTCTTGCCATCTAACAAAAAGCAATACCCCCATCCGGTTAGTCCCATTAATGGTTTAGAAAGGCCTGCACAGCAGAGAACAGGGAATTGCATTTCGTCGTTAGGCAACAGGTGTGTGAAAACTGGAGTGCAATGTGTGGTTTGATGGTGAGCTATAGTGAGTGCATTTAAAATAGGAGGGCAGAGATCTAAATAGTGCATTTAGCGATTAACATTTGATAATACGAAGTGTGGATTAGCTGGGGCTAATCCAAGGGATACTTTGTTTCTTGCAGATCATATGAAATAGCAAGTTATAATAACAATAGAAAAAAACCAATAAGCAGAGTTCAAATCCAGGGCCTTAGAATTGAGGAGGGAAGCACAGAGCTGGGCCAAATTGGGGCTGCTAAGGTGCTCAGTTCTTAGCCCGAGGGGCCCAGATGCCCAGATACGCTTAGTCCATTCACAAGATATAAAAAGATGCCATTGGGTTTCATCCCGAGCACCACAGAGAAAACATGTAGGCTCGATCGGCAACCAGTGCGAGATAGTATCCTTGACAGGTAAACCTGTATGTCAGATACGCCAAAAAAACATCTTAAATTTCGGAGGAATTTTTAGTTTCTAGAAAAAACGCCACCATTTGGAAAGAAGCTGATCATTATGAAAATGGGAATTCAGGTAAGAGGCAGCTTGTCGAGTGGAGAACGTCCTAGTTTTTGTCAAGAAGCATCTCCACTGATCCTCAGAGTTTGAAATACACACCTTTGAAATTTTAGAAGTGAACCATGTAGGAAAAATATTGGTGAGTAAAGATAGATTCCAGTTTGAATCAATAATAAGATCGCTTACCTTGCAGATCGAGGCAGTCTGAAAAGAGTGGCGACTTTTAAAAGTGTGTGATTATTGATTAATTCTAAACTCAAATCAATAATTAAGGTAGTGTTTGGTATGTATTCTTAGAATGCATTCTAAGTCGATTTTGCATTCTCAGATGATAAAAATAGTTGTAAATTATTGTCCCCTCTCCTATATACCTTAATGACAGTCCCCTCCCCTGCATATTGAATAATGATACTTCCTTCCCCTAAAATAAAAAGATTCTATCAACTGTACCCATATTGGCTGACGAAGTTAGAAATGCAATGAAAAAGACAATAATACCCTCATCTCTAACCTCATATCCTTCTTTCTTCTTTCTTTTTCCTCCTGCAACCCAACCCGCCCCGCCCCCACTCCTCTGCACCTCTAAGTGACTAAACATTGCCGTCCCCACCCCTCTTTTTCTTCTTCTTCATCTTCTTCCTACTGCATCTCTGTGGAGGGCGGAGTTTAGGCTGTGCCATTATTGAGGGTAGAGAAGACTTTTTGAGAGCCAATGGTACCAAGGTGGAGGAGACCTAGTAAAGGGGTTAAGGATCAACGGCGTAACAGGGCTCAGAACAAGACCAGGAAATCACTTGCAATGACGGTAGCAAAACCCCTTCGAGTTTTGGTTCAAAGATGAACCGTCCAAATCAATGTAAGGGACACCAAGGCAAAAAATATAGAATCAGATTCTATGGCAAAGGAGAAAGCAATTGCAGAGAAAGGGTTCTATTTGCATCCGTCTCCGATTACGACTCCCAGAGACTCAGAGCCCCGGCTTTTGCCCCTGTTTCTGGTGACATCTCCTTCGATGTATCTTTGATCTGCCCTTTTCTAAGAACCCTTAAACCCTACTAAAAAACCCAGAAGCAATAAAACACCAAAACCTGAACACCAAGACAGTCAAAGTTTAAACCAACTTCATTTCTCAAATTGGTTTACTGGACCTCTCCATTACCATTAACTAATCAGCAAACTTAACTGTCGTTTTAATCATAAGCCACCCCCAATAACCCAGCTAGATTTCAGGCAAATTAAGAAACGAGCAAAATGATAAACAAAACAAAGGAGAGGAGACTAGAGGGCCCATTCCAGGAGCTGGGTACAGCACTATGGATGTGGGTAGTATCATCTCTTGAAGTATCAAAGGTAGCAGAGGGGTAAGAGTGAGGGCGGGTGGGTAGCAGGAGGAAGAAGAAGAGAAGAAGGATAATCTTGGAATATCACATTACATAAGGGTATTTTTGGGTTTAAGTAAATTTATTAATGCTAATGTCAATATTACGTAACAATGTGTTTTCACATAACAATGTGTTTTCACAGAATGGGTTAAGGTGTGATATAGTGGAGGGGATAGTAATTTTCCTTTGTTTTTATTGTCCGAGATTGCAAAATCGACCTAGAATGCAGTCCAAGAATGCATATCAAACACAGCTTTAAATCTCATGATGTAAAACCATGGATGTCTCCATAAGCTATCCAGCGTAAACGTCAACAAATAAATGAAAACCTTAATGCAAGTAAGAAGTGGCGACTTTTAAAAGTTCTATTACAACCTTTAAATTTTTCTGAAATAAAGAAACATTGTCTTCCAATAGGACCTACTCTATAGAAGTAAAAGGCCATAATGAGTCAAAAGATCCTCAAAGCATGTCGAGATAGGAAAAAGATCCTCTCCAACTCCTTTCCAACTAACCATCCAACGTCTGGGAGGATTTGGACACGCATCCCTAGGTGTTGACAGGTGTTGGGATGTGTGTCCACCTCCCAATCGTTGGATGGATGGCCCAAGTAGTTAGAGAGGATCCAAATCGAGATATCCTTCCTAAGTATCCGAGAAAAATAGGAGAGTGAGCAAAGGTGCCCAACGAGATAGGTCAGAGTCCTTATAATCATGCATAATCTTTTCCATTTTTTCTATAAACATTAGACATGGAAAAACATGATAGTATAGCTAGAAAGAAATGTATTCTATCGGTAAGACATGCATATCATATTTTAAATCACTAAACCATGTAAATCTTTGTGTAAAACATAACGACAAACTGTTAATATGCATGCATAGGGGTGATGGCACTCCGTTGATCAAACGACAATCCTTTCCTATAGCCTGATTGCACTAGTTCACACGTAGCTCTCTAGTGTGGCAGTCATGCATCAGATCTCATCTCGGCCTCAAGCCAGGCCCACGAAAAATTATCATCTTAATTTTCCTGCCCGACAATTTCCTCAATTCCTCTAATAGAGGGAGGTGGACCCCCACCCAGGTAGTATGTTTGGGCATGGGGTAGGGTGGTCATTTCTGCCCCCCTATTAGATGGAATTGAGAAAATTGAGGAACAGACAAATTGAGGGGATAAAGATCCCAGGCCCACTAGTCAACTCCATTGGGTATCTTGCGGCTAAGCAAGGATAAAACAGTAATAGCGTGTTTCATCCAACACCTAACCCCCTACTGGATAGGGTTGCAGACATTTCCAAAAACATAAATCTTTCATTCATTTAATTCTGTCCATTTCTATCTTGTGCATTAAAAAAAAGGTCATAGATGGAACTTACAACATAATACCTTTAACTGAAACACATGCTTGTCGTCATTTAAAATCAAATGTCATATAGCATTGATTTAAAGTAAAGCTAGTCGGCATGATAAAGCATTCTAGTAGTTCAAAATAAATGCATACAACAACAACAAACTCAGGCTTATCCTGACTTAATGGGGTTCAACTTTATGGATCCAATCAAACAAAGTAGGTAACAACTGCGAAGTGAAAGAGAAGAAAGGTAAATGAGATGACAAGTGAAAAATGAAAAATGACAAATAAACAAAGAAAAATATATGAAAAGTGAAAGAGTAAAAAGGCATAACCCAGAAAGTCAAGAGAATCTCAGCTAAATAGGGTCTGCTACATAGATCTTTGCCTTTCAATAGACTCTATTCGAGATCATACATGACACGAGACCTAGTCTATGCGTGTTCTTTCTCACAACTTCTCCTATGGTAATTTTAGGCATGCCCCTCATTCTTTTAGCGCCATCGATCGAAATCATATCACTCCTCCTTATTGGGGTGTCCCTAGGCCTCCTTGAATATGACCAAACCACCTCAGACGACTCTCTCGGAGCTTGTCATTGATCGGATCAACTCCCAAGTCTGCTTTGATACGATCATTCTTTACCTTATCCATCCTTGTTTTTTCCACACATCCATCTTAATATCCTTATATTTGCGACACAAAGCTTTTCAATATGACAGTTTTTAACTGCCCAACATTCTACCCCATACATCATAGCTGGTCAAACAACAGGTCTATAGAACTTTTCTTTAAGCTTTAAAGGAATACGTCGATCTCACAACACTCCAGATGCACCTCTCCATTTCAACCATTCCACTTTAATTCTCTGTGAGACATCATCTTCTATGTCACCTTCTTTATTTATAATTGACCTCAAATGTCTAAAATTTCACTTTGTGGTATCTCTCTTTCCTCAATTTGTACCATGTCAGTATCCATCATAGTGTGACTAAAATTACATATTAAATACTCCATCTTCGTTCTATTAATCTTAAAACCCCTTGTTTCCAAGGTTGATCTCCATAGCTCTAACTGAACTTTAATCCCTGCTTTTGTCTCATCCATCAAAATAATATCATCGGCGAAGAGCATACACCACGAGACCTCATTTTGAATGCACTTGGTTAGGTCATCCATGATAAGCGCAAAAAGATAAAGGCTTAAGGGTGCTATCAGATGGAGCCCAATCGTAATTGGGAATAAATTCCTTACCTTGACCTCCCACAGATCTCACACTAGTCACCATATCCTCATACATATCCTTTATTATATTCACATATTTACTCGATACCCTCTCTTCACTAGAACCTGACGAATTAAATCTCTAGGGACTTGGTCATAAGCTTTTTTCAGGTCAATAAAGATCATATGAAGACCCTTCTAGCTATATCTTTCCACGAGCCTCTTCAATAAGTAGATAGCTTCAGTCGTGGATTTACCTGGCATGAAACCAAATTGATTCACCGAGATATGGGTCTCTCTTCTCAAATGAGCTTCAATAATCTTCTCCCAAAGTTTCATAGTCTGACTCATAAGCTTAATGCTTCTATAGTTATTGCAGTTTTGAATATCACCTTTATTTTTGTATATTGTGATTACAATGCTTCTCCTCCATTCATCTGACACCTTCCTTTTGTTCATAATCCCGTCAAACAGATTGGTTAATTAATAAACCCCACAACTTCCAAGGTTTTTCCACACCTCTATCGGAATCTCATGTTGAAAAATACACTCTCATATCTAGTCCTTTTTAACAGTTTTTATGATAACAAACATGATTTTACTAACATTTTGTAAAAGCTTATGATCTAAGAAGATTCAAGTGAAGACCCAAGATTCACAAGGCAGAGTCATATATGCTAGAACTTCAAGATAACAAATCAAGATTGAAAGAAGCTTGAAGATTGAAGAACATCACCTAAGAAGATTCAAGTGAAAACCCAAGAAGATTCAAGTTTCGACGGGCAGGCTAGGCCTAGACCAATGGGTATATTTTACCCCAATGGTCATATCCATAGGTTGATCGATAGAGTAAAAAACTAGTCGTTTTATAACCATTAGAGTTATTTTGATACATGTATTTTGAACATTAATTAAGAAGAGACAACCAAAGGTATAGAAATCAAAATAATTATGCTTTTCAATGTACCTCTCAAAGAAAGGATAGATCTCAAAGAGATTATATACCTCAAAGGCCACAGAGACAATATAATAGACCTCAAACTCCATATATGATGGAAAGACACTATAAACCTCAATAAGTCCGTGGATCATATATGACTCTAGTTTATTTGTATTCTTTTTTCGTTTCTCTTTTTTAATATACACGATCTTTTAACGAAAAAAAGAAGTAAAACACGAATGTGGAAAAAACAGAGTACGAGAAGAGCCGCCTTTCCCTTATATAGAATGGAGAAAGAGAGAGCAATGAGGGAAAATACGTGCGTGTGAGAAAAAAATCTCCAAAATAAACAAACGAGAATGAAAAACAGATAAGGGAGTTTCCAACAGAGGTATTGAGAAATATCAAAGTTTCTACAAGAAAATTCTAGTGGAGGGTATTGTATAATAGTATGATATATATAATAGAAAGAGAGAGCTTCAACCAGAAGTCCGAAATCAGACAGTCTTCCACCTACCTCTACTTCACTCTCCACTAATTTGAGTCTTTGGCTGCGCTCTTCTCATGGAAATGATGGTAAATGGTTAAAGTCACCACCTATCTTCCTTCACTTATAGAGAAGAAATCCTTGATCCCTCAACACCTCAGTCCGTCCTTCTTCATAGCTTGATTCTGTTCAGGAGATTCTCAAAGTCCAAGCAATGACCCCTTCTGGAATCTTAGCTGGTCTGTTCCTTCTCATTGTGGCTCTCTACTGTGGAATAGACCCTTTCAAGCACAGCGCCATCTCTGACTTCCCAGATTTTGAGGCTTACAAGGTGGATTCACCTCCTTGGTCTCAGCTCCCCACCGACAAAGACACTGAAAATCTGTTGCAGAGATCGGATATTAAGTTTCTGAACCAGGTTCAAGGTCCAGAAAGCATTGCTTTTGATCCTCTTGGTCGTGGTCCTTACACTGGAGTCGCTGACGGCCGGATTATTTTCTGGAACGGAGAGTCTTGGACCGATTTTGCTTATACTTCTCCCAACAGGTGATCTGGGTTCAGTTTTTGAGTTCCATTCTCTGCTTCCAGATTCTTATTTAACCTCTCTGTTTTTTTCATTCACTTGTAATTTTTTGGGTTGACATGAAATCTCCATGCTTTTTACTTTGATTCTACCTGAAACTTGCCTGTAGATGTTTCAAACTGAAACTCAGTAGAACTGAACTACTAGTACAAACAATAAGACAACATGCCATGGCTCTTAATTACCTGCTAAAATTGGTTCTTTTTTTCCCTCCCCTTTTTGGATTGCTTTGGCTTTGCATACCATGGCTATTAATTGGTTGATATATGTTCTGTGATGGTTGAATAGATAATCCTAACCTGATATTGAATCAAAATCCTGCATTTCATCTTCTTCATCCATCAAGAAGTCCGAGTGATTTGAATGTTTAATATATCCTTGGTTGTGTGGGCCATGGTATAGGATGCTTTCGAAAATTTGTAATGCATATAACTGATATTTGGCAGAAGCCATTCTACGCTAAATTTCTAAGCTGTATATGTTCTCATACAAGTTTTGTACAGGATGAGATCTGCCCTTGCATCATGGCATAGAATTTGACCTTGTTGGAAATTGATACAATTCAACTTCCAAATTAACATGGTGACTTGCAAATTATGGTTCCAGAAAAGGAACAAACTGATAACTGGAATTTTCAATTTTAAATTTGAGTCTATTGGGTGAATTTCTATCTCTGTTGGTATTCCCCAATAACAACAACAGAGCCTTATCCCAACTAAATGGGGTCAGCCAAATTTGGTTCCCACATCGGATTGTTTCTAGAAATTAGGCCTACATATCTTGGGGAATGAATGGACAAAATGTCAAATTTACATCTGGAATGATTGGCCCCAGACCTAACAATAGTCCAATGTTATTCGTACTGTGAAATTTACTTGTTGCTTGATGCATTTTGAATCACCCAGCTTCATTGTTTTTAATTAACTAGAACACAAAAGAAAGGGGTTGGAAACATGTTTTGTTTTTCTAAAGATTTCTTAATACTTTATGCCTACTAAGCCTTTGTTCTTTAATAGTTTTCACTTTCTAAATTCTGTGCTTTCCTCTGTGCTATCTGTGTAGGTCAGTACTATGTAGCACAAAGCCATCACCTTTGAGTTACTTAAAGAACGAGCACATCTGCGGCCGGCCTTTGGGGCTTCGGTTTGACAAGAAAACAGGGGAAATGTTTATTGCCGATGCATATTTTGGGTTGATGAAAGTGGGGCCAGAAGGTGGGTTGGCAACATCACTTGCAACGGAGGCAGAAGGGGTGCCATTAGGATTCACAAATGACTTGGACATCGATGATGAAGGAAATGTTTATTTTACGGATAGTAGCAACAAATACCAGAGGAGGTATGTTGTTTCCAGAATGAACCCATTCACCAATTCAAGTAGTTTAACTGTTGAATTATTGCTACATCGATTGTATGAAACCTTGAATATGGTTTTGTCCTTTCTGGACTTCAACAAGAAGTAAAATTTCAGCTTTTGGTTTATAAGGAACACTCAAAGGCAGGATTTGAGAAAAGTGGTATTTCAGTCCTGATCAGGATCCTTTTGATCTCATAGGTCGTTGATATGCAATCTATTAAATTAATAGAGCTCAGGAACCTGGAATGAATGTTGGAGATTTATGAGATAATGGAATTCTCTGACTATCTGAAAAACTAGTTTAGCAAATCCTAGTTCAGAAACTTGCAGACTGAATCAGGTAATTTTGGCCTTTATCTGGCTGAACACTTGTTACTGAATCCAAACTCCTTTTAAAATACATGTGTATGAGCTATTATATTGAAACCTGTTTGTATTAGAATTGTCTGAGAAACGTCCTCTTGATCACAATCCATTGCTTTTATTGGGACATATAATTTTTCTTTGTGTCTGATTGCCATAATGATCTTCATTTGTAATTGTTATAAAGTTTCTTCAATCACTGTTCGAAACATGTGTATAATTGGAACATGATCCGAGCTTCTACTCCCAAATTTCAAATCATTTTTAAATCAAGCCTAGGTTTTAGCAGTAGTTTTTTTGAACGTTATCTTTAATTCCTAACTGAAATTATATTTCTTTTCTGATTGCTACGAAAGTAATAGCCTTTTCTGTGTTTGCTGTAGACTGGGATTTGGGAAGGTAATTCTTGGTTGGATTCCCAAACTCATAAAGTAATAAGAAAAGCCTTTGCCCCTTTGTTCTTTGCTTATAAATTCTTCATTTGTTTCTTCTGAATAATGCATTTGAAATTGACTTGTGGGGAATTCCTTGCTTATGTGGTGCTTTTTGATCCACTAGAAACCCTTTAAGTCATCCTACTGATTTTGGGCATCAGGTGCTTTGGAAATGCCTGAACATCTGGCTCTCCAACTCCAATTTTCTCTTTTTGGACCCTGAAGCAATTTGGTAGGTTGCTTTTATCCATCGTATGGTGGGTTGGAGGTTGTATTCTTCTGGATAATGTATGTATGTCATCCATACTTCTATGATTGGACTCCATGTTATGGAGAGTTGAATAGGTGCTCTGCGTTGCTTTTCTTCTGTTACCTGTGAGCTTTTTGTCCATGCCGAAGTCACTAAATGTCAGCCATAGTTTTCAAGGCGTCACCTAGGTGTCCAGGCCCCTTGGTCGCCTAGGCAGGCGCCTAGGATGCCTAGTTGGTGTCGCCTGGAATTTGGACCCTCTCCACTGCCTTGGGTCGCTGAGACGCCGTGACAACTATGATGTCAGCTTAAGTTTCTGTTAGATCATTTATATCCCATGCCAATCTTCTGACACACTAGCTTATTGTAGGAACTTCATGCAGCTGGTTTTTTCTGCAGAGGATAGTGGGAGGGTTTTGAAGTACGATCCAATTACAAAGGAAACCACTGTCCTTGTTCGTAGTCTCCAATTTCCAAATGGTTTGTCCTTGAGCAAGGATGGATCTTTCTTCATCTTTTGTGAAAGCTCCCCTGGCAGGTAATTTCTGCTTCATTGAAAAATGCTCGCATCTTTTCAGTGCTCATTTCTCCAAATTAACTGCTTGCTTGTTCCAGAAGATTATGATAAAATGGTTAAGGGTCGCTGGAACCATTGGGTTTCTTTTCTTATTTTTGTATTTTTTTTATTTTTTTGGGGGGGGGGGGGTTGGTTGGGGGAGGGGGAAGGGGGAAGGGGGAAGGGGGGAGATTTTCAGGTTGCTTCAACAAGTTGCTCAGATTAGTAATCCATGAACTGTTGGTTTGCAAACTCCTATAAAACAGGCCACCTTCACATCTTTTCTAAGAGAATCCTAGAGTTCCTTCTTTTCCTGCTGATTACTGTTGCTTTACTGTGCGTGGCATTTAAGATTGTTTTTAGGTGCTTTTCAATTGGACTGAAAAACCTGTATCCATGTCAACTCTTATTTCTGCTAACTTAGGTTAATGAGATATTGGCTGAAAGGTGAAAAAGCAGGGACATCAGAGGTATTTGCAATCTTGCCTGGATTCCCAGATAATGTGCGAACCAATGAGAATGGTGAATTCTGGGTAGCACTGAACTGCCGTCGTTCTTTGTACAACCATATATGCGGACTCTACCCTAAACTCAGGAAATCCTTGCTCAAGCTCCCTGTTACAGCAAAGTATCAGTTTTTGGCAACCATTGGAGGTTTGCCTCATGCAGTGGTTGTCAAGTACAGCCCAGAGGGGAAACTTGTGCAGATATTGGAGGACAGTCAAGGGAAGGTGGTGAAAGCAGTTAGTGAAGTTGAGGAAAAGGATGGAAAACTGTGGATGGGGAGTGTCTTGATGCCTTTTGTTGCAGTTTACCAGCTGGGATGAAGTACTGAATTTGCTCAACTGGTCTATAATTCGAGAATTGGATCCTGAACTGGCTTATTATTTGTCAATTTTTGTTCATTGCCTATTTTCATTCTCTTCAAGATCATGTTGGTGTTAGTCTTTTTCAAGATCATTTCTCCCTTCTCTCACACTTCCACCTTCGTCCCTCTTGCTTTTCATTTATAGTTCTACGTGATTATAAAGCGAGTACCAAACTATACTTTAACTGTCTCAAATCTGAGAAAAAACTCAATACAGGCCTTCTACATGGAAAATAGGATTCAGATCCTCTCCTGCATGGGTACCTCTCCAGTGTGCATCCGACGGTGCGCATCATGCCAGCCCAGCCATCGAATGCACGCTGAAGACGTACCCGTGTGGGAGAAGATCAGTTTCCTGGAAAATATTGATTTTGCAATAAAACAGGGATGGCAGGAGGAGGGGGGGGGGTGTGAGGCGAGGTGGACTTCAGTCAATACCAGATCCAACCCATTTAAAGCATTGCTAAGCCTGGACTTGGCTAATCATTTGAAACATGCAACCGGGGCAGGGCCGTGGGTTGATGCAGGTTTTGGTCATGCCAGGCCTGGCGGCCCTGGCCCATTAGGGATGGGTTGGAGTGGGTACCGCATATAACCTATTTTTCGGGGTCAGAATAAAAAGAATTACAAAAGAAAATTCCAGGCATTTTGGGATAGCTACAGAAAAAAAGACTGAAATCTAGAACCCCCACCTTCGGCATTGCCATCAGCAGGAAAGCCAGACTCGACCGAAACACAATTTGGGAAATCTATATCTAGGCTTACCCAAAACATCACTTAGAATTTTTTGTTTTACAAACGACGGATACTCAATAACAAAAGAAGATATGCCCTTTTTAGCAGCATCTTTGGCAAAAAAATCCGTTATTCGCTTCACGGTAGCAATGAGAGTTTCCATTGGATTGATGACAAGAAAGATTGCAGACAAATCCAATCTTGCCAAAAATAACATGGAATTTTTTTTCTAGTGCTAGCAACACCACTACAGTAGAATCACATTCAATCTAGAGCTTGCATATTTGTTGAAAACAATAACCTATAACGATGTAGAAAAGAATGGAAATCGCAAACAACAATCACACAATCGAACACAAGGATTTACGTGGTTCGACAAGATTGTCTACGTCCACGGTGAGATAAGATCTGCTTCACTATCAATGGAGAATAGGGTACAATCGCTCGTCCTCACAACCCTATCAGATTGCATTACAGAGAAACATCCCTCGTTATAAATTTATAGCAAATTCTTATATGGGAATTTTACCGAAATACCCATATAGTCCTCAAAAAGTTTTCTTGGGGGGTCTTTTAACGGCCCTTCAGAATCAACCCACAAACCCAAAGCAACAGAATACAAGACAACATACCCCCAACAATATTCCCATCTCCTTGGTGTTGGGTCCTCCTCATTTATGAGGGCTAGCCACCATCCTTGTTGACAAATGTGTTGGGCGGTGGTATGTTGTGAAAAAAAAGTCAAGAGAAAACAAAGGGGAAGGTTTTCATACACGGTCGTGTAAACCGTGTATGTGAGAGGGTGAGAGTTTCAAAGCATTAATTAATGGGTGGGGATTTATGACTTTTCCAATTCTTTGTGAGAGACCCTATGAAAACTTTCCCCAAAAACAAATGAGAAGAAGAAGAAGAAAAAGAAAGAGAAGAGAGTCAAGAGAGATAGGACAAAAAGGGGTGGCCAATAAATGCAAAGAAGGAAAATGGAGAGGGAGGGGGGGTGCCTCCCACCTACTTGCCCCTTTATCTACACCCATTCAACACGCCATATCTTTCCTTGTTGATTCCTATAAATAGGGGTAAAGGATAAGGGTTCTAAACACTTGAATGATACACAAGTTCAAGAGGTGAAATGAGTTGAGTGGGTGGATTATTTGTGGAGTAATGGGTTTTGTGTTATCTCTTCAGGGGTTTGAGAGTGTGAGTTGAGAGAGGGTGTACAAGGGGTATCCGGCTTTGGATATAGGGTTGGATTTGGTTTAAATTCAAGTGTTATTACTTGTACGATTGTTGTCTCAGTTCTTTCATATTGAAGAAGTCCCAATTACACCCGTGGATGTAGGCATTGCCGAACCACATAAACACTTGTGTCTGTGAGTTTGTTTGCTTTTATCATTTTTATACACTCTTTATACTCTCTCACTTTGTGTTAATGTGGGTCCCACACGTGATCACTATTCACATTTGCTATTCATGTGTCACTATTCATGTGACACTATTTATAGTTACTATTCATGTACTGCCGTATTTTTTCCAGTTTTCTTTGCACACAGGTGGAAAAGGATTTCCGCACTTTTCCCAACAAATGGTATTAAAGCCTTGGTTAGCGTGAACGTGTGTAAAAGCTTGATTGCAGTACGATGACCGGAAAAAGAATCTCGATGGGTAAGTTCAAAATGGAACTCTTTGATGGCAAGAATAACTTCAGCTTGTGGCAAAGCACGGTTAAAGACATTTTGGTACATCAAGGGTTGTTTAAAGCATTGTCTGGCAAGGCCAAGAAGCCAGAATCTACGTTTGATGATGACTGGGAAGAACTTCAGATGAAGATAGTAAGTACCATTCGCTTATGTCTTGCACCTGAGGTAAAGTATAATGTGTTGAATGAAACTTCTGCCCCTGCATTATGGTTAAAACTAGAAAATTTATATATGTCAAAATCCCTGACAAATAAATTGTTCTTGAAAAAACAATTATATCAATTGAGGATGGAAGAAGAAACTAACCTTATGGATCATCTAAATGTTTTTAATAGAATTGTTACTCAACTGTTAAACTTTGAAGTAAAAATTGAAGATGATGATAAAACTCTTCTTCTTTTGGCTTCTCTTCCATCTTCATTTGATACACTTGTGACTATCCTATTGGTCGGGAAAGATACTCTCGAAGTTGATGAGGTGACAACGGTTCTCTTGGAGAATGAGACAAGGAGAAAATCCTCGAGGCTGTCTCAGCAAGAGACACTTGTCGCAGAAAGTCGGGGAGAAGCAGAGCCATACGACCACAAGATCGTGAGAAGTCACAGGAAAGATCTAAGTCAAAAGGAAGGATCACATGCTACTACTGCAAAAAGGTAGGGCATATGAAAAAGGACTGCAGAAAGCTCAAGGCAAAAAGAGAGAACCAGGATGACAAGAAAGAAGAAAATGACACCATCGCCGTGAGCTTAGATGGAGACATTGTCATCATCTCGAGCTGTGAAAAATCTTGTCTCACCCTCGCATGCAATGACTCAGACTGGGTCATCGATTCAGGTGCATTTACCATATTACCCCTCACAAAGAATTTTTTACTTCTCTTAAAATGGGTGATTTTGGTGTTGTAAAAATGGGCAACAGTGGCACCTCAAAAAGTATGGGGATGGGTGATGTAAGCATTGAAATAAATGTTGGTTGTAAATTGGTTCTCAAAGACGTGAGGTATATACCAGACGTCCGTTTAAATTTGATCTCTGTATGAAAATTAGATGAAGAAGGATATCACAATCACTTTGGTAACGGTCGATGGAAGCTTACCAAAGGATCTCTTGTGATGGCAAAGGAAAGTAAGTGCTGTACTTTGTACAAAACAAAAGTGCAAATTTGCAAGGTTGAAATAAACACAGCGGAGGATGAGTCCACTACGGACATGTGGCATTGGCAACTTGGCCACATGAGTGAGAAAGAGATGCAAATTCTCACAAAAGATAATCTTTTACCAAACATTAAAGGTACGTCCTTAAACCGCTGTGTTCATTGTTTAGTCGGTAAACAATACCGAGTTACCTTCAACAAAAGTTCTCCCCAAAGAAAAAGAGACATCTTAGAATTGGTATATTCTGATGTCTGTGGACCTATGAAAGTAAAATTAGTTGGTGGTGCATCTTCTTTTGTAACTTTCATAGATTTTTTTTTTGTTACTTTCATAGATTTTTTTTTTTGTTACTTTCATTGATGATGCATCTAGAAAAGTGTGGGCATTTGCATTAAAAACTAAAGATCAAGTTTTTGGTGTATTTAAACAATTTCATGTTACTGTTGAAAGAGAAACAGGAAAACCTCTCAAATGTGTTCTTACTGATAATGGCGGTGAGTACATTGATCCATTTGAAGAGTACTGCAAAGACCATAGAATTCGACATGAACAAACAGTTCCCAAGATCCCACAGCATAATGGTGTGTAGCTGAAAGGATGAACCGCAGCATCATAGAAAGAATCAGATGCATGCTTTCACATGCAAAATTGGCAAGGTGTTACTGGGGAGAAACTATGAGGACAGTCATTTACTTGATTAACTTATCTCCATCAACTCCTTTGAATGGAGATATTCTCGAGCGGGTATGGAGCGAAAAAGACGTATCCTATAACCATCTGAAGGTGTTCGGTTACAAAGCGTTCGTGCAAGTTCCAAGAGACAAACGGTCCAAACTTGATGACAAATCTAAACAATGTATTTTCTTAGGATATGCTAATGACAAGTTTGGCTACAGGTTATGGGATCCAGTTGAGAAGAAGATGATCAGAAACAGAGATGTGGTCTTTTTAGAAGACCAAACAATTGAAGACTTCGACAAGATCAAAAAATCTCAATCGTTCATTGATGACCTTGTGGATTCTGATCCAGATTCTCCACCCATGGCACATGATGATGGGGGAGATGTGCAAGAAGGTGTTGAAGATGCAACCGGTGATGTCGATGGTGAAAATGATGCTCCTACAGATGGTACCAATGATGGTGAACAGGGGAAGCAGGTAACTCAAGAGCCACCAGTCGAGTCCCAGTTAAGAAGATCCATCAAGGAGCGACAACAATCTACCAGGTACCCACCTTATCAGTATATTTCACTAACAGATGCAGGTGAATTAGAGTGTTTCGAAGAAGCAAAAGCTGATAAGCACAAGGCTGGATGGTTAAAAGCTATGCGAGAGGAGATGGACTCCCTGCATAAGAACCAATGGGTAAGAAGACACTCAGGAACAAATGGGTGTTCAAATTAAAGACCGAAGAGAACAACCCACAACCAAGGTACAAGGCAAGGTTAGTTGTGAAACATTTTTTGACAAAAGAAAGGTATTGACTTTGATGAAATTTTTTCACCCGTAGTAAAAATGTCATCCATACGGGTAGTGTTGAGTCTGGTTGCAAGCATGAACTTGAAAGTTCATCAACTTTATGTAAAAACAACATTTCTCCATAGTGATTTGGAGGAAGAAATTTACATGGAGCAACCAGAAGGCTTCAAAGTCAAGGGTAAGGAACACATGGTCTGCAGGTTAAGAAAAAACTTGTATGGTTTGAAACAAGCACCAAGGCAATGGTACAAGAAATTTGATTCATTTATGATGGATCATGGGTACACGAGAACAACATCAAACCATTATGTATTTGTTAAGAACTTTTCAGAAAATGATTTCATTATTCTTTTGCTCTATGTTGATGACATGTTAATTGTTGGTCAGGATGTCAGTAAAATTGATAGGTTAAAGCAAGAATTGAGCAAATCCTTTACCGTGAAGGATTTGGGGCAAGCACGACAAATCTTAGGGATGAAGATTTCCTGTGATCGAAAAGCTAGGAAGCTATGACTATCACAAGAAACGTACGTGCAGAAGGTCCTTGAAAGGTTCAATATAGACAAAGCAAAACATGTAAGTACCCCACTTGCATGCCACTTCAAGTTAAGCAGTGACCAGAGCCCCTCAACTGAAGAAGGAAGAATTGGAATGAAGAATATACCCTACTCGTCAGCTGTAGGAAGTTTGATGTATGCCATGGTATATACAAGACCTGACAGTGCACATGCAATTGGATTTGTAAGTAGATTTCTTGCTAACCCAGGCAAAGAGCACTGGGAAGCAATGAAATGGATTCTAAAGTATCTTAAAGGTACAACTAATTCTTGTCTGTGCTTTGGAGGTGATAAACCTGTGTTGCAGGGATACACAGATGCTGATATGGCAGGTGACATCGACTCGAGGAAATCCACATCAGGATACCTCTTTACTTTTACAGGGGGAGCAGTGTCATGGCAATCCAAGTTGCAGAAATGTGTAGCCTTATCAACCACAGAAGCTGAGTACAAACTTGTCGTAGAAGTTTGTAAGGAAATGTAATGGATGAAGCGGTTCATTCAAGAACTAGGTCTGAAGCAAGACAAGTACGTTGTTCATTGCGACAGTCAAAGCGCTATTCACATAAGTAAGAATCTAAGTTTCCATTGCAAGACCAAGCACATCAATGTAAGGTATCATTGGATATGAGATGTACTAATGCAGAAACATTTACAGCTTGAAAAGATTCATACTGACAAGAACGGAGCAGAAATGATGACAAAGGCTTTACCCAAAGTAAAGCACGATTTTTGTAAAAGCATTACAGGCATAGCAGGTCCCTCCCTATGAGTCGGAGGGGGAGTTTGTTGGGTCCTCCTCATTTATGAGGGTCAACCACCACCCTTGTTGACAAATGTGTTCGGTGGTGGTGTGTTGTGAAAAAAAAGTCAAGAAAAAACAAATGAGAAGAAGAAAAAGAAAGAGAAGAGAGTTAAGAGAGATAGGACAAAAGGGGTGGCAATTAAATGCAAAGAAGGAAAATGGAAAGGGGGGGTGCTTCCCACCTACCTGGCCCTTTATCTACACCCATTCAATGTGTCATATCCTTCCTTGTTGATTCCTATAAATAGGGGTAAAGGGTAAGGGTTCTAAACACTTGACTGATACACAAGTTCAAGAGGTAAAGTGAGTTGAGTGGGTGGATTATTTGTGGAGTATTGGGTTTTGTGTTAGCTCTTCAGGGGTTTGAGAGTGTGAGTTGAGAGAATGTGTATAAGGGGTATCCAGCTTTGGATACAAGGTTGGGTTTGGTTTAAACCCAAGTGTTATTACTTGTACGATTGTTGTCTCAGTTCTCTCATATTGAAGAAGTCCCAATTACGCCCGTGGATGTAGGCATTGCCGAACCACGTAAACACTTGTGTCTGTGAGTTTGTTTGCTTTTATCATTTTTATACGCTCTTTATACGCTCTCACTTTGTGTTAACGTGGGTCCCACACGTGGTCACTATTCATGTTTTCTATTCACGTGTCACTATTCATGTGATACTATTCACGTACTACCGTATTTTCTCCGGTTTTCTTTGCACACAGGTGGAAAAGGATTTCCGCACTTTTCCCAACACTTGGCTTTAAATATACCATGAAAGAAAACAACAAATTCAGCCTCAAAGTTAGTTTCAATTCCAGAAACTCTTGATCTAGCTCTTTTAAATCGAGAAGCACTATTTTGAAACATATATAAGGAGTCCTACCTCATATCGATGGAATAATTATCACCTCCAATTTGCGGGCACCTCTAATTCCTCTAATAGGGGGAGAGGACCCCACCTTGGGCAGTGTTTTCGGGCAGGGGATAGGGTGGTCATTTCTGCCCCATGTGAGGAATTGGAGGGGGACAGCGAATTGGAGGGGATAACGATTCCAAATCGATGTACATTTCTCTCCCTCCAAATATTGTAATAGCCAGCTCATTACAATGAACAACTTGATCTCTACACAATGACCGAAGCCCTCCCTTATCTCCTCACTCGTTTGTAACCGAGTATTCTCTATTTATTTACTCATGTATATATATATATATATATATATCTTAGAATGGTTACCTATTATGTAGGAACCATATACTAGATACAAGGAGTGAACTACTCCACTCTCCTAGTCTCCTATACAAATTACAATACCAACTGTAGGTACTGCGGCCTCCGGATGCAGGTCTTTCTCTCGTCTTGCGAGCGGGGATCCGTTGGTTCCCGTGGCCCCTTTGCGACAAGGTATAGGGTATTAACATATTGTTTATATATATATTAACAAAAGGGGGTTAGGATCATGCTTGATAAATCACAATAAAATGGAGTTGCCACCTAGGGTTAGGGCCTAGGACCCAACGGGTGTGGCTTTATCCGAACGAATGGATAAAACCACGTGATTTCATCTGGTCTGGTCAGAGAATGGGTAAGGGATCAGGTTACAGGAATGGGAAGGTATTAGCATGCCACCCAGTCCGGTTGAACCGGTTTTTCTATTAGATGCCAAATATCGAATATTCTCCCACTTTCTAAATTACCATAAGATATTAAACAACGTATGCTTAAGAAAACAAGTTTGACAGAACCTACGTGCACCAAACAAATAAAAGACTTAAATCATGCATGAATCCTATCATTATATACACTAACATGATATGCATATACATCTACATTGCGCCAAAATGTAATATGACTAGTATACCTTTATATGATGTTGAAAAGAATGCTACTAGTTGGTTGTCTCCTGGCTCGGGTGGAGACGGATGGTGGAATCGCTTTCCTTTCACATGGTATGGATTAGGGGAAGGTTTTCGCTAGGGTAATTGAAGGACCTACCCATGCTTGTTTAGCCGAAACTAGGATTCAAAAAGCAGTGAGATGAAGGAAAAATGGGAAAATGGGGTGTGGAGAGCTCTTCCTGGCCCCACTCTCTATTCCTCTCCTTCTTGACCTTGTTTTTGAGGATGGGGCTCCCTCCTATTTATAGGAGTGATTCCCCCTTTTGTGGCTCTGCATAGACAGATTTTCCGTGTCTTTGTCGGTGATGGCAATGCTGAAGGAGCGTCTTCAAGTTTGGTTATGTGCTGTCCTTTTTCTCTTCTAGTGGCCATGTCGAAGGTGGAGACTCGGGGTTGCCCTTCTCTTTTGTAAATTGTCCGGGTGTTTTCTGGAGTTCTCTCTTGTATATTATTTTTACAATTAATATATTTCTTCGCTGATCGTTTAACAAAAAAGGTTAGCCGTTAGGACTATGAATGATCAAATAAACCAACTTATTGAAGACAATGTAATTTATATCCTATTTTGTTAATCTTAGTGTCTTTTCTTAAAATAAAAAATAAAAAACAAAAAAACAAAGTTGATGAAAAAGAAATTATAACCATTGATTTTTTTGTCCTTTTAGTATAAAAGACTTATTTTTTCAACAAGGGTAAATCATGTCATTTCACATGGACAATGACATATCTTGAAAATGATATAATGATAAATCATTTTCAAATTATTTGGTAAATATTTTTTTTACCCTAAACATAAATAACTTTTGGAAATAAGACAAGGGGCAATCAAAAGAAAGTTACGACTTCCCACTTCACCACCTTGGTGACAAGAAACTGCACCCTATAGATAAACCCTCCCAAATTAATGCCAAGTTCTAGATGCACGTTAGGGATGGTTTTAGACGCTTAATATCTTCCCTAATGCTTAGTTCGATATGGTCTTTATGGACACTGAGCTAAACCCTCCCAAATGTACATTTCGAAAATGTGCTTTAGGAATGTAATATTTAAATCTTATCTATCAAAAAAATTATATAAATTATTAAATCTCAAAGGGTAAAGTTGTTTGTAACCAAGGTGGTTACAACATATTTAATAACCTCTGCTTTCTAACCTTTGCTTCCTTCTTTTCAACGATTAATGTTAGGGACAGGTACGTAATTTCACTTCTTAGCTCAGGCTCAGCTTAGATAAAGGCTCAACTTACGCCAAGCCAAAAGAATATGGGCAGCTTTCACTGAAGCCAAAACTTATCCTCTTCTTTCGGTATTCTTTAGCCAAACTTCTTTTTTATTAGATATTAATTAATTATTAGATCAAACAACTTTTCCAAATAAAACAAGGGTTGATGAGAACAAGTTTCACCC
The DNA here is from genome assembly GCF_018873765.1 of Telopea speciosissima. NCBI lineage: Eukaryota > Viridiplantae > Streptophyta > Magnoliopsida > Proteales > Proteaceae > Telopea > Telopea speciosissima. The sequence continues at coordinate 48,685,646 of NC_057917.1, read as the reverse complement.
AAATCTAAATGCTTTCACCATCAATTATAAAAGGGAGAAAAAATGCTACCCGGTCATGCATTAGGCCTAGAAACACATAACCACGTTGAAACGTCTGAAAAATGATCACCTTGCCCCCATGTAAAGGCAAAGGAAGGCAAGCAGGATCATGGTTTTAGTGCATGATATCGGAATGGGTATCAGTAACTTGAAAAATCGATATGATATCGATACGATATCAGTTTGGATCGATTGTACTAGACAACTTTGTCCTTGATTCTCCATTAAAAATGATTTTTAAAAATATTTTTATCTATTGTCCATACTACTGTGCTACCGATACAACATCGATAACTAACAAAATCGATATGTATTGCCGGATACGATACCCGATACCTCAAACCATGGGCAGATCATATATTGGAGAAGAGAAGAGAAGAGAAAGAAAAGAAAGAAGGCAGAGTGAGAGATAAATATTTGGGATGGAGAATTCCATTGATGTTGTTGTCTCCGGCGAAAAGGTCAGTTGATTTTGGTATCAATCTCTCTCTTTCTCTCTCTCTCATTTCACATCACATCGATGGTAGAGAAAGAAACAATGAAATGACAGTTGAACTTTTTTTGAATGCCGTGATCGAGGAAAACAAAACAAAGGAACATAGATTTGACGTTTCAGATTCTGTTAAGCTCTGACTCTCTATCCTTTCCCAAATCACGAATCCCCCTATTCCTCCTCCTTATCTATCTATCGACCAACCAACATTTGTTTCTGTTGAGAGGGCCTGAGGCCATCACTTCTCTGTCACTCTCTCGTACGACTCCGAGCAACGACGGACCACGTCTGCATTCAGATGGGGTTGGATTAGAAGCAAGCAAGCAAGCTACAGTACTGATTAATTAATGCTCTCGTCTTTTGCATTCTTATTTGTATTATTATTATTTGGGTTCTGAGTTGTCATTACGCCAAACAAGCAAAGCACAGGAAATATAGGATAGGTTGTTTTTACTTGTTTATCTATCGCATCAAAGTTTGCGATTTTCTGGCCTTTCCACTGTACTTTAGGGTCCCTAGATAGATGATATATTTGTTGGCTTTGGGGAAGTATTTCTCATCTGAATCACTGTGTTGCTTTCTGTGCAAATGAAACGCCGAAGGTTTGGTTAGAGGTTTCTGTGCAACAACCAATTTCTGTTTCTGTTGTCTGTTACCCCTTTTCTCTCTCTCTCTCTCTCTCCCCCTCTCTCTGCTTAATGTATTATTGTAGTATTCATTAAATGCCATCAAATTCTGTATGTTTCTGAAAAAATCATTGTGCAAGACCTGAATCTTGAAATGCAAAATATCGCTCAATTATCCTTACCAAAAAAAAAAATATCATTCAATTACCGACGACTGTCTAGTGCAATTCATGAGCTATGATGCGCTTCATGCCCATGCTCATCAGGAGGTTTCGAGTTTGAGTCTCTTGACTGGTACCTTTCTCCTCCCTAATCCCCCTCTAAAAATAAAAATACTTTTCTCTCTCTCTCTCTCTCTCTCACTCAGGCTCTCTAAGTATGCTGATTTCAGGTTTATACTTAAATTAAAAAGTCGATCAATGGCTTCTAGGTACATGCTTTTATCAAAAAAAGTTGGGGTGGGGTGGGTTGGGGTAGGGGAAGGGGGGGGGGGGGGGGAGGGGTACACAGAGGTAAAGAGAAAAAGTTCAGTGAATACTCATTGACCCTTAGAAGATAATGGTGGTACCAGTGAAGGTTCAGAAATTTAATTCCACTTTCTTTCGTTTATGATAACATGAGGGGCTCGTAAGAAAGGATTTACACAGGTCCACAATCCTTAAAGGTAAGCATTAAGCAATACATAAATAGCCATCACACCACTCCTTGATGGAATAATTCGTTTTTTTTTTTTTTTTTCAATAAAATTGGTTTCACTACATTTACTTGGGGAAAATAATAACTGTCTAAACTGTTCACTAAAATCTAAATTTCTGATATGGTTTTTGGCTTAGATTAGTGGACTACACATCCTTTAGAATTTAGATACCATGCTTGGAATCAAATACAAAAAGAGAAAACCTTTTCATTGTGGCTTGCAGTTTGACATACAAAAAAAATATCTTTGCTTACGGATTTAGTAGGACTATCCAAAATGACACCTCTATGGATGTATTTAGAACTTTACATCTTCTTTCGATTGCCCACTTGAAACCTTCATTTGATCGCCTTTGTCTTATTCTTAAAAATTCTTTAAATCAAGTTTTTAAAAAAAAAATTGTAAGTGATTTATCATTATTTGATGATCAAAAGTTGTAATTGTTTGAAACACTTTTGGAATATACATGATAGGATTTACCCTCATTAAAAAAAAAATGTGTTATACTTGAAGGGAAAACAAAAAAGAGTAAAGTTACAAATTGGGTTTTTTTTTTATTTTTATGTTAATGAGAAAATCCCTTAATGATATTTTAAAAAAGGAATTTTCTTATGGACACTACTTAAGTTGTCAACTAATTTTGTAAGCTTACTTTTTAGGTTTTAGTATAACACACTTTATTTTTCAATGAAGTAAATCTTGACAAATTTTGATAATGACAAAATGATAAGTAGCTTTGAAATTATTTTGAAAACCTTATTTTCGTTATTCTTAAATAATTTTTGGGAATTAGACAATGGACAATCAAAAGAAGATTACAAGTTCTAAATACACCTGTAGAGTTATCATTTATATAGTTTCTTAAAGAGAATATTGTTCTAGCTCAAAAATAAAATTTGAAGTTCACAACAATACCATCACAAGAGTAAAGAAGAAAGGAAAGAAAAAAAAAGGAGGGGGGGGGGTGTTGAGGGGGAACCTAAAAAAAAAAACGAATGGCTTAATGGTATTAGACAATAAATAAGATAATGCAAGGAATAGAAATCATGGAAGCTAGGTTCAGCATTTCCAACCATTTAGGAGAGGCTGATGATCCTCAGTGTCAAAGTTTAGTAGTGATATAGTAAAACAATAGCATAGCTATCTACAAGATAATTATCATCAATAGAAACCTTGGGCCTTTTTGTTAGCTCCTTCATTGACAAATGCTTCATCAATTTTTATGTGCTTGTTTCCATCAACTGTTAGCCCAAAGTGAATATGAGGAAAATGAGCCCACTGCAAAACAATAATGATTAACTGTCTTTGTTATATATTTATCCTATTAGCACATATATTATAAGGTCACAGTGTCAAAAAATAAATTGCTCACAAAACTCATAATCCATCAACTGCAAAAACAAGCATTTCAAAGAAATAGAAACACCTAATATTGCATCAAACTAGACTTAAATATCGAAAGTAAGGCTCATATAAATTAAGTTATATTTCATCTATAACTTAATTACTCCCTCTTTCATAGCTTATAGTTGGGATCTGATCAAATGTTGACTCTACCATGACAAAGAAATTTGTGTCTAACTATGAAGTTTAACTTTAAGAAGTAATTTTTTGTCATGAAATCCATATGGAAGGAAAAAATATGACAACGATATGGAAAATGCAAGACATGAGAATGATAGTGATATAAATATGGAGAATATTATTTGATAGATAGGAGAAACTAAATGACATATTCCGGGGGGATGACTCCACCTACATGTGACAATAAGGCTAAATATTTTCTCATAAGTAGACATGAGAAAGGCCTTGTCTTTCTGAATAGGATAGTTTGGCCTGTTTCCACTCCATGGTTCACGAATTTTTATAATTATACAACTACGAACTTTGCAGGGGTAAATGAATAAGATTTGTGTTTGCCAAAAAACAGTAGATATGAGAAAGTTCCGTTCAAACACTAATTTGTACATATACCTTTTTGCTAGAAGGATCAATTGTATTAAAGAAAAAGAGAAAAGAAAAGAATGTGATACAAGGACAAAAGTGGAAAAACTGGCCACAAAGACCATACTCAAAAACAATAAAGGTAACAGAGTCACTCTGACCTATAGCAACGCCATCAGTAGGAGCGAGACTCAGCTACCAAACACTAATAGAACCGAGATATCTCGGTCTACACAATGCATCCAAAGCTAACTCCTACTTAATGGAAGAAGGAAAAGAAACCAACTCCGATGACACTATTAACTTTGCTGCAAACTTCGCAAGAAAATCAGCAACTGGGTTACACTCTTGTTAGCAGTGGGAGATCTTCCACTCAATGGAAGATAAATAAGACTGAAGGCCAAGCCAGCCTTGATGCACAATCCAAGGGGAGGATCCTTATTGGGGAAAAGCTCGTTAACACGGCCCCTTATAGATTAGCCAATTGTCAAACTTTAGACTTAAAATTCACATCCTTGTGTTTTTCAGCTTTTTGTGCATGTATGGACCCACTTATCGTCTCTATATTTTCGAAGTTAAATTTTCTACTTGGAAAACTCTAATTGGTTGAAACTTGTCAGTAGGGCACCTTGGGGTCTACCTGTCCATAAAATTTACGTTACATCCGATTTATCACGTGGCAAATATTTGAACCAATTAGAAAACCTTTTCCCTTGTAAACTGTAAATTGACAGTGGCAACTAGCAAGGAATATACTGACCTAACTTGGATTCTTGGTATTACATCTTTTTTTAGTGGGGACAAATCACTAATCAAAACTTGCAATGGTGTAATCAAAATCATGTGCTTGATCAATAAAGTCACACTCTACAAAATTTGTTTTCTTCATAATGAAGTATCTTAGAATCTAGGGAAAAATGATGCAAGAATGAGGAGGCTTATATTAGTTCTCCAATTATGGTTGAAATGCTCCAAGTAGAGAGAGTAGTGTACATGAACCGTAACCCTTTAATTTGATTAAACTTTGTATTTAATCATTTATGCAAAGCCAGTCAAGCATCAATGGGGAGTTTTTAGCTGTTTCTTCCAAGGGAAGTATCACAGTATTAGAGCTCTGAGGTTTCATTGAACTTATTCTTCATACTATATATCCTTCCATTTCAGTCACTCTCATCCTCTTCTGTGATTGCTTTTTTCTTGTTTTCTTCATTCTAATTATTGATCTCATCTTATAAGAATGGTTAAGACTTTAATTATTTGATTAATGAATGTGTAAGGAGAACGTCGGGGGAAAGGCCAGGGTGGAGACATCTCGAGGCTGAAGCTCTTTATGTACAGAAACCGATGGATCGACCCGCCTTGGAGCATTATTAATTACCTTGTTTTATTGTCTTGTTGTGTAAGCAAGAGTAGATGTGTGATTTGGGCATTTTTGTGTTAGGGTTTTCTGGGTAGAGTTCTTACTGCGACTATTAGTGTTCTTAAGAGATCTCCATTGTATTTTTTTTCTTCCATCACGTAGTGAGTAATCTTCATCTTCGCCCGTGGATGTAGCACATCAAATTGATGTGTAAACCATGTTAAATCTGTGTCATCTTTGGTTGAATCTGTTTTGTTTCTTCGTGTTTTTTTGGCATTTATGATTAAGAAAATCCTATAGTTAATTCCTTATGTCCATAAGAAGAAAAGATCGATGATAAAGAAGAAGAAAACTCACATTTTTTGCTGCAGTGCTAAAAGCTTCTCTGTGGCTGATGTCAGGATTATTCGCCTTTATCCTTTGGATCTCTTCCCTGTTAAAGAAAAAAAATCAAAATAATAAGGCACACTAGCTGTCTTACTTTAAAGAACAACAAAATTTGTGGAAAATATCTAATTAACTGGCAACTCAAGCAAATTAGGAGGTAATCTAGATATTAATATATTAAAAAAGGATTAAAATTCACACAAAGCTAGACTCACTTGATAAATTTGTTGTATGCTGATGGAACTCGTTGCCTCTTCTCTGGTGCTGCTTATTCATGATAGGCAAGGAAGTTTGATTAGCTTTGGTGGTAATTAAAAGTAAAAAACACCATATAAAAATTTTATTTTTTGAAGGTTAGGTGTAAATGATATGTTTAAATATTGTATCAATGGATGGGGGAACTCAGCAGTGATATGATCCTAATTTGATGAATAGAAATTGTTTCCATTTTTCTCATTCTTTTCTAATTCCCCCCCCCCCTTCTTTTTTATATAGATAATATCAATTTATTGAAAGAAAAAGGGAAAAGATGGAATCTACACGAAACCTATTACAACAAGGAAACCCCAAGGAAACTATCTTATTCCTCAGAAGAAGAAGAAGAAAGCAAACTCCAACCAAAACAGAAGGTACAGTAAACAACACAGAAAATATAAAGTACACAACATCTACACCTCCCATTGGAAGAAAAGGTGATTCCTAGAATCCTGATCAGCCCAACAAAAACAATAGGGAAGCCACCTATGTGCAAAACGTTCATCCTAAAAGTTCGAACTCGTAGGTGGAAGGATTCCCAGGTGTATAATGGGAGGCTATAAGCTAGTTAGTAGCCGATGTGGGACTAAACTCCCAACACTCCCCCACATGTGTGGCAATATGTACTGGTAGGTGGAGGGACTCCTAGCCCCCCAGGTATATAAGCGGGCTATAGGCTAGTTAGTAGCCGATGTGGGACTACACTCCCAACAACTGGAGCCTGTCTCTTCTGAAGTTGATCCACAGTGGAAGGGTGTCCATGACACATCTCCATGTAGTAAAAGAATGTCTAGGGATGCAATTATCACTTTGATTGTTCTACTCCAAGTCCCATTTGCCAAGATAGGGTTAACTAGCTCCATTTTGGGAGATCGAACATCATAGCTATTCCAATATTAAGCTTCTATCTTAAAACCAATTCGTTCAAAGTGGGAGGGCCTCATATGACTTTTTATACTTGTAGTCGGAGCACCCACAGCCGATGTGGGATTACCTCAATACTTCCCTCTTACGTGTAGGCCTTCTTGGGGGCTCTGTCTGCGTGGGTAGAACAGGGCCGCCCATCATCGACAGAGGCCCAACGTACTCTCTCTGATACCATATTAAGCTTCCATCTTAAAACCAATTGATTCAAAATGGGAGAAACCTCTTATGACTTTTTATACTTATAGTCGGAGCACCCACAGCCGATGTGGGATTTTACCTCAATATCCAATCACCGTTGGGATGGATAAATTTGATGGTATGGAAAAGCTCATTCGATCTGTTATTATAATTAAAGTTCTATTAACAGCTCTGAAGCTAGAGGTTGGTCATCAATTTTCTAAGGATCTATCAAATGGTTCTATTTGTTTGCAACCAGTTAACGAGGTAGTAAGTTCCACCATTAAATGGTGCAAGATTGACAAATAAGTGGTTACTTCAATGACAGAAATTGGGTATCAGATTTGTAATAATGTGTCGAGAGAGAGAGAGAGAGAGAGAGAGAGAGAGAGAGAGAGAGAGAGAGAGAGAGAGAGAGAGCTTACGGCGTACAGGGAGCATGCGAGATTGTTCGCAGTCTGCAGAGTCTGGTGTCGAGACATTGGTACCTTTGGAAGAAGATCCAACTTCTTTACTAGAATCTTCAGAGCTCACACCATGATTCTGAAACTTTTCTCAACCAAGAAGTTATCCATATATCATCAAACCAAAAGTCCAAAATATATTTTAAAAAAGGTTTTTAAATGGGGCATGTCTCATACTGATCAAACCTGGAGATCTTGAAGTGGGGTTGAGGGCATCAGAGCTCCCATGTTCACAGACAGCAAATTACCACAATACCCGCATCTCACCGTCACAACATTACAATATAAGTTGCTGCTTGGAACGCTAACCTGTAAAATAATAATAAAATTGAAAACCAAAAGAAGAAGAAGTAAAACTGTATTGAATCCTTCTTCCTAATTCTGATATTTTCAATTAAGATTCTAAAACACCTATAAATGCCCTGCACCCAAAAAATTTAAAATAAAAAATAAAAAAAATTATAATAAACCCACCAAGGATTTGGTTAAACCTAATTAGGTGTCTCACTATCGTGTGAATTGAACTGTTTGGTTGAGTGATGATGAAGCTCATAGATAGTCTGAGGTCTCACTCACTTCGCCATTGCTCTTTCCTTTCGGTGCGCACCTAACTTTTCTCATTTCTGTCAGATACCAAAAGCAAGAGAGAGAGAGAGAGAGAGAGAGAGAGAGAGAGAAATGAAATCTAGTGGGGAGGGAGAAGATAGAGAGAGAGAGGATCGACAAGGACGTGACTGGAACGGAAACCACAGAAGGCTATAATCACAGTCACTGCTGCTCTTGTGTGGACTGTGGAGTGTGGACATGGCAACAGAGAAAGAGAGAGATGAAATGATAAAGGATGAATAGATCTTCTCCTGATCGATCTTGTTGCAGTCTGAAAGCACAGTGCTGGCTGGATGGCTTAGCTTTCAAAAAAAAGAAGTATAAGAGATAAATAGGGAAAGCTTTCAAAGTGTTTTGTTAAAAGAGGGTTGTTATGATGAAAAGAGGTTGTAAAAAAGAAGGAAAAGTCTTCTTGTGCTTCAAGCAATATTTCTCCATATCTCTCTCTACTTCTTCCCAATTTTTCCTTAAAACTACAGTATCGAGAGAGAGAGAGAGAGAGAGAAACAGCCACAAAAATAGACTTTGGGGGGTATAAACTATTCTTTTTCTTCCTATTAATTCATGTGTAGATGAGGAACTTGGGACATGAGGTTAGGAAAGTCTTGAAAGTTGAGAAGCTCTCCATTCTTTCTTGACTGAGAAACTCTAAGAACAACCCATGATCAATTGAAAATAGGGTTTAGAACTTGTTATATCCTCTCAGAGGTTTTGGGGACTTGGGGAAAGAATGAAGAAAATAAAACACTAACAGGTAGTAACATAAAATAATACCACGTTAACATGAAATAAAGGAACCATATTGAGGACTTTACAGATGCTTGTTTCTATGCTTCTTCTATAGAGAGTATCACAAATTAAAAATTCAGAAGATGTGTATTTCATTAATTGCCAGAACTGTTACAATTTTGATCCATATATATAATTAATAAGGACCGGCCCTATATGGAAGTCAGAGAAAGAGGGTTTTAATTAACCTCGAATTTGAGTCTTTTAAGTCTTAATAGTTTAAAAAAAGCTAGAGAGAGAGAGAGAGAGAGAGAGAGAGAGAGAGTATACCGCTAAAATAGTGTTGCAGAAGTTGCAGTGGACGTAACAAACTTGTTCAGATGAGACGTCGAGTGACATTTTTTGTTTTTTGTTTTGGAGAATTGCAGATCGTCAGGCCAAAGTCAGTTGTCTAGAAAAAGAAAGAAAGAAAAAATATTTATAAAGAATTTGAAGATCCAAATTAAACTTGGGGAGAAGAAATAAAATAAAAAAAAAAAAAAAAGAGTGACAAGAGAGAGACAGGAAAGAAAGGTAGAAATAAAGCTTTTTTTCCCCTGAAGGAGTGAGAGAAAGTTTGGATGTAAGTAGTGGATTTTATAGGGGGGACTATGAATTTGGGAGTATCGTAAATCCTATAATCTATACTCGGTCATGGTAAATGGTAACAAAGATGGAAGATGTGAATGATCGGGTCGGAATTGAAGATGAGAGGATCACTGGAGGAGAGTGGTTTTGTGAGGTGGCAATAAAGCCCGTTTTTTTTTTTTTTTTTTTTTTTTTTTGTTGATTGGCAGATAGTGGGGTTTGAGAAAGAGAGAGAGAGAGAGAGAGAGTGGGTGGTATTTTCAAGTCTTACCCCATCCTCATGGCTTTCTCTAGCAGATGAGAGAAAGAGGGTTTTTTTAAAAAAAAAAAAAAAAAAAGAGTAGTCATAAGGGGACAGAGATGTAAATATCAAACTCAAAAAGAAAAAGAAAAAAAAAAAAAAACTATTGGGTGTAGGGATTCATAGGTATATCAACCGATGGGAGTAACCGATGTTAGATTATTCTACCAGCACGTGTCTGGGAAGTTATTCAAAGCCCTTCATTCTTTGGTTTTTTCCCTCACGTTATCTTTTCAAGTGTACCACTACGTCTCATCTAGTCTATATGTGAGGGGGATGAAGAGTTAGAGAGCTATAGTCCCATATCAGTCTATTCAAATCCTTGGTGGCTTTATATACTTGATGAGCTATCTCTAGTTTATGTTTTTAAGATTTTGGATTGAACCCTTCGACATGATATCAAAGCCAAGTTCATTTGTTATCTTCCTTAAGTTATCCATTCATGCGTCTGCAAATTACATTCTTGGTCTTATGTCCATGCATTATATATTTTTTTGGATAAAAGATATTGTTTAATCATATAGCGTCTGTACAAGTGTAGGGGCAATGACAGTGCATGTAGGAGCATCGACATAGATGTAATTTATGATTTCACGAGGATATGACAGTTGTACCTTCGAGCTGAACGGAAAACAGACCAACTATCCATGGTCCCTAGCTATGAGCCCCAAATATATATATATGACCCAATTGATTGAAGTGGTCCTTAAAATGCCAATCTACTAAGACTTCCTTTTCTACCCAATACAGACTGAACAGTAATTAGCTTCATCCCTTTGGCAAGAAGAAGAGGTCACATTGCTCACATTGCTGTAATCACTGATTGGCTCTCCACCGTCTCTCACCTCTGATCTTCTCCATGAGTACCACATGTAAACCACAGTAGCCCCACCCTGAAAGCCCGGAGGCCCAATGATATTAACTTATCACCCACCACCAATGCGGAGATGGAGGAGAGCTAGAATCACTGAATTCCATGAGTTAGAAAGTAAAAAAATAACACCCAACAAGGAACTACCACGTCACTAGCTAACTATCACATTAGTAATAGCTATTTGTTTTTTTTTTTCACCAGGAAAATAAAAGATTTGGGTAATTTTGGGCAATCTCAACCCTAACTCCCCACCATAGAACTAACCCAATTCGATTTCATTCAGGCTAAATATTAACCCACCAAGTTTAAATACTTATCAGTTGGTAGCTTCATGTCTTCACTGAATTCAGCCAATTAAACATAACCCACAAGGTTCTCTTAAAGTATCAATTGCTTGGTATTTCTAATTAAGGGAGCTAGCTTAATTAGAAATAGCTCCCTTAGAAACCATGGCTCACCAATACTAGCACGATATGTGGCTAGCCATAACCGTGTGGAGCAACCGGACCCATCAGGCTACAACCGATCGACCTAAATCAAGAAACCTAGTCATGTGAGGATATGATCACTACATAGAATGTAACATACATATCCAAGTCCCAACATAACAAGTGCAATCCTACAAGGAAACAACAGGATCTCCCACTGATCAATGATTTGGAAACTCCAACTAATGGTGGACTCTCCAACTATCACTCTCCTAATAGGACTCTTATCCTAATAAGCTCAACGTGGAGCGCAAGACTCATCATCTTGCATAAGGCACAATCTCTACCTAATCTAGCATACAAATAGGAGATGTACGGGTCAGGTAAGTCATCTAACTCATTACTCTTTAAAGTTCTCTTGCATTGTCTACTGATAAAGAGACCTGACTTAGGCATTAGAGAGTCCCCCATCGGAGAAGACCAGCTCTCCCTTGCTCATCTATTCCCCTTTGCAGATTCCATTATGAAAGAATCAACTGAAGGTTTCTTGACGAAACATTAATATGAAAGTATAACCACACTAACAAAACATTAAACACCCAGGTTTGTTGATTCTATAGTCATTAATTAATGGACTCAAACAGACCCCGCGGGTCATTCCAGTGTTTCCATAATCTTCTTTGTCTGTAGGTTTTTTCTTTTCTGATCGGTCTGAGCTACAGGCCGGTCTCCAATGTTTCACTTTATTACCCTTTGTGGATACCCCTCATGGCTGTGATTTGACGCTTCTTTGGTTTCTTTTTCATCATTTTCTTTTTTAATCTTTATAAGCAATTTGACATTAAAGATTTGGGCAATCTGCATCACTTCTTGACCACCAAAGCTTCTCAATCTAACTACAGAATTCAATGACAATAGTAGTACTCCACAGCTTTGATCTCCTCAATGGAAGGGAGGGAGGGAGGGAGGGAGAGAGAGAGAGAGAGAGAGGGACCCATTTGCATGTTAGTGGGGGAATGTGGAAAAGAATGAATAATGCACTATGGTCCGTACCTTATGGTGTCTTACCTTTAATTAATTAAAGGTAAGAAATCTCTATGGTTGCCATCACATGCATAACCTCTCAGGGTTGAATTAGTTGTGGTTGGTCTCTTCCTCTGCACAGAAAAATGATGTGGTCGAGTACCAACCCCCCTTCTCCCCACCCCACCCCCCCAAAAAAAAAGTGGTGGTCTTGATGCCACCCTTTTGCTGAGCTTTTGCCCAAGACAAGCAGGTGGAACCATGTTTTAATTCATGCAATTCATATGTAGATATCTTGTTTTTGTCAAAGGGGATGGCTTTGATTTGATTACTGTTCAAGGAATGTATATAACTTCCCTCCCACCCAGACCCCTCGGGTGAAGGTGGAATTGATCCTGGGATGTGGCAACAGTAGGATACTACCCTTACCAGCTGAGCTAGCTGAGTTAGATGACATCTTCAGAAATGCAAGCCTTTTAACATTCCCCTACCTTTGTTGGATAGAGAATGGAGGTGGATCAAACAGGAATTCAAAGGCAAGTCAGCTTGTAAATTTGTTGTCAAAATGTTATTTTTTTTTCTTGCTTCTATATATTATTTATGGTGGTAAAGAAATATGCGTAGATGGACTCCATTCCGGGCCTACAAGAAGATTTGGAGCTCAATGTTGAGGCATTGCATTTATGAATTTTTATCCTCTCAATTACACTATCCGTACTTGACCGTCAAGTACATATACTAGAGGGAGGTGGACCCCATTTCGGGCAGTGTGTTTGGGTAGGGGGTAAGATAGTCATTTCTGTCTCCTTGTTAGATGTACTTGAGTCAAGTACGGGTAGTGTAATTGAGAGGATAAAGATCCTACATTTATATGACTTTTTTTTTTTTTTTTTTTTTTTTTTTGTGATTTCAAACTTGTGTTCAATGGTGAAAAAGTTTTTTTTTTTGTTTTTTGTTTTATCGATAAAATAAAATTTATTACAAAAAACACTTACAAACAAAGGGGTGAAGCTTTAATGCCAACTCAAGGACAATCCCTCACTTGTGTTCAAAGGTGAAAAAGATTATTCGTTTTTTTTCATCGATAGAATCAAATTTATTCAAAAGAAGAAAGAGAAAAAAAAAAAAAAAAAAAAAAAAAAAAAACTACAAATAAAGGGGCCAAGTTTTAATGCCAACTCAAGGAAAATCCCAAGAGACCAAGGCAAAGGTCCCACCAACAAGGCAAAACACAAACCATAGAAATTTTTTTTAGGGCTATATGGGTATTTTGGTAAATTACATGTATATGGTTTTGCTATAAATTTGTAGTGATGGTTCTTTCTATGTAAGAAATCTTAGAGAGGGTTAAGGACGAGTGGATGTAACCCTATTCTCTAATGATAGAGAAGTAGATCTCATCTCACTATGGTCGTAGGCAATCTTGCCGAACCACTTAAATCTTCTTGTGTGATTGTTTGCTCGTGATTTCCATTTTTTCTGCATCATTATAGGTTCACATTTTTGTCATAAGGAAGACTTCGATTTGATTACTATTCAAGGAATGTATATAACTTTCCTCCCACCCATACCCCTTGGGTGAAGGTGGAATTGGTCCTGGGATGTTGCAACAATAGGACACTACCCTTACCAACTGAACTAGCTGAGATTGCTGGCATCTTAAAAAATGCGGCCTTCTCCCAAACCCCTACCTTCCTTGAATAGAGAATGGAGGTGATCAAACAAGAGTTCAAGGGCAAGAAATACGGCTTGTAAACTTGTTGTCAAAATTACTTTTCATGCTTCTATATATTATATGGGGCGTTGTTCTCTATGCTGCAGCGCAGGCTGTGCCCAGGCACATGGGGGTGGGCGCAATGACCACCCACCCTCCTAAGTGGCAGGCCCATGTTCCTGGGCGTAGTCTGCGCTGCAGCACAGAGAACATTCTTCCATATTATATATGGTGGAAAATAAATACGCGTAGATGGACTCCATCTTGGGCCTACAAGCAGATTTGGGGCTCAATGTTGATCCATTACATTTATAAGATTATTTTTTGTGATTCCTCACTTGTGTTACTTGTGTTCAAAACATTGTTGGAAAATCAGGTTTTTTGGCTCGACTCGTCTTTTAAAAAACCTCGTGACTCGGCCTGGTCAAACCTAGTCAGGACGAGTCATGTTTTTTTTTATTTTTTATTTCTTAATTACAATAAGTATTAATAATGATCCAAATAAAATTTCTTAATTACAATAATTATTAATAATGACCCAAATAAAAGTTTTTGAAACAATAAGTTCAGTCTCACACCAACGAAGCCACTCCTCACCTTCCTAGTTAATATAATTAATTACTTAATTTGTAATCAATCTCTTTGACCCATAATCCACTTCTCATGGTAGTTAGTTATTTTGTAATTAATCCCCTTTGACTCATAGCCTACTTTCTACCAAAAAAACAAAAAAATGACTCATAGCCCACTCCTCCCATAAATATGCTATAGGCATTCCAATCCCTAAAATCAGCAACGTTTTTTGTGTGGGCATATCAAGAGAATCTTCAATTTTGGCAAGATAACGATAAGAGGGAGATTTTTTTTTTCTTCTTGGTAAACACGATAAGAGGGAGATAAATGACACAACTCGGTGGTTTTTTGTTGATTTGGACAGAATTACCGATTGGGAAAATCGGACTGACCAGGACCAAGTCTAGTCATTTTCTAAGCCTGTCGAGTCTACATGACTCTTGCCCAGGTTTAATGATATTTTGACTCGACTTGGGTGATTCGCCGGAGTCAAAACCTGATTTTCCAACTATGGTTCAAAGTTGTAAATGTTATTCTATTTTTTTTTATCAGTAAGATCAAATTTATTAGAAAGGAGACAAGGAAAAAAAACACAGGGATAAGCTTTAATGTCAACTCAGGGACAATTCCAAGAGACCAATATGAAACGGAGCACCAACAAGGCGAATCAAAATCCCAAGAAATATTTTTTCGGCTATATGGTATTTTGGTAAATTATTTGTATAAGATTTCGCTATAAACTTTTGGCGAGGGTTCAGTCTCATATCATCCATGAAGTTAAATACATTTCGAAGGAAAGTTGTTTCCATAATTCTCATAACATCAGGCTCTGGAGCCCTATCTCTACTCTCTCACTCGTACTCTGGAGCTATAAAAGCTTCCTCACTTGTCTCCTTATTTGAAAACATTAATATATAAGGGTTGAGCTGAAAACCCAGTGAGGTGAACATACTACTATACATACAAGTTTACATGTGCATAATGAACAAAACAATTGCATAGATAGCATATCATAAAGTTGCCTTTTTTTTTTTCTTATTTAGGTCAAGTCTAGCCATCGTTATTATATCATTATGATTTCCACACTTGCTGATCGCCAAAGCAACGAGGAGAATCGATCTGGAGAGAGTCTCACAGTGGCTCATCAAATGGAAGGTTTCTTGTTACTAAAGATGGTCAAAGCCAAGCCTAGTTGACAAGACATTCAAAGTGACAAACAGGCTGACAAGGAACCCAAGGTGATGGATGAAGTATCAAGGCAATCCAAGCGCAAAATCTGCAACGAGAAAGAGCATTTGAGGAGTAAGGTCATCCGAGGTCTAATCAGGCCGTTATTTAGCTTGGACAGATGAGTTGATGTATATTTTCAATCAGTCAATATTTCTGCTAGGCCAGGCAAGTCAGTGATTGTGCTCAATCAGATACAACATGCGAGCTGACTATTGTGCTCGGCCAATTGATTATTCCGGGCTTCGTTAGAGGTGGCTAATGTTGCTTTCAACTGATATATGCTATGCATCATAGTAGGCACTTTCTCGGGGCGTATATCTGCATATGCTCGATCCTGAGCTTCAAGTTGTGACTCAACGTCTGAGTCTTGCGAGGGAACTCGTCTTGCCCTTCACTTACCCTCTTGTTAAGCACCTTTCTTTGCCATAATATCTTAGTTAGAGTGTCCCATCGGGTGTGCCAAAAATTGTTTGGATTTTTTTTGGATCGCTCAAACAATTGGTCAACCGTAGGATCAATCTACCGTGATAAATAGTATTAATGAGAGTGTGGGTGTGCCAGAGTCCTCAAGCCTCAATATGTTAGAAGTTTGCACTTCTGACTTCCATCAAGCTATGCGGGTCACCCTCTTGCCTCGATTGCTCCAAGGACTTTAAAGCAAAGACCAAATTGCAATGTGTAGCAACAAAGGGTAATCACAGAACAAATGATGGTGAGATAAGAAATCGAGAACTTCTATTAATTCCTGATGTAGGTACATACAAAGAAAGTACCACTATTACAAGAAAATCACAGAAGAACTTGATAGGGAGAGAGAGAGAGAGAGAGAGAGAGAGAATGATCACAAGGATTAGGAGGGAGAAGAGAGTTACACTAAGAAAATGTAAATGCAGAAAGAAAAATAAAAGATAAGTTGTAGGTTTTGTTGATTGATCGAGAGACCCCTTCCTCTTTTGTGATTTTGGCTTTTATACTTGTGAGGATGGAGTCTGTACTACGTGTTCTCTAACTGCAACTTGTTCTGACGATTTTTAGAACCGTCTGGGGAATCACACCCCTTGGAGTGACTGCCACTTTGGAGGTGGTTAAGTTGTGGGTGCTTCACGGTTGTAATTATTCTGGCTCTATCCATGTTCTTCCTTTGGAAGATCTGCTCTTTTGACCTACCCTCCAGGTTTTAAATGTGATCAGTCTTCTTTTATTGGTCAATCGGTAATTTCTAGGGTGTAAACAGACTGAGATCACGGTCAGGCCATTGGTGGGTGGGATTACTTTGGAGAGGTAATCTCATATCTCGACAAGTCCTTTGTTAATTTCTGACCTAATTTGTTTACCGTTAAAACACCTAAGGCTTTTATTGTAAGGGTGAGACTTGCATTTATTTTGAACTATATTCATTGTAACCTATCAAGTGGGGCTTGATAGGAGATCAAGGTAGATAGCCCTTTCTTGTAAGGATATATAAGGTTGAAGCACTTATAGGCTCACCTGGACTCTAGCGAGCAATCAAAATTTTTGTAGTGTATTAGGCAATATATGAAACCCTAGTTAGGGTATTGCTTTGTGGAGGTAGGCATCTTGTCGAGCCACATATACCTTGTGTTGTGTGATTGTATTTACAAATATAGAAGTGAAAGGGATGTGTATTAATGCAAGGTGGTTGTGCTTTGTCTGGTAGACCTAACCACAATTTGGTTGAAGCTAGACAAGCACACAACTGTGTGATCGCTTCACCGTAATAGTGAAACAACTTATCTTGTAAAAATGATCGACAAGTAGCTCGATATCCGAGGTGCCAGTTAAGGTTACATTTTTGGAGAAAAAAATTTGGTGACCACTGATTCATCCCCCAGTATCTGCTTGGGAACTTCACATGAATAATCCAGAGAAGGAGTATTGAAATGCAATTAAGTGGACCTTCAAATATTTGAGTAAGATTACATATTTTAGTGTTATGTTCAATGGTAAGGGAAGTTCCACAGGGTTGGCGGGATATGTTGATTTCGACTATGCCGGTGACTTAGACAGGTGGAGCTCTGCTATAGGATATGTGTTTACATTAGCTGGTGGACTTATCTCAAGGAGCACGATGCTTCAATCCATAGTTACATGATGCACTATAGAGATAGAATATATGATGGTGGTTGAGGTTTCCAAGGAAGGATTCTGGTTGGCTAGGTTGGTTTGTGAGTTGGGGTTGGACTAAGGAGATATGTATTAACACTGTGATAGTTACACTTAAGGGTGTCAAAACCTAGCCCGAACCGTTAAGACCGACCGAAATCGACCAAAAAAACCCGAACCGAACCAATCTTTATTGGATTGGTTTTGGGCTGGGGTATTGCAAGACCGGCTGAAAACCGGATTGCACTGGACCGACCGATAACAAACCGAAAACCGAACCGAATGAACCGATAAAAAAACATAGAGTATAAGGTTATGAATAGGTGGATTGATTACCCATTGATTTCAATATTAGTGAGTAATTTTCTGGATGTAAGGGGATTTGTTACAAATCAATGAGCATGAGGTTGAAAAAAAGGAAATTGATTTGTAACCATGCTTCTTCCATTGACCTCCTTGTTTACTATACAAAATTAGTTGGTTATCCAAAGTGATTTGATAGTAGGGTTCTTTTTGTGATTTCAATATTAATTATCTTCTCAGTGATTATTCATTGATTTCAATTTTAATTACCTTCTCCTTACAATTAATGATAAATAACTATATGATTTGTAACAATGATTTCGCTACAAACTCTATTTATCCATTGATTTGAATATTAATTATCTTCTATTCTTCCCCATATAATTTATTCTTCTTTGTTTGAATTACAACATGAACTGATGAACAAATCAAACCATTTTTCTTATTTTTGGTTGTGTACTCTTTTTTTTTTCCTTGGGAAGGTGAATTGAAGTGTTTTTATTGAATCTTAATTTCCTCATTACAAATTATGAATTTAAGATTTCATTGTGGCTCAAACCCGAAAGCAAACCGATCTAAACCGGTATTAACCCGATATTGAAAACCCGAAATAAATCGAAACTGCACCGGACCAAAATTGAAGTTTCTTAGCGGTTTGGTTTTGGTCTCACCATTCCGAGACCGAAACCCAATTCAGCCCGACCGAAACCGAGCCGAACCGACTGTTTGACACCCCTGGTTACAATGCCATAAATCTTGCAAAGAATCAAGTGTTTCATGTAAGGACAAAGCATATTGATGCGAGGTTTCACAAGATTAGTGTACTTGTGTCAGAATGTAGCATTCACTCGAGAAAAATTAACACAGACAACAATCTTGTGGATATTCTCACCAAGTCGTTCGCTATAGAGAAGTTTGAGTCTTGTTTAGACTTGATCAATGTTATTCACTGTTGAAAGTGAGGGAGGCACATATGGTTGCGGGTTCATACCTTTATGGCTTTATGGAGGTACATGGATGAAGGCTTCTACAGGTTATCTTCACATAAGGTTCGATAGAATTCAAGCCATGGTGGAAATTGTTGGGATATGATGTCTATTCGTCGCTTGCATAAATGGGCTGATTCCAAAGGGCCGTTAAGAGGCTGTAGGCTTTGAGGCTTGAAGGAATCAGCTTACCTTGTGCATTTATCTTCTTTACTGGCGGGGCCTCAACGAACCGGCAGGTACATACTGGGTTTGGAGGATGATAGCCCTGAGAATTTTTTTAGAGCTATATGGGTATTTTGGTAAATTATCTGTATGGAATTTCGCAATAAATTTTTAGCGAGGGTTCTTAACTGTAACCAATCTGAGAGAGTTGTGAGAACGATTGGTTGTAACCCTATTCTCCATTGATAGAGAAGCTAATCTCATTTCACCGTGGACATAGGCAATCTTGTCGAAAAACAGAAATCTTCTTGTATGCATTGTGTGATTGTTTGTTTGTGATTTTCGTTCTTTTCTACATCGATATAGGTTAACGTTTTTCTACAAGATCCCACTGAGAGAGGGTTGGGTTAAGATTAACTTTGATATTGATCTCTCTCCTAATAGTTCAGAAGTAGGGGGGTCCTTGCTCGTGACCCTGATGACCATGTTGTTATCTATATATATTGCTGAACCAGGGTCGTCTTTTTCAATTTTATCCATTAAAGAAGTGGAATCACTTGCACTAAGAGAGCTATCATTCTGGCCAATTTCACGTTTGAGGGTGATACCCAAGTGGTAATCAATTCGATCTTATTAATGGAGGTCCTAATCATCCCTGAAGGATAAACCGTATCTTGGAGGTTTGTGCAGACAACTTGTTTTGCTTTCTTTTTAATCTTTGAGATCGCATGTGCTTCTTGATGCTGAAATTTTGGCCGCCCATCATTCAGCTCGATTTTCAGTCATGTTCTCCCTTTGATTTATATATTTACTGTTCGCTTTGATGTTAATACTTCTATCCATTTTTAAAAAAAATAGATTCTTCATCCTCCCCCCCACCGTCCTTTTCCCAAATTGCGCTTGTCTATGCCGCCACGTGGATTCCATGTCGATCCAATGCCCTGGATCAGGTCTAGCTTCTATTTCATAGTTTCATGGTTTGTGCTTCTTTGATGCTTGATTTTCCTTGCTGATGGCAATGCTGAAGGTGAGGATTTCCATAACATGTTTCTCTTGTTTCCATCAGCTTTCATCTTAAAACCAATTGGTTCAAACTGGGGTGGCCTCTTATGGCTCTTATACTTGATAGTCTGTGCATCCACAGCAGATGTGGGATAATTACATCAATAAACCTAACCATATATAATCTGGGAATGTTCGGCTATGTTTGGATGACAAGAAAAGAAGAAAAAAAATAGACATAAATCAATCATTGTCTTCTGGGCTTTGTCTTCGTGGGTGGAGCAAGACCCATCATCGATGGAGGCCCAACATACTCTCTCTGATACCATATTAAGCTTCCATCTTAAAACCAATTGGCTCAAAGTGGGGTGGCCTCTTATGGCTCTTATACTTGATAGTCGACGCACCCACAGCCAATGTGGATAATTATACACCTCAATAAGCCTAACCATATATAACCTCGGAATGTTCAGCTATGTTTGGATGACAAGAAAAGAAAAGAAAAAAAAAATACAAATCAATCATTGTGTCCTTTTTTGTTTTCTTTTTTTTTTTTTTGATCTTATTAAGTTTTTTATTTTTTCTTTGCTCTTTTTATCTTGGCTTCCAAACATAACCCAAAACCATCCAGCCCTCAGGTCATGCCTAAAAACTTGGGTTCCATTAATGAGTCCGTTGAGAGGCCAGGTGTTTTGATCGTACAAGAAGTAGAACCTTCCTACCTAGCTACGGCTGCTATGAACTGAAAAATATATAGTGTTTGCAATATTAGATGAACAATAACCTTATAAGAAAAGGAAGATCTATGATATAATTAATTGGGTCAAGAATTGCCAACTTCAATTCATGGCCCATGCATGCATTATCCGATAAAATAATATACAAGTGTACATGAGAGCGATGTTCTTGCTCATTAATTGTTTGTCGGTGAAGTACATGAGAGCTAGTTCTATTGTCAATAGTTGCTGACTCGATTGGTTGGAGGTTTGCTGGTTGAAGTGATTGCCTTCAGGAGGTCATCAGTTCGACTCTCCTGATCACATTTGTGCCATATTAAGGTACCATTTCTCTTTCCCTCCCTCTTTCGCCCTTGGTAGTTGTAGATCTATTGGCTTATCTTAGCCTTCCCTCCCCTTCTTAACTGTAGTTGGCCATGAATTTATTTAAGAGGAGTTTCAATAAATATTTTCTTTCCTTTTGAAATTTTGTTTTTAATATTTTCCCATTGTGAGGTTTCTTTATTTTTGGGAATAGCTTATAACGTGTCATTTCTTGTGTAAGATTTTTAGTCCCGCATTGGAAGTGGAAGGGAAACAAGAAAGAATGATATATGGGAATTACAAGGATAGGGTTCCTTGCAGAGAGGTATCTCTCCTCCCTCATGTCTTGGAGGTCAAAACCTTTACGTGAGTATTTGATATGGGTCAATATTCTCTGTGCTGCAGATCCAGGGCTTGCCCTGGTGGTTCACTACTCCTTTAGGAGAGCTGCGTTAGGAGCTTGATCGGTGGTTCAAGTCTCCTTAGCGACACCAAGTCCACATTTACTTGCTTTCCAAGAAGTGCCCTGATGGTCAATTTACCCTTGAATTGCACCCCAAAAAAAAATGTTCTCTATGCCACAATGAAGATTGTAACCAGACACATGGGGGAGGTATTTTTGTCATTTAGGGGGCAGTGCTGTCATTTCTCCCACCCCATGTGTCTGGGCGCACCCCCTCCCAGCACAGAGAACATTTGACCATTTGGGCGTTCCCATGATCAATAGTAATACGTACTTCTATTTATTTATAGGGAAAAGTAACGCTAACCAGTGTTGTGCCTGAGTGTGTACCTGTGCCCAGACACAACCCAGCACGAAAGGACCGGCACTGCCCTCAGACACAGCTCCGGTTAACGTTCTTTCTCCCTTATTTATATATTTTGCCTTGTGTTTATAAATTTCAAATTTCTTACTGCCTTAAATCCAAAAAATACAGCTAGTGTTCAATTAATCAATGGGGTCAGTTGCAGAAGTCCTGGATGGAGACCAGACTGGGGCAGTGATGGGGCCTAAAATCTGTACATGATAGCAGCTAGGTTCTGAAATCTGGGTATTTTATGCTTGGGGACCTAACTTGTCACCTGCAGGAGATGGGGTACTATACAGTAGTTATGTCTATAGGGATCGATCAAGCAATTTCTACTATAATGGAGTAAAACAACAACATTTGAAATCAAACCTCTTTTTACGCAAGTGGGTCTTTTATATGTAAGAGGAAAATAAAAACAGATAACACCTTACGTGTTAGAAATTGTAACTATCTATTTAAATGTATTGTCAACAAAAGGTGCCAAAACTCCCATAGCAAACTGGTTTGGGACTATTTTGATATAACTTATTCCCATGCACCAAAGACCAAACACATTACCCTTTAAGTGAAAAACATGGATTTTGTACTTTTTTCAGACTCAACCCAATTTATAATAGTTATAGGCTTATAGCATGCATGTTTACCCAGTAAAATGTCTTCTTCCTTCCTTCTCCTGGCTCTTTTAATTATCACTAGTCATGAAGAAAGACAACTTGAGGTCCCTCCAAAGAAATATCTGCTGCCAACTTTAAAGATCACCACTCAATCTAGAGGTGTGAGTTTGGCTCTGTCAGTCCGAGTTTGTCCTAGGCTCGATTTTTCAACCCTGAGGGTGGATTAGGATTGAAATTTTTAGGTCCGAGATTAGGGTTGGGCTGGGCCAGGATTGAAGTCTCAGGCTAAGCCTAGCCCTACCCAGTCTAGTCCTGTGTTAGATTATACTTTACAATTTATTGATTACTTTTTGTAATTTTTGTTTAGTATCTAATTATCTATTGATTTAATCAAAAAAAAAAACTAATTATCTAGTGAACAAAAGTATAAAGTTTTAAGATTATGCTAAGTTTTTTACCTGAAAGAAAAGTCTAATTAGTCAATTGAGTATAAAACAAATCAATACCCAATCAAATGAGACTGATCAATCAAGGCCAACCAGGCCCTAGCAAAAGGACTCAAGGTTGGGCTAGGATGAGATATCTCAGCTCGACCTAGGTCCAGGTTGGGCTTGGGTTTAGCTAAGAGGACTCAAGGTTGGGCTAGGATTTTAAAAAACCCGGCCCAATCCAGCACTGTTTCACCCCTACCACTCACCTATGCATTACCTGTAATATATCCCAGTTTATAACTAATCTTCTCTGTTTCTATTATGGGTGCATTGTGTTGTTTCTAAAGTGATGAAATGAGAAATTATAATTTTTTTTAGGGTAAAGGCTAGGTACCTCGACATTGTGCGCAGCTTTAGTCTGTCTCTCCCACCCCCTCTGGAAATGACCACCTGCTCTCCCCATCCCAACCTCTCCATTGACCACAATCGTTACCTCTAGGAAAGCCAACGGCATGCCCAACCCTCTCTTTTCTTTTGATTGTCTATTGTCTTATTCTTAAAAATTATTTAAATCACGAGTAAAAAGGGATTTTCAGGAATGATCATTCTCCCTATGAAAAACATTACTTTCATTAAAAAAAGAAATATGTTATATTAGAAGGACAATAAAAAATGAAGCAAAAGTTTTCATGTATGATTGTGGATGGTGCACGATCGTATTTGAAACCCTTTGATGGGATAAAACCCCCTTGAAATACCACAATTCACCCCCTATTTAGGAAGTTTCCGATTTTCAAAGCGGATGAAATTTTGTTCCTACTAGAGGCTGGCAGCCAAGGAAATAGGATCTAAAAGGGTATTTTAGAATACTAAAACCTAGGAGGGTATTTATGAACCCAAAGGGGAAGTGAACTATTCCATTTCCTTGGCTGCTAGCCTTGTAGCAGGAACAATATTCCTGGTACGACAACAAGTGTAGCAGCAAAAATTTTTTCCTTTCGAAGGCGGTCATACACAAAACCCTCCCCAAAAAGTACAAGTTAGATTTTTTTTATTACCAAAAAAAAAAAAAAAAACCTTAGTTACAAGTTACAACAAAATTTTCCTATCTATTAACTGACTAATTACCTTTTAACAATTTAACTTCCAATTGATGTATTTTCTGATCTTGTGTGCATATTTCCGTATAAAAGAAGACCTGCAGGTGATAAGTGAATGGTAATGAATTTTAGGGGTCCTTCCATTCGTCACTATAGAAAGTGAAGCAATTCATTTCACTTTTTTTTTATTTACCCTTACAAGTTATCTTTTTCTAAGTTGGAGAAAAGAGTAGTTTTGTCAATTCATTTTAAATAAATCATTCTAAGCAATCCCTGCTCCTTCAGCTCTTCCTCTCCCTCTCTGGCGCCCCCTCCCCTGCCCTCTTTCCTCCTACCCCGCCACTATGACTCCTGGAGCACCCTTCCCTCGCTAGTGAAGGAAATTAAGATAATCTTTTAAGAAACAGAGCACTCGACATTTGGGAGAAAATGAGATTTTAATCTTCTCCAATTCTCTAAAGTGTGCAGTGTGGCAGTTACGGGTGGAGATGTCGACACCTAACAGCTTGGACATCCTATTGTCTGAGCTCATTGACTTCGTTTTTTTTTTTTTTTTCTTCTCAAGCTCAGCACCATTGGATGTCCGAGCTGCCACGTGTCGACGACATCTCCACCCCAAACTGCCGCACTGCACAGTTTTAGGGAATTGAAAAGAATTATTTGATAAAGAGGCGGGTGGGGGGGGGGGGGGGGGGAGGGGGAAGAGAGGATTGTATTTATCATGATCGGGACCAAACCCATTAAAACTCGCCCGTCTTGAAACCTCCATTAAAGAGCCCAAATTGATTTTTTCCCTTTTATTTAAGGATCAATTTAACGTCTCTTTCTGGTTACATCAGGCATAACGTTTTCAGTTTCCCACAGATACACCAATTTAATTCTCTTCCAGATTCACACGGACAATATATGATGTCTGAACCCTATGGGGACAGAGGTTTGGTTAAAGTGGAATAACAAAAGAATATACAGATTTGCAGAGTGGGTGATTTCTTGTCCTTCCCCTCCAATAGAGATATCGGCCATGTATTCCTGCACTGAGAGGCCTATGCTAATGGGGTCGGGAAAGGTGCCGTTGGGAGACCTATACATGGATGGAGGAGGAGAGGAAGTTGCCTGAGAATGCGGGCGTGAGGAGGAGCCCACGTAGGGATTTGGTACAATCTTCTTTGTTTTAAAATTCCTATTAACTACCCTCAAAATCTTATTAAACAACATAAATAAAAAATATTGGCAAAAAAGTGACAGTGAAATAATCCACTTCACTTGTTATAGTGCTACGAAAGATTATCCTAAATTTTATTATGTCATTGACAAATAATTTGTATGATTTCTTAGAGGAAATCTCTCTCTCTCTCTCTAAACAAATTGCTTTTTCAATTCACTAAGAATGGATTCGCTGCACGTACGTTTACCTACACGTACATGTTAGAGACCAACACATGTCAAATTTACTGTAATTTATAAGATAAAGAGAGTTATTTATGGAAACAAAAGGGACAGGTGACACACGTGTAGAGGAGCTGAACTCCAATTCACCACCACCACATTAGCATCTTAATCATCATTATAATTGAAAACCATTAATTTTCGACCAAAAAATAAAAAATTGACAACCATTAATTATCATATTTGTCATCTCTTATTCTATTATTATTATCATCATCGGATAATGACACAAATTAACCAAACTCAACAGTCAACACCCTTGATCATCATCAACAACATCGTGGCAACATGTCAATATCATCACCATGAAGGGAAGGTCACGTGTTTGACCCTCCTACGCTTGGCTCCTGTGGCGTAAAGAGACCGCCTTACCCCCGCCCGAGCTCCTTGTGCGAGCAGGGGTGAGGCGATCTTTTTACGCCTCACTGCTTTCGATGCTACACGTGCAGCCTGGGCAGGGTGCTGCGTAGGATCCTTGGTGCCGTAATCTCTTTTGTAATAGTAGTAACAGTAGTAGTATAGTAGCAGTGTAATAATAAGTGTGGTCCAATAGGCCCCCTGTTGGTCCCTTGTGGGTTCTTGTCTCGCCCATGTGTAGGTCTTTGCCTGACCCTGTTTAAAGAAATTGACTACTTAAAAGAGTTATACAAATCAAAACATAGAGAATCTTTTGGGATTGGTGTGTGATTTGTGTGATTACACTTTCATCAAAAAAATAAATAAAGTCAAAACATAGAGAATCTTTATATCTGTCATTGCATTTTTGGTATATATGTCCACCGGAAGAAAAAACGGGGCTGTACCGGTTCAAAAACAGATGTTAATTTTTTAGGGGCGGTTTTTTTTCTTTTCCTCATTGGAATCCAAGCTAATGAATTGTGATGGTATAACTTTTAAAGGGATACTAATTTTACCACGGGCAAGGGATCTCTACTTGGTTTTATGGTCTCTACACAAGCATATCGGCCAATGGGGTAGCACGTCTGGGTATCTATCCAAGGGCAGAGGCGTCATTTTATGGTGCCTTATGAGAGGACGTAAGAAACACCACCAAGTAGAAATTTTTTTCCCTTTTACCACCACTAGTATGTATACATATATAGTGGTGGTAAATACGGCTGCTAAATGTACTTTTTTTTATTATTAAATTTAGTAAAGAGATAGATTTTTGTAAATGATGTTATGATTTTTTG
This sequence comes from Telopea speciosissima, assembly GCF_018873765.1. Classification (NCBI taxonomy): domain Eukaryota; kingdom Viridiplantae; phylum Streptophyta; class Magnoliopsida; order Proteales; family Proteaceae; genus Telopea; species Telopea speciosissima. The sequence continues at coordinate 48,658,956 of NC_057917.1, read as the reverse complement.
TATTGTTAATGAGAGTAGGGTTTTAGTAATCGGGTTCAGTATCGATATCGGGCTCAGCTGATATCGATTCGATCAGTCTGTATCGGTTCGGATTGGTCTTATTTTCTTTGAAAAAAATGAAGATTTTTACATTTTTACCCCTATCCGTACTGAATCATCAATATGGGATCTATCAAGAATCGATATCGATCTCCACCAATCAATACTGATACTGATATGAATTGACCAATCCCACCGATCCGATACCGATTCCTCAAACCATGAGTGGGAGGGTAGCAAAAAACTAAGGCCATATTTGTTTGACGGAGAAAAGTAAACAGATAAAAAGATGTGAGAAACTTGTACTTGTTTCCCACAAACGGCTACAAATGTGACTGTTTAGTTAGTTGGGATGGAAAATTTCCAGACAAGCTCATTAAATGCATTTATTATTGTCTGGTGAAATGACATCCCTCTTTTTTCCATCCCATTCACTTTCAAAGCCCTGCCAAATTAGTAACACTTAGGCACCATATATATTAATGGAAAAACTATTTCTTTGAGTCTATCTCTCCTCTCTTCCTATTTCCTTTATTTCTCAAAGAATCTCGCCCCATGGCCATTTCTTCTCATTTCCTTTTCTTTTTTTTTTTTATCAATCCAACCCACAACATATTGAACCCACCCTTACAAATTTCCCTCTCCAAGTAAACTGGGCCTGGGCCTGGGCCTAACAAAGTAACAATACAACCTAACCATACAAGAAGAAAGCAAAACCATCCCACCCTCACAAATTTCCCTCTCCAAGTAAACTGGGCCTGGGCCTAACAAAGTAACAATACAACCTAACCATACAAGAAGAAAGCAAAACCATCAAATCAGAGATACAATCAAAACTAGAAGCTAGGAACCACCATGAGCAGAGAAAAGGGGGCACCATCTTACACTTACAGTGTGTTCTGATTATATAGAGAGAGCATTGAATAAGGCATGCATGACTCGTGACGAGAGAGTAGTGAAAACTGAAAACTATCATTTTTGTGCAACCTGCGAATGGACCTTTTTGTCCATTTCCATGGAGACTAAAGAGGAGGTGTCGCTTTCTTGCCAGAAACCTCCAAACCAACCCCCCCCCCCACCTTATCACCACTTGGGCAGTTGGGCCCACCTTGACGACAAAACTTTCACAGATGACGAGATGTATATTACGGAAGAATCCTTGTCGTTTTTTGTTCAATATAGGAGACACTAATGGTTGCGGGGTAGGGGTAACATGGTAAATTTTGATTACGAATTCTTATCGTGTTTACTGAAAAAGAAATTCCAAAAACAATATCATTGATTCATTCTAGGTCCACGTGTCATCTCTTCTTTTTTTTTTTCGGATCTTTTCGTATCACTTCATCAAAGAACGCAAAGTTGCTGAAATCATATTCAGAAAAAATGGGAACCTCACTATGGGTTTAACTAGTACAAAATTCTGAAGTCTGAACAAGGTAAAAAATAGAGAATGGTAGAAAAATGGAAACGGAGCTATAGATTTTTTTTTAAAAATCTAAAAAAACAAAAAATAAGAAGACAGCATACTCATATAAATTGATGAATTTTCACTTGAATACCTGCATCCAATATTCAAAATAACTTTAACATCCAACATTAATACATATAAATTCCACAACTCATTATAAGTTTCATGAAAAATAATAATAATAATAATAGAATAAACATGAAATGAAAGGGATTGTAGTTTTTGCATTAGGGAATTATTTCAATATAAACAATTGATTTGATATGGTTACTTATTAATTAGGACACTTCTCACATGAAAGTAGGAGTCTTATACTCCCTTATCGGTATATACTTTATAGTCTATACACGTTAACTTCACATAGGATACACATGACATTTTTTTAGTTTCAAACAAACGGGAACGCGTTTAAAACACGAAAGATAAAAGTGTGTGTTTTTTTCCATTCGATTGAGAGGCATATGACAAAACGTGTTTAAAACGTTAAAAAAAAAAAATGGTAATGGAGTTTTAAATAGTTTTTAAAAACGTTTTTGCAAACAGTGAGCATGACCAAAAACTTTCAATACCCCTAATATGCTAAATCACCATCAGGATTTCCCAATACACTCTCTGGTTATGTGTTAGCACTGTCAGAACATTTCCTGAAATACCATTAATTATGCGAAGATGCTGACAAGGATATTTCAGATCATCCTCAGTTATGAGAAGGCGTTGTCGAGAAGATTCCCCAATATTCCCCCAATGTGATTATCTCTGGTAATGTGAAGGCACTGTCAAAATGTAGATGTATATTTAAAAACTGCCTACTATGTCCCTCATCCCGTCCACATGTCATTCCCTACATACAGAACCACATTTAACAAAAACACATTTAAAATGGTGTTCCCATTTAAACGCGTTTTGTCGTTTGTTTCTCAATTATGAGGAAAAAGGCACACGACAAGCATTTCCGTTTTAAATGTGTTTAAAACATGTTCTTATTTTTTTGCGTTTTTAAAGATCTTGGATTCGTTGAACAATTGCTTACTTAACTGATCATATCTCTCTCTACTAAACTTCAATCGACCTGATTCTTTCATCGACGTAAAGCTAACTTGAAGGGCTAGAGTTCTCATGTTATCACCCTTAACTCATGTTCAATGCACGGACTTTGAAATTAAGCTACAAACTGATGCATCTGTTGAAAAGGATTTCTAAAGCAATGACTCCCAACTCCAACGGAACATGCCTCACTCCGGAAATGTGTTGGGTGTTGGTTGTGTTAACAACAATAAACAACACCATAGCCAAGTCACATTGTTCAATAGGACTTTGGACATATTTGTTTTTATGGTGTATGAATTTAGAATTGTATTTTGGATGATATGTCTTGGAACTTATGATGGGTTTGAAATATATATGCATTAATGTTGGATGTTAAAATTGTTTTGGAACATTAAATGCAAGTATTTAGGTAATAATTCCTCAATTTTATGAATATATTGTCTCTTTTTTTTGCCATGTTTTTTTGAAATCTACACGTTTAAAACTCATACCATCCATTTCCTTTGTTTTTTTTCATTCTCTATTTTGTTATCATGTTTTTACGGTACTATTAAGAGTTTTATGTCGTTTACAACTCGTATCGTCCATTTTTGGTTTTTTTTTTTTGGCCCCCATTTTTGCTAATAATATGATGAACTATATTGGACCTGATCACTAGTAAGGGTATGTAGGCAGTCGAGCAACCTTATGCCTTGGTTTAGTCGTCCCTATATGTATATATTATATCTCCAATGTTTACCATGTTAAAATGTTCTTACATTCATCTGCTTTATTATTTTCCAGCTAGTTAATATATATATATATATATATATATATATATATATATATATATATATAGAGAGAGAGAGAGAGAGAGAGAGAGAGAGAGAGAGGAAAATGAGAGCGGGTCCTAGACCCTAATCCAGGTGACGACTCCCTAAAAGAAGGCAAAAGAAATACCACTATCCCTCTCTCTCCCGAGACAATTGAAAAGCCTTGAACGTTTGTGCGTACCAAGTAATTCATTTAGTTGGAGGATCAGAAAACTCACTCGCTAGTTTTTCAACAAAATTTATTGTTCCACAAAGAATAGTTCAGAGGATGGTGGTGTGAAACGTGAATCATTCAAATCACCGGAATCCACAAGACCCAAAGTCTTTAACTGAAGATTAAATTATGTACCAAAGGATACAAGTTCCTAGAAATACTTATTTAACTTCATCATATGAGCTAAGATCGTGGTTCCCTTAGAGATCTTGGCTAAAAACAATGGTGAAGAGGTTTTGTAACGAACAAGACGATCTTTTTGCTGAAGTCTTTTCAATGTGTTTTATCACCTCCTTCGTAGTGTCAAAGTCATCACGTAAGCTTTGCAGGCTTTTGTCTGTAGAACTAAGAATATAATAGTTCGCCAAAGCATCCTTCTCTTTGAAAGTCTCCCAGGCCTTATAATCCTCTCTATCACTAGTGTGAGGTAGGGAATGCAGTGGAAGTGAGCACAAAGTGAATATTTTATCCTCTCAGAACTAGTACAAGTTTTCGCTTCGATCCACTCGTTATAGTTGGTACGTCAATCTATTGTCATTCAACAAGGAGTTAAGGGTAGTGTTGTTTGTCATGATGGAAGAAGTAGGTCAATCTACAAACAATGTAATAGTATTTTAAAATAATATAATAACCATTGCATACTATGATAAGGAATATGTGCAACATAATTCAATGGTTCAACATATTTTTGGCATCCCTCTTAGTCAGAAATGTATATCAAAGTCTATTAAGCCCTTGACATGCACAACTTGTCCTATTGGAGTTCATTGTACATGTCCTTTGCTATCAAAATCTCATAGGAGGAAATGAGCTCTGATATACTTTGGCCACCTGAGTACCAGCTTAGCTTGTCGGAGTTCACTAAACACTCAAGTCAAGTACTAAGTTATCCCCTAGAAATAGATCATGTTTTTGGGACAATACCCACATGCAGAGGCATATATGCTCTACCCACCATGTCCGCATCTTATCATGCCAGATATGGGAGTGAGTAACTCATGACCAATCCAACCCTAGGGTTAGCTTGTCAGAGCCCCAAGAACCCTCAAGGTAGTCCCCACACCCACCATGATAGAAGGCCATGAGATCCTCATCACTTAGAGGTTCCTATATTATACTTGTATTTTATAGTCGATGGTAATGATGGAATTTAACATAAATATGCATTACAGATGTTACACTTAACATCCATACAACACATGCATCTAGCAATGCGTAGAAAGTAAACTACCTCATAAGACATTGCATAGACATATAGAAAGTAATGATATAAGTTAAACAACTAAATATATAAGGTATGGTCATGGGATTAAGCAATCATTCTCCAATGATTGAACTACATCTTGATCGATTTTTAAAATGCTTCCACTAGATGTGGCATCCTATAGCAGCATCCTCCACCTTCAAGTGCATCGCATGTACTTCTCCGAGTTACATCTCATGTATATATTTTGAGTTACATTTACTGAACTTATAAAATTAGTAAATTACAATCCCTAAGAAAACCTTGAGAAAATCAACCATCTCCATTTAGGGTTGCCAAGGGGGATACATTTATTAAATGGGGAGTGTGTGAGATGGCGGAAATGATATAATTTAAACATGCATTACATACATCACATAAATTCTCTCATGACCAACCCATGCTGGAACATAAATGTTATGTATAACATATTGTATTGAATAATAATTAACAATTAATAAATTAAGAGAAACTATTTACATCATCCAATTCTTGGAAAGCCAAAATTAGGGTTTCAAGGATACTTGCACCATTGCAACTACTTGCAATTATATATAATTAAATTTTTTTAATTAAAAATGATGTTAAACATCATACCCAAGTATTAATTTCAATTGGGGATTGAACCGGTTGACAATTGGTTTGATCCCAATTGAGATTAATGCCCAAACAAAAATCGATTTGGGTGTAACACAAATTGATTTGAGCTACCCAAACCAAAATCATTTTTTGGATCTAACCTGAAACCGATTTGGGTTTGGCCCAAATCTAAATTAAAATTTTAACAGGTAAAAAATTATTTGAGGAGCTCATGCTCTCCTTAGACATTTTTTAATTTGGGTGACGTCCAGCTCATTGAAAGATTCCCATGGATGATATTGTTTGCAGCAAAGGAGTCTAGTTGCCTTCGAGATGCGAGTTGTGTAATGCAGCGGTGGAATCTTAAAAGCATATATTTTTTAAGTGCAATTTTCTCGCCTAATATGGATGTCTTTTTTGGGATGCTTTGGTGTTGCTTGGATTGATCATCCTTCCATTTTGGAGTTCCTAACTTGGTGGAAGCGTAAAGAGAAAAGTTTGACACCGAAAGGTGTGTGGTTGGTAGGAGCTATCTTGATTCCATACAATTTATAGATGGAAAAAAATTCAAGATGGTAAGTTGGTGTTCATAGATCTCCAAATCAAATTTACAAAGTGATTGTGAGAGACATCAAGGATATAGGTCAAAATTTGTAAGGCTATGTGAAATCGATGGAGGATATTATGTGTTCTAGAAAATTTGGATTACCAATATTTTCCGTCCCACCTAGGATTATCTTTAAGTTTTTCTGGTACAATCTATATCCGAGATGGGTGAAGTTAAATGTGGATGGATGCTCCTTAGGGAACCCAGGAACGGCAGGCAGGCGCTAGTGGCATCTTTAGAGATTCCAATTCTATGGTTTTCCTGGCCTTTAATTTCAACCTTAGGCATAAAACAAACTATGAAGCTGAGTTTGTTGCTCTTATCAAGGGACTTTATAATGCTATGGAGTTAAGAGTCAATTGTCTTTGGATTGAATGTGATTCAACGGCTATGGTGATCTCCATTCAATCTACAGTGATTCCATGGTTTCTTTTGCAAGACTGGATCTTATTCAACCTTTCCTATCATCCATTGTTTGGGAAATAACACATTGTTACAGAAAAGCAAAGCCAATTGAGGATTATCTTGCCAAAGAGGCTGCGAGCAAGGAGTCTCATCTGATGTTGTGGATCTCCCTCTTCATATTAAAGAGGAAGTTTCAAAATATGCTCAATATAGACCAAAATTTTGGTTTTCATAGAAGGTGGAGAAATCCTTTCAAAGTTTTGTTTTTGTTTGTTTGATTTTCATCAAACTTCTATTTTTTTTTATTTTTTTTTTACTTTTATTTTTCCTTAATTCTTTAATACAATTGGACTTTTCTAGCAAAAAAAAGAATAATCCTAATACCATAATTCATAAAGTTAATATATTGCTCAAGAAGTTAATCCTGTTAGCTAACAAATGTATAATTAGAAACATAATATAACTCTTTATATTATGGAGTCACATTGCAATTCAATTACTTTACCACAACTCCTTTATGAAAAAGGTAAGTTGACTTTGCAATCCTATCCCAATTAATTACAACTCTTAAGTAGCTAAACTAGTTAGTAATATAATAGGATTCCTACTTTAAAAGATTAATAACAATTTCATTCCAAATATAACTCTTTATAAATAAGGAATAATTAAAGTAACAACTTAGCTATTTAACATTTATTAAGATACTAACACCTAGTTTCCTAAAAAGAGTATATCTCCATTAAAATACGTTGAAGCTTGCACAACCTTAACCATTTTTTGAGATCTTACTCACTGCCTTGATTAAAACTCAGAACAAAAAATCTATAAATCTTCAAGCCTTCTTTCCAATGCCACTAGAATTAAGTCAATTTGACACTGGATAAGTGAGATATGGTTGCTTTACTGACAGCACGCAAATGATGGACGAACAGCAGGCTACGGATTCTGTTCACCCAGCCAGAAAATTGTGGTACATATATCAAGGTCTAACTAACTACCTGGGTTGAAGCTAAAAACATGAAAGTTATAAATCTTCAAGCCTTCTTCCCAATGCCGCTGGAATCAAGTCAATATGACATTGGATGTGTGCATTATGGTCATTTTACAGACAACTCGCAGATGATGAATGAACCTTGAGCTACGACTTTGACCTTTTTCTTCGTCAATTTTGTTTTGAAGAGAGAGAGAGAGAGAGAGAGAGAGAGAGAGAGAGAGAGAGAGAGAGAGAGAGAGAGGAAACCCTAAAACCGTAATATTAATGTGTTCATCGAAGAATCCCGCTTTGATACCACTTGAAGATGGTAGTGGAAGCAAATCGCAACAATATTCATCATAAAAAAATTTTAGCCATTGATCTCGATGAACACATCCATTAATGGGGATTTGTGGTTACCTAGGACACACTAATTGCATGTTCTTCCAAAGGAATGCAACAGTCAAACACAAACTCCGTTAAATGCACACTCTCCAATGACTGAAACTCATGCTTGAAGCAGAAGAAGACTCTTTTTTTCTCTCTTCAATTCTTGTCTCTAATTTGTGTTGTGCAGTGCAACTAGGGCTTTAGACATAGTTTCTCTTTTATAGATGAGCTAAGTATGGAGATGACAATCTAATGTACAAGATCATACCAAATGGTGTGATACTAAAAAGTAGTCTTTAAAAGTTAACCTTAACTGCACTAAAGGATAACACTATAAAAGGTGTATCCTAAAAATCCCCAATGGCAGAAACTTTCATCATACTTTCTCTCTCACACTTCTATCAAGCAAGCATAAAATAAAATCACCACCATGAAACTCAATCCATTATTCATCAATACGGGAGTATCTATACAAGTGACTGGACCCAAAAGCATTTGAAATGTTTTTCAAATAATATTACTTGATAAAATAATATAATAAAATTATTTTACAAACACTTTACAAAACAACTATTGGGCTTTGGATTTTGATCAATCACAGTCCTCTCTCACTTGGATGTTCTCCCTAAACGGGCAATGGAATTCTTATTGAGTGTCACCCCTATTCACATTCATATCGTATATGCCGAGCAACTGGTATGTAGTCAGACCTGTTGGTAGACATCAATCATTGGCACACCACAAACGCACAAAACATGAATGCAACAGTAAGTGCCACTGGCATGGGAAAAATAGACTAGCAGAACTTCTTGTTGCTAAACACAACTGGTGGTGAACCATTCAAGAATTTCTATAGATGTCAATCCTCATTGGAGAAATATATAATACTACTGATACATCCAAGATTCACCGAACCAGTCAGCGGTTGCCACGTGTCACAAAGCGACCCGCTCCAGAACCAAGGAGAACCAATCGAGGGTCCCACCCGGGCGCGGCCTGCACCCAGGCGCCGGCCTCACCCAAGTGTGACCTCACACCCAGGTGCGGCCTTTCACCTAGGCGCGGCCTCACCCAGGCGCTGGCCTCACCAAGGCGTGGCCTCTCACCTAGGCGCGGCCTCACCCAGGGGCGGCCTCACCCAGGCGCCAGCCTCACCCAGGCGTGGCCTCATCCATGCGTCGGCCTCACCCAGGCACTGCCTCACCCGGGCGTCGGCCTCACCTAGGCGCGGCCTCACCTGGGCGTGGCCTAGCACCCAGGCGAGGCCTCTCACCTAGGCGCGGCCTCACCCAGGCATGGCCTCACCCAGGCATGGCCTCACACCCAGGCGCGGCATCGTGGACGTAGACGTGATGTACACAGACACCGAGGCCGCTCATCTATGACCCAATCGTGTCACTATAGACTTATGCCACCACCAGGACTCTGGGCCACCGCTTAGAGGTCACGTCACCCAGACGGATTCAAGCACCAATGACGTTATCACCACACGCGAGTATCTATCTACCAAGGATCTTGATACCACTAGGACACTCCCTCCCGCGGGGAGATGACCAATCAGGATAGAGCCCTACTACCCAGGGTCTCTATCCACTCAACGGCACACTCGCCATCAAACTGGGACTCTCCACACCGCCATACTCCACTATAAAAGGAAAGGTACACCACCCTTAGAGGGGACATCTAAACTCATATTGAATAATCACTATTCATCTATTTGCTCAGGAGATCTAACTTTAGCATCGGAGAGCCCTAGGCTGGAACCACACCGATTCTCTCTGTTGACCCCTTGGTCCACTTGCAGGTGACGGCACTCGCAGGACCGCTCGACGATTTCTTGACGCAACAAATTGGCGCCGTCTGTGGGAACGACGCTAGCCATTACAGCTACTAGCTCGCTTCCATATTCATTCAATGGCACGAAGAAAGACTACCACCACCAACAATGGAGCAAGGAATGGATCACCACCCCCAGAGTGCTCTCACCGCAGAGCCAATGACCAGGACCATGTCCCTCTGGAGGAAGAGATCCCCCTTAATGACCAGTTTGTGGTCGACGAGCCCAACAATGACGAGGCAGACAATGTGGTGGTGGAGGTGATACCTGACCCCGACGCTCCAGCCACTGTGGGTCAGATCAACGACCTGCAACGACAGATCCTCGATGAACAATGACTCTTTCGAGAGTACCTGACACAGCGTGCAACGTCTCACCGCCGAAGGACTTCGCCATCAGCAAGGGTGGAGTCCGTACCTCGACAAGAGCCGAACCCTAGGAGATCATCTCCCAGGGGAGTGGGATCAGAGAGACTTGCGCAACGGGCAACCCCCACTTCGCAGCGGGGGGAGCCTTCCCAGTGTCCCAGGAGAATAAGAGACCTCTCGCCACGGTCAGAACGTGGGAGGACGCCAACACCCAGGGCGAGGGTGCCTAGCCCGCAGAGATCGGTCCGGAGGTCTGTGTTCAACGGACGACTTGAAGAAGGTCACATACCACGATGAAGCTGGACCTACAGAGAGGAAAGCCCCTCACCTTCACGACAGGGTTCATCACGGCGTGACCATTCACCATCCCGCCAACACTCAAGGCAGGAGGGGACATCCAGGAGAGAGCGTGAACGTCCGGCTAGGCGTGAGGGACAGACATGGGACGAGGAGCTCGATCAAAGACTCCGCAACCTGGATGAGAAGCTAGAAGGGTTGAAGAAGTAGACCAAAGGCAAGACACATTCCATACCTGGACAACACCCATTCTCGACAGAGATCATGTCAGTCACGCTACCTTCCAGGTTTCGACTACCCACCTTTAAACTTTACAGTGGTACCACCGACCCTAATGACCACATCAACTACTTTAATGGCATGATGACGCTGTATGATGGGTCGGACGTGGTCTCCTATCGGGCATTCCCTGCATCCCTCAAGGGAGCAGCCACATCATGGTTCTCCAGGCTACGACCGAGATCTATAGGCTCATTCGCGGAGTTATGCGAACAGTTCATCACCCGCTTCCAGAGCAGTGTCAAGCAGAAGAAGACCACCGTCAATCTACTAAACATGGTACAGAACCCTGGGGAATCTCTCAGGGAGTACGTTAGCAGGTTCACCAAGGAGTCCCTGGAGGTTCGAGACTTGGACGACCAGACACAGCATGCAGCCCTAGCAGGAGGTATCAGGGACCTGGACCTGATCAAGGACCTGGCACGTCATGAGACCAGGACTATGAAAGAGCTCCTGGAGCGGTGCAACGAGTTTACAAATATGGCCGAGGTACTACAAGCTAGAACGAAGATAATCGAGGCTAAGCCGCAGGACAACAAGAGGTCAGCACCTGATGACCGTAAAGAAGGTAAGAGGTCGAGGATAGAGCGTAGATAAGAGAAGGGTGACCGCCCATCTGGGAGGACAGACCGTCGCCCAGAGAGAAGTGAGAGGGCAAGCACCCCTGAGTTCACGCCACTGAACACCACCAGGTCCCAGATACTCATGCAGATCCAAGATCGTGACCTACTCTATTGGCCACGGCCCATGCTAGCAGGACCAGAGAAGCAAAACCCTAACAAGTACTGTCTCTTCCACAAAGACAATGGGCATGACACAGAGGAGTGCTATCAATTGAAGAGAGAGATAGAACAACTTGTAAGAGCAGGAAGCTTGAACAAGTATGTGAAGGGGAGACGTGACAACCGCTCAGGCCAAGGAGACAGAGGTCGTGACGGAGACAGAGTGGAACCGAGACGAGAATAAAGAAGAACAGATCGAGAGAGAGACCGTCCAGAAGAGCGGAGAGATGCAACAGAACCTAGTGGCACTAAGGGACCTCCTATCCTCACCATACTTGGAGGACTGGGGCAAGAGTCCACCAGAAAAGCTAAAGCCCATACCAGGTTCGTGGGAGTGGCAAAGAAGCCAAGCAAGATAGCCAAGACCGAGGCGGTGATCTGCTGCTCGGATGAAGACTTGGAAAGACTAAACTTCCCACATGAAGATGCCCTGGTAGTACAGGTGGAGGTAGCCAACCGACCCGTACACAGGGTACTGATAAACACAGGGGCGTCTGTTGACGTACTCTCCTTGGACGCCTACTGACAGTTCGGGTACGGGGATGATCAGCTCAAACCAGAGCCCACGTACCTCCATGGATTCTCAGGTGCCACCGCCTCCATCAGAGGTACCATAAAACTACCCATCACCTTCGGGGTACACCCTCGACAAGTGACTATCATGGTGAATTTTATGGTTGTCAAGTCTGTGGTGTCCTTCAACGGCCTCCTAGGGCGACCATCTCTGACAGCCCTTAGAGGAGTCATATCGCCACTTCACCTGAAGATGAAGTTCCCCACCGAGAATGGGGTAGGCGAAGTTCGAGGAGATCAGAAGAAAGCAAGGGAGTGCTACGCCACGTTCATGAAAAAGAATAATGGTAACACCCGCGGAATGACACTCTGCCTAGAGAACATGGTCAGTAACCAGAGAGATGAATTGACAGAGAGAAGAGGAAGACCAGTAGAAGACCTTATCCCATGGCCCCTCCAAGGGCGTACAGGTTGGCTCGCTACTAAGCAAGGAACAAAAAGAAGGGCTTGGACACCTCCTCCAAGCGAACATGGATGTCTTTGCATGGTCAACCTCCGACATGCCTGGAATACCACGTTCCATAGCAGAGCACCGACTACATGTCGACCCAACCAGGAAGCCCATTCAACAGAAGCGACGTAACTTCACCCTCGACCGACAAGCAGCAATCAAGGAAGAGGTCGAGAAGTTAAGCCAGTCAGGGTTCATCAGAAAAGAGAAGTTCCCAACCTGGCTCGTAAACGTGGTTATGGTACCAAAGCCAAGTGGGAAGTGGAGGATGTGTGTCTACTACACCGACCTGAATAAGGCATGCCCAAAAGATGAGTACCCACTGCCCAGGATCGACCTACTGATCGACGCCACCGCCGGCCATGAGATGCTGAGTTTCATGGATGCCTACTTTGGGTACAACCAGATCCTCATGCATGAGGGTGATGAGCCCTACACCGCATTCCGAACGAACAAAGAGAACTACTGCTACAACGTCATGCCATTCGGGTTGAAGAATGCAGGGGCCACATACCAGAGGATGGTCAACAAGATGTTCGAGGAACAGATCGGGCGCAACATGGAGGTATATGTGGATGACATGCTCGTGAAAAGCATCCACGCCAACCAACACCTGACCAACCTAGAGGAAGCATTCACAGTACTGAGGAGGAACCAGATGAAGCTAAACCCTACAAAGTGCACCTTCGGTGTAACGTCAGTAAAATTCCTGGGGTTCATGATCTCAGTACGTGGAATAGAAGCCAACCCATCCAAGATCAAGGCCATCCAAGAGATGGCACCTCCTTTAACGGTCAGGGAAGTGTAGAGGTTGAATGGAAGGGTCGCCGCCCTTTCCAGGTTTGTGTCGCAGGTAGGTGACAAGTGCCTACCATTCTTCAAAACATTGAAGAACCTCCGAAGCCCTAAAGACTTCACATAGATAGAAGAGTGCCAGAAGGCGTTCGAAGAATTGAAGGAGTACCTAGAGAGCCCACCACTGCTTAGACGACCAGAACCTAACGAAGAATTGCAGCTCTACCTGGCCGCCACCCCTGTCGCGGTCAGCGCCATACTGCTGAAGGAAGAGGACAAAGTCCAGAGGCCCATCTACTATGTCAGTCACGTTCTGATCGATGCAGAGACCAGGTACACCAGGATCGAGAAGGTAGCCTATGCATTGGTAATCGCAGTTAGGAAGCTATGACCATACTTCCAAGCCCATACCATCATAGTCCTCACAGACCTACCTCTGAAAAAGATACCCCACAAGCCAGATGTCTCCGGACGATTGATAGCATGGGCAGTGGAGTTAAGTGAGCATGACATCAGGTTCCAACCAAGGACAGCCATCAAAGGTCAAGCCCTGGCAGATTTCATTGTAGAGTGTACCCTATTTGAGATTGAGCCAGAGATAGGGGAACCTGAGGAGAAGGATCGTGGATCGTGGGACATGTTTGTGGACGGGTTGAGTAACGCGACAGGAAGCGACGCTGGCTTCATATTGATCGGCCCCGAAGGATTTCGTATCCAATATGCTCTTCGATTCACCTTTTAAGCATCCAACAATGAAGCAGAATACGAAGCACTACTAGTTGGACTCCAGGTGGCCAAAGCCATCCAAGTCACACACCTATCCACCCGGAGCGACTCCCAGCTTGTGGTGAATAGGTGAATAGAGAGTACGAGGCAAAAGATGATAGGATGGCATCATATCTAGCACGTGTTCAAGCATTGATCGAGGGTTTTGTGAAGTTTGAGATGGTTTGAGTTCCCAGGGATGAGAATGCCGTCGCCGACACCCTATCCAGGTTAGCCAATGAGGAGCTCTAAAATTTGGCTAGTGCAGTCTATGTTGAGATCCTGCATGAGCCAACGTATAAGGAAAAGCAGGTTAACGAAATTGAGGAGGGACCTAGCTGGATGGACCCTCTACTCAACTACCTCCAGAACGATGTCTTACTAGAAGACAAGGCTGAGGCAAGGAAGATCAGGATGAGAGCTGCAAAGTACATCGTCCTAGACGGGGTACTATACAAGCGGGGGCAACATCACCACTACTCCAGTGCCTAGGACCCAAGGGGGCAGAGTACGCCCTAGCAGAAGTCCATGAGGGGATATGTGGAAGCCATATGGGGGGACGAGCCCTAGCCTACAAAATCCTCCGCCAGAGATTGTACTGGCCACGAATTCAAGAGGAGGCCATACAATATGCCAAGAATTACGAGCAATGTCAGTTGTTCGCCCCAGTACCCCATCTACCCTCCACCAAGCTGACATCAATCCTCAACCCCATACCCTTTCCCATGTGGGGGCTGAACATCTTAGGAAACTTCACCGCAGCACCGGGAAATAGAAAGTACCTGGTCGTCGCGATTGACTACTTCACCAAGTGGGTCGAAGCTAAACCCTTGGTCAAGATAACAGAGACAGAGATGGAGAAGTTCGTCCGCAATGATGTCATCTACAGGTTTGGGGTAAAACAGATCCTCGTCTAAGACAACGGCAAACAATTCAACAACCCCAAATTCCAAGCATTCTGTCACAGCTACAACATCGACTATCGGCCTGTATCGATAGCATACCCACAGGCCAATGGTCAGGTGGAGGTCACCAACAGAACACTGCTGGAAGGAGTCAAGAAAAGGCTAGAGGGAGCCAAAGGGAAATGGGTCAAAGAGCTACCAAGCATTCTGTGGGCGTACCGAACTACAGTACGGACACCCACAGGAGAGAGCCCATTCTGCCTAGCATATGACACTGAAGCATTGGCGCCAGTAGAGGTTTGCGCCATGTCCCATAGGGTTCTACACTTCAAGGAACGTACCTATATCGACGAACTATGAGCGAACCTAGACTTTATAGATGAAGTCCGTGAGAGAGCACTACTAAGGAACGTCGCCTACCAACAACGTACTGCCAGGTACTATAATGCTAGGGTTAAGGAAAGGCTATTCCACCAGGGAGATCTAGTCCTACGGAGGGTAAGTGCATCACAGCCACAAAAGGCAGGAAAGCTGTCAGCCAACTGGGAAGAACCTTACATAGTCTCCAAGCAGATACGACCAGGGACCTACCCCTTGAAGACTCCGGGGGGCAAGAAGTTAGACCGCATCTGGAACTCACTACACTTGAAGAAGTACTATCAGTAGAAGTAACAACAACGGAGTTTGGCACCACCAACAGTAGCAGTAGATGGCATTACAGTTTCAAGGATAAATTGAAAAAAAATTTGGGAATACTCGACTTCTTCTACTACTCAACCGAGGCTTTAAGCCTAAGGCGTTATGCCACCCCCGAGGCTTCATGCCTAAGGCTTTATGCTACCTCTGAGGCTTCATGCCTAAGGCTTTATGCCACCTCTGAGGCTCCATGCCTAAGGCGTTATGCTACCCTCGAGGCTTCATGCCAAAGGCTTTATGCCACCTCTGAGGCTTCATGCCTAAGGCTTTATGCCACCACTGATGGTCTATGCCTAAGGCTTTATGCCACTTCTGAGGCTTTATACCTAAGGCTTTATGCCACCACTGAGGCTCTATGCCTAAGACGTTATGCCACCCCTGAGGCTTCATGCCTAAGGCTTTATGCCACCTTTGAGGCTTCATGCCTAGGGCTTTATGCCACCACTGAGGCTCTATGCCTAAGGCATTATGCCACCCCTGAGGCTTTATGCATAAGGCTTTATGCCACCACTGAGGCTTCATGCTTAAGGCTTTATGCCACCTCTGAGGCTTCATGCCTAAAGCTTTATGTCACCACTGAGGCTCTATGCCTAAGGCGTTATGCCACCATTAAGGCTTCATGCCTAAGGCATTATGCCACCATTGAGGCTTTATGCCTAAGGCGTTATGCCACCACCGAGGCTTTATGCCCAAGGCATTATGCCACCACCGAGGCTCTATGCCTAAGGCGTTATGCCACCACTGAGGCGTTATGTCACTAAGGTCTGGGGACCACCGAGACAAGGCATCCCTATGGACCGCCAACTACATAAGATTGCATAGATCAATATCAAAGCGACAAGGATCAAATCATATCAACATCTAAAGAAAGAGTCAAGTACATACAAAAGACAAAAAGCAAGCATCACAATCCAAAAGTTATCATCCAAAAAGTCAACATCCGAAAAGAACATCTATAAAATCAGGGGGCATCTAGTGGAGGAGCAGCCTCTGATCCAGAAGGAGACATCATATCAGCCTCAGCTGGATGAGCAACACTCTCCTCTAGTAAGACCGCACCCTCCTCTGTCACCACAACATCATCCTCAAGAGAGACACGAGCAACTACAGCAGTCTCAGGTAGTAGCATAGTGACCTCGGGGAACCTTGAGAAGTCATAATCATGGGTCTTCTCCAAAACGCGAACCGCCAAGTCCGAGGAAGTCAAGACGCTAGGAATGGGAGCCAACTTACTCCTAGGGTCACCAACAGAAATAGAAGCTCTGGAGGCCCTACGACCCCTACTAGGGGTGGAATCTCCAGAAACCTCCTCCTCCCCTTCACTAGCAACAGGGGAAGGTAAAGAAGAAGAAGTATCCGTGGGGGAAGACGACCCCGAAGAAGACTCCTCAAGGGATCCAACCACGACCGCAGTCGGATCAGAGTCATTAGGTGATGACATGGACAAATAATGAAGCAGACTAGCTACTTGCTCAGAGCAACGATCTCTTAGACAAGAAGCTAGTAAGAAAAATGAAATGAAGACCACCTGCAAAGTATAAACAGCAGATCCATCACAGACAAGAAGAAGGAGAGTGGAGAAGCATGAGGGTCCATCGCACCCACGGGCGTGGCCTCCCACCCATAGGGGCGGCCACACCCGCAGGCGCGGCCCCACACCCATAGGAGTGGTCACACCCGCAGGCACCACCACACCAGCAGGCACTGCCACTCTAGGCATGGCCTCACACCAGCAGGTGCGGCCTCACGTCCATAGGTGCGGCCACACCCTCAGGTGCGGCCACCCCAGGTGCGGCCTCACACCCGCTGGCGCAGCCTCACGCCTACAAGCGCGGCCACCCTAGGCACGGCCCTGCATAAAAAAAAAAGGGTTGAACTTACCTTAGGGGGAAGGCGATCGCATGGGGGGAGCAGACACACGACAACGCGACCACACCACTGACACGATCAAGTGACAGAGACCACCAAATGCAAGGCACTCAAGCCCTCCAAGTAAGCAAGGCACTAAGTGAGCACAAGGCATGCACAGGGACCCAAAACCAAAGGAAGGAAAACCAAAAAGTTGACACTAGTCTAGGTGACCCAAGGATAAGCACATGGTGGGCACCAAAAAGAGGACAAAAGACAAAAGTGCAATGCCAAGGAGAAATTCAAGAAAAGCAAAAAGTGGGAGACAAAAAGTAAGAAAGAGAACTGATGAGGAAAAATGAGAAGTGATATATCTACAAAAAACAAAGCAAAAAAGAAGAAGGAAAAGTGTAGGAGGAAAGGTTTGAACCTCCAATCTCTCCTACCTCACTAACAGATTTACAGGCAAGCCCCACAAAGAAAGTTCATTCGCAGCGGACCCCTCACTATATAAAGGCATCTACTCTCTTGGACATCCTATCTCAAGAGAGTGGGGGGCAAATAATACATCCAAGATTCACAGAACCAGTCAGCGGCTGCCACGTGTCACAAAGCGATCCGCTCCAGAACCAAGGAGAACCAATTGGGGGTCCCACCCGGGCGCGGCCTGCACCCAGGAGCCGGCCTCACCTAGGCACGGCCTCACCCAGGCGCTGCCCTTACCCAGTCGCCGCCCTCACCCAGGCACGGTCTCACCCAGGTGCCGGCCTCACCCAGGCACCGGCCTCACCCAGGCACGGCCTCACCCAGGCGGGCCTCACCCAGGCTTGGCCTCACACCCAGGCGCGGCCTCTCACCTAGGCGCGGCCTCACCCAGGTGCCGGCCTCACCCAGGCGTGGCCTCTCACCTAGGCGCGGCCTCACCCAGGCGCGACCTCATCCAGGCACAGGCCTCACCCAGGAGCAGCCTCACCCAGGCGCCGGCCTCACCTAGGCGCAACCTTACCCAGGCGTGGCCTCACACCCAGGCGCGGCCTCACCCAGGCTTGGCCTGCACCCAGGCGTCGGCCTCACCCAGGCGTGGCCTCACACCCAGGCACGACATCATAGACGCAAACGTGATGTACACAGACACCGAAGCTGCTTATCTATGACCCAATCATGTCACTACAGACTTATGCCACCACCAGGACTCTGGGCCACCGCTTAGAGGTCACGTCACCCAGACGGATTCAAGCACCAATGACGTTATCACCACACACAAGTATCTATCTGCCAAGGATCTTGATACCACCAGGACACTCCCTCCCGCGGGGAGATGACCAATCAGGATAGAGCCCTACTATCCAGGGCCTCTATCCACTCAACGGCACACTCGCCATCAAACTAGGACTCTCCACACCGCCATACTCTACTATAAAAGGAAAGGTACACCACCCTTAGAGGGGACATCTAAACTCATATTGAATAATCACTATTCATCTATTTGCTCAGGAGATCTAACTTTGGCATCGGAGAGCCCTAGGCTGGAACCACACTGGTTCTCTCTGTTGACCCCTTGGTCCACTTGCAGGTGACGGCACTCCCAAGACCGCTCGACGATTTCTTTACGCAACAACTGCAATCCTATAACATTATGTCTAAGTTTGTCCATAATTGAGAATAAAAAAATGGTAAAGATAGGTAGTTTCACATAAAAGAACAAGGGATAATTTCTTAGATGCACTAGATAAGAACTAAAATTACAAGATAAGTAGGTTTCAAATTTGTTTTACATCAATTAGTTTTAATTTTAAAAAGATTTACTTAATCCCCATAGTTAGTTATTGGTCATGCCACCTAAGAAGAAAATAAAATCAAACTTCAAAAATTGCCCCAGCCCTCATTTCTCACTTATTTCTCACCTTTTTTTTTCTTTCAAAACCTTAATTCACATTTATGATTACTGAGTTGGAAATCTACATAATCCAAATCCACCGTTTCATTCTCAAAAAAATAACAGTTTAAATTCACAATGGGAAAAATAAGCGGGAAGAGTAAGAAATAAAAATTGAAATGGGGGAAAACAAGCGGGAAGACGCACACCACTATCTACCTTAGTGCATTTCTTCTTTTTTTCGATTGTTTTTCTCACTCTCATTAAGTTTCTTGATCAGAAATACTTCCGTTCGAGATTAATAAGAAAACCAGAGATTTCATATCTTTTATGAGGTGTTTATTGATACAGGTATGTTCGGATTCCGTAACGTTGATGGTGATCATTTCTAGGGCTTCAACTCTCTTGTTTTTTAATTTTTAGATTTTTGTTTTTTTTGTTTTTTGTTTTTGTTTTTTTTTTTTAATAATAGGAGGTCTGATTTGTACTCCAACAATTATGGAGCATTTATTGTTATCTTCTCATCCCACTACATCTCAATCTTCCCAACATAAAACAGCTTTTTTACTTTTAATATAGCACGAACTCAATTATTTAGGAGATTATCCAAATCAACAGTCTAAAACGATAAATGAGGGTTAGGGCAATTTTGAAAGTTTGATTTTATTTTCTTCTTAGGTGGCATAATCAATAACTAACTATGGGGATTAAGTAAATCTTTTTAAAATTAAACTAATGGATGTAAAACAAATTTGAAACCTACTTATCTTGTAATTTCAGTTCTTATCTAGTGCATCTAAAAAATTATCCCAAAGAACAATTATAACAAACACATAGAAAATTATAATTAATTAATTTAATATAATTAAATTGGGTTTAATGAACACATAACAAATGTCTAAATATCCAACAAATTGAACCACTAAAAATAAAAGAAAAAAAGTTAAATATATGGTGGATCATATAATTAAAATAGAACACAAGAATTGACTCATGGTTGAATTCAAATACCAACCTTACCACCCAATTGTCATAACAGCAAAATCAACCATCAAAATGGGTGAAACCATGGGCAATGGATAGAAGCTATCTACATGAGCAATGGAGATATTTTTCTTTAATATTCCAGTTGTTTCTAAGTAAATATAATGTGAAAGGACTATTTGCTTCTAAAATCAGAACAATAAGTTAGGATTTAGCTTGATAATTTTCCTTTAACACGGTTTTTACCTAGACACAAACAGAGCCTACATAACAAATGACCCGAGTTAAGTAAAAAATTAAAAACAATATAACAAAGATTTAATTGGTCAATGATTAATGTTAGCAGAACCGAGAATGGGAGAATGGCTTGAATGATCAATGAGATCAGTCAAGCTCTCTATTTATAATAATAAAAGAGATTACAAGGAGAAACTCTATGCACGACACTGTTCACGTACTGTTCACGTGAACAGTGTCACAACCCTAATTACATTTCTACCCTTGCTCATAAATACATAAATAAAGAATAAATAAAACACCCAAAAGATCAGAATACCCCCATGGTATTCTGGTGTACATATTCGAACACTCCCCCTCAAGCTGGAGTATACAAATAAGTAAAGAAGCTCCAACTTGAACTAATAAGAAAAAAAAAATGCTAACACTTCAACATTCTAACACGCCCCCTCAAGTTGGAGCACATACGGCACTAATGCCCAACTTGAACAAAATAGGGAGTAACAGAGTTGTAGCAAATTCCATTCCAGCTTGACACACAGACGGATGAATGAAGCTCCCAAATAAACTTTCAAGAACTTGAAATAATTGATCTTTAAAACCTGGGCAGACTTGATCAACAAAGTTTTCACCAATCTTCAATAGCTGTCCAGTGATGAATCTCAGAGTGTCATAGTGACGTAAAATCTTAAAGTGAAAAACTAGGACAGCAAGCAGCAGAAACAATTGAATCAACCCAACTATAAATCCTCAAATAGGCATTGTAATCCTCAAATAGGCAAGCAACAACTAAATATCTTCAATGCTCTCAATACTTCAATCTCCCCCTTATGGCAAACTCAACCCAATAACAAAGAATACCCAATGGCAATGGTGGAGAAACACTGATCTTCTATGTTTTGCACCAATGTTCCTACAAGTTCTGCGTTCTGCAATGTCTACAGGTGTATTTTACATAATCCCCCCCTTACGTGTAGTAGTACACGTGGATAAATAATGAAGATGATGTAAGAAATAGGGCAAAAGTATGATGTTCTAGAATTTTTCCAAAGGTGCTATGGGTAATTAAAAAAGAAGGAATGGCAAATTAGAGTATACCATAAACTTTCAAAGTGGTTATGGGTAAATGCCAAAGGTATGATATGGGAGATGGGTAAGTGAAAAAGGCCGTGGGATAAAGAATCATGGAGAAAAAACAATGCAACATAGCAATTTTCGACCTTCTTCAATCGATCAAACAAACTTCTTGGATGGAAACTCCTGCATGGGAGAAACACCAAACTCCAATTTATAGATCTAATAAGAAAAGAGATCTGATTTGAAGCAAGGAAAGGCTCCAATCTTCAAACAAGGAAGAACCAGTGTGCAAAACTCCAATCTATAAACTCCCATATGCTGAATAGAACTGATGAAGATATCTGGGCAGAATTGATGTAATAAGCTTCTAGAAAAACTTGGACCAGATCTGAATTAGAGAACAATGCTCGGATCAAGTTCTCAAAGTAAGCTAGATATGCGCCAATAGAAAAGTTTCACACAACTGAATATATTCGTAGTCGCAACCAATAACCATGAACACACTATTGTTATTCCAAATAAATTGATTTCCAAGGTAGTAGATTCAACTCTTCAACAATGTAAAAGAACTTTGATCTCCAATAGTAGGATACTCAGTCTCAAAACCAGGGCAGCAGTAGTCCTCATAAAGACAGTAGTAACAAATTAACCAGTCATGCTTACAGAAGCCAATCAACAGAACCAGTAAGGGATGTAGTAAAGCTCAATAGAACCAGCAAGTAGAAGACATTAACTCAACAGATCCAATAGGAATTGATGCAGCCAGTCGCAGAGGAACCAAATAAATATAGGTTGATAGTTGAAGAAATTGATCATAAGAAAGAAAACTGAATTTGTTCACAAAATACTCCAAGGATAATGCTGAAATTTGGTCGAACACTCCTCTGGTATGTATAACACTCCTCCGGTATGTATAAGACTCCCCTAACCCTAAGGAGGGTTTTGGAAACCCTGAAATTGAGATCGATATAGGGAATGGGGGCTTCAATTGCTAATGTAGACTTGCAATATATGCTGATTAGTACTGCTTGAATGGGACCTCCAATGCGAACAACCAATCTCCAGTTAGAATGAGACTTGGTCTTCAAGAGGGAGAGACACCAAAAAATTTGCAGAAAAGTAGGGCAGCAGCTATCGCAATAAATAGACCTTCTTCAAGCCATGAATTGATGAAGTAGAGTGTCTCTTTTAATGTTAGAACCACCTCTAAAGCACCGTAGCAGCTCATCCCTATCCCAAAAAATCGATTTGTGTCAGGGTTTTGGAAAACCCTGAAAAGTAGAGATCGGTTGGGTTAGGGGTCTTGAAAAAAACTTGAAAAGGTGCAATATTGAGGTCACGTGGTCCTTGTATTGGAGGAAAACAACCCACAAAAAATCAGCATCAACTGGAAGGAGGAATTCTAAAATCAATTGGAGTTAGGGTTTTGAAAAACCCTAAAAAGGTGAGATCGATTGGGTGAACCAAGCTGGAAAAGAAAAGAGACTGTAGTAGATAGAAGAGGTAGATAGGTGCTGGAAAAGAAAGCAGAGGGAGCTCCAACAATGGAGGATCAGCCTTCATGTGAGGAATCTGATCTTCAAAATTCTGGAAAGCTCCAATATCGCAGGTATGGTTTCAGTAGTATCGATTAGAATTTAGGTTATGCAAAAAAAATAGATTGGGAGGAGGGCAGCAACTAAATCATTGGATTAGGTTTTTCCTCATTAGTGCTGCCCCCTTACAAGGATGAGAAGAAGAAAAAACAGAAGAAGGAGAAGTCGAGAGAGAGAGAGAGAGAGAGAGAGAGAGAGAGAAAGGTGGGAGAAGGTGATGGAAGAAAAGAAGGTTTTTTTCAAACCTAGATCAGAGAATTGGCTCTGATGCCATGTTAGCAGAACCGAGAATGAGAGAATGGCTTGAATGATCAATGAGATCAGTCAAGCTCTCTATTTATAATAATAAAAGAGATTACAAGGGGAAACTCTATTCACGACACTGTTCACGTACTGTTCACGTGAACAGTGTCACAATCCTAATTACATTTCTACCCTTGCTCATAAATACATAAATAAAGAATAAATAAAACACCCAAAAGACCAGAATATCCTCATGGTATTCTGGTGTACATATTCCAACAATTAAGAAAGTCCAAATAAATAGGATGGGATATCAAACCTTTAGTATGGTTGGATTTGTTTTAAAAATTTTGGATTGTAATAAAATAGATGGTTTGAACTCAATTTTCTATTTTATAGATGTGATAACAATGCAAGTCAAGGATCAGTTGTTATTAAAAATGACAAAGAAGGCATTAAACCTAGTGACTTTAGCCCATGCTTACTAGCTGGTTCTTTCATAACCAAAATACAGAAAGGGTTACTTTGCTACAAAATTCACCCAAAGCTGGTACCTAATTAATTTTGTTGTTGAATTAATCAGTTCAGTTTTTCAATAAGTGGGTGCAGATATCCTAATAAATAGTTCACATGCAGTAGGTTTGTTTAATCCAGAAGACAAGAATTATGAAAAGCATTGCATTAGTCACTAACAAAGCTATCAAATTCCATTGTAATAGCAAAGATTGATGACATATTTGATATTTCTATATATGCCAAGACAAGTTTGATAAAGCAAATCAGATTGAAACTAGAAAATAGTTGATTAATCCAAAATAGCTGATTCTTAATCACATATGTTCATTCCATTCCATTTGGATTGACAATTTTCAAATTCCGAGAAAAACTATATAACAAAGAATTTTTCAAAAAAAAAAAAAAAATCTAAAAGGATAAATCATCAGGAAAAAAAATAGACTCCTTTATGGGAAGGTTGCTTGCAAATAAATGCGAAAAACCAATTAACTTCATCCTCAAAAGCATACTATTAAGGACAAGGCCGTGGGTAGAACTCATCCTCAAAAGTTCACGGTTAAAGAGAGGGTGTTCAAGTACTTATAAGTCTTCACATCGAATTATTCACATCCGATGTGAGATTATTATTTTTGTTGCTACCCAAGTTATAGGAACTCTCTTGCAACCAAAAAATTTGAATCTCAGAGGGTATGTTAGAAAATACAAAAACCTAGGAGAGTATTTGTGAACTCGAAGAAAAAATGAATTATTCCATTTCTAAAATATAATTCCACAATAATGTGCTGCATGTATGTATATATACATGCAGCAGAACCGCCAGACTTTCAACAACATTAATCCATCATTGTGAGTTGTGATATCATTATTACTTATTCAACATATGGAAACTGGTCCAGTCCCATCAACTGCCAATAAGTACTGATGGGTGAAGAAGAGATTTCTCTCTCCACCCCTACCATGGTAAAAGACAGAATCCAACACCTTCAATCAACAACCATATGTATCACAGTTGGAAAGAGGAAAAGAATTCATGAATGGCCCTAATTGACCTTCCAATTCCAACCAAGGTGGTGGTCAAGTAATTTGGATCCTCTACTGTCGAGCTGTTCGACAGGACCCTACTGTCAAGACACAGCAAGGCGAGGAATGATCGCCTTACCCCTGCCCTAGCGCCTTGCCCAAGTGGGAGTAAGGCGGTCATTTACCACCTTATTGTGTCTTGACAGTAAAGTCCTATCAGGCAGCTCGGCAGTAGAGGATCTGAATTAGTGGTCAAGTCATGTTCATCAACAGTCATAAACCAACAATAAATATTCCAACTAAAATTAATTAATGTTCTTTTCAAACCATCATCACAATTGTTTTATAGGGAGATTTTTCACTTCCACCCTCTCATTGAAAACTCCACGCATTAAAATGCAAATATTTCAAACCCAATTAGCTCATCCCTTTCCTTCCTTCCTTCCTTCTACAGAACTCCCTTTCAGCAGTCTCAATCAATGCTTTTCAATGTGTGTGTATGGAAGGACTTTCTTTCTTAATGGAAGAAGTCCACACCCCTCACAACCATTTGCCAAAAAGGACGAACGCTTTTCAGCTTTAAGGACCATGGTTCGTAATCTCGGTATGGATTGGTTGGATTGGATCCGGATCACCCAAATTCGGGCCAAATATGACACATTTGCTCATATTTTTTTGTGAAAAATCAAATTTTTTTTTTAACCTTTTTACCCTTAGCCGCACAGGTGGATAGGATCAGTTTTGGGATCTGTTCAGTCGATACTGATCCAATCTGATCAATATCGACCGATCCAATCCAAGATTACGAACCATGTTCAGGAGGTAACTTGAAATGAAAAATGGAAGAAAGATGCAAAAACCATTGATTTAACAGAACACCTTCTTCATTCACACTCTTGCCCAGATTGAATGAATGTCATGGACTCATGGGCATCTATCTCTCACTACTGTGTCACCCCCCTTAATTAATTCAGGGATTAAAGTAACAATCCACACGTTTTACTTCAAATCATTAGGGGGAATGTAGTACGATCAGATGGTCATGGTGAGGTTGTTGGCTCAAGGTTCAAGAAGAACTGAGTCAGTTCTCTCCGATTCTTATTCCGATTCCAATATGGAATTGGAACCGATGATTGGAATTAGGATAGAATGAAAAACCCTAGAAATAGGAATCAAGAAGAAAAAAAATGATTTTTAAGAATCTTTTATTTATTAAACTTTAAGGGATCTTGCAACCAGATTTACGTTCATTGAATTTCTACTATTTTACTGACTAAAAAATAAGGAAACAATGACAAAAAAAAATAGGGTAAAGTACACGTACCCCCTATAATGCACCCAATATTCTTTGTACCCCGCTAAGCGGCTCAATATTCCACGTACCACCCCTGTTTTACACCCCAAATGCCAGATAGGTCCAATCCGTTAAATACCACCGTTAGATGCCAAAATTTTGACCATTTTATCCTTTGCTCCATTTTCTTAAATCTGAAAAGACTTAATTACCCTCACTTATTTGTTGCCCTAAACTAATTGAAAATGACTATTTTACCCTTTGTTTTATTTTTATAAATGAAAAGACCTAATTGCCCTCACTTATGTATTACCCTAACCTAATTGAAAAAGACTATTTTACCCCTAAATATTTGTTCCTAAAAACCAACCCAACCTAACCGTTGCATACCCAGTGGAGAAAGAATTCAAGAAACGAAAAGCTTGGGAGGACCTACTGCTCCGACAAGGCGTCCAACTCCCTGCTCCGGTGACTTCCTTCCTTCTCCGGCTACGATCTAACCCTGCAGGTAACTCTTCTCAGCTTCTCCTTCTTCTATGCTCTTTCTTCTCTGCTCCTTCTCTGTCTCTTCTTCTGCTTTCCTTCTTCTTCTCCTTCTTCTGATTTCGCTGTTTAACCTAAAACAAGTGAGTGACTCTATCGAAGTAAAACAATCTATGTTGCAGCTAGAGATTTCCCCAGTACGTCGGCTGCAATCTTCTCCCACTGATTCTCGGAGTCCTCAGGATGAATTGCCAGGGCATTCTCGAACGCTTTCTCCTGCTCCCTACTCCACAAGGACCTACTGCCCGTCTCATCTGTGGTCATCTAGCCTTGTTCAAATCTGCCCAGAACGGTTTCATCCACAGGGAGATAGATAGCTTGAAAGGGGACACAGAATAGGAAATCTACCAAATTATGGGAAATCTACACCAGAGTCAATCCCTAAAATCATAAGTGAATGCACAGAAATTGAATTAAATCTAACAAAAGCAACTCTTTTAAGGACTCAATCTCATGAAATCCCTATAAAAACTGAAATCGTCGAAACCCAAATTCCTACTAAAAGGAAAGTGTAGACGCTGAATTTTGGCACCTTGGAAGTGTGACTCAACGATGATGATTAAAGCTCGACTGGCTTGCGTGGTGACCAAATGATAGAAAATTACCAATTTACCCTTATCCCACTTTTTGTAACCAAACTGTCCCAAGTAGAGCCCAAATCCCTAGGATAGCCTTGTTTAACCATTTTAAGCCCACATGTGAAATTTCACTCCAATCTGACACCTTTTTGTCAAAATGACTGTCTTACCCCTGGCTGGGTTCTCAGTATCTGGACAGCTCGATTTGGCCCGAAACACTTTGGATGACCTTATTTGATCATATTAAGCTTTCACGAAAAGTTTTGGCCAAATCGGATAACTTTTATGAAAATGACCGTTTTGCCCCTGGCATGGTTCTTGGTACCCGAGCCACCTGATGTGACCTGAAACCATTTGGATAACTTTATTTGGTCATATTGTGTTTACACGTAAAATTTCATGTAATTCTGATATCATTTGGACCTTGATCAGTGTGAAACACCATTTATGTGTTTTCCTCGATATCCATGTCACTTTTAGACAAAATAAGGCCATATGTACCACACGGATGGAAAATTCATGTTGGGACCTTCCCAACGATATGTGGTGCATCAAAATCGGCCACACGGATTGGGAGATATCAATGCTTGAATATGGACCCTTAAAATAGAATCTTTTGAAAAAAAAATGTTGACCGACCCAAGTCAGACCGGATTAACCCGACCAAACCAACCCGAGCCAACCCAGCCTGGCTGAGCCAGGGCCAATCCTTTGGGAGCCACACTAGGCCCACCAACCACCCCCACATGGGCTTGGCCCCATGCCCACATGCATGTGCCAGCCAAAGTCTTGGCTGCACCGGCCTAGGCTGCCCAGCAGGCCTAAGCACCCCAAAGTCATGCCTACCAGCTCCAATTGCCCACCCACCCTATCCCCAGCCATTAAGGCCCCAAGGGTCTTTGAGACATTTCCTCAAATGGATTTTCTCCTATAAATAGCAAGCCATTTGGAGAGGTAAGACATAGAGAAAATTCATGAAACAATTATCATTGTGAAGTTCGTTCTCCCCTCTGTCCATCCATACCAGAGACATTCCCATATCATGCTTCCATAGACATATAAAATTCCTCAAATACCCCTTATTCACCACTCTTGCCATTCGGGGCAAATACACTTGGAGTGGCTTTCAGTGCCTTTCAGCGATTATTCCGGACATCCAAGGATACGTAAACTGAGCCCAGACACTTCCACACTTCAAGGATAGTTTTTATATATTATTATTTATTTTTTATGTATTTCTTTTGATTTTCTTTAGTTAAAAGAGGCTGTTTGCAGTTCAAAAATCTTCCAAAATAACACAAGAGTAATAAAATTATGAAATTTTCATGGATGATGTTTACCATTATTCTTGATGTCCATTAATTTTCCAGAGCTCTAAATCATGTCTTATGTGACATTTTTACCCCTGTGAGTATTTTAGAGTTTTATGAAACCTGAAGCTGTGGGTGGGTATTTTGACAAAATCATTCAGGCCATGTTAAATATCATGTTTTCATTAGTGGGTGTGGACTTTGGTTTGATCCAATTCGGATCTGTGATGGGGATTTTGTATTTTTCTTTGTTTTCCCTTCTTTTTAGCATTTCAGAATATATTAAAAATAGTATAAATACCTATAAATTCATAAAAAATTTATGGGATACATATTTCATCAGGATTGATTTTATGGGATCATTAATCACTGACATTAATGTTTGATCATTTTCATAAGTGTTCCCTACCATGTTAGGGACGTAGATGTCATTTTTCTATTTGTTGTGAAAATCCAAGAAAATCAGAAAAAAATGTATTTCTAAGCATGAAAATCTGTTTCAAATTTTT
The DNA here is from genome assembly GCF_018873765.1 of Telopea speciosissima. Lineage (NCBI taxonomy): Eukaryota > Viridiplantae > Streptophyta > Magnoliopsida > Proteales > Proteaceae > Telopea > Telopea speciosissima. Next base: position 48,629,801 of record NC_057917.1, on the reverse strand, counting down.
TTATAATGTTTTCATATGCATACATGCCCACCATGAATCATAACCATGTGCAAAAAAGTCATTTTTTCCCTCAGGGGCATTTTGGTAATTTTCAAATGCAAGCCCATTGTGCCATCCAGTAGTCTTACTCGACATGTTTAGTAATTTCAGGATGTTTAATGACATATCAAATGCCTGAAATGACTTAAAAGTTCTTATTCTAGCATTTTTACCACTTTGCCCTTAGGGGTATTTTGATCATTTTGCGATTAAATCATGTTTAGGGTCTTGGAAAGGTTTCTATCACCTTATTTGCATGTTTTAACTTTCATAAGCATGTCTTGAGCATAATTTTTCTTTTTCATGAGTCTTTCATGCATTTTGCCTTCTAAGGGCATTTTCATAATTTTGGTCATTTTGATCCTTAAGTCATCTCGTTTATCAAACTTATCCATGATATTACCATTGCCCTAGGATCTTAATAAATTTGTACAATTGATCATTTTATTTTTTTTTATCATAGAGTTAGATTTTTTTAATTTAGGTAAAATAAATCAACTAGATTAATTAAGGCGCATAATGTACATAATCACCTAACTTATGGGTAGTAATTAGGATTAAAACATTAATTTTAATTAGTTTAATTAGGTCCATAAATTTCAACAAAGATAATCAAAACACAAAAAGTAAAATAGTTTAATTAGGTGCATAATATGTATAACACAACAGTATACAATAGAATTCGGTCTAGGAAGACCGGTCGTCGATCGAGCGGTTGCTGGGTGCCTAACACCTTCCTAGCCTGTAACTTGACACTTACCCAAAGATCTGGAGCAGACCATCCATTGAGTCATTGGAGTTAATTTAACGCCCTTCTCTGAAGGATGGACACCATTTGTGGGTCCTAGATCCTGATCTAGGTGGTGACTCCCTACACCATCAACTACAATCCCGACGCCACTCTCACACTCGGGTGCACCACGCCAAAAAAAGATCGCGGATCAATCTTCGTCCGTTGCACCTACAGAAAGATATTATTGAAACCTAAGAATCCGTCAAAATTTTCCCAAACGAATCCAAACCCTTTAAAGACGACACAAATATTTCCGATTACCGGAAAATCGGCCTCTCTGGTTGGAGGCTTGAATGATTCTAATCTGATCTCCCCCCCCCCCCCTCTGGTTGGAGGCTTGAATGATTCTAATCTGATCCACCCCCCCCAAAAAAAAAAAAAAAAAACACTTACAAATGTAACCTTGCAGAGAACTCCAAGATTTCAGCTGCTTTAAGCACGATTCAAGAAATGCCTTTCTTTCTAAGAAGTGACGGAGATTCAGGGTCTGTACTTGAAGATGAATCAAACCCACTTAGAATGTGTTTAAGAACGGATTTTTGAGCCAGAAAACGACATTCATTCACAAAATTTAAAAAATAAAGAATTAAAACGCGTTGTGGTCTTTTTGTAACCCAGAATTTAATAGGATAAATGCATTTTATCTGTGAAAACGAGAAAGCAATCTAATTGGATGAGTTCATAACTTAAAAAGAAATTTATAAAAAAAAAAAAAGAAGGAAGTGGTGGTGGTGGTGGGTATGTAAAAGAAGATGATGATTTGGGGAAGATGAGGGCATTTTGGGATTTTTAGGAACAAATATTTAGGGGTAAAATAGTCTTTTCAAATTAGGTTAGGGTAATACATAAATGAGGGCAATTAGGTCTTTTCATTTATAAAAATAAAACAAAGGGTAAAATGATCATTTTCAATTAGTTTAAGGCAACAAATAAGTGAGGGTAATTAAGTCTTTTCAGATTTAAGAAAATGGAGCAAAGGGTAAAATGGTCAAAATTTTGGCATCTAACGGTGGTAGTTAACGGATTGGACCTATATGGCATTGGGGGTGTAAAGCAAGGGTGGTACGTGGAATATTGAAGGGTGGTACATGGAATATTGAGCCGCTTAGGGTGATACGAGGAATATTGGATGCATTATAGAGGGGTACGTGTACTTTACCCAAAAAAATATGAAGATCAAACATAAAAACAAGAAATTCAAAATAAAGTTCACAAAATCATCAAGATAAAAATTCAAGAGATGCGAGAATTGTAGGGAGATCTGTTACTTAGGCTGTATTTGGTATGCATTCTTGGAATAGATTTGGATCTAGAAATCATTCTAAATCCCAATTCTTCTCTATTTTCTCACTTCAAAATACATTCTAGATCCAGAATCTATTCCGATAATGTATACTAAAAACAACCTTAGAATCAAAACTAATTTCTTTTGAGAAATGAAAAATGTAAAAGGTTTTATGCACGGTCCTGTCCCTCCTCTCACAATGGGGGTCAAAATGACAATAAACACCCCCCCCTCCCCCATATGATGCGTCAAAACTCGCTCCTGTCTCGTGCGGCTGTGCATGAAAACCCTCCCGCATAAAAAATTAGAGACCCAGACCAAATTGAGCTTATTTCAAGAATTGGTTTTTTGGGCTAATGGGCTTGAAGCCCATATGGCACTGTTTCATAACCGGTATAACCCAACTGTGGTCCTCAAGAGTTTAACGGCTTACAAATTATGACGGAAACTAAAGTAGTACAACATCTCTAGCCAAACCCGACCTGATTTTCCTCTGTGAAACGAAATGTACTGATCATGTTAATATTACACTTAATGCCCTTACCAACTCCTTTAAGACTATTGATTTTCATAATAGTCTGAAAGGAGGTATTTGGCTCCTTTCCTCCCCCCATCTGCACACTTCTGTCTTATTTTCTAATCCATCTTTTGTGGCCATCAATATTCGCGGGGATTGTGATGATAGTTGTTGCGTTATTTTCATTTACGCACCACCTCATGCTGCGGACAAATTTGTATTTTGGAATGATTTGAACTCTTTTGTCCAAACAATATCATGCAAATTCTTATTCATTGGGGATTTCAATGAAATTATTTTTCCTTCTGATAAATTTGGAGGGGCTCAGTTCTCCCTTCACCCATCTTCTTCTACCCTCTTAAACCTCATTCAGGAACATAGCTTGGAGAACATTAAACCTTGTGGATCATGTTATACATGGTCCAATAAACAAAAACCTCCCAAACTGATCAAAGAATGCCTTGATCGTGGATTGGCTTCACCATCTTGGATCCTTGATTTTCCTAACACTTCAATCAATAAACTTCCATCTGTTGGTTCTGACCATAACCCAATCGTTCTTAGTACGTCACCAACTAGGAAATCCTTTAAAAAATTGTTTCATTTTCAAGCAGCCTGGACCCATCAACCAGAATTCCTTTCTCTTTGTACCTCCAAATGGTCTCTTATGAATTTTGACAACCTCCAAACCAAACTTTCTTCCCTCAGTAGATTGCTAACTGATTGGAACAAAAATTTCTTTGGGCATATCAACTCCCTTAAATCCTCCTATTTTGAACAATTTGGCCAAATTGAGGAATCCGATCTTGATAACTGTAGTCGGGATTCACTTCAACTTTTGGCCGATAGAATTAAATGGATATCTGCCGCTGAGGAATTATTCTGGTTTCAAAAATCTAGGCATGCCTTTATTTCTGATGGGGATAGAAATATCCGATTCTACCACTCTGTCTCTAAAATCAATACAAGAAAAAGAAGGATCCCTTTCATTCTTAATAAGGTTGGGGATAGGGTTGAAGATCCCAGAGGCATGGCTCGAATCTTTGCTTCTCATTTGGAAAAAAAATTTCACTCTCAACCCTCTGGATACTAACTTTGTTGAATGCCTTTTCCCTAGGGTTATTGATACCCCAACTACTGCATCCTTAACCACATTACCCACTCCTAAAGAAATTCAACAAGCAGTATTCTCTGTTGGAGCCTACAAAGCCCCGGGTCCTGATGGGTTTCAAGCCTATTTCTACCATCAGTTTTGGGAAACTATTGGTTATGATATTGAAGCATTGTGACATCCTTCTTTTTTACTAGTTCTCTCCCAGTTGGGTGCAACCATACTCTAATTTGTATGATACCCAAAAAGGAGAATGCTTCTTTGGCTTCTAACTTTAGACCTATCAGTCTATGCAATGTGTCTTACAAAATCATAGCCAAAATTTTACCAATAAACTCCGACCCATCCTACCCTTGTTCATTTCACCTTTTCAGGTTGCCTTTATCCCTGGCAGACAAATTGTTGACAATATTGTTGTTGCCCAGGAGATTTTCATCTATCTCAACCGCGTTAAAGGAAAATGGGCTTTGCTGCCATTAAAATTGATATGTCAAAGGCCTATGATAGGGTTGAATGGAATCTTCTTAGAAATTTGTTTAGCTTTTTGGGGTTCAATGAACATTGGGTTTCTTTAACACTTTGATTTCAACTACCTCCGTTTCCTTCAAAATTGAAGGAAGTTCATTTGAATTTTTTAAACCATTTAGAGGACTAAGACAAGGTTGCCTTTTGAGTCCCTACCTTTTCCTCCTTGCAATGGAGGTCCTATCCCGGATTTTAGGTGCTTACAGAGACATTGGACTTTTTAAGGGTATCAATGTTCAAGAGAAGCCCATAGATTTCTCATCTTCTTTTTGCTGATGATACTTTTATCTTTTGCAGGGCTACTGAAGAAGATTTCTTAACCATTAAATCAATTCTGGATCTTTTCTCTGACATAACTAGCCAGGAGGTCAATTTTTTAAAAAGTGAGATCTTTTTCAGTAAAAATATGGTAGGCTAAAATAGGAAAAAATTATGCGCTCTCCTTCAAATGAAAGAAATGGCTACTAATTCCTTATATTTAGGTGCTAAACTGTGTCACTCCAGATCTAAATGTAGGGATTTAAAGTTTATTATTGATAGGGTTAGTTCTAAACTTTCTTCCTGAAAATTAAATTTTCTTTCTTATGCAGGTCAACGTGTTTTAATTCAATCTGTGCTTTCTTCTACTCCTTATCTAATGTCTTGTTTCCTTTTTCCCAAAAAAGTGTGCAGAGACTTAGATTCCATTTATAATCGATTCTGGAATAATGAACACAATGAAAAACAGAGATGTCATTTAATTGGATGGGACAAAGTCTGTCAACCTCCTAAGAGTGGAGGACTTGGAATCAGAAAATCTCTTGTGCATAATAAGGCTTTGATCCTAAAGCTAGGTTGGAGACTTATTATTGAAACTAACTCCATTTGGGCTAAAGTGTTAAAAGCCAAGTACTTTCTAAGGACTTCTATCTTTGATCCTAAAACAATTGCAAAAAGAGGCTCATGGACTTGGAATAGCATTGCTTCTGTTCTTCCTTGAAAAATATGGTGTTCCGCCAAGTGGGAAATGGCAGGTCAACCTCTTGTTGGTTTGACCCTTGGATCCTTTCATCCACAGGTAATTTCTCACACCCATCATTAGGAATTTTAATATCAATTTCAATACTGTTCAGGATTTCTCTTCTAATAATGAATGGAATCGTATTAATCTTTATTCATGCTTATCTTCTTTGGCTGTCAATAATGTCCTTAGGATCACTTTTTCAGACTCTGATGATTGTTGGAGATGTCCTCTTTCCAGAAATGGGTCGTTTTCAACAAAACTCGCAGCCATTTTCCTTTCATCTTCAATAAATCCCAAGCCCATAATTTCCAACTGGTGGAAGTTTTTAAAAAAAATTAATATTCATCCTCGATTTAAAATTTTCTTTTGGCGTGTCTTAAATGCAGGGATCCCTGTCAGAGCTTTTCTTTTGAAATGGATGCCCATCGAGCCTTCATGTGTTTTTTGTGGTTCTATCAATGAATCTATATGGCATCTTTTTCTATCATTTGATTGGGCTAAGCGTATCTGGGTTTCTGGCCCTCATGGGTTGAGAACTGAGCATCTCACAGCCCCCAATCTTACTTGCCTTTGTGCTTCAATCCTTGAAGCTCATCCATCTGATAAACCCTCTATGACTTGGGTCTTTTCTGTTTTTATTGTACCTTGCTATTTCATTTGGAATGTGAGGAACAAAGTGATTTTAGGTCATACCTTGGCTGATCCTCTGTTGGTCATTCGGGACGTGTTAAAATGGCTATCTGACATGAATATTCACCCCCCATCTAGAGGTTCATCTGAATTGGTTCATACACAAGACACACACTCTCTTTCTCTGCAAAAATTATATGCTAACGTAAAAATGGATTTCTCTGGTTTAAGTGTTGCTGGCATATATGAACCAGACCTTAAAACAACCTTTTACATTTTGAAAGATGGACTGTGCTGACAGATGCAGGTGAACTTCCAACTCATGATGCTCGGGAAGCAGAACTTTTTGGGCTCCTTAAAGGATGGAAATGCACTCAAGAAGCAAAAATTCTAATCAATCAAGTGTGGTTTTGCAATAGAGATCTTCGTGAATATTTTACCTCTACAAACTACATTAAAATACCATGGAACCTTCTCAGACCTTTCTTAGAGTTAGCGGAAGTTACTTCCAACTTCACTAGTATCCCATTCCAGACAGACACTGCCACTAGTAACTACTCAGTCACATAAAATAATTGTCTTTTAGGCTTTCTAAAATCTTTCATTCTTATCAAGAAGAAAAAAGAATGGCTCTTGGTCTTCTCTATATCCTCTTCTCCTTCTTTGTCTAGTCTGCCTTTCCATCTACTCCTTTTTACTTTCCTTTTTTGCCATGTTTCTTTATTCATGCTTTATTTTCTTCTTCAGGCCCCGAGCTAGGGTGGTGGCGTTAATACGCTCTGGAGGATGTAGGATGGGACGTGCCTCATTTATGGTTTCTCCACTCCTTTACGTATTACTCTCCTTCCCCCGCCTTCTTCGCTTCCCATTCTTGAACCCTTCCCTTTTACTCTTTCTTTCTGTTCTCTGTTTCCTTTTCTTCCCCTCGCTTTCCTTGCATGTTTCCTTTCTCTTCTTGTCTTTCTTTGTTTTTCGTCCTTTTGTTCTGATCTGTCTGGTTTGTTTTGGCGCTTTCTAGTGGGTTTGGTCAAGTACGATGTCTGGTGCTTCCTTTTCCCTCCGTCACGGTCTTGCTTCTGGTGGATCTTGTAGGGTCTCTTCTCGCAGAGTGTCTGGTGGTATTTCTTCTTCCTCTAGACATTTGCCATCGGCGGTGTGGCGTGTCTCCTCTTCACTGCTTGCGGGTCAGTCTAGTGATACTATGGCGCGACCACTTTTTGCGTCTAAACTCCTCTATGGGTTTATGCTGGGATACCCTAGGCCTTCATAGGATGCTTTGTGCTCTAAATTAGTTGATATTTGGCAGTCTATGGGAGCGGTTTATCTTTGCTGTTACGAGCGGGGTGGGTTTATGGTGGAGCTCAATACAAGTTTGGAACGTGATCGTGTCTGGGCTCTTGGTCCATTGTGGTGTGGCCGTTCTCTGATCAATTTGGTTGAGCATGCGCTGGATGATGATCGTTTTGCTTATGAAATGAAGTTTTTCCCTATATGGGTCCAGCTTCATCATGTACCGGCGGAGGTCTGCTCTTTTGATGCGGTGAAGCAGGCTGTGTCTTGTATTGGTAAACTCTTAGACCTTCATATCTTTGACCGTGATGAGGAGTCACCTACGGTGGTGCATGCAAAGGTCTTGTTCAGGATCAAGCAACAAGTGTGCTTGCATTCTACTATTCATCACAGTTCTGGCTAGTCTTTGCCAGTGTCCTTTAAATATGAAGCTTTTAAGATATGCTTTCGATGTGGAAGCTTCTTTCACGTTGTTGGCTTCTGCTCTTTTGTTCAACCTCTGGCTGGCCACCATTTGCCTTGGGGAAGCTTTGACAGGGCTCTTACAATTCCTCTTTTTATTAACTCAACTATTGCTCACCCCTCGACTGTGATGGATGTTGCGATGATGGACCCCGATATTACGTCTTCTGACGAGTTTGGTGTGTCCCCTAGTCCGGTCACTTCTGTTTCTATGGATGTTGATGACCATGTGCTGCTTTCGCTGCCTGTGATTGCACCCCCTTCTAAGTTGGTTGTGCCTCCCTAGGACGAAGGATACTCCTGTGGAGGTTGTCTGTGATGGTCCTGCTGTGTCGGCTGATGTTTCTTCTGCTATCGACGTTCCTAGTGGCCCTCTGGTTGTGGAAGCCTGCTTTGGTCTGAAGGAGCTCCGTCCTTCAAGTGAGGATAACTTTATCTCGTCTCTGTTTGTTGATCTCCAGCCTATTCCGCTATCTGGGGATTTTTTTGCTGATACAGTGTCGGTGGAAGCTTTGATTGGCCCTACTGATAGTCCTCTTCGTGGTGCTGCTAATGGTGGTTCTCTCAAGCCTGATCTTCCTGCTACTCCCTGCCCTGCCAGTTCGCGTTCGGATGGTGGGAAGCATGTGTTTTTTGGTTCTTCGGTTGTCTCTCCTCCTTCTAAAAAGCGCAAGTTCATACCTGTGGATGTTCCCCCTCACCTTTCGTCGGCCTTCACCTCGGTGAAGGATTTCTTTGAGTCTTCCCTCGCCAATGTTTCTGATCTTGATGGTCTACTCTCCCTATTGAAGGAGTGGATGAATGATCTGCCGCATGGATCTCTGCCTCCTGATGATGTACGTTCCCTCTCTAGCACGTCCTTGAGTTCAGACCCTGGAGTGTTGCGACCGCCACGAATCCTGAGCTTAGTACACTTTTTCTTGTTACACTCTCAATCGTTTCATTTCTATTCAGTTTTGCTTACTTTCTGTTATTGTGTCTCTATTACTCTTTGCCTGCTTAATTCGAGGTATTTGGCCCAGTCTTTTACCCATCGTAGGCACTTTTAGGTGTGTTTTTGCTGTTTGTTGCCCTTCTGCAATTTTCTTGTATGTGTTTGTTGGTTCTACGTTGCTATCTTTTTGCTTGGTTTTTACGTGCCTTATTCGTGGTATTAACAACTCTTATTCTAAGAATTGTGTAGGTTTACATGCTAAAGATATAAATCCTGATCTTTTATTTTTGTGTGAGACCAAATGCCATGATCATGCTGCTCTTCGCATTCCCAGGTTGTCTAAATTCTATACTTTGATTACTTTTGCTAATTGTCCTGTCATGACTAGAGGGAAATGTGGTTATTGTTTGTTTGCTAAAACCTCTCTTGTAATCTTGCATACTGTCTCGGAGCCGCTTTTTTGTGGTGTTAAGGTGTTAACCAAGGATGTGGGACCCTTTTGGTGTATCTTTATTTATGCCCCCCCCCCCATCCTCATTTGTGCATGGATTTTTGGCCTGCTCTGGGGCATTTCTTACTCCAGTTGGATGATCCCTTTTGTGTGATTGGGGATTTCAATGAAGTGCTTGATCAGTCTGAGAAATTGGGTGGTAATACCTTCAACTTTTCTCCTTCTTCTCGGTTATTGGTTGATTTGATTCATTTATGTAACCTCGAAGCAGTTAAACTCTGTGGTTCACCATTTACCTGGTCAAACTGTTGTAGACCTCCTAATTTAATTAAGGAATGCTTGGATAATGCCTTTTGCTCCCCCTCTTGGTTTCATCTCTTTCCTTTATCTTCCCTGAAGAAGGGCCCCTCTTTATGCTCTGACCATAATTCCATTACTTTCAACATTTCCCCCCATCCATTCCTCTTTTAAGAAAATTTTTCACTTTCAATTAGCCTGGACTCATCACCCTGATTTTAATTGTTTTGTTGATGAGTTTTGGAAGAAACATTCACCTGACCCCTTCCATTGTCGATTGACTTCTTTCTCTAATCTCTTAAAACGATGGAATAGAGATGTTTTTGGACACATTGATCTTCTAAAACAAAGGCTTGTTCACGAGTGTGGGTTATTGGAGGATCAATCTCCTTTTTGTAAGGATGATCTCATGCTGTGCTCTAGCAAGTTGAAATGGGTTCTGGAGGTTGAGGAATCTTTTTGGCTTCAGAAATCGAGACAGGATTACATTTTTTCGAGTGATAGAATTACTAAATTTTTCCATTGCATGGCTAAGCTTAATTTAAGACGACAGAAAATTGATTATCTAATTTTGGATAATGGTGATAAGCTTTCTACCCCTAAGGATATTGCTTTTGCATTTGCTGATCACTTTCAAACTGTGTTCACTACTTCCACTCCGTTGGATTCCAGTTTTATTGCGTGTCTTTTTCCCCCCTGTGTGGGGATTCCTACTGATGGCTCTCTATGTGCCCCCCCTTCTGAGGATGAACTCAAGAATGTGATTTTCTCTTTTGGTCCCCTGAAGGTCCCTGGGGTGAATGGTTTCCAGGCATGCTTCTTTCAAAAGTTTTGGGATTTTCTTCATGAGCCTCTCTTCTCTTTTATCTGTAATTGTTTTTCATCCCTTTCTATCCCTGCCTCCATCAATCATACTCTATTATGTCTTATACCCAAGTCCCCTTCGGCCTCTTCTGTTAAGGATTTCAGACCAATCAGTTTGTGTACTGTTCTGTATAAATTTATTGCCAAAATTATTGCTAATCGTCTAAAACCTTACCTTCCTTCCATCATTTCACCATTCCAAGGTGCTTTTGTTGCTGGCAGACAAATCTCAGATAATATTATTATCTCTCATGAGATTTTTCATTTCTTAAATCATAAGAAAGGTAAGTTGGGTTGGGTGGCTATTAAGATTGACATGGCTAAGGCCTATGACCGCATGGAGTGGTCTTTTATCACTTCTCTGTTTAACTTCTTGGGCTTTGATCAGCGGTGGTGTTCTTTTATTGGCCACCTTCTTTCTTCCACAACTTTTTCCATCAAACTTGATGGCACACCTTTTGGTTTTTTTAAGGGCTCTCGGGGGATGAGGCAAGGCTGCCCGTTAAGTTCTTACTTGTTTATTCTTGGTATGGATGCCTTGTCCCGTCTCATTGTTGCCTATAGGGAGCTTAACCTTTTTAAGGGCATCATGATTGCTAGAGGAGCCCCTGAAATTACTCATCTACTGTTTGCTGACGACATCTTTCTATTTTGCAGAGCTACCTCTGAAGATTTGCTTACTATTAAGGCTATTCTAGACCTTTTTTCCAATCTGTCAGGCCAAGAAATTAATTTGGTTAAGAGTGGTATGCATTTTAGTGCTAATGTTTCCATGGCCGATAGAACCCGCTTAAGCAGGATCCTTGGAATCTCTTAAATGAAGCAGGATTCTTCTTACTTGGGAACCAAGCTCTTCTCTCAGAGGTCTAAGGTTAAACACCTTGGCCCTCTGGTGCAACGAATTAAGTCTAGACTGAACTCTTGGAAATCTAATCATTTGTCTTTTGCAAGACGTTCAGTTTTAATTAAGTCTGTTTTAGGTTCTCTTCCTGCTTATCTTATGAGTTGCTTTTATTTTCCTACTTCTATTTGTAAACAAATTGACTCTGTTAGTTATAATTTTTGGTGTGGTGGCAATGACTCTTGCAGGAAGAATAGATTGATTTCCTGGAAATCTGTGTTCTCCTTGTCATTTGGGGGGTTTGGGCTTTAGGTTGGCTAGAATCCATAACCAGTCTTTGCTGCTTAAGTTGGATTGGAGACTTCTCTCTGAACCTCAGTCGATCTGGGCTAGACTTTTAAAGGCCAAGTATTACCCCAAAACTTCTCTCTTTGATCCTTCTACCCTGCGAAGGAGGGGATCTTGGTGTTGGAATAGTATTGCTAAGATCATCAAGCCCCTTCAATCTTTTAGTTTTAGAAGGATTGGGAATGGTAAGGATACCTACTTTTGGACTGACCCTTGGATTCCTTCAATCCCCTCCTTTACCATTAAGCCTGGATACTCCCAAAGAATGTACCCTGAGAAGTGTGACTTGTTTCTCAATGACCTCAGATGGAAGGAGAACCTCCTTTTTAATATTGTTCCCTCTCTCTTGCATCACATATTATTTGTCAACTGTTCTGACATGACGGACTCTTGGTGGTGTACTTTAACTAAGGATGGCCGCTTTAAGACTAAAGCTGCTGCTTCTTCTCTTTTGTGTAACTCTATAACTGATTTTGCTTCTATAGCATGGTGGAAATTTTTTTGGAAACTCAGACATCATCTTAAGTTTAAAATTTTCTTTTGACGTGTATTACATGTAGGGATTCCGGTTAAGGATTATATTTCGAATTGGATTCAGATCGATCCCACTTGTGCTCTCTGTAGCACTCATATCTTCCTCTCTTGTGACTGGGTTAAACACATCTGGGTAGCTGGTCCTTTGGGTTTGAAGATTGAACTCATTTCGGCCCCCTCTATTAAACATTTCTGTATCTTTGTGTTGCTTGGCCGCTTGATAAGGGCTCCCTGATTTGTTTTTTTTCTGTTTTTATTGTTACTTGCTATTTTCTTTGGCAGACTCGAAACATTTATGTATTTCATTCTGGTGGTCCCAATCTTGGTTTGCTTCTGCGAAAGATTAGCCAATGGCTCTGGGACATGAACATTTACCCCCCCTCTCTATAAAATGGATATTGTTTCTCCTGAATCGGATGATACTAACTCCTTTTCTTCTATTCCTTGTTTTGATTTACCTACTTTAGCTTTCCTTGTTTTGTCATGCGCAGGGTTCGATTCCAAAGATCTAGGTAAACCTGGATGGGCTTTTGGTTTTTTGATACATGGAAATTTTTGTTTTCTGTCTGCTGGGCGATGTAAAAACAATCATTTTTTGGAACCTGAGTTGACTGCCATTCTCAATGGTCTTGAGTCTGCTGCCGTGAGAGGTTTGAAGCTGAAAGAAGTTTGGTGCTCTAATAAGGTGCAACCTGGACTTCTTCCAACTCCATCCCTTTCCTCTTGGCCTTACGAAGTCCTGCCCTATTTTTTGAAGATTTTGGATCGAACAAGTGGTGTCGTCTTTAAAGACCTGGCTAACCCATCTATTATCTCTTGGTTTAAATCTTGTGTTAAATATGCCTCCCCTACCCCCTTGTGCATGGATTGTACAAACTCTAACCTTTAACTTTAATGAAATTTTCTATTTCACCCAAAAAAAAAAACCTTCACTAGTATCCCTTTCACCTTGTTTGATTATCAACACTATATCAAACCTAACCTTATGTAATGTTGTTCAGTTTCTTTAATAATATTTCTTTTTTCCCATAAAACAAAAACAAAAAAAAAACATCTCTAGCCATGTTAATCGTGTGTCAAAAGGAATGCGTTCAGTCGGATGGAAAAATTAAAAAAAAAAAATCCCATGGATTTGAGTTAAGACCCAACAATCATCACTTGTCTCCTGATCTAATTGCAGAGAGTGTTGCTCCCTCATATCTAATCCACTTTAGATCTCTCATGAAATGCTGCCCTGCAGATTCCTTAGACTCTTGAGAGTGGAGGCATTCGGGGACCAAAAGTTTGAAGTTTGATCAATCACAGCGGGGGCAAAATCTAAGGGCTATGAGGCCTGAAAAGAAAAAGGAGGGTTTGAAAGAGGCAGGCTCATTGTAAGTAAGATATTAATCTGCATATGATACAAGAATCCTGATTTCTAATACAAATCATCTGTAGGAGTTTTTTTTTTTGGTTATGTATCTGTAGTTGTGTAGATTCTCTACATGGCTTTTTTAACATAGCTTATCTATAACATGGTTCAAATTTGAATATGGTAGGGGATTAGTTAGACTTGTGTGTGTGGGTGGGTGTGGGGAGGGGGGGGGTGTTTGGTGTTATTGAGAGGCAATTTTATCTCTTTCTGTCATCTCAACAACCAGATCAGTGTTGAAAACAGCTATCAGGTTGACAGAAAAATGATCTGATCATGAATTAATGCTGTCAATTGCAAGACCTGAATAGCCCTAAACAAAATCCATCTCATATATTTCTTCTTCACCATTTTCTGATAACAGTAATAGGATCATCTAGAAATTTAAAACCCCAGAGCTAAATAATTCTCCCACATTACAGTAATTGAAACACGGAGTAATCATGTTTAAGCTGATCAGCATACCACCCAAAGAGCAACTATGACAGTTTTGATACAGTAACATACAAATCCACATCCATTTCTCTACAGCAGTTGTTCAGCTGTAAATAAAGACAACTGAGAGAAGTTGCAATCCTAACAGGCTTCTGATTGAAATGCCTCATTAAATGGATCCTGAACTTAATTACCACAAGGAAATGGTGTGAGTTAAGAATTATATCTTAAGTGGCTAACCTGGTTTCTAGCAGTTTCTAGCATAAATACTTGTCTGTCCTAGTTTCAAGCCAAGTTTTCCCTAGTTTCGATGGGCATATGTGTCGAAACCACTGAACTATGGTTGAAACCATCGAAACCAGGTCGAATCCAAGGATTTTATAAGATCCCCCTTCAACTCGTGTTGAAAACCTACTAAACCGAATTAACTCGATGGTTTCGATAGGTTTCAGTCGAGTTTTTCTTCCATGAGTGAGAATATTGTAGGATTCTACCACAATGTAGTGAGTTGGTAAACAGGGATGAGATTTTTACTTTTCCCATGAAAGTCTTCCATTTTTTGTGGGCCTTTGGAATAACACAGGGGTGGGATTTTCAAGTGGCATATCAACAGACAAAACATTTACTGTTGTTCTTCAGCTTTTGTAAGTTCATCACCCCAAGTTAAACAAACAAGGTTGGAGTGAAATTGATTTTTTTCTTTTTAATTCCATATTTTTTAAGGAGGGTTTTTTTTTTATACGAAAAGAAAATATATTAGAAGGCAAAAGGAAATGGTTGCAAACCTCTTTAACATATTCAAAACACACCTTCCAAAGTCTAAAACTTGTAGACTACATGTGTTAGAAAAAAGAAGGGCAATAGTTGATAATGTACATAAACACTACGAATAACTATGTCCAAGAAATTTACGAAAAGACAGATCACTAAGAATAACCAACCAATAGTCACTACGAATAATCAACAAATACACCTTAATTTGATGTAAGCTGCCATCCCCTTTAGAAATATAAAAACCAGGGACAGATTTTTGCTTGATAGAAAGTTATACACGTAAAGAACTTACAGCGGATACATGGGGGCTTGCCTATAAAGTATGAATCTCAACTCTTATCTGTTACTATGTTACAGTCATGATCTATACCACCAACATTACGCTCCAAAATCCTTTCTTATTCATCCATGCCGGTAGGTTAATCCAAACTATGCAAAGCCGACAACAAAAGAATGCTACTTTCAGATGATACAAGTAAAGCTACCAAAAAAATAGGGGACCATCCAGATAACTCTAATGGTTTCCAATGGTTACAAGTTTACACGAATCGTATATGTGATTTTATGCATCTGTGACTCTCCTGTAGAAAAGAACATAAGCAGCTGATGTCTTTATCTTGTCCTCACTAACAGGGAAAACATGGCTGTCGTCAAAATCATACCACTGATTGCCCCCATGCTACATAAGAAAAAGATAACAAAGTTAGTACATTCAGATGAACACACATTAAAGAAGACTTTATTTTTGGTAGGCATTAAAGAAGACTTCAATAGATATCATAACCATACCAAGGAAAAAGGTGAAGTATGATGACCAAAATCTTAGCCGTCCAATTTCTGACATATCCTCACTTTGAGAATGGAAATGGAAAAAACCTTGTGACAACACAAAACCAACATGATAAAACAAGAAAAGGTAGAAACACTACTCACATGGACAAATGCGGTATAATGACCACCTCCCATGCCCCCATAATGATTACTAATTGCATATAGCATGTAGCGCTTGGACAACTGGCTGTTATTGTGAGCAATGTAGGTAGACAAGTCAAGGTCATGAATGGGGAAGTTGACAAATGTCTCAAGTTTGTTCTTCATGAACCGGCTGTATGAGAACCTCTTTAGATGAATAACAAGAATCTCTGGCAGTCTCCAGAGATCTAGTTTCTTGCTTGCTTGCTGATGCTTCTTGCAGCCAGGGCAGTACCTAAAGTTTAGAGCATAAATCTTATCAAAAACATACATGCCAGACCACAGATGTTTGAAGAAGAGACAGAACAAAAACCTGCTGGTGCATGAAATACTGAATTATTTATGTAAGATTCACTGTCATATTCATCCTTTGATTAAAAGATAGCAACAGGACCTGCTAGGTATCATGGAACGGAAAGCTAGCCAATAAAAGAACAATCCATCTATGCAAAACAAATTGGATGTCTAATGGTGAACCAAAAAGAAACAGGAAGTAAAAATGAAAAGGAAATCATTATGAAATCCAGAACTCAGAAGTATATCCAATTCGTGATAGTATATAGGAGTGATTGATATGTGCTCATCACATGGGAAAAGGCAATATCTGCACCATCAAGAAGCACACATGTGCCTCTAAAAAGAAGACAGTAAGACAAAAAGAGCATCAATCATTTGAAAGAGAAAATATTACACAGCATAGACGGTTAAAGCACTTCAAGAACACAACAATGAAAGAGGATTCTTGCAACGAAACATGAACATTTGAAACAAGTTAAATGAGAATAAAGATGATGACAAACATGAGCAATAAAATTTTCAAATGACTTGAACAAGTTGTGGTTGACAGAACAAGCAATACACACTCACCACATATCTTCTGGTCCTAAAGGCTCCTCCTTCAGAAATGCCTCAAGGCATGCATATAGAGAAATGGATTCCGGAGGCCTTCTCATAATAAAGCTGGACTTGAAGACCTCGGGTAATGAACTGAGAAGGCATGTATCGTAGAACTCAATCTTGTCATTAGGCCAAGACACAAGCACAAAAAACCACTTAGACGACCTTGTTATCGGCACTGGCTCATTCATTTCTATCTTGGAGTCCTTTACTTTACACTTCCCATCTGTCAGATAGAACTGAAATTCAGTATCAGAAAGCGGTCCATCCCCCATTTCATCAGCTGGATTTCCACCACTACCAAGGCTTGTCACATCCTCCATCTCAGTAACTTCGTCTTTTGCATTGTTTTCACTATCACCAACAGCATCTAAGCCACCTTCATTGCGTATTAGAAATGGGTTCAGCAATTTCAGGAAAAGTTCACGGATATCTGATCCATTAACAACATCACAGAGCCTTGATACAAGAGGAATGCCAAACGACTTCATACAATTGGTCGCCTTCCCATAGATGTACTGCCTGACAATATAAATGTTCCCAACTTCCCATCAGAAAGTTCCAAGCGAATAAAGGGATACGATATATGCAACGATTGAATCAACTGAATCACTCAGATGGACACAAAATATAAATTATTTTAGCAGGGAAATAAACCATTGTTATAGTGCACATAACTACATACAGAGATGGTCAAGTACCTAATAAATAAGGGTGTCAATTAGAACCATAACCGAAATCCGTTTAAAACCGAACAGAATTGGACCGAAAAAAATTGGTTGGTTTTGGTTTTGGAAATTGAAATTTCATACGGTTTGGTTCAGTTTCGCTTTTAGTCTAAAAATGTCAGTTTGAACCAAACCAAACCGAATCTAAAATAATCAGTACCTTCCTTTTCTCCCATGGGTTAGAATGCTGTGAATAAGTGTTGACTCACTACCTAACTCCAAAGATTGTGTCCTCAAAGCATCCATGTTGGTAGAAAAATATCCAATGTTTTTGGGGGCTGAAGTTGAGACAAAATTGGAAATTTTGGGACTTGTTCAAGAATTGGTAAGAAATTTAGCAATAATCAAGTCTAGGCAAGAAGGGAATATTGGGTTTCTTGGAGATTTGGCCAAGGAGGGTCAACAGAATTTGGGATACCACATCTTTCATCACTATCAGTCTTATTCCAGTCAAAAAAGTAAGATTTATTGGGGTTTATGGGCTGTTGTAATTGAAAGAACAAATGGAAGGCTCTTGAGAAATGAAAATGGAGGTTGGGAGAATATGATGGTACAAACAACAATAAGATTTGGGGGTGTTGAGGATTAGGGGTATTTTAGTCTTACACCTTTGGGTTTTGGGTTTTTATGTGTTTTTTGTATTTTCTTGTCCTTAGTTGTAAGGCTGCTATATGTAAGGGGTTTTACATTCTTTTTCCTATTAGTTCAATATATATTTGAGAGGAGGCCTGCGATAGGTATTAGAGCTTTTCTATCACAAGCTGCCTTCTCCCTTCTTCCATCGGCAGTTTGTGCCTTCTCTTCTCTTCTTCTACTCTTTCTTTCTTTCTTCTCTCTTCTACTGATTAGTTAGGTTCTGGTTGGTAACATGGTATCAGAGCCATACTAATCAGTAGAAGAGTTCTTCCAATCATCTTCTGCTGATTTTCCTTTTCGGTTTCCAGTTTTTTGAGGTGTGCAGCCACCGTTGCTGCTGTTACTGTTCTGATGGATTGTAGACTCCTTATTGGTGGATGAAGTATTAATTTAATCCTCTTTGGTTCTTCTCTGTTCCTGTTGCTGCTATGAAGATTTATGTTTGAAGCATCGAGGGACTCTTCTTCTCTTGAGATCGATTTTTTTTGGTTCTCTGTTTTTCGATAGTTGCTGTTGCTATGTGGGATGTTGCCAGTATGCTCGATGGTTGCTTCTGGTTCTAGTGCTTCTACAGGTGTTTCTTCATGATTGATTAATGGTGGTTTGAGATCAGGTAAGATTCCTGTTCTGCTTCCCAAGTTTAGGGAAATCGATTATTGTCAGGTTTTTTTTTTTTTTTAAACCTGTGATCGATTTATTTTTGTGGTGAAAATCGATGGTTGCTGCTTGGGGTTGGTTTGTGTAAGTCTTTGCTACTGTTGTTACAACCTTTCTGTCCCAGAATTGATGGTATTTTTTTTCCTGAGGATCATCGGTTGCTGATTTGATAGTGTTCTTGCTACCTATTGCTATTCTTCTCGATTTGGATCCCTTCAATACTGCGATCAAATCGATTGGGTTGGTGTTGGGATTTTTTTGGGTGATTATTGGAAGCTATTATTGCTTTCTTGCTGCTGTTTTGATACTGTTACCATGACTGGGGACAAACTTTCAACTGTAGCGACCTCTGCAACTACTCCTTCAACCGAAACTATGAATGTTACTATTACCTCCATCAAGCTCAAGGGCAGGTCCAATTATTTGTTGTGGGCTCAGGCTGTGAGGGTGTATATCATGGCCAAAAAGAAGCTCAAATATATTACCATTGATCCTCCTCCCTCTGATTCTCGTGATTATGAGGATTGGATGCAAGAAAATGCAGTTACTTTGATATGGTTGTGGAACAACGCGGAACCTGATATTGCTGTAAATGTGATATTTCACACTACTGCCAAGGGTGTCTGGGATGATCTGAAGCATAGTTGTCATGGCGTCGCCACGGCGCCGCCATGGCGTCCTAGCGCTGGAGGAAGGTTGCATGGCGACCTACGCCATGGCGTCCTAATGTAGCCTAGGTGAAATAAATCTCACTTAGGACCAGGTTCTGTCTTAGGGTTGGCCGAATGGACAGATTAGGGTTACTAGGGCAGAAGTTAGGGTTAGGAATGGGAGATTGAGTTAGGGTTTATTGGATAATGGTCTGCAGGTTTAGGGTTGTTGGGTGTAATGGAGAAGAGAGGAAATTAGGGTTTAGTTGTTGAGATGAAGGCTGCAGGTTAGGTCGAGTGGAAGGTCTGCTGTGAGGGATCTGTGGTTAGAAGTTTAATGAAAACTGATGGTCAGATCTGTAGTTACGAAGGAATCCTAGTTAAAATAGGAGTTGCAGATTTAATGGGGTTGAGGATTATGGAAATTGATAGAGGATGTAGGGCTGGGTTAGGGAATAAGAAGGAACTAATTAATTGCAGAATTCTGTAACAGCTTACTTGTAATAGAAGAACTTCAATGGAAGCAACTCGAAGAGCTTGATTGAAGAAGAAGAAGAACCTCCCGATCTGCGAGATGCAAGGAGTCGCTGGATTTCTCCAACCCTAGCCCTTGATATAACACACAAGGGGTCTTGATATGACACACAAGACAGAGAAGCAGCAGCAGTCATGGTGGCAGCAGCAAGAAGAAACAAAATTTCAAACATAAAACATAATAGACTTATACTCTAAATAGGAGTATAAGCTTAAACAAATAAAATAAAAAAACACCTATCCCTCTAAAATCGTGGAGGGAGAACTTAAGAAAATTAAATATAAAAAGACTGTTTTAACCCTATCATAAGAAAAGTAAAAAGGCTCCAACGAAAATCAAAGAACAGCCAATTAAATCATGGTTTCGGCTTCTGCATCAACTCTCCCCGACTTAGAAACATTCATCTCCGATGAATGGGTGAAATCCATGCAACGCTCTGGCAACTTGGGGCTGAGCTTGTTGACTTCATGAATGGGAGTCCACGTACCATGCTTGTGTGAAGAAACTCGTCCACGAACCTTGTGATGAGGAGGAGGAAGTAACATGTGGGCAGCAGCTTCAACACTTCCCTGGCAGAATTCTGTTGAAGTTATAACAGTGGGAATATGGTCTTCAAGTCGTGGGGCCTTCTCTTCGAAGAACCAAGGGGGCATCACAAAATCAATGTGTTCAACCTCCATAGGGTCTTCAATATTTATAACCTTCTCATTCAGCCCCACCTCTTCAAGAACAGCAACTTGCTTGATACTGTCTCCCTGTGAAATGTTCCCAATTACCTTGTCACAATCAACCGCATCATCCATGAGAACTGGAGCAATTGTATGGACACCTTGAGCACCACCATCTAGATCTTCAAGGTGACGGTCTAAGTCTTCATCACTATCAGGGGGTAGTGCATATATGCCATGCTCATCGTGCTCTTCAGAGGTTTCCCGCCCTGGCAGCCACATTAACAGGTCTATGCTTTTGTGGGCAATCTTTGGCATAGTGCCCAAGTTCATTGCAATGGAAACACTTGTGGGGTTCATTGTTGTCCATGGGAGCTTTACCTTTATAATCAGCACGTGGAGGATGGGAAGAACTACCAGCGGAGTAGCCTGATCGAGTAGGACCAGCAGTAGAATTTCCAGTTCGATTGTGACTAGTGGTAGTAGACTTGAATGCTGAAAAAGTTTTGACAGTACCCTCCAGTGGAAGAATCAAATCCTCTATTCCCAACCAATAATTCTTCAGCCTTCAATGCCTTCTCAAAACAATCCTTGATGTCCAGAACATCCACAACGCCAATAGCTCTGAGGATGTCAGATCTCAATCCCAACCGAAATCGGGACAACATCTGAGTAGCACTTTCTATTGTGTCAGTGCGAGATGAGAGAGAGTCAAACTTTTGCATGTACTCGGATACAATCATGTTCCCTTGACGAAGGGAGTTGAATTGATCTTGCATCTGAGCGGTGTAGTGTCTTGGTAAGTACTTCTCTTTCAAATCATACTTCATATCCTCCCAGTTGGTAGGTGCTTTACCTTCACGTTCCATGTCCCGCTCTGCCTTGTGCCACCATTCTCGAGCAAAGCCAATTAGTTTAGTGCGTGCCAGTCTCATCTTTCGGTCTTCAGGCAAATCATACCAGTCAAAGTAATCATCTAGGGCAGCAAGCCAGTCATAGAATTTTTGTGGATCACCATGCCCATCATACTCTTTCAATTCTAGCTTGACCTTCTGTGTATCGAACCGCCGGTTAGTAGCTTCATCTCCAGTGAAGTAGGACCTCAAATATTCCTCAAAGTTAGGTCTTCGAGGTGCTTCAGTAGTTCTGTCCCTGTCTTCTCTGTAGTCATCTCTGTCATACCTACGTCGATCCCTGTAGTCTCGGTCATGTCTAGACTGATCTCTGTGGTCCCTGTGACGTCTGGGATGATCTCTGTGATGTTCATCCCTTCCCAGAGTTCCATGAACTTCCGAACGGACTTGGGGTCTATCCTCCTCTACGTATAGAGGGTTGTTTACAATAGGCACAGCTTGCCTTTGTTCCATGGCTGTCATAAAATCACCAAGAGCTTGCTGGTCAGTGGAGATCTTCTGCAGCATAGTCATGATTGCGGCAAGGGAATCGGGTGGGGCTGGTTGTGTAGGATACACAGCAGGGCTGCCATGTCCTTCCATAGCTCTGATACCAATTTAATGTAGCCTAGGTGAAATAAATCTCACTTAGGACCAGGTTCTGTCTTAGGGTTGGCCGAATGGACAAATTAGGGTTACTAGGGCAGAAGTTAGGGTTAGGAATGGGAGATTGAGTTAGGGTTTATTGGATAATGGTCAGCAGGTTTAGGGTTGTTGGTTGTAATGGAGAAGGAAATTAGGGTTTAGTTGTTGAGATGAAGGCTGCAGGTTAGGTCGAGTAGAAGGTCTGCTGTGAGGGATCTGTGGTTAGAAGTTTAATGAAAACTGATGGTCAGATCTGTAGTTACGAAGGAATCCTAGTTAAAATAGGAGTTGCAGATTTAATGGGGTTGAGGGTTATGGAAATTGATAGAGGATGTAGGGCTGGGTTAGGGAATAAGAAGGAACTAATTAATTGCAGAATTCTGTAATAGCTTACTTGTAATAGAAGAACTTCAATGGCAGCAACTCGAAGAGCTTGATTGAAGAAGAAGAAGAACCTCTCGATCTGCGAGATGCAAGGAATCGCTGGATTTCTCCAACCCTTGCCCTTGATATAACACACAAGGGGTCTTGATATGACACACAAGACAGAGAAGCAGCAGCAGTCATGGCAGCAGCAGCAGCAAGAAGAAACAAAATTTCAAACATAAAACAGAATAGACTTATACTCTAAATAGGAGTATAAGCTTAAACAAATAAAATTAAAAAAACACCTATCCCTCTAAAATCGTGGAGGGAGAACTTAAGAAAATAAATATAAAAAGACTGTTTTAACCCTATCATAAGAAAAGTAAAAAGGCTCCAACGAAAATCAAAGAACAGCCAATTAAATCATGGTTTCGGCTTCTACATCACGTCCCTCTTTGATTTCTTCTTCCTGTCTCTCTTTCCCTCTTCGATTTCTTCTTCTTGTCTTCGATTTCTTCTTCCCTCTTCGATTTCTTCTTTCCCTCTTCGATTTCTTTCGATTTCTTCTTTCCCTCTTCGATTTCTTCTTCCTGTCTTCTTTCCCTCTTCGATTTCTGAATTTTCTTCTTAAAACTTGAGAAACAATAGAGAAAAAATAAAACATGGCTTGAGTATACATCTATTAAAACATTAAAAATAGATAAAATAAAAAATAAAACATGGTTGACATGCTCGCCATGGCAACGCCATGGCGGGTGACATGTCGATATATCGACGTGACACCCCTCCACCGACTTGGATCGCCGTGACAACTATGATCTGAAGGACACCTATTCTCAAGAAAAAAAACATGAATCGGGTATATGACCTTTATGAGAAATTGTTTCAGCTACGTCAGTCTGGTAAACCTCTCCAAGACTACTACAGTACCTTTAAAGATCTTGTTGAGGAGTTAAATGTTTTTCAGCCCCTCACAACTGACATTGAAAAACTCAAGGCACAGCGGAATGAGTTCTTGTTTTCAAGTTCCTCGCTGGCCTGGATTCTGATCTACAAAAAGTGAAGGGCCATATTCTTGTTGGTGAAATAGTCCTTATTCTTACTGACACTTTTTCTCGACTTCAGCGTATAGCTTCTCCTGTGAAACCTGATTCCTCTCCCAAAGACAATGCTGCCTTTACTACTAGTTATGGTCGAGGCCGTGGCCGTGGCCGTGGCCGTGGCTCAGGGGGAGGACGTAGTGGTGGTGGTCGAGGCAATAGTGGCTCTGGTGGTTCCTCAGGTGACAAACCTCATTGGGGGAAAGAATGGCCACACTATTGATTATTGTTGGGACAAACATGGTAAACCAGATTGGGCACCTCAGTCAGCCAATCATGCAGTGACAGATGGGGGTCATGATGGTGTCACTACTGGTGATTCTCCACAAGGTCCGATAACAGGTGGCAGCTCTACTACAACTCCTACTCGTGATGAATTTTCTCAATTATTACGGCAGTTACAGAATCTAGAGGCCTCCACTCATACATCCATTGGACCACCTTCCTCCTCTGCAACTCTGGCTCATGCACGTACACCAGCCTTCTTTTCCGCTACTACTTCGCCTTGGATCATTGACTCTGAGGGCTTCTGCTCATATGACTGGTGAGTCTTCGTTGTTTAAATCTTTTCCCCATAATACTCAGTCTTCACCTGTTATCCTAGCTAATGGCTCTTCTACCCCCGTGTCTGGGCATGGTACAGTATCTCCTTCTTCCTCCCTTACTCTCTCCTCTGTGTTACATGTTCCTCAATTACCGTTGAATCTTCTGTCGTAAGCGCATTAACTAAGTCTTTACATTGCTTTATGACATTTTTCCCCACTCACTGTGTTTTTTAGGATCTTCACACGAGGAAGACGATTGGTGGAGGGGGTGAAAAGGATGGATTGTACTATCTTAATTGTGGTGCTGCTATTTCTATACTACTACTGCTTCTGTTGGTGGTGTGACTCCTTTCCAGTGGCACTGTCGGTTAGGTGATTTGCCCTTACATAGGTTAAAGTTATTATTTCCTTCTTTTAAGTCTTAGTCTAAGATTGAGTGTGAAGCCTGTGAGTTGGGTAAGCATCATGGTGCTTCTTTCCCTTTTCGCTCTGTGGCTCGTAGTTCGTCTTTATTTTCCTTGGTCCATTGTCATGTCAGGAATAAGAGTGGGTTTACGTACTTTGTTACTTTTGTGGATGATCACTCTCGTCTTACATGGTTGTACCTCTTGAAGGATCGTTCCGAGTTTCTCTGTATTCCAAAATTTTGTTACCGAAATAAAAACACAGTTTGGCTGTTTTATTAAAGATTTTCGTTCTGATAACGCTTTAGAATTTGTGCAAGTGAGATTTCTGAATTTTTTGTTGCCCGTGGTATTATTCATCAAACTAGCTGTTCGTAAACCCCACAACAGAATGGGGTGGCCGAGCGCAAGAATAGGCATTTACTTGAGGTTGCTCGTACTATAATGATGCATATGCATGTTCCAAAACAATATTGGTGTGAAGGAGTGCTCACTGCATGTTACTTGATTAATCGAATGCCCTTGTATGTTCTTGCCAATAAATCACCATTTTCCGTTGTGTTTCCCGGGCAACCCGCTTTTTGATTACCGCCTCGTATCTTAGGTTGTGTTTGCTTTGTCCAAAACTTGCATGTGACCACTGACAAACTGTCACCAAGGTCCACTCAGTATGTTTTAATTGGTTATTCCTGTACCCAGAAAAGGTATGTGTTGCAACCCTGTGGCCCATAGGTATTTGGTCAGTGCTGATGTTACCTTCTTTGAGGGAAGTTATTATTATCCATCGTCCCCCTCCATGTCTGTGGATGATTGGCATGTTGTTACTCCTCCTCATGTCCCTGTCTTAGTCCCCTTCCCTGATGCTCCCAGAGCACCATTACAGGTTTATCAGCGGCAAGAACGAGCAGTTCCACAGGACTAGATTCCACCAACTCCAACGGTATCACCATCTCCACCTTCCTCTTCCTCTTCCTCTGATGACTTACCGATTACCCAGCGCAAAGGTACTCGTCCTTGCACTCAAAGGTATAATGTTGTCTATTCCATTGATAAGTATGTCTCCCTTCCCACCTTCCACCTTTTGTCCACAACTTTGTGTTGTCTTTATCGGCTACTACCATACCCAAAAATCATACTGAGGCTCTTTGTCTTCCATTTGGAAAACAGCTATGGATGTGGAAATGGAGGCTCTCTTGTCCCGTAATACTTGGAGTTTGGTAGATTTACCTCTTGGTAAGGATCTTGTTAAGTGTCGTTGGGTGTACGCTATCAAGTACCTTCCTGATGGATTATGTTGAGCGGCTCAAAATCCGTCTGGTTGCCAAAGGGTATACACAGATTTATGGTGTTGACTATTTCGAGACCTTCAGCCCCGTTGCTCAGCTGAATTCTATTCGTCTCCTTATTTCTCTGGCTGTTAACTTTGATTGGTCGTTATTTCAGTTGGATATTAAAAATGTTTTTTTATATGGTGATCATCATGAGGAGGTTTATATGGAGAACCCTCTTGGGTACGTTGCTCAAGGGGAGAATGGTACTCGGGTGTGTAAATTGCAGATGGCAATCTATGGTCTCAAACAATCGCCCAGAGCATGGTTTGAGAAGTTCAGTACTACAGTGGTGTCATGTGGGTTTTCATAGTGCTACTTTGATCACTCTGTATTTGTTCATCGTCGTGATGGCAAGTTGGATGTCTTAGTGGTTTATGTGGATGATATTATTGTCTCGGGTGATGATGTAGCAGGCATTGCAGAGGTGAAGTCTTATTTACATCGGCATTTTCAAACCAAGGACCTAGGTGCTTTTCACTACTTTCTTGGTATTGAGTTTGTGAGAAGCAAGAAACGTATCAGTCTATCCCAGAGAAAGTATGTTTTAGATCTTTTGTCTGACACTGGTATGCTTGCATCAAATCCAGTGGATATTGCCATGGATCCTCACTAGAAGTTTGGGGTTGATGATGGTGGTCCTCTTAAGGATGTTCACCAATACAGAAGTTTGATTAGGAAGCTGATTTACCTCACTGTTACCAGACCAGATATTTCTTTTGCTTTGGGAGTCCTTAGTCAATTCATGCAGACTCCACAAAAAGCACATTGGATGTTGTTGTCCACATTCTTCGTTACTTGAAGGGTGCGCCTGGTAGAGGATTGATTTATTGTCCCAATCGACACATGGATCTGGTTGCGTATTCCGATGCTGATTGGGCTGGCTCGGCAGGAGATTGTCGTTCTACCACAGGCTATCGTACGTTTATTGGGGGCAATTTAGTGTCGTGGCGTAGTAAGAAGCAGACTACTATTGCTAGATCCAACGTTGAGGCTAAGTACAGAGCTATGGCTCATACTACAACAGAGTTAATGTGGCTCAGGTCTCTCCTTCTTGAGATGGGTTTTTCTATGCCCACACCAATGAAGATGTATTGTGATAACCAGGCAACCATATATATTGCTAGTAATCCAGTCTACCATGAACGGACTAAGCATATTGAAGTGGATTTTCATTTTGTTCGTGATGCAGTCATGAAGAAGTTAATTGAGACTCCGTTTGTTTCCTCTTCAAATCAACTCGTTGATGTGTTCACCAAGCCGTTGCTTGCTCCTAGTTTTTGCACTTGTTGTAACAAGCTGAGCATGGGTGACCTATATGCTCCAGCTTGAGGGGGAGTGTTGAGAATTAGGGGTATTTTAGTCTTACAACTTTGGGTTTTGGGTTTTTTTGTGTTTTTCGTATTTTCTTGTCCTTAGTTGAAAGGTTGTTATATGCAAGGGGTTAGGGGTAATATTGTAAACCCCTAACTAATTTACATTCTTTTTCCTATTAGTTCAATATATATTTGAGAGGAGGGCCTGCAATAGGTATTAGAACTTTTCTATCGCAGGCTGGCTTCTCCCTTCTTCCATCGGCAGTTTGTGCCTTCTCTTCTCTTCTTCTACTCTTTCTTTCTTTCTTCTCTCTTCTACCGATTAGTTAGGTTGTGATTTGTAACAGGGGGATCTAACGTAACGACACACAATTTAACGCCTGAAATTAACGGCATTGACTTAAATGGCTTTAGGTTGAAAAGTAGGGGGTGTACGTGGAATTTTCAAGGGGTACGTGTGGCAAGGTTTTAAAACTCAGGTTTCGACTAAGTTTCGATCAGCCAGAAAACGAGTCTGTCTCAGTTTTGACCATATCTCAGTCGAAACTTGGGAATTTCTCCAAGCTAACTCGAACCTTGGTTTCGAGGTCCAGAAGTTGTTTTTTTGCCCTGATTCTTATTGTGTTGCCTATTTTTGACATTTTAAACTCAATCCATGCATTAGTTTCACATAGAGAACACTAAAAATATTGCTTGTGGTTTTTATCCAAGTTTGATATTGTATATTGTTCTTGGACATGGTATCAAATAAGGTTTGACCGGAACATAACACCTTCAATATAAATGAGATTTAAGCAATCTGGGATTTGTTAGAAAGCTTTGTTTTGATAGCTTTCCAACAAGTCCAAGATTGCTTAAATCTAATTTATATTGAAGGAGTTATATATCGGTCAAAATTAATTTGGTGTGCGCGAATGCTGTCAAAATCGCTCTGAATGAAAATAATTTTTAAATATCAAAACAAATGAATATTTTACTGCACTTTTGGTTTTTAGCAATGTATTACCATATTAAGATTTATGAAATTTTTAGATTTGAGAAAAAAACCAGCATTAGAAAGTTGAAAATTGCACCTACCGTCGAAATTCCAGTTTTTATTCTTGAACTAGGGGGTTGACTTTTTTTCCTTTTGGAATTTGACTTTTTAACTATTTTTATTGGATTCAAATAGGGGGTATTTGCTTATTTATGAATAATATCTTAAGTAAATGAAATACAAAACATTTACTTAAATGATATTAGACATAACTAAGTGTCTGTCCTGGTTTCTGGCATAAATACCTGTCTATCCTAGTTTCGAGCCAAGTTTTCCCTAGTTTCAATGGGTATATGTGTCAAAACCACCGAAATATGGTCGATACCAATCAAAA
Organism: Telopea speciosissima; assembly: GCF_018873765.1. Classification (NCBI taxonomy): domain Eukaryota; kingdom Viridiplantae; phylum Streptophyta; class Magnoliopsida; order Proteales; family Proteaceae; genus Telopea; species Telopea speciosissima. The sequence goes on along the minus strand of NC_057917.1, from coordinate 48,601,547 downwards.
CTGGTCGAAACCATCAAAACCCGATCGAATCCAAGGAGTTTATAAAATCCCCCTTCAACTCGTCTCTAAAACCTGGGAAACCGAGTTAACTCAGTGGTTTCGACAGGTTTCGGTCGAGTTTTTCTTCCATGGACTGGAATTGCCAGAACCTTAGGTGTGCATGAGGAATATTGGGTACATTTTAGGGGGGGTATGTGTATTTAATCCTATTTTTTATGATAAGTATCACTACATACATACACACACAAACATTAAGTTATCAAATAGCTGAAACTCATCTCAGCCAGCTCATATTGGGCTTGGCTGGCTCTGTGGTCCACCCAACCCACTCATCTGAAACTTCTCTTTCCTTTTTGGTACAAAGGCTGGACATTTTACAAAACAAGTTCCGCGGTGCAAAGTACAAACCCACTCTAAGTTGCCATCCTGTCCATCTTATAAAACCCAAGGATATGGGAAGTTAACTGTCTCACAGTGTTAAGATGTATTCAACAGTTATCCTAACCATAGTCTACATTTTCTTCCTTTAGACAGACGCTAACTACACCAAAAAATTTGGTAGTTTCAGTCATTAGCTAATTAGTACTCTTACTCACCAATAAAAGAAAGCTACACTTCAACATCATAAAAAAATCAATATATTAAGAAGAAATAGTACTACAACAAACCTAAAATTGAAATCAATGAACATACACAAAATCAGAAGAACAAGAAAACACCAGGCTAACAACAGATTATAATAAGAACAATATATGGCTTACTCCTCCACCCGCTGATGCATGAACACAACCAAAGGGAAACTGTCAAGATCTTTTGGTAATCGATAAGCAACAAGTCGATCATCATCTCTAATCAAGGATAATGAATCAGATGGGTCCTCTAGATAACGAAGAATGCGATTGGTGTATATCTGCAAATAACTTCATATACTTACAACTCAAACTAAAAATGAAATAACATATTAATGCATTACTGCTACTCCCAAGTCCCAAGGCAAACCCCGCACCCCCAGACCAGGTGTGCACATGCACACTGTACACAAACTAATTGTAATTCCACACAAGACTGGCTCATTTCAACAAATTTATCAGAGCATACCTCTGAAACCAATAGGGTCTCATCACTCCTTAAAGAGCAAGCATTGCTCAAGGCCTGAATAAGATCCTTGCAATATCCATCCTTGGGCACAGTTACTGTTATTGGATATGGCAGTGTAGTTCCACCAGTGCCCAAGATTGTCACAGTCATTGTCCGCATTGTTGTTGAAGGTAAAGGTAGCGATAGGTACATGAATGGATCAAATGTAACAGAGACCTTCTTGCAAACAGGGCAAACTAATGTTGACCTGTATTGACCCTGCAGCAGAGATAGGAATGTTCAGTTGAGGAAGCAAAGGAACTAAATCCGAATGCTACAAACCAAGTACCACCTAACTGCAACCATAGTTTGTGAAGAGAACTATGAGACCAGCCCTCTCAAATTATAAAATCATAAAACAATAGAATAGAACCACAGTTGGTACTAAAATTCATTGAAGACTTCTCTGAGTGGGTAGGTTCAAAGTCTTTAAACAAGAAAATTTACAAATAGTTACAAAATTGAATTGGATTTCACAATTGTAAGATTATAAAGAGTTTCATATCAAATCTTCCATAAAAAAATGAGTACTTACACTGAAATGGTGGAATGGAATTCATGTAGCCACACCCAAATAGTTGGGAAAAGGTTAAGATGAAATGAACTACCCAAGACTAACTGTTATTTATGCACCATAGGATGAAAAAAAAAAGAGTAAAAACAGGGGGGAGGGGTGTTGAAACCTAACAATACAGAGGAAACCTAGTGCGAAATACTCACTTGGCATACATCAACTATGATGGAGTCATTACGAGCCCGATGATTCCGCCAATATTCATCAGCAACTTCTCCATCTGGACGACCATCAGCATCTTTGGCTTCTATGTAAGGCTTGAATTTCACACGATTTAGATCTTCATGGAGTCCATCCAACAGAAAAGCAAGAAGCTCCTATGGAGCAACAACTGCAACCCATTATTATTTCCTTCTCACTAGCATAAATCAAGAAACTTAATGGATCATTAAAAAAGTGCCTTTCCAAGATTAATACTGACTTGGGAATCATGCTGGTTAAAGCCACTAAATTGGGGGGCAAAATGAGAAAGCTTTGACTTGAACACTCTTGGTGCCACCGGAGTTGCCCCAGGAGCCCATAACTTCCGTAGCAAGTCTCCAAATGCTAAGGCAAGTTCACCCTGAACAAGAAGAGGCATCACTTAAGAGACTAAGAAAGAGAAAGATATCTCAAGCAACAGCTGAAAGAGTGGAACATTTTCCAAGACCACAACAAACCCCCTAATTTAAAATTTAAAAATAAGAACCAAGGTACTACTACTTCCAAACCATAGTTTTATATACCTAACTGGACAACTGTTTTAAAGTCAGGTTCCAGTTCCCCCAGCTTTACCATTAATATCACTAAAATGATGGTCTCCTATTCCAGACCATAGTTTTATAAACCTAACTGGACATCAAACTGTTTTAAAGTATGGTTCCAGTTTCCCCAGCATGACCATTAACATTCATCAAAATGATGGTCAAAAAGGAAGCCAGGAAGTATTCAGTGGTGGCAGTTCCAATTTAACCCGGTTTGACTGGCCAGACTGGTTCAGTTTCTAATACTATGTTTCAAAGTATAAGCTTTTTTTCTGAGACATGAATAAATAAAAAAGACATAAATAAAAACATACATCCATTCCCAATGGGTTGTCCTGATTTATTTCTCTACTGTAATCTCCAAGGAAATAGTCAACAAGCTTCGGTGTATGTGCCAAACACTGGATAGCACTGTTCATGAAACAAGTATTTCCAAGATTCTGCAACCCTGTCAAACCCAGAGAACCAGACTCTCCAATGCTGCCATTAATGAAAAGTGAGCTACCACATGAAGAAACTGCCATCTTAGACTGTTGGACTACCATTTCATTTTTCCTCCCTTCGCTACACTTCATTGAATCTGACAATCCATAAACTTGCAGCTCCAGAAGAATCTGCAGACAAGTACAGCAGAACGAGAATAACAAAATAAGCGACCAAACAGTTAATGCCAGAAATGACATACAAATCACCTAAAATAAGAAAAATTACTGAGTAAACAAGCCATTGTACTTTGCTTCGAAACTATCCTTTAAATAAATGCTACTGGAATGTCCAGCATTCAATGTATTTATTTGAAGCTTTAAAACTGATATTCAACCCTAGCATACAGGGCATTGCCTTAAGAATAGTTTCTATAAGATCAAAAAAGAGAGAAGGCAAGAAAAAGATAAGAAAATGCCAATCATTCATTTACAAGAAATCAGGGGAAACACGGCGAAGTTGGTCTGTTTTCATCAAGAACAAAATCGAACAAGCTGGAATGGGACTCAATCCTAGTACATTTAAGACTTTGGTTCAATAGGAACCTGAAAGCCTGTAATTTGACCCAGAGAATCATGTGGCTTAGAATGCCTAGCGGTGTTAGGAATGCTGAAGTCAGTATCAATAAAGAAGAACACTAAATTTAGTTAGTTCAGTATGCTTTGTTAGTGCATCACAAATTTCAATTGCTAAGTAATTTCAGTGCGTAGAAGAGGGATATTGACCCCCAAAAGATTTGACCCTGTTCTTTCTCTTCTAACTTTCCTCGTCTTCCATACTTTACCTAATCATCATCAATTTTTCAAATTAAACAACAAAATAAACATTTTCTTTCGGTTCAGAACCCTCGAGTTACAATCATCTGACCACCTTAACCGCTACAATCAGGGATTTGGATAAATGAAATTTTCAGAAAGGAAATGGGATACAAGAAATGAAAAGTAATTTTCTTTTTTCAGGGATTACGAAAACAATGCAGGAAGGGCTATCAAATCACTAGTACCTGGAGAGTATGGGCCCAAACCAGAAATGAAAAGTAATTTTCTTCTTTGAGGTCCATTTTTCATTTAAATCACAATCAAGGCTTTAGGGACCCTAACTAATAGGGCCGGGGAAAGATATCTTCCTTGTTTGACTGCCCACATGGCCACATTACCATCCATTCCATAAGGGCCCCCAAAAAATAAAAAATAAAACTGAAGGGAATGTTATACAAATTCAAGAACCCCATCTTCAAATCTGATCAGTTTTTAATAGAACATGCTCAGACAGTTACGGAAATTCAGAGTCGTAAAGTATAACCAATGGTCCCTACAAACATTGAAGTCAATCTTCCAACCTAACTCTAACCACATGACTTTGCTGAACAAAATTAAAATCGGAACCACTATAAGAACATGTAAAAAAATACTAAGAAGATGAATCCCAACAAGATTTCAATAGAGTGGGAAAAAAAAGAAAGAAGAAGGAAATAGGCAGCAAAGGCACAATGGTTGTTTTCTTTGGCACCAACAAAATCACCAGGATTGAAAAATTAATGTCAATTTCAGAAATTCATTGACCAGAAAACCATGCTGATGAGGTTTAAATCCACTTAGAGAATAGGGTTCAGGAAACCAACAAAACCAGAATGCAGACTTGCAAAATATTCAAGAATTCAAGAAAATTTCAAGAAAACAAAATCCAGATTCATATGCAAACCAAGCCCAAGCCGAAATTAGTTCTATATGGGAGAACAGCACTCTAGAGTCTCAGGTTAATCCAAGCGTTGGATTCTGAGATCAATGAGCTTCCTGTTGCTGATAGGAACCTCAAACACAGGGTGGTAGGTGCAGAACAAGAAAAGTAATGTATCTCAGCCAACATAATTCAGAACAGGGTAAAAATTTGGTCTAAGGGTTTATTAAATAAGAGGATCAACTGATCAAAACCTCAGCCAAACCTCATGAAGGGATGGAGAGATATTGAAATGTTTTACTGGAGGAAGGAAGCTCAAGATTAGTGATAACCGATGGACAGAACTTGCTGATCATATGAGATATCAACCAACAGAAAGAACTGCTTAAATCATCCCCAGATCAAGTATTAAGTAAACTTAAAACAAAACCAGAAACTGTAGAAATAGGGATGTGCAGGGATATCTGACATGTATTCCAGCAACAAGGAATAGTTCGAGAACTCGTTTCGTTTCGGTATTTCGGGCTGACCAAAATATCCGAAATATTCGAAATTTCGGATATTTCGGTCGAAATATTGTATTTTTTCTGGTATGTTTCGATAGGTCATTTCGGTGGGTTTTAGGCCAAGTTAAGGCCTGAAACTTCATGGAAACCCTATTTTAGGCTATATAAACACATTTAAATGTTCAAATTGCAAAAATAGTCACCCAAAATGGAGTTTTGGATGTGCACCATTGATTAGCAACGTACGGTCGAACCCTAATGTATAAGTGTATAACTTAGTTAATTACACATTTACACATACACATTGTACATTAAACAAGTAAATTGACCTGGAACTAAGTTGGAAACATAATGACTCATAAGTTAAGTCATAAATCATAATATTAAGTACATAAGACATCAAGTCAATAACAAGTTAACAAATAACAACTTAAGAGTTAAGATTTAAGAAGATGATATCAAACATTCCAAATCACAATATGTCAATATCCTCAATTGTCCCCTACAAGGCTACAAGTCAAGTAGTCAACTAGTCATTATTCATCTCAAAGGTTTACAAATTTGCTAATAATAACTACTCCTCCGTCCAGGATCAACCCCACTCATGGTTTGCTGGAGCCGACGTGTATTGCTCTCCGACTGTAATGCATGCCACGTCATAGTCTAGGAGAAGAAGCGAGTGTCGTCATCCACAGCGGCCATGTAAATTGCATCATCAACATGCTGAAGGTAACCTATCCTAGGATATAGGTCACCAAACTGTGAAGAAGTACTACCCACTGATCCACTGTGAAGAAATGAGCAAAAACCTTCAAAAATCAAGCAAAAGTGCAAAACCAGAGCTGTTTCTCAGTCTCGGTCGAAATATCAACCAAGACTGACGAAACATGTTCATTTATATAAAGCAATTTCTCGAGAAACTCGAAATCTAGCGAAATTTTGAAAAAATCTCAAGATATCTCAAAATTTCAAGAATTTCGATCGAATTTTTGTATTTTTTTTATTCGAGGTGGCATTTCGTTTCGAGGAGGATGAAATATCCGAAATTTTCGAAATCTCGATCGCGATTTCGCGAGATTTTGAACTATGGGGCTGAGATAGTAGTACGATTTGAAGACCAAGTTAGAGACTACTCGACGTCTCACAAAGCAACCCTCAACGCAAAGACGAAGGTAGGAGAAAAGAGGGATATCACCAATGGAATCAAAACCAACCAATAAGTCTCATCCCGTGAATGTAGCAGGGAAGGATGACGATGATGATTTGAATATTTTATGCACTTATCCTTTAGAGGATGATGGTCCTGATGAGTGATGACAAAGAAGTTGAAGCTCACTCTGCTAGTCTTACATCATTCTCAAACAGACTAATTGATAAAGTTCCTCTCTTCAGACAGAAGGGTATTCTTCTGCACGGTGCTGGTTTTATAGATGTTCATATAGTCATTGATACCGGGCAGAAGTAAATGTTATCTCTGCTGAATTTGTTTGAGCACAGAACCTTCCACAAAAACGGCTCTTCAAGAAGATTCATGTGCAAGATTTTGAACCTATAACTCAAGAAGAAGCCAGTGCAGTAGCTCGAGTACATCTGCAGTTTGAGCCATTACAGTACCATGTGTGTTGCTGAGTCACCTAATTGGCACATTGTGACATTCTTCTAGGGCGACCTCAGCAATGATAGGCTGGTATTCTTTACAATAGGTGCACGGAATACCATCAAGATAAAACAAGGAGACCGTAAATACTTGATTTCGCCACACACATTATCAGACACGCCTCGTCGGGAACAGTTTCTTCCTCCAGTTATGAGTCACTCTTTCCTCCCCACTCGTGGAGTTACAGTTCAACCGTCTTCCCTGAGATACGTGCCACACCAGCTTCAAGATAATTACAAGGGTAGCTTGGGTTCGCAACTTAACTTGAGGGAGTCGAGTTATTTTAAGAACGGGAGAGTTGATGCAGTTAGGCGTAGGGTTTATTAGGGATGATTGTGTAAATTGTTTTTTTATTTGTCTTTATCTTGTTAGATTCGTTAATAGCAAGTATAAGATAGAGTTTTAGTTGCATTCAAATTTACCTTCAGTTTTTTAGTCCAAGTGAGTCCAAAGTAGATTCAAAGTCTATTTCAGAGTTCACATACGATTAGGGGTTAGTTTGTTATTTATATGCAACCATGTAGTCCCAGCGTTGGATAGTATTGATGATTGAAAGATGTTGAGTTTAGTTTACCTCTTACGGCTGTGGAGCTGTGCTTGTTCTCTCTTCTCTCGTTTCCTGTACTCGGTTCTGTTCTTTGTTCCTCTTCTCAGGTGTGATCCATCTTCTCCTCTGTTCTTCTTCTTTATTCTTGCTGTTATTCAACTGTGCTTTCTTATACCATATCTTCCTTTTGCTTCATTATCATTGTTTCCTCCTTTCCTTTACTGTTAGCGATACTGCTGGACTGGGAAAAAAGTCCTTCGACTTCTTCATCCCTGCTCAGTTGGGTCTGAGATTTGGGTCGAAGGAAGCCCATCTCTAGACGATTCAAACCCTAGAAGACCAGATCTAAAAGAGTCCTCTGGTGTGAGAACCAAACTGAAACTGGGGCCTGCTTTTCCTCTTCTGCCAGTCACTTTCAGAGATTTGTTTCTGTCAGTCGCAGATCGTAGGTAATACTAGGGCTTGCATTTAGTAGGGTTTTGGAGTAGTATCCTTCTGCTGAAATCTCATTTGGATTGGACTTGTATTGAGTGAGTTCCCTGAGCTGAAACGAAACTTGTTCTTCCACTGGTTTGCTGGTTCGGAGGTTGAAGACAACCTTCACCCCACCCCACGATTCTAATATCTTTTATTTCTAACTTTGCTTTCCAAAACTTACCCTCTTCTATTCTAATTCTGTTTTGTCCTTAGTTTTATATTGGCTCCAAGATTGTCCTCTTACAATAAATCCTATTTCCTTTCATATCCCAACACGCGTTTTAACTACCAACTTACCCCTTTTAAGTTCCCTTTTATTTACAGCCTTGCCAACCTATTGTAGATTTCAATTCATTTATAATTCTGCCATTACTCTTATAATCTTCACAATATTTACTGTTTTGCCACCAAGCTCATGATTTGAGTCTTCTAATACTTGTGTGGGTCCATTAGCAAACCCAACAAGGTTTCTGAACCCCGGGATCGCATCAGTAACCCAACAAGGCAACAAGTAGGACAGAAAATTATTGAATTGAAAATTGGCATTTGAGTTGTTGTGGTGTGGCATGGGCCTGCTGGTCGCAGTTCCCTTCTCTCTCTTCCCTCTCTCCTCTTTCTTCCCTGCATTCCAGAACCTCCTATCACAGGAGTGTTCTTCATCCCATCTTCCCTGTTTGTCCTACCCTTTTCTTCCTTCCCTGCCCTGCCCTAATCTCTTACATCTTGACTCTTTTCTTCCTCAGATTTTGGGTGGAGGTTCTTTTGTCCTAGGCAGCCCTAACTTTTAAAACCTTGGCCATTGAAATCCTCCCTGTTGTTAGCTATTCTCCCGAAACCCATCCAAGGCCTGCAACTACCGCAATATTCAACTCAGGAGCTTGTCTTTGGACTGATGCATGTTCGATGAGGTTTAAGTGGTGTGGATTCAATAGGGGTAGGGGTTACAAACCCGTTCATGATCTTCCCTGAAATGGATGACCTTGATTTAGGAGCTAGATTGAGCGATTGACTACAAATGAAGATTTATGAAAAAAATAAATACTTGTTATAGAACAAAACTAGAAAAGTTGCAGGGACATGAACACAAGAGTTCAAACTTCAAAACTGATTCATGTTTAGGAGTACAACTAATGTAGAACACAAGAGTTCAAACTTCAAAACTGATTCATGTTTAGGAGTACAACTAATGTAGTCCTAGATAGGTAGGAGACCTACTAGGAGCCGCTGGTTCGAATGGACAGCACTAGGTTTTAGGTTAATTCTAGGGTTTAGGATGGGAATTTGAGAATGGGTCTTATATGGCTTTAACGTGTAGGTCTAGGAGGTCATTATGGGATAAAAATAATTGGATTTGGTTAAGTTTAAAATTCTTCAATTCTGGACAGAATTGAGTTGCAGGTTTTGAGTTTAATGGAGTGGAGGAATGGCGGGGATATAGTGGGGATTATGGACTGGGTTCAAGGTCAAATGTAGGGAGAGGTGTGGGGGTTGTGTACTGGAAGTATAGTTCGAAATTGATGGCCAGATCTGTAGTTATGAGGGAGTCCTAGTTAAGGTAGGAGTTGCAGGTTTAATGGAGGTTAGGGTCTGATGGATGGAGGGAAGGATATATGCAGGAAACTAAAATTACTTACTGGTTTGATCTCCTTCAGAGGCAGCAGCAGCAGCAGCAGCAGCTTGAAGAAGCTTGAATGAAGAAGAAGAAGAACCTCCCAGTACTGGACAGACGCAAGGAGTCATGAGAGTCCACCCACCCTAGCACCTTGAGATCCACAAGGCAACACGCACACAAGGGAGCAATAGTAGCAACAAAGGCAACAAGCATAAAGCTGAGTTTTTATTAATCCAAATTCGTATGTAATGCTGGCCTCCCTTACAAACTTATATAGAAGACTCAAAAATAGACTTAGACACTAAAAAGGAATGGCCTAACCCTATCCCTAACCTATTAGGTAACTTAAACTGACTAGGAAACTAGAATACTAAAGGAAATAGGCTCAAAACATGGCTGGACTTATAGAGTCCTAATACAGCCCAACTTACATCACATGACCACTTAAGTTGTCACATGACCACTTAACCAAGTCACATGATCACTTAAATTGAACCAATTGGATGCAACCAATTTGAACCGGTTCAATTAATAAACATAAAAATAAACTAAGTATTGGGCTAATCCCGTATGCAACCTATATACCCATATTTTAGGCCTATAAAAGTGGTCTATTACATTAGAAACCCATGGGATCAAAGGCCCAACATGTATATAACCCAACCCTAGGCCTATTTCTAAAGAAATAAGCCAATTTCTATGATGAACCTGCATCAACAACTCGTTACATAGAGTTGATATGGATTTAGGAACACATCCATAATAGTATTATAAGAACAAACATCGACCAACTTGTGAAATTTATCACTCATTTGTATCTAGAAAAGACAAGGAACAGATAGGATAGAATTCATAAAATAAGATAGATGCTAAGTCACACACAGTATGGCACATCTCGATTTCAACAGTGGTCGAAATGAAACACTAGGCGACCCAAGAAGAATAAATTGTTTCGACCAAAATTTTGGTTCGAAATGCCAAAATGACTTAAATGTTACGGTCGTTTCAAACAGATGACGCAAACACATGTATATAATACCATATTTCAATCAAAATTGATTTCGACTGCAAGGGGGGTTTCAACCGATGTTGTGGAATAGTAATTAGTATAACACATCTACATCGATCTTTCGCTGGATTTGAATCAAGATTTTGTGCAAGATTCAAATTTGAAGGTAAACCCTTCTTCCTTGAAATTATTTTTTGCAAAAAAAAATAAAGTATATATATAAACTTTGACCTTCAATTTTTTATACGTTGGGCCATGGTACAAGATCTCGCTGAGATCTCGAAATTATCTCAGTTTTGCCAGGACTCGAGACGAGACCACAGGCGACACAAAACAAGAGCAATATCTCGATTGAGATCTCATGACTTATCTCAGTCTCGGTTCCACCCTCTGTGTGCAAGATTTCAACCCCAAACTCGAAATCTCACTCTTTCTCGTCTCTCTCGGTCTGCTGTGAAGGGAAAACACAAAGAAGAAGGTTGTTTGGTGCTTTTTTTTGGCTAATCTCACCTCCAACTGAAGATTAAAGCTTGTGGATTCAACATTGAATCCTCAACATCAAGAGAGGGAGTTACATTGCATCTCAAGAACACTTTTAGGTAAAAATTACTTCTTGAAAACAATTTTTTTCATAGAAACATGATCAATACTTGTTTGTTGACTATGCAGTTATTATATGTGATACAATGTGGATTGACGGAGGCAGAATTATTTTTCTGTTTTTAAATTATTTATTTATTTTTCTGTAAAATAAAAATATTTTCCTGCAAAAAACAATTGAAAAAAAAATATGTTTTATACTAATTGTGGAACTATATTTAATATATGTTGGACAACGTTGGCCGATCTACGGCCTCACGGTGTCTTTTTTTCACTTAGTAAATTATTTATTTTAATTTCTGAAATTTAAAATATATTTTAAAAAATTACAGAAAAATCTAAAAAATAGTAAAAAATATATGTTATTCTATTTTGTTTTGAAAAATATTTAAAATTAATGCAAGCATTGCTAATGCATTTTAATATGGAAAGTAGTGATTCTTGTTTCATACATTATAATTTTGTATTACTTATGGTATGATTATTTATGAAAAAAAAATTATCGAAATTATTTTTAATTAAGAAAACATACAAGAGGTAAGGGGAAAATAGGTAATAGCTATATGATTAATTTAGGACTTTGAAATGATGTTGAATAGCTAATAATGCATGCATTTGTTGATGTAACAGTGTGCCAAGGTTTAAAACTGCTGCACAATGGCTGAAGATGGAGATATAGCATGGCTGCATAGAGAGCCAATGTCAAATGACAAGAAAAAGTCAAGATGTAACTACTGTAGAAAAATTCTAAATTCTGGAGGGGCTACCAAATTAAAGCAGCATTTGGCTGGTGGGTACAAGGATGTAACCAAATGCACACAAGTTTCTTATGAGGTGCAACAAAGCATGTCTAAACACTTGAAGAGAGGAAGATTAAAGAAGGAAGAATAGCAAAGGGCAGAGGAAAAGTTTCATGAGGTAGTCTTAGAGAAGCACCCACAGCCACAAGATGATGAGTACAAGGCCAGGCGGGAGGATTTTGAGGCACAGGCAGAGTGGAGACAGCAAGGAAGAATAGCAAAGGGCAGAGGAAAAGTTTCATGAGGTAGTCTTAGAGAAGCACCCACAGCCACAAGATGATGAGTACAAGGCCAGGCGGGAGGATTTTGAGGCACAGGCAGAGTGGAGACAGCACCAGAAAGTCTTGGCTGAGAGCCGGATGACAGCTGAGATGGAAAGGGTTAGGGCTACAGAGATGTGCCGAGAGCAGGTGGCTCTGATTCTAGACCAGCTGGATCAGATGTAGTACCCGAAGGGGAGAGGAGGAAGAAGCAGAGACAGAGAGATTTGCTCTTCAGGAGAACCCAGAGTGTGAGGGGAGATGCACCCCCATCCCCACCCCCACCCTTTGACCTGATGATCCCATTGAGATTCTTTCACAGGACCCCTTATATACAATCAACAGGACACCGAGTTCTTCTATCATAGCATCCTAGCTAATGCTGCTCAAGGGACATATTACCAGGCTATGATTGACACTGTTGGGAGGGCTAGCCCAGGAGTGAAGGGGCCCACTCCATGGGAATTGATGAATGTGTATTTGCCCAAGCAAAAGCAAGAGCTTGAAGAATACATCAACTCATTTAAGCGAAAATGAGAGAACTATGGAGTCACTATTATGTGTAATGGTTGGACTAGACCCACTAGACAGTCCATCATCAACTTCATGGTCTAGTGCGATGGCAAGACCTTCTTCTTAAAGTTAGTGGATGCATCCAATGAGAGAAATGATGCAATGTACATATAGAAGTTGTTGAAAGAAATTGTGGAAGTAGGGCCACAAAACGTCGTCCAAGTAGTGATAGACAACGGGAGTAATTTTAAGAAGGCATAAGAGATAATGATGAATAGAAAAAGCAAGAGGATGCATCTTTTCTGGACTCCATGTGCAACACATTGCATTGACCTCATGCTTAAAGACGTGGGTAAGAAATCCTTGGTAGCGGGAGTGGTCAAGCGAGCAAGACAGGTGACCACATTTGTGTTAACCATGGATATTCTTTACAATTATTGAGGGAGAAATGCAAAGGAGATTTGGTGAGGCCTGGAATTACTCGATTTGCCACCAACTGTGATGCATTGCAAAACTTTCAGGATAAGATGGTTGGCCTGAGATCATCTATGTTTGCTAGCGAGAAGTGGTTTGGTTGGAGAGAGTCGAGTTCACCAGGGGGTAGGGCAGCATAGACTACCATCTCTAGTAACCAATTTTGGCATATTGGATCCAGTGGTAAGGATCCTGAAGATGGTAGACACAAAGAAGAAGCCGACCTTGCCACATGTGTATGTTGCCATGTATCTAATGAAAGAAAGAGTGAGAGTAGCAATACCTAGAGGTGGCAAGGGATATATCAAAATCATTGAGGACTGATGGGAGAAGTACTTGTCCCATCCATACATAAAGCTGGTGAGTTTTATACTTTTATATGTTTAGTCCAAGGCATTTTATTTACATTTGATTTACAATTTTAAATATTCATAAACACTGACAAATTATGTATGAAATTTTCAGCATACTATCTCAATCCAAGGTATCAGTACAAGTATAACCTTGGACCGGATGATGCACTGATAGAAGCAGTGGAGTTAATGGTGGCAAAGTTGGTCCCTAAAGCATCTGAGCAGTCAAAATGCAACAATGAAGTGAGAGTTGGTACTTGGTACTTATAATAATAATTATTATATTGTGTACTAGTTTAAGGCATGTTTTAAATGAGCATAGATAAAGGTCTTTAGGTATGTAGTTGGTAGTTTCATCCGTGTAGCCGCAGTGAATAGTAGGCAAACCGTAGACCCTGGTAGGTCCACTGCATTATTTGTCATCTTGTCTCCATTTGAATCATGTACCTATACACAATCCTAATGTGCTAAAATTTTAATGGAGGCGAATGGTAGGTCCTTTATGGGAAAGATGCACCTCACTTAAGAAGGGTAGCAATTAAGGTGTTCTCTTAAACTTGTTCCGCCTCCGGATGCGAGCGCAACTGGAGTACATTCTCACTCATCCACAACAAGAGGCGGAACCGACTGGGTTACAAATGATTGGACCAGTTGTTGTTTATGCATTACAGTATGAGATTGAAGATGCAGCACATACGCCAAGCCATGGAGGGTAAAAACGTGCCAATCGAGCTTGCCAATGTTTTCCAGATGGACTCACATGATGAGGAGGATCCCTTATACTAGTGGGTGAGGGATCGAAGTAAGCCAGTTATCGATCAGGCTGGGGTAGTCCCAACCCGAAAATAGCTACTCAGATACGTACTGATGTGGACGAGTATATGTCGTCTCGCGAGGGCCGTGCACATTTATCGATACCTCGACCTTTCAAGTCTCAGGCTGGTGGGGTTGATGAGGAGAACCCTGAGTTGTCAAGTTCGGGTGATGATGATGGTGGTGATGATGATGGTGGCAATGATGATCGTGGTGATGGTGATCATGGTGATGGTAATCGTGGTGATGGTAATCATGGTGATGGTGATGATACTGATGATGATGATGGGGATGATGGGGGTATGCGCGAGAGGTATCACTACCACGAGTCGAAGCTGGAGCTGGAGCCAGAGCTTGAGCTAGTATGCTTCAAATGATAGACTCAGTACACTCATGCCACACAGAATGAGGACCATAGTGGACTTACCTATAGGAGAGGCTCACATAGCCGATTCACTCCATCAGTTGGGGAGCAGCAAGATAGCATGGATGACACGATTAGGAGCTTGACTGACAGTATTGGTGGCATGAGTATGAAGAGTGGTATTCATCATGGGGAGAAGTGGTATGCACCATCATCCATATATGGCATGGGGAGCACCGATTCCAAGTATAGTCACTATATTGGGTATGGTCAGTTTGGAGCCTTTGTGCAAGCCGATTTTCATCCCCTCTGCCTATGAGTATGAGGGTCAGTTAGGTTTTCCGAAAAGCATCTTTGGGGTCTCGGACCCCCAACCATAGATGTCGGTGCCAGTTCGGGTTCCACGGGCACCATCTAGTAACAATGGCTCTAGATCGAGTTCCCTGCATTTCGGAGCTATATACCCTAGATTAGGGTTCCTCCAATGCGTTGATGATTCGGTTTATAGGGCTGTTGTGGACAACTTTGAACATTACTTCTAGCATAATATGTCATGACCAGCCTTTGTGATTCAATTAGAGCAAATTTGATTCAACGACAACAACAACAACATAGTCGTTTTGATGATCCGTCCCGACACTCATTTCAGTACTAGGCTACTCTCAAATGGTAGGACTTGTTACACACTTACACTTGTATTTGTTTAATCTATGTCGCTTTCCAAGTTTCTAACAATTATTAACAAACCATAGAACCATCACCATGTATGATTATGAAATATGAATATGATGCATAATGCTTAAATGGTTTATGGTCTGATGTTTTTTAATTCTTAATGCTTATTTAAGTTGTTTTACACCTCTACTTTAATTATATGTATTCTAAATATTATATGGAATAGCCTAGGGTAGACCTCACGTACGCCATAGACTACCAACCTAGGGTCCGAAGTCAAATTACAATTTTATGTTTGAATTTGTAAAAACTAATGTTTCCATTATGTTTAGAAGGCCTAAGATAGGGAGGATGTCAAGTTTTAGGACCTATCTTGGCCATATGGCCATCGAAAACCAACATCGAGTCAAGACGGGAAAAAATACACCATCTCGCCAAGATCTCAATAGAACTTGGTTTCGTGGCCTTGCGAAAACAAGGACGAAACCGAGTTCTAATACCTTGCATTGGTCACCATTAGCCGATCTACAACTCCACAAAGTCGGATTTTATTTTCTATTAAAATAATTATTTTTTTTTACTTTCTCAACTCAACTCAGTCTTATCCCAACTAAATGGGGTCGGCTACATGGATCCTTTCCCTCCAATCAGCTCTATTCAAAGCCGCACTTGTTACAAGGCCTAAGCCATGCATGTCTTTCCTCACACTTCTCCTAGAGTCATTTTAGGCCTACCCCTGGCTCTTTTAGCTCTTCAATCTGAATCAAATCACCCTCCTCCATTCTAGAGCATTAAAGACTTCCATTGTACATGTCAATGCCACCTCAAACAACTTTCTTGCAGCTTATCTTGCATCGGAGCTACTCCTAAATTAGCCCTAATTTGTTCACTCCTTGTTTTATCCTTTCTAGTTTTACCACTCATCCATCTCAACATCGCCATCCAGCTTTCAGATTTTAAAATTATATTTTAAAAAATCGAAAAAATAATAAAATAAGGAAAATGTTCTGAATTGGTTTATGGAAATATTGTTGATGGGTTTTTTAGTGATTATTATGGTGTTAGTGGGCGAGTCTTGGCACAATGATTAAGTTACGCTATTGCAACCTATTGGTTGCGGGTTCAAAACTTGGAAACAGCCTCTCCTGCGAAGTAAGGGGGTAAGGCTGCGTACATTTGCCCCTCCCAGACCCTGCAGTAGCAGGAGCCTCGTGCACTGGAACGCTCTTTTTATTAGTGATTATTATTGTGTTGTTCCTTAATTAATTTAGTTAATTGGCTAATTATTATTTTTAGTGGGCGAGCCTTGGCGCAACGGTTAAGTTGCGCTATTGCAACCTGTTGGTTGCTGGTTCGAAACTTGGTAACAGCCTCTCCTACAAAGCAGGGGGTAAGGCTACGTACATTTGCCCTCCCAGACCCTGCAGTACAGGGAGCCTCGTGCACTGGGATGCTCTTTTTTTTAGCTAATTATTATTTTTTTTAAATATATATAAAATAGTTTTAATTGTTTTGGTTCCTTAATTAATTCACGATGACACTTTTTGACAACGCATTGTAGATTCCTAACGTTCTAAGGTTTCACAGTTTGTTAATTGTGTAATGCTTTCCAATGTTATGGTTGTTCATTCCTACTGCATTTTCCAATTGTTTTTATTGAATGTTGTATGTTATAGGACTAAATTATATGCAGAATTAACTATATAAGGGAAAGGATACAGCAATCTATGGCATACACTGGCAATCTAGGTCCCAAGCCAAACCACCACTTTGGGGGTTTTTTTTCTCCAATCTAATGATTCAAACTGGTGTAAACATGCTTACATAGGTGCTACAAGACGTTTCTCGGAAAAATTCCGTCATTGGGCCATCAAAATGGCCATTACACTTTTACTTGCGTAATGGATTATATTTCAACCATTTCGACGGTTCATTCTGGTTTCGACCTTTAGGAACCTTGCAGATGGGCACACAAGATTTGACAAGGAAAAGGTAGAATAGAATTCATAAAATTAGCTAGATGCTAAATCACAGACATAGACACACCCTAAGAAAGATTCCATCAAATACATTAGCTGCTTACCTCTTCCGACTGACGTTGACCATCTTTAGGAAACTTATTTCTGTCATTTACGAAAAACAAGTCTATCTGCCCAGAGAAGTCCCAAATGCGTACCTGTCATTAGCAGAAATATACTATCATTTGTGTCAAAAAAAAACCAACTGCTACACGAAACAAGTTTAAGTTAATCATTTGGAACCTACCAGCTCTGATTCAACACTGAAAATCTTGCAGGCTCTTTTGTAGAGTTCAACTGCATTGTCCTGTAGGATACGCCTTAAATTTTTAAGATATAAACATACAGAACCATGTAAAGAAACAAGTTTAGCACTGTAGTCTTATGATTTTAAAGCATGGAAACATCAAGAATTAAATGTCACCAGAATTGAATATATATATAAGCTACGTTAATGGAATGGAGAAAAATGGGAAGGACAATAACAGCACTAGGAAGCAATAATATTAATCCCCCACAACTGAATGGTTGGAAGAAATATATCATATATGTAGGGCTTGAGTTGGCTTCACGGTCCATTGGGAGAAGCTCATCACGCAACCCTAAATATCCGCCAGATACCTGTTTAGTTGGACTCAGATATTGCGGACATCTTCCAAACTATCCTCGACTCATTTGATAAGTTTTATCCCAAAAGCAATACACTATATGGCACAATCAACAGATCATTTCAGTCGAGATTTGGATGGTTAGGGAAAAGGTTCAAACCTTTTTTTTTTTTTTTGATGGGTAAAAAGGCTCAGACCATGGAACTAAACCGCAGTCGAAACTGCAAGTTTCAACCGAGAAGACGAGATGGTCATCAATTTTAAAAGTCCCATGTTTCGACCCAACTCGACCAGTTTCGGCATGTTTCAACCAAATTTCGACCATATTTCGCTAGTTTCAACCTAAACACCTATATAAGTGTCATTTATCCCCATTGAAACGTGAGAAAACTTGGCTGGAAACCAAGACAGGCACTTATTTATGCCTAATATCATTTAAAATATTATTCATAAATAAGTAAATACCCCCTAGTTGAATCCAATAAAAATAGTTCAAAAATCAAATTCCAAAAAGATAAAAAAAGCCAACTACCAATTCAAGAACCAAAACTAGATTTTCGGCTGATGCAAATCAAAGCATGAAGAACAAGACAAAAACAGATTTCAAAAACAAAGTTACTGTTCACATAAACAGTACACAAGGTACTGTTCACGTGAACAGTGTTGTGGGTCCCAGCTTAGATCATGTGTGCCTCTATTCTAGAAGCCTTGGACAGCAAGACACTATAGGATCGATGGAACAGCTTCAAGAAGAGTGAAGACCAAGTTAGCTTCCTTTTTTGACAAGGATCTAGTTTCTATTTTGAGAATATTATTAGAAGATCATTGGTGGGGACCACATGAGAATCCAAGCTTTTACAAAAAGAGGATCAGCTGCTAGAAGACTTGAAGATCCAATTTTATTTTATTACTATTCTTTTAGTAGTACTTAGTTACTAAATCTATTAGTTTCTATTTAAGTTATTATTGCATGTGGCTGAACTATAAAGCCTAGTAGTTTCTAATTTTAGTTACCTTCTATTTTAGTTAGGTTTTAGTATTTTCTATTTGTCCTACACTCCAACTTTTTATTTTCAGTTAGTTTCTATTTTTGTTGTAAGCTTGCCTAAGCTGTTAATAGGCCCCCTATTGTAAGGAAGGAACAGTATTAATGAATGAAGTTTTGAGGCATTCTTACCCTCGATTATGGGAGTAAAACCCCTGTTCAACAGCTGGGATAGCTGTGGGTGAGAGACCTAGGGCTGGCTGAGATAGCCCACCCCCTACCCCCTTCTTCTTCTATCTTCTTCTCCTATCATCTATTGATTCCCTGCTGTAATAGTTGTTTGAATCAACAAGGGCTGTTTCTATACCTGAGAAGGACCAGAACTCGATCCAGACTACTGTTGGAGTTGTTGCTGCTGCTGCTGAGACACTCCAACCTGCTACTGTGCTACAATCTTGAAGACCTAATCAGCCACTAACCATCTCTGTGAATTGTTGCTGCTGCCTCCCATCAACAAAGGGTTGCATCGTATTGATCCTGGCTGCAATCGATCTCCCACTGGTTTCCCTGGTTCGAGGTCGACTTTTGTATTATTTCGGTGACAGGTGAAATTTTCAACTTTCTAATGTTGGGGTTTTTCTCAAATCTAAAAATTCCATAAGGCTTAATATGATAAAAAGTTGCTAAAAACCAAAAGTGCGGTAAAATATTCATTTGTTTTGATATCTAAAAAAATATTTTCATCCAGAGCAATTTTGACAACATTCACACATACCAAATTAGGTTTGACCAGAACATAACTCCTTAAATATAAATCAGATTTAAGCAATCTTGGATTTGTTGGAAAGCCAAGATTTTTGGAATTTTATTTTTTTACTATTTTTATTGGATTCAAATAGGGGGGTATTTGCTTATTTATGAATAATATCTTTAGTAAATGAAATAACAAATATAAAACCATTTACTTAAATGATAGTTGGCATAAATAAATGTCTGTCAAGGTTTCCAGCCAATGTCCAAGAATAATAAGCACTATCAAACTTGGGTCAAAAACCACCAGTACCATTTTGACTTTTTGGAGTGTTTTTGTTTTTTTTATTTTGGTGACAATAGTTCACGCATTGTGTTAGAATGTCAAAAAAGACCAAAAAACCAGATCAAAAAAAAGCATTTTTGGGCCTTGAAACCACCAACTCGAGTTGGCTGGGAAAAAGTCACAGGTTTCGACCAGTTTCGATCATATCTCGATTTCTGGCTGGTCGAAACCTGAGTTTTAGAACCTTGGCTCAGAAATTGTTGGCCATAAAATTTAGTTTAGCTTCCATATTTGACAAATGGCCAACTCGCATGGTCCCCTAGCCATCCACTGTTTTGACAACAGAAACTACATCAGAAGAAATCCAAACGATGATGTGTATACGGTGGAGATCATCCATGAAATTTGACACACAAACAACACAAGGGGTGCTTTATCTGTCTAACAGTGAGATCAACTAGTACCAACCATAAAGCACTGTCTCATGGGATGCAGCAACCTAAGAGCATCAAATATGCAAAAAAATAACTTACGAAACTACGGTCACAGTTGGAGTTTTGCAAGGTATATGGAACCACAAAGATTGGGCAGGTCCAGGTGGGTTTGGCCAGGTTGAGCTGAAGGATCACGTACCATCAGCAGAGTCTGAAATCACCTAACAGAACAAACTACGCAAGGAGGAGCCTATTCACCTGCTCATGCCCAAGGCAATCAGGGGGTTTGTATAGCCACCAAAAAGAATGAAAATTTTCAATTTTAATTTAATTTTGCCAGCAGAGCCTGGCCAGCCAGTGCAAAAAAATTATGGATTTATAAAAAAAATAAGAATACGAAGCACAAAAGCTGTGCACCAATCCTTCCATTGCAATGAAAAAGATAGAGAATCGAACACAACGGCAGATTTGAGAACAGGATAGAACTAGAGGCACAAACACATGACATCACAACTACATTTAAAACTCCACTACATAAGAGGATACGGCAGCTCAAAAATTTAGAACCTCTAGTCTCTCCACTCTCAGTTATCCATCAGCCAAGGGATATGCTGATCACTGCATGCACTGGAACGAGATTTTCCTTCAAGACCATGTGCCCTAGCATGTCAGATCACAAAATAGCATTTCGATGGATATATCTATTTTTCCATTCATCCAACTAACCAGCTACTTTCAAGTCTCACCTACCAGTAAGTGCTGAATGTCCAGCCACGGATCAAGAGCCAATGGCAGCTTAAGATCCACTGATACAGAATCAGCCTCACCAAGGGGACCTGATCAGACCAACACGGTGTTACCTTCAAAGTCCTTAATCAACCCTCCTGTACCTGCTCCTGGTCCAGGAGTTGAGTTTCAACATTCCCATTGGAATGGTGTCCACTCAGGCTGAACAAGAATGTCAAAGGGAGACTATCACTGTAATCCCCATTCCTAACAATGGATTCAAAAGGCGTATATTGGAAACATTCAAGGGTGACTGCAAATCTTGATGCTCAGAGTATAATGGTTTGAACAATCTACCAAAGATACAGCGACCACCTTTGAATATTCTATTGTTTCTCTATCATTACCTCCACAAGAGTTTCTCCTATTGCACATAGAAGTGAACTCTCAAAAACACATCTCCCTGCCATGCAATATCCATAAGGTAAACCAATTTACTACAAACTATCCAACAACAAAAACAGCCTTATCCCAACTAAATGGGGTCGGCTACATGGATCTTCGCCCTCCAAATTGTTCTATTCGATGCCATACTTGATAAAAGGCCCAAGCTAAGCATGTCTTTCCTCACCACTTCTCCTATGCTTAATTTAGGCCCGCCTCTGGCTCTTTTAGCTCCCTCAATTTGGATTAAATCACGTCTCCGAACTCTGCCGACGGCATCCATTGAACATGGCCACGCCAACCCAATCGACTTTCTCGTAGCTTATCCTGAATCGGATCTACTCACAAGTCAGCTCTAATATGGTCATTCCTCAATTTACCCTTCAAGGTTTTGTCACACATTCATCTTAACATCCTCGTCTCCGCAACACTTGGTTTATCTATATGACACTTCTTAACAGCCCAACTTTCCGCACCATACATCATAACCGGTCGTATGACTGTCCTATAAAATTTTCCTTTAAGCCTTAAAGGGATATGTCAATCACACAACACTCCAGACACACCTCTCCACTTCAACCATCCTGTTTTAATTCTATGTGCAACGTCATCCTCTACGTCACCTTCTTTATTTATGATCAGACCCAGGTACCTAAAATAACTACTTTGTGGAATCTCCTTCTCATTGATTTTCAGTGCCTCATTATCCATCCTAGTGTGACTAAAGTTACACGCCATATACTCTATCTTTGTTCTACTTATCTTGAAACCTTTTGACTCCAAGGTTGATCTCCATAATTCCAAATTGGCGTTAATCCCTGCTTTTGTCTCATCCACGAGAACAATATCATCAGCAAAAAGCATTACACCAAAGAACCTCATCTTGAATGTCTCTCATTAAATCATCCATAATGAACGCGAACAAATATGGGCTTAAGGCCGATCCTTGATGTAACCCAATTAGGATTGGGAACTCGCTACCTTGCCCGCCCACAGTTCTTACACTAGTCACATTGCCATCATACATATCTTCTCTTCTCTAGAATATGCAGGATTAACTCTCTAGGGACTTTATCATACACCTTTTCTAGGTCAATAAAGACTATATGAGGTCCTCCTTGGATTCTCTAAATCTTTCCATGAGCCTCCTAAGTAAGTAAATACCTTCTATCGTAGATCTTCCTGGCATAAAACCAACTTGGTTCTTTGAGATAGTAGTTTCTTGTCTTAGGTAGGTTTCAATAACCCACTCCCATAAATTCATAGTATGGCTCATTAGTTTTATGCCTCTATAGTTATTTCAATACTGAATATCACCTTTATTCTTGTAGATTGGGACCACAAAGCTTCTCCTCCATTCATCTTGCATAGTCCTTCTACTCATAATCTTATTATACAACTTGGTTAACCAAGACAGGCCACCCAACCCTAAGCTCTTCCACACTTCTATAGGTACCTCATCTGTGTCGGGTGCTTTGCCCACTTTCATCTTCCTTACAGCTTCTTTTATTTCATTCACCCTGATTTTACATATATATATATATAACAGAACTATCCCAGGGACTTTTCTTAATCTTTTCTTAATCTATCCTAATCTTAAGGTATCCAATTCGAACTAAAAGTCTTTTAAGAACTTCATACCAGAACTGTCCCAGGGACTTTTCTTAATCTTTTCTTAATCTATCCTAATCTTAGGGTATCCAATTCGAACTGAAAGTCTTTAAGAACTTCTTCGAAAGCTTCTAACCAAGCAGCATTTCCGTTTAATTCATGTATTAAATCAGTAAGGAGATTAATGCAATGAATCTGTAGATAACTAATTCTATTGTCTAGAACACGAATATTATGCTTGATATTTTCTATTTGAGTCTCTTGATGCTTAATACACCGTACAAGTAATTGAATACGCTTAAGAATATAAAGTCTCATAAGTGCAATATATTAATATTTTGAGAAATAAGTTTTCTCCGATTCTTTAATTCAGAAAGCGAACGATGATATTCATATAAACATTTAATAATTATAGGAGCTTCAAATAAAGAACAGTTATAATGAAATCGAAAATCTAAGAAAGCTATACTTTTAAGACAATTAACAGTCTCTTCATTAACTAGTGATAAATCTTCCTTCAATTGTCGCACATGATGGTAAATCATAAATTTAGTGCCAAGAAAGACTTACATATGGATATTACAATGAGAATCTGGATGAGGAGAAAAACAAAAACACACCGCTTCAACTACAAGATATTGGTTATATAGGAACTCAAATCCAGGAGATAAGTGATACACCTAAGAGATGATATCAAATATTTCACTTGAGTTCATACACTCTTACTAAAACACTCAAAATTAAAATCACTCTTGCAGAAAGTAAAAGCACACTCTTCTAAACTGCTTGATAGAAAATAAAACACACTTCTTCACTTTTCTTCTTCGTGTCCTTTAAGGAGAGGAGAGTCTCGCTCTCTCTATATATATATATAAAAACTTCACGGACTTCAGAGTCTTTCGAATCCACCGACGCTTGAATAATTGATAGGCTCTAGTGAATGAGGGAGGTTGTCCGCATATGAAAAGTAGAATAAAGGAGATTCCTCTTTAATAAAGTAAAATATACTTTTGACGAGGCATTCCAAAGATTAGAGGATCTAGTTTTCCACTTTATGTCTTTATCAAAAGAATATATACTTTAATCTTTATCGTGCTGAGATAAAGCCGAAGATCCTCTCCCTCTCCAAAAATCGTGAATTTTTGCAGGGACAAAAGGGGTAAACAGCAAATAGTACCTTCATTTTTAGGAATGCAAATGGCCCTTTCTACCCCTTCTCCATCAAAATCCATACAATCCTCTCCCTCTCCAATCTCTTCTCAATCTCCTTCGCCATCTTTCCACCCAATTACGAAAACTCCATTCACTGAAACTTCCACTATCCAAATAATGCTCATTGAAGAATATTACATTCACCACTGACTTTCCCCTTCTAAAATTGCGAACATATATCTTATAGATCGTCCCAGTTCTGATCATGATCTCAAAATCAGAGATTATTATGAAAAAATTCTTATAGATACTGGTTGTGTTAATATCACTCATACATACCATGATCCTTCCAATTTTATAAAAGAATATTCAAAGTTCTCAATATAAATATTCGATCTTTTTTTGATTGGGGAAGTCATTTGACGACTCCTAGATCATTCTTGGATCCTTCTGAACTCCAGTTCAAAACTTATACATATTTTGACTATCTCATAGCTTGGAATCAAGTCCTTTTATATCAAAATGATAATGGAACTCGCAATTGGTGATGCAGACCCTAGCCTCCTTGAATTGAAGAAGCCACCCTAAGCCTAGGGTTTTAGTAGGAGCCTTAGTTTAGTTTATTTCAGTTCTATACTTAATTTTTATTTTGTGTTTTTAATTGAACCGGTTTAAATTGGTTGCATCCAATTGGTTCAATTGGTCTAATTTAAGTGAAGTTGGTGATGCAGACCCTAAGAGGTTCTTATATCCTATTGGCTAGTAGGGAATGTTCTTTTATTTCAAGTAGTTTAAGTTGTTTTAAGTCATTAGGGTCAATTGAGTCTTTTTATACCTTTTAAATTGTTTTAAATCGCTTAATTGTATTTCTCCACGATTTTGGATGGAGATTAGAGTTGTAATAGTTTTAGGAATTAGGCCTTTGGCCTCCTATTTAATAATAGAAAGTGGGAGAGGCTCCCCCACCAATTATGTTTAAAAAAAAAATTGAATTTTGCTGCTGGCCCTGGCTGCTGCTGCTTCTCTCTTCTGAGAATTGTCTTGTGAGTCATATCAAGACCCCTTGTGAGTCATATCAAGGGTGAGGGCTGGTGGATTCTAGCGACTCCTTGCATCTTGTAGATCGGGAGGTCCTTCTTCTTCTTCAATCAAGCTTCCTCAACTTGTTGCTACTGCAGATTTGCAGATCCGGCGAGCTGTTTATTAATTTAGTTATTCCCTTTTTCCCTAACCTTCTACAGCCAACCCTAACACCCCCTTTTTTATTTTATTTGAGTTCCTTAACCCTGAATCACTCACAACCCCATTCCTCCATTAACCTTAATCGATTCCCATAACCCTAGCTTCACTCTAAGATCTGTCCAGCCTTATCCCTCCACTCGATCTCAGTTGCAGCCCAATCTGTCCATCAAAACCCTAAATCCAATTCTGCCCTAAGTTGCAGAATTTCGTAACTCATCCAAACCCTAACTTCTTTATACCAAAATAACCCCCTAGACCTGCCCATTAATACCCTATAAACCCCTTTCCCAAAATCCACCCCTAAACCCTAGATCCTGAAAACACTCCATTTTTACAAGGCCTCTAACCCGAAACCCTAGATTTCCAACTTCATCCAAATCAATCCAAACCTACACCAATAGACTCATAAAAACCTGCACATCATTACCAAATAAAACCCTATCTCGAAACCCTAACCCTAACCCTAATTCTACCCTAATTAGCCCAAGCTGTCCCAATCGGCCAGCCTTGTTTGGTGATCCTATTACACTGGTTCCTAGTGGGACTACTCCTACCTAGGACTACATCAGTTGGTATATACAGTTCCGTCTCCAGAATACACTTTCTTATATACCTCACTGATTTAAATACTAGTTCTTTATATGGGGTACGTCCTACCAATTCGGACTTCTTTCCACTACCCCTCAAAGAATCCATTATAAAGTTCAAAAAATTCAACAATACATTGAGTCCTAGAGATATCAATATACAATTTTTTATATTATATGAAATTCCGTGGATCATGCGCTGGCAATATACTATTCCAGAAGACGATAATCAGTAGGACTATATTCCAACTCTATATAGACAAGTACATATAAAATGGTGGGACAAATTTAACTATGCTCGGCTCATCCCTGCGAAGATCAATCTCAAAAGGGGTATTTATTCAACTTCCTTTTCCTTTGGCCAAAGCTCCAGACTCTAACGATCTCTCAGATATGCTTGTTTCTCTTCAAAAGAAACATCCCCATTGGTCTCTTGAGACTATTCGTCAAAAGATTCTTGTTGCATTACAACCCAAAGAAGAATCCGAAGAAATGGACAAGATGTCCGGATCAAACACTATTGATCTTGCACACAATGATGATTTTCATTCGGCGGGATATGGACAAAATCCAGAATCTTCGGCCTTTTCTCAGCACGATAAAGATTAAAGTATATATTCTTTTGATAAAGAGGAAAACTAGATCATGTGATCTTTGGAATGCCTCGTCAAAACTATACTTTACTTTATTAAAGAGGAATCCCCTTTATTCTACTTTTCAAATGCGGACAACCTCCCTCATTCACTAAAGCCTATCAATTATTCAAGCATCGGTGGATTCGAAAAACTCTAAAGCCCGTGAAGTTTATATATATATATATATATATATATAGACTCTCCTCTCCTTGAAGGACACGGAGAAGAAAAGCGAAGAAGTGTGTTTTATTTTCTATCAAGCAGTTTAGAAGAGTGTGCTTTTACTTTCTGCAAAAGTGATTTTAATTTTAAGTGTCAAGTCAGATATTTGATATCATCTCTGAGGTGTATCACTTATCTCCTGGATTCGAGTTCCTGTATGAACAATATCTTGTAGTTGAAGCGGTGTGTTTCTGTTTTTCTCCTCATCCAGATTCTCATTGTAATATCTATATGTAAGTCTTTCTTGGCACTAAATTTATGACTTACTATCATGTGCGACAATTGAAGGAAGATTTATTACTAGTTAATGAAGAGATTGTTGATTGCCTTAAAAGTATAGCTTTCTTAGATTTTTGTTTTCATTATAACTGTTCTTTATTTGAAGGTCCTATAATTATTTAACGTTTATATGAGTATCATCATTCTCTTTCTGAATTAAAGAATCCGAGAAAACTTATTTCTCAAAATATTAATTTATTGCTCTTATGAGACTTCATATTCTTAAACGTATTCAATTACTTGAACGGTGTATTAAGCATCAAGAGACTCAAATAGAAAATATCAAGCATAATATTCGTGTTCTAGACAATAGAATTAGTTATCTACAAATTCATAGTATTAATCCCCATACTGATTTAATACATGAATTAAACGGAAATGCTGCTCAGTTAGAAGCTTTCGAAGAAGTTCTTAAAGACTTTCAGTTCGAATTGGATACCCTAAGATTAGGATAGATTAAGAAAAGTCCCTGGGACAATTCAGGTATGAAGTTCTTAAAGACTTTCAGTTCGAATTGGATACCTTAAGATTAGGATAGATTAAGAAAAGATAAAAAAAAGTCTCTGGGACAGTTCTGTTATATATATATATATATACAACATTAAGAGTTTTGATAGGTAGTGTAGTCTTCAAAACCCTATTCCCCGAAAATCTATCATTCAGTAGGCTGCGGAAATATCCTGACCATCTCTCGTGAATGTCCTCGTCACTTATTAGTACTCTATAATCTTCATTTTTAATACATCAAAGATGATCAAGATCTCTACTCTTTCTTTCCCTCATTTTAGCTTATCATATAGATAATTTTTTCTCTTCCTTTGAGTTGAGATTGTTATAGATATCTTTATACTTCTTCTCCCTTGAATTCCCCACAATCTTCTTAGCTTCATTTCTGAGGGCGGACCTTGGTGCACTGACCAAGTGGTCGCGGGTTCGAGTCTGGAAACAGCCTATTTGTGAAAGCAGGGGTAAGGCTGCGTACATTAAGACCCTCCCCAGACCACGCAGTGGCGAGAGCCTCGTGCACTACGTACGCCCTTTATGTCCTCCTTAGCTTCATTTCTGGCCAATTTATAATTTTTTAGGTCCTCTACATCCTTAGTCCTTTGCCAAGTCTTAAAACTAGCTTTCTTATCCTAAACGGCCGCTTGCACTTCCTCATCCCACCACCAAATCTCCCTAGGGGACTGACATTTTCCTTCAATTCTCCTAGGATCTCTTTAGCCACCTTCTTGATATAAGTGGTCATCCCATTCCACATCGTGTTAGTGTCTCCCTCAAAGTCTCACTTTCCTTGCTTGATCACTTTATCCGTAAATGAATTCAAGAGTTCTCCTTTTAAGTTCCACCACCTAATCTTAGGGCCAATAAGCTGCCTTGTCTTACGATTCTGCGTATTGAGGCACAAATCCATGACCACCAATCTATGTTGAGTGGTTAAGCTCTCCCCAGGTATAACCTTATAGTCCTTACAAAGCATTCTATCGGACTTTCTAGATAGGAAGAAATCAATTTGGCGTTAATGATGTCCGCTTTTGTAGGTAACTAGGTGCTCCTCTCTCTTTTCAAAGTAAGTGTTTACAATGGATAAATCATAAGCTAAAGCAAAATCTAAATTGAGATCCCTCTTCAATCCTCTCTCTGTACCCATAACCTCCATGAACGCTTTCATATCCTCCCGGTCTCTCTCAACATGTCCATTTACATCACCTCCTATAATAATCATTTCCCCTTGTCTAAAACCTTGCACTAAGCCATCCATGTGATCCCAAAATTGTAGCTTACTACTTTCATCTGATCCTACTTGGGGTGCATAGGCTTATTATATTGACAACCTCTCTTTTTGATGGTATGATCCTGTCTCCAACTCTTTTAACATCCACCACATCATTCATGAGGTTTTAATCCACTATCATGCTCATCACTCCATTTCTATTAATTTGATCCCCAGTATACCAAAGTTTAAAATCGTCCAGCTCCTTAACTTTTCTACCCTTCCATATCGTCCTTTGACTACATGCAATATTAATGTGCTCAAATGGTTCTAGTAAAAGCACAATGGATGAAGAGATGGTCAACAGATTCTTCATCTGCATAGCATAACCTACGAGCAGGAGGGAACATTAACCAACTCTTCCTTTTCCTCTGAAGTCCTTCACTACTATTCGCATTGTTATAATTTACTTCCCAAAGGAAAGCCTAGAGCCCCTAGAGCTGGAGATTTCCAAATGAATTTGCAAGGGAAGAGGGAGTTTTCATGAACATCCTTTTGGGATCTATTAAACTGAATAAGGAACCATAAAACATGAGTCAGGTGAAAATTCAACATTAGAGGTCAGAATCTAAATTTACCTATCAATATAAACCTCAAGGAAAAACTCCATCTCAGATACCCAGCAAATGACCAATAGCCTCAATTCACTCTCTCAGATCCTCCTCAAACCAACGTCCTATCTCAAACTGCAGTCAGACCTAAATATACAGCCACTTATGACTCTAACCCAAACTCTAAAGGCTCCATAACTCACTAACTCCAAATCACTCAATATTTGGTTATTAAATTTCACTTTACTTCATAGTTGTCAAAGAGTCTAGGCAACCCAAGGCATAGGAGTAGGGATGTAAATGAATAGCCGAAATCAGTTTCCGTGTCCGTGTCCATATTCGTTTAGCACTATCCGAATCCGTCCGAAAGCTAAACAGATACGGATACGGATACGGATAGGCTATAGCTATCCGAAAAGCTATATTTACATGTAAACGGATAAAATATCCGATCCGTATCCGTGTCTGTATCCGTTTAGCACTATCCGAATCCGTCCGAAAGCTAATCAGATGCGGATGCCGATATCGCACTATCCGAGCCGAATCCAATCCATTTACATCCCTACATAGGAGAGGGGCTTAAATGCAAGGCGGCCACCAGTCCTCCAAAAGTCTAACTTGATCACCTCTCCTATATCGTACTAATAAAATACCAGGATAGCAATCATCCAGTGCTACCCTCCCCTGCCCCCCACCCACTTCTAATTTGTTGATAGTGTTTGAATGCCTTGACAGTGACAACCAATAATGGCTTCCTTAACTCTTAGGCTTATGAACCAATTTTCTACGTTATGACTCACGAATCACAGTATCATATTACTGTACTTAAACCTGGGTTTAATTTTCCAATGTCTACTTCAAAGTAAGTTAGTAGCTCATTGGAGAGCACCGAAATGTACAAATCCAGAACTCTATTGAGTAAAAAAAAACCCTGGAGTAAGGAAGACAAATATTTCTCTGCAAAATGGATATGCCTCATGTATCAAATAATCGAACATTATAATCCGTAAAGAGCCTTTACACCACAAGCCTACTTCAGAGAGATCATGAAGGGAAATAAAAAGGAAAATGGAATAATAAGGATTGACCTTTTTACTAATTTTCACAGCCAACGAATTTGTTTCCCGTATAACAGAAAGCCTGAGTTGTAAGGGATAAACATCTGCAATATCATCCACTGCAGACAAAGAGGTCCTACCATCCTTCATGGCCGCTTTAGAATCACTGTGCCTACAAGTGCAAGAGAACCAAAATCAATACAAAGGATATACCACTAATTCAGAAAAATAATAATAATAATAATAATAATATATAAAAGATGGGGGAAAAAAAACAAAATAAGTAACAAAAAATTCTTAACTATAAAATCACCAGTAGCATACCATGACTCCAACTCAGATACCTCTTCCTTTCATATTAATACTGCAGTGCATTTGTTTTGACAGTCAAAACAATAAAATTTGGGGGGGGGGGGGGGGGGGGTAGTCCCTGAAAGCATTCGCTGTTTTAATGCATCTCAACACTCAATGGACTGATTAACAGAGAAAAACAAAAAATAATTCCAATACAAACTTCTCGGGACGAGGACATGCAGAAAACAGCATAAGTTGAGAAGACAGTAAGCGACATACTAGAAAACCACATTTCTTCAAGGGAGCACATTTAATAACAAAATAAAGAAACAACAAAAGATTTACACCAATAACTTTACTTAATTTTTTTACCGTAATTTAGTCAAACAAACAGCAGTCCAGGATTTTAAGTTCTCCAACAATAATTTAATCTTTTTATATTTTTCCCCAACTGGCACTGTAAGTGTGATCCCTAGGAAGATGTAACGTAGATTTTGGGGAGGAGAAAAAGAATAAAGGCAGGGAGCATTTACAGCAAATAAATGAAATCAACTACAAATCCTTAAAATATCATAATATGAAAGTGCCAAGAACAGACTCTTCTTCCAATTTTTTCATTATTTCTAATAATTAGGGCTCCCAACTAGATCTTAGACGTCCAATGAAAGAAGATAAGCATTTAAAGCAAACCAATATATAATAAAAGTAATTAAATTAATAAAAATCATCCCAACTTCACCCTCTCACCATTTTAGCGCTTGTAACCACATTTCCCCTGGAACCAACGCATAATCCCGGCCTGAAACTCCCTCCTCGGCATGGTCATTTTGCTCATAATCCTCTTCTCTCCTAAGGTTAAAATCGATATCTGAATAGAATATGCTGTTAATGATCTTCATCGGGCCCCCATAAGAAGTAGATGTCGCTGTGTATGAAATCCCTCTGTCCTCGTCAGCATCTTCAGGAGACGACTCTTGTGCTTCTTTCCACCACCTGAAATCCACTCCATCCATCAGACATAAAATCAATGTTTCTAAGAAACAACAACGAACCTCCTCCATCTTCCAAAGTAAACAACAGAGAACAAAACTAACTGCATCCAACTACTTGATAAACCAAAGCCCATAATTACGAGAAAAAAAAAATCCCTAATTTTTTAGTTCAATGGAACAACTAATTTCAGATTCAGAAATCAAACTCTTATTAAGATCTATCGAGAAGATGAACTTAAAAACAATTGAGAATAGAAGAAGAAAAAGTACCTGTAAGGCACGAAGTAGACCCTTTCATCTTCTGAAGAGGGACGCTGAGCCCCATCGGAGAAGTCGTCAGAAGCGCAGCCGTCCATTTCTAAGGAATTCAGTCTCTGAAATCAAAAATGGTGGAAGAGATTTCCTGATTATACAGAAATGCATACCATTTGAAGCTCAGAACAGAGAGAGAGAGGAACGAAGAGGAAGAGAGAGAAAATGGCGGATTTGCGTCAAAGAAATTGAGATTTTTTTTGTGAAGAGGATTCGTCCAATCGAGGAGGGAAATTTTTATAAAAATTGGGGAGAGGGTTCTCTGAGCAATCGGAGAGGAAAGTACAAACGGAGTGAGTCCATGTTTTAAATTATCGGTATCGGCCTTGCCGATACTTACACATGGTTCGTAAACTCGGATCGGATTGGCCGATATTGGTTGGATCGGATCGGTATTGGTTGAGGCTGATCCCGAGATTAGACCGATATGGCAAGGTTTGACTGGATCGTTCTCTGGATTGGCCAACTCGGTGGATCGGCTGATTCGATCTGATCCTTGACCGATCCGATTGAATATTTTTGGATTTTTTCAAAGTTTTTAAGTTTTTTTTTGTTTTATATTATCTTGATCGGTACTGACCAATACCAACAGATATTAACCGATCCGATCCAGATAATATCAGCTGATCGGATCCTAAGATCACAACACCCAACAACTCTGGCTGATACATGACCTGATCCATAAAAAAATGATCCCAACCAATTTGTATTGATCAAATCCCGATCCAGAAAAGTTTCGGCCATGATCGATATTGAGTCCGATACCTGGATTTTGAACCTTGTAACCTACACGGATCCGTTTGGATAAGCCTATATTGGACAATTTTACCTATTTTTTGTGAAAAAACAAAAAAAGAGCATTGGACAAAATTTTCTCCTGCATTAGACGGTTGTCAATACAAAATCGGTTAATCTACCAACACCGATATGGAAATCGGATTATCCGATACCAATTCTTTAAACCATGGGTGTAACAAAATGATTTGGGCAGCGAGGTCATCTCATGTAAAGCTGACAATCGGTCGGTTCAGTCCGATTTTGGTTAGGCTAAATCTGTTTATAGGCCAAACCAATAAGGAAGTTTCAGTTCGCTCGATTTTGGTTTTTATCCAATTTATCTGATTTATTATCGGTTTGTAATTAGAATGTTATCAGGTTGTTCAGTTTCAATCTCACATGATTACATAAGGAAATCAATAAAAAAAATTTTGGGTTTTTTGGGTTTCGACTTCTTATCAAGTTACTATCAATCCATTCTCGGTGTTTTAGTGTGGTTCAGTGCGTTTTCGGTTTCAATCATGCAGAAGGTTGGTCCAATTTGATTTCAAATTCTACCGGTTTCATAAAACCCAATCCAAAACCAAACTGATAATGGTTTTGTTCGATTAGTGCTAAACCGATCAATTTCAGGGTGAACTTTGACACCATTAATCTCATGTAATTATAAAAAAAAGTCGAAGAGATGGTGCTAGCATATCCTCCCTTGATGGCTCAAATAATCATTTCCCTAAAAATTAAAAGGGATTGAGTTCCTTGTATGGCTGTATAGGGTACACTAGCCTCCCTGTGTCTATCTCTCTCCTCTCACAATAAAGGGTAGATATGTCATTTCATATGAGGGATAAGAGAGATAGACAAAGGGAGGAGTTAGCATACGCTACATAGCCTGGCAAGGTTCTTTTTTCTAAATTACAAACACAAAGATATGGACAACGGAAAACCAAACAAGAGGAATGAAAATGCTGCATAGCCTGACAACATTCTTTTTTCCAAATTAAAAACACAGAGATATGGATAGAGGAAAATCAAACAAGAAGAATGAAAATGAAATGAAAGTACGTATAGTAAGGGGGTTTTCCTATGGTTCTTCAAAAAATATATATTTATTTTTCAGCAAAAGGTTTTATGCATGACGTACATAGTCGTGTCTTCAACCGTTAGACGGGGTTGCCCCAAAGAAAACTGTTAAACAGAGAGAGAAGGGGATTTATAATTACACTTACCCCATCCAATGGTTGTAAAGAACAATCATGCCATGCGTAAAAACAAAATCCTTATTTTTTAAAAATATGGGCAAGAGATCGTTATCAAGTTACATGGCCCCTACACTAGCACAAGGACCAATGAGAGTGCCATCAGGGCATCAACATGGATGGGATTTACGGATTCAGAAGGGTGGGGTAGTAATTTCACAAGCTTTTGCGTCTGACACAGGGGTCACACGACCAAGCAATGTTCTTTTTCCCAAAAAGATCAGAAAGAAAAATCTTTTTTTGTAGCCTACACCCCTCTCATCTCTCTTTCTTTCCTAAGATGACAAGTACAAAATCATTCTGTTGTCACACCGTTGTATGCTCTTTTATACTGTTTGCTTAGAAAACCTCGCCTAAAAAGTAATTAAAAAAGGGCAAGAGATCGTTGTCTGGTAGTGTTGCACTTGCACCAGAGTGAGGGCTAATGAGAGGGTACATGGGGGCATCAACATAAATGTGATTTTTTATTTCATGGAAGACAAGGCAGGGTAGTACTTTTGCGTGCTCTTATGTTTTGGGTGCAAGAGCCACAAGATTGCATTTTTTTTAAATGAATTATTAATAGTATACATATGCTACTCGATCAAAGAGACTTTTTTCTATAAAACTAATGGGAGACAAATGGGTATGCTAGCGGTATACTGTATGCTAGCACCCTATGTATCTATCTTTCTCCCTCCTTTGAAATGACTTCCTTACCCCCTCAAAGAGAGGAAGAGGGAGACAGACACATAGGGAGCTAGCATACGGTATACCACTAGCATACCCAACCTTTTCCCAAAACAAATATTATTTTTTCATATTATTTTTGTAGAGAAAAGGAAGTTCTCAAAAGGGCTTGACAAATATGGAATTTGATCTAGGTTGTCCAATCGAAAATTAGATCTGCATGAGTTTAAAATGATTTTTTTTCTCTATTTAGCCTTTAAGGATAATGGAAAACAAAATTGGTGATTCAGCAGTAGTCCGAGCATAAACCTGTTTTTAATTATTCGATTGGATGATAGGTCATAGACCTAACCTATGATCCTCGAGTCTATCATGAGAGGCTGATACACCCAAAATAAACATTTAATGGCTACCGACACGTGACAAAGGACTAGTCAAAGGAAGGAATCAGGCCATAGCTGGAGGGGACCATTAGGAAACAAATCTTCGACATCAAAGTCCTGGCGGGACTCTAACTCCGCACAAAGAACCAACTCTCCATTATCAAGGTTAGTTCAACATTTGAACTGCACTCCATCACGAGGAGATAGGGCATGTTCCCCAAATTAAGGGAAGCACAAGTCCCACTCTGTCACGCACAAGGGAATATTCAAATTTCCCAAATAGGGAAGGACTCTAACCTCTTTCAGGACTCTACAACTACCTTATGAATTGCCCCTCCTTTATAAGAAAGGGGAGGCCCATGGATCATCTTTCAACAGCTGACAAGCTATAACTCTTTCATATCTCCTCATAAACTGTTGCACGAATCTGACTTTAGCATCGGAGAGTACCCCCTCAGATTCCACTCCTGGTCTCTCTTATGCAGTTCTTTCCTCTTGCAAATCACCCATGTCACTTGATCAGATTTTGACGGCAACAGATTGGCGTCGTCTATGAAAACAAAAAGAGTTAAATAGAAATAAACATCGACATTGATCATCACGACAACAAGGGCAGCACGCACTCCAAAAAGTTCCCAAGAGAATCAGAATGCACCTGTGTAGCCGTGGGAGTCAAAAATTTGAGCAGGCTTCGGCAAATCAAGTTGGGATTCCCCCAATAGCCCATCGCAACACCAATCACAGTGGTAGAAACCAAATTCATGGTACTTGGCAGACCTACCGCCAACGTAACCAGGCCAATCCTGATGCAGAGCAACTTGATCAACAAGCCCCTATGGCTCAAGTACAATTCAATGCTCTACAATAGCAACTTCGGGACCTGACGCAGGCTATTCAACAGAATTCTAGGGTGATTAATCTAGCCCATTCGCATGAGGCGCCACCCTGAGTAGCCCAAGACGTTCAAGGTAGGAAACACGGTAGTTCAGGATCCACCGAATCAAGTCAAAACCCGAGGAACCGAGTGTGTGGCAAGCGATCCAAGCTCGACAACTGCCGGAATGAAGTGGTTTCAAAGCGACAGCTTGAAGAACTTCGTAAAGGGGAGGTTGAGCAACAATATCTCAATAAACAAATTAAGAGCACTTTCTAAAGTTGATGAAAAGCCAACTCGAAGCCGAAAGCCACTCTTTTTCAGCAAGACAACACTATCTGATGAAATCATGGGAGTGACTTTCCCGAAGGGTTTTAAAATGTTGATGTTCATGTATCATGACGTCACTACAAACCCAGTACAACATCTCGAAGGATTCAAATCACTGATGGCCTTATGTGGAGCTTCCAATCCCATTATGTGTCGAGCCTTTCCCACTAATTTAAGGGGAGCAGCCAGGACTTAGTCACACACCTTGAACCCAAGTCGAATACTAAAAAAATATAAACAAAACACACAACCTTAGGACCAACAATCTCCCAACTTTTTTGGAAAAGAAAAAAAAAGAAGCTTGAAAACCATCGATACTAGGGGCTTTGAATGCTCCAATACTAAACATTGCCTCCTTAACTTCTTTTAATGACTGTAACTGGCATAAAGAATAATTTAAAGGACTAGTGATCGCATGAGTAAATAAGGATTCCACAAAAGAGATGGTCCATAGGATTAGTTGCTACATAAATAGTCCTTAAATAACAAGAAAATTCTCTAGCTATGTCTGGGGCCAAAACCATCTTATTACCTTAAAGTTAATCAAATATGCAATCCTAGTCCTCCTAAAGTTATGTTTTGTAATAGCGTGGTAAATTCTAGTGTTTCTATCACCATCTCTAATATAAAAATGTCTAAATTTCTAAAACCAAAAGATCTCCTCAACTTTAAGAATTCAGTTGATAATTTTCTCAGATTCCAAGGGTCTATCCCTAGAGGTAGAAACTCCTTATTATCTTCAGACACAAGAAAATTATGAAAAAGTTACACCTTCAGTTGCTCTAAATGTCCAAACACCAAATAATTCCATCTCCTAAGAAGTCTACTAAGAGTTGTCAACTTGATCATCAAATTACAATCACCAATAACTTTTCATTTATCCCCAAGGAATTGCCTGAAATTATACCAACTCAAACACGCATCTTAGAAGTGGAACAATTTTTTATAGGACTTCCTAGCATATTGTATCTAAGACAAATGGGGATTATGGTCCAACCCAGCCAAAGATAATTTCTCCAAGGAAGTAAAAGGCCAAACAAACAACCAAGAATGAGAAACCAGACATTTGTCTAAGCATTCCTTGACAAGAAACAAGGGGTTTTTTTTTGTGTATTAGACCAAGTGAAAGGAGAACCTAAGAGTCGAACCTCTTCTATGGAGAGTTGCGACTGCATCGACATATGGATTTGGGCTGCAGAAGATCTCCGCCCAAAAGGAGACCCTTCCAATTTATTAGATTGGTCAAGAACTTCATTGAAGTTTCCAATAATGATAAAAGGACAAGAGGTGGAGCTGAAAAAAAGTCTCACGTAAAGATGTAGAAGGCGGAGCATAGAGATGCACAATACACCATTGACACCCAACCAACGAATCATCCACAAAAGTAACAGTAAACCATGAACATCAACCATGGGAATAGAGAGGTAAGGAGAAGCCAGGACCTAGAAACCTCCTTTATGACCCCTCATATAGTTTAAGTAGCAAGCAAATTATTCAAAATCTATTTGTTGCGGGTGAAAACCTCCGATGCTCTATTCGCCCACGGATGAGCCTACAAAAACCAAGCGATAAGCACAAGAGAGCCGGTGTGGCTCCGGCCAAGGACTCTCCGACGCTCAAGTCAGGTCTCCAATGCAACAGCGTAACTGTGTAGTGAAAGCAAGATGAGGAATGGTGCTCCATACCTGGGTATTTATAGAGTGAGGATGAGATGAGGAGGTTGGGAGAGTCCTAGTATGGTAGGAGTCTTTCTTTTGGAAGGCTCTCTCACATAGAGCAGAGTGGAGAGCTATTTTCGGGGTCGGGCTCTTATTAAGGTAAGAGTCCATGTAAAGTGTGATTTCGTATTGCGCTGGGATCGTGGCTCAATCCTTATCCCGTGATTCTCAGGATGTGCTGACGTGGCCCCGCGATCCCCGGTGGGGCGCTATGGTAGCTTCTGTGGAGGAGGGCTCGGCCTCGGAGGTCGGCCTGGTAGGTCGGTCTTGGCAGTCACCTCGGCCTGAGAGGTCGGCCTGTTAGGTCGGTCTCAACAGTCAGCTCGGCCTAGGTTGTCCTGTGTATGCTGGGTGAGGAGTTTATGGCTGACTTGTGTGAACTCGGCTCTGTCAGGTGACCTATCGGAGACCGGGTCGGCCTGGTTTCCTGCTCAGCTCAGTTCGGTTCTTGGACTGACCTCAGGTCGGCCACGTGGTAGCTTCTAATTGGTGAGGTGATTTTATGCCCTATCACGGCCTCAGTGCTCGGCCTCGGCCTCGGGCAGCTGTGGCCTCAGCGCTCGGCCTTGGCCTAGGCTTCAGTGCTCGGCCTCGACCTCGGCTTCAGTGCTCGGCCTCGGCCTCGGTCTCAGTGCTCGGCCTCGGCCTCGGATTTAGTTTCAGTACGTTTACGTGGTAGCTTTTGGTTGGTTAGGAGAATCTATGACGCATCACTATTATAGGTTGAAATGGGACTTTCGAACAATCCTAAAAGTAATGCAACTATCATTCTAGAATCATAGACACCAGAATACACGAGCACATCTCCCCCCCTCCCCCTCGGATGCTTAAATGCAATGAACAAAACTGTCTATTTTGAGGGGCTCACTCACATGAATCATTTCTTAAAGAGGCCATTCTTTTATGATGATAAATGTAGAAAAGCTTCCTTTCAGCGAAACCATATCTATTTTGACCATTGAAAAGAAGCATCTGTCTCTATCTATATTCATTCATCTATTTTTTATTATGATGATTGTAGAAAAGTTCCTTTCAACAAAACCATATCTATTTTGACTTCTCAAAAGAAGCATCTCTCTCTCTCTCTCTTTATTCATCCATTTCTTAAACTATAGCCGTAAATGTACCCCTCGAAAGCCATACCATAGTCACAGATTGAATTCCATGACACACCATCAGCAACTTTAGAATCAGTTTGCACTACTGCTAAGTTCCAGCTCCATCATCCACAACCATTACGCCAATGTCCGCCTACATTGATGAAAAGAATAGTGTTGCTATCACTAAATAGACTAACTTAGGCATTCATCAGAACGCGCATAGTAATAGTTCCCCTACACTGAGCTCATCGTGCTATGTTATAGTCTATAAGCTAAATACATCAAGTCCAATTCACCAGATGGTTAGCATCAAACCATTTACTAAGATCACCAATATCTGTCCCAATGTCTAGCTCTTCAAATCCTTGTTCTAAAGCTCCCTGCAACCCCTGCAAGAGGCCTCTTGCTTGTGCTTCTTATGAACATCCTACCAAGCCGCCCATAGTTCATATGTCCTCAAACAAGAATCAGTTTAAATATAGTCGAAGCAACCATCCAACCTTCCAATGGAAGGCTCAAAACAGCTATGGAAAAGCAATATTGGATGGTCCTGATGTGGGAGGTTAAAAACTGAGGAATTTTTTGGCATTTGTTTTTTTGAATGTTCCTTTTCAAGTATCGTTTGGTTTGGATGTGATGTTGGGCTTCAAATCTCGGATCATGGTCTTCTTTTCTACCTACTTTTATTTTATCTTCTTCCAAATTTGAGTTGCTGCAATTTTTTTTTCATGTCTTTTGTTTTATATTTTATTTGGTCAATGGAATCGAGTTTTTCATGACCAGGACAAGCCCAATCCCCATCAGGTTCTATAATATAAAGACCTGGAAGTCTACTTTAATCTTATCTTCATCTCCAACCATTCCTTCCCAATCCTTCACTTCAGTATCTTTAAATACCACCTCACAGCTCTCGACTGACTCATGTCTTCTCGCTCTACATGAACTGAATTCACCAGAAGGCTACACTTACTCCTAACTGATGGGAGTTTCAAACCAGACACCAAGATGGACCTCCATACTCTATCTCAATTCCACTGTATTTGTTTTTTCATTTGCTTATGGAATTGTAGATTCTGCAAATGAGGCAGAAGGAAAGTCAATCGAACAGGGCATATGATCATCAAAAGGCAAATGCGTCAAACACTTAGCTGTCTGGACAGATTTGAAGAACATGGTTTTTTGGCTTCAAAAAGAACATTTCCATTGCTGGCCTTGGCAAATGTTTCACCTGCTACATAACATAGTTTCTTTTTTTGAGTTTTTTTGATAATATTATTATCCAGAAAGTTCATAGGAATGTTATTCAGCCAGCCCACATCTTAGCTA
The DNA here is from genome assembly GCF_018873765.1 of Telopea speciosissima. Taxonomy (NCBI): domain Eukaryota; kingdom Viridiplantae; phylum Streptophyta; class Magnoliopsida; order Proteales; family Proteaceae; genus Telopea; species Telopea speciosissima. Next base: position 48,560,880 of record NC_057917.1, on the reverse strand, counting down.
ATAGGGCTAGTAGCTCTAAATGTCTAAACATGGTAGAAGGTCCTCTCTCTGACTTTTGTAATCTCTGCTAGTTTTGATACATTTTCTTTTCACCAAAAAAGAAAAAAAAACTTAGAGAACACACATAACCAGATTCAGAATGGAGATTGAACTGTGCATATCAATTAACCATCTAGTAATATTAGATATAACAATACAGGGATCGGGGCATTGTTTATGAAAGCAACGCTTGTTCCTACGTCGCCAGAGGAAGTAAAAAGTAATAGCAGAAACAGCAAAAAGCACATGGTTTTAAGAAAACTTTAGAAAAGATAGAGAAGTGAAATTGCAGACAACCCCTCTGTACTCAGACTTAAGGGCCTGCAAACCATACCAACTTGTGAGAACTTACAAGACACAAGGACAAGCCAGTCAAATTCACAAGCTTCACAACATAGTAAACACAATTTATTGAAGGTAATAAAAGCAGCCAATTTATCTTTGGTAACTTAAATGTTGGTTAGACATGAAGGCTGCGTGTGGTATGCATTCTGGATCTAGTTCGCATTCTCAGAAGATAAAAATAGTTGTTTTTATCGTTCGAGAATGTGAAATTGACCTAGAATGCATACCAAACACAGCTGAAATTTCCACAAAAATTTCCAGGCCTTGCGAAAATGAATAAAATGACAACTGGTATTAGTAGTTCTAGTAATATTCAAAGCAATTATTTTGTACCAAGGAAACCATTCTTAGAATAAGGAGAGAAAATCCTTTTTTCTTTTAAAACTGTGTTGCTGTCTACTGATTTGAAAAGAGGAAAAGGGGGGGGGGGGTGTAGACCGTGTTTATCATTTTCAGAGAAACTGTGTGCCCATAAGCATGCTGAATGTTGCTTGGACACTGGACCAGAACCACCATAAACTCATAAATTATTTAAACTACCTCAGCTTTAAATTAATAGCCAACATGGTCTGTACATTCTTCAGGATCAAAACAGTGCCCTTAGTACCAAAAACTATAATCCTACACTTTTACAGTAAACATTGCTCAATGCCAATGGCTAATTCAACAGGAAAACAGTAAAACTATTACTTGGACAAGAGAGGCTAAAATCAGAACCAGTCATGATGGTAACTTGTTGCAGCTTTGTAGAGCCATATATTGATGCTTAATCGGTAACATTGTGGGGAGGAGAGGAGGAACCACATATTCCATAGCCAAGTAATATTGAGAGCTGAAAGAGAAACATGAATAAAGAGGACTGGAGGAGGGATGGGAGTGAATTGGTATTTCACTTCCAACCATTTCAGTAGTAGCGAGCACCAGTATTATAAACACGTCCTCCAGGGTATAGACCCCTCGACTCTAATCCATGATTTCTGCCAGCTGCAAGAAACTGAGCCCGCTCTCTGTATGAATCAAACTGACCAGATGCATATGCTCGATGAGCTTCATCAGCAGCCTGACCAGAGGCATAAGCTCGATGTGCTTCGCCAGCGGCAGCTGGTGCTGCCGCAGCACCATAGTTTTTTGGTTCACTTTGGCCCATACTGTTGGTATAGGGGCTCATTTCAGCTTGTTGATACTGATGCTGTCGTGCCTGTGATTCTCTGCGGAAAAATTCATCTCTGCGAGTGCTATGACGGGCTCGAAGTGCAGTCAACTTCTCCTGGTACTCAGTATTGATCTCATTCATTTTCTGGAACAACAAACATCACAAAATATAACTAGATTTAATGTTAGGAAGAAAGAAAAACAGATGTTTTTTACTCTTGCAGTAACAACTTAGAACTCTGTTTGTTAGATTTAAGAATTAAAAGGAAACATGATTCTTCTGTTTCATATAAATCTGTTGAAGTTCCACCCCCCCCCCCCCCAACAAATTAAAAAAAAAAAACACACACACACACAATTAATGGTGTTTGATTATTCAACACTATCGATGCAATTTTTCGAGACAATGTCAAGATAATCCAAATCATGGAATGCAGCATTGACAATGCAGGATTTCACACACTGTAAATCATGTGCTTTTGGATACTCTTATAGAGGACTAATTTTCCATCTGGTTGCCAGAAACAGGAAAAGGTCTCCAACAAAATTTTCCTAATCCCCTTTTTAAAGTCAGAAAATTTATTAAATAGAGAGTATAAGCACAGATTAAAATTTCAGTCAAAATGCCAAAATTCAATGGTTTATTTCAGTTTCGACTGTAGTTGAAACGAAACCACCAGAGTGAGCTGGCAAGTTTACAAGGTTTTGGTCAAAATTTTGACAAAATGACCAAAAGAATCAAAATTTCGCTCAAAATGGTCGAAATTGTGTACTGCTTTCCAATTTAAAGGTTCTTCATTACTATTGCATATTTCAATTATTTTTATTGAATGTAGTACATTATAAGACTAAATTATGAGTAGAATAAGCTATATAAGGGAAAAAGATATAGTAGCCTACAGGGTACACTAACAACATAGGGTTTGAAGCCAAACTACCACTTTGGGAGTTTTTACCCCAATCTAATAATTCAAACATGTGTAAACATGATAGACACTACAAGAAGTTTCCTGGAAAAATTCCATCATAGAAATGGCCATTTTTTTTTTTTGTTAAACCCGAATATTATCTAGGACCTGGGCAAGCCCCTAGAATTTTATTAGAAAAAACCACCAAATGAATTACAATGGGGGGGTGGGGAGTGGACATAATTCGCATTACCCCAACCCAAATGCACTCTGAGTTAACCTAAAACGGACCCCAATTTCAAGCCCATTTCGCAGATTTCGACAGTACATTTCTGTTTCGACTGGTTGAAATCGAAATTTAAAACCTTGAGTATAAGAATTAAGACATTGAGACAAAAGATACAAATAGGCCTAAAGATACTATACAAGGCACATCAGAGTCCCTTCCGCCCCCCCCCCCCCCTTGAAGGAGTACACTAACCTGTAGATAGATTAATAGACAGCAAAACCACAGGACAGAATCACAGTGATCAGAAGAGTAGAATAAACAGCACAGAATATAAGAAATTCTAATAACTTGATAACCAGCACTTCGGTGTGGCTGGAAATAAGGTCGAATAGACTGAGGATCCTGCTGCATATATGCTCCAAAGATGGGGCTGATCCAATGGACTGATCTGCAGAAAACTCACTAGAACATAATTACAAAATATGAAACAGGAAATAGAAAGTGACAGGAGACCTCGAATAACTCCAGATCCAGACTTCAGATGGAACCCAAACTCAAGTCGACGGTAGGTTATACATGGGGGAATAAATCCTCCAAACATGAGGCCCATCCAATGGTTGGATAACCAGAAAACAGAAACTGAAACCTGAGACAGACTAGGGCCTTTGCTGGAATCACAGGATGCTGTATTTAAGAATAAATTGACAGATTAGAAAGGGTTTGCAATGACGATTATGACCACAGCAATAACAGAATAAAAATAAATTTAAACCACGGGCTGAATATTAGATTACCTCCAAGGATTCTCATGCAAGGATGGACAGTTGCTTTAATGGAAGAAAGAAAACAGAATAGAAGAAGAAAGGAAAGAATGATGAAGTGGGATATGACCAGGGCTTCACCACCAGTCCCAACCTAGGAATCACCACCGAGGGTTGCATCTTGATTCACCACAAGACTGCTGCTCCTTGAAGAAGACATTGTTTTTCAATTCTCAAAACCGGGGGGTAGTATCCCCTACATCTTATTTATAAGGGTAAATTACACGTCACCCCCTGGTTTTCAATTGAAACTCAGATCACCCCCTGGTTTTTGAAAAACTCAAATCAACTCCTCTACAGTAACAGTGTTAGTCGGTTGTTAATTATTGGTGTGAAAGGACTATTTCACCCTTGTACTAAAACATTAGAATTAAACTTACAATACTACCCTTCACCCTTGAACCAGATTCCCAAAGGCAAAAACTCCTGCAATATTCTGAGGAAAACGATCTCTCTTCTTGGAGAGACTTCGACCGAAGTAATCTTCTCCTCCAACTGCTCATTGCAACTTGCGCTCGGCAATCGCAGGGGACACCATTGCTGTTTGATACCTACGCTATCTAGAAGTTTCCAGCCAGCTGAGGAGAATGCACACCACACCTTCCTCTGTCGCGCTTGAATGGGGGGTTTTTAGGGAAGGGGTTTCAGAAGTGAGTGGAGCAAAGGGGGGTTTTGAGAAAAATAGGAGAGAGTGAGAGAAAAGCAGGGTAAAAAAATGTTGGGGTTTTTAATCTGTGCTGGAATTCGTTTTTAATCTATTGTAGCATGTGAATCACTCCAAACTCCAATAAACACCGACACGATCATCGATTCAAATTACCAAAAACAGAAAGAAAAAAAAAGAAAAAAGAGCAAAGGCAACACCTTCTCCATCACCTCCTCCACTACCGTTCTTGGAACAATCTCTCTGGGTATTTTTAATTTCTCCTTTGCTTGATTATTGCTCTTTTAAATGATAAAATCTCATTCTCAAGGAGAAGAGTCTCAAACTCCTGTTTAGGCATCAATGGAGCCCCACGTCCAGAAGTGACGTGCCTGCTCTGGTCTGCCATTATCGTCTACCCAAACCCTAGATGGGTAGTTGTTGGTGTGAGGAAGAGGATGAATTTGGGGTTTTTAGTTACAAGGGTAAAATCATAAATCAACACCGGTCAAGGGTAGTTTAGGGATTTAAATTTGTTTAACTGCCTGCCATCATCACTTAACAGCATAAAACTAACGGTAGAGACTAATTTGTCATATTGGGGTCTAACCAGGGGGTGAGTTTTTTCAAAAACCAGGGGGTGATCTGAGTTTCAATTCAAAACCAGGGAGTGACGTGTAATTTACCCTATTTATAATAAACCAACAACAAATAATAAAATAAGTAACCCAAGCCATGTGTGGGCTGCTTGATGGCTAAGTAACCAAGTCTTCTTCATTACAAGGAAACAGAAAGAAAGAAATTAGAAACTTCTGGCTAATAACTAAGTAGCATTACAAGGAAATAGAAACTTAATGAAAATAGAAACTAGATATTAAGAAATTCAAGGATCTTGAAAGATCTTTGCAGATTTCAATCTCCTCCCACACAAGCTGGCTATGGGGCCCACAGAATCTCATAGATCTTCTTGGACATCCTCCCAAAGCAAAGGCCAATGAGACCCACTAAAGCGGTCAAAATATCTCCTCCAGCTGTTGGTCGATGGTTACAAAGGGGCAGAATGTGGACTTGAATATGGGCTTAAGTATAACCAATATGTGGGTCCAAGCATGGGCCTGACCATGACTAAAATCAATGACAAGAAAAGGGCTCAATTTCGGCTGGTTATAACTCAACTCAACTGGACTATTTAAGGGCCTGTTTGGGCTAGCCTTGCACTGCATCACCCCACCCCCCTACCCCCACCTCAAAGAGAGAGAGAGAGAGATTGTAGAAGGGGTTCAACTAAGAACCACTCTATAGTAGGATTGTTAACAGTTGCAGCAGATCATCAATAATAGAAGCAAATCAGAATTAGAAGGTAAACACCAAGATAGAAGGTAACAAATACTAGGTAATCCAATCAGCAGTTTGGTGTCAAACTTGGATCGAATGGAGCAGGCAGTGAGGAGAACCTTTGCTGGAAACCACAGCCAATTCCAATGGCTAGGTTGAGAGACATGAGGGTGACACTAAAATAGAAAGTTAAGCCCTGCAGGCCAAACCAGCCACCAACTTGGGCTGAAACTGAGATCGAGTGGAGGTCCTGGCAAGGGTGTCTAGTGCTCCAAATCTCAGCAGGTTCTGATAGAAGGTTGAGGAGATATTCAAGGTGGATCTCTGCAGCAAAACCTGGACAGAATTGGATCTGCAGGGATGCTGTTGGTCTCCTTGATGTGAAGCAGCAGCAGCAACTCTTTGTCTCAACCAGTGGATCAAACCAGGCCTTCAAGGGGATCTTCAGCAAGTATTGTAATCACAGGCACAGCACACAATTGAGGATCGAGTGGGATAAGAGAGGAAGATAGAAGAAGAGAAAAGGGGATAAGGAGATTCAGCTTTCACCAGCCAGGCTTTCTCAGTCCTTCATGGGTTTAAGCTCCCAGGCCCTCTGCCCTTCATCCTCACAATGGGATAAGAATGTTTCTCAAAGCAATACTCAATCATTCACTAAATCGTGAGGAGACTCTATGGGCTAATAGACTTAACGGGATGAGTAAAAAATAGAAGGAAATAAAATAGCAGTGTCTTATATACGGCTGAGACTTGCTTTACAGGTATTAAACTGAATTAGAAACTAACTGAAATAGAAAGTCTACTTGACTAAGTTACTAGAACAGAAAATAGAAACTAAACTCCTAAATCCCCACGAATAGAAAATTTGATTTTTCTAAAAAAAATCTTCACCATAGAACTAAAACTCGTGAGATCTCGGTTTTTCAAGACCTCGAGATGAGATCTCATGCAATACGAAAAAGTACCCCAACTCGAGCGAGATCTCGGTGGGAAATCTTGGTATACAGACACTATCTATGCAAACCTTGGTATATAGACACTTATTTATGCTAGAAACCAGGACAGACACTTATTTATTCCTAATATCATTTAATATATTTACTTAAGATATTATTCATAAATAAGCAAATACTCCCCCTATTTGAATCCAATAAAAATAATTAAAAAATAAAATTCCAAAACGAAAAAAAGTCCACCGCCCCAAACAAAAACTGGATTTTCGGGGGTAGGTGCAATTTTCAACTTTCTAATGTTGAGGTTTTTCTCGAATCTGAAAATTCCACAAATCTTAATATAGTAAAACATTGCTAAAAACCAAAAGTATGGTAAAATATTCATTTGTTCTGATGTCCAAAAAAATATTTTCATTCAAAGCGATTTTGATAGCATTCGTGCACACCAAATTAAGTTTGACCGGTATATAACTTCTTCAATATAACTCAGATTTAAGCAATCTTGAATTTGTTGTATTTAACTTAACCAAGATCTCGCGAGATCTCAAGTTAACTTGGTTTTTTCCAAGATCAAAACTTGGTCGAGTTCCGAGTTTTAGTTCCTTGGTCCTCACACCATCTGGTCTTGGGCCCCATAGGATCTTCTAGTAGCATCCACACCAAAGCAATATAGGGGCAGTGAGCCTGCGACATTGTTTATGTGAACAGTAACGTGAACAGTGTTTTGGCCTCTTTTTCTTCATGTTTTGTCCTACATCACTTCTTCTCCATTGGTGAAGATCCTTGTGCCTGATCAAGGAACCTTGTGTTCGATTGAGGTTGGTTGGTGTTCAATCCTTTCAACTACCTTGTGGTGTGTAGCCCAAGTGTTTCTCTTATTTCTCTCTTCTTCCTCCTCTATCTTCCTCTCCATTAACAAGTAAATACTATTCTAGTTTTCTGCAACTAATAATCTGAATCTGGAATTCATACGCAAAGGTTTTTTTTTTACACGAATTTAATTAGAAGGCATCTAGCCACTGGATCATCCTCAAATTTTTATTAGTTGTTCTACGCCCTAAAAGAGGAACTCGACCAGAATTCTCTCTGTCGGAGCTTTTGATCTGGACTTACACTGAATTTCCCATTCTGCCCTTATTCCTTAAGTTGAAATTCTGTTTTCTGAATATTGACTCGATTTACTAGTTTTTATTGATCTGCTATTGCTGATTTTATTGGTCCATGTTCAGAATCGAATATTCTTCATATTCCTATTTGTTGGTTTCTTTTTTGAGTGGTAAAATTACTAATATACCCCTTTCGTAGTTCTAATAGGATGGGTTCATAATTTCTGATCCTGCCCTTGGTTTGACCTAAGATTTTCAGCAAGTGTTCTATCCCTGATTTACTGAATTCGACTTGATTTTCAGTTCCATCTGACATACTGATTCTGTGGTTTATTAATTCTCCTAAATCTGGTTATATAATTTCTGTATTTCGATTCTGTTCTTGTTACTGTTTTGACCTTTCAAATACAGTTCTACATTAGACGTTTGGACTTTGGCCTGTCGTTACTAATGTATTGTATCTCCGCTATACTTACTCTCAGTTTTTGTTTCAAATAAATTATTGTTACTCATTAAAAAGAATCAATGAGAAGAACAACATCAATTGCAGCCTGGGACTAAAAACAAGGGATTTTATTGCGTAAGGCATGAAATGAAGCTACACAACCTGTTTGGTAACGGTGTCCATCTTAAGTGGGAATGACCCTCAAAATCAGGCCCTTCTTAAAAACAAGTCCGGATCCAGTTTGGAGTTGCGGTTCTTAGTGTCCTAATCGTAGATCCCATCCAAATTCATACCTTACATCAATAGTATTTGCATACATTGATCTATGAACTACGACTTAAAATAAATCAGAAATATGCAGATACAATTCATATCAAGTCCATATTCCTCATAGGACATTTGATATTAGTGACACACATGTACTAAATTGGATACAGATCTGGATCAGCTAATGCCTATTTTACACAAGTTTGGGTATGGATCAGGTACAAGTATGTGTCAGTGTCAAGGAGTTGGATCCAATAAATTAGGATCTATGGACGTCCATCCAGAAAAGAGTAAAGGCATGAATACTTGGCTCAAATGTGTCAAAAAGGGAAGGTGACGGGTTAATTTTCTTCAAAGCCCTGTGAGTATCCAATTGCAAAGTGTATACAACTCAATTCAGCCTTATCCAACTAAATGGGGTTAGCTACATGGATCTTCTTTCTCCAATCATCTTTATTCAAAGCCAAACTTGTTACTAATCCTAAGTATGTCTTTCCTCACAACTTCTCCTAGAGCTATTTAAGGCTTAATCCTGCCTTTTTTTAGTTCCTTCAATCTGAATCATTTCACCCTTCTTTATTGGACCACTCAAAGGCCTCTGTTGCACTTGTCCGTACAGCCTCTAATTTGTTCATTCATTAATTTATCTTTCTAGTTTTACCACTCATCCATCTCAACAGCCTCATTTCAGCTACACTCAGTTTGTTTATATGTTGTTTCTTCACTGCCCAACATTCAGCTCCACCGTCATTGCATCTGTTGCACATGACCGACTGCTGAGTGTATGCAAGACATAAATCTCAAACTCCATGTCATGTCATGTTGACATGGTTCTCTGACATTACATGAATTGTCTGGCTAACATATGCTAATGCAAAATCAAGTCCAAATTAGGATTGCATGGAAAGATCCTGATCCAAATCATTTCATGCTACAGTTAATACTTCCCACAATGCTGAATGTCTGTAGAAGATCCAGAAAAAAACAAAAATATGAAAAGTTAACATTCTTTTGCACTCAAGAAACCAAAATCAGTATAGAAAAATATAGCACCAATAAACTCATTTTATGCAACATCTGACATACATCTCCAAATAGAGGATAGATAGACAATACCACAAGTTAATCTTCTTCTCAAGTAACTCAAGTTACAACTCAGGCGAAACACTTTTCTAACATTTCATGTTGCTAGTGTTTCCCTCATCAAGCTACCATTGAAATAAAAATATGAACAAACGAAGAGCCGAAGATGATATAATCCCATATTAAACTCACCTCCCTATGCCTAGCATTTTCTGCATCTTCAGCATCATTTTGTTCCTTGGTCAGTTTCATGATCTCATCTAGGAATTTCTGCTCAAGACCTTCAAATGTCTGTGGCAAAGTGGTGTCCTCGTACCCAATTTCCATATCTTCCTCATGGTCTTGGCTTCTAGGATCCTTGTTGGATTGTTTCTCGAAACCCAGTTTAGGATCTGATCTCTCACCCTGGTAATAAGATCTAGACGGATCACCTCCTTGACCTACATAACATGTGTGGTCCACTTAAGAACAAATGGTTCAAGAGATTAAAGAAATATCAATGTCATCACAAATTTTGATTTTTCTCAAAATATAAAATGAAAAAGTCAATGGAAATTAAGATCATGTTTTCCTTGTGATTATAGGATAGTTTCCATGGCAAACAACATTTCACTAATTCAGAAAACAAAAGAATGATAGTTCTTACAGTAAAATGCCTACTTAATGCCAATGTACAAGAGCCTACAAGCTAATAGGGAGTTGTCATGGTGTCAATGCCTTCCTACAGGCTTAGTTTGTTTCATTAACCACTCTTTGTTTCTTTTCTTTTGATTTCATCAATAACTCGTTACCCAAAAGAAATGGACCACGGTTGTGGGGGGGCACAAAACATAATTTGTCATTCCCTGCCTCACAGCAACCAAGATTTACTGGCTGCTACATCTCACTTCCTAACCATTTCTTCTTCCTTGAACTACAGATTGAGCTGCAAAAAATGTTCCTGGTTAAGAAAATTTGACTACAACAGGTTAGGTTAATTATCATGATCATTGTCAATTTTAACCCTTGCCTTGTTCACATTTCATCGCAACACTGAAATTTCAATAGGACATTTGCATCATTGGCATTCAGTCACATCATAAGACCTCGATTTGCTCAGTCTTCCTCATGAATTCGTGATAATACATGTTAAAAACACAACAAGGGTCAAGGGAAAGGTGGCAAGTAATTTCATGATTTCATCGAACACTTGGGAGGTGCATTTTCTAGGAAATCAGGCCACGAAGGGAGGGGATAAATGGGAGCAGTGTGAACATAAGGAAGGTAACTGATAGAGATTGAGATACAGGTTGATAGCGTAGGATATGAAAATCAGAGGTAAAGTTGGATTTCAGAGGAGGAAAGCTGAAAATTAGCCACAGATTCATGAGTGGTAGTTGTGAATGTTTTAGGCAGATTATTTTCTAAAGCTTCGGAGCGCAATTTGATCAGAGGATTCATTGGTTGGTAGGGTCGTAGGGACCTAATTGAGGTATCTCAACTGCGATACAACTTAACATTCTCCAGCTCACACAACAGAAGTGGAAACGAAGGGAGGGGATAAATGGGAGCAGTGTGAACATAAGGAAGGTAACTGATAGAGATTGAGATACAGGTTGATAGCGTAGGATATGAAAATCAGAGGTAAAGTTGGATTTCAGAGGAAGAAAGCTGGAAATTAGCCACAGATTCATGAGTGGTAGTTGTGAATGTTTTAGGTAGATTATTTTCTAAAGCTTCGGAGCGCAATTTGATCAGAGGATTCATTGGTTGGTAGGGTCGTAGGGACCTAATTGAGGTATCTCAACTGCAATACAACTTAACATTCTCCAGCTCACACAACAGAAGCGGACTGTCAAAGTGCCAGGATGAAAATTTCTACACTTGCCTTCACTGTATACATGAGATGAAATTGAATTTGATGTTTTTGGTTCATCTCTATCCCACTGCCATTGACCCTCAGTTTTTGAAGACATATAATGATGCTCTTCTTCAGAAGGTAAAGCGTCCGGACGTCCAGGAAAATGGTTCATTGCAGAGTTGTGCCGCATTCTCTGTGCAGACATGTGATGCATCTGGGCAGAAACATATGCATTGACCCCAGAATCGCCATAATGCCCTGATTGCCTCATTTTGAATGCCTCACCAGCAGAAATTGATAAGCAAACCTACCAAACACAACGGCCAGAAATCAAAACCCAGTTTAGTATGGTACATAATGTAAAATATTTTACACCAAACAAATATGAAAGAACAAAATAAACATTAATCATTCTCGAAAAGAAATACCGATAACATGGAAACGTATGATGGAAGCACTACCAGGGGCAGTAACATTTTTATAGAGTAAAGGTCCAGGAAAAGAAACAATGGCACAACATATATTGACATCTTCAATGAGAAAATGCTGAATGGATGAAATTGAATTGCAAGTCACAGAAGATGGATACGAAAAGTTACTGCCATGTAGATGGGCTGCCACCAAATCTTTGATGAAGGGAAAGCACCATGTTACAATGGTTTCAATGTTTCTTGCGTCTTAAGGCGATTCAACAACAGGCCAGGGATGAAAAATGCAAATAACACCATTTCTTTGTTGCCAAAATTTGAAGGTACGAAGAATATTAAAGAATATATGCCCATTAGTCAATACCCATCTTATAAAAAATAAAAGGCTTACTAGACTGAAGTAAAAGGTTGACTTTATTGTAGAGACTTCCCAAGCTTTTATTTGATAGACATGTTGGGTAGGGCGCTTTTTTGAGGGTTTTATTGGGGGAGAGGGGAAAGAAAAGTGAAGGCAGAATTCAATCCCAAGCCTTCCTACAACCAGCCAAGGCCCTTACCAGCTGTGCTGCTGGCACCTTCAATGTTTGGTGGGGTTATTGTTGCATGCAAGATCTTAGATTATGATACAAGAAGTAGGAAAGCCAGGATGATTCGTAAAAAAGGATTTGGAGAAGGCTTGTGATCTTGTGCCATGGAAATCTGCATCAGAAGTTATGCACCTAAAACATTTGGGCCGTAGTGAATGAGTGATCCAGGCATGCACTTCAGCAGCTTCTTTTTCTGTTGTGATTAACGTTGAGCTGAGTCAAGAGTTCAACCCTTCTAGAGAAATCGTAAAGGAGTCCCACGTCTCTCTTCCCCATTTACCTGATAAGCAGGATATTTCTACCCAGGGAAATCCATGGGATCTGACTGAGGCTTTGAGAGTTTAAACTTAACAAAAGGGTCAATAGTGGGTTCCCATTTTCAATCATGGATGATACTATGGTGTGCAGTTTTCTTAAGTGATCTTTGCTTGGGAGTTATTTGTTGGAGGGGATAGAATGCGGGATGGGGCCTCCTGCATGTTGGTTGGGCTTTGGATTTTTTTTTTTTTTTTGGGGGGATGGGGGTGGCAATGGGAGGTGTCTTTCTTCTTGGTCAGCTGTGAATTGTAGCGCTCTCTTGACTTTGTGCCTGTCTCTTTCCCTTCCCTTCTTTGAATAAATATTTTTCATTACTAATCAAAAGAATAAAAATTCTTCTTGTTGCTGATCAGTGGGGTAAGTACTAAATAAGGTTCAGCTAGTAAAGGTGTTATGTTATGAAGGGCCTCAAAATATAAAATATGGAAAAACATCCAAAGGCATGGCTAATTTTATTGGGTGAGTGGATGAGGAAGGTTAGGGTTGATGGGAGCGGGCTGTGATAATGATATGGTGTCAATCCAATGGAGGTTTAACGGTGAAAAAGAGTTGGTTCAGTGATTGGAGCAGGTTTCTGTAAGAATAAACTGACAGAAAGCAGAAAAAGAATAAGAATTGATACCTAGGAATCCACCTAGGATTTCTACAATCCACCTTAGGCCAGATTTGGTATGATTTCTATTTCAAATTCAGATTGATTTCATGAAATAGTCAACAAATAGATTTCTGGTAAAGAAATTGAAATTGTTTTGGTTCCATCAATCTGAAATAATTCAAGAATTAGATATCCATTTGGTAGTTCAATTTCTAAGAATAGATTTTCCATATTTCTTTGGGAGAGGGTGGTGGTGACAAGGGTGGAGGTGGAGGCAGGGGTGGTAGTGATGGCGGTGGGGGCATGGAGTGGTCAGACCATCAGGAGGAGAAGGGTGGTGTTCTATTTTTAACATGAAATTACTGCTTTGCCCATCAAATTAACCATGTACTCATTCAAGAGCAATAGTGAAATCAATTTCAATTTCAAAATTGAAACAACTCCTCAACTATTTCACAATTTCACATGAAATTAATTTCTCATAAATAGGATAAAAAATCATACCAAACACCCCAATTTCAATTTATGACCCCATGAAATTGAAAAAGAAATCATACCAAATCAGCCCTTCAAAAAGGGCCTCTGGATCCATAAGCATGTATGATGCAGATACATAGCCATAATGAGCTTGTTTTATTAGGAATAAGCCTTGGGTTGGATTCTATACATGTTGGGCCTTTAGTCCAATGGTTTTCTTTGTAGGGCCTATAATGTGGGTAGAGGCTAGGCATACGAGATCACTTAGTTAAGTGTCTTTATTTCTTTGTTTTAATTGCTATTCAGTGTTTTAGTTAGACTGGATTAGCATTCTATAAGTCCAGCCCTGTTTTGAATCAGTTTCCTAGTCTTAGGTTACCTTACTAGTTAAGGATTGGGTTAGGCTTTTCCTTATTAGTTGGGACTGGGTTCCTTTGTAATTGGGTTATTATAAATAAGAGTATGAGGCTGAGCAGAGAAGGACAGAGATTGAAGCGAAAAGAGTTATGGTTGAAGCTGTGAGACGTGGCAAGAGTGAGAGACCATGGGTGAGAAGATGATGGGCTGAGAGAGCTGATCCTATCCCCCCCCTTCTATATCCCTATATTCTTCTTCTTCTAATCCTTCTATGTTTCTTCTTTTATATGTAAACAGAAAAAAAACAAAGAAGAAAAAGGGGAAATTTACGAAACACCCCCTGAAAATGGGCCAATACTCAGATCACCCCCTCATATTTGAAAATACTCAGATCACCCCTTGCATTAGAGCCCTATACTCAAATTAGACCCTACCGTTAGTTAACTGATGAAGTCAGCTAGTTAAATTTTTTGAAAACCCCAAACTACCCTTGAGAAGAGTATAATTACTATTTTACCCTTAGATCTAAAAACCCAACATGCACTCTCTTTTTTTTTCTTAATTAAATTAAAGAATTGGAGAGAGAATATTCCCTCTCCTTCCCCAATTCTCTGATTTTGCTTCTTCGTTATGGGAGAGAGAAAACAGACAGAAGAGAGAGGAAAAAAAGGGAAAAACAGAAATCTAGGGTTTTGAGAGAAAAAAGGGATTTCGGAGAGAAGAAATAGGGAGAAAGAATGGAGAATCGGAGTTGATCACAGTCGGCCATCCTAAATCTACGCTGGAATCAAGGAGATACTATTGTGGAGCCTTGCCGAATCCAAAAGATTTGAAGTGGAGTGATGTCTACTCATTAATCTGAAGAATCCTTGTTCTAGATCTCGATTCACTCTTTGTTTTGATAGTTATTCTGTAAATTTGTTAGGTCTTCTCTCAGATTTGTAATAATCCCCTCCCCTTTGTGTCTGAATCGATTGGTGGGGATCGAAGAGAACGATCACTGAGATCAATCGAAATTTCTGCAGATCTGCCCGATTCCAGATATGATTCTCTATCATTCTTGGAACTCGATTTGCAGAAGTGCTTGAAGAATGGGAACTCAATTATGGACCTCATAGGTTCAAGTATAAAGATCTGTACATGGCGATTAATGGGTTTAATAAGCAGGAGCTCCTGGGTATTGGTCAAAGATCTGTACATGGCGACTAAAGGGTTTAGAAGTAGTCCGAGTTCTCCTTGCATCAGGGGTTTCTTTCCAAGCTTCCAACCGTAAAGGCCTAACTCCCTTGCATTATGCTGTTCAAGAATCCCATCTGGAGCTCATTAAATATTGGATTAGAAAAGGTGCCAATCTGAGTGCAAAGAAAAAGCATGGAAAACCCCTTTTGATCTTTTGCAAACAATGAGGAAGTTAACTCATATCTAGTAGAATGTGAAGAGTTGTCAAAGAGAGGAGAAGATCTGAAAGGCAAAGGCAAAGAATCTGTTGTAAATAGATCATTGGAAGCAAAGAGAAGAGGTTCTCCTGGGGAATCTGATCTTGAGAAGTCTTCAGAGAAATTTGCAGATTCTGACAAGCATGGTAAAAAAGAAGGAAAGAATGAACCAGACTACTTCTAAGCTCCTTGTACGGTTGCAACCTCCCCAATACTGAAAGCCATAATTGTTACCCAGTTCAATGCTTATTACCAATCCCCCCAAGTTGCAGAAAACTCCGGTGAAATTGCAATGGTGAGGTCGGAGTTGCAAAGCGAGGATTACGGGGAGAGGAGGAAGAAATGGGTGAGAGTGGGGTATTTTAGGTTGAAGATGAAGGAAAGGGTAGTATTGTAAATTTGATTCTAATGATTTAGTACGAGGGTAAAATAGTCTTTTTACACCAATTACTAACAGCAGACTAACACCTTTAGTGTAGAGGGGGTGATTTGAGTATCGGCCCATTTTCAGGGGGTGTTTTGTAAATTTCCCCAAAAAAAAAAAAAAAAAAAGAGCAATAAAGTTTCAGTTATTCAATTTGTTCTTCCTTATTGTGTTGATCCTGGCTGCAACCGATCTCCCGCTGGTTTCCCTAGTTCGAGGTTGATTTCTGCATTAGTCTGATCTACGAGTGTTATCATGCGTTTCCTAATTTGAATGCTACATATGTTAGTATATGGATGATTAATGATGTGGCATATGGGAATTTATATGAATTGATAAAATGCATATGTTGGAAGAATATGGAATGAATTCTTTTATGCGCTGTGCAATGACTTATGTATTTAATGGGAATGATGTTGTATGCTGTCTAATGAAAGTAAGAAATGAATATGGCATAAAAGAGAAAGAAAGAGGGAAGAAAGAAAAGAAGACTGTGAATGAAAAAGAAAAACGTATGCATGGTTATGGTAATTTGTAAAATACCCTGTGGCTACTGGCCCTTTCCAGTAGGGGGCTATGTACTCGATGAGGGCCTCATAATGAGTAGGACCATATCCATCCCAGGGCTCCAGTGCTTGGACTAAGGTACAGATGTGGCCTACCCTCCCCAGGGCTCCAGTGCTTGGAAGTTGGAACCATAGTTTTCACAGCATCTAGGCGACCCAAGGCGTTGGAGAGGGTCCAAAATCAAGGCGACACCAATAAGGCACCCAAGGCGACCAAGGGGCCTGGACACCTAGGTGATGCCTTGACAACTATATCTGGAACAAGGAGAAGGTAAGACTAGTAGATGTTATGTTCAAGAGCTTGTCTTCTCCCAGGGCTCCAATGCCTGGATACACGAGAGTAGATAAGTCTAGAATCATGTTTAAATAGATGAGGGGTCCTACTCTAGGGCTCTGGTGCCTGGACACATGGGATTAGAGCGCATCTATAATGCTCACCGTATCATCCTCCCCAGGGCTGCAGTGCCTAAAAATACGAGTAGAATAATGATATGAGGTCGACTACCACCTTAACAGATTGTGCACTACCCCGATTTTGAAACTTTGAGGTCGAACTTTTTGTCATAAGCCAAGAGGTGCATTGCCAATTGCTCCCAAGTCAAAGAGAAGTTGCATTAGGCTTCTTCATACCATCAGACATAGCATACTAACTACTAAGGACTCAACCGGTAGTTCACTAAATGGCCAAGACTCGACCTAATTAATTAAAGAATGAAATTCTATGATTGTCATTAATGTCTAGTTTTCATATATTGTATTTTTGAATGCTTGTGTATAAAATCATGTGTACCTCACTGGACGTAAGCTCACCCTATATGAGTTGATGTTTTTCAGATGGAGAGACAGGGAGGAAGTATACACAACTTCATGGTTTGAGGTGGAGAGCCTGAGGACAGTGTTCATGTTGACTTGTATTGTATATAATGTGATAGATGATGGAACAGTTTGGTTTTATATGAAAGTAAGAGGAAAAGGGATAGCATAAGAAATTAGGAAAATCTCAGCTACATGGTGTCGACAACATGGATCCTTGCCCACCAATAGGCTTTATCTGAGGTCATACTTGGCACAAGCCCCAGGCAATGCATGTCATTCTTCACAACCTCACTTGTGGTCATTTTAGCCTCTAGCTCTTTTAGCTCCTTCAATCGGGATCAGATCACTCCTCCTTACTGGGGCGTCCTCAGGCCTCCGTTGCACATGGCCAAACCACCTTAGACGACATTCTCAAAGCTTGTCGCTGATTGGAGCAACTCCCACATCAGCTCTAATGTGTTTGTTCCTCACTTTATCCTTCCTAGGGGATAATTATATAATACTCTTGATACAAAGAAACAAGCTTCAACCTGATGTAACTCCTAAACTACTAAAGGATATAACCTCCAAACGAGCCAACCTACACTATGAACCCTACTTAGTGATACATACATCATCCTAAAGACCAAGCCAAACCCAAAAAAAAAATTGGCCAGCAATATTTTATGCTGGGCTTATGAATTTAACTCCAATTCTTTTTCCTTGCTTTTTCTAAACTTTCAATCTCCATCAAATTTGATCCTTGACATCAGATATCCGAAGACCTCAGAATTCAAAAGTAGGAGTCACGAAAAAGGTTTCTCCTTTGCCTTCTCATGACCATTTGCAACAAGGCAGAATAGCTTTCAAACAGTCCCCTATTTCTAGCCTTTCAACTGCCCCCAATAATATGCCTGAATCAAGAACCACAGCCTTTTACCTCTTCTCTGCGAAGATTGAGAATAGTCGAATACTGAAGTTTGAATGAAAAAAAAAAATTCTGAATTTGCTACCCAGCTCCAGCTGCTCCACCAAACCAAACCCCTGTAGCTTTCAACCACACTGTCCAGATCTCAGAAAAAAAGTTCAAGAGTATATAACAAGTGAAAAACAGTTCCAGCAGCGTTGTCAACATGGCATATACACGTTCAGAAGCACATGGTCACTGGAGATCAGGTGATCAATAGTCGGGACACCATCCTCCTACACAAACAACAACAACAAAAAAAGGCACCTTGGGAGATAACAAGTATCAATCAATGATGCATAGAGCTGAGACTTAGTCGTCTAAGATCCCAAGCTTTCCCATTACAAGATTATCCTACCCTAATTTGAGAACACTGAACTTTCTCAAGAAGACCAAAAAAAAGAAGTGCACTTAACTATTTCCCAGTTATTAAGGTTTCTACAAATTAAACCCCATATTAATATCACCTAGACAAAGGAGAGAATCACCTACCCTGATTCTGTATCAAAGGCATTGTCAAAGATAATTTGGAATACATTACAAATTTGTTATTGGATTAGACTTTGGATTCAAAAAAAAATTATTGTGCAAAAAAATATGGAGTTCGCTATGCATTTTAACATAAACAAAAACATGTGCGCCATCTAACATAAAATAGGTGTCAAATTTCCAAAAGCATGCCTCTAAAAATAAAAAGAAGGAAAATAAAAGGTATAGTTAAGAGAGCTAACATTGAACTAAAGAATGAGGCAACCTAGAACATCTTGATAATGACATATAATCAGATCAAGATAGAAGCTAAATAGCTAAAAATTCATCACTAGAAAACTACTTCAGTAAAATGTATCAAAACTGTACAACACAACTCAACCAACTAAATGAATCAGCAACATGAATTCTACTTATCATACCAAAAAAAAAAAAAAAAGAATCCTATTTTGCCAATTGACCCTGTTTAAAGTTATATTTATTGTTAAAACCTAAGGCACCCATATTTTCCTCACTACATCCTATTAACCTTTGGCCTGCCCCTGGTTCTTTTAACTCCTCTAATCTGCAAACTCTCTCTCTCCTTACCAGTGCATTCAATGGCCCCCACTGTACATGCCCTAACCACTTCAAACAGCTTCTAGTGATGTGTTTCTTATCTTACCTCTGGTTTGCAACTCAGCAACCTCAATATCTCCATTCCAGCAACACATTTAAGCATGCTTTTCTTTTTCCTTTATAAATAATATGTTGTTTCTTTGTTTCCCAATACTCGGTTCTGTACAACATTGTTGGTCTTATATATATGGATTGTACCAATCACATCAGACTCTAGAAGCACTACATTTCATCTGCCGTGCTTTAATTCTATAAGCAACATCTTCGTTGATTTCCCCTTCTTTATTTATGATGGAAATTAAATATTGAAAAGTATCACCTTGGGTGTTTGGGTATCTCCCTATCATCAATCTAAACAATACCAATTACAGACCAAAACCATAAAAATGATTAAAAGGTATAGTTAAGACCTGCAAAGTCGACCACACTCTTCATCCCCTAACCTCAACTCCTTAAATAAGCAAATTGATTGAGGATATGATATTCTGAGATGGTATTGCCGTAGTTAATATAAAAGGTAGTACTTGTTCGAAATTTAAAATAATAATAATAATAATAGTAAAACAAAAAAATATAAATTTTTTCCCTCTCTCCCCTCCCTTTCAGCTGTAACGGATTGCTCCATTCAGTAGAGAACAAAATGGGTAACTGTAAATCTCTTCCATGTTGTTCTAAATAGTTCTAAATTTTTATAAAATCCAACATTCATACTTAAAACAGGGGGAAGGAAGAGGACATTGATGCAGGCTTCCCAAACACCAGTTCCCATCCCTAACTCTATAAATCGAAACATGAACTAATGATAGAATTAGTGTATCAAATCTCAACGTCATGCCGAATACACGAAATTGAAACCCTAACTGCTCTGCAGAAACCACCATAAAAGCGAAGCAAAGGAAGAAAGAAATGAAGAAAAGGTTACAAGATAGAATAACAAAAATGAGGAGAAGAGAGATCACAGAACCATGATGAGCATGACCAGATTCAAATAGAATGAGAGAAGTACACAACTGCAATTACAGACTTACCTGTGTCTGTTTGATACAATGATATTTCGGTCTTGGCTCTTACAATGATGAGGACATGAGGTTGTAACCAAAGTAACCAACCCCCTCTAGAGAGACGGCCATGGATTCATACTTTGCATGATATACTGTCCGAGTATTCTAGCCCATACTTACGGGCTGTAAGAAAAAGTTTTCTAACACGAAAGGTCCTCGTGAGTAGGGCAGTAAACGGATCGGATTTGGTTCGGATAGTGCTATATCCGCATTCGCATCTGATTAGCTATCGGATGGATTTGGATAGTGCGAAACGGATACAGACACAGATATGAATCGGATGTTTTATCCGTTTACAGGTAAATATAGCTTTTCGGATAGCCATAGTCTATCCGTATCCGCATCTATTTAGCTTTCGAACGGCTTCGGATAGTGCTAAACGGATATGGACACGGATACGGAAACGGATTTCGGTTATTCATTTACACCCCTACTTGTGAGTCGTGAGTGACTATTGTAGTTTTAAAGAACACTGGACCATGTAAAACTGAAAAAAGGGCCCGACCAGGTTTGATCTATCAACCCGTGGTTAGAAAAATGAATGAAAAAAATGACTATCAATAATAGTTCTTTTCTAATGATGTTAACCATCAGAGTCGATCTCACACCAACCATGAGATGTGGATCTGGACTCTGGGACTACCAAGTCTACCATGCATCAAGTTTTTTTTTGAGAGCAAATTACATGCATCCCCCTAGTGTTTGAAACAATAACAGAACATCACCCGTTGTTTGAACTTTTACATTTTATGCTATTGTGAAGCTTACAAGTAAGCCATGATAAGTTGAAACCATTAATTGATGCTAAACATTAATAAATGGCCATATTACCCTTTAATAATGTACATTGACCCTTTTACCCTTATGTTACATAACCCAAACCCATCTCCTCAACCATCGTTCCAACCTCATCTTCCTCCCTCTATCACCTCTTTCTTCACCAGCGATTTGCAAACCTCCAGTATCCTCTCCGACAATCTGTGAGAGAGGAGCTCCACTCTCAACTCCGATATTCAAGAGAAGAAAATGACGATCAAGAAGCCACCATGGTTCGTTTGTCCAAACTGGAAACAGAGTCAACGGACATCCTCTTTAACCCAATGACTGCCCAGTTTTTAAGAGTACATCCTCAACAGTTCTGGCCTATTCCATTTTTGAAGGTTTAGAGAATCACAAAATTTCAATTCCTGTCTCCCAAGAATCTCAAAGTCAAATGCTCTTTTTAGACGATTAAAGTTTGATCTACAATGGAAAAGAAGAGTATTCTGTAGCGACCCAAAAATTTTGGGCTTGACCTGAGAGCCAATTTGGGTCGCTGGGCAGATCCATTGAGGGATCGTGGAGGAAAAAAAATGGAAAGAAGGTAAAAAAAATAAAAAAATAAAAAAGGAAAGAAAGAAATGGGGAGGAATCACGTTTGATTTCCTTCTCTATTTCTGATTGGATTTTGGGTTTTTTTATATAGAAGAGAATAAGCCTTTTGGATTCATTCCATCTTTTAGCCTGAAGACTTCAAGCATAAGAGGAGCCAAAGAAGATTGGAAAAGGTGAAAAGAAGGGCTAAGAAGAATCACGGCTAAGGACAAGAGTGAGGACGTCGGCTTGGTTTGAAGTAGGTTCCTTATTCTATGTTCTTTCCTTGTCGTGGATTAGTTTTTAAGGTTTAAGAGCCCTTCAAAGGTTAGAGTTATATGGAGGAAAATTCTGATTTAGGAATCCATGTTCATATACTTAAATGCATGACATGTAAATTAAATTTCTGTTTAGGGAATCCATGATATGCAATTTAAATTCCGTTTTGGAATTTCATCTATTAAAAATTCTGCAATTGCAATTTAAATTCTGTTTTGGAGCTTCTGTTCAGTAAAAATTCTGTAGTTGTATTCAAATTCTATTTTGGTTTTATTCATTAAATTTTTGCAGTTGTATTTAAATTCTGTTTTGGGTTTTATTCATTAAATTTCTGCAGTTGTATTTAAATTCCGTTTTTGGTCTATGCCCTGTTATGTAGTGTTAAAATTCTATTTTGGTTTACACGCTCTTATGTTGCATCAATTCTGTTTGGATTTTTATTTCATGTAACAGTTCAGTACGCCGATATATTGTTTTAAACCATGTTTTGTGATCCATTCTTATGTGACTAGTCTAAAGAACTTGTCAATGTTTTACTCTATTACGTTTTGTAATACATTTGAGCCGAAAGTGGGGCTGGTTTACTAGTCCTTGGGAGGTGGCTGCCTAGAAAGATGGATTATGGTCCTATTGGTAGAGTCCCTTTTGTTGCTTCTCACTAGAAACCCGTACGACGGTATGGGAGGTGAAAGCCCTTTGCCTCTGAATCTGATTTGTTTTGTAAATCCTATACCACTTTATGACGGGTAAGGAATGGGAATAGGCTGGCATTAGTATTCATGTCATATTAGTAAAGTAGTCTAGTGGGCTATAGTTGTACCACTAGTTATTTTGGTGGTTTTTTTTGTCCGTCTCTATAGGTATATAAGAAAATCTCCCATGCAACCACCTTTGCATTGAAATGAGATGTCATATTTTATCGTGGGATACTTTCAATGGCTATTTGCCCCTTTGATGGATAGGCTATACGAAATTTAGTATAGTTGTCATTTCGAATTTGATTTGGATTTTGAAATGTAATTCACGAGTATCGTATTTTGAAAATTTAAGGATATAAAAATTTACACTTACATACATGACTTTTTGTTACTCGGCTAGTCCTTGCACCACTGATATCATGTCTTCTCAAGCATTTCATTTTCTTATTAATGTAGCCTATTGAGTTTCTAACACTCAAGCAGAATGTGATGTTTTGCAGATGAGGACTTTGGTCAAGCTTGAGATGAGGACGTAGATATAGCCAGAGAATTTTGGGGAAGAGTGGTTTTACGCGCGAGTGATTTGGAAGAGCTTGCCCAAGATATATTTTTGGGTTTATCTTCAGAGTAGTATTTTATGTTCCTTGAGTTGGATAGTCCATGTTGAACTTTAACTTTTATTTCAATTTATTTGGCTTGGAACATTGGTTATGTTTCTCCTTTGGAAGACTCGGATATTTATTTCGGTTT
This sequence comes from Telopea speciosissima, assembly GCF_018873765.1. NCBI lineage: Eukaryota > Viridiplantae > Streptophyta > Magnoliopsida > Proteales > Proteaceae > Telopea > Telopea speciosissima. Next base: position 48,537,516 of record NC_057917.1, on the reverse strand, counting down.
TAAATTTAATGACTATCAAGATGATATTTTATCTTAGGTGTTCATTGTGTTACCTTGAGGATTAACAGGTTGATTTGAGTTAACTATTCGAAATCCAACCGTACGCGTTTGGGGCGTTAAATATTCAAATACAAATACCAATAATAGCAAGTACAACCAAGTCAAACAGTTTCTAATGGCTAAATAACAAGCCATTACACAGGTGTAAAAAACTCATGCAAGCATAGGAAATCAAATCTACAACAATGACTTGTTTTCCCAAAATTTTTAAAAGCAATAAAAATTATTTCTCCAACTACTACTTTGTTCCTAAGAGTGAAGACGTAGTGAAGGAATGAGCAAAAATATACAGACCACCACCAATAATCTACAGTTTCAAAAACGCATGGCTCCAAAACTGGCCAGAATTCCAATACTTTATTTTATATGCGGCAAATGCCAAGTTTGATTTCACAAAGTTTGCAATGCTAAGAAGCTCAACAGTGTAGCCAACCATGAGTCGCTGGAATCGCAAGTGGGGGTGTTTGAAATTTGTGATCTTATTTCACAAAAAACTATTGGGAAAGAAGGGCGGTGGAGAGATTTATCTTCGTTGGAGGGTTGCTGGGCAAGGGGAGGTCCGCCAGAAATTTCTATTTTCTTCACCTACGCCAGAGATGGTATGTAGCAAACCCTACTTGAAAATAGATTTGGGGATTTTAGGTTTGGAGAAGATGTAATAAGGGTAAAAATGGTATTTTATTTTAGTCACTGATATAAAGAGGGTAAAACTGCCTTTTATCTTTCAAAACTAACGCTGTCAGCCATCAGAGGAAATACATAATGTTGAAAGAACCGGGGGGGTCTATTATTGTTTCAAATACCAGGGGTGCTCTTTTTTTAATTATTATTTTTTAATCATGACTAACCGCCACTATTAGTGGGATCCCATAGATAGGGGTGGGATAGGGGGAATACCTAGGTGAGAACCGAGTAGCGTGGCAAATAGCTGAATTAGCGACCTCTGTAAGACTTAGGCCAGTGCTCTATTGTGTCTGGCTACCTCCACCACGCCAAAGGTGCTCCCCCCAATGCATCAAGTTTAAAGACTCTCACCAGGCTACATTTGACCTCATGACATGTGGGCCAATAAGTAGCAATCATTTGAAATATGTGATAATGTGATATATTCAATTTTTTTTTTCACAAAGTTTTCCTCTACCCATAAAGGATGGTTCACCCACCATCCTAGGGTTCACAAACCCCTTCTAGGGTTTTAGTATGTTCCAAAATGTCCTCCCAATACCCATTCCCGCCCTCTCTCGCCCCTCGGATCCCATTCACCGTGGGTGGAGGGAAAATCGATCTTTTTTTTTGTATAAGATATATACTTGTATTATAGAAAGATTAGATACAAAATGTGGAATAGAAGTTCCGCTAGCGTCAACATACAATAAAAGAGACAAAGAAGGGGGTGAGATGTGATCATAAATAAAAAAAAAAAGTCTCTAACCAAAGGAGGCAAGAGCATCCGCTACACCTTTCCCTTGTCAATAGACATGTTTAAAACTTACTACAGAAAATTGAGAGACCAATTTATGGCAGTCAGTGATGATATGAACTATTCACCAAGGGGTGAATAAGAATAACATTTCAAGAGAAAAATAACTCCTAGGTTATCACTTCTATAATAAGATTTTGATAGTTGCGAAATGAGCTTGTCTTATCACTAAAGCTTCAACTACATATGCAAAGGTGATGCCAACATGTTCCACAAAAGCTTAGATGAATCACCCTTAGTGATCCCTGAAAGTGCCACCAATACTTACAAGCCCAAGAGCTCCAAGACATGAGCCATCCACATTGACTTTAAGATAATTATGTGGAGGAGGTTGCCAAGAAATGTGAATATCGTTGTAAGATGAACCAAATTGAGTTTGTACAAGTAAATATGAATCTATAAATGAGGAGAGACGTCTCAACAATGACAATGCATAAGGGGAATCCCGATGAAAAGATGCATCAATATATGCGAGCCAAATATGCTAAAGAGTGCTAGCCATAAGACTAATGATTTTGTCTTTAAATATGAGATTGCCTTGAACACCGAATATAGCCATCCAATCTTGATAAAGATATTGCTTGTTGCATGAGGATTTAATCCTATGGTCATCCATAAAGCGCAAGCCAAAGCACAATATAGGAAGCGATGATTAGAGGAAGAGCACAAAGGGCATAAGCTATTAAGATTAAAACTTATGCTGATTAGAAGCCGCCAAATCCGAAGCAAGCCACCCCTGAAAGAAATAAATGAATTCCAAAGATCTTGGGCAAATCCAAAGAGGGTTTCCCTGTACGCTCATCACAAAATATTTCTAGATCCCAATACACCCAATGCCAGACAGCTACCAAGAAGCACAAGCCAGAAAACACAATATGTGCCCCGGCCGCGTGTTCGTAACTCCAAATACCCGGATTTGTTATAGTCCCCCCTGTGATACTCCAACCCCCTCCCCTATGAATTGGTTATTCTTAACCTAGTCATGAAAGGTATAACGAACATACCTTGTCTCCACATTGGATCAAGAATGGGGTCAGAGAGATCAAAAACTGCTCAACATGAAGGACTTTGTCCCACATCAGTTTCTATAGAAAGAATCCAACTTTTGGTGTTGTCTTTATATGCCAAATACATAGCCATAATGGAATTATGGTAGTAGGTAATTCGGGAGAGCAAGGTGATCTGCTAATGAGACAATAAAGAGGCCATTGGTGATAGGAGCCCATATATATTTGTCATTAGAGGGGATACAAAAGAATAAGAATTATTTGCCTTAGCTACTGCTTGAGGCCTCCAGAAATGCACCAGATCAGCTTTCCAGCATTGAGGATTAGCATTAATTAACTCAACTAGTGTATGTAGAGCATCAATAGAAAGAGAGAAAGAGGCTTCTAAAGGAGAGAAATGGGGGATCCATGGGTCGATCCACGGATTGATCCTGCAACCATGGCCAACATGAATAAACAAGCCCTTTAAGAGAATGGTTATTGAATTAAAGATGGATTTCCACCCCCCATGAAATAGAAGATGGGCAAGGGGTATGAAGAAAGTCAGTGTTGGGGAAGTACTTAGATTTCGTTAACCTGCTTCATAGAGATATTTTTAGGAGAGAGGAGTTCTCACGCCTTCTTACATAGTAAAGCTTTATTCATAGGAGTAAATAATTTGATATTGAGTCAACTAGATTTTTTGAAACGATAGATGATTGACCACTTCATTATAGGGACTAAAGATTTATCACCATTACTCCAAAAACTTTTCAAATATAGGAATCAAGATCCTTGAGAATAGAGTGGAGCTATAGGAAACATGACATAAAGTATTGAGGTAAAGCAGCCAAAGTGCATTGAATAAGTGGGTGTTTGCTGGATATACTCAATAACTTAGATTTTCAACCACTCAATTTAGAATTAACTCTAGATTGAATCTTATTCAAATGACCAGATACTAAAGGAATTCCCAAGTAAGAATCTGGTGAGGTAATGGGAGAGAGCACAAAACGAGTTTTAATATGATTTTTAAGATCGGATGGGACATTTGGAGAAAAAATAGACACTAGATTTAGCAACATTGATGGATTGACCAAAAAAATGATAATATTTTTCTAGAATAGCTTGAAAAACATAGGTTTCTACAAATGGATACTCTTCCAAAAAGAATAAATCATCAATAAAAGCCATACTGGAAATAACTTTGCAATTCTGAGAGATTTTAATCTCATGAATACCTTTTTGAATTAGTAATGGATGGATGTGTCACACCCCGGCCCGGTTAGTAAGGGCAAGGTGTGACCGAATGCCAACTGGCATTCAATTAATCCCCCAGGATCAATTAGTGCAGTACTCCATATGACAGTTCATAAACACAGTAAATCATTGCAGCGAAAGAGAATAAACAGTAATAATAACAATAATAATAAAAGAATTAGATGATAACTGAGTATTTATATTAAGTGAAACCTGTGATACAATGTATAGTTTTCAAAATGCACCACAAGTACACAAGTAGAACAGTAACTACATATTATATTTCACAAAAAGTTTATAAACACAAAAAGATTAGCCTGCTCTATCAGGCCAGATCAAGTGAACGCGCATGCATCACATCCACAGAAGGCTTCATGAACTTTAAACTTCTGCACCGCACGGTCTCCCTCGGTGTGGAAGTCAGAAGTAGTAATATCAACATCATCTGGTTTTTCAAAACCAACAGCACTATCTGAAAAAGAAAAGGTACCACAGGGTGACCTCTACTGAGCCCAGCAAGGGAAACATGCAAACACAAGCATATAGTCCATGATGCATGACCTATATCTAAGAATGCTACTAATATCAATGTCTAGGTCTCATGAGATATAAATGCTACTGTAGTAGGTATAATATTCCCAGTCACGGAATGAACTCATCGGTTTTTCCAAGAATACCACTCTACTATGGTGGGGACCCGCCAGTTCCTGAATAGACACATCAGACCCCGACGAACTCCCAGTGATAACCCTACTATTGTTCCCATTCCGGTATGTATTCATCAGACCTGGGATAGTGAATGACATTCTGGTATTAACCCTTCAAACTTGCCACGGGATATCCAACACCTTTACCCCTGTTGGTAAGGGTCGTAGTATTTGGGTTAATGATAATGTAACCATATGCATTTCTAAACATGATGTCATATGAGGCAGCAATATATAGTAATTTAGAAGTCCAACATCATTTCTCAACACATCACAATAGATCATAGTAAAATTTCGACCAAAAAAAAAAAAAAGATCATAGTAAAATTATACAAATGCAAAAATGAGATGACACTTATAACATGCATACTTCTAATGCAAAGTAAAAGCTATAGAAACTACATGAATATACTATTAGGATGATGGATGTAGGTGGCAGCCAACATAAATAAGAATTAAAGAAGAAATATTCCAAAGAAAATCAGAATTCCCTTACTTGTACTGAAGAATATCCTTAGACAAATTAAGCTCCAACACACCAAATTAACCCACCACTTGATGATTATTAGTCCCTGAATAACCAATATATAACAAATATCTAATGTAGTCCTAGGTAAAAGCCTAAGGTACCCAAGAACCCCAGCCAAAAGGTAGAACCAGATTCAGAACTGGCTGAATCCGATTCACTTCATAACTCAGGTGTGTGAAATCGGTTCAACTAGCAGTGACTATTTTGGGATCCAAAGTCCATGGGTCATTGAATTATGGGGCTACTTTCCCAAAATTAGTTTAGGGATTTGATAGATTACAGCAATTGAAAGATTTTGACCCATTTACATCTAGGATCATAATAGGGTTTCAAATAAAATTTTAAATAATTATAAATTCTGTAATTTTTTTAAGAAAATGGCTGAAATGAAAGAAGGAGATATGAGATTGGTATTACAGCCTAGTGTTAGTAACCTACCAAGCTCTAACTAAGTCTTAAATGGGGATTTTATCAAAAACTATCTAAGCTATTAGGTCTAAGCTGAAATAGGTCTTAATTCTAAGAAGAAATCAATATGACATATAGAGAAAGGTTGAGAAAATAGGGATTTAGGGATACAGATTGTTTATAGAATAATAAATTAGTTAATTAGGTCTTCAATTTAGGGTTTTGAACAACTCAATCTAGGGTTCATCATGTTAGGGTTGATATGGGTCAATAATTCATCCATTAGAGAAGAGAGAAGAGAGTAATTTAGAAAAAACATGTTCAGGTTTAGAGGCTTTACCTGAATTGAGAGGGTTCTTGATGATGGTAGCCCTACTTTTCAATTCTAATTGAATCTCAAGGTTGGAAAAGAGTAATCCCAACTTTTCTTCTCTTTTCCTTAATTTTCTTCTAAGCTCCCAGGGCTGGAACGATTTCTATTTGGTGTAGAAATGAAATCCTAAGATAAGGATTTTTTATATATGAAGTCTACTAAAGGCTGTTTGTTACTTGTTAGTTAAAATCAGTTTTTAAAATGTAATTTTTTAATCTGTTTTTAAAGTAATTTAATTACTTAATTCTGATTTTTAAGTTGTAACTTAGGATTTTAAGGTAATGGAAGTGGGCCCGAGTATGTTGGCACCTAAGCAGTCTAGATTTACAAAGGGGTGTGCGTCCCACTAGGTAAAAATTACTATTCAACCCCTAGTACAGTAATTAAACAAGAATAGTATATATATATATATATATACATAGATTGGGATTCTTACCTATATATCAACCTAGGATATGGTAAGGTGCATATGCTCGACCCAACATGTTTGACATAGGAAACTGATATGCTGGAACCCGGCAGGATTTTCAGACTCAAGGATAGCTAGCTGTCTTGGCTCCTCAGAATCATCCATAGGCATGTCAAAGGATTACTCTGAATCCACCATCGATGCAGCCCACAACATAGAGGCAAGCATAGACACAGACCCAGCACCTATAATCACATAAGTTCGAAAAAGTTCAAATTAGAGGTGGGTTTCATAGGATGAGAGGATAGAACCTCATCACATAGATGAAAAGGTAGGATGAAAGTGGATCTCCTTGATAGAGTCCACGAGAAGGAGTGAAAGAAGTAAGAGGAGAACCATTCAATAAAATAGAAAACTCAGGAGATTGAACACATGACATGACTAACTTTGTCCAATAAAGGTTGAAACCATAATTGTGAAGCAACCAAGGAGGGATGTGGTTGATAATGTTTTTATCTGACCTCGTAGAACACCACATATCCCTATAATGTGATAACAAAAGAATAATTGCTTAAGCTAAGGAACCTAGAGCTCATAAGTGGAATAAGCATGTGAAAAGCAAATATCATCTCATTCATGAGTTCATTTAACGAAATTATGTCATCATTGCCAAAGTTGATTCTACAGATAATTTGTTTGACCCCATGATGATGGGACTCACAACAATTTTATTTTATAAGCATATTGAGAACATGGATGTTAGCTTTAATATACAAGTGAGAGATTATTGGATTTTATGACATATAATGTATGTTTATCAAACCCAATTGAATATAGTTAAATTAATTAATTATAGTTTATTATCCCCTTATGTGCAACAATCAAAAAATTATTATTAACTGCTTTACAATTATGGACAAATTTGACCTGCCTATTCTATGGTTACATTTATGTATGGAAATATAGATGCGGGCGCATATGTGTGTTGAACATTGATCTGTTGAGATTCTTAAATGTTTTAATACCAGTTGGGCATTCTATTGTGATTGATAAATGGATAGATTTGGGCAGTCTATTCTATGGTTGTTGCATTTTATATTTTCCCAGTAAAGATCATATGAAAATATAGATGTGGGTACATATGTGTGTTGAACATTGATACTTTTGAGATTCTTAAATAGTTTAGCACCAGTTGTGTTTGGCAATATGAATCTTTGGTAGTTGTATTTTCTCTTACCTAAGAAACACTTATTGTTGTATATATACATTGTGTGTCTATGGTGTGTCAATGGTTGATGTCTATCGAAAGGACTGACTATATATTGGTTCGCTCAGCATGTAGAGTGTGAATGTGAATGTGAGTGAAGCTCAATATGGTTTCCACTGCCCTATTAGAAGAACATTCAACATAGTGAGTTGTTTGGCTATGACTAACCAAAATCTATGGCCTGGTATTTGTAGACACCTCATCTTATCACCCACCGGAGGCCCCCATGATGATGATGATAAACATTCTTCAAGGTGTAGAGTCTGGGTATTTGCTGATGTAGAGCAAGTGTCCACTTCCCTGAATTCGTCCACAAATTGTTCACCCAAAAATACCCCTAAGAGGGAAAATCTTGAAACCCCTTCACATGACCCTTCACTTGAATCCGAATTATGAGAGTCTAAACATTCCAAACCATTCTTGGAAGGGCTATACCCAACCTAGTTCAATTTGGAACCAGCCTAGTCCAACACAGAACTAGCCCAAGTAGCTCAAAATGCACTATCGATACCTAAATTGAGATCGACAATTAAAAGGCCCAGACTGACATCAAGTTGAACTGGAGTTGACATCGATCCTTTTTTATATTATCTAAGTATTTTCTGAATGCCGATTTGCATTTGACATTATAAAATCATTCACCGATAGTGAACAAGCCTGAGCAGACATCAAGGCTTGTTCATCAATATCATGTCGATGTCCCCCCATATTGATGTCGATTTCTGTGTAAGCTAAGACATCCAAAATTGATCATGAATGGTTGAGATTTTGATTTTTTATGTGACCAAGCCCCATTTTGGCAACTTAGATCCGTTATTTGGCTTTCGTAGGCCCCAAAAAAATCCCCCTTTTGCAACAAAACACATGCCCACACCCATTGGTTAAGTTTGTTGGTAAAATATCTACCATTGATGCAAAATCACACCACAAGATATCCTACCAGTGATAGGGATCGATCCTTCAGTCATGGATGAATAAATACACTCTCTCATGTTGAGGAGGGTCCATTATTCTTAGTCTCTTTGTTAGAAGTTTAGAATCAGCACTTTTAGTGAGTTTTGAGTGCTACAATAAAGTGTTGTAAGGCTAAAGTCTCTTGAATCTCAACAAGGTTGTTCATGAATAATGGTTTTTGAAGATTTACTTCAATCTTTGTCACATCATCAACCATTGCAAGAGCTAGTTGTCTCTACATGGTTGGAAATTCTCCATAGTCTTTGGGAATGGGTTTTGGTGGTGAGGTTGAAGATTTTTTGTTGAGACTTGAGAGAGGAAACTTGTATTTTCCCCATTGAATGTATTTCTCAAGCTTTGGGCAAAAAGCTTGAGAGACTTTGTTATATTTTCTCCATATTTGATTGAGGAAGTTGGTTTTGATTTTACACTGTGGTTTTTCCTTTTTCATCGGAGGGTGTTCTATGTAAATCTCTTGTGTTGTTTGTGTTGCTCTTGTGGTATTTGATTATTTTACCTCACTTGGATTTCATATATATTTTGTTTACTTACTGCCTTGGTGCTTGTTTGATTCTCATATAATCATGTCAAGAAGTGGGTTCTAACCCAACAGAGTGGTATTAGAGCATGCTTGCTTTGAGTTGTGATAGTCATTGTGTGTGAATTAAAATGGAGAGTAGTACCACAGGTACTATGATTAAGCTTAGTGGAAAAAAATTAAATGATTTGAAAACCCAAAATGGAGGATATCTTTATTATAGTGATTTATATGAACCCATTGAAGGTGAGGAGGCTAAGCCAAAAGACATGGCTAATAAAGATTGGTACAATCTAAATAGGAAGGCTATTGGACATATTAGACAATGGTTAGATGATAGTGTATTTCACCTTGTGTCTAATGAAACATCTGCTCACCCTCTTTGGAAGAAGTTGGAGGCTCTCTATGAGAGAAACTGTTAGGAACAAGGCTTTCTTGATTAAAAAGCTAGTGAACTTGAAATATAAAGATTGTGGTTCCATTGCAGGACACCTGAATGAAAAACCAAAGCATAGTAAACCAGTTGTCTGCCATGAAAATGGTTTTGAATGATGGACTACAAGCTTTGTTTCTACTTAGCTATTTACCCGACAGTTGGAAAACTTCGGTTGTATCACTTAGTAACTCAGCTTCAAATGGTATGCTTACCATGAGTCAAGTTGCCAGTAGTTTGTTCAATGAAGAAACCAGAAGAAGTTCAGTGGATGTTGAGAATTCACAAGCACTTATCACTAAATATAAGGGAGAAGTAGAAAACCACAAGGCCGTGACAAATCTAAAGGAAGGTCAAAATCTAGAGACAACGTAAAGTGCTACCATTGTGGTAAGCAAGGTCACATGAAAAGTTTTTGGCATTTGAAGAGAGAAAAGAAAAAGGCAAAGACCAAAATAAGAATGATGATAAAAATTTCACAGTTGCATTATCTAATGAAGAAACTGTGGTGCTTCCTTTCGGAGAAGATCATGTTTACATGTTGCAGGTCAAGAAATTGAATGGATTGTTGATATAGGTGCTTCTTTCCATGCTACTTCTAAGAAAGAATTTTTTACATCATACAAAACAGGAGATTTTGGCAATGTAAAAGTGGGGAATTGTAGTTATTCTAAGATTACAGGAGTGGGTGATGTGTGCTTAAAAACTAATGTGGGTTGCACCTTGACCCTAAAGGATATGCGATATGTACCCGATATTCATCTTAATTTAATTTCTGGGCTTGCATTGGATTGACAAGGATACGGAAATTATTTTAACAATGAACATTGGAAACTTACCAAGGGTGCACTTGTCGTTGCAAAGGGAAACGCATGTTGTATTCTAAACAAGACTCAAGCAAAGGTTTGCAATAATGACTTGAATATTGTTGAAGATGATTCCTCTCCAAATTTGTAGTATAAAAGGCTTGACCATATGAGTGAGAAAGACATGCAAGTCTTGGCAAAGAAAGAACTTATCTCATTTACCAAAGGTATATCTTTTGACCCTTGTGATCATTACCTAGTTGGTAAACATCATAGAGTTTCACTTTGTAAATCATCAAAAAGAAAATCTAATGTATTTGATTGGTTTACTCTGATGTTTGTGGTCCAATTGAAGTAAAATCTCCTAGTTGTAAATTCTTATTTTGTGAGCTTTTATTGATGATGCAACTAGGAGGTTATGGGTTTATTTGTTAAAAACTAAAGGTCAAGTGTTTCAGTTTTTTCCAACAATTCCATGCCAAGATTGAAAGGGAGACAGGTAAATTATTGAAGGCTATTATACTAGTCATGACATTCGACATGAGAATACAATACCCCACACTCCTCTACATAATGGTATTGCAGAAAGAATGAATCAAACAATTATTGAAAGAGTTAGATGCATGTTACACAATGCCAAGTTGCCTAAGTCATTTTGGGGAGAAGCTATTCGGACAACATGCTACTTAATTAACAAATCTCCTTCAACTCCTTTAGAGTGAGATATCCTAGATAGGGTATGTACAAATAATAATTTGTTTTACTCTCATTTGAAGATGTTTAGATGCAAAGCATTTTGTCCATGTGTCTAAAGAACATAGACCAAAGTTTGATGATAAGTCAACTCCATGCATATTTATGTGCTATGCAAATGAAGAAATTTGGCTATAGGCTATGGGATTCTAAAAATAAAAAGATTATGAGAATTAGGGATGTGATCTTTCATGAGGACCAAAGTTTGGCAATTTTTTATATGATTGAAAAGCTTAAAAAATGCAGTTGATGGTGTTACTGATCTCGCACCTGTCCCTTCTCCATTACAACATACCACAGATTGGGAAGAAGTGCAAGAAGTTCTTGATGATATGACAGAGTGTGACGCAGTGGAGCAGAGGGAGCAACCCCCACAGGCAGATATAACAAATTTACAAGTTTGAAGATCCATTAGAGAGCATCAACCATCATCCCGGTACCCCACTTCAGATTACATTTTGCTTACTGATGGGGGGAGCCAGAAAGTTTTCAAGAAGTACATTCTCATGAAGATAAACACAGTTGGATGCAAGCTATGCAAGATGAGATTAATTCTCTACAGAAGAATGATACCATGAGTTGATTGAGCTTCCTATGTGCAAAAAGGCTTTGGAGAACAAATGGGTGCAGAAGAATGATGCTTTGGGTTTTTTTTTTGGGTGAATAATAGTTTCATTACTAAAGAGCAGCCCTCAAATAGGAGGGAAGAAAACAAGAACCAGCAGAAGAGGCTCAAACAGCGGAGCTTGCTGGTATAAGAGTGATAGAAGAAAGGCCCCAGGATACAACAATGAGCTTGTTCCTTGGGGTGTCAATACAAGTAGAGGGAGCAACTAAACTAATTTTAGTTTTGATTTCGAAGGAGATGGAATCTCAAATCTGGTTGGTGGATCTAGATTTGGAGGTCCATTTCCGAAGATGTCGCTCCATCCAAATGTAGTTGACAGCCACAGAAAAAGCCATTCTCCCAATCGCATCACAAAGAGTAGAGCCACCAAAAGTCATATCGACCCAAATCCATTCTCGGTCAAAAGGTAGGATCCTTCTATTTCTAGGCCAGCATTTGGAAAGGATACCCTTCCAGATAGAGTGGGTGAAGGGGTAGCCAAAGAAAAGGTGATTTACATCTTCAATCCCATTCCAACAAAGGCCACAGTTGGGAGAAACCATGATGTGCCGGTGTCTGAGGAAAGCTTGCGTTGGGAGGCAGTTGGAGAAGACTCTCCAGACCGTGAAGCTGTGTCGAGGAATGTGGTGCTTGTACCAGACAAGTTTCCTCCAAGGAACAAGCGGGAAGCTAGTTCTAACAAGGTTCCAAGCTGATTTAGTACTGAACTTTTCCAAAGTGCTAGGCAGCCAAGAGACACTGTCATCCCTATTGAAAGGTCTTCTAGAAACAGAAGGAAGTAGAGCCCAGATAGAAGTAAGGGCAGGGGTAGTGGAGTCAGGGGGATCCCAACCATATATCATCATTTAGAATATCAACCACCAAGGCAGTTCTAGGCTGTCTTGAATCATAGATCATTCTAGGGGTGACCTGGTGAAGTAGAATACTCATAGGGTGTCAGTGATCCAACCAGAGAAGGGTGGAGTTCCCATTACCAATGTGAGAATGTATAGATCCAAGAACCAATGGTCTATTCTCAAGAATCTTGTGCTAGGTCCAAGAAGCATCCGCAGCTATGTGGACAGTCCAAAGAGAGTCTGAACGGAGAAGGCCTGAATATATCCAATCCACCCAAATGCTTTTGGCCTTAGAGACAATCTTCCAAAGTAGTTTGATAATGCCGGCAGAATTCACATCTTTTATCCTTCTAATTCCCAATCCTCCTTCCTCTAATGGATGGCAAACTAGGTTCCAACTGATAGGCCAAAGGAATCTAGTAGCATCAGTGCCTTTCCAAAGGAAAGAAGACATGAGGGACTCCAAATTCTAAATGGTGGACTGGGGCAGCCCGTAGATACCAGACTAGTAGATGTAGGAGGCTTGGAGAACAGATTTGACAAGCACCAAGCGACCTGTATAGGATAGAAGCTTGCCCTTCCAAAGTTGAAGTCGTTTCCTAATAAGATCCAGCATAGGAGTGCAGTGATGAGCAGATAATCTTGCTGGGATCAAAGGAAGACCCAGGTATTTCACTAAAAACTGACCAATACTGAAGCCACATATACCCTTCAAAGCAGCCTTGACATCATCAGGGACCCCAGCTAGGAAGATAAGGGACTTGAGGGGGTTGATGTGAAGTCCCGTTAAAGCTTGAAAGTGTTGTAAACAATTCATGATGGACTCAAAAGAGGTGATGGAGGCCTTGGAGAAGATCATGAGATCATCAATAAACGCCAGATGGGAAAGCTTGAGGGCTTTGCATTTGGGAATGGGAGAGATGAGATTCTGATCTGTACATAACTGAATTTCCCTGGATAGGAATTCCAGAGCTAAGGTGAAGAGGTAGGGAGAAAGGGGACAGCCTTATCGCACCCCTACAGTGGAGCCAAAATAGCCTACTGGGCTGCCATTAACAAGAACAGAGAACCTAGGAGTGGAGATGCAGCAATGGATCCAATGAATGAAGACTGCTGGAAACCTCATTTTGTTCAAGACTTTTGCTATAAGGTCCCATCTCAGAGAGTCAAAGGCTTTGTGTATGTCAATCTTCATAAGAGCAGCCGGGGAATGGTTTTTCCTATCGAATCCTCTGACAATCTCATTGTATAGGAGAATATTGTCACAAATACTTCTACCCGATATAAAGGCAGATTGATTCTCACTGACTAGAAGATCCACCATAGTCTTGAGCCTGGAAGCAAGGATCTTGGCTATGAACTTGTAGATCAGGTTGCAAAGGGTAATGGGCCTGAAGTCAGTCATCACAGAGGCTCCTTCCTTCTTTGGGATGAGGTAGAGAAAAGTATGGTTCACCTCAGTGACTTGGCTGGGGTTGAAGAAAAAACTAGTGATTGCTTTGATAAGGTCCTCCTTGATGATATCCCAAGCTGCTAAGAAGAACCCCATGCTGAAGCCATCTGGTCCAGGTGCTCGATTTAGCTTGGTAGAGTAAATTGCAGCAATAATTTTCTCCTCATTTGGAATGATGAACTTGTTGATCACATTTTCTGGTATTTGATCAGCCTCATCCAAAAGGCCCGAGAAGAGATTCTTGAAGTAGTTCACAGCCATATCTTTGATGCCATTCACATTAGTAACTGGAGTGCCATCAGGAGCAACAAGCTGAAGTATGGAGTTGTGGTTGGTTCTTGATTTCAAGGATCGGTGGAAGTATGCTGAATTGGAATCCCCAAGTTCAAGCCATTTGATCATGGACTTTTGTTTCAGGAAGCTTTCTTCTTGATTGAGGAGCTGAGATAAGGCTAGAAGGGGGGAGGAGAAAGCTTGGACAGGTTTGTCCCAAGCTGATACTTTGGGTTGATTGAGCTTCCTAAGAGCAGAAAGGCTTTGAAGAACAAATGGGTGTTCAAGCTAAAGAAGGATTGTAGTGAAAAACAAGTGAAGTACAAATCTCGATTGGTGGTAAAAGGTTTTGGCCAAAGGAAGGGAGTTGATTTTGATGAAATATTTTCTCCAGTTGAGAAAATGTCCCCCATTTGAGTAGTTTTGGGTCTATCAGCTTGTTTGGATCTAGAGATTGAGCAATTAAATGTTAATACTACTTTCTTTCATGGTGACTTGAAGGAATAGATCTACATGGTAAAGCTAGAGGAATTTGAAGTGAAAAGAAAGTAACACTTGGTTTTCAAATTGGAAAAAGAGCCTTTATGTGCTAAAACAGGCCTTGAGGTAATGGTATAAGAAATTTGACTCATTTATGGTGGGTCATGGATATAAAAGGACAATTTTAGATAATTTTGTTTATATTAGAAATTTTTCTGATGGTAACTTTGTTATCATTTTGCTATATATTGATGACATGCTTCTTGTTGGTTGGGACATTGAAATAAATTGGCAAGCTCAAGGAAGAGTTATTCAAGTCTTTCAACATGAAGGACTTGGGGCCTGTACAACAAATTCTAGGTATGAGACTTTTTCGTGACAGGAAAAACAAACGACTATGGTTGTCATAGGAGAAGTATGTTGAATTGGTGCTTGAAAGGTTCATCATGAAAGATGCCAAGTCACTTAGAATATCACTTGCAAGTCACTTTAAGTTAAGAAGGAAGCCCTTTACCAAAAAAAGTTAATATGGAAGCAATGCTTTACTACTAAGAAGAAAAGAAACATATGGCAATCATCCCTTATTCATCAGCTGTGGGAAGTCTGCTGTATGAAATGGTTTGTACATGACGAGATATAGCACATGCAGTTGGTGTTGTGAGCAGATTTCTATCTAATACAAGTAGAGAACATTGGAGTGTAGTTATGGATTATCAAGTATTTAAAATGTACTTCCAAGTTGTGTTTATGTTTTGGGGGTTCAAAACTAGTTTTAGAAGGATATGCAAATGCTGATATGGCAGGTGATCTTGATAGTAGAATGTCTACTTCGGGATATTTATTCACTTTTGCAGGGGGAGCTGTATCATGGTAGTCAAAATTACAAAAATGTGTTGCATTTTCTACTACTGAGGCGGAGTATATTGCTGCTATTGAAGTCGGAAAAGAAATGTTGTGAATGCAAAGATTTCTTCAAGAATTGGAGCTGAAACAAGAGAGGTATGTAGTTTATTGTGATAGTTAGAATGCTTTAGACTTGACCAAGAATGCTACATATCATTCCTGCACCAAGCACATTGATTTCAAATATCATTGGATACGTAATGTGTTAGAGAGAAATTTGATGTAGTTTGAGAAAATTCACATAGATAAAAATCCTTCTGACATGATGACAAAAGCTGTCTATACAGGAAGAATTGTGTAGAGAGCTAGTTGTGTGGACTCAATCTGAGAAGTCAAAGTTGGTGATTTCCCTCCTCAGGGGTGTGGAGGGGAAGATTATTGCTGTCCAGGCCCATTTGAGTGGGTGTTTAAGTGACCATTTGACCATTTAGTTTTATTAAAAGAAAAAATGAGAGAAAAAGAGAAGGTGAAACAAGTAGTTTGTGGGTTTTGGAAGAAAAACTCAATTTTGGGGAAAAAGAAAAGGTTTCCTCTTGATGAGCATTTTCTTTAGGGTTTTTTTCTCAAGGGTGAAGAGGAACTTAAGGAAGAAGAAGAAGCAAGGTTAAAGTCTCTTTAATCTCAACAAGATTGCTCAAGAACAAGGGTTTCTTGAAGATTTACTTCAATCATTGTTACATCATCAACCATTGCAAGAGCTAGTTGTCTCTACAAGATTGGTGATTCTCCATAGTCTTTGGGGTTTTGGTAGTGCGATTGAAAGTTTTTTGTTGAGACTTGAAAGAGAAAACTTGTAATTTCTCCATTGATTGTATTTCTCAAGCTTTGGGCAAAAAGCTTGAAAGACCTTGTTATATTTTCTCCATATTTGATAGTGGAAGTTGGTTTTGATGTTGCCCCATGGTTTTTCCCTCTTCATTGGAGGGTTTTCCACGTAAATCTCTTGTGTTGTGTGTTGCTCTTATGGTGTTTAATTATTTTGCCTCACTTGGATTCCATATATATTTTATTCACTTGTTGCCTTGGTGCTTATTTAATTCTCACATAACCATGTCAAGAAGTGTGTTCTAACCCAAAAGTTTCCGACCAAGAAATGATTCTTGGGAATCCATATCAATTAGGCTATCAGAGGAGCTCATGAGAACACGGATATATTTCTTTGTTAACCCACCTATTATAGTATCAAATGGCAATATGAATTCATCGTAAAGGACATTGTAATCCTGATCTTCGGAGAAGTAATGATTAAATCTGTGGCTCTCACCATGAATACATTTGCAGCTTCGCATTTCAAGCTTCCAGAGTCTCATCATGATACGATAAGGAAAGCAGCAACTCACTTCTATTGGGGGGATAAGGTGGGGGAGAACCATATCTGTTGAATTTCATGGCAGCGTATGTGTAAATAAAGCTCTATTGGGGAAATTAACGTGGAGACTTTGGACAGATCCGAATTCTACCTGGGCTATCACTATGAAGCAACTCTACTTCCCTCATGTTTCCTTCCTTGAGGCTACCACAGGCTCCAACCCTTCTTGGGCTTGGAGAGGGATTATCGAGGTCACAAAGTGTTAAAAGCTGGCTTAATATGGATAGTGGGTGACGGTTCCTCCATCAATAGTCAAGAGGATAATTGGATCCCCTCCTCCCCTGATTTTAAACTTCGACATCCCATAAGGAGGATGCAACATGTTTGCTTGGTGCATGACCTGATTGATGAGGCTAATCGAACATGGAAATCTGAACTACTTAGACAGATTTTCCATGCTGAAGATGCTACTGCTGTCCTTGCCATTCCTTTGAGCCTATTTCCCATGAGTGATCAGCTGAGGTGGGGAGGCACTCGCAATGGTATCTACTCAGCCAAATCCGCATATCATCTGTTGACTAATTTGGAGGAATATCACGCGCTACAAGCATCCACCGATTCTACAGCCTCCTCCCCTTTGCCGATCTCCTCCTTAGTTTGGAAGAAGATATGGTCTTGTTTTACTTCTCCGAAGATCAGGTCTTTTCTATGGAGGTCTTGTGCAGGGGGTCTTGCGACAGGAGTCAATCTCGTTAAGCGCAATGTTCAAGTGGATCCTATATGTGCTAGGTGTGGCAAAGATAGAGAAACTGTGGACCACATCCTATTGGATTGTGACTTTGCTCGAGCCACATGGTTTGGGTCACGACTCTGTTTCTCCCCTTCTTCCATCAATCCGGAATTGCACTCTCTTATTCATAGTTGGAGTACTTGGCCACAGTTGGGGAAGGAGCATAAAAAGGAGCTTGAAGGTCTTGCAGCTTCCATATACAAATTGGCAACTTTGGATAGCCCGCAATGAGTTAATTTTTAATGGCACTGTGTCTTCTCCAATGGAGGTTAACAGAAAAGCTGAAGTTCAGTTTGGTGCTTTCGAGCAGGCTCAAAGAAAGTCTAAAACTCCTTCAGGTGGGCCAGCTAATAGTCTCAGTTCTAATCGCATAGTGTCTTGGGCTCCTCCCACAATGGGTACGACCCTTCTGAATACTGATGCGGCGTTCAAAGATGGCAAAAGAGGTCTCGGTTATGTGTTGAGGAGTTACATAGGATTGCCACTTACTACTACCTCAGAACTTGCACACTTCTCCTCAGTTCTCCAAGGAGAGTGTCTTGCCATTCGTAGCGGTCTGCTGCAGTGTATTGCTGAGTGCTTGGAGTGTCTTATGGTGGAATCCGATAGTCTGGAAGCTATTAAACTCATCACCACCAAAGAAACTCCTCCTGATATCCAACCTATTATTTCGAATATCAAATTTCTAATCACACATTAGAACTTGTAATTTCTCTTATATTCCCAGGGAGATTAACAGCATGTCTGACTCCCTGGCCCAGAAGGCAGTCTCCTTAGCAGGCAGGACTGACTGGCCAGTTACCACCTCTTGGGTGTCCGATCTTTGTAAAACTGACTCCTTGCGCTTTTCCTACGCCTTTAATTGATATTCTTGTTACCAAAAAAAAAAAAATAGAAATCAATTACAAATACCAAACACTTTTAACTTTGACTAATGATTAAAAACAAAAATGGGTGTGGTTCAATCGACATTAACTTATAAAAGATTCAACCAAAAAAAAAAAACACTTGTAAAATATTCCATCATATGAGGTTTGAGTCTTGAGACTGACCACTTTGCACAAAAAATGTACAAGATTAGGACCATCTCTAAACTCATCCCTCTCGGGATCCGCATAGGATTTTATACTAATCGGGGTTGAATCAGTAAGTAATCTTAATTGGATCGGAATCAGCCAAAATCGGTCCCAAAACCCTAGAATCGACACCAAATCTGAAAACCTAGTAATCCTATCCCCAAACCCCAAAAACCAATCGCTCTAAAATGTCCAAAATCATGATCAGGCACACCTGGTTTTGCATGCTGGCACCCCTCATAAGACTCGGATTACTATGGCACACCCCCTGTAATATGTCTCATATGCCCACTATTTTTAATGTTTTCCCACAATGGCCCTCTTCCAAGGCACGAAACTGCACACTATCTGTATATCAAACGCTCTCCCATTATTTATACATGAAAAAGTAAAACTAAACAGAACCTTGGCATAATTGTGGATCAGTTGACCTGCTGATTCATTTACATGAAACAATCAAAGAATTTCTTCCCACCATCAAAATTCTTCTTTTAACCCATATATTTTTCCTTGTTTTACTCAGCATCACAAGGAAAACACAGATTCAAATGTTTCTGTAGATTATCTGTATCATCTCTTTTGAGCAAAAAAAAATCACACGAAGCAAAATACCTACATAGTTTTAGGCAGTGCCAGTAAGCACACAGCAAGCCTAGCACGGTACCTTTTCACACAGTGAATTTATACTTGCCTCGGGTCCTCAGAAGAACATTTTTAGAAGATACAGTTAACAATCCCTTGCTAGGTCACATATGAAATCCAAAATAAATAACTACAGGAAGTATAATTAAATAAATTCCCCAGTGAACTAAGAAAAATGGGGCATGATTATTTGAGATTTACTGTGAGGCAAACTAGAACTAGACCAGGGAAGATGGAGATGTTACCACCCATGTTTCCAATAATGGAAGTAAAATAAAGATGAAAATAAATTCTTGAAATTTTGCAATAGCTAGTCTCCAAGCTCAACAATCTTGACAACTGATGAGTCCCCAATTTTCTGGAAGACCACTATCTGGTCATTAGGCTTGACCAAGCCAACAGATTTACCATGATTCAAGGCAAGTTTCAGTCCAGACTCTTCAGTTGCCCGGCCTGATGTTGCCTGAAAGATAAAGAAAGGAACAGTGAAGCTACAAGCAATAAACAGTGTTTCAGTAGGCTGAAGAATATGAAACATGAAAAAAAATACATACTGTTGTTTATTGGAACCTTTATGCTCTGAATAGTTAAAAACAAACATTTTTTTGGAGATGAATTAAGAAAGATGTGCCCACATGGCCACATCTTTATTTTCTCTATGTCTCATCTGTTATCAAACTGAATTAGTGGAATGCAATTGATATTATTTAATATGCATTGACTAGGAAAAAGGTAATCAGAGCTCAACCTATTCCCATCAAGGACTGTAAAATTCTATTCAGCAGTTGAAGTACATGCAAAATATTTTTAATTTAATTCAAGTATTTTCATATGAATATGATTCTACAACTACTTCCCTTTGATGACCAGAAGCCCCGGGGATCAGGACAGTGCAGGTGCTTGGCATCCCAAAGAAGCCACATCAATATCTTAGTCAATATGATCAACCATCAATCCCCATCTTCACTGCAGTTTGAACACAAACCAACACAGCTATTTTTTTCCCAGTGAGATTTTGGAGCTCATCCAGCATCCGCTGCCAATTCATGGTGGTCATTAGGGGGCTAGGATATCTCTAAATGAGTTTCCTTTTTCAAGGTCCCTCCTGCAGACTAAAAATGACAGCTCAATTAGAAGGGAATTCACAAGCCATCTGACTTGGAACAAGAATCCTTAAGAGGTTTCTAGAAAATGCAGCTGCTTCCAATTTTCCCACAGGTTATTCTGCATTAGAACTTGGATAGGATCTTTAAGGATTTTGATGATACAGCTCTTATTTATGGAACATGTATCTCAAAATAATGAATTGAGTTTCTGGAACTTTTGAGATGCAGCTTCCATTCTGTTTCAGTCTTGAAGTTATTATCGGCATCTCATATTTGTAGCTCTACCATAATAAGGACAAAAATACAATGACCAGAATGCTCATAAGGGATCACCCAGAGCAGCTTACAGGAACACCAAACCAAGTGTTGGGATTAATCAAACCCACTTGTCTAGTATGTATTGAGAAACCAATAATCCAATGTAAAATTACCAAGCACATAACAGAAATAAAATTGCAAGAAAGCAATCACATAATCAACACCAAGAATTTTACGTGGAAAAACCCACCAGTGTAGAGGGAAAAAACCACGGGACAAATATTGCACCAATTCACTATGAAAAAAATAGGAGTATAATGATTCTCTCAAGTTTTTGCCCAAACTTGAGATGTACAAGCAATTAGAGACGATACAAAAGGGATTACCTCACAAGAAGCCAAATCAAGTTCTCACCACAAACACCACATCTCTCAAAGTCTCCTTGCTTTGTAGAGATCTCAAAGTTATAGTAAACCGATCCCAAGCTCCCTACTCTTCTTCCTTTTCTTTTCTTTCTTTCTCTCTTTTTTCCTTTCTCTGGTTTTCCTTTCTGTTGTACGCTCTTCTCTTGAGAACTCACCGCCAAGAAACCAAAGCCAAAAGAAGAAAAAACAAATAATAAACAAACAAAGCCAAAATTGGTTTTACAAAACCCACCGCCTTAAGCCCTCTTTAGAGCCTGACGGTTCAAGTTCTAGGAACTTGGGCCTTGGGCTGGATAATAATGTGGGCATGGGCCCCACCAACAATCTCCCCCTCCAGCCCACGAGGAAGGAGATCCACCACGCGACTCCTCACTTGGAGTCCATCCCGACCAAAGCTGTGCTAAGCTCAAGCTTCTCCCTGGGAACAACCTTGGTCATCATATCTGTAGGATTCTTCTCAGTATGAATCTTCTTAAGACGAAGTAACTGCTTCTCCACAATTTCACGTAGCCAATGATATCTCACATCAATATGCATTGTGCGGGAATGATACATAGCATTCTTGCTCAAGTCCATAGCAATCTGACTATCACAAAATACTACATACTTCAAACCCAATTAACCAAGAAAACGCTTTATCCATAACATCTCTTTACTTGCTTTTGTAGCAACAATATACTCAGCTTTAGAGAATATGCCGAGATGAAGGATATTCAGGCAATCTAATGGCCTCCTCCAGTCTTGCCCCTGCTTCCCACTCTCCTTCCCCTGCTTCTACTCTGCATCCCCCTGTTTCCCACCTCTTTCTTGGAGTTCCGTCCTTGGTGCAGTTCCTCTCCCGGCTCGAGATGGACTTCCCCGCACTTTGTTCCTTCGCTTCAACGGCCCTTCGAAGGTGGTCTGCTGCCCTCTGAACTGCTCTCGGATGAAGCAAAACTTTGGGAAGATTGCCTTGTGGGCAATTTTCTGGGTCCTCGACCTCCTTTTCCTATTGTCAAGCTTTCCCTTTCTAAGCAATGGCGTACCCATGGTACTCTGGATACCTTTATGCTTGACAATGGGTTTTTTTATCTTCAAATTCTCCTCCTCTCTTGACAAAGTTCGAGCCTTGGAAGGTGGCCCTTGGCTGGTGGGTAAAAAGCCAATCTTCTTGCGTCAGTGGACTTGCCAAATACAACTCAGGCGCTTGGACCTTTCCTCCATCCCTCTGTGGATCACTTTGCCAGGACTGCCTCTTCACTTCTGGTGTACTGATGGTGTCAGCCTGATCGACTCTACCTTGGGAAAACCTTTGTTCTCTAATGTGCGTACTCGCAGGAAGGATCGTTTAGCTTTTGCGAGAATTTGTGTTGAAGTTTCCGCTGCGGACTCTCTCCCTTCGTTCATCACTGTCAACGAAGGCGAGAACTATTCCTTCGACCAGGAAATACACTACAATTGGCTGCCGCCTCATTGCCTGGTTTGCAAAACTTTCGGCCACGGCTCCCAGCATTGCACTCCTGTTGGCCAGCCCTTGGTTGCTGAAACCTCTGATCTTCGCTTCAATTCTTTTCCTTCGGGGGGAGTTGGACCTGCTTTATCTGTTGGTATTCCCCTGGAGAGGCTTGCGAGTTTGGCCACTGCTAGAGCTGAGCCGTTGAATCTTCACAATAGGGATGTTCGTTCGGCCTCTCGAGGCCGTTCAAGATCCAAATTCCGGCAACTGAACCATCGTTGGAAGAAAAAGAAACCGCCAGAAAGCACCAAGGAACAGTCTCAGTCGCTGCAGCAGCCCTGGTCAGACGGACATAATCGTTTTAGCCTCCTGGCTTCGTCTGAAGACTCTGACCCTATCTCGTGTCCCGAGAAGCTACAGTTTGAGGTTCTCCCCCGGAGCAGATCTCGCATGACAGAAGATCCTGCTGCCGAGACTTCTATTCTAGGCTTTGGCTTAGAAAATGGTGCTGCTCTTGCTTCGAAGTCTTCGTCTGCTCCTCTGAGGTGTGCAGCTTCTCCCCTGACCTCTGGTTCTTGCGAGTTGTCTCTACCTGATAACGGAGAAGACCCTTCTCAGCTTTCCCCTTCTTTATTGAACCCTGAGACGACTTCTTTTGCTATCTTGAATCATGTGGGCCCCTCTTCAGTTGACCCCCCTCCTCCATGTGGCCACTTGGGCTTTTCCCAGTCTGCCTTACCTTTTGAACCGGGTTCCTTTCCCCCTGGCCCAGTTGTCCCATCCCACTTTCTCTCCTCTGGGTCGGGTTGCTCCATCCCAACCCCTTCTTTCTCTCGGACGGGTTCCAACTCTCTGTTGGGTCCTGGACCCGACCCAGTTCTGATGAAAACTTCATCTTCTATACCCGCTTCTCTTTCTTCCCCTGTTTTACTTCGTCAGCCCCTCCCTACGCCTCCCACTCCTTCTGCTCCCTCCGGCAGCTCTTATCGCCGGCGGCATCATAGTGAAACCAGATCTCTAGCAGTGTTGACCAGGCTCCTAGAGCCTTCGATGCCCCTTCAGCCTTTGTCCAAATGATTCACGGCACTGTCTGGAATACTCGCGGTCTCAACTCTCCCGCGAAGCAAGCTGCCGTTCGTTTGCGTATTAGAGATTCTCGCTCGTGCTTTTGCTGCCTCCTGGAAACCCATATTAAGGAGCCCAACTCTTCCAAAATCCTTGCCTTCATAGCTCCAGGTTGGTCTTTGATTTCCAACTACATCCATCACCCCAATGGCCGAATCTGGCTCCTGTGGGACCCCAAAAAATCTCCATCTCCCTCTCGACTTCCTCCTCTCAATTCCTGCATACCAAATTCTCTCGATTCCTTAGGCCACTTCTCCTTTTTCTTCTCTCGTGGTCTATGCTGAAAACTGCCCAACTCTCGGGTCTTCTCTTTGGGCTGATCTTAGAACCTTTGCTAGCCAAATTGGGTCCCAGCCTTGGGGCCTTGGAGGAGATTTCAACATTATTCGTTTCAGTCTTGAAAAACAGGGGGGAGACCACTGTGACCAGGTTGCTATGAATGACTTTAACGATTGCATTGAGTATATAGCTGTTAATGACCTCAGATGGACTGGGTTTCCCCTTACTTGGAGCAACAAAAGGGCTGGAAACAGTCGCATTGCCTGCAAATTAGACAGAGTTCTTGTTAATGAAGAGTGGCTAAACTCCTTCCCTTCCTCTCATGCCTCTTTTGAAAACCCAGGCATCTTTGATCACTCTCCCATTTCTCTCTCAATTCAACCCTTCACTTCTTTTGGCCCCAAGCCCTTCAAATTTTTTGACATGTGGTCCTCTCACCCAACCTTCCTCTCGGTTGTGCTGGAAGCTTGGCAAAAGCCTGTCCTTGCCTTCTCCACCCCTCTCATTGCCTTCTCCAAGAAACTCAAAAATGTCAAGGCTGCTCTTAAGGACTGGAACCTAAACATCTTTGGCAACATCACCATCCAAGTTAAAGATCGCAAAGACAGACTTGCTTCCATTCAATCTAGGCTGCAGTCTGACTTGCTCAATGATTCCCTTGCTTTGGAAGAAAAAGAGGTCTCTATTCAACTTTCCACCTTACTAGCCAGAGAAGAAAGTTTCCTCAAGCAAAAATCAAGAATCAAATGGCTGGATTTGGGGGATTCCAACTCAGCTTATTTCCATAGGTCGGTGAAAGCTAGAGTTAATTCTAACTCTATTGTTCAGCTCACTCGGCAGGATGGCACTGTTGCTAACACAGTTAAGGATATTAAGGACATGGCAGTTCAGCACTTCAAAGGAATTTTCTCTAGGCCTCAACAGGAGCATGTTTCTGTCCCTATCCAATTGCTCAACAAGTTTGTTCCTTCTGAACTCTTGGATTCCCTAAGTACTATTCCAAAAGAAGATGAAATTGTGAAAGCTATTCATTCCCTCAAGGTCAATGGAGCTCCTGGGCCGGATGGTTTTAGTATGGGATTCTTTTTAGCTGCTTGGGATATCATCAAAGCTGACCTTATAGCTGCCATAGAGAGCTTCTTCCTTAATCCCAATCAAGTCAAGGGTATTAATCACACATTCCTCTGCCTTATCCCCAAAAAGGAAGGTGCAATTGCTATGAATGACTTCAGGCCCATTGCTCTCTGCAATCTTCTATACAAATTCATAGCTAAAATTCTTGCTATAAGGCTCAAGAGTGTGGTGGACCTCTTGGTGAGTGATAATCAAACAGCCTTCATCCTTGGCAGGAACATCTCTGATAACATTCTTCTTTGTAATGATATTGTCAAAGGCTTTGATAGGAAGAATCACTCTCCTTCGTTACTCCTGAAGATCGACATCCACAAAGCTTTTGATTCTCTTAGATGGGACTACATTGCTCAAGTGTTGACTCAGATGGGGTTTCCTGTACCCTTTGTTCACTGGATTAGCTCTTGCATCTCTTCCCCAAAGTTCTCAGTCTTAGTTAATGGCAGTCCGGCAAGGTACTTTGGAGCTGATGTGGGGATTCGGCAAGGATGCCCTCTTTCCCCCTACTTGTTTACTATTGCCATGGAAATCCTCTCCAGGCAGATCTAGCTTTGCACTGACCAGCAGCTCATCTCTCCTATGCCCAAGTGTAAAGGGCTAAAGCTCACCCACCTGGCCTTTGCAGACGACTTGATGATATTCTCCAAGGCTTCGCTTGCCTCCTTAGAGACTATTTTACTTTGTCTCCAGCAATTCAAAGAGCTCTCAGGTTTGCGCATCAACCCATCCAAGTCCCTCATCTTCTTTACTGGAGTTACTGAGGCTGACAAAGCAACTTTCCTAGCCATCTCTGTTTCACTGAAGGTCAGATGCCTGTCAAATACCTGGGGATTCCTTTGATCACTGCTAGACTTTCTGCTCATCATTGCACCCCTTTGTTGGACATGATCCGTAAGAGACTTCAGCTATGGAAAAGCAAGCTTCTTTAGTATGCTGGCAGGCTAACCCTCATTAGATCAGTTCTGGAAGCCTCGTATATCTACTGGTCGGGTATCTATGGACTCCCTCAATCTACTATCAAAGCCATGGAAGCTCTTATGGCTTCATTCCTTTGGAAGGGCTCTGACTCCTCCAAGTTTCTTCATCCCTTGAGTTGGGCTGCAGTGTGCCTTCCCAAGAAGGAAGGAGGTCTAGGCATTCGGCGTATCAAAGAAGTGAACTCAGCTGGTATCTTCAAGCTCCTCTGGAAGATAGCCTAAAAAAAGAAGAGCATTTGGGTTGATTGGATCTACTCGGGCCGCCTTTGCCATGATTCCATTTGGACTGCCTCTGTGGGTTCCGATGCTTCTTGGGTTTGGAAGAAAATCATTGCCAGCCGTCATTTGACTCTTCAAGTCATTCGCTCTACCATTGGTGATGGTCAGTTTACCTAACTCTGGCTTGACAACTGGCACCCTATGGGAATTCTGCTTCATCGGGTTACCCCGATCCATCTACTCCTCAGCTTACATAGGCTTTCATTGGTTGCTGATATTTTAGACCACAATGGCTGGGCTCCCCATCTCTCGGTCCTATCCTCACTCCTATCCGGAATGACCTCCATCCGGTCACTAGAAGGGTTGCCTCAAGAGGTGATTGTGTCAATTGGAACTCCACGCTCTTGCTCCTTCTCTTCCAAGGCTGCTTGGAATTTTATTCGCTGAAAGGCCCTCGTCCTCGGCACATGCTCCTTTAATTCAAGCATCACATTCCTAGGCATTGCTTTACAGCCTGGAGAGTTTTCAACAATTGTCTCCCTACTCGAGCCTTTCTTCGCAGCCGCCAGATCTCAGTTCCTCGTGCTTGCTGCCTCTGCTAGAACAATGATGAAGACCTAAACCATCTCTTCTTTGATTGTCCTACTGTAGCTGCAATCTGGAAGGGTGTGCTCCTTAAATGCTAGCCTGTCCGAAGGCGTATTCTTCCCTTCGCTAGAGAATGGATTTGGATTGATATGACTTTCGCTGGCTCCTCTACTTGTGACACGGTCGGGAAGATGGCTTTCTGTGCTACTCTCAACCATATTTGGATGGAGCGTAATTTGAGAAAATGGACTTCCATCTCTCGGCCTTTCCAAAAGATTTCGGATTCCATTTCCTTTGAAATTAAAGCAAAGCTATCTTTACTTCCCCCCTCTACTTGTAAAGACACCCATAGGAACAGGACCATTGTTCAGTCCTGGGGTCTCTCAAATGTCTCCTTGGTTGCTCCGGCTAATGCTTAGGCTGGCTGGTTGGGCTCTTCCTCTTTAGGGCCTTTTGTAATTTCTTCTCTTCTTCTTTTGGTATTGAAATTCTTATTCACCCAAAAAAAAAATATACTCAGCTTCAGTTGTAGATAGAGCAACACATTTTTGCAATCTGGACTGCAATGACACAGCTCCCCCTGCAAAAGTA
The DNA here is from genome assembly GCF_018873765.1 of Telopea speciosissima. Taxonomy (NCBI): domain Eukaryota; kingdom Viridiplantae; phylum Streptophyta; class Magnoliopsida; order Proteales; family Proteaceae; genus Telopea; species Telopea speciosissima. The sequence goes on along the minus strand of NC_057917.1, from coordinate 48,510,029 downwards.
AACAAGATCCCTGAAGTGGATTTTCTGCCATCAAGGTCACCTGCCATATCTGCATCTGTAAAGCTTTCCAAGATTTGTTTGGATCCCCAAAACTCAAACACAATTTAGAACTACCCCTCAAATATCTGAAAATCCACTTCACTGCTTCCCAATGTTCTTTGCCAGGATTAGCCAAAAATCTGCTCACCACACCAACTGCATGGGCAATATCCGGACGTGTGCAAACCATTGCATACATTAAGCTCCCAACTGCAGATGAATAAGGAACAGTGGCCATCTCTTCTTTTTCTTCATCAGTAGAGGGATAAGTCTTCTTACTCAGCTTGAAGTGACTTGCAAGAGGTGTGCTAACTGGTTTAGCACTTTTCATGTTGAATCTCTCAAGGACCCTCTCAACATACTGTTCTTGAGACAACCAAAATTTCTTTACTTTCCAGTCACGAACAATCTGCATTCCCAAAATTTGTCTTGCAGGACCTAAGTTCTTTATGTCAAAAGAGTTGAGCAATTTATCTTTCAACCTATCAATCATCTTGCAATCTTATCCTACAATTAGCATATCATCAAAATAAAGCAATAGTATAATGAAGTTGCCATCAGAGAATCTTCTGAAATAAACACAATGATCTGCAACTGTCCTTGTGTAACCGTGGTTCACCATAAATGAATCAAATTTCTTGTACCACTGCCTTGGCGCCTGTTTCAATCCATACAAGCTTTTCTTCAACTTGCAAACCATATGCTCTTTCCCTTTCACTTCAAATCCATCTGGCTGAACCATATATATTTCTTCCTCTAAATCACCATGGAGAAAAACAGTTTTCACATCTAACTGTTCCAACTCAAGATCCAGGCTAGCTGCCAAACCCAAAATAACTCGAATAGAACTCATCTTCACAACTGGAGAGAAGATCTCATCAAAATCAATTCCTTTCTTCTAACCAAAACCTTTTACTACCAAACGAACTTTGTACATCACTAGTTTTTCACCATCTTTCTTGAGCTTGAACACCCATTTATTTTTCAATGTTTTTCTTCTTTTTGGGAGCTCCACCAAATCATAGGTGTCATTCTTTTTCAAAGAACTCATCTCATCATGCATTGCCTTGATCTAGTTCTCTTTATTTTTATGAGATTGTGCTTCCTGAAAGCTTTCTGGCACCCCTTCATCAGTAAGTAAAATATAATCAGAACTGGGATATTTGGTTGATGGTTGGTGCTCTCTTGTAGACCTTCTGACCTGAGATTCTATAATCTCTGGAGGAAGGGGCTGCTCCCCCTGCTTAACACCTTTTGCATCTGGCATGTCTTCACCACCAACTGTCTCTGACTCATCATAATCACTGTGTTCTTCTTGCACCTCTTCCCCATCTGTGACATTATCTGATGGAGAAGAAACTGGTGTGGGATTAGGAGCACCATCTGCAGTCTTCTCAAAATCTACCAAAGTCTCATTCTCATGAAAAACTACATCTCTGCGTCTAATAATTTTCTTCTTTTCTGGATCCCATAATCTGTAACCAAACTCTGCATCTCCATAGCTAACACACACACATGGAACTGCTTTATCATCAAGCTTTGTCCTTTGTTCTTTGGGCACATGTGCAAAAGCTTTGCAACCAAATACCTTCAAATCTTGACCTGTCCACACTTTTTCTGCAGCATCAAAACCCAAAGGCACTGATTGAGATCTATTGATTAGGTAGCAGGCATTACGAACAGCTTCACTCCAGAATGGCTTAGGCAACTTAGCCATTTTTAGCATGCATCTGACTCTTTCCACAATGGTGCAATTCATCCTCTTAGCCACACCATTATGTTGTGGGGTACCAGGAACTGTCTTCTCATGTCGCATTCCATGCTCTGAACGGTAGCTTGCAAATTGAATAGATGTGTATTCACCTCCGTTATCAGTACGAAGACACTTCAATTGCTTTCTTGTTTCTCTCTCCACCATGGCATGAAATTTCTGAAAATGCTGAAATACCTGGTCTTTTGTTCAAAAAAAATATACCCACACTTTTCGTGAAGCATCATCAATAAAAGTATCAAAATATCTATTTCCACCTAATGACTCAACCTTAATTGGACCACAAACATCAGAGTAAACCAAATCTAACACATTAGATTTTCTAACTGATGACTTATTAAATGATACTCTATGATGTTTCCTAAATAAATAGTGATAATAAGAATTTAGTGACATACCTTTGGCAAAGGGAATGAGAGACTTCTTTGCTAAAATGTGCAACCCCTTTTCACTGATGTGAGCCAGTTGCTTGAGCCACAAATTTGGTGAAGAATCATCATCAATTGCATTCGGCCCATCCATACACACCTTCATGTATGTCTTATATAGTGTATGACATGCTTCTCCTCTAGCAAGTACCAGTGATCCCTTGGCAAGTTTTCATCTTCGACTGCCAAAATCATTCTCAAATCCGAGTCGGTCCAAAGCATTGACAGAGATCAAATTTAGGTGAATGTTTGGAACACGTCGCACATCCTTTAGAGTTAATGTGCACCCAATGCTAGTTTGAAGGCACACATCTCCAATTCCAACAAATTTTGAGTAACTACTATTTCCCATCTTCACATTCCCAAAGTCTCCTGCTTTATAAGAAGTGAAGAACTCCTTTGTGGAACTGGCATGAAAGGATGTCGTTGAGTCAACTACCCACTCAACACCATGGTCTGCAACATGGTTACATTCTTCTTCATCAAAAGAAAGCACCACCAGGTCTTCAGAATCAGACACAGTAGCTGCAGTATTTTTTATCATCTGAATTCTTTTGATTTTTCTCCTTTTTCTGTTCCTTCTTCAATTCCCAACAGTTTTTCTTCAAGTGACATTTACCACAATGATAACACTTTCTGCCTTCTTTGGATTTTGACCTGCCTCTGGATTTACTGCGACCTCTTGGTCCTTTGCTTTTACTCCTAACCCCTGTTCTCTGTGATAAGAGCCTGTGAGCTATCCAAACATATATCTTTTCTTCTGGTTTCTTCATTGAATATATTGTCTTTCACCACACTCAGTGATAACACACCATCTGGAGCAGAGTTATTCAATGAAACAACCAAAGTCTCCCAAGTGTCAGGCAAGAAAACTTTATTTTGTGTAGTCTTCCCCTCATAGAGACTCTCCAATTTTTTTCAAAGTGCTTAGGCATTGGTCTCTTTAGCAACATGATGAAACACACAATCATCAACCCACTTTCTGATAGTACAAATGGTTTTCCTATTCATCATGTCCCATTCTTTTTCAGTTTTATTTTCTGGCTTGGCTTCGATTCCCTCAATTGGATCATACAAATCAGTGCAATACAGAATGTCCTCCATCTTGGGTTTCCATATAGAATAATTAGGACTAGTGAGTTTAATCATCGTACCAGATAACTCTTCCATCTTAATACACACCAAACACTACGAATAAAACAACCTGAGAACCGCAGCTTTGATACCTGTTGGGATTAGTCAAATCTACTTGTCTAGTGTGTATTGAGAAACCAATAATCTAATGTAAAATTACCAAGCAAATATAACCAAGCACATAACAGAAATAAAATTGCAAGAAAACAATCACACAATCAACACCAAGAATTCTACATGGAAAAACCCTCCAGTGTAGAGGGAAAAAATGTCGGGGCAAATATTGCACCAATCCACTATGACAAAAATAGGAGTATAATGACTCTCTCAAGTTTTTTCCTAAACTTGAGATGTATAAGCAATTGGAGACAATACAAAAGGGATTATCTCACAAGAAGCCAAATCAAGTTCTCACCACAAACACCACATCTCTCAAAGTCTCCTTGCTTTGTAGAGATCTCAAAGTTACAGTAGAAACACATGACTTCAAAACCAATCCTAAGCTCCCTGCTCTTCTTTCTCCTTCTTCTCTTCTTCCTTTTCTTTCCTTTCTTCCTCTTTTTTTTCCTTTCTCTAGTTTTCCTTTCTGTTGTATGCTCTTCTCTTGAGAACTCACCGCCAAGAAACCAAAGGCAAAAGAAGAAAAAAAAAAATAATAATAAACAAACAAAGCCAAAATTGGCTTTACAAAACCCACCCTCTTAAGCCCTCTTTAGAGCCTGACGGTTCAAGTTCTAGGAACTTGGGCCGTGGGCTGGATAATAATGTGGGCATGGCCCCACCAACACCAAGATGATGTTTGAGAGGGCTCCAATACTATACTCCCAGACGAGTGATCACTCCCTCTCCCTTAGTTGTTGAAAGTAAGGATTTATATATCGGTATCGAGTACCGTATCAGAGGCGATTTTAAGAGACATATCGTATTGGAGAGATGCAAGATATGCCAAAGATATGCATGGAAATGGTCAAGAAATGCATGGATGTGCTTATGATACATATAAAATATAGTTTTGAAGCACAAAACACCTTATTATGCAATATGTAAATACATATCAGCTTGATGCAAGAATGTAAATCGTTTTTACATAATCTAGTGATGGATAACAACAAAAAAAAAAAAAAAAAAAAAGTAAGAAAAGAAAAGATTTGAGCACCCAGAAAAAAAAGAGATCTACAACTTCATCACTTTTTCGTCCAAATTTGTTTCAATTCATGATTTGGGCACTGTAAGTCAACAAAACTTGTTGAAATGCTGTAGTGTAGGCTCGTTATTTAAGTCGGGTATGATATTTGAATTCCAACTTACTGTGTAACTCTCGATCTGTTTCTTCTTCATACTTCTTCAAGGAAGGGATGTCAAGCGGTAGATATCCGAAACCATGAGGAGAGAGACCCAACCTCCGATCTTCTAACCAATCTTCTTTCTCCTTTTTGTCATGTAAGGCTCAATACGTGTGTCCTGTATTTCCCGTCCGTTGTGGAAATTAAATTATTTCCTCCAACTCATTTCGAAGAGAAAAAAAAAAGTTTCCAAGACCTTCGGTTGCTCTCAGTTTTGTATTTCGCTCATGATTTCTGTTTTGCAGGTTTAAAGAAGGTGTATCAAGTGTTTCTTACTTGTATCACACCGTATCGGACCCGTATTGGAGAGTATGGGATTGTATGTCCCATATCGATCGATACAAATTTTTCTTAAAAATAAGTATCGTATCAAAATACCCACTGATTCCGATATGTATCGGCCGATATGAGACCTACCGATACTTAAAACCCTGCCTGAAAGACAGCCTCCAAGTGACAAATGTGGTCTTCAAATGTCTTTCTATGCACCAGATAATGGGGGACAGAATAGGAGAAGAGAAGAACTAGAAAGAAATCAGAATTTCAGGGGGGGGGGAAGAGAAGAAGAAGAAGAAGCAGCAGGGGAGCAGAGGGGAAACCTTGAGAAGAAAAAAGCAGTAGAGGGGGGGGGGGGGGGGGAGGAGTGCACCCACACAACTCAAAAACTCAATTCATTCTTTTCTTCCATAATTTCAATGATGGGGAAGTACATCATATATAAAGAGAAATTAAAGAGTCCTAAAAATAGAAACTACCCATTACATAAATAAATATAATAAAAAAAGAAGCTAGCTTAAAACTACTAAGCCCCCACGCAAGGACTAGATATAATCCAAAATTATAGGAAACTAACAACCTATCTCTAAAATCTCTCACGCAAGGCAGCATCCTCCTCTCCATCGATCTCCTATTTTATTCCCTTTATTCCCTCCATGCGAGCTGGCCATGGGACCCACACAATCTTGATCATTATATCTATTCCAGTGCTGATTGATAACTGTCCTCCTAGGCTCCCACAAAATCTATTAAATACCCTATAAATCAGCTATTAATTATCTCCTCCAGTGCTGATTGATAGCTGTCCATCTAGGCTCCCACGAAATCTGTTAAATACCCTATAAATCAGCAAATTAATGGCTAATAAATATGAAGAATCTCCCACAATATTTGCTGGATTGATTGGGTGGGGGGGGGGGAGAATACAGGCTGGCTGATAGCTAAAATTTCTCCCAAAAAAGACTGATCCGACTGGGCCAGGAGTTGAACCAAATTAGGCTGGTTCAATGGTTTTAATTAAACCCAGGATATGGGCTGAAAACCATAACCGATTGGAGCTCCATCTCAAGTCGTCCTGCATCAATTTCCCCCTCTTAAAAAAAACTCATCCTCGAGTTTTAATAAATCAGGGACTGATCTTGTATGACAGCAGGACTGAATTTTATTTTTTTTTGTTTTTTTTGTTTTTCTTCACTGTACCGCAAAACTGTAACAGGAAAGAGGGGATAAAGAAGAAAAGGAAGGAAGAAGAATAGAATGGGGAAGAGAGATCACAAGGGAAGGAAGAAGATGGGATCCTTCGGCTCTGATACTAGATAATGGGAGACAGAATAGAAGAAGTGAAGAACTAGAAAGAAATCAGAATTTCAGGGGGGGGGGGGGGGAAGAGAAGAAACCGTGAGAAGAAGAAGAAGCAGCAGGAGAGAAGAGGAGAAACCTTGAGAAGAAAAAAGCAGTAGAAGGGGGGGGGGGGGGGGAGTGCACATGCACATCTCATAAACTCAATTCATTCTATTCTTCCATAATTTCAATGATGGGGAATTACATCATATATAAAGAGAAATTAAAGAGTCCTAAAAATAGAAACTACCCATCACATAAATAAATATAATGAAAAAAGAAACTAGCTTAAAACTACTAAGCCCCCACACAAGGACTAGATATAATCCAAAATTATAGGAAACTAACAACCTATCTCTAAAATCTCTCACGCAAGGCAGCATCGTTCTCTCCATTGATCCCCTATTTTATTCCCTTTATTCCCTCCGCGAGCTGGCCATGGGGCCCACACAATCTTGATCATTATATCTACTCCAGTGCTGATTGATAACTGTCCCTCCTAGGCTCCCACAAAATCTGTTAAATACCCTATAATCAGCTATTAATTATCTCCTCCAGTGCTGATTAATAGCTTTCCTCCTAGGCTCCCACGAAATCTGTTAAATACCCTATAAATCAGCAAATTAATGGCTAATAAATATGAAGAATCTCCCACAATATTTGCTGGATCGATGGGGGGGGGGAATACAGGTTGGCTGATACATAAAATTTCTCCCAGAAAAGACTGATCCGACTGGGCCAAGAGTTGAACCAAACTAGGCTGGTTCAATGGTTTTAATTAAACCCAGGATATGGGCTGAAAACCATAACCGATTGGAGCTCCATCTCAAGTTGTCCTGCATCACCACAATGTCGTCGAGATAGAAAATAACAAACTAGTCAAAGTAAGGATAGAAGAGCTTGTCCATGACGGTGCATAGGTGTGGCCAAAGTCAAACATGTCGTGTAGCCCAGGTGGTTATGGTGGTGCTACAAGTCATCATGTCCACCACCTCTCTTGCAGCTCAGGTGTCTATGATGGTGCATATAAGTCATCAAACCCATTTTTCTTGCAGTTGAGTGGTGATGGATGGTGTTAGTGCTTTGCAGTGTTGCTGGCAATTTATGGCTGAAGTAGGGGAAATGAGAGCACTGATGCTGCCACCAGAAGGTGTCATTCATATGGAATATTTGAGATTGTATGAAATACAATAAAGGCATCTGCTCCTCAATTAAGCATACCACAAGTGCCATACATATCATTATCCACATGAAAGAAGAAAAATTCTACCAGCATGCAGCAAAGTTAATTTTTTAACATTTTCTATATAACCAACTTTGCTAGTGTAAGTATTGTATGCATATATGTTTTTTGTTTGTCTGCTTGGCACAATATTGATCAGATTATACCATAGTTGTCACGGCATCTAGGCGACCCAAGGTGTTGGAAGGGGTCTGGACACAAGGTGACACCAGCAAGGCGACCAAGGTGCCTAGACACCTAGGCATTCCCTACCCTAGGAGATGCCTTGACATCTATGGATTATACAAAAGGGAAATGCTTACCACATTGGGACTAGCTAATATAGGATAGACTCCCCTCACACCAAGGCATTGCCTAGCCTGCAGTAAAAAAATAGACAGAGGCTACGGATAACGTTGAAAGAGATGAAAAGCCAATACATACTTAAAGTGATAGCATTGTTGACTATTCTAATGCCCAAAATGAACCCTGACAAATGTTAAGCCTAAACTCAGTTGTGACAGCTAGTCATACCTGTGATGTGCCAGAGAAAGTCCAGTTCAATGAATTTTTAGTAAGACGTGGAATCACAATAGCCACCACGGGCACAGATGGCCGATATTTTGCAACCAACCTATTAATAAAACTTTTCCAGGTCATGATTCCAGGTCACTATTTTTTTCAATCTATTTCTACTAGATAAGTAACAGACATTGGAGATCATAAACATGTAGAAAATACCTTGCTGCTCTCCCAGATGCTGTGAACACGACAATGATCGCCGCCTTGACTTTATTTGCAGCACGTACCTTTGAAAGGCAAGAGGATTATCTTGGTGCTGTTTAAGGCTATAAAGAAAAGCAGACAACCAATTCAAGAATTTTAAATACCGCAGATGAAGCAACAGATTCTGCATGTGACATTGGCTCTCCAACATGTTTGACTATTTTCTTGAAATTAAGACCCTGGTTGTAAACACATTCAGCCTGCAATGAACAGTATTTTTCAGGTGAGGGCGTGAATCATAAAGATACAGAATTATAACAAAGCAAACTGGTTTAAAAGGCCAATGAGCCATTGAGCACCATGTACTGAGCTGTAATGGGAATATTAACAATTTAAATTGTAAGGCATTAGAAGATCTGACATAAATTACTCAGCAAGGATCTGACAATGAAATTTTATAAGAGGTTTGCCTTTTAATTTAGAACAATCTTTTACTGGATATTTGATTTTTAAGAATTCAGCAAAAGAATGATTTCCTAGAGGCAGAAGACAATATATGCATCCTGGATTTCTTTCCCTCTATCTTGATAGGGCAAAGCAAAGTATTCCATTGATGTATGTGCCTATCTGGGCTCAGTTGTGATTAGAAAGTTCCTTGTTTTTTTATCTTCAAGAACGACCCAGTCTAGAGTTTTTTTTTTTGAACCAAAATCAAAGTCTCCCAATTGACAACAAAGAACTCTACCACATACCTAGCAAGCCCAACTGCAGCATCGGTACTATTCCCTTATATTGTGCATTGTTAAACATGAAAGCATTCCAAGACCAGCTGAATTGGGGGGTTGTGATGGTGACAGCTGCTCATTGGTCCCTTCATTATTCATAGTATATCTTTTCATATGGTGATTAGAGACTGGTATTTGATAGTTAGGTCAAGATCATATGTGATCAGTCATTGGACTCCCCCCTTCCCCCCCAATCTTAGAGTTATTAAACTCAATTTTGATGGCAGTAGCATGGAGAATCCAGGACCAGCTGGTACTGCAGGTGTTTCGAGCTCTATTGGTGTAGAGATTGTTTGACAGCTGGACTCAAAGCTGGGATCACTAGACAGAATCCCTTGATATACAGTGGGTGCATTTGATCATTGAATGAGTCTGTCTCAGCCATTGGATGGCTAGAACTGAATCAACAAGGACCATGGAAGCTAACAGAAACATATCACTCCATTGGAGTCTCAGATCTGGAAACACAATTGCCGATAGGCTAGCTGGAGAAGAGGGTAGACAGAGATGACGTGTATGTGGAGCCTAGGGCTGCAACAGGGTCAGGTTGGGCCGGGCTTTTTCAAAGCCTAGCCCAACCCTGAGTCCCCTTAGCTGGGCCCAGGCCCGCCCTGATCCTGACTCAGGGCCTAAATACCTTGACCCTAACCTTGACCTTGATGGGCCAAGCCCAGCCCAAGCCCGCCCTGATTGGGTCGGGCTTGGCCTAATGGCCCTGGCCCTGCAATAATTAAATTAAAATAAGAAGTCTAGAGAAGATGTGAGGGAAGAGACTTGAACCCAAGACCTTTTGGTAGCAAATGGCATTTTTACAACACAAACTGCCAAGTGCACCAAGCACTTGTTTATATTCGTAGTAGCTTCTATTTTTTAATAAATAAAGAAATTTCTTCAGTGCCAAAATCAAGGTCAAAATCAAGGTCGGGCTAAGCCCGAGGTCTCAACCCTGACCCGACCCGACCCTGACTCAGGGCCAGGAATTTCGGGCCCTAACCCGCCCTCAGGGCCAGAAATCTTAGCCCAGGCCCTGTTCGGGCTCAGGGCGGGTTCGGGCCGACAGGGCCAAATTTGCAGCCCTAGTGGAGCCTATCATAATCTTCTGGGGCACCAAGTTTGGGGTTTCTTATAGTCTTCTGATATAGCCTTTTGTAAAGTGCTGTGCACATGATTTTTAAAAAAAATTCTACCAAAGCATTCTTTCATCACTTTATATGGTGGTTGTTACTAACATGCTTTTAAATTGATGATTTCTCCAAGTCAGAGAAATATATATTGAGATAATGTAAGCAGCATGTTTCATTAGAAGGTAGACTTTCTCTAGTCAGTTTTGTTACATTGAATGATTACGGTGAGGATACTCCAAATTATAAACCCAAACTATGTGTTCTGATACCACCTAAAAAAAATGGTCATCAAAAGATTTGGCAAGAGAATTTTGGAGATTCATTTCTCAAAAGCTAGTCCCACTACAACTGGATGTCTATAGCAGTTCTTGAAGGGAGATTCCGATTTCAGCTCTGAAAAGTGAAAACTCCAAATGCTTATTCAGAGCCTCTAATCTAGGGTTTCTAGGGCTTTTGTAGCATCCAAAATAGTGGTAGAAATAAAATAAAGTTCATTATAAAGTTCATAAACTGTTTTCCTTGGAATTTTACAGACCTGAAAGGGTATAGCATTTTATAGTACATGGAGGAGATGTTTATATGGGCATATCAATGTATCTATCTTTTTGGAGAGTTATTTCTTCGAGGAGAAATTCTAACTGCTTTGATCTTCTTCAAGCAGTAATGAATGCGAAGAAAGTCAAAGAAAGGATATGCACAATCTATTACTACCACAAGCTGCCACCCCAGAATAGGTGCTCAGTTCCAGACTTCCAGTAATATCTCCAATTGTTACTTTAGGTCTGACCTGCTGATTCCTTCTTTTTTATGAGTATCTTGGTTCCAACTGTCCTCCAGAAGCATAACTAATTATACTCACAGTTCTCAGCTGATCTGCTATCAGTCCTCATTTTGATGAGTCACTGACTCAAGTCCTCAAGTTTCTACTGTACTTCAAATCAAGGCCTCTACTTTTTATTTTTCCCATTTTCCTTTTTTACATAGGAAGAACAAGAATTTATTGATGTAGACAGCTCTGAATATGAATGCTTGAGTGATCAGAATCGATCACCCAGGCCCTTTATTTATAGTAATCTGAAGTACATGTAATTGAAGTAAAACTCCTCAGTCCTAATCCTACTAGGAATTCCTAGTACAACTAGGAATCCCAGAGTAGCACTCGGCTGAGGAGGAAAATACAATAAAACAGTGGAAAATAAAAAATAAAAGAAAGAAAAAGAGTAATCCTAACACAACTAGGACTGCAATCCTAACACAAACACAACTAGGACTGCAATCCTAACAAAACTAGGACCAGTTCCCCCAATCGGGTAACTAGCCTATCTCAACACTCCCCCTCAAGTTGGAGCATAAATGTCAACCATGCCCAACTTGACAAGAATAGGATGAAAAATCTTTCCACTTAAGCCTTTAGTAAACACATCAGCAAGCTGGTCAGAAGATTGCACAAACGGAACACACACCAGCCCTCCTTCCAACTTTTCTTTAATAAAGTGTCTGTCAACCTCCACATGCTTAGTACGATCATGCTGAACCGGGTTGTGAGCAATACTAATAGCAGCCTTGTTGTCACAATACAACATCATGGGAAGAGGAACAAGAGTCCCGATATCTTGTAATAAACCTTTGAGCCACAACATTTCACAAATACCTTGTGCCATAGCACGAAACTCTGCTTCAGCACTAGATCTTGCCACGACGTTCTGCTTTTTACTACGCCACGTAACAAGATTGCCGCCAACAAATGAGCAATAGCCAGAAATGGACTTTCTATCAGAGGAACCAGCCCAATCCGCATCAGTATATGCTTCGACACGAAGATGACCATTCGGAGACAAAAGAATTCCTTTACCCGGTGCTGATTTTAAATATCGAAGGATCCGGATAACAGCATCCATGTGAGAGGAGTGTGGATCATGCATGAATTGACTAACCATACTCACACATACTGCTATGTCAGGTCTTGTATGAGACAGATAGATGAGCTTACCAACCAATCTTTGATACCGACCTTTATCAACAGGAGTTCCCTCCTTTTCTTTAAGTCTTGTAGTAGCATCCATAGGTGTATCGGAAGGATGACACCCTAGCATTCCAGTCTCGGTCAATAAATCTAGGATGTACTTTCTTTGAGAAAGAAAGATGCCTTTAGAAGATCTAGCAACTTCTATCCCTAGAAAGTACTTTAGTTTTCCCAGATCTTTTATTTCAAATTCTCGCCCAAGATAAGTCTTCAACTGGGTGATTTCATGATTATCATTCCCGGTCACCACAATATCATCAACATAGACTATTAGGAGAGTTACTTTTTCACCATTTTTCTTGATAAACGAAGTATGATCAGCGTTGCTCTGCTTATAACCTGCAGAGACCATTGCCTTATGAAATCGCCCAAACCATGCACGAGGGGACTGTTTCAGTCCATATAAAGCACGCTTCAATTTACAAACTTTCCCGCCGGTCTTATCACAAGAGAATCCAGGTGGAATGTCCATGTACACTTCCTCGTCAAGTTCTCCATGGAGGAAGGCATTCTTCACATCTAATTGTTGTAACTCCCAGCCAAGATTCACTGCACAAGAAAGTAGCACTCTGACAGTGTTTAATTTCGCGACTGGTGCAAAAGTCTCCTGGTAATCGATCCCATAGGTCTGAGTAAATCCTTTTGCAACCAAACGTGCTTTGTATCGATCCACAGTGCCATCTACCTTCTGTTTCACCACAAACACCCACTTACATCCAACTGGTTTCTTTCCTGGAGGAAGAACCACAAGTTCCCATGTATTATTCTTTTTTAAGGCTTGCATTTCTTCCATCATTGCTGCTTTCCACTTTCCATCTGCAAAAGCTTCCTGCCAATTTTGGGGAATACGAACAGAAGAAAGAGAGGAGACAAATGTACGAAATGATGGAGAAAGGGAGTCATAAGAGACTACATGAGAAATGGGGTGCTGGGTACAAGCCCGAATACCTTTACGATGAGCAATAGGTAAATCAGGAGATGAAGGAGAGGATATGTTACCTGGAGATCGATCTGGTTCCAGGGCCGACAACTGTGGTGGTGCTGGAGCTACAGTGGATGGAAGCTGCTTGTATTGGGAATGTCCCCTGTGATATGTTTTGAGATAGAGTCGTTAATTTTCTTCTGAAATTCCCTAATGGTTTGTTGGACTGGAATCACCTCCCCCTGAAGGGAATTATCACCAATAGGATTTTCAGCATCCTCTAAGTTCTCCCCCTGGGGAAAATCCGGTGGAAAAGCCGGTGGGGAAGTAGGAGAGGGGAGAGGGGAGGAAACAACAGTCGAGGAGGGGGGTGAAATAGGTAGTTGGACTCGAGTCCGGGTCTCAGATGGGAAGGTCAACCATCACATCTTCACCAAAAGTCTCCCCGAAGAGGTGTGGGGTGATAATAAGATAGAGTTTCATGAAAGACAACATCCATACTGGTGAAGGTGCGACGGGTAGGAGGATGGCAACACTTATATCCCTTTTGGGAAGGAGAGTAACCTAAAAAAATACATCGAGTCCCACGGGGTTCAAGCTTGCCAGGAGATCGGGTATCGCGAACATAACAGACACAACCAAACTCCTTTGGTGGGATAACAAAGGTGGAGGACCCCTGCAGTAATGAAGCAGGGGTGGCAGAGTCAAGGACTCAAGTAGGGAGCCTATTGATAAGATAAGCAGCAGTCAGGACAGCATCTCCCCAATATTGGGAAGGGACAGAATGGGCAAACATAAGAGCCCCAGTCACCTCAAGAAGGTGGCGGTTTTTTCTTTCAGCCACACCATTTTGGGCTGGGGTATCAACACAACTGTCTGATGGAGTATTCCATGGGCAGCAAGGTCTGCTGAAACCGACCATCCATGTATTCTTTACCATTGTCACTACGCAATATCTTGAGAGTGGCAGTGTATTGGGTCTGAATCATTTTATGAAAATTTTGAAAACAAGAGAAAACTTCACTTTTGTTGTGCATTAAATATACCCATGTACACCTAGAATAACAATCAATGAAAGAAACAAACCAACGGTGGCCTTTAAGGGATGGTTTGCGGCTAGGCCCCCAAACATCAGAGTGAACAATATTAAAAGGAGAAGAGCTTCTTTTATTAGAAATAGAATAAGTAGAACGATGTTGTTTAGCCAAAACACAGGCTTCACAAAAAAAATCATCTTTATGACATTCTTTAGCTAATGCTGGAAATAAAAGGGATAATGTTCCTAAAGGGGGGTGACCTAGTCTATTATGCCATTGTTGAAGTTCAGAAGAAACTAACGCACTTTGAGGGATGGGAGAAGCCAAAGGCGGTGGTGAAGTAAGACTCCCAGTATCAAGCAGGTACAATCCACCATGCATCTTACCACATCCTATCGTCGCCCCCATTGCCAGATCCTGAAACACACAGTGTAAAGGAAAAAAGGTTACTTTACAATTTAGGTCACGGGTAAGACTACTGATAGAAAAAAGATTAGTGGTAAATTTAGGAATATGTAAAACAGATGATAACTGTAAGGAAGGTGTGCAACTGATGGAGCCCTTTCCAGAGATAGAGGAGAGAGAGCCATCAGCTACTCGTACTTTGTCTTTACCAGATGTAGGAGAGTAACGAGTAAAGATACTGGAGGATCCAGTCATATGATCAGTGCCACCGGAGTCTATGATCCAAGGAGAGGAGACTACCGATGCACAGTGACCAACAAAAGAAATACCTGAGTGAGCTAAATTTGAACCTGGAGGAGTGGAAGAATTGGCAGGTGTTGTTGTAGCAGCGGAAGCCTGTAACATATGACGGAAAGCCTGAAGTTCATCCTTGGATAGTCCAGTGTCAGTAGGAGGGGTAGGAGTGACAGCTTCAGTATGATTAGCTTTGTTTTTCGATTTGCGAGCAGCACGTTTAGCCTCAAAGTCGGCTGGTTTGCCATGTATCTTCCAACAGGTGGCCTTGGTGTGCCACAATTTTCCACAATGCTCACATTTAATCTGTGTCTTCTCAAATTTAGAAGTATCAGCAACTGAAGGAGTAGAACCAGCCCCGGTCTGTAATGCTGATCGATTCGAAACTGTAGTATTGAGCATAGCAGTTCTTCGGCGATCTTCACTGTTAACCAAGGCATAAGACTATTCCAATGTAGGGAAAGGGTCTTTGCCTAGAATCTGAACCCTAATTGGGTCGTATTCCACGTTAAGTCCAGCCAAAAAATCATAAACCCTAATTTTGTCAATATGCTTTCTATAGGCAGCAATGTCAGTGGCATTAGTGGGCTGATAATCAGAGTAATGATCAAGTTCTTGCCAATACTTGCGGAGTTCAGCATAGTATTGAGGGATTGATGAATCATTCTGCTTGGTGTCATGGATTTTCTTCCTTAATTCGTAGACCTGAGCATCATTCCCTACCTGTGAATAGGTGTCTTTGGCAGCCTTCCATATCTGGGCAGCAGTGTCTAGGAGAAGGTAGCCCGATGCAATTGAAGGATGCATAGAATGAATAAGGTATGACATGACCATGGAGTCAGTGGATAACCATTTAGTCTTGGCAGCTCCTTCTTCAGTAGGGATAGGAGTAGTGCCTGTAAGGTGTCCTGTGTAGCCACGGCCAGCAACTGTAAGGTAAGTGGATCTGGACCACATTAAATAGTTTGTCCCATCTAGTTTGGTGGAAGAAGCAAAAGGAAGATACTCTGGTCGAGAAGATCCATCAGAGTCAGCTGAAGTGATGTCAGACATCATGTAAAGTTCCTTCAAAAATCAGAAAAAAACTGATGATGTAATAGGAAACCCTAATCGAGTAGAGCCCTGGGTTTTAAGGCTGTATGAGTTGCAGCCCTTAGAACTGGCTGAAACAAGGTTCTAGTGTCTTCCTTGTAGCAGAGAAAGTGTCCTCCAGACAGTGGCCCCTTCAGATGAGCCAATAAAAGCCCTGAATTGGAGAAGATTTGGGTCAGCAGGGACAGATCTGAATGCAAAATAATTGCAGATTTGGATCTGCTGTGGATTGAATTCAGATCTGCAGTTTGAATGCAAAAAATTGCAGCTTTGGATCTGCAGTTTGAAAACAATAGGGTGTAGATCAGAAGGTGCAGGAATCAATCTCCAAATAAAACCAGAAATCCAGCTCGATTAGGGCAGCAGCTTGATCTCCAAGGTTGGAGGAAACCTGTGGCAGGTTCAGATCACCCCAGTATTTGAATGATTTTCAGAGAGGTGTCATGGAGGGCAGCAACTAATTCTTCATTGAATCACCTCAAAGATGCTGCCCTGCATGAAGTAGAGAGTCCGAGAGAGTTGGAGAAGAAGAGAACCAGAAGCCGAGAGTGTGTTGAAGATGGAAACCAGAAAAATCGAGGGAAGCTGTTCTTCAGATCAGAGATGGCTCTGATACCATGTAGACAGCTCTGAATATGAATGCTTGAGTGATCAGAATCGATCACCCAGGCCCTTTATTTATAGTAATCTGAAGTACATGTAATTGAAGTAAAACTCCTCAGTCCTAATCCTACTAGGAATTCCTAGTACAACTAGGAATCCCAGAGTAGCACTCGGCTGAGGAGGAAAATACAATAAAATAGTGGAAAATAAAAAATAAAAGAAAGAAAAAGAGTAATCCTAACACAACTAGGACTGCAATCCTAACACAAACACAACTAGGACTGCAATCCTAACACAACTAGGACTAGTTCCCCCAATCGGGTAACTAGCCTATCTCAACAATTGACAAAAAGAAAGACCAACAAAGATCCATACCAAGACAACCACCACAGACAAACCTACACAAAGATAACCATCCTTCCGTACCCAGAAAAAACACCTACCTCCTGCTTCTGCTACACTATACCAGAACATTTACCTAAAACAGGTTTCCTCAATGATTAACAGCTTACTGTACCCCATCTGGTCATTGAGTGGCACCCCATAGCTTGCCTATGGGAATGCTACCCAGAAGAATGGATGCTTCAGATAAAAATCAAACTCCAGAAGTTGCTATCTTGTAATTGGAAAAAAATTTCCAAAAATGGAAGAAAAGATGTACTCCAAAGAAAAAAGAAAGAAAAAAGATGTCACAGAACATTTTTCCCCCACAGTTCAGTCAGTCACTGATAAAGGCATCAGAAATTGCAAAAATAAATCTACAATAAGCATCAGCACATTAACTTGAAGTACTTATAGGCTTATAGCATAATGTAATAGATAGTTGCTGGATTTTTTTTTTCTTTTGTTCCCTAACAAGTGCAGATACAAGTCATGATACAAGTCATGAACTATGTTGTTTTGGCGAATTATTATTGTGGGGTCATCTTTAAGTTTTTCTTTTCCTTCCCCCCTCCCTCCTCTCTCTTTCCGTGCAGAAATCCATTCTCCTCATATTTGACTTCACTATACTTACTAAAGAGAATTACCCAAAAAAAAAAAAGGAGATTTAGTTGTCAAAAGATCCTATCTTTCTCCTTCTAATTACAAATCTACCATACACCATTGTATATCAACTCTCAAATTAGCAGATATGAAGACTTACTTCAAAACAAATTCTCCCAACAGTTTGTATTGTTTCAATAGGATAGAGACCTCGAAGTGTTTCTGCACCTAATAAAATACCGTCTGTGCCTGAGATATGTAAACATTGAGGAACAAAAACAAATATCATAGTATTAGGCACTTTGAACAAACTGGAAAATAGTATAAAGCTACAGATGTATTATGTATTTAGTTTATGGACCATCAAGGACAGCATTTGCGACATCAGTTGCTTCTGCCCTAGTAGGCCGTAGATTCTCAACCATACTATCCACCACTCTGGTAATTATGGCAGGCTTCCCGGAGATGTTACACTTGTGAACAGCAGACTTCTGAAATAAGAATACCTACAGTAAGAGATATTGTAAGTGTCCATGTATCAGTATGCAGAAAAAATACAAAAAAGATTTTCGCATAATATTTCTCGCATGCTATATAGTGTCGTTATTGTTACCTCATCCAGATGCCAAAGCACAAATTTTTGTCATATCCAGAACAACTTGTTCTCTCCATAACTTAAATCATAAGAATTGTTTACTATCATTATATCATGTAGTAAGAAGTTCAGAAAGGTGTCTGGTAATAGGTAATATTAGACATATTGGCATGCAAGCAATCTAGGATCTAGCATTGACATAGGGACAACTCTCAGAGTTTGACATGGTCAAGAAAATTAAAAAACAACAGAAATTGGATCTATTGATCAGAAATACAACAGTTTCTAAAACCGGACTGCAGGTTGAACCAAAAATAGCCCTGATTCCCTTTTCCATTTTCCACTGGTTTTGAGGAGAAAACAGGCCAAAACTGAGGAAAAACCACAAACCAAAAAGTGGGGTGGTTGGTCCGGTCTTTTCTGATCTGGCCTCTGGTTTGGTCCAGTTTTTAAAAACTATGAGCAGTGCAATTGAACTGGGTCCAATGAGCCACTTACCAACTTGCTTATCCCAAATAAAATGCAGGAGAAAATTATTACATCATAAGTATCATATTAAATTTAACAATTAGCTTCTGCATTCATACCTATAGACAAGGAGATAAACGAACAGACATCATGACGTACAAACTTCTTATGGGAAAAGACACAACTCATTCGCCAGCAAATGTTGCTTCATATTGTGTTTGGAGTGGGGGGCAGTGGAGGAGAAAATATATTCAGATGGATCATACCATTATTTGGCGGAATGTCAGAACTTGACACAAGCCCCGACTCTGGTACCTTACCCATTTAGAAGAGTATGCGATGCAAAACACAAGCATCTCCCCAACCCAAGGCACATCCATAGAAACCAATATGTTGACATTCTGGCATTTATAAGTTTATCATGCATGTCCACATGCAGTCAGATGCAAGTCTGGGAAAATTGTGGCTTGTGTCATTATGACCACAGCCCTCTTTATTTATGGTAGAAGAAGAAATATACTAGAATATTCCAGATATAAAATACCGAATATACCCTTATACCCTGTTACATCCATATTACAACACTCCCCCTCAAGTTGGTGCATAAATATCACACATGCCCAACTTGGACACAATCAGGTGAAACAACTTACAACTAAGACCTTTAGTAAAAAATCAGCTAACTGATCTCCGGACTTTGTACAGAACACAAACAACTCCTTGATCCAGCTTCTCTTTGATGCAGTGACAATCAATTTCTACATGTTTCGTCCTATCATGCTGAACAGGATTATGTGCAATGCTGATCACCGACTTACTATTACAGTACAACATCATAGGCAGTGTTACTAGTACAACACTCAAATTGGAGACCCTGCAGCCACAGCCACTCATAGATACCTTGGGCCATAGCCTTAAACTCAGTTTCAACACTAGATTGAGCATCAACATGTTTCTTGCTTCTCCAAGTAACAAGGTTACCGCCCACAAACGTGCAATAACCAGATGTAGATCTGCGGTCATCAAGAGAACCTACCCAATCGGTATCAGTGAAGGCCTCAATACGAAGATTATTATGAGGAGAGAACAAGACACCTTTCCTTGGAGCAGAGTTCAAATAACAAAGAATATGAAAGACAACATCCAAGTGAGTAGAATAAGGATCATGCATATATTGGCTAAGTAGACTCACGGCATAGGGAATGTCAGGCTGAGTGTGTGAGAGATATATCAGCCTCCCAACCAACCTTTGATATCTGCCTTTGTCAACTTGCCAGCTCTTGAGATGAGCATTGGCCTCAATAAGAGTATTTGCAGAGCGACATTCGAACATTCCTGTCTCAAAGAGGAGATCAAGAGTGTACTTTCTTTGAGAGAGAGAGATTACTTTGGTGGAATGAGCGAGCAACTTCAATGCCAAGGAAGTAGCATAATTTCTCGAGATCTTTAATCTCAAATTTTTTTACCCAAGTAAGCCTTCAACTGGGTTATTTCATCTGGATCACTTCCATAAACCACAATGTCATCAATATATACGATAAGCACTGTGATCTTATCACCTGAACGTTTGATAAAAAATGTGTGATCAGGATTAGTATAGCCTACTGACACCATGGCTTTATGAAACCTGCCAAACCACGCTCTGGGTGATTGTTTCAGCCCATATAATGCTCGCTTCAATTTGTAAACCTTTCCCAGAGTTTACTGACAAGAGAAATCAGGAGGAATTTCCCTGTATACTTCTTCCTCAAGTTCGCCATAGAAGAATGCATTCTTCACATCAAGCTGTTGCAGTTTCCACCCCAGGTTGACAACACATAAAAGAATGACACGAACGGTATTCATTTTTTCCATAGGAGGAAAGGTCTCCTGGTAATCGTCCCATAGGTCTGGGTAAATCCTCTAGTGACAAGCCTGGCCTTATATCTGTGCATAGTACTGTCCACCTTCTGTTTCATTGTGAACACCCACTTGAACTCACAGGTCTCTTATTTGGAGGAAGAAACACCAACTCCTAAGTATCATTCTTTTGAAGTTCGTTCATCTCCTTGAGTATGGCCTCTTTCCACTAAGGATCTGCAAGTGCCTCCTGCCAATTCTGAGGAACAAAAACAAAAGAGAAGGAGGACACAAACACACAGTAGGAAGGAGAAAGAAAATGATATGAAACAACGTGATATGGGATGTTGAAAAAATGTTCTACACCTTTTCGAATTGCAATTGGCAAATCAAGAGAAGGATCAATGTTACTAGAAGGAAGAATGTTACCAGATGGAGTAGAACCCAGATCAGCAAATGGTGTTTCGATGGGTAGAGTTGGTGCTAGTAGAGTAGGTACACTGGTGGTGGTGTCAACATGTTGTTTCTGAGAATAGACCCGCAAGGACGGTTGATGATGTTGTTGTTGTGTGGTCTTTGTCCGTAATTTCCCCTAAACTGAAGTATCCTCCGTCTCAACCAAGGACTCATCCAAGGACTATCAAGAGGAATCAATGAAGGCACATCTTCACCAAATGTACCAGACTCCCCCTGAAGAGGTGCCGAATAGGGGAAATAAGCAAAGTTCTCGTGGAAGACCACATCCATAGTAATCAACATATGCCAAGTAGAAGGATGATAGCATTTATAACACTTTTGAGTAGCCAAGCATTCAAGGAAAATACATTTGAGCCCAGGGTTCAATCTTACCAGGAAAACGATGGTTACAAGCAAAACAAACACACCCAAATACTTTAGGAGGCACAATAAATGATGAAGAGCCATGTAGAACATCAAGAGGAGACCAAAAATCCAATACACGAGTAGGCATGCGGTCACTCCAATACTAGGAAGCAACATTCATGGCAAATATGAGAGAATGAGCCACCTCCAATAGGTGCTGGTTCTTCCACTCTGCCATTCCCTTCCCAGCAGGTGTGTCAACACAATTAGTTTGGCGAATAATACCCTGATCAGCAAGGTAAGTCTGGAATGGTCCTTCCATATATTCCTTACTGTTGTCACTATGAAGAATCTTCACCTTAGCATCAAATTGTGTTCGAATCATGATATGAAACATCTGAAAGCACCGAAAGACTTCATTCTTATGGTACAGTGGTTTAGGTAGTGCATGTGTGACAATCAATGAAGGTTAAAAGCATCACAATGAAAATCATGCAGATTACACTGCTTAAATTAACTAGGGAATACTCTAGCTAAGGTGCCAATGGGTGGATGACCCAATCTTCTATGCTATTGATGCAAATCGGTCAAGGCTGATGGAGTTGAAATTGTCTGGTGAGTCTGACTGAGAACAGCTGAAATTGAAGGGAGAGCATCCTCAAGCAAGTATAGACCACCCTGCACTCTACCACAACCAAATCTAAGTCTTGAAAGACAATGAGATGGAAAAAAAAGTGACCTTACAACCCAAATCTCTAGTGATACTACTAACAGTAAGAAGATTAGTAGAGAGGTTACGAACATGTAAAACGGATTGAAAACATAATAACGATGAGAAATGAATAAAACCATTTCTAGACACAGAGGAGAGGGAACCATCAGCTACCCAACTCTGTCTTTCCCTAAAGAAGGAGAATACTGAAAGAATAAATTGGAAGAACCAGTCATGTGATCAGTTGCACCAAAGTTAAATATCCAAGGATGGGATACAACCAAGGCACAATGACCATCAAAAGAGATATTTGAGTGGGCAAAATTTGAATCAGAAGTAACCAAGGCAGGTGCAGAGACCGGTGGTGATGAGGTAGAAGGCTCCAATTTGGTCATGAGACGCCTGAGAGTTTGCAGGTCATCCTGAGAAAGAGAAGAACCTGTGAGTACAGTATCGGATGTCTCAATATGATGCGTATGGGCTAGAGTAGATCGACCTCGACCACCACCACGACCAGGACCACGAGAGGTGGTTGGTTGGCCATGAAGCTTCCAACAGTGGTCTTTAGAATGACGCTCCTTTACACAATAATTGCACCTGACAAGTTCCTGATCAGAACTGGAATGATCACTGAAATGTGTGAAACCACCCCGAGACTGAGTACTAGAGCCAGAACTTGACCGCTCCTGTGATATGGTCTGCAACATCGCGGTACAGCGACTCTCTTCCAACAGTAGCAGAGAATATGATTGCTCCAAAGAGGGAAAAGGATCTCTGCTGAGAACTTGAGCATGAATCTGATTGTACTCGACATTAAGACCAGCCAAGAAATCTATTATCCTCACATTTTTTGAAGTTGGTAGCATCCTCAGGGCAGGTAGCCTGAAAGTCTTCATAAAAATCCAACTCCTGCCACAGTTCACGTAACTCAGAGTAGTACTGTGACAGAGTTCTTTCTGCTTGGTCTCATAAATCTTCTTCCGCAACTCATGTACTTGGGCATCATTACCAACCTGAGAATAAGTCTCCTTAGCAGCATTCCAGATTTTGGCTGCTGTATCAAGCAGTAAATAACCCTGAACTATATTAGGTTGCATCAAATTAATGAGAAACAACATGACCAACGCATTGTCTGAACTCCACTTTTTCTGAGGCTGACTGGTAGCAGTAGGTTTTACCGTCTCGCCCGTAAGGTAATATACCCATGGAAACTTTCTTAATCATTAACAAGAGTAATTATGTGACTAACTCAATTGCTTATTAATTTGACAGATTACATAATTTGAATACAAAGTATGAGAATGGGCTAAAGATCTATTTGAAAGATAACTTAGACTTGAATAGAGAAGTATGACGAAGGACTAACAATTGCAAAGTGTTGAAAAGCTTAATCACCGTATCTACTATCAAGTAAATTTCTAAGTTAGTTACACAATCATGATTAGAAAAGTTACTATTTCTTTGCTTTAACATTACTTCCTTTCCTTTCACTTTACTTGTAATCAAACATAGCCTTAATCTCCTGATTCCTGAAGAAAACAAGCATATATGATTTTAAAAAAAAAAAAAAAAAAAAAAAGATTCATAGGCCACCTCATAAACGAAGACAAGTATTTATGCAGTGATTGCAACAGAATGGTTTTGGGTTGGGTTTACGCTTCAGGCTAACCTGAAGATGACCCAACTGGCCATGGAGATAATATGGAGAAATTCAGCAAGGAAATACGTAGAATAAGTGGAGAAGTATGCAGGCTATAAACAATTATCTAAGGTCTTTAATGTTAAAGTCAATCCATTACAGCGGCCAGTGTAGCAAATTTGCTGACTATGTGCTTACCAGAAAAACACCAAAAACAAGTACTATTAAATGACACAGAGAGAGAGAGAGAGAGAGAGAGTAAATAAGATAAAAGTACTTTCAGAGCCTCCAGTCATGCTTGTTAATACCTTAAATGTTATAACCACAAACTTGGAGTGTACTTGCGGAATCATTTTAATGGCCAAAAAACCGAATATCGCAGCCACGGTCCAAACTTAAATGGAAAAAAGAAGAATAAAATATAGGCACAGGCCAAACTAGTCATAAGCCTTCCAGGACAAATGTATCAATTTCTTCAAATTTGCACATTTGAAGTTTTAATTTCTACACAGGAAGTACTGGGTAAGGACAAATGACTGGTCCAATGGGCAATTGTGCTGTGGCTACAACACAGACTTGAAGAATTTCACACACATCATTCAAATAGACATAACCACTTAAAAGATTCTCCATGCCAAAATATGACATAATTGAATGACTACATTATTCAATCTACAGAATCTATTTAGCTGACATCACATTCTCTGGACCATCAAAAGAATACAACAGATCAGAAAGATCCAATAATCTCAGACTTGGGCCAAGCAGATGTTCTTGGTGGGAACAACAAAATGACGTCCAGTCGATGTGATATTCGAATAAGGCAGAAGAGAACAAGATACACCCATTGAGATAGCCAGTTTTTACGCCGCAAAAGGCCAGATATGAAGCCCCAGTCCAGCCCAGCTTTAGCCATGAAAAGACCTATTGAGTTCCAGCTTCAAAAGGCCCATTGAGTCCAGTAGTTACAAGCCTGTTTATGTTTATGTTAGGCCCACTCAATGGGCCAGTTCTGGACCCATTAAGAGCTATATTAAGTTGAGACGTGTAGGAAGTTAAGTGTTTTATTTCCCCTTTAAGTATTTTGCTGTTAAGCCACATAATTGTAGTCCTGGCTGCTGTTGAATAATTATCCCATTTCAATGTAATGTAAAACACACACATAACTGGAAGTATTTCTACAGTTATAACTATATAAATATTATCATAAAGAGGTTAGCAACATAATGCAAATCATCTCAAACCAACTTAACTCGACTTAACCTTTTCCAACTAAATTTGGTAAGCTACACGAATCCTGTTTCGCCATTCAACTTTGTTTAAAGCCATTAACAATAAAGTACATTGTCAGCATAATCTCGAAAAACTATTCAATGCATTATCATAAAAACATTAACAATAAAAGGCACTGTCAACGTACTCACAAAAGAGCACGAATCATGTCCTTGTACAAGTACCGTCCAATGCCCTCCAGGGCCAGTCACATGAAATCTACAGTGGGACCCACAGGAGGAGTGGATTCCATGTGACTGGCCCTGGAGGGCATTGGACGGTACTGGTACAAGGACACGATCCAGCCTCCTCACTAAAAGGATGAACTTAACGGTTGCAATTTCTAGGGTGACAAATACCTGGAAGTGTTTACATGCTAAACTTAAAGAGGTAAGAGTTTGGTGAACTTAATTGTAAGTGTTCAACTTTCCACTCAAAAAAGAACACATCTTACCTTTTCAGGGGGCAGGTCTATTCCTAAATTCCCACGAGAAAGTATGATACCATCTGCTTCTTGGAGGATCTCATCAAAATGCTTTAAACCCTGGTAAAAATAGAGAATTTAAATAAGATGTCAATTCATTCAAATGGTCATTATAATTTAACCTGGAGAAAGAACAAAAAAAAACTATGTCATAAGGAGTTGTTCCATGTCAAACATAATTTCTCACCTCCACATTTTCAACTTTGGCAAATATTTGAGTTTCATGAAGATTCTGTGTCTTAAGGAAAGCTCTAAGCTGCACAGAAAAGAAAATGTTGGACTACCTCAGCAATTCTATACAATCAACATAAACATGAAATTTCACTTTCAGTATGGAGAGCCACTGATCATTATAAGAAACTAGATGATCTTAAATTTAGGATTAGATGAAAAAGATGATCAGTAATTACAGACAATTGTTGATGCATACATTGACGCTGCCCTTCCCTAACAGTTCGAGCTTTTAGGTGAAACGGTAGCAAACTTGGTATCAGAGCCCACAGTTTTGGTTTGAGACTCTTGCTGCAAGTTCTCCGCTCTCATTTCCTCTCTTTGGAACCTTAGGTTTAAAAGGGGTTCCAAGGGGTTCCAAGGAAGAGAATACTATGTGGAAAGTTAGAAGAAATCATGAAATGAACTTGTATGAAGATCATTGAAACATCAATTGGAGGTCTCACATGAAGAAATAAGGTTTGAAGCTCAAACCGAAGGAGAGCAGCATTTCCCCCATTACCGCCAGCTTTTTTCTTGGAATGGGGCTCTCTCTTTCATCTGGATGCTATTGAGGCTGGGATAGGATCCTTTTGGATTGCCCTAGGCCCTCCTTTCATCCCCTCTTGCCCTCGGTTCATGATGAGAAGAGCTGTTGAGCCACAACTCACTTCTTCCTTGAGTTCAAGTTACCGCCAACACTATTCCAGTTGGATTTTGGGTTAAGAAAGTAAGTAAAAGAGGAGGAAGCAGGAGACAAGAGAGAAACGGGAGATAAATATTTCGATAGAATGTCTTGTATGTTGAGAGACATCTCAACCACCTATATTACTCTATTACTAATTATGAGGAAATTACATTCAACGCCCTAGGGAGGTAAAACTGAAAAAAACAGAAAATACATAATAAGGAAACTAGTCATTAGGCTAGTTCCCAAACTACCCTTATTACATAGCTTCTAATAACTCTAACAATTCCCCTGTTTTTTTGTATATGAAATATTGCCTATGATGATTGTTAGCTGCCTTGGGTTGTGGATAGCTTCTAATAACTCTAACAATTCCCCTGTTTTTTTGAATATGAAATATTGCCTATGATGATTGTTAGCTGCCTTGGGTTGTGGACTGTATTATGAGGATCTCTTGAGTTGCTGTGAGGTGATGTTACACCTAGAAGAGTGTATTTGAGTTGGATGCCTTCAAGTTGTGAAATTGCTCTCCTTGCTGGAATTTTTTTTTTCTGAGTGTTGGGATGGAGGATTGGGGTAGAGTGTGTACTCCGCACTTTGTGCTTCTACAATATATCTGAGGTTAGTGGACCTGCTGAAGTTTTGAGTAGTGCTCATCCTAGTTGGATGGCTTTTGAAAACCCAAATACCTAGACTTCCATTGTGAAGTTGGACAACATTAACTACTTGGACTGGGCTCATTCTGTTAAGCTTTCCCTGTGGAGTAGGGGGAAGCTAGGGTATGTTACAGGCACCATTCAAGCTCCTAACCCAAATGACCCAACGTATCCAAAATGGGAGACCGAGAACTCCACTTGGATGACGGAGTTATCTTCTTTATGAAGCCTCAGATTGGGAGGAGGCTTATGAAAGAGGAGACTGTTGAGGATATTTAGGACAATGTGTCCAAGACTTTTGATCGAGTAGGTAACTCGGCTAAGGTTTTTAAACTCCTCCAAAAAGTCATTACAATGAAACACGGAGATATGAACATTTTTGAGTATTATAATATTGTCATTGGTCTCTAGGGAGTATGATCACTATAGGGACCTCCAACTGTCCAATTAGAGGATGAAGCTAAGGTTTACCGAACACTTGAGAAGGAGCGTGTTCTTATTCTCCTTGGTAACTTGAACCTGGAATATGAGCCAATGCAGATACAAATCATGGTCCAGTCTCCTCTTCCCTCCTTAGATAAAGTATGTAGCTATTTGCAGAGTGGGGAGACTCGAAGGGTTGCCATGGAACCTGTATCCTCCCTTGAGCGGTCTACTCTTTCTTCTAGCTCCCATAGAGATTTGCATGGTGGTGGCAGAGGCCATGGGCCATCCAGTGGAGATGACAGGGATAGGCTCTGATGAGATCGCTATGGGAAACCTCCGCACACTAGAGAGAGGTGTTGGGTACGTCATGGCAGCCTTTGGTATGCATAGCAGACCTACTAGTATGTGTGGTGGCCAAAGAGGGGGGGGGTGCTCGAGCACAGATTGTGATGGCTGAGAGTGACCTTATGGGGCATTCAGCTAGCATACAGATAGATCACAGTTCTCTTTCCAGGGAGGATATTGCAGCATTCCGCAGAGTTATGTCACAAGTGGGCAGGCCTCTTCTCCACTTACAGTACCAGACTCTTCGGCTTCAGCTTTACAGGTCTCTATATCTGCTCCTTCCATTGCTTATCTTAGGTCATTGACTCCGGTGCCACTAATCATATGACCGGTATGTCCTAGTATTATGATTCCTACTCTATTTGTTAGTAAGGACAAAGTTAGGGTCGTTGATGGCTCCCTTTCCTCCATTTCTAGTAAGAACAGTGCTCATGTTACTTCTTTGATTTCCCTTGACTCTGTTCTTCATGTCCCTAACTTTGCCACTAATCTCCTATTTGTTAATCACTTACCCAAATCCTTAAATTGTTGTGTCATTTTATTTTCCTTACAGTCTTTGTTAGGATTTGGTGATGAAGAGGATAATTAGCAGTTGACATGAGAAGAAAATGCTCTACCTTCTTGAACCCCACACACCATTTTTGCCCACAGCTCAATCCTATGTATGTGGACGTAGTGACAACAGTACTGTAGATTTTATTATGCTTTGACATCAACATTTGGGCCATCCCTTTTTTGTTGTTATGAGGAAACAGTAACCTCATTTTTTTTTCTTCCCATATTTTTCAATGTGAACCATGTATGTTTGCCAAACATTGTCACACACTCTCACTCATCTTATCTCTATCATGGTAATAGATATACTATTCCTTTTCACATTGTGCATACTGATGGACCCTCTCCTATCACCTATTTATTTGGATATCACTATTTTGTTTCATTTGTTGATGATTATTGCCGTGCTACTTGGAATTTTCTAATGAAACATAAGAGTGATGTATTCAAAATTTTTTATCAAATAATCTGTACTCAATTTGATATCAAAATTAAAATTGTTTAGTCGTTAAAGCTGGAGTACATGTCTATTGGACTCCAAAACACTTCTACCGATAATGGCATTCTCCATCAGCTAGCTTGTGTTGACACACCCCACCAAAATGGGGTAGCTAAGAAGAAAAGCCGCCATTTATTGGAAGGCACAATGAGTCTTCTCTTTGGCATGCATGCATAGAAGAATTTTTGGTATGATGCTCTTCTTACTACTACATTCTTCATCAACAGAATGCCTACAAAACTCTTTGGTTCCAAAACTCCTTTGGAAACCTTATCTCCTCAGGTTTCTGCTTTCTCTTTTCCCCCCAAGGTTTTTGGGTGTGTTTCTTATGTCCATGTTAATAAATCTGCTCGGACTAAACTTGATTCCAAGGCTATTAAATGCCTCTTTTTCTTGGGTATCCCCCCTCTACCAAAGGCTATAAATACATCCTTCTTCCCGAATGTGGTTTCTATCCATAGATGTTACCTTCTTTGAATCTGTCCCTTTCTTTACTTCTCCTCAACATCCTCTACTGAGAGTGAAAAGGCTGCTGATGTCGCCCCTTTTTTTCCACCCCTGCCCATTCCTCATTTTTTTGCTTGATATTGGGAAACATAAAAAGGTGGATGTTGTTGATATTTGTGGTCATTCAGGTGTTGGTTCCAGTAATGAGAAACTTGTGTATAAAGAAGGGGAAAGAAGACCTACCAAGAGTCCTCTCTGGATCCACATCCTAAGATCCACCTTCCTCAATCAGGTTACATTCCTTCTCTTCCTTTTGAGTTAGACCTTCCTATTTCTATTTGAAAGGGCAAGAGAGTTTGTACTAATCCTATTAGCCCAATTTGTTTCCTATGATGCTCTCTCTCCTACGGGTGTTGCTTTTACTATTGCCCTTTTCCTCTATTTCCGTTCCTAAGAATGTCACTGAAGCCATGTTTGAGGAAATGATAGCACTTGAGAAGAACTGTACTCGGAAATTGGTCGATCTTCCCAGGGGGAGAGTTTCAGTTGGTTGCAAATGGGTTTACACAATCAAGTACTGATCAGATGGTGTTGTTGAGAGATACAAGGCTAGGTTAGTGGCCAAAGGGTACAATCAGGTGTATGAGATTGACTATCAGGAGACATTTGCTCCTGTGGCTAAGCATAATTCGATAAGGGTTTTTTTTTTAATCATTAGTGGCTAATAGAAATTGGACATTGTATCAGTTGGATGTGAAATATGCCTTCCTTCAGGGTGATTTACAACTTAGAAGAGGAAGTGTACATGCAAACTTCACCTGACTTCAAGTTCCTTTCAACAGAAGGGAAAGTATATTTCCTAAAAAAGGCATTATATGGTCTCAAATAGTCCCCAAAGACTTGGTTTCAGAGGTTTAGACAGACTATTTTGAAGAATGGACATTCCCAGAGTCAAGCTAACCACAATTTCTTTACCTGGCGAGGTAATGGTACCATCACAATCCTTATTGTCAATGTTGATGACATTGTGGTGATTGGAGATGATATGACTGAGATAGCTAGGCTGAAGATCTACTTGGCCCAACAGTTTGAGATTAAACCTTGGGAAAAAGTGTTACGGTCTAAGAAGGGAATAAATATATGTCAAAGGAAGTTTATGCCAGACTTGTTGAAAAAAACAAGGATGTTGGGTTGCAAACCAACAAACCCTCCTATGAGTAGAATCACAAGCTAAGAGAGGATTATGGATTTGTGGTCCTCTCCTTGTTGATGCAGAGAAATACCAGAGGCTAGTGGGGAAGCTGATTTATCTCTCCTTGACTCATCCAGATAGCACATATGCGGTTGGGGTGATGAGTCAATTTATGCTTACTCCCAAGAGTGGGCACTTGGATGTTGTATATCAGATCCTCAGTTACTTGAAGTCCTCCCTAGGAAAAAGGTCTTGTATATACCAAGAACAACCATTTGAGGATTGAAGGCTGCATTGATGCTAATTGGGCTGGTTCAATTTCTCACTGGCGATCTACATCTGGCTACTGTACATTTGTGGGTGGTAACATGGTCACATGGTCACATGGATGATTAAAAAACAACCAGCTGTGGCTCGGTCAAGTACAAAGGCAGAATTTAGAGCTATGGTTCACGGAGTATGTGAGCTCCTATGGTTGAGAAGGCTAGTCCAAGAGTTGGGGTTTGATACTGAGGCACCTATGTGTCTCTATTGTGATAAAAAAGCTGCTATAAGTATTGTTCACAATCCTATGCAACATGACAGAACAAAGCACATTGTAGTAGACCACCATTTCATCAAGGAGAAGATAGGCCTTTGTTACATTTGCACCCCTTTTGTGAAGACAGGTGATCGGTTGGCAGACATCTTCACCAAAGGGCTCATCTCTCACCAGTTCAATACCCTATTGTGCAAGCTGGGAATGTACGACATTTATTCTCCAACTTGAGGGGGGAGTGTTAGAGTTTATGTATTAGGGGTACTTTGGGAACTGGTTTATTATCTTTGTCTTATTTTGTATTTTTCCTTCTACATCCCTAGAGGGGTGTATACAATTCCTTATATCATGTTAGTAAAGCAATATAAGTGTGAGAGAGTTCATTCTCTCATACACAACATTCTACCACAACTTCCCTTCTTCCTTTTCTTCAACCTTCTACCCACATCTTCTCTCTTGCTCCCTCGTTCTCTTGCAACCTTTAGATTTCAACTTGGTATCAGAGCAAGGAGGACAAGTGTTCAACTCTTCAGAAGTGCATCAGAAGAGTTTTCCTGACATTTCTTCTCCCTCGGTGCTGCGCAAAGAAAATGCCGCGTGAGCTCCACGTGTAAGGACCATGAGATCTTGGCCTGCAGTTAAAGGAGTGTTGATGTATACATTGACGCTGCCCTTACCTAACAATTCAAGCTTTTAGGTGAAATAGTAGCGAACAACAGTATCATTTATCTTCTTTATTTGGATGAATGTGTTATTCAATGTTTTTTTTTTTTGTGAATAAAAAACTCATTACCAAAATCCACGAAAGGGGAGGAGAGAGGGGGGGGGGGCAGCTATACAAGACTTAAGCCCTAAGAAGCCGGGCCACCAGAGCGAAGAAGAGAAACATCAAGACCCCAAGATACAACAATATGCTTGTTCCTTAAGGTATCAACAAGAGGTCTATGGGGAAACATGTGTAGTTTAGAGCTAACATCAAAGAAGATGGCTTTCCAAATCATGTCAATAGAGCGAGAATTGGAGGTCCATCTTCGAAGATTCCACTCCATCCAAATGTGAGAAATAGCAGCACCAAACACAAGCTTGCTGGCGGTATCACAGATTGTACTACCCGAAAAAACCCAACTCAACCAAAGCCACTCCCTTGCAAATGGAAGGGTCTCCTGCTACCGTGCTACGGTGCCAAATAGAGGCCAAGGCATTCTTCTAGATAGAGAGGGCTAAGGGGCAAGAGAAAAAGAGGTGGTCGATGTACTCAATACTGTTCCAACATAGAACACAGGAGGGGGATATAGGGATGTGGCAGTGGAGAAGAAATGATTGGATGGGGAGGCAAAGTTTAAGGGTTCTCCAAACGTTAAAGCTATGGCAGGGGATGTGGCCTTTGAACCAGACAATATTGGACTAGGGGACCGCCGGGGGGGGGGGGGGCATGGTGTCTGATTGTAGATCAAAAGCTAAGAAAGTGATATGAACACCATAAATATTAAAATAGCAATAAGTTGAAGGAGTAAGAAAAATACCCACCTCTCGAACATCATCTGCATGACGAGTATATGAAAGCGAAATGAAGTCAACATTATTATGAGAGCCCCAAGTAGATATGACCTGTCACAAGTGTAAACCAATAACATACAGGTCAAGCATTGATCACATATTACCATGAAGTGGTATTCAGCAATCTACCAAAAAAGGAAAAGAAAATAAAAAAATAAGACTGTAAGGTCAAGATATTAAGCAATCTCATTATAGCAGCCTACATCTTTTGAAAACTGTATGAAAGCATTCAATTTTTTTTCAGGTAAAACAGATATTACTAAAAAAAATGGGGTTATGAAAACTTCAACTTTTTTTTTCCATTTTTGAGACAAACGTAAGATTTGTATTGCTGTCAGCCAAAGAACAGCATCATGAAAACTGAGGAAAACTCAACTTTCTCACAAAGAATATGTAAATGATCAGAACATCCTCTTTCGTAGTCTCATAGCTAGATCAGATGATTTCTGGGCTTTCTAACAATTTGATTTGGAAATGGAAACGGGAATGAGGAAATTTCGAAAAAGAAAATTCAAATGTACAATATAAAAAGCATAGAAGAAAGGTTTGAAAGCCAATGTTGGAGTCTTACGTGAACTACGACTATTTCAAGCTCGACTCAAACTAAGTCAGAACTCCATCCAAAGAGGAACAGTATGACTAAGCTAATGTAAAACAAAAATCTACAAAAGCTAGTGAAGTATCATAACAGGTTTCTCTTCCTTTTATTTGGGTGGGTTAGGGGGGGGGGGGCGCTCAAGAACTGGAGTCAAGGACTATTAGAATATAGAAAACATGATCTTACTTCTTAGTGTAAAAGTTGAAGAGATCCTAATGTAGTAATAATCTCAAACCAGTGAAACTCAGGAAGATCAGCTTGCGAGAAGATCGCAGTAAGGACTGAAACCGATTTTCAAAGGATTTTAATAACAGATAATCGGGATTATTGGTCACGGTACCCTTCCCAGACCCCACAGTGGCGGGAGCCTTGTGCACTGGGTACACCCTTTTTTCAATAACAGAGAATCGAGGGATTAGATTCAGCCAAAATTCTGGTCAAAGATCGATGGGAGAATCAAGCTTGATCAATGATCAGATTTCTAGGATCTGAAGATTCCCACTTAAAGAAGCATAATCAAAGGAAGTTTCAGACAAAGCAGATTAGATACTGACTTCAGAAACAAATAACAAGCCTAATGATAACCAGAAATCTGAGATCAGACTAAGAAAACAGATCTTGATTGAGGAAATTGAAATCAGGCTTGTAGGAAAACAAGAATGAAGAAATCAGTTTCAAGTTTGAATTTTGAAACTGTAACTCGCATAAGAAGGTTCAGAACAAAAACCTATTGGTAAGTATGGAAGTATAATTGAAATCCAATGTTAAATTTGACGTTTACAGAAAATTCCTAGTTGGAATTAGAATTCAAGAAACCAGGAAGGAAAAAAAGACAGATAAGATTGGTATGCAATGTAACAGAATCAAAACTAGGAATTGATATGAAGAGAGAAGTGAATTGGAGAAACTAATCTTGTAATCAATAGAGAAGAGAAGAAATCAGATCTGGGGTACCAATCCCAAATGCCAAGCTCAATAGCTCCAAGACTCTTAAAAAAACTCCAATTTTTTTCTCAAATTATCTCCAATTGATGGGGGTTTATTACATATATAAAGACCTATGGGGGTTTATAACATATGTAAAGACCTTCTAAAATTCCTAAATTGGTACACAAAAGGACTCTTAACCATTCTCTTATACTGACTTAAAGAAAATAGGCTCAAAACAAAATACTCTAAAGCTATTAAGCATCCTAATCTAACTCAAACACTTAGGCCTGATATGGTATGATTTCTATTTCAATTTCAGGGGGTGATTTCTATTTCTGAAATTGTTTGGTTTGATTTTTGCACCTTATTTCAGAGAAATAGAAATCAAGTGAAATAGCTGAGGAGCTGTTTCAGAATTTCTATTTCATTTGATTTAGCACTCTTGCTCTTGAATGAACACATGATTAATTTCATGGGCAAAGTAGTAATTTCATGTTAAAAATAAAACACCACCCTTCTTCTCTTAATGGTCTCACCATCACCATCCCACTCCCACCATTGCCACCACCACAACCACCCCACTCCCATCATTGCCACCGCCACCACCACCCCACTCCCACCATTGCCACCGCCACCACCACCACCACCACTACCACCACTACTACCCCGTTACCACCACCACCACTACCCCGCTACCACCACCACCACTATCCTGCCATCACCATCACCGCCACCACTGCCGCTGCCACCGCTGCCACCACCATTGCCATCGCCACCACCATCACCCCCACTACTTCCACGTCACCACTACCCTGCCACCACCATCACCACTACCCCGCCGCCACCACCACCATCCTTCCCAAAGAAATATAGAGAATCTATTCTTAGAATTTGAACTATCAAATGGATTTTTTTATTCTTGAAATATTTCTCATTGATACAACCAAAACAATTTCAATTTTTTGACCAAAAATCTATTTGTTGACTATTTCAAGGAATCAATCCAAAATTGAAATAGAAATCATACCAAATCCGGCCTTAATTAATTACTAATTTCACATAATTTTACATCCATTTTATGGGCTTATAAAAGAGGCCTATTACATCAATAAACCCAAAAATAAAAAGCCCGAGGCCCATTGAACCCACCCACGGGCCAAAATAAAGTATTCCGAGATCCAATTGGCCCGATTGGACAGCTTTAACTGCATCACAGCCTTAACCAGAACCTAATCTTTTACACCCTACTCTTAACAATTAGATGATTTTCCTTTATATCCAGATCAGTAATCTATCTATCCAACTACTCAAAAGCTCCACCTCTCTTCACCTCCAATGAAGAAAACTGGAAAACCATAACAGTTGGTCTGCCACATTTGAGATTAGGGCTCCCGCGCAAATCCTGCTCTTGCAGAATGGAGCCAGTCTAACCTATGGCATTTTTGGATGGAGTGGCCACCCTCAGACTCAAACCCATGTCTTTAGACTTGCAGCTCAAGGTTTTACCAGAAATATCCTTCATTCCCTTGACCAGACTCTAAAAATCAGTCCCTCTACACTCCCACCTCCAAGGACATCCATCCCTTTGTCTTTTTCCCTCTTGACAATTAACACTTCATAAACTTACCAAAAAAAAAGAGGGAGCGAGGGGAAAGCAACATTTATGACAAAGACAAGGAGAAAAGGAAATGGAATAGAAGTACACTTCTTGAGACAGCAAAGAGAAGAACAGGAGAGAGAGAGAGAGAGTAGCACCCCAACAAAAAAGTGCTGATTCAGACAACTAAAAACCTAGTTCCAAATAAGGAATCTAGGAATCTAATAGCTGCTGATCAATTATGACTGAGGCGCAGGCGGGTTACTTGTGAAAACAGGCATTAACTCAAGGAATTTCTGAGAAAAATGGATCCTAGCTAGGGTTTGATGAGAATGATGAAACCTCAGGAATGCAGGTTATCATAAGTCTGAATGGAAAGAAACTGTTCTATGATTGGACTTGAGGCTGATATGGTTACAAGACAGAAGTAAGGAAGGTTTTGGTGGATATCTAATTACCCAATGGCTGGGATTAGAATAATCAGGAGCGATCTAGAACCATAGATCAAGTTTAACTCAAATCAGAGATGTCCCAGCAACCCAAGTTAGGATAATCCGATGGGGGTTCAAAACCTGGTCGGGTGCACTAGGTATAGCTAGAAGTATTCCAGCCACATTGGAGGTCAATCCAAGGGTCAGATTTAGATAATCGACAGGATATAAATAGTAACTTGCTGAAAAAGGTAGCCAAGATTAGAAATATCAGGGAAAACAGAAATTAGAATGTAAGATAGCAAGAGAAACCAAAATAGGAAGTGAGTAAATGATTTAGTAACTAGTGAATCAAAATAGAAAGTGAAGATAGAAACTAAAAAGTACCGAAACAGAAGAAGAACCCAAGCACTGGACTGCTGCAGGGCTCCAAAAGGTGGCAGACACTACCACCAATTGATGGAAACGATGGGGGCTTTGGTACTTAGTTCAGACTAAGATCTGGCCAAACACTTGGACTAGAAACTCAGCAGCCAACTAGAGAACACAACAATGTTAAAAAAACAAGCATAGGGGAGTAGATGCTGTGCACATGAAAGAGGTGCAGAAACTGACCTTAGGAAGAAGACAAGAGAAGATAGGAAGAGCAATAGGGAAAAGGATATGACCAGGCTTCTCACCTAGGCCTTGACTAGTATCTCACCAGCCTTAATGGTTTCCCACCAAAGTAGCATTGCTTCTGTCAATGGTAGACTGCATTTCACAACAAATAACAAGCATAAAACTCACAAGTTGTCAAAATCATTGGTGTGTGGGGGGGGGGGGGGGGTTATGGCCCATTCTCTTTATTTATTACTTCATAAAAAACAACCAAAATATAATCCTCCCATGTGCGGAAAGGAGGAATTATTACAACCTAAAATTTCTTCACAAAATAGAATCCATCTAGTGGATTGACAAAATAGAAACTATTTAAGGCTTGAAATTAGTAACTAGCATCCAGCCTTCTAAAACAAGCAAAATAACAAAAATAGAAACAAGAAAAAGGAACCTTAGACCCTACATTAGTAGCAACCATTGCTGAACCAAATCTGGTCCAAACCGTAGTTAGTTAAAATGGGAATAGCATAAAAACTTTGTTCGGGACGGCGAGTTTAAAACAGTGTAGAAATTAAATGGGATGGTAAAAAATGCGGTCAAACATTTTGTTACAATGCCAAGACCCTGTAATCAGATAAGAGAGTAAAGAGAAAGAAGAGAAAAGACAAGACGAGAGAAAGAACAAGCTTCCCAAGAAGAGGGGAATACCTGCGGCTAGTATTCAATACACTACCGCAGACTCCCCCTCATATATCTATAATATCTTAGAACAAAGGAAATAAAAGTACAAGGACTATACTATCCTTGTACCCACGACCTATACTAAACCCAGATATGAAACCCGAGAATAATAATAATGACGAAAATACCCCTAAAACTCAGCACTCCCCCTCAAGCTAGAGCATATATATCACCCATGCTCCGTTTGTTACAACAAGAGCGAAAAGTAGGAGCAAACAAAGACTTCATAAACACATCAGCAACCTGATCCAATGATGCAACAAAAGGAGTCTCAATCAGCTTCTTTAAGACTACATCTCAAACAAAGTGACAATCCACTTCAATATGCTTCGTCCTCTCATGAAAGACAGGGTTACTAGCAATGTAGACAGCTGCTTGGTTGTCACAATACATCTTCGAGGTGTTGGCATAGGAAAACCCATCTCAAGAGGTAAAGACCGAATCCACATTAGTTCAACAGTAGTATAAGCCACGGCTATGTACTCTACCTCAGTACTAGACCTAGCAATGGTAGTTTGTTTCTTGCTATGTCATGTAACTAGTTTACCTCCAACAAAGGTACAATACCCTGTAGTAGAACGACAATCACTAGCTGATCTTGCCTAATCTGCATTAGAAAATGCCACTAACTCCATATGCCTATTGGAACGATAAATAAGACCTTTAGCAGGAACACCCTTCAAGTATTGAAGGACACGAATAGACGCATCCCAATGAGCTTTATGAGGAGACTGCATAAACTGACTAAGAACTCCAACAAAGGATATGTCTGGCCTTGTGACTATTAGATAAATCGACTTCCCAATTAGGGTTCTGTAAGAATGCACATCTTCGAGAAGATCACCATCATTAACCTCAAATTTCTGATGAGGGTCCATAGGAATATCCAATGGCTTTGATGCAATCATGTTAGTGTCAGACAAAAGATCCATGACGTACTTCCATTGAGACAGGCTGATTCCTTTTGTACTTTTGATAACTTCAATTCCAAGGAACCAATGGAGTTGACCTACATCCTTGGTCTGAAAATGCTGTTGCAAGTATCCTTTTGCCTCAGCAATACCAACCTTATCATTCCCAAAGACAATGATATCATCCACATAAACCACCAAGACTACTAACTTCTCTCCTTGGCGACGAACAAACAGTTAATGATCTGAAAAACACTAAGAGAAGCCACACTTGGTCACAGTCGCACTAAACTTCTCGAATTAAGCCCGAGGAGACTGTTTCAGCCCATAAATTGCCTTGTGCAATCTGCACACATGACCATCATTCTTCCCCTGAGCAACATATCCTAGAGGTTGCTCCATATACACCTCCTTGAGCAAATCACGATAGAGGAAACCATTAATGTCCAAATGAAAAAACAACCAATCAAAATTAACAGCCAATGAAAAATAATAAGATGCACAAAATTCAATCTGGCGACCGGCGAAAACATCTCAAAGTAATCAACATCGTAAGTCTGGGTGTGTACCCTTTGGCAACTAGATGCGCTTTCAGCTACTCAACAGAGCCATCAAATGGTACTTAGCAGTATAACTCACCGACACTTTACCAAGTCCTTACCAGGGGCAAATCTACCAAGCTCCAAGTACTACGAATCAAGAGAGCATCCATTTCCACATCCATGATAGCTTTCCACCTAGGGACAGCAAGAGCCTCAATATGATTCCTGGGAATAGTAGTAGTAGACAAGGAGAGAGCAAAACCATGATAGGGAAAGGGAAGATGGGAGAGAGAAACAGACTTATCAATGGGGTACATAGTTGATTTTTGAGTGTAGGAGCGTGTACCCTTACGAAGAGAAATTGGCAAGTCATCAGACACAAGAGGACAAGGATTTGCACCATAGCTTGAGATCGCTGCAGATAGTGATGGAGTTGGAGCAGAAACTTCCGTGTGGAGCTGCCCCTTCTTCTTGCATTGATAAACCTGCACTGGGGGGGGGGGGGGTAAGGATAGGGATAAAGGAGGGAATGGATGGTGAGTCAGAACCAGTCCACGTGTCCCCAAATAAGGTGGGCTGACTGGAAAAATAGGAAGTGCCCTCAAAAAAGATCACATCAGCACTAATGAACAGCCTCAGGGTAACCAGATCATAACACTACTATCCTTTCTAAGTACGAGAATAACCTAGAAAAATACACTTAGTAGACCGAGGAGCCAATTTATCACTCGGGGAATGTAAATTGTGTACAAAACACACACAACCAAAAACCCAAGGGGGTAAGTGGAAAGTCGATAAATCTGGAAACAAAACAAAAAACGGAGACTTATTGGCAAGCATAGAGGATGGCATATGATTAATCCAGAAACATGCAGTGAAGATGCCATCACACCAAAATTGTTAGGAATATGCTAATGGTTTTGGGAATTGTGACTAGTGTCAATGAGACCCCAGTCCTCCTTTATTTATAATAACAAAGTAATGGAGTACAAAGACTATAAAGCCCCTAGGGCAACATTACATAAATCCTGAGAACAAATTTACCCTTAAACCCCATATTACAATACTCGCTCTCAAGTTGGTGCATGGATATCACACGTGCCCAACTTGCATACAAGAGGACCATAAACTTTACTACTTAAACTCTTTGTAAACACATTTGCCAACTGGCCTCCAAATTTAACAAACGGAGTGCAAATCAATCCTTGTTCCAGCTTTCTTTGATAAAATGGTGATCAATCTCCACATGCTTGGTTCTGTCATGCTAGACCGGATTATGGGCAATGCTAATGGCATATTTGTTGTCACAGTAAAGCATCTGCTAGAGTTAATATGTTGTAAGGGTATTTTAGGAACTAGTTTGTTAACTAGTTCCTTATATTGTAATTATCTGTTTTTATCTTTTACCTCCTTAGGGAGGTGTATGTAATTTCTTCTATCTCATTAGTGAAGTAATATAGGTGTGGTGGAGACAATACTCCAACACACAACATTGCACCATCTTCTTCTTCTTCTTCAACCTTCTACTTCCATATTTCTCCTTGTTTCCTTACACTTCTCAACTTCCAACTTGGTATCAGAGCACACTTTGTTGGTTTGAGAGTCAAGTTACCTTCTTGCTTCTCTTTTTTTTTCTCTCTTTGGAACCCTAGGTTACAAAGGGGTTCTAAGGAAGAGACCATTATGTGAAATGTTTGAAGATATCTTGCAAGGAGCGTGAATGAGGACCATGGAGACACCAAAGAAGTTTTTTATTTGAAGAAATAGGGTTTGGAATTTAAAACACACAAACCCAGCCAGGCAGCCAGTTACTGCCAGCTTTTGGGTATTCTCTCTCTCTCTCTTCTTCATCCAGCTTGCTTTAGAGATGGAGTTCAGCTCATTTGGATTGCCCTAGGGTATGTTTTAGCCCCCCATGGTCTCGTTGTATGTTTCTATGAGTCATGGCTTCACAACTCTCTTCTCTGTTGGATTATATGGTACCGCCATCCCCTGTTTTTGGCCTGTTCTGTTTGTAAACATAGTCTGTGATGTTTCCAGCTGTTTGGTTTTGGTGATTTGTGTTGTATGAGCCCTTAATATGGCTGTATGAGATCATTGTGCAGTGAAGCATATGGTGGAGTTGGATATTGTCGAAGTATTTGCTTGGTTTGCTTGTTGGACTGCAATTACCAATGTTTGCAAGTTTCTTTTGGGTTGAGTAGCAACTCCCCATTTAAATTTTTGTTGTTAGCCCTACTTTGTGAGTATATTTCTTGGATATGTCAAGCTGATGCTACCCTTCAAAGGGTTTGTTTCAGTGGAGATTCATCAATTTGGTGCTTGTCCCTGGGCTGGAATTTTTTTCTTGTATTAGATTGTGTATTTGGGTTGAGTGTGATCTCTCCACTTGATTTGGATATTCTTTTCGAAGTGGGACTGCTTGGGGTTCGTGAGGAAAGTTGTTTGAGCTTCTCTAGTAGTTGTGTGATGAAGCTACACCTACAAGAATGTCGTGGTGTTGAATTTCTTTGAGTTGATTGCCTTGTTTGGTTGCTGGTCTATGTTCACCAGTGTTTGAAATTTTTTTTTGGGTTGAGAATATACTCCCCATTTGACTTTGGGTATTCCCCCATCTTGTAAGTGTGTTTCTTCAACCTGTCTAGATCAGTGAATTGACAGAGGTTGTTTGAAGAAGTCTTACCTGAAAGGAACTGTCTCTGTTTAGGTAGAGTGTGTACTCCCCAATGGGTTTGGGTATCATCCCCATTTTTTGTGTATTCCTCAAGGTTCGAGAACTCGCGAGATCTCACCAAGTTTCTCGGTTTTGGGCAATACCGAGTCGAGTTACTAGTCAGTTCCTAGGAGTGCAATTTCTCGGCCCAAAAGTGCTATTTACTTGTATTCAGCCCAATTTTCACTCAAAAACCCATTTCCAACATAAGAGAGAGCAGGGACAGAACTCGATAGGCTCTAAACCAAGGGGAAAAACACCTCTCCTTCAAATTTCTTCTTCTTTCTTTCGATTGTTGGCTCGAATGCATTGTTTGGAGTTAGATTGAAGTGCCAAAGTGAAGATTCAAGTGCCAATTTGGAGCATCATCACCTATTTGCAAGATTTCAAAGGTATTTTCTATTTCTTCTCCAAATCTATTTTTTCCAAAAAAATTTTTGTAATCCTGGTTAGATTCATGTGGTTTTAATATATGTTGAACATCTTTGCCCGATCTATCACTTGATGGAGTCGGATTTTTTTTTCAGTTAATAAATTATTTATTATAATTTCTGAAAAAATAAATGATTTATTTGAAAAAAGAAAATGAAAAAAATAGGATGAATAATGATTGTTTGAAAATGATTTTGATATATGTTAAACTACTTGGGATGCTCTACAGCCCCATGGATTAATTTTTTATTTTCACCCATTAAAAAAATTATTTGATTTTTCAGATTTAATAAATATATTATAAAAATTAAATATATATATATATAATATTAAGGAAAAATACTTATTGCTTATGGAAAATTATGTACAACATATGTACATAATATTCAACTTCAAATGGTGTCAAATTCATCATTATATTATATTTTTCTTATACTTTAAGGTATAAATAGTTTTAAAAAAAATTCAAAATATTATTTTTAATTAACAAATAAATACTAGGGTTAGGTGATAAATAAGAGATAATTATTTCATAGCTCTAGTAGCTTGACATTACGTTTAAGAGTTATGAATAGCATACTTTAAGTCTTGAATACCTTACTTTAAATGATCCATGGTTATTAATACATGCTTTTTTATGTAACAGTGTAAAACATAAGACATTTTGTATACAATATCTGATATAGCATGGCAACATGGAGTTCCCATGTTCGCAGACAAAAAGAAGTCCAAATGCAATTATTGTGGGAAGTTGCTATCTGGAGGAGCCACCAGGTTGAAGCAACACTTGTCTGGTATAGGCAAGGATGTTTCATCATGCCCAAATGTTCCTATCCAAGTGAAAGTGGCAATGGCACAACATTTGAAAGGAGGAAGATTAAAAAAATCTGAGAGGGAAAGAATGCAACAAGAGTTTAATGAGGCAATACTAGAGAGGGCTGGTGTAGAGGTCCGTGGCGGAGATGATACTGACATTGGGCCTCCACCTGGTAAGTTTCAATCAAAGGCTGAATGGAGAATTTACCAGCAGACTTTGGCTGAGAGTAGATAAGGTTTTCATTTTGATAATATAAGAGCATATGAGCAAGTAAGAGGAGCTGGTGGATCTGGCTCAGCTGCACCAGTGCAAGAAGATGAGAGGAGGAGAAGCACTGGGATAAGAAATATACCACGACCCCAAACCCGACCACAAGTACAAGATCCAGAACCCATTTTTGAGCAGGATCCCACCACTTTTAGGCAACAAAATGCCTACCAGCCAACCATCCCACAAGTGTTTGGTGGTAAACAAGAGGAAGCACGAAAAGCCTTCAGCAAGTTCATGTTTTACCATGGCATTCCAGCCAATGTAGCACAAGGAACATACTATAATGCATTCCTTGATGCTGCAGGGAGGGCTCGTGCAGGATGGAAGGGACCTTCACCATTTGAATTATACAATGTATATTTGCCTTAGGAGGTAGAGGAGCTAAAAGAATACATTGATGGTTTGAAGCCAATGTGGGAGACATATGGGGTTACTCTTATGGCTGATGGATGGACTGGACCTACTAGGCTGTCCATCATAAATTTCATGGTGAGTTGCAATGGAAAGACTATATTCTTGAAGTCTATCGATGCATCAAAGCAAATAAAGGATGCATCATACTTGTATAAGGAGTTGAAGCAAGTGGTGGAGGAGGTAGGACCAAGGAACGTTATCCAAATTGTGACAGATAACGGTTCCAACTATAAAAAGGCTGGAGAGAAGTTGATGAATAAGAAGAGTAAGAGGATCCGGCTCTTTTGGACCCCATGTGTAGCCCATTCTATTGATTTAATGCTGAAGGACATGGGGAAAAAGACTTTGGTGGCGGGTGTGGTAAATAGGGCAAGACAAGTGACAACTTTTGTGTACAACCATTCTTATGCTTTAGCCTTGATGAGGGAGAAATGCAATGGAGATTTAGTGAGGCCTGGTGTCACTCGATTTGCCACCAATTACATTGCATTGAAGAGCTTTCAGAGTAAGGCGATAGGTCTAAGGTGTATGTTTGCAAATCATGAATGGTTTGGTTGGCAAGGTTCTAAGTCAGAACAAGCAAAGGTAGCATAACAGACCATTGCAAATGATGGATTTTGGAAGAACTTGGGGAAAGTGGTTGGCATATTAGAGCCAGTGGTGGCAGTACTGAGGATGGTTGATACAGAGAAGAAGCCTACTTTGGGCCACATTTATGCTGCCATCCAAAAAATGAAGGAAATGGTTAGAGCTGCTATACCTCGAAGTGCAAGGTCCTACACTAACATCACTGATGAGCGGTGGGAGAAGCACTTGAGTCATCCATTGCATAAATCTGGTGAGTTCAACATACTTTATACTTTAAATGTTATAACTTTTTTACATTTACATATTCAAAACCCTAAAGGCATTAAAGCCATTAAGTCACTAACAAATCATATTTGTAGTGTTTACTTTACCAGCATACTATTTGAATCAAAAGTATCACTACTCCCATGATCTTGGGCTAGACATAGAATTGTTAAAGGCAGTTCAAGCTGTTACTCAGAAGTTGGAGCCCCATCCAAAGACACAAGCCGCTTGCAATGATGAGGTGAGAGTATAGGACTTTGGCACTTTGGTAGTTAGTTTATGAATGTAATTACTAAATAGGAAATACTAATGCCTCAAATTAAAAATAGATCAAATACTTCAGAGAGGCCTCAGCAAGTTTCGGTCGACTAGCTGCAGAGGAGGGTAGACAAA
The DNA here is from genome assembly GCF_018873765.1 of Telopea speciosissima. Lineage (NCBI taxonomy): Eukaryota > Viridiplantae > Streptophyta > Magnoliopsida > Proteales > Proteaceae > Telopea > Telopea speciosissima. Next base: position 48,465,295 of record NC_057917.1, on the reverse strand, counting down.
AGTCAGACCCTTGTAGGTGGCATGATATTACATTTATGAATTATAATTTTATCTCTTTAGAATGTACATATTTTTACTATTCTATATTTGTACTGCAGCCGACTGGTGGGTGCTTTATGGTACAAGTTCACCCAACCTGACGAAGGTAGCAGTGAGAGTGCTCTCACAAACTTGTTCATCCTCCGGATGTGAGCGCAACTGGAGTACATTCTCATTGATACATTCAAAGAGGCGGAATAGGTTGGGTAGCGAACGACTGGAGCAGCTTGTGTATGTGCACTACAATATGAGATTAAGGATGAGGCACATACATGAAGGAATTGAGGCCAATGATAAAGAACCCATTGAACTGTCCAACATTTTTCAAGAGGACTCTGATGACGATGAGGATCCCCTATTCCAGTGGGTGAGGGATCGTGGTACACCTGATATGGATCAGCCTGGGGGTAGGCCCAACCCCACCATTGCATCTGTAACCCGCACTGATGTTGATGAATATATGTCGACGCAAGAGGGGCGTGCACATGCAGAGTTACCGAAACCTTTTGAGCCTGCTGTAGGAAGTCCTGCTGCTGCTGATGATGGTGGTGGTAATGACACTGGTGATGCTAGTGATGGTGATGGTGATGGTGATGGTGATGGTGATGGTGATGGTGATGGTGATGCTAGTGGTGGTGGTGGAGAAGCTGCTGCTGCTAGTGGCATGCGGAGTGGCGGTTATTATGATGATCGTCATGAGGGGATGCGCGAGCAGTACGAGCAAGAAGTTGGAACGCAGGAGGACCCTGTGCGTTTCACCGGTGAGTCTCAGTTTACGCATGCTACTCAAGATCAAGACCATAGTGGCCACCCTAAAACATACAACAGAAAAAGGGTCGCAAGTACTCACATCAGTCATATGCTCAGGAGGAGGACATCAGCAGTATGAACACCATGCTTACAAGTTTCGGAAGCATGAGTATAGATACTACTAGTGAGCATCAGTCATGGCAATCATCTCAGCATCATCATGGCTATGACTATGGCCAGCAGAGCACCGGTTCTGATTATAGTGCCTATGGTCAGTATGGGCCGTCAGCAGCTGAGTATAACAGTCAAAGCTCTGCGTCAGGTGTTGAGTACACATTCCTAGTCCCAAACCAGCCATACATGCCTCAAACTCAATATGACAGTAGCAGTGGATCTTACACCTCATACCAACAGCCTCCCATGTACCCTAAGATAGGGAAATTGGTATATGTTGATCAGAAGACTTATATGGAAACTGTGTCACACTATTTGCAACACTATAGCAATTCCATGACATGGGAATTCTATGTGGATCGATATGGGGATGAATTTCTTGTTCAATCTCATTTTATGTAACAAATTAAGTGCACATTGATGTAATGTACATTTTATTTCAATGTTTTGATTGATGTGTACTAATTAGAATGTTTTGATTGCTAATTTGTTATGTTTTACTAAATTATATGTAGATTAGGTTGTTTTAGTACGACTCGTCGCCTACCAACCTATGGTCCAAAGTGAAACTCATATTTGGACTTGTTTTTTGGCAAATCTGGGCATGCCATTGTGTTTAAACGGCCTGAAATAGGCTGGATACCAAGTTTCAGACCCAAAATATGTGTACAACCCACCGAGTTCGGGGTCCGAGTCCAAAAAAAAAAAATTGCAGCAACTCGCCGAGAACTCAGCGAGATCTCGGCGCGACTCGGTTTCTAGCCTGGCCGAGATGCCACTGCGACCCGAGTTCTCGAACCTTGGTATTCCTACATTATGTCAGCTATTGGAGGAAGATGCCAGGTTCTACCCCAAGGACATGATAGGGATAGGCTCAGTTGTAACCACTATGGGAAATTTGGACACACAAGAGAGATGTTGGATACTTTATGGCTATCCCCCTGGTATGCAAAGCAACAGGAGAGGGGGAGCCAGAGCCGGAGCCGGAGCATGCACTTCAATGATTGAGGTTGTACCTATAGGATCTCCATATGGACTACAGATAGATACTAGATCTCTCACTTAGGTTGATATTGCAGCATTTCGCAGGGTTTTGTCATATCTAGACAGCTCTACTTCTACACCTGCAGTGCTAGATTCTTCATCTTCCACTTCACAGGCCTCTACATCTAACCCTTCTACTACCTCTAAGTGGGTCATTGACTCTGGAGCCACAGACCATATGACTGGTATGTTTCAGTGTTATGATTCCTACACCATTTGTTATGGTAGGGATTAGGTTATCATTGGTGATGGTCCCCCCACTCTTCTATTTCTAGTAAGGATATTGTTCGAGTCACTTCTATTTCTCTTGACTCTGTTCTTCATGTCCCTAACTTTGCTACTAACTTGCTCTTTGTAAGTTATCTACCAAATCCTTGAATTGTTGTGTCACCTTCCTTCCTTCTCATTGTGTTTTTCAGAATTTGGTGACAAAGAGGATTATTGGCAGTAGACGGGAGGAAAAGGGACTCTACATTCTTGATCTAGGATTATCACCCCTACCTACTGTTTAGTCCTACGTATGTGGGCATAGTGACATAGTACTATTGACTTTGTGATGTTGTGGCATCAACGTTTGGGCCACTCTTCCTTCAGTATTTTGAGATAAAAATTGTCGTACTTCTTTTCTTCCATTCCTTCTTCCCATGTATTTTAGTGTGAATCATGTCTATTTGCTAAACATTGTCGTTCTTCTTATCCTTACAATGGTAATAGATCCACCGTTCCCTTCATATTGTACATACTGATGTTTGGGGACCCTCTCCTACTACTTCTTTACTTGGATATCGCTATTTTGTTTCATTTGTTGATGATTATTCCCGCACTACTTGGACTATCCTCATAAAACATAAGAGTGATGTCTGTGATGCCTTTAAGAATTTTTATCAAATGATTTTGACTCAATTTGACAGTCGAATCAAAATTGTTCATTCTGATAAAGAGGGGGAGTACATGTTGGGTGGTCTCCAAACCTTTTTTATTGATAATGCCATTATATATCAGCTAGCGTGTGTTGACACACCCCAACATAATGGGGTAGCTGAGAGGAAAAATCGCCATTTATTGGAGGTCACTCAGAGTCTTCTATTTGGCATGCATGCGCCAAGACTTTTTAGTCTGATGCCCTTCTTACGCCTTCCTTTCTCATCAACCGCATGCCTACAAAACTTCTTGGTTCCAAATCTCCTCTAGAAACCTTGTCTCCTCAGGCTTCTGTTTTCTCTCTTCTTCCCAAATTCTTCAGATGGGTTTGTTGTGTTCATGTTAACAAATCCTCTCAGACTAAACTTGACCCCAAGGCTCTCAAATGCTTCTTTCTTGGGTATTCTTCTAATTCCAGAGGCTACAATTGTTATAATCCTTCCTCCCATCGGCGTCTCATCTCCAAAGATGTCACCTTCCTTAAATTTGTACCCTTCTTTGCTCCTCATTAGCATCCTCTCCAGGGGGAGAATTGTGGGAGTAAAAAGGCTGCTGATGATATTCCCTTTCTTTCTCCCCTACCTATTTCTCCTTTATGTTTGACATTGGGATACATAAAGAAGTGGATGTTGTTGACATTGATACTTATTCAGTGTTGATGCTAGCAAATGAAAAAGAATTAGTTGTGTACAAAAGAGGTGAATGCTTGAAGGGAAAGGGAAAGAAGACCTGCCAAGAATCCTCTTTGGATCCACATCTTGAGCTCCACCATCCTCAGTCAGATGACAACCCTTCCCTTCCTTCTGATTTAGACCTTCCTATTGCTGTTAGAAAAAGAAAAGAGAGTTTGTACTAATCCTATAGCCTAGTTTGTTTCCTATAATGCTCTCTCCTACAGGCTACAAGTCTTACTTTTACTATTACCCTCTCTTCTGATTCCATTCCCAAGAATGTTACTGAGGCTATGCCTGATCCAAAGTGGAAGCAAGCCATGTCTGAGGAAATGATGGCTCTTGAGATTAAAGACTTGGGTCACTTGAAGTATTTCTTGGGAATTGAAGTGTCAAGGTCCAAGAAAGGAATCAACATATGTCAAAGTTAGTTTGCTCTTGATTTGTTGAAAGAGACAGGGATGTTGGGCTGCAAACCACCAAGTTCTCCTATTGAGCAGAATCACGACCTAGGAAAAGATTGTGGTCCCTCTCTTGTTGATGCAAGGAAGTACCAGAGACTTGTGAGAAAACTCATCTACCTGTCTATGACTTGCCCAGATATTTCTTATGCAGTGGGAGTTGTGAGTCAATTTATGCATGCCCCCAAGAGTGGGCACTTGGATGTTGTATACCGCATCCTCAGATACTTGAAGTCCTCCCTAGGGATAAGACTATTGTATGCCAAACATGACCACCTAAGGATAGAGGGCATTACAGATGCTGATTGGGCTGGATCCATCTCAGACAGAAGATCCACATCTGGCTATTGCACATTTGTGGGATGTAATTTGGTCACATGGAGAAGCAAAAAACAGCCTATTGTAGCTAGATCCAGTGCAGAGACAGAATTTAGGGCAATGGCACATGGAGTTGTGAATTATATGGCTGAGAAGATTGTTTCAAGAATTAGGGTTTGATACTGAAGAACCTATGTGGCTCTATTTGTTAGAGTTTATCTACTAGGGGTACTTTAGTACATGTCTATGTCATAAGTCACTAGAGTTGTATTTTTAACTTTTATTTCTATTTCTCTTTTACCTCCCTAGGGAGGTCCTTGTAATTTCCAAAGAATGGTTTAATGAAGTAAATGGATGTTAGGAGTAGCCAATTCTAACATCCTATGATTCTCTTCAACTATCTTCTTCTTCCTCTCTTCTCCTTCATGCTGTAAACCCTTCCTCCATTACTAGGATCGATCATTTGTAAATCTTAACTTGGTATCAGAGCTTCAAGGTCCTCTGGTTTGAGGGTCGGCTAGGGTCAGCCTTGTTTCTTTTACCTCTCTTTGGAACCCTCCTTCCCTTTAGGTTCCATTAGCGGCTGTACAATGTGAAGTAATACATCCCTTGTAGTTCCATTCTGTGACTCAATATAGAATGGAGGGAGTGCAGATACTGATGAAGAGTTGAAGCTCTACCAGCTGCACCATTGTTACCGCCAGCCTCTATATCATTTTTTTCGTTTCTCCCTCATCTCTCAACCTTTTGGGATGAGGTTTGGTGCATTTGGATCGCCTAGGGGTGTCCTTTCAACCCCTCCAGCATTCGGTTGAAGAGAGAAGCAGTTCGAGGGGTGCTGCTCCAAAGGTTGCTGCCCAGATTTCCGCCAACTTTTTCTCTTCTCTGTTCGATTCTGCCTGTTGGCAGCTTGGTTTGCTTTGGGGCTGGGCCCTTTAAGTCGCCTAGAGGTTTTCTTTCAGGCCCCTAAGGTCTCGATTGGTACATGAAGCAGGTTTGAGAGCCTTACTCTCATCCATGATGCTGCACTGTTACTGCCAGCAGGGTATTTTCTCTTCCATTTTTTTCTGTTGAAGATCTTTGTTGAGGCTGTGCTATCTTGTGTGGTTCTTAGCTACTGTGAGTGGTAGATTTGATTAGTGTTATGGCCTTGGATGATATGTGCTGCTGTTGTTTGGTTTGTGGTTTTTCATCAAGTGTATGCTCTTGGTTCACCTTTTGCTTGTTGCTCTCCTTATTGTGGTTGGGTTGAGGTGTTTCCCTATTTGTACAAGGTTTTACTTTGCATTCCCTTGAGTTGTTTGGCAGTATGTCTACTGTGTTTGGGGCTGATTCTGAGGTTAGTGGACCAATTCTGGCCAGTGGTGTCCCAACTATGGCTTCCTTTGACAATCCCAACACCCAAATATATGTTATGAAATTGGACAATACCAACTACTTGGATTGGTCCTGTTCTGTGAAGTTGTCCCTACGCAGTAGGGGAAAGTTGGGACACATTACTGGGTCTATTAAGGCTCCTGCTACAACTGATCCAGGCTCTCTCAAGTGGGAGACTGAGAACTCCACTGTTATGACTTGGCTGATATTCTCCATGAAACCTAAGATAGGTAGGAGGTTTATGAGTTAGGAGAATGCTTAAGGCCACAAAGAGCTTTCTTCAAGAGACACACTTTCCCTTCGGTTGAGGGACACGTAAAACCAGGTAGAGGCTTCATGTACATTTCTTCTGCTAAATCTCCATGAAGAAATGCATTCTTCACATCTAATTGGTATATTGGCCAATCTTTATTGGTTGCCACCGAAAGAACCTTGATTGAGTTATGCTTGGCTACAGGGGCAAAAATCTCCTGGTAGTCAATGCCATACACTTGACTATACCCTTTTGCAACCAACCTAGCTTTGTATCTTTCCACTGTACCATCGGATCTATACATGATGGTATAAATCCATCTACATCCAACTGGAGTTCTCCCCCTAGGAAGATCAACTAGAGTCCAAGTATTGTTCTTTTCCAGAGCCACCATTTCCTCAGACATTGCTTGCATCCATTTTGGATCGGATAAGGCCTCTATGACATTTTTGGGAATGGAAGAAAACTCAAGGGCAGTGGAAAAGGCAATACCTGTAGGAGAAATAGAGTCTTAGGAAACAAACTGGGCTATGGGGTTAGTACAGGCTCTCTTCCCCTTTCTCACAGCAATGGGAAGATCTAATTCAAAAGGAGAAGTATTACCTGACTGAGGAGGATGAGTCTGAGGATGTGGATCCAAAGAGGGGTTTTGGCAGGGTTACTTTCCGTTCAACACATATTAGGGTTGCTTTCCTTTTCCCTTCAACAAGCATTCGCCTCTTGTGAATACAACATCTTTGAATCTTATTTCCTTGTATTCTTTTTTTCTACTAGCATCACCACCACTACTAACATCAACACCACTACTAGCATCAATATCAGCAACACCATCAGTATCAACAACATCCACTTCTTTGTATTTTCCAATATCAAATAGGAATGGGGAAGTAGAGGTAGGCAAAAGAGATAAAAAAGGAATGACATCAGCATCTTGTTCACTTCTAGTACTCTCCCCCTGAAGAGGATGCTAAGGAGAAGAAAAGTAAGGAATAGACTGAAAGAAGGTAACATCATTGGAGAGAAGGTGCCCTCGGGAAGGAGGATGGTAGCACTTATACTCTTTGGTTGAATCGGAGTAGCCCAAGAAGATGCACTTAAGAGCTTTGGGCTCAAGCTTGGTACGGGTTGATTTGTTGACATGAACATACCAAACACAACCAAAGACTTTTGGAGGCAAGGAATGTCTAAGGAAACGGTGGCTCTGGAAAAGAACAATACTTGGACTCTAGTTGATCTTCCCAAGGGGAGAACTCCAGTTGGATGCAGATGGGTTTATACCATCAAGTACAGATCCGAAGGTACAGTGGAAAGATACAAAGCTAGGCTGGTTACAAAAGGGTATAGTCAAGTGTATGGCATTGACTACCAGGAGACTTTTGCCCCTGCAGCCAAGCATAACTCAATCAGGGTTCTCCTTTTAGTGGCAGCCAATAAAGATTGGCCAATGTACCAATTAGATGTGAAGAATGCATTTCTTCATGGAGATTTAGCAGAAGAAGTGTACATGCAGTCTCCACCTAGTTTTACGTGTCCCTCAGCTGAAGGGAAAGTGTGTCTCTTAAAGAAAGCTCTCTATGGCCTCAAGCAATCTCCTAAGGCCTGGTTTGAGAGATTTAGATAAGCCATCCTGAAGAATGGGTATTATCAGAGTCAAGTTGACCACCCTTGTTTATCAGGAGAGGTAATGGTACAGTTCCAACTCTCATTGCCTATGTTGATGACATTGTGGTAACTAGGAATGATGTTGCTGAAATAAATAGATTAAGGTCTTATCTGGCTAAATAGTTTGAGATCAAAGAGCTTGGACTCTTGAAATACTTCTTGGGTATTGAAGTATCTAGATCAAGAAAGGAATCAACATCTGCCAAAGGAAATTTGTCTTGGATCTTCTGAAAGAGACAGACATGATGGGGTGCAAACCAGCAACTTCCCCCATTGATCCGAATCATAAGCTTGGTAATGAATGTAGTTCTTCTCTTATAGATGCAAGCAAGTACCAAAGATTAGTTTGGAAACTAATCGATCTCTCCTTGACTCGACCAGACATCTCTTATGCAGTTGGAGTAGTGAGTCAGTTCAAGCATGCTCCCAAGAGCGGACATCTGGATGCAGTGTATCACATCATTAGATACCTGAAATCCTGTCCAGGAAAAGGTCTTCTATTTTCCAAGCATGACCTTCGCAAATTGAAGGCTACACAGATGCTGATTGGGCTGGTTCAGTCTCTGACAGGAGATCTACTTCTGGGTACTGTACCTTTGTTGGTGGTAATCTAGTTACCTGGAGGAGTAACAAACAACCAGTTGTAGCTAGATCCAGTGCAGAGGCTGAGTTTAGGGCCATGGCTCCTGGAGTGTGTGAGCTTATATGGCTAAAAAGACTACTTCAAGACTTGAGTTTTGACTTTGAAGGGCCAATGAGACTTTATTGTGACAACAAAGTTGCTATAAGCATTGCCCATAATCCAGTTCATCATGATCGAACCAAACATATTAATGTTGATTGACACTTCATCAAAGAGAAGCTGGATTCTGGGTGCATTTGTACTCCCTTTGTGAAGACAGGTGATCAAATAATAGATATCTTCACCAAGGGTCTCATTCCTGGTCTATTTAGTACCTTATTGTCCAAGCTAGGAATGTATGACATTTATTCTCCAGCTTGAGGGGGAGTGTTAGAGTTTATGTACTAGGGGTACTTTAGCACATGTCTATGTCATAAGTCACTAGAGTTGTATTTTTAACTTTTATTTCTGTTTCTCTTTTACCTCCCTAGGGAGGTCCTTGTAATTTCCTAAGAATGGTTTAATGAAGTAAATGGATGTTACGAGCAGGCACTTCTAACATCCTACGATTCTCTCCAACTATCTTCTTCTTCCTCTCTTCTTCTTCTCCTTCATGCTGTAAACCATTCCTCTATTACTAGGATCGATCATCTATAAATCTTAATTCTATTGTGATAACAAGGCAGCTATAAGCATTGTTCACAACCTGGTACAACACGATAGAACAAAGCACATCGAAGTGGACCAGCACTTCATCAATGAGAAGATAGACTCTGGCTACATTTGCAACCGTTTTGTGAAAACTGGTGATCAACTGGCAGACATCTTTACCAAAGGGCTTACTTCTCTTCGTTTGGTACCCTATTATGCAAGCTGGGAATGCATGACATTTATTCTCCAGCTTGAGGGGGAGTGTTAGAGTTTATATGTTAGAAGGGTACTTTAGGAACTCGTTTGTTAACTAGTACCTTTATATTGTAATTTTTTATTTTTACCTTTTACCTCCCTAGGGAGGTGTATGTAATTTCTTCTATCTCATTAGTGAAGTAATATAGGTGTGGTGGAGACAATACTCCCACACACAACATTGCACCATCTTCTCTTCTTCTTCAACCTTCTACTTCCATATTTCTCCTTGTTTCCTTACACTTCTCAACTTCCATCTGCATCATGGGCAATGATGTAGGGAGGCCTAAGCCTTTCAACAGTCCCCGGAGCCACATTAATTCACAAATGCCATGGGACATGGTACAAAACTCGGCTTCAACACTTGAACAAGCAACCACAGATTGTTTCTTGCTTCGCCATGTGACCAAGTTGCCTCCAACTCTATGTTCTCAACCTCTAGATCAGACGCATACATGAACACCGTGTCCATAGAGTTTCCTCCAATTGTATCTTCGACTTCCACCATTTCAAACTCCGTCGTAGTGTCAAGCTCTGAATTCTTCATCATATCCGTACCCAATAATCTCAGTTGTTTGGACAAAACACAAGATAAGAATGCCATGAGTCTCCTCACCATCCCTTTAACCATCATCAACAGGCTGCTTTTCAACTAGTTCCTCAGGAGGGAGTTCATCATAAACTTTCGACTCTGGATTGGTTTCAACGGCTGCCACGATGGCATTATTTGGCCGTTCAGGGCTGAACTTGGTGAACTGGCCATACTTGTTAAAGTGATAGCACTTCGTTTCACTACCACTAGTCATAGGATCATTTCCCTTCTTGTAGATATAGGAGCACATGTCTGTCGAACTGTAGGATTATTTGAGACAACACTATTGGTGTCCTATACTCCTCAGCTTGGAAACCAAGTCATCTCACAGGTGGTTTCAATAGTTCCTTGGCTCGTAAAGCCCTCAGAAAGAAATTTGTAAATCATAAATTTCGACCAAGCTAAGGTCCCCCTGAATTTCTTGATGCAACCCTAACTTGAATAGAGACAATAGTTAGATATCATTCTTTTCAATTCACGTCTTCGAAACAAGTGAGTCAATTTTTTGCATGTACTCAGCAACAAAAAGGGTGCCTTGCCATAAGGAGTTTCGTAAATTATGTAATTGAGCACGGAAGGTACTTGCTCTTTAGTTCTTCTTTCATCTCATCCCAAGTAGCAAGTGTTGTACCTCAAATTTGCAATCTCTGTTCTTGATTGTTCCACCACTCCCTTGCTGGTCCGATAGGCTTTGCTCAAGCTAACTTCATTTTTCTTGGCTCTGTCAAATCATACCACTCAAAACAATCATCCAAAGCGGCTATCTAATCACATAGTACCTGTGGGTCAAATATCCCATCAAACTCTTTCAGCTCTAGCCTAACCTTTTGGGAGTCGTCAAAATGCCTATTAGGTGCACCAATATTACCGTCAAGATATGCTCTCATGAAGTCCTCAAAGGAAGGTTGGGGTATAGGAACCCTTTGTAGCTTATACCCATGAATCTCATGATATTGGTAGTAGAGTGGGCTGGTAATCCTTCGTTAGGTTTAGAATGCTAAGAATTTTCACGTCGATGAAGGATGTGACTCAAACCTTTGTTCCATAACAATCATACTATCCGACAACTGCTGGAACATATTAGTGATTTGGTTGAGTGATTCGTGAAGGTTAATAGAGTCAGAGTCTCTTGAGTTAAGTTTAGCCACAGGTCTAACAACAATTTGGTGGATATCTAATTACCCAATGGCTGGGATCAGAATAACAAGCAGTGATCTAGACCCAAGGTCAAGTTTAACTTAAATACGGGATGTTTCAGCAACCTAATTAAGGATAATCCATTGGGGATCAAAACTTAGTCAAGTGGACTAGGTATGGCTAGGAGCATTCCAGACAATTGGAGGCTAATCCAAGGGTCATAGTTAGAATAATCAACAGGTTATTAAAATAATACATTGCTGAAAGCAGTAGCCAAGTATAGAAAATTCTGGAAAACAACGACTAGAATATAAAATAGAATGAGAAACCAATATAGAAAGTGAGTGAATGATTTTAGTAACTAGTGTATCAAAATAGAAAGTACCAAAACAGAACTAAAACCCAAATACAAGGGCGTCTGCAGGGGTCTAAAAGGTGGTAGACACTACCCTCAATGGAATGAAATGATACGAGCTTGGTACTTGGTTCACACTAGAATCTGGCCAAACGCTTGAACTAGAAACTCAGCAAACAACTAGAGAACATAACAATGTTAGAAAAACCAAATAGGGGAGTAGATGCTATGCACATGAAAAAGGAGCAGAAACTGACCTTTACGAGAAAAAAACAGACAATACAAAGAAGAATAGGAAAAATGATATGACCAGGTTTCTCACCTAGGCCTTGACAAGCATCTCACCAGCCCTCTAGGTCTCCCACCAAGGTAGCATTGCTTCTCACACTGGAACTGCATCTCACAGCAAATAACAAGCAAAAACCTCACAAATCGTCAAAATCGTTGGTGGAGGTATGACAACTTCTCTTTATTTATTACTTTATAGAAAACAACCAAAATAGAAACCTCCCATGCATGGAAAGGAGGAATCCCTACAGCCTATGATTTCTTCACAAAATAGAAACCATCTAGTGGATTAACAAACTAGAAACTATTAAGGCTTGGAATTAGTAACTAGAGTCCAGCCTTCTAAAACAAGCAGAATAACAAAAATAGAAACAAGAAAGAGGAATCCATGACCCAATATTAGTAGCAAACCATGGTTGAACCAAATCTGGTCCAAACCAGACCACAAATATGGTCTAACCAGAACCTCAGGCTAAAGAACAGCCTGTTTTTTCTTCCTCCTATGCTGGTAGTGTTTGGAGAACATCGGATCAGCATCAAGTTTAAGTATAGGTGAGTCAAATCCTAGAATTTCAACTCTTGCACCATCTATATTACCTGGTCAAGGAAAGACATGAAATGGGTGGAGCATTAGTACTGAAAAATCAGCTAAGGTGTGGCTCCTACAATTATGACCTTAGATAGTAGACCTGCTGTAAGCTCCTCACCACTGAGTCTTTTGACAAACTATTTTTACTATTACATACTACTGACTAAAAGAATTGAAAACCTTAACCACTTGGGTCCCATTAGAAAATATCTCCCCCCCCCCTCCCCCAAAAAAAAAAATATAGAAAACAAAGAAAAAAGTGGCTTCACTCAGCTAGAAAAGTGTGTAATCACTTTTTAAACTTTGTAGGGTTGGTTGCTTCTTTCTAGTGCTTTTCCACCATGAATCGAAAAATAACAGCTAAACCTCCATAAATCCCAACTCCCAAAAATGTAATATGAGCCTATGACTTCGCTATTACGAAAAGGTTTGCAATTTATGTAAGGGAATAAAAGAACCACAGCTCACCTTTTTATCAATGTCAGTTAGGGTAGCCAGATTGATATGCACTTGGGCAACATGCATGGTGAAAATAAAGCCTGCAAGAGTTGCAGTATTCTTCACCAAGCAAATGACATCTGGACCCTTCGTCTCCAACACCTGCACAAATCAGAAGATAAGTTGAAATTCATAATTTAGATCTTTAGGACCCTTCTCTGATTGAAAAGTAAAGAAGAGCACAGTAGTTGAAATTTACACCTCAAGCCATACGGAGGTTGTCTCACTTCCCGTAAAAAGATATTGCCCAAGAAATATTGTGTCACCCTTTTTAACTGTCTACAGTTCCAAAAATTGGGGGGAGGGGAATTATTAACCAAGAATACCATTTCATCTTTTCCATTTGAAGTTTTCCCTTTTGAGATAGAATCGACATATACCTCAGCAAGTCCAGCATAATTTACAGGTAAGACCTCAGCTGAAGGTTCTCTACAAACATCTGGTGTAATGGTAACATGACCATCAACCTTCAGCTCAATGGGGTTCCCATTGTTGTTGCAAATTCGAAGTTCTGGTCCCACAGTATCTAACATAACCTGATAGTGATGAATTAAAAACAATTATTACAAAAAAAAAGAACTACAAAGAATATAAATGTACTCAGCAAAATCAGGCCATGTAGAAGGCAAAAGGCAATAACAATACCAAAACGAAAAAATTTAAATGAATGCTCAGCAAAATCAGTTCACCTAGAAAGCAAAAGAAAATAGCAATACCGAAAAGGCAACAAATTCAGATGGCCCAATGCTTAAAACAAAATATGGATATATTGGATGGACCTAGTTGGGGCTAGCATGCATTGGCATGATATTGTCCTTTCAGGCTCAATGGGCCTCAAGGCTTTAAAACGCGTCATACCAAGTAGAGGAGACTACTCTTTATCAATAGCTCAGGATCTCCCTCCCCAGCCGATGTGGGACTATTTGCACCCCCTCACCGATCTTCCAAACCCCCTGGTACTCAGTCGTGTCTTGGTGGGGACACCTCCACAATCTCCCAGGCAGGCTGGTACTAGGCTGTATTCTTGGGGCATTACATTCTCCTCCCTTACGGACACAGCGTCCCTGCTGTGGCCCCACCACCGGTGTCGGGAGTTTGCTCTGATACCATTGTAATTACCCAACCCCTCTATTGGCATGATATTGTCCTCTCTGGCCCAATGGGCCTCAAGGCTTTAAAACGTGTCTTACCAAGTAGAGGAGGCTACTCTGGACTAAGTTTTGCACCCCCTCACCAATCTTCCAAACCCCCTAGTACTCTACCGTGTCTTAGTGGGGACACCTCAACGATCTCCCAGGCGAGCCAGTACTTGGCCGAATTCTTGGGGCGTTACATAGCAGCAGGTGAAACCACCACTAAAGATGATTTTTTTTTTCTTTTAGAACTTTGGAATGAAAGTGGGGGGGGGGGGGAGTTCGGAGTTCTTCACCATCCAAGAAGTTAAGTGCACAAGTACTGGCATCCTTGGATCTAAAATAAGTTTGTAACTTATTAGTGGGAGACACAAACTAATCAACATGCATGATAGCTCCCCCCAGATTTATGTCCATCTGATGGGTTCCAGATTTATGTTAAGCGGTGGGCTTGTTTTTTTTATGACAGGAGGGCACATGTGGGCTTTCCTTTTTATTTCTTCTATTTTCTTTTACTCGTTTTAGGGTTTTGGCTTAGGATAGTGTTTCATCAGGAGTTTAACTTCAGCCCTGTGTCACAGGTTTGGGCCCAAATAGGATTTAATTGAGTCAAAGTAGGACTCAGCTTTTTTCTATAATTATTAGGTTTAGAACTTTAACTGGACATGGAGTGAGTTGAAAATATCTGGCTGTAACTTTTATATACATGTGGATTTGGTTGGTTTTTTCTGGTATTGAATGAAACTTCGATGTTGGGGGGTTAGAGAATGGCTCTCCTGACATGGTTAGAAGGTCAAACCTTATCTTCTGTTTTCTTTCTCTAGGTTCTTTCAGTGAAGCCTGACGGGCATAAATTTCAGCATTCTTATCTCATTGATCAGATCAATGATAAGGTTTATCTTATTTTTCAAACTTCTGTATGTCATTCTAGCATTATAGCTGAACCGATTGGATGATGTAATTCTCTTTTAATCTTTCATTATTCTCCATTAGTAATTGATTTCAATCAACATATCTTTCAGCATTAGCATCTAGTAACCATCATCACAGACCCTTAACAATAAATTTGAAAATGTCAGTCCCTGACTTCTCTGCCTTCCATTTCCCTAACTTCTAAAATCACCCCCTAACCCTCTCTCTAACACCGTGACCCCATCGCTCCTCCAAATCCTCTTACCCCTGCCATCGACCTTTCCGCCTCCCATGGAATCCCTAGCTTGGCCTCTCATAAAGCCCTTCCGTCCCTCTACCCCCTCCCATTGTTTCCTCCCCTGGTGGGGACGGTGCCCCCTTTTCTTCTCCCTCTCGAGGTCGTCGCCGGCGATGGACTCAAAACCCTGTTCACTGCCATGGCTCAGCTTCCTTGTCTCCGCCTCCTCGTCCCCCTTCATCTCCCTGTCGTCCGTTGGTCCCTGATGGCCTAAGGACCGCTGGTCACAACCGTTTCCTTCCTTTGGTCTCTTCGCCTGATCTCTTTGTTGCTTCTGCCAACTCTGCTCTCCCTTCTGAGACGCTGGCACTGGCCCCTTCCATCACCATCATGTCCCCCCATAGTCCAGCCCGTATGAACCTGGGGATCTCAAATCTCCTCAAAGGTCTTAAGAAGCACTTTCTGACCCCTCGTACCTCTTTCCCTTCTTCCCCTTGTGTTTCCCCCTTAGTGGACCCCCCTGTGGCCCCTACTCCTCTTCCCTTACCCTCTTTGCCCAAGCCCATCTCCGTTTTGGCTATTCCCGCTGGGCTTAATGGGCCTGTAATTTCTCCCCTTGAGGCCCACCCTAGTTTGGACCTTACCTCTAACGCTGGTTTGCTCCCCTTTGTGCCCCAGCCTATCGCCCCCCCCCTCCAACTCGAGTCTTTCGTCATCGTAACCCAAGCTCCCCTCCTTTCACTAAGCTTCGCCCTTACATTGTCTACTCCCTTCCCTACCCAGAGAAGGTTTTACCTCTAAGCTTGGACATCAGAGATCATGCTCTTTGCCGCGAGTCTTTGGACCCAGGTTAGTGTCAGTTGGTCAAGGCTGGTCTGGGTGCCTTTTGCAGTCCAGAGTTTGCCCTTCCCTCAGCATGTTGCTTTTTGTGGGGTTTTTTGCCCTCTTTTTTGCAAGTTCTTCCCTTTTTTGGTAGAGCTTTGAAATTGGTTCGCGCTTGTTTGTATTCTCCCCCCCCCTCTCTTCTTTCCTTTGGTAATGAATTTTTTATTCACCCACAAAAAAAAAAGAATAAA
The DNA here is from genome assembly GCF_018873765.1 of Telopea speciosissima. Classification (NCBI taxonomy): domain Eukaryota; kingdom Viridiplantae; phylum Streptophyta; class Magnoliopsida; order Proteales; family Proteaceae; genus Telopea; species Telopea speciosissima. The sequence goes on along the minus strand of NC_057917.1, from coordinate 48,449,279 downwards.
TTTGAAACCACCATTATGTTTTCTTTGAAGCAAGCCTGCAGACCCAACTAATAAGCAACACCACTCTAGAACAAAGAGAAATCTCTTTTTCTAACCGCATCTGTTTATGGATGATAACATTAATTTGGCTGCGTTTTTTTTTTTTTTTTTTTTTGATGAGTATCAAATTTATTGATAACGTCTGGAAACAGCCTCTCTGCGAAAGCAAGGATAAGGCTGCTTACATTATGACCCTCCCCAGACCCAGCAATGGGGGAGCCTCATGCATTGGGTGCGCCCTTTATCAAATTTATTGATAACAAATCAGAAATAGAAAAACATCAAGGAACACAGGACAACAGAATAGTATAATAGAAACACAAAAACCCAGATGCTACCCTTTTTTTCAATTTTTATTTTGAGAAAACAAGAATTCAGAAAAATAAATTGAAAGTTGCTTACTTGCTTTCAAAATTTTTGTATTGCATTTGAGTGAAACAAATTCAATAAATTTAGGACTACAATAATTTAGTGAAACAAATTCAATAATATTAGGCTGCGTACATTATGACCCTCAATGGGGGAGCCTCGTGCACTGGGTGCACCCTTTATCAAATTTATTGATAACAAATCAGAAATAGAAAAACATCAAGGAACATAAGACAACAGAATAGTACAATAGAAACACAGACTCAGATGCTACCACTTTTTTTCATTTCTTATTTTGAGAAAACAAGAATCCAGAAAAAATAAATTGAAAGTTGCTTACTTGCTTTCAAAATTTTTGTACTGCATTTGAGTGAAACAAATTCAATAATTTTAGGACTACAATCTTTTTGCTCTTAAGACAACTGCAAATATTTTTCTTTGAATCAAGGGACACTTTCTACATATATAGAGAGAGTACTGGAAGGGGGAATGGTCAAGAAGAATAGCAGATACAATTATTGACTAGTCCTTCAATTTGCTGTCTCTTTGATATACCACCTTATAACGTGCCATTTAAAGAAGAAGCTTCAGATAATATTATTCTCTAGTAAATTTCCCTTTACCAGTTCCCACAAAATTAATATTATTTACGACATTTAGGCAAAAGTAAAGGACAAGGCTGCCATTTAGGGAAATGCTGCAACAAGAAGAACTATTAATAGAGTTTTCTGAAAATAGAAACAAAAAACACAAATTTTGCTCATGCAAATTAAAGGTGGGAAAGAACATAACATACTAAAGTATACCTAATAGGTCTATGCTCAATAAACAGTAAACAATTTTCCTAACCCACAAGTAGGACTGTCAGTTACTGTATTGCAGCAATAAAGATGACTCAATAACCACAGTAACAGGGCCTGGATTAGACCTAAAATCAGGTCAAGTGTACGGCTACAGCAACAGTACTATACCCCCAAAGAAGGTGGCAATCCAACTGTAGCATTGATAGTTACAGCAGATGGAAATAATTGGTAAGTTCAATATTTCAGAAATAGCCACTATGGGTAACTCACAGATCTTAGAGTACAATACCCTCAAATTTGGATCAGATGCATAGTACTAAAACTCGCGAAATTTCGGTCGAGATATCGAATATTTCGAGTATCTCGACCTGTCCGAAACGAAACGCAAGTCCGAAATGAAAAAATACAATATTTCGAATATTTCGAAAATTTCGATGAAATTTCGGAAATTTCAGTCATCTCGTTTAGGAAATCTCGGTAATTTCGGTCATCTCGTTTCGAAAATTTCGGAAATCTCGGACATTTTTAGCATTTTACACCCACAGAAAAATACCATATTTCGACCGAGATTTCGACGAAATTTCGGTATCTCGGAAATTTCGGTCAGACCGAAACACCGAAACGAAACGAGATTTAGTACCATGATCAGATGTAGGCCTTATGCTTAATAGAAAACACTTTAATTACTGCAGCCAACTGATGGTTAGATCAAGAGTTATAAACCAAACCAGAAATAGCAAGTGGTTACTAAATATTAAAACCTACAGCGCAAGTCAATGGAACCAGTGGATGTAACCAAAACTCAGGTCGATAGGATGGCTAGGTATTTAAGCTAATAATACTTCAGAAGATCTCCAGGGTCTAATGGCCAGATGTGATCAATTCTTCCTCTCCAAAAATAGCAAACAAAAGCTCAGATGTTGAAGGTACCGACAAGGTTTAAGGTATTGGTATCAGGTATTGTATTGGAAGGGTGATTTTAAAAGACGTATCATATTGTATTGTATGCTACAGATACGCAAGAAAATGGTCAAGAAACACATGGAAATATAATTTTGGAGCAAAAACAACATAAATAAGCAATCTATAATATGTATCATTCATAAACATTAAAATGGAAAGCAACATATAACGAGACAAGAGACTTTCATCGATTTGAGTACAAATCCTTGCAAATGATCAAGTTTGATGCATCAACAAACTTAGTTTTTACCTAAATCTATCGAAGTAGAGAAAAAAATAGGATTAAAAACCATGATTTAACACAAAGATCAAGTTTTTCTGAAACCTACCTTTTTCTGTGAAATCTGTTTTTTCTATGAAATCTCCTTCACTCTCCAATCTTAAAAACAAAATCATAGTATGATAGTCAAGTCACATGGGCCTTTAATGGCCGTATCAACGTGTATCGGTCGGTATCTACTGTATCGGTATGTATCGAGCTATATCAGCCGATACATATCGATACACTCACAGAACCTTTAACGTACGTACGTATCGCAAGTATCGACATGTATCGGTTTGTATCATATTGTACCAGTGTATCGGCCGATACAATACGATACCAATCGAGACATACTATTTTCCAAAAAACGATACATGCCAGTATGTATCATCGATACCGATATGTATAAGCCGAGACGATACGATACAAACCGATACTTTAAACCTTGATTGCTACTACTACATCTGGTGGTCTTTCTCCTATTTAGTGGCACTTTTGGTTGGGTCATCTATTGTTATCTAAACTTCAGCACATGGCTCCTAGTTACAAATCTATGTCTCACCTTAAGTGTGAAGCTTATGAACTTGGGAAGCATCATCAGTCTTCTTTCCCATCTCATAGTGTGTCTCGAAGTCCATCCTTATTTTCTTTAGTACATTCTGATATTTAGGGTCCCTGTCGTGTAAAAAACAGGTTAGATTTTTATTATTGTCACTTTTGTGGACAATCAGTCCGGTCTAACATGTTTGTATTTGTTGAAAGATCGTTCAGAATTTCTTTTTGTTTTTAAATATTTTACAGTGAAATGAAGACTCAGTTTGATGCTTCTATTAAAGTTTTTTTTTTATCTGATAATGCACTTGAATACACTCAGCGTGAGATATCTAATTTTTGTTCTGCTAATGGTATGATCCATCAAATGAGCTGTTCTTATATACCCCCAACAAAATGGGGTTGCTGAACAGAAAAACAAACATTTATTGGAGATTGATCAGTCTCTAATGACTCATATGCATTTTCCCAAACATTTTTATGTGACGCAGTGCTCACCGCCTGTTATTTGATTAATCGAATGCTCTCTTCTGTAATATGTAACCATTCACATTTTTCTGTTTTGTTTCCAAACTCCCCCTTATTTTCTCTACTGCGACTGTGTGTTTTGTTCATAATTTGCAACCTCAAGTTGATAAGTTGTCTCCCAGGACTGTCAAGTGTGTTTTTCTTGGTTACTCTAGAACTCACAAAGGGTACAAGTTCTATGATCCTCTTACCAATGGCAATTTGTCAGTGTCGATGTTAAATTCTTTGAAAATACTGCACACTTTTCATCTCCTGCATTTAACTCTTCCCTTGACACAGATGTTCGCGCACCTCCTATCCCTATTCTCATGCCTTTTGATGATGCTCCGACGACTACATCGTCTACACCATTGAAAGTGTATCTGCGGCGTAAAAAGAATATGTAGCCTGCTTCGGCTCCTCCTGCTTCCAACCTACTACACGGTCTGACCCTCCCAACTACAGCTCCTACTTCCTCCTCGTCTCTTGATGACTCTCTTTGCAAAGGTACCCATTCTTGTACTCACAAATCCATGACTGCTTATCCTATTGAAAATTTTGTTTCTATATCTCACCTTCCATCTCCGTTACATAACTTTGCTTTCTCACTATCTGCTAAATCCATTCCCAAAATTCATCAGGAGACCGTATCTCATCTTGGGTGAAAAGTGGCTATGGAAATAGAGATGAATGCCTTGATTTCTCATCAGACATAAACCCAGGTGGATTTGGTTCTAGGAAAGGATCTTGTGCGTTGTCTCTAGTTGTACATCATTAAGTACAATCCAGATGGTTCCCTTTGGTTACGAAGGGTTATACTCAGACCTATGGTGTGGATTATTTTGAGACCTCTCCTGTGGCTTGTCTTAATTCGGTCCACGTACTTATCTCCTTAGCTGTGAATATAGACTGGCCTTTATATCAGTTGGATATCAAGACTGCTTTCTTATATGGTGATCTACATGAGGAGGTATGTATGGAATAACTTCCAAGGTATGTTGCTCAGGGTGAGAATTCTCAGAGTTTGTAAGTAACACAAGGCAATTTATGGTTTAAAACACTCACCTAGAGCCTAGTTCAATAAGTTCAGTTCGATTATTAGTCGGTGTGGATTCTCACAATGTTATTCTGATCACTCTATATTTGTTCTGTCACACCCCGACCCGGTTAGTAAGGGCAAGGTGTGACCGAATGCCAATTGGCATCTAATCGATCCCCCAGGACCAATTAGTACAGTACTCCTAAGTCCTAATCACAGTTCATAAAACACATTAAATCATCGCAGTGGAAGAGAATAAACAGTAATAATAACAACAATAATAAAGAGATCAGGTGATAACTGAATATTTATATTAAGTGAAACTTGTAATACAATGTATAGTTCTCAAAAGGCACCACAAATACAAAAGTACAACAGTATCTACATATTATACTTCACAAAAGAAGTTTATAAACACAAAAGGGATAGCCTGCTCCATCAGGCCAGATCAAGTGAACGCGCATGCATCGCATCCGCAGTAAGCTTCATAAACTTCAAACTTCTGCACCGTACGGTCCTCCTTGGTGTAGAAGTCAGAAGCAATAATAACACCATCATCTGGTTTCTCAGAACCAGCAACACTATCTGAAACAGAAGATGTACCACAGGGGTGAGCTCCACTGAGCCCAGTAAGGGAAACATGCAAACTTAAGCATATAATCTATGATGCATGACCTACATCTAAGAATGCTACTAACATCAATGTCTAAGTCTCATGAGGTATAAATGCTACTGTAGTAGGTATGATATTCTCAGTCACGGAATGAAACTCATTGGTCTTTCTAAGAATACCACTCTATTACTATGGGGACCCACCAGTTCTGGAATATACACATCAGACCCCGACGAGCCCCCACTGATAACCCTACTTTTGTTCCCATTCCGGTATGTACTCATCAAACCTAGGACAGTGAATGACATTCCGGTATTAACTCATCAGATCTGCCACGGGTTATCCAACACCTTACCCCTGTTGGCAAGGGTCGTAGCATTTGGGTTTATGATAGCCTAACCACATGCATTTCTAAACATGATGTCATATGAAGCAGCAATAGATAGTAATTTAGAAGTTCAACATCATTTCTCAATACATCATAATAGATCGTAGTAAAAGTATGCAGATGCAATATGAAATGACACCTATAACATGCATTCATCTAATGCAAAATAAAAGCTACAAAACTACATGATTATTCTACTATGATGATGCATGCCAATGGCAACCAACATAAATATTAATTAAAGAATAAACACTCCCAAAGAAAAGTCATAATTCCCTTACCTGTATTGGAGAATAATCCTAGTCAATTGAAGCTCCAATACACACAACTATTACACCTCTTGATGTTACTATAGCCTATATAACCAATATACAACATTTGTTAGGTCTAACTTAGCCCTGGTCAAAAGCCCAAAGTATACAAGAACTAAAACCAAAGCTGTGGGTAGAACCGGATTCAAAACTGGCTGAATCCGGTTAACCGTAGGGTTCAGCTGTCTGAATTCGGTTGGACTACCAGTGGCTGTTCTGAGATCCAAAACTCATGGATCATTCATGTATGGGGCTATCTTCCCAAAATTGGTTTAGGGCTTTAATAGAGTACAACAAGGGGAAGGTTTTGACCCACTTGCATGTAAGATCAAATTAGGTTTCCCAGTTAAAATTAAATAAAGTAGAAATCTTGTAATTTGGAAATATAGCTGAAACCAAAGAAGAAAATAAGAAGTTGGTATATCAGCATGGCTTTGGTGATCTACCAAGCTATACCCAAGTCCAAATTGGGATTCTATCACAAGCCATCCAATACCTTAGGTCTAGGCTGAATTGGGTTTTAATCCCAAGAAGAATTCAGCAAGATAAATAAAGAAGAAGTTGAGAAGTTTGGGTTAAGATTGGGTGCTGTCCTAGAACAGTAGATTGGTTTAATTAGGTTAGGGTTTAGGGTTATTAACAACCCAATTTAGGGTTTATCATACTAGGGTTGGTATGAGTCAAGAAATCAACCATAATAGAATAGAGAAGAAAAGGATTTTGGGAAAACAGATTTAGGTTTAGATACCCTACCTGAATTTAGAGTTCAATTGATGATGGCAGCCCCAAATTCCCAAGCTCCAAGTCCCAAAAGATCAACCTAGCTTTCCTTCTTCTTCTTCCTTCTCTTTTCCCTTAGTTTCTTCTAAGGTCCCAAAGCTGAAAACATTTCTTGTTTAGATTTAAATTGAATCCTAAACTAAGGATTCTTTATATAGTAAGTCTTACTAAAGGCTGTTTGTTATGTTATAATTAGAATGAGTTTAAAAAATGTAATTTACAAATCTATTTCTAAAGTTAATTAATTACTTAGTTTAAGTTTTTAAGTTATAACTTAGGCCTTTATAGGTCATGGAAGTGGGCCCGGGTATGTTGGCATCTAAGCAGCCCAGATCTACAAAGAGGTGTAGGTCCCACTAGGTATAAATTACTATTCTGCACCTAAACCAGTATTTAAGCAAATATATATACTTATAGAAAGGGATTCTTACCTAGAGATTGGCCTAGGAGATGGTGAGGTTCTGCATATGCTCGATCTAGCATGTCTGGCATAAGAAACTGATATGCTGGGACCCGGCAGGATTCTCAGACTCAAGGATAGCTAGTTGTCTAGGCTCCTCAGAATCCTCCATAGGTGTGTCAATGGATTGCTTTGAATCCACCACTGATGCAGCCCACAGCATAGAGGCAAGCATAGACCCAGAACCTGTAATTACACAAGTTCGAAAAAGTTCAAATTAGAGGTGGGTTTCACTTGTTCAGCATTGGGATGCTAGATTGGTTTTATTACAGAGGTGAAGTCTTATCTACATCAGCATTTTCAGGTATTTTCTTCCGAAGTGCTTCAAAGTAAGAAACAGATTAGTCTATCAAAGAGTAAATATGTGTTAGATATCTTGTTTGAGATTGGTATGCTTGCTTCTAAACCGTTGATACACCTATGAATCCACACCATAAGTTAGGGACAAATGATGGCGAAGAAATTGGTGACAAACATCAGTATAGGAGATTAGTTGGGAAACTTATTTACCTCACTGTTGTACTAGACCTGAAATTTCCATTGTTGTTGGAGTTGCCAGTCAGTTTATGGAATCACCCAAGAAGAATTCGAAATTTGAAGGAATCTTTTATAAGCCTCTAGTATCGAACTCCTTGCTACTGGCAAGAATCACCCGTCCAATCAATTGATGAAGTAATGATTGAAAAACATAAATAATGATGAGAATTGGTAAGACATAAATAATGATGAAGATAAGGCATCTCACAACTTGCCTCTTCACGGGATCTATTCAAAAAAATCTTTTCTATTAAATCGGTCACCTGGGTGTATGCTACATAATGAATTCATACCATAGGGAGGGGGGAGTCGTTGGTTAAAGAGCTAGCCATCTTCTCTCCCGATAGTGTATCAGTGCTTGATGGGATTGTCTAATAGTAATAGGGGCTACAAGCCCCGAATCTATTCCATTCTATAGGTAGGTTCCCCCATTCAATTAGAGCCTTACTACTAAGGGATAAGCGACAGTTGCTTACTATTAGAATCCATCCCTTACCAGCATCTCAAGATTCTTATTTCTTAAGGTGGAGAATAGATAAGATTTGAATCGAGTGGGTTATGCCTAATGGCAAGAAGGCACCCCATTGTTATTATTGATCGGAGCCTTGTCGGAGCTGCTAAGGCCAGGAAGAAATGGAAAAGAAATCTTCAAAAGCCCAAGCTGAACCCACAAGGAATCGTAACTGATGAGCGGAATGAACAAGTAGTCGTAAATAATGAGTACAGAGTCCTAAGTAATGAGCAAATGAGCAATCAGCAAGAAATCGTAACTAATGAGCAACTATGCAATCAAGAACATGTTCTATTATGTATTAAGATTGAACAACCAGAAAAAGAACAAAAAAAGAAGTACCCCCCATCACGGTGGACCTCTGCTTGTGATCAGGATGAGGTAGATACCTCCCAGCTGGGGGACAGATCGAATTGGAATTTCTATAGGTAGCCACCGACCTACAGTTATCCTTAACTTCCAAGCTTGATGGAGAAAAAACGAACAAAGGTACACTCGCTTCCTGTCTTGTTCTCTGCTGTGAACTAGGATCACGTGCCAGCTAGGTCAGATTGGAGCAACACTATATGAAAACATATTACCCACCTTCAAGGACAAGGGGTGGAATGACCTCACAGCATGTCGAATCTTAAGGTATCTAAAGAGGGCTCCAGGAAAGGGGCTTATTTACCGACCTCATCAGCATGTTGATTTTGTTAGATATTTTGATGCAGACTGGGCTGGTACTGACGGTGATAGGAGATTTACAATAGGTTACTGTAAATTTATAGGTGGCAACCTTGTTACATGGAGAAGTAAAAAGCAAACGACCATGGGTAGATCCAGTGTTGAGGCTGAGTATAGGGCTACGGCTCATAATGCAGCTGAGTTGATGTAGTTGATGTCATTACTTCAAGAGTTGGGAGTTCTGGTTACTAAACCTATGAATATGTTCAGTGATAATCAAGCTGCTAGATACATTGCCAGTAACCTGATGTTTCATGAAAGGACCAAACACAATATAGTTGACGCACTTTGTGAGGAGTGATGAGAAAGTTGATTGTTACTCCATTTGTTTCTTCTGCAAATCAGTTGTGTGATATGTTTACCAAGCCTTTGTTTAGTCCTACTTCTGGAAGTGCTGTTCCAAGCTGGGCATGGGTGCAGCTTGAGGGGGAGTTTAAGATATGTACTGCAGGGGTATTATTGTTAAACCTCCACAGTACTGCAGGAGTGTTAAACTCTTTCTGGTAAGGACTATACATTGTTGTAATATGGGTAAAAGGATAGTTTGGGCTTTATTTTTTTCAGGGGTGTTCTTGTACTGTACCTATTCTCAAGGTTTGAAGTATCGGTATCGGGTATCGGGTATCGTATCGGAAGAGTGATTTTAAGAGATGTACCGTATCGTATAAAAGAGATGCAAGATACACATGGAAATGTCTAGGATACATGCAATACAATTTTGAAGCATAAAACACTATAAATAAGTAATATGTAAAATATAGTTTATAAGAGATGTATCAAATGTATCGATCAGTATCAATCCTATATAGTTGATACTTTTTTTAGGTATCGTATCAGTACCCTAAAAATAAATTACATATTGGTTAGTATCGGTGGATAAGTTAAGAGACTTAAAACCTCGGCTATTCTAGAACATTCTCTCATCTATTATAAATAAAGTAGGGCTGTGATCATAAAGTCACAAGCCATTATTCCCAAAATTCCACCATGGTATCAGGGCTAGGATCTCCCTCAAGATCCACAACCTAATGCCTATAGCCGCCGCCACCACTCAACCCTAGGCCTTCACCTCTCTCTCCCTCTCTTTCTCGCCTCCACCTCCCTCCCTTTCTCTCTCTCTCTCCCTCTTGTTTTTTCCCTCTCTCTAGTTTCCACCTCTCTCTCCCCTCTCAGTTTTTCTGCCTCTCTCTTCTCATTTTTCTTCTAGCACCAGCACCACCTCTCGGCCTCCCTTCTTCACCCTTGGTGGTGATATTCTCTCCCACCGAGGGCTCCCTTTTTTGGTTCCCTTATAATGTGTTGAAGAGATCTCCGGGTTTCTTTCCGAGATCAGTGATTTCTGTAATGTTTCTCCGGGATCTGTTCGTGTTTTAAAGATTTCGACTTTGCTCTATTATTGTTAGAGCCTTTTGTTCTTGATTCTTTCTGACCAGCAGCTATGTCAAACATTACTACTGCATCAACAGTCCAGGACGAAGTCAGCGATTGCTACATCAAATTTGATGGGAGCAATTAATTGATGTGGTCTCACTCTCACTTCCTTTTGTTCTTGAATCTGAGAAGCATATTGTTGCTGGTCCGTCTCAGAGAAAATGGAGTTTAGACAACTCCCTTGTCATGTCTTTTCTTATCTACTCCATGAACCCTAACATTGCTTGAGGTTACTTTTTGCTAGATTCAGCTGCCAAGGATACCTATTCTCAGGTCGGCAATGATGCCTAGGTGTATGAGCTGCTCAAGAAGATTAATGAAACTAACCAGAAAGAGATGACGCTTTCCCAGGACTATTCCAAGTTGAGAAGTGTGTGGTAGGAATTAGATTATTATGATGATTTCTCTGCTACTCGTTCCACCGATGCCACAAACTTCAAGAAACGGGAAGACAAGCTCCAAGTGTATGATTTTTTGGCTGGCCTCAACATCCAGTTTGATCAGATTCGGGCTCATGTTATAAATTGTGGTCCCTTTCCTACACTGGAACAGGCATATTCCATGGTTCAATCAAAGGATAATCGTCGTGCTGCTATGTTGCAACCTATTTCCCCGGATCGATCTGTACTTTTTTCTGGTTCAGGATCTTCATCTCGTGGTTCTAGTGATTGCCCCATTTCAAGCAGGGAAACGGTGAAATGTGATCACTGTGGGAAAAAGCGCCATACCATGGAATTTTGTTGGAACCTTCATGGCCGTCCTACTAATGGCCGTGGTCGTGGTCAAGGTCGTGGTCGTGGATATGGTTAAGGATCAGCTCAGGCACATCATATCGAGACCTCTGACATTGCTCCCACAGGGGCGTCCCTATCTCAGGAGGAGCTGTTGACTCTCTGTCGTCTGGTGACCAAGTTCGAGACACCTCCTTCACCCTCTACAACCTCAGCTGTATCCCTGCTAGGGACCTCTGACCCAAACTTTGCCCATTCAAGTATTTCTGTCGGTGGCCATTGTGCCTCTGTTGAATCCATTCCTTGGATTATCGACTCAGGGGCCACCGACCAAATGACCGATTCTTCACATAAATTTTTTGAGTATTTTCCTAGCTCCAGTAAGGGCCAAGTTTGAGTGGCTGATGGTTCTCTTTCCTCCATCTCTGGGAAGGGATCTACTAAGTGCTCTCCGTCATTATCTTTATCTGAAGCGTTATATGTTCCAACCTTTTCTACCAATCGTTTCTCCATTAGTACTTAGTAGTATTACTTGAGATTTGAACTGTAAAGTAACCTTTTTTCCTTCCCATTGTCTTTTTCAGGACTTGGCGACGGGGCGAACAATTGGCAATGGTAAAGTGGCTGGTGGCTTGTACCTACTAGATAATGGGCTCCCACCTTCTTCTGCTTCGGCTACTCAAGCTCCACCTAGTTCCTCTACAGTTGCTTTATCTCAATATATCAATGGCATCCTCGTTTGGGCCACCCTCCTCTTGGCAGTTTAGCAAAGATTTTTCCTAGTTTATTTAAACAATGTAATCCAAATGGTTTCTTTTGTGATGCTTGTATTTTTGCCAAGCAAACATGGTCGGTTTATTCCCCATCTGATGATAGAAGCTCCGAACCTTTTACTTTAATTCATTCGGATGTGTGGGGTTGTACCCGATGTGTTTTAACTTCTGGGTATCGGTGGTTTGTCACTTTTATTGAATGCAATACTCGACTTACTTTGATTTATTTGTTACCTCAGAAGAGTGAGGTTTTTACTGCTTTTAGCTTTTTCACAAAAAGGTTTAGACTCAATATGATGCTAAGATCAGAATTCTTCACACTGATAATGACAAGGAATATGTGGATGGTTCGTTCCAGTTATACTTGGCTGATCATGGCATTATTCATCAGACAAGCTGCATTGACACCCCGACTCAGAATGGTGTAGCCGAATGGAAGAATCGCCATCTGTTGGAGGTGACTCGGTCCCTTATGTTTGAAATGCACATCCCTGCCCTATAGAGCTGCTCATTGGCTCCTCCTCCTTTGTTGTTCCTCCCAAGGTGTTTGGATGTTTGTTTCTTGCCCATAATCACCACCAACATGGGAAATTCAATCCCCACAGTCTCCAGTGTATTTTCCTTAGCTATTCACCCATGCAGAAGGGATACAAGTGCTATCATCCTCCATTTTGCCATATTTTTGTTACCATGGATGTGTTGTTCCATGAAACTAAGGATTATTTCTCACCCTCCGCAGTGAAGCTGTGCTTCTGGTTGCCCCAATGGAAAGTCCAATGGAAACAATGGAAAGTCCCTTGCCTTTTGAGAAAGACAGTATTATTCAGGACACAGACACAGTGCCTTCTTAGGGGGAGCCCAGGGAGACCACTGTTTTTGCTCAGGGAGAACCCACTCCGTTGAAGGTTTCTGTTCTCTCTCGCTCTCGACATCGATAGAAGCAAGTTGATGCTACCACTACTACTATGCTGAGCCAATTGTTACCTTCTGATCTAAGTCCTCCTACTTTGTCTCCACCTAGTGAGTCTTTTTTTCCCACAACTCCTACTAAAGATCCTACACTTGACTTGCCTATTGCTACTCGCAAACCCCATAGGACTTGCACCCAAAATCCCATTTCTAATGTGGTCTCGTATGATTCCCTTTCATCTTCGTTTCGTACCTTTGTTTCTTCCTTGTCTTCTGATTCTATCCCTAAACACTGGCAGGTAGCTTTAGCTGATTTCATAATGGAAGGCTGCTATAGTTGAAGAGATGAGGGCACTTGGGAAGAATCACACGTGGAACTTGGTATCCCTTCCTCCAGAAAAAAAACCTGTGGGCTGCAAGCAAGTGTTCACTGTTAAACAAAAGATGGATGGGACGGTAGACAAATACAAAGCAAGGCTAACTACCAAGGGTTTTACACAAACATATGGCATTCACTAACAAGAAACATTTGCACCAGTTGCAAAAATGAACACCGTTAGCGTAATTCTCTCTTATGCAATCAACTTGGTTGGGAATTTCAACAGTTTGATGTAAAAAATGCATTTCTCCACTGAGAACTCAAAGAGGAGGTATATATGAATGTCCCTCTTGGTTTCTCTAGCCAGGAAACCCAAGGCAAGGTGTGTAAATTGAAGCGAGCCTTGTATGATTTGAAGCAATCTCATCGAGCTTGGATTGGTCGCTTCCATAAAGCAATGGTGTTTGTTGGCTATAAGCAAAATAACGATGATCACACTCTATTCATTAAAAAAAGTCATGAGAGCTCATTACGGTCCTTATTGTATATTTTGATGACATCATGGTTACAGGGAGTGAAGTTGTAGAAATTGCTCGTTTGAAGACCTTTTAGGCACACAATTTGAGATTAAAGATCTAGGGAAGTTGTGATACTTTCTTGGGATTGAGGTTGCTCGGTTAGCTCAATTTATCTTCCTTTCTCAACGGAAGTATACACTTGACCTCTTATCTGACACAGGGATGCTGGGTTGCAAACCAACTGATACACCACTCGAGGCAAATTTCTATCTTAAAAGTAAGGATGGTGAGCCAGTTGACAAAGGAAGCTATTAGAGATTGGTTGGGAGATTGATCTATCTCTCACACTAGGCTAGATATTGCATTTACTGCATAGTTGTCATGGCGTCGCCATGGCACCGCCATGGCGTCCTGGCGTTGGGAGAGGTGGCATATCGAGCTACGCCATGGTGGATGTCAATATATCGTTCGATATGGCATGGCGTCGCCATGGACGCCATACCACGATATGTTGGCATATCGGTCGATATTTGTACATATAAAAGTTAGATTAAAATTTATTTTTTTTAAACCATTTAATAGCTTAGATGCTTTGCCAAATCACATACACTAAAGAAAGACTATTGCTATCAAGCTTATAAAGTTAGCCTATCATTTGATTTTTACTATTGCTTTCAATTATTTGATAGGTTAATCTATATTTTCAATTTTTCATACTTTCATATACACTAATGGATATTAGTTACACTTTCATGAATTAAACCATAGTGGCATAGTATATTAGTAGTAGTGTAGTACACTTTCATGTTGATTTTTGATGTTATAGGACATATATTATAGCATACTAAATGACATTAAAAATACAGAAAATAAAAAATTAAACATGGTCGACATGCTCGCCATGGCAACGCCATGGCGGGCGACATGTCGATATATCGACGTGACACCCTTCCACCGACTTGGATCGCCGTGACGCCGTGACAACTATGATTTACTGTTAGCCTAGTTAGTCAGTAGATGCATGATCCCCATTCCATTCACTTAGAGGCTGTGTATCGAATTTTGAGGTATCTCAAGTTGGCTCTTGGTAAAGGTGTTCTTTTTTCTCCTCATGACCACCTACATATAGAAGCCTTCTCTGATGCTAATTGGGTTGGTTCCCCCGATGATAGAAGATCTACCTCAGGGTATTGTACTCTTGTTGGTGGGAATCTAGGCACTTGGCGAAGCAAGAAGCAGGAAATGGTTGCTAGATCAAGTACAGAGGCTGAGTTTAGGGCTATGGCCCATGGTATTTGTGAACTCTTGTGGTTCCGAGGTCTTTTTCAAGATCTTTATGCTCCAATCCAACTACCAATGCAGCTTTACTACGACAGCAAATCAGCCATCAGCATTGCTCATAATCTGGTGCAGCATGAATGAATAAAGCATGTTGAGATCGATCGTCACTTTATCATGGAGAAACTAGAACAAGGAATTGTTAGTGTTCTGTTTGTTAAGTCTGAGGAGCAATTGGCGGATCTGTTTTCGAAGGGTCTTAGTGGAAAGATTTTTCATCCAATCGTATACAAGTTGGGCATGCGTGACAACTATGCACCAACTTGAGGGGGAGTGTTGTAATATGGGTACATGGGTAGTTTAATCTTTATTTATTTTCAGGG
Organism: Telopea speciosissima; assembly: GCF_018873765.1. Lineage (NCBI taxonomy): Eukaryota > Viridiplantae > Streptophyta > Magnoliopsida > Proteales > Proteaceae > Telopea > Telopea speciosissima. Next base: position 48,434,077 of record NC_057917.1, on the reverse strand, counting down.
TGTAAGTACTGCGGTCCTCAGGACGAGGGTCCCTCAGCCTTATGGTGACAAAAATTGGTTTCGATGAATAACGGCATATCATTCCAACATATCATCATGGGGATTGGGATCATACTTAATAAAGAAATGGAGTCACCACCTAGGATTAGGGCCTAGGACCCAATGGGTGTAGTCCCATCTGGGCAAGGATTTAAGTCTCGGACCGTATCGTATCGTCTCGGTCGATACGTCTCGGTATCGGTCGTGGTCGATACGATACAGGCCGAGCCGTTTCTTTTTTTAAAAAAATGCAAATGTCTCGACTGTATCGAGACGTATCGACCGAGACGTACCAATACGATACGATAAGATCGATACGTATCGATACAGCCGAGAGTTTTTAAAAATGTTATTTTATTATATTTAAAAAAACGATACGTATCGAGTCGTCTCGATATGTATCGACCGATACAGATACATATCGAGACGACTCGATACGTCTCGATACGTATCGTTACTTAAAACCCACATGTTCATTTCATTTCTCAAAACCAGAAAGTCAAACTTTGAGCAGGCTGGCGAAAAAAACCTCTTTCCAGCTTTGAGAAACCCTTAAAAAACACATTTAAACTTGGTTTTTGGGTAAGATTTGTTGAGGGCTTTCAATCCTTTGCCAAAAACGACCCTAAAGCTGGTGAAATCACATCATTTGGTGCATCTAACAGCCCACATTTGAAATCAAAAGCTGTTCTTGAAGGGAAAGGTAAGTTTTTTGAAAAAAACTTGATTCTTTTACTTAAATCTTTGATTTTTGGTATGTTTTTTTGTATGAATCAAAGGGAATGTGTTAAACTAACATAGAAATTGCATTCTTTGTATACATTTACAAAGATTTGACTTCAAATCCATGTTTCTTTGGCATTTTTCACCCAAAACCGAAAATTCCTTCTTTAAAATGATTTTTTTTTTCTTCTTCTTAAATTTAAAACAAATGCTAATGTATATAGTATATATAGTACATTATGTATAGATCTATGACGTCCCAACAAGATTATACATTTATCATAAAATCTGTATTTTTTTTAATTTTTTGGGTATTTTCTGAATTTATAAAATACTTTAAAAAATGTCAAAAATCATGATTTTTCCATCTATACTCTTTCATTATAATTTAATAAAATGTATAATTGGCTGAAATAGAAGAGAAGAGTTAGATTCATATATGTAGTTCATTATGTCATTTTTTTTCATTATGAAAAATTAAATAATGTGTAACTAGTTGTAGAAAATATAAAAATGTTTAAATATTGTTTAGGGCAACTTTGCTAGGTAGTAAATACATGAAAATGATGCAATTTCTATGTTAGTTTAATCTTTTATAATAATTTCAAAATGCCGCACTTGTCTGGTTATTGATTATTCACAATTCTTAGTATATATGCATGATATATGATACAAATTGCTTGTTTATATTGTTTTTTGTGTCCAAAAGTGTATTTTCATGTGTATTTTGATCATTTTCATGCATTTCTGCACCGATCGATACGTATCTCCGATACGATACGATACGATACGTCTCTTAAAATCGCCTGACCGATACGATACCCGATACCGATACTTAAATCCTTGCATCCGGGATTAGCAGAAAGGGCTACATGATTCCATATGGTCTGGTCAGAGACTCAGGGTAAATGCTCAGGTTATGAGAGTGGGAAGATATTAGGCATCCACCTCGCCCGGATAATCCGGTCTTTCTACTAGATGCTTGTTTTCGAATATTCTCCCTTGATAATACATCATATATCAACATGCAAGGCTAGATTTTGATGTACTAAACATAACAAAGAAAGAAAAAAAAAAAAATCATTTACTATGTACACTAAAGCAAGTTACTTTAATGGTCTACATTATACCAAAAATAATAAGGAAAGAGACAGATACCTATCAAGAAATACAAGAAATAAATAAAAATGTACCAAATACGAAATATGTGATGTCTCACGGGTCAGGTGGAGATGACGATCAGCCTGCATCTCTCTTGTAGAACAGAGTAAGGACTATATGAGATGGATTACGTTACTCAGACTTCGGGTAGAACAACGACTGTATAAGGGATTCTCGTTATCTCTATACAGACAGAATAACGGATATAAAAGGAGGCTTTTGTTATCCATAATGCAAACAGAAGAACATCTTGACTAGGAGGTGAGTGCTCTTCACTCAAGTGGGTAATCGATGAATCTACCCACAACTCGAAATATTGCTCAAAACTCACTTACAAAGGCTTGAAAGAGGGCAAAAATCGGACTCGGAGGGTCTCCCTAGGCTTGGAATCCATGAAAATGGGGGGAGGGGGACCCTCCTATTTATAGGGGGTGTCCCACTTCCACGGCACCATGGAACACCTCCACGGCGCCGTGGAGGACCCTTCCACTGTGCCATGGGTGACATCATCCTGATGAGGTTGCAGCCTCCCCCGGCCGCATGGTTTTTTGCCACGCTGCCGTGGGAGGCTTCCATGGTGCCGTGGAGGACTGTCTACGGAGCCGTGGTTAGAGTATGTCACCGCCCACACTTTTGGGCCTTAAATGGGCTTCCGCCGTGGTTGGAGAAGATGAGCAGTACCTCCTTCAGCATTTGATAAAAAGGTCTTTAGGGTGATTTGGCTTAGATGTAGGGACAAGAGTCCTTCTTGAGAGAGATACCGATGTCTGTCCGTGTCCTGTTGTCATCATCGCAAAAGGGTGACAAAATTCAGTGTCTACACAGGAGTATTCTTGTACTTGTTCCTATTCTAGAACATTCTCTCATCTATTATAAATAAAGTAGGGCTGTGATCATAAAGTCACAAGTCATTATTCCCATAATTCCATCACACGCGTATCCGAACGTATCAATGAAATTTTTTTTATGGATTTTTCAATACATATAGTAAAATTCGTGTACTTTATAAAACCGTTTATTAAACATGTATTATATGCGAACCGATCCATGTATAATACGTTTTTAAAAAACATGGCTTTATTTTAAAATAAAACGAGAACCCCCCTAAAACCCATCACCCTTTCTTCTTCCTCTGATCTTGTGAATCGTAACCCTAACTCGCAATCTCAATCTGCCGCCAACCCCCTTCATGTTCTCCATCTCGAGCAGCCATTGCAACGGCCCAAAGTTCCGCAAGTGCCATCTTCCTGCAGCAGCCCCTTTCTCTTCTCCGTCTCCAACTGTGATTGCATCAGCTCCTCATTTTATCAGCAGTGCAAGGGAGGTTTTTTGCGTTGGACCTGTCTCTCCGCTTGATATTTCTTCCTGTAAAGAGATGAGGCTGCTGGTCTGGTACCAAATCATCTGCCAAGGGGAGTTCCTTGGGTTGGACTTGTTTCTCCATTGTTGGATGTTGAAGAGATAAAGTGCAGTCTTGGTGTTCCTTAAAGGTCTTTGTGCCACAATCCTGTTGACAACCTCTGTGAGATGAAGGTTGTCCCAGAAGATGTAAGAGTCCTTTTATTGCAAGATGTTTCCCTACAAAGCATTTCCATTGCACACTTTTATTGACGATCCCACATCATCTTTGAGCTGCAACTAAGAAACCTGTAATTCCAATACTTCCAGCTGCTCCATTGAGGAATCAAATCATCAAACTTGGTCCAATGTGCAGAAAACTAGATTGAGGAGGCACAGGAAGCCAATTGGATAGGTTCCAAGTCATTCATTGTCTGCAATATCATATCAGATGGTTGGCCTTTAACTTTAAGCTATGATTTACCCATGTTTGCAGAGGGACATAAAAATGTTACTCTTTTAGTGACCTAAAACAGATAAGTTGGTTAGTGGTAGACTCTTTTAGTAATCTAAAACAGAGAAGCAGCTTTATTCAATAAATTGGCAGACTTGGTTTACCCTCTTGTGGATCGGTTTCTTTGTAATTAGAGGTTGTTTTGGAGTATCTGTCCATCTGATGGAATTAGTTGGAAGGTTTCTTTGTGAGTTTTGAATTCACACCCATAAAACATATTGTGTTATAATAATGATTCATGCTTTTATTTTGTTTATTAGGTGGTCTACATGTCTCTTTTATAGTGAATATATGTCCGTATTTTTCCTTACAGAGTGGCTGTATTAAACACATACTGCATCATTTCTGTACGCATTTTATTACGCCAGATTTTTTGAAAGTATTATTGCTGTCTAGTCCATTTAATTGTCGTACGTATCCATGCCCATTTTATTGTCGTTCCCGAACTTACTACGGTAAGGACTGGTTAGTGGTTTCTCTCTTGCCAACACCAAAAACTGAACCAACCCCAAATCCAAAAATCCTTCTTATTCCATTGGTTGTGATTTGCATCAATACCCCTCACCTCTCCAAGAGAAAATGTAACTATAAAACTGTTTCTTTATGAATGAATGTCTAAATATTGACAGATTATGTATTGTAGGATAGATAAAGTGTAGGAAATTCTACTGTCTCCCAGCCATTCGTTAGTTTGCTAATGACTTTGAAAGGAATAGAGCAACAATGATACAGGGTGAAGGATATTTTATACATAAGTTACACAGTTAGGCTGCACAGAAAATAAAAATTCAGGTTGAAGTTTGCAGCCTGTTGTAGTCCATAGCTGCCATAATGAAAGACCAAGGTACAGGACTGAAAAATTCTAGAGTCAAAAAATGATGAAAAACATTGCAATGAAAGGTATCCACTCAAATTATCACAAAGAAAATGAATTATTAGCAAGCAATATAAATTCATACAGGAACAATGATGTAAGCATCAGACTCCATAATATGTAAGCCAAAAAATGGATTTGGGAGTAAAAAAATCAATAGACTACAACTTACAGCACATAGCTTATTAACATTTTCTACCGCTGTCCTCAAATTGTCAAGAGTTTCCTGGTGGTATGTTCCATCAAACCCGGAGAAATCAAACCGTGCAACTGCCAAAACCAAAGATACAGAGAATGCATCAGAACGAAGTAATCTTTCATCATTGCTACAGAGCGTGACTTAAAATCACCTGACATTCCCGCATTTAGGCATCCCTCAATCACTTTTACAGAGCGTGACTTTGGACCAAGTGTCCCAACGATCTTTGTAAGTGAAGGTAAGAAGTTCTGCAGGTTCCACGTGTAACATTAGAATACCTTCTTATAATGAAATGAACAAGTTACACACACCCCTTTTTTCACCAGAATCCCAGAAGAATGACAATTATAGTAGGGCAACCCAAATTGTTGAAGAAAACCAAGTATATCATAAAGCAAGAAAATCAAAAACAGACTTTAGTGAGCAAATCATGGAGGATCAAATTTCTAAACTGTCAAATGTTCACTAAATGTCACATTTGTTTCACCGCAAAATATTTTACGGGATTGGTTGAAAATCAATAAAAATTTGTGTAAGGATCAAAAAGGGGGGGGGGGAATGTTTAACTGAAATGAAATAAAAAATAAAAAATAAAAAGTTAAAAATTAACAGCCATTTTAAAATTCAAGATGTTACTTTCCCAAAATAGTGAAGGTATCTTGATTATTGATACTCTTGGCACTCACTAAGGACTCGACCACCCCCCCCCATCATAGCATATGGCTGGATTCTTTCCCTCATTCAATCATGTTCAAATGTGCTTATGGATCATTTACAATTAAAAAAAAGGTCAAATAGCAAAATATATATATAATTAAATTTATTATTATATTTTATGGTAAAACAAACAGCCTAAGCACAAAAATGGCAAAATATGATCAACTAAAAGGAAAAAATCAAAGAGACAGCCGCATAAAATCTTCCACAAAAAGAACCTTGCGAAGTTAGCCAGTGGTTCAGAGAAGAGCTCAAGATCAAAACCAGAATCTTGAAACTGAGATCGTAGAGTAACAAGGAAAAAATCATTAGTAAAAATTTAAGACTCACAACTCATACAAAGAAGATGTAGAGATGGCGAAAAAAACTAAATCCAAGACATAAATTTCTCCAAATTTTGAATGAATACAAACCAGCAAGGTACCGAAATACTAAAATCTAAAGAGACACATTGTAAATGACATAAATGTGAAAAGAGATCACAACAAAGGACCGAGAGAGAAGAGCTTACAGGTTTACTAGATGTGAGAACGGAAGCAAGCCGTACAGGCTCTTCGATCACCATTTGGCCTTGCATTGTGATTGGCTTTGCAGAGAAAGATGAGAGATCGTTCTGTGAAGAAACTTAAGAGTACTGCAGAGAGAGGGAGGACCGGAGGAGAGGTTGTTGAAGACTGAGGATCTTAGCGGGAAATCGAAGTGGGGAAAGGGGGAAGGGGGACGGGGGAGTGAGATGCATTTTAGTACAGGAAGGACTGAAGCTGTTTGGTGGTTCAGCTTCCTTCGCGCATGGAATCCCACGTGGTTGGAAGTAGGTAATGAAGAAGAACAGGTGTGAGTGGGTACAATTACAGAAAAGTCTCTTGTTCCGGATTTTATCACATTTTTGCCCTTTCCCTCGGAAGCCAAAGGTGCCACAAATGACAAATCTCATTGATGATAACCGTACACGAAAAAAATTCACTCTGCCTGGGGCGTGGCTCCTGTGCACAATGTCTCAACCAATGAGAATGCAAGTCTGGGCATCAACCAGGAGGGTTGCTGTGGTCATTTTGTATCACTGTGTGACTGTGTCTGAGCACAGGGCAAGTTCATGGACAGAGAAATGTTCCCATAAAATAAGGGCAAGAGATTGCTGCCTAGTCGTGTAACACTTGCACCAAGACATGGGCCAATGAGATGCATAGAGGCATCTGTCTAGATGTAACTTTTTATTTTACGGAGGTGAGAAAATAATTTCACACACTCCTGTGTTTGGAGGCAAAATCCACGTGACCAAGCAACGTTCTATTTCTCATATAATAATTGGAAAAGGTTCCCAGAGCTAGCATTCTACGCTACAGCCATGGTTTTAAGATTCAGTATCGGAACGGTATTAGTGTCAATGCCTGGTCGATATTGGGTCGAAGTTACCATGGTTTGAAGGGGGCAAAATAAAAATTAAAAAAAATCAAAATCTATGAGGCAAAATCGTCTAATCCGGCCGGATATGACTAATACGTATTGGTATCAGTATCGATTTTAGAATTGGCCGATACATGATCCAATACTATGCACTAAATCCATAACCCCATATCGATATCAGTATCGATTTTAGAATTGACCGATACATGATCCAATACCATGCACTAAATCCATAACCCAGCAGCCTCTCTCTCTCCTATGGTGCAAGTTTGGCCTAGTGAGCCCAAGCCCAGCATGAGCTCGATAGGTCTTGGGCTGGACCAAGGTTGAGATTTTCAAACTCAAGTAGAGCCGGGTCAGGCCTGGGCTGAGGCCTCGAAATGAACCAGACCCTATATATAGAAAACTATATAATATACAATCATGCATAATACTATCATACATGCTGTCAAAAAACAGGGTAGCCTGGCCTTGCTTAGCCCTGAAATGACAAAAAGAGGGGTTGTTAGGGTTAATCAGGGCCAACCTCGCCCAGCCCAATCCGATCTGGGTCAATCCAGATCGGGCTAGGTTGGCTTGAGCCTGATAGGACTGGGCCTGGGTTGAGATAACTAGACCTAGGGTTGGGTTAGGGTTTAAAAAAATCCAACGCAACCTGGCTGATTGCATCGTTACTAGTTTCTCTTCTCTGTAGTCTATACCCCTTGCTAACAAGCCGTGGTATGCAACCTTGATTGGTGCATTCTCCAAGCTGCCAACTTGGAGAACCCTCTCCCATAAGTGATTTCGCTTAAAGTTCTCTTACAATCACTTGTTTTCTGTAGCAATGAAAGATATGACAAGTAGTTGATGGATTACGTGATCTGAAGAAGCATTAATTTGACAGACCTTTATCTCCTGAGGTTTGTTGACCTGTACGGTTGTGCAATTCCTCTCATAGGTAGGGGGGACTGAAATGACCATTCCACCCCTGACCGAACACACTGCCCGGGTGAAGTCCACCCCCCTTTTATTAGAGACACTAGGAAACCGTACCGGACAGAGGAACCGCAGGTGATCTTATGTTCCCTTAAAGAGTATCCTTGAATCTAATTGCTATTTGTCTTGCTCCTTGATCATAACATGTGTGATCAATTTTTGGCATAGTAGTTAAAGATCTATCTGATTAATGTTCCAGTGTTTTTTTTTTTATGAAAGTATAATCACACAAACCACACACCATCTATCTGATTAATGTTCCAGTGTTTAACCCGGTAAGGAATTTGATTGAGTAGAGACCATGGTTCCTAATATCGGAAATTGGATTGAGATATGTCTTGGTCGATACCAGTCCAATCCACCCAATTTCGGCCGATCTGAGATTATGAACCATGGTAGAGACGGAAAGAGGGGGAGGGAGAGGGGACTCGTATCCTTTACTCATGCTTGTTTGGTTGATGCTTACTGCTTCCTTCTTCCTCCTTTCTTCCATCACATTTCCTAAGGATTAACTAATTTTGCGTATGAGAGGACCTTCATTTTTGCACCAATGCAGGGGAAAGACTTGGTGCAAACATGCAAGGTCAGACTTAATTGATTAGATATCTGGGATCATAGAAGCTTTCTTAAGCCTTCATCTGGGATATCTGTTTCTACATCATCTTTCAACCTTGATTGATAGGTGATGACCTACAAAATGTGCAACAAATTAAGGCTGGGATAGTTAGTAAACACAGATTTCCAGTGGTTGGGTTGGTTGCCTACCTTTTTATTTCGCACACTAATATAGAGGTTTAGCTAAATGTAAAATCTTGTTGGATGTTGCATTTATTGATTATAAACATAAATTGTAACCAGATTCAGTGTGTTAGTATGTGAAAAGGGAATCATTTTGTTGTGATAATCTAATAGTAGTGTCTCATTGTTGTGTCTAAGTTTACCAATCTCTCTTCTTGACCAGTTCCTAACTTATCTCCAATTGAAATGGAGCTGAGAAGGTCTGTTAATCAATGATTCAGTGCACTGACATCAATCTGGTTAATCCAACCAGGGACAGAGCATATCAACTTGTGGCTCTTAGCATCACGTAACTGCAAGTGATTTCCCTTACTTCTGTTAAATAATAGAAGTTAAGGCACATTTGTTTAAGAGGAGAACCTTCACCTAACTTTGGGATTAATGATTAGTAATGATTCTGATACAATGTAAAGAAACTGAATATGACTGGAAACAGAAGCTCATCTAAATTTATTACATAACAACTCAACTCAGCCTTATCCCAACTAAATGGGGTTGGTTATATGAATCTTTTTTCTCCAATCAGCTCAATTCAAAACCATAATTGTTAATAGTGGCCTACCTTGGCTCTTTTAGCTCCTTCGATCTGAATCAAATCACCACTCCTAACAGGATTGCTCAAAGGCTTCCATTGCATGTGTCCATGCCACAAACGGCTTTCTCGCAACTTATCATGTGTTGAAGCTACTAATAAACTAGCTGTAATTTGTTTCATTCCTTATTTTGTGTATTTTAATTTTACCACTCATCCACCTCAAAGTCCTACTTTCAACTACACAAAGTTTGTTTATATATTGTTCTGTTACTGCCTAACATTCAGCTCCATACATCATTGCAGGCAGTATAATTGTCATAAAATTTTTCTTTGAGTTTTAAAGCAATATGTTGATCACACAAAATTCTGGATGCAACTCTCACTTCATCCACCCTATTCTAATTCTTTATGCAACATCATCCTCTATTTCTCCTTCTTTATTTAAGATTGAATCTAGATACCAAAAATTATCAGTTTATGATATTTCCTTATCATCAATTTTCACTACCCCATTCAATCCTATTCAACAAACCATATCTGTTTTTGTTTTACTTAACGTAAAACCTTTTGATTCCAAGGCTGATCTCCACAATTCCAACTTTGCATTTATCCCTGCCTTCGTTTCATCCACCAAAATAATATCATCAGCAAAAAACATGCACCAAGGGATCTGATCTTGAATGTCCCTAGTCAGCTCATTATGATTAACGCAAATAAATAAGGCCTTAGAGCTGATACTTGATGCAATTGTAATTGGCAATTTATTACCCTATCCCCCACAATTGTGACATAGTCACTTCACCATTATAAGTATCTTTAACTATGTCTACTTGTTTACTCGAAACACTTTTCTTCTTTAACACTTGCCAAATTAACTCTCTAAGGACTCCATCATAAGCTTTTTCCGAGTTAGCAAAAACCATATGGAGATCCTTCTTACATTCTCTACATCTTCCATTAGTCTCCTAAGAAATAAATTGCTTTTGTGGTTGATCTTCCTAGCATAAAATCAAACTGGTTATCCAAAATATTAGTTTCTAGTCTCAGGGAGGTTTCAATTACTCTCTCCCATAATTTTATAGTACGGATCATACGTTTTATTCCTCTATAATTATTACAACTTTTGAATTTCACCTTTATTTTTCATCAATCGGAACCACAATGCTTCTCCTCCATTCATCTAGCATATTTCTTGTTCTCATAACTTATTAAACAACTTAGTTAGCCAAGTTATTCCACAAATTCCTAAGCTCTTTGCCTCTATTGGGATTTCATCTGGACCAAATGCTCTGCCTATTTTCATCTCCTTTAAAGCTTCCTTTACTTCAGACATCCTAATTTTCCGTGTATATATATATGTGTGTGTGTGTGTGTGTGATTTATGGTTTTTTAATGGTTATTACAAGTTACAACCTTTAAAAACACTATTACGTGTATTGTTTTCATTTAGTAAGTAGTAGAAAAAAAAATTTCGTCTCTCTTTAATCTCACCATCAGTTATTAATAAATTATCATTTTCACTTTTAATGCATCTAATATGGTTGAAATATAAGAACTGAAAACCATCTTCTGCTTCCCTTCAAAATTAAAAAATATAGAAGTGAGAAACACATTTCAAGGCAACAATAACCCTATATGGTCTGGACAATAAAATTTACCTCTAGTGTTCCAAAATTCTAATTGCCCCTAAAAAAATATTCATTGATGTAGTTTTAGCCTCTTACATGAAGTGGTCAAGGCACTTTAGCTATTCAAACTAAGATCTAACAACCTAGTACTCAAGCAAGCCACAGAACACTTTTTTTTTTTTTTGAGGGGAGGGGGGGGGGTTGCATATTTTATAAGCCAGACATTGGTGCATATTTATCGTCAAATCTTTTTCTCACCAAGCATGCAACTCTTCTGGATTCACTCAATCATTCTACCAAAAGCATACAAAAGGAAGCCACATATTCCTTTTCACCTGTCAGTTATTTTCCCATGCTCAACTATATGCATGTGTGCTTTGCCTGTAAAGTTGGTGAAAATAAAACATATAAATTTAACTGCACCTCAGAGAAATTAATGAGTTCAACCGCTGATATACCATGGTCCAATGATATGGTGAGAAAATAATAAGGAAACAATAAAAATGAAACTGAAATGCTCTCTAGACCTCCAAAAGCTGCAGCTTGTTTACTCTCCAATACAGACTGGCTTACAGGTTTCCAGGGGAGGAGGGAAGGAGAAAATAATCATTTGATTTGATTAGAGAGAGTAAGTCACTTGATGATGAGGACGGCAGGGTGGCAGAGTTGCATCATTCAGGAACACTATACTGTCCTTTTGGGAAATGGAAATGGAGGTTCACATTCAAATCAAGGAGCCATAGGATCTTCACTATCAAAAACATATATATGGAATAGACTCCAATGGATGGCATTATAAAGTTTAAACCTAGAAACCACTTCAAAAATCCATTGACATATCTATCTGTGAAATTCTTCCTCCATTCAGTCCTTTCATTCTACTGATATAGACACTGGAACATGGCAAGAGTCTGGCTAGATGATCTACTTCTTCTGAACGAATCTCTGTCTTCCTAACATGTTCCCATTAATTAATAAAACTGTCAGAAATTAGGGTGGTAGAAGCAGCAGGAACCACTATATTTTGGACATTACTTGTTTGATGTTTTAATGGCTCGAAATTTGGATAACACTAGAGTTTGAAAATGCAGTGGCTTATATAGGGACTGATCAACCACAGACACAAAGACAAGTCCAAAATAGCATTTTTCACCAAGTCTCCAAAACCATTGTGCATGCTAGTCCTTGAAAGAGACTGAAGAAGAATTGAAGTGGGTCTTTCTTCTTCCCCCACTCTCAAAGTCTAACATAAAGGGATTGATTCATCACACACAGACAAAAGAGAAGTCTACTATAGAATTTGTAGCCAAGCATTAAATCATTATGGATGCTAGTCCTTGAAGGAGAATTAATTAATGAAGTTAGTTTGGAACCATTTCCTATTGTAAGTGGCTGCTTTTTGTCTTCCTGTTTGACACAAATGAAATGATTCAATAATGGAATGAAAGCATTTCAGAAATCCAGAAATGTGAAGACATATCACATAGCTTGGAAAAAATATATATACTTGGGAACAAAAATATCTTATATTATTCATCCAAAAATATATATATATATATATATATATATATATCTTATATTTACGTATAAGATTTCAAGCATTCAAAATATCATTGAGAAATTAGAAACAAAGGCGACACATTGGCTACCATCTTTAAACGCTTAAAATCGGTTTCATTCAGGGACATACTCAGGCATGGAGATTGAAGGAATGATCATCATCAATATCTCAAAAGATGGGATGAACCTTCAAGTCCTTTAATGCAGAAAATAGTAAAACTGAACTGTCATTTGACTTCCTTGTTGCAATCTGGCTCTTAGAAATAGGGGAGACTTACAGTATAGTGAAGGGAGGACAATACAATGCCTTCCAGACTTTAGGTTACTCCAACAAAGCTGAAACGTTAGCCTTCCTACATGGCTGGAAATTTTCTGAAATAGTCAAACGGTACCATAAGAAATCCATGGTAGAGGATAACACTAGAAACACAGAAGCTTGGGCCTCAAGAAGAAATTGGCCCTTGGAAATTGTCTCATGCAATTAAACAAATTTCCGAGCTGACCTCGTCTGTGAATATTTTCTTTATGCTAGTCCCAAGGTCCGAAAATGGCAATGGGAACATCTTGAACCAAGGGATAGTATCTCAGGATTGAGCATGAATTCTGATGCCAAAGTTGCTCATACATCATAAAATTTTGCCTTTTAAGGGGAGGACAAAACTTCTTCCAATTTCATCACCTTTTTTTTATTATATAGAAAAGCACCTTGGCATAGTATCCAGACCAATGATGCAAAAGTTCATCCACTTATGATACAAGCTAAAAAAACCCAGAAATAAAGCATAATTAGGGAATAGGGACTGTCGAGAAACACAAAATTTAAAAAAATATATAAAACTTAAAACAATGAATCAAACAGAAATAGATAATTAAGTGTTTAAAGAACATGCAGTACTCTGTACAATTGATGATATATGATTAAGAAATTAAGTGACAACAAGCAGCAGTACTCTATATGATTATTCAGTCCAGACAGGCAATGGAGATACAGCAATGCTCAATTGCATTTCTCCAACTCACTAAAAATTTTGTCAAAAAAAAAAAAGGTAAAATGGAGGAGAATGAAAAAACTAGTCATCTCCTGAGTGTTGAATTGTGTGAATGATATTTAGACCTTCGATGTGTGCAGACGAAAAAGAATCTCGACCTCCCACCATGCAGCTTTGGGTCAGCTTCAAGTTGAGTAATATTTCATTTTATTTGGATATAAGTCAATATGATGCAAATCACAGCATGTGGAAGAAGAATTTTTGGATTGGGGTTTCATTCAGTTGTTTGGGTCAAGTTGAACCTGTGGTTCAATAAGTTAAGCCCAAATTTAAGTCCCCAATAGGTTATATGGGTTACGGGCTAAGTAATTTTGAGTTTTCTGTTGTAACACATCGATTCTATAAACCCAAATATTAGGGATTAAGGCCTATACGGGATTAAGTAGTTAGTTTCTGTTTTCTTAGTTTCTAATTCCATGTAATGAGTTACTTTGTGGTTAAGATAGATATTAAATAGCAGTTATCAAGGCGTCCAGGTCGCCTAGGCGGGCGCCTTGCCACCTTGTTGATGTCACATTGATTTTAGACCCTCTCCAACGCCATGGTCGCTTTGCCGCCTTGATAACTATGTTATATAGACGTTCCTAATTTTGTTACTTTCTATTTTGCATGTAATAGCAATGGATCCTCTAGAAGGATTCCATCCTAGTCTCTATTTGATTTGCTTTCTACTTTCCTTGTAATAGCTAAGGATACTTACTAGAAGGATTCTTTTTTAGTGTTTGTTTGACAGCCAAGTAGCAAGCAGAGCTTCTATTCTTGCAATCATTTCATTGGTTATCACAAATAAAGAGCAAAGAGTACACTAGCACACAGATTTGATGTTTTGGAAAAGTAGCTCTATGTGAGTGTGTGTACTGTGGTGAATCAGTCACAGCCCTTGTGGTAAAGCAAGTGGCAACCCAAGGTGGTGAATCCTTATAGTTTGGGACTGGTGGTGAAGCCTATTGGTCATATCCCATTCTATCTTCTGATCTTCTTCAATTCTTTTCTCTTTCTTCCATTACTGTTCTGTAGGTATTCCAGCAACTTTCTCTCTCTATCATGGGATGTTGTTGGGTGAATGAACTTATTTTGTGTCTTAATAATCCTTTGTTGTTATCCTCAAAAACATCTTTATTTTCTATTAGTTTTACAATACTGTTTCAGGTCTGTGATAGGACTTCTTTTACAGCATACATGTCTGAACTTCAGTCACTGTTTTCTAATTATCTAACCTTCGGATTGGGCAGAGTTTTGGCTATGTTATTCCCTTCCCCTTCTAATCCACTCAACCTAAACTTGAGCACCATCACACTGATGGATTGAAAGTTATTCAAGTTCTCCTTGCTATTTTCTGGTTTTTCTTAGTTTCTATTTCTGTCCATGTTCCTATCTCCTAATCTAACCAACGTCTTGCTTTAATATTCTAACCACATACCCCATTAGGAGTTTAGGACCTCTAACATACGTTAGTTTCAGCCCCATCAAATTTGTTGTCTCCAAGTTCTAATCATGTTTAGTTTCTGCCATATTCATAGTTTCTACCACATTCATAGTTTTCTGGTTCACTGCAATTCTGGTTTCTAGTAGATTTGCTAGTGTTTGTTTTTCAGCCTAGCATACATCATCATAATATTCAGCTCTGTATAACCTCTTACAGTGATGGTGAAAGTGAGTAAATTTTGCATCTTTCTGAATTTCCCCCAGGTCTACAAAATATTTCAAAGGCGGCTGCAAATCATTTTAGAAGGTCAAGATGCAGCATCCAAATACTGTAGTTTTACTTCTCTGAATGACATTGTTTGCTACTTTAGAAGTATTGGTATGTTATTTTAAGTATTGAACCCCTTACCCACAGCACTGTTACTGTCCCTGCATCATAGTACATTAGTACCCTCTAGTTGGAGAAAATCTATTTAGCTGTGTAAACAGCCTTGGAAACAATGCCTAGATGATCTGATCGATCATCCCAGCCTCTTATTTATAATAAAAACAAGTTACAGCATAGATATGAATCCCCCCCAATCCTATTCCTACTAGGAATTCCCACTATAACTAGGAATCCCCAATAGAAATCGTATAGGGGGGAAAAACAGGAATAAAACAATAAAAAACTAATCAAAATAAAATAAGTAATGAAAGCAACTAGGACTAGGTTACCCCAAGTGGGTCACGTAGCCTATCTCAACACTCCCCCTCAAGTTGGAGCAAAGATGTTGACCATGCCCAACTTGACTAGATTGGGATGAAACAGCTTCCCAAACAATCCCTTAGTGAAGATATCTGCAAGTTGATCAGTAGACGTCACAAAGGGAATGCAAATCAACCCTTCGTCTAACTTCTCTTTGATGAAATGCCTATCCACCTCAACATGCTTGGTACGATCATGCTGTACTGGGTTGTGTGCTATGCTGATTGCAGCCTTGTTGTCACAATACAACATCATAGGAAAACGAATAGGAACACCAAGATCTTGTAGCAGCCCTTTAAGCCAGAGTAACTCACAAATACCCTGTGCCATAGCTCGAAACTCAACTTCGGCACTAGAACGAGCAACAACATTTTGCTTCTTACTACGCCACGTGACAAGATTTCCACCTACAAAGGAGCAATACCCAGAAATAGACTTGCGATCTGCAGAACCAGCCCAATCAGCATCAGTGTACGCTTCTATCCGTAGATGACCATGCGTAGACAAAAGAATTCCTTTTCCAGGAGCTGTGCAAGATACGAAGAGCAGCCTCCATGTGTGAAGAGTAGGGATCATGCATAAACTGGCTCACAGTACTCACGGCGACAGCAATGTCAGGACGAGTGTGTGAAAGATAAATCAGCTTCCCTACAAGCCTTTAGTACCGGCCTTTATCAACAGGCTCACCCTCTTTCTCCTTGAGTTGAACAGTAGGGTCCATAGGAGTATCTGAAGGATGACAGCTAAGCAAACCAGTCTCAGCCAATAAATCTAGGACATACTTCCTCTGGGAGAGAAAAATGCCTTTAGAAGATCTGGCTACTTCAATCCCAAGCAAGTATCGTAATTTCCCTAGATCCTTAATCTCAAATTCTTATCCAAGAAAGGTCTTCAACCGTCTGATCTCATCACCATCATTGCCAGTAACCACTATATCATCAACGTAGACTATAAGAACAGTGAGTTTTTCACCAACCCTCTTTATAAAGAGTGTATGATCAGCATTACTCTGCTTATAGCCCACAGAAATCATGGCCTTGTGGAACCGCCCAAACCATGTTTGAGGTGACTGCTTCAGCCCATCAAGTGTACGCTTGAGTTTACATACTTTTCCTTGGTTTCTGTCATAAGAGAACCCTGGTGGAATGTCCATATACACCTCCTCATCCAATGTTCCATTAAGGAAGGCATTTTTTACATCTAGCTGCTGTAAATCCCATCCAAGCTTGACTGCACAAGATAATAACACACGAACAGTATTTAACTTGGCAACAGGTGCAAAAGTTTCCTGGTAATCAATGCCGTATGTCTGAGTGAACCCTTTGGCCACGAGTCGTGCCTTATACCTATCCACAGTGCCATCTACCTTCTGTTTCACCACAAACACCCATTTGCATCCAACGGTTTTCTTCCCAGGTGGAAGAACTACAAGCTCCCATGTGTTATTTTTTTTCAGGGCTTCCATTTCTTCCATCATAGCTGCCTTCCACTTTCCGTCTGATAAAGCTTCCTGCAAATTGTTAGGAATACGAACAAAAGAAAGAGAGGAAACAAAGGCACAAAAGGATGGGGAAAGCGAATCATAAGAAACATGAGATATGGGATGCTGAGTGCAAGATCTGACACCTTTGAGAAGAGCAATAGGTAAATCAGGAACATTACCAGGTGGAGAGGCAGGTTCTGGACCCGGGTTCGGCAATTGGATGGGTACTGGAGCAACAGTTGATTGAACCTGCTTATGTTTCCTTGCATAGGTCTTCATATTACTGGCATCAATCCTCCTCTGAAATTCACTAATAGTCCTCTGGACAGGAGTCTGGACCGGGGTAGCTTGCTTCCCCTGTATAGGAACCTCTCCCCCTGACTCAGGGGGAGTACCAGGGGCAGGCCGAACTGGTTCAGACTCATGGTAAACAGACTGAAGTGGAGGTGGAGAGTCAATAGTCAGCACATCTTCACTAACACTCTCCCCCTGAAGAGGTAGGGACACATAATATGGAACATTTTCATAAAAGACAACATCCATGCTGACAAAAGTCCTGCGTGATGGAGGGTAGTAACATTTGTACCCCTTTTGGGTAGCAAAGTATCCCAAGAAAATGCAGCGGAGGCTACGTGGGTCAAGTTTACTAAGGGACCTTGTATCCCTGGCATAACAAACGCAGCCAAATACCTTAGGTGAGACTATAAAGGAAAAAGAGCCAAGTAATAGCTCAATAGGGGCTTTCGAAAGAAGAACCCGACTGGGCAGCCTATTAATTAAATAGGCTGCAGTAAGGACAGCATCCCCCCAATAAAGGGAAGGGGCATTGCGGGCAAACATAAGAGCCCTAGCCACCTCTTGGAGGTGGCGGTTTTTTCTCTCAGCCACACCATTTTGGGCTGGAGTATCGACACAGTTTGTCTGATGGAGGATTCCATGTGCAGCAAGGTATTTTTGGAACTGACCTTCCATATACTCTTTCCCATTGTCACTCCTTAAAATTTGAAGAGTGGCATTAAATTGGGTCTTAATCATTTGATGAAAGTGCTGAAAACATAAAAAAAACTTCACTTTTTGTGTGCATAAGGTATACCCAAGTGAACCTAGAATAGCAGTCAATGAAAGTGACATACTACCGATGGCTAGTCAGGGAAGCTTTCCTACTAGGCCCCCACACATCAGTATGAACAATATGGAACAAGGAAGAGGATCTTTTATTAGAAATAGGATAAGTTGAACGTGTCTGTTTAGCCAAGACACAAGGCTCACAAAAAAAGTCTTCCTTATTACAGTCTTTAACTAATGCAGGAAATAAATTTGATAAAGTACCTAAAGGGGGATGGCCTAGTCTAGAGTACCATTTATGTAAGTCAAAGGAGAAAG
The DNA here is from genome assembly GCF_018873765.1 of Telopea speciosissima. Taxonomy (NCBI): domain Eukaryota; kingdom Viridiplantae; phylum Streptophyta; class Magnoliopsida; order Proteales; family Proteaceae; genus Telopea; species Telopea speciosissima. Next base: position 48,415,521 of record NC_057917.1, on the reverse strand, counting down.
ATGTCGAAGGTAAAGTCTGAGTATGTTTAGGATCGCCATCAAGTAGGTACAATCCACCATGCACTTTACCCGATCCAATTGTCTTCCCCGAGTCCAGCTCCTGAAAGACACAGTGAGTGGGAAAAAAAGTCACTTTACAATTCAAGGATTTAGTGATATTGCTAATGGAAAGAAGGTTAGTTGTAAATTTGGGAATATGCAACACAGATGACAGTGTAAAGGAAGGGGAACAACCAATGGATCCTTTCCCTGAGATGGAGGAGAGAGACCCACCAACAATTTTGACTTTATCCTTACCAGAAGCAGGAGAATATGTATTAAAAAGACTGGAAGAACCTGTCATGTGATCAGTAGCACCAGAATCTATAATCCATGGAATGGATGCTACTGATGCATAATGACCAGCAAAGGAAATACCTGCACGGGCAAAGAAGGAACCTGAATTGGCAGCAGACGTAGTAGAGGCAGCAGATGTGTTCAGAATACGACATAGAGCTTGGAGTTCTTCCTGGGAGAAACCGATGTCAGCAGTGGGAGCTGGAGCTACACTTTCAGTGTGATTGGCTTTGTTTTTAGACTTAGCACGACCACGTTTAGCCTCAAAATCAGCTGGCTTCCCATGTAATTTCCAACACTGAGCCTTAGTGTGATATGGTTTGTGACAATGCTCACACTTAACAGGCTCTTTAGTGGTAGTAGTAAAAGTAGCAACACTGTCAGCAGAAGCAACAGGAGTGGAACTAGCAGTTTGCAAGGCTGATCTCTCAACTTTGCGAGTAATCATTACGGCAGCCCATTTAGTGCGAGCAGCCCCTTCTTCAGTAGGTTGTTGGGTGGTGCCAGTAAGATGGCCAGTGAGTCCCCTTCCAGCCACTGTTAGGGATAATGATTTGGCCCAAATTAAGTAATTTGTACCATCAAGCTTGATGGCAGCAGCATAAGGGAGAAAATCAGACCTAGTTTGATCTCCTCCAAAAGTAGCAGTAGTCATCTCTGAGTCACCCATGATTCAGCCAAGCGGAGAAAAAATTAGATCTTCAAAAAGCCTGATTCGAGTGTGAATAATGGGTTTTGAAATTGCAGAATTTTCAGCCTGCAGAATGGGCTGAAACTGATGTCGAGTTTCCCTCTAATAGCAGGGAAAAAAACTTTCAAAAATTAGCTCTTTTTAATGAGCCAATAAAAAGCCCTAAATTTTTGACAAATTTAGGAATATAATCTGATTGCAGGAAAAAGATGCAGAAAAAAATGCAGAATTGGATCTGAACCAACGCTGCAGTCTTCAAACAAGGGCTGGTGCAGACCAATAATAGCAGGAACCAATCTCCATAAGTGCAGAAATCAAACTCCAGTTGAAAAATAGCTCGATCTCCAAGGTTGGAAAAAACCTGCCGGCAGAAATAGGTCACACCTCTTGTTCTTCGATCTTTAATGAGGTGGCATTGAGGGCAGCAACTAAATTTGCATTATATCACCTCATAGTTGCTGCCCTGATGGAGAAAAAAAGGCCGAGAGTGATGGAGCGAAAGAAAAAAGGAAAAAACCAGAAACCGAGAAAGGGGAAGATCAGAAAAAAAGGAAAAACTGAGAAATAAGAGAGAGGAGAGAACCAGAAATCGAGAGTAGCTGTTCCTAGATCAGATTAGGCTCTGATACCATGTAAACAGCCTTGGAAACAATGCTTAGATGATCTGATCGATCATCCCAGCCTCTTATTTATAATAAAAACAAGTTACAGCATAGATATGAATCCCCCCCCCAATCCTATTCCTACTAGGAATTCCCACTATAACTAGGAATCCCAAATAGAAATCGTATAGGGGGAAAAACAGGAATAAAACAATAAAAAACTAATCAAAATAAAATAAGTAATGAAAGCAACTAGGACTACGTTACCCCAAGTGGGTAACGTAGCCTATCTCAACAAGCTAGAAGGGTGACAAGCAAGGTCTCTTAGCAAGCTGTAGTTCTGAAGCAAACGGTAGATAGAATGGAACATTTAACATGTAAGATGATGTCACTGAACACCATGTGGGCAAGTTGTAAAAACAGCAAAGGTTTATACACAAAATTCTCTTGCAAGATAAACAGTGAAGTACAATTAGAGGCCTCAAAATAATCAATACCCTTTTATTAGGTCTCAAGACTGTTTTCCAGTTGTTTCATTCACTCCATTCTGTAGTCTTTACATTTCCACATAAGCTTTAGGATCATTAATATTGTTGGAATATGTAATCCAGAATTTTCAAGGGTCAATTAGGTAGTCAAATAGGGGAATGGCAGAATTGCAAATAACACAAAGTTGAAAAAGGGATGGCATTCTGGTAACTATGGTGAACAGTATACGATTCCTTTGAAAGAAACAAAGAGGACCGTAGGGTCAAGGATTAAATAAGTTCATAAGTTAAGGGCAAAGCTGGAAGTGGAAATAGAAAAAGAATAACAATTGAAAAATGGAGGGGCATACTTGTCATTGTGCTGAAGTACCCCTCTTCTTCTCCACGACATAACACCAAGTCAACCCAAACCCTTTGCTGGAACAGAGGCGTGAACACCACGGCAGTAAGGAATCGAAGCCAACAGTAGGGTAGAAAAAATCTATCCAAATAAATCTTCCCGCAGCAAGATTCAACCCTTGAAACCAGATCAGCAGTAGTAGCCATAAACCATATCCTTGATGCAGAAAAATCAGAGAAAATGGGCTTATTTTAGTGCAAATATGCTTTGGGTTGGGTTATATTTGTGTTGGGCCATTGGTCCAATGGGTTTTTATTGTAATAGGACACTTTAATGGGCCTAAAATAAGGGTAGAAAGAATGAATATGGACTTATTAATTACTTAAATTGTGGGATCTAGTTAGAGACCTATTCCTTTACTATTAATCGTTATTAAAATGTTTTAGTTGGGCTAGATTAGGTCTCTATGAATCTAGCCTTTCTAAGCTTTTTCTTTCTTATTTTATTCAGAGTATTAGTAGCAGTAGACTAACTCCATAGCAAGCTATTGGCTGGAGAAATTGTAGGTTTAGTTTGAATCCTGTTTAGAGTCTTTTTATATAATCATGTAAGGTAAATGTCCTACCCACGAATTCTGATGAATTAAAAAAGAAAAGGATTTTGCTTTGTTTTGGTGTGCGGATTTAGGCTTGCAGATACGGTATTCAGGTTTATTGAATCTTGTGGATTCACGAGTGTTAAGCTGCTGTGAGATTCAGTAGTGAACCTTGGTGGGATTTCAAGTTGGGGTACCAGTGGGATTCCAGCCCAACAGATCAGGTGGATTCCTCTTCATATCACCCTTTTTCTTTCTATTCCTCTTCTCCATTAGTTAAACAGGTCAGATCTCTCTTGCGCATGCTTATTTCTTTCTATTTTCTTAATTCTGTTTATTATCGTTAAATACTATTCTGTTAGCTGTTATATTGCCCTATTCTTCTTCAGTTTCTATTTCTGAATTCTAGCCCTAGGTTCTGGTTTCAAGTTTTGTTTTCAAACCTTCTAGTCAAATTTCAGCTTTCCTACTTGAAGTCAGCTTCTTCAAAAACTCTGTTTTCTGATCTGGTTTCTCAAGTCTGAGTTCAGAAAACTGTTCAGATTATGTCACTGAATAGTTTCTGTTATTTCTGTTCTGAATCATTAAGTTTCAGCCTTTGATTTCAGAAATCCTACTTCAAGTCTGCTTTCTAAAAATCTCAATTTCTGAATTTTATTTGCTATTTTAATTCCTGTTTTCTGCTACTGGTGTATTCACCTTTTCAAGCTCTCAACTGAATTCTGATTAGAACTGTAGTCAGTCCTGCAATTCTGCAGAACTTAAACTATCCTACTCCCAGTAGGATTACTCAATATCTGTGGATCTGTCCATCAGATTCAGACCAAGGTTGACAGGATTACTTATCCTGTTAAGACCAGCCTTCAACCTGAATTTGTACATAATTAGACAAGTCCTTTCTGAGATATTCAATTTCTCTTGAGTCTGGGTTTATCCCTTACCCACGATCCTAACCGGTTCAAGGTTAGCACTGCTTTAATGCTCTTTGACTAATAAGATGTGTCAGTAACAGTACGCAGATAGGTGTAGAGCTACTATGCACACACTTTCAAATAGTAATTTATTAATCATCCTAACATTTTTTAGAAGTAAAAACATGTCAAAAGTAATTAGGTGATTCTTCTTTTAAATCAACTAATTATGACTGTTAGAAGAGCCAGATATCACCATTGTCTGACCATCTTCAATAGATGAGATGCCCCTCAAAGAAACATGGATCAAGTAAATAGACACCTATGTTCCAGAGAGTCTTAGGTCATGATCTCACAATGAAAGGAAAGGCAAGCAAACTTAGTATTCTTCAACAGAAAAGTCCAAACAAATCTTTCTAGGAAGTTGGGCCATGTCAAATTTTGAAAAGACATTACAACACAGCTGCCCTAACATTTTCAAACTCCAGATTCTAAAGCTGACTCAATCAAACCAAAAGGCTCTTTGTATCTTCTCCAATTCGCACTACAAGTAAGGTGAATATTTTCTTGCTATCAAGAATAAAATTCACTAACTCATCATAAAGGTCACTTGGCATGTGTGTGCTCCAACCTTTGTACACCCTGAAGGAGTGAAGCTTTTATTTTTGCCTTTCAGAGGGAGCTAGTTAAACAAACAACCCCAAATCGCTGAGTATGGACTTCAGACACACACCCAAACTTCTAATTCCACAGTTTTAAGATTAATTTCTCTAGCCTGGCTGCTTTATATAGTCATCATTTGATTTTGATAAGGAGTTTTTCATTGTATATGTTGGGGTTCCACGCGATAGGCGGAAAAATAGTCTCACATCAGATATGAATGGGGATGTGGGTGGGTTAATAGATACTTGGGCACCCTCTCATTAACAGCTAACTTTTGAGGATGAGTTCTACCCAAATTCCTAACAAGTCTTAGCAGAGCCAAGTTGTGGCCAGGGTGTGGCAGGGCCAAACTTGGAGGAAAGCCAAGGCGTGGGAACTCGGTGTGATCTCGGATGATCCCATGTGGAAGGGGAGATGGGGAAGATCTTAGTAGTTCCTGCATGGAGGGGGACATTGTTGGAGTTCCACGAGATAGGCGAAAAAATAGTACCACATCAGATATGAATGGGGATGTGGGTGGGTTAATCGGTACTTGGGCACCCTCTCCTTAACGGCTAGCTTTTGAGGATGAGTCCTACCCAAGTTCCTAACCATATACAGGAAATATAACTCTAGTTCTGGAAAATGTAACACAAACCTTTACGCATAAAGAGGAAGAAAAAGAACTTTCAGAATAGGGCAAAGCATAGCCAAATTCACCACTTAAAACTTTATCTAGTAATTGTCATGTCAAACTGAAATCAGTATGCTTGTTGAAGCAAGAAAAAAAATAAAGATTTCATTAAAATTAAATGTAAAGAAATACAAGCAGCCCAAAGAACTAGAGCACCATAGATTTCAACTATAAGATAGAGCTTAATCTATGCAGAGAACAAACTAATTGTAAGACAAAACTGCAAAGGAATTTTTTTCCCCTTTCAAAATTAACAAGTTAAGACAAATTGCCACCGCTCTGTTGCCACAAATTGATGATATCAGTAGCCTGATTAAGAAGGATAATCATCCTTTTCTGTGATATCCATGGCTTACTCTCCAATAAGGACTTGAGTTCTTCCCATGCGTCCTTCCTCGGCCAAAAATAGTAAGGACTTAGCGGAATGGTGCCGTGACCTGGTATCTTCTGATCGAGTGCCAGACCAATGTTCTTCTCAAGCCAAATAAACTTCAATACAAGCCTGGGTTTCTCCATTGTCTTAACAACCACTCCAAGCTTCTACACATTCAAAGATTAGAGAGAAATTCAACACAAACGAAATACTGAAACAGATTTAACTATAGAATGTAAGAAAGCAACGCAAATAACTAAAAGAAAGAGTTCCCATTGAGAAAGAGAGAGAGAAGTAAAACCACTTTTTCTTCAACTGGTTCTGAATCTTCTGGAGCTACAGAAGCTGAATCCACGGAGGAGGTTTCTTCTTCAAATGCTTCAATTGCAGCAGCTGAAGCAGAAAGCCTCACTCCTTTTCTGTTGGGTCTCGATTTGAACTCCGCAAGCGTCGTTAGATGTAAAGATGAGACCTTTGGCTTGAAAATAATTGATGCTTTTAGGGGCTTGAAGCCGAGGTTCTGAGGAGTAAAGCAGGAGCGTGTGAAAGCCCCGTTGACACCAGGTTGAATCCCCAAGGATAACATCTTCTGCTCAGAGAGACAGAGAGAGAGACAGATAATCTTCTAAGAGGTCTGCTGTGCTTTAGCTGAGTTCGGATAAGAGGAAACGCATGTACGCAACTACTCAACGTGGAATCAAAATTCGGATTCGGGTTCGGATTCAGGCAGACCGGGTCAAAAGTCAGACCAAATATGTTGGCCATGCAAATTTTTTTTTATTTGGGGTGAAAATCATGAGATCCTCCATTGGATCAAATAGCAAAGAAGGGGACGAAATAGTTTTATGTCTATTAAACTGGACCATGAGTGAAGTTTATGACATGCTGGAATAGAACTTTCTTCGCAAAACCTTTCTTCACTATAGGTGTCATCCAAGTTGGGTTGACCGAGTTATGTTTGTTGAGTCAACCCAATTATCTATTATCCTCAATGGATCTTCATTATCTACCATTACTCCTTCAAGAGGACTCAAACGAGGTGATCCTCTCTCACCTTATCTCTTTGTATTATGTACGGAGATCCTATCCTCTCGCTTCGATGATGTCATGTGTCATAATCAAATTAATGGGATTCGATTATATAGAGAAAGGGAAAGGATCACTCATATGGCCTTTGCTGATGATTTGATTCTTTTTAGAAAAAGGTCTTCTACGGAAGCTAGAGCTTTCCTCCATGAGTAAATACTTATTATGCAGCATCTGGCCAAAGTATCAATATTTCTAAAACTAGAGCACACTACAGCCCCAATGTTACAGCTGCTACTAAGAGAGAATTAGAGGAGAGATTCCACATTAAACCTACTTCGACGACAAACATTTATCTGGTTATTCCACATATTCTAGTAAACTTCGAAAACAACATTGTTCTGAGCTGATTCAAAGGGTAAATAGTGGACTCCAATCTTGGAAATCAAAGATTCTTTTGTCAGCAGGAAGAGCAATCCTAATTCAATCGACTCTATCAACTATGCCAGTACACTATATGTGTTGCTTTCGCCTTCCATCAACCACACTTCAAGAATCGGACTCCATGGAAAGAAAAGAATTTTGGAGAAAGGAGAGAAGTATTGACGTCCCCACCATTAGTTGGAGTTCAATTTGTAAACCTAAAATGAATGGGGGTTTAAACATTAAACTCTCTATTCCTATGAACCAAGCATTGGGCTTGGGCTTTATTGAATCCTGAGACTTCGTTGTAGGGCAAAATAATGAAGCATAATACTTTAGGAACACAAATGTTCTTCATGCAGTGGGACCAATAAATGCATCTTGGGGTTGGAAGTTTGTCATTGGGGCGCTTCCTCTTTTAAAAAAATGATTATTCATGCAAGTGGGGTATGGTCAATCTATTAATCTATGAACGGATTATTGGATCCCAAATCACCCCCCAATGTCAGCTTTGTTTCCCTTGCAGGCTCAAGCTCCAACCTCGGTTAGAGTTCTCATTCACCCTATAACAAGATCTTGGAATGCATTGTGTATTTTTCAATGGTGGCCCCCTGATGTGGCACAAGCCATGCATTCTCTCAATTCCGATTCCTATCTTTCCATGGCCAGATGGATATCTATGGATTCACACATCCTCAGGTATGTTTTCTTGTGACTTCTGCTTATAGATTAGCAATGAATTATAGATGCACCCCCACAAATCTTGTTTGGCTTACTCTTTGGCATGCTCCTACTGCACCAAAAGTTCAAGTCTTTCTCTAGAAAATGCTGCATGGATGACTCCCAATAGCGGGGGCTGTTATTTAACTGGGGAACTCCAATTTCTCCAACTTACATTCGATGTTCAGGAGAAATGGCAGATTTGAATCACTTCTTTCTTGGATGTTCGAAGGCTAAAGATAGATGATTACAAGTCGGTTTAACTAATCTTATGGGAGCGGAGGATACAAGAGATTTGGTTCTTATATTGATTAACAGCTTAAGGACTCAAAGGCATGCAACTAAGCATACCATGTTTATTTTACACATTCTTTGGGGTACATGGAAGGCTTACCTAGAGCTAGTATTTCATCAGATAGACAATCCGATGGTGGAGATTGTTAAAGGAGCTCTGGACTTCAAATTAGAATTTATGGAAAATCAAAGAGCAATTGGGCCAAGAATGTCGCATATAGGTTGTCATTGTTGGCAACCAAGTGCAGAGCAGTGATGAGATGTCTAGTCTTGAGGCTATGGCAGTGTCCAGTGGCTCAGAAAATTTTGGTTGGTAGCAGTTCAAAGCATTGCAAGTATGGACAACAGTGATACAAAGTGTTTGGAGGTGTATGGTCGCTTATGGATTCATTCTTGTGTCCTAATTCACAAGTCACTACGGCTGTGGTATTTTCAGGGATTTTTTTAGTGGGTCCTGTGGTAAAACTTGGAAGAGATTTGAACTAGAAAAAGTTAGTTCGTCGAGTCCTCTTTCTATCGGTTCAAATGGTTGATTACTCCGATGCTAGACGAGGGAGTTATGAATTTTTTCGTATGGATGCGCAGAAAAGAAGCAAACCTGAAACAAATTTAAACTCAAATCATGCTCTCGGCAGCAACGCATGTTCAGCCTTTTATCTCAGGGGTTTAATTGAAAATCATTAAGAGTTATGTCTACAGTGCCATAAATAGGTGAAACAAGGGGGTCTTTTGAAATTAATAAGAAGTTGGAGAGATAATGGACTTTTAATGAGAGCTGAGTAGTGTAAAAGATTCCAAATATTTGAGTCCAATTTGACTTCATAAAGATGGGTCATTGGTTTATCACGTGAAGTCCATGAGTGGCTGAGTTAAAGAAGGATTTATAAGTTCTTAGATTCCATTTTAGAGCATTTGATTAGCTCTCCGAAAAGGCATCTCGTAAGCCGTGCAAGTCTCTTTCCATCTTCTGAGAAGTTCGATTCTTTTTGTGAAAAGTTGATTAGCTCATCTCAAAAGAGCGTTGTGGTCTTTTTACTAATCTTTTTATGATTAAAGAAAAGGGGCTTTCTTCCTTAGCATGTACAATCGACAGAATTGATAGAGAAGAAAAAAAAAAGAGGGCTTTCTTCATTCTTTTGAGAAAAAAACAGTGTAGCCGAGATAAAAATTATACATTGGGATGAACTCCACTCACTCAAGCTTCTAATTAAGAAATCCAAAGGCTATTCTTCAGTGCATAAAAACTCATTTCAAATGCTTCTTTGAAGATTGGGATTTGTTTATTGAAGCTTTGTTCATGAAGAAAGTGGGGTTTTGATTGTGTTTTTGAGGAAATACAAGAACAAAAAAAATACAAGAAGAGGAAGAAGACAAGAAGAAATGAGCTATTATGGTCCCCTCATGGCAGTGCTTATTTGAAAGCTCAAATCTCTCCACAAAGGATAGAGTTGATACTTCCAGTGGGCTCCAGTTGATCTCAGTAAAGCTTAGACCTCCTGTGTGAGGGTTGTAAGCATTCATATCTCTCTTTATTTATTTATGCTTCATCCCTGTTAGTGATGTATGCTAAAAATAGGTGAATGTTGTTGATAGACCTATTCTAGTTTGTACTTACTTATAGGACATTGCTATAAGTCCAAAATCCTATTGATTTTTGCTCTATATTTAGTGGGTGCTAAATACTGGGAGTGGGTGTTATTTTGTACCGATATTATTTATCCTCTCAGTTCTATAATGAGAAAATTTGGGTATGGGTGCTCCCAGCTGTAGGTGCAACAAAATTGAGTATTGAGCAAATACGAAGCCCATAGTGGCATTGCTCCGTAGATGTAGGCAATTTGCCGAGCCACATATATCTTGTGTTGTGTGCGTGGAATTGTGTGGTTGTTCATACTTGTATTTGAAGTGTGTGAGTTGCAGGATGGGTGTCACACCCCAAACCACCCCCTGGGAGAATTTGGGCGGGTGACCCGGATGTCGATCCACATCCGCCAAACCCCAAGGATCCAGAAACAGTATTTACATGTCACAAACCACCAATAGAGACAAAGGATAATAAATGAACATCAGAGGCGGCGGAAGATAAAAGAAAAACTACCCACAAGATAGATTATATTAATTACAGTACGATCCCAAGTACCTATGTTATATCATACACAACCATTTATCTTCAAAAGGTACATAGTCACGATAATCACACTTTCTGAAGAGAGAAATTCAAATAATAGTATAATCCTCGTAGATCAACATGAGGAAGATCTATAGTCCATCAATAGCTTCATCGTCCATTGGCAAATCGGTACATGCAAAATCACCTAAAAGAAACAATCCACGAGGGATGAGCTCCACCGAGCCCAGCAAATGAATATAAGATCATGCAAGCAGGTACAACCAACACAATCATCAATCTACATGCTGGATTCAATTTTATTACTCTAGTCCACCTAACATCACAACTAAGTCACTAGGTGTATGCTACTTGCAATGACTCGGACGACAACCTCTGACTCTTCTCCTCCGTCTTTGATTGCCACCTCAATCACTGCGGGTGGAACCCGCGCTGGGTAGTGAGCACCAACTCCTCCCTTGGCCGACCCTTAGATAACCATAGCAAACTGACCCGGCTTCTGCTATCCTCGGCATTCAGGATGCCATGATCACCCAACACCTACACCCCTGTTGGGAAGGGCTGTAGCCAAGGGTATGTTCACCTAACCCAATGATCTACATGATAAGAATGAGTTGAGTGGTATCAACCGTATCCCATTCTATAGGCTACCACAAATCTCATTTCCAGTATGAAATGCATGGTGCTCCCGCAGCGCATACTACGGCTCACCATGCCTTTCATTTCCAAGCTGTCTATTACGGCATCTAATCTAACAGTTCACATAGCATGCATTTTAGTCATTAATCATTTTATGAACATGCTCATTATCACAATCCACAGTATATTAGAAATTTCAATGTTCAAAAGCAAATAAATAATAATATAACACAGATAACAATAATGAAAAGTAATTTTTGTTATCTTTCGCATGTTCACAAGGTCACACCTACAAGAATGATCCAATATCCACTCACCTTGTCTATACTTTGTTTATTCCAAAGACTGTCGGTCCATAAAGGTGCTCGGACACGCGTCGCCAGGCGGACAATTAAAGCCTAAGTAATTAAATTAGAAAATTACATCAATATATACTAAATTTCCCTATGAAACTAGGGATGACCTTGGTCAATCATCCAGACCAAAGGAGGACTCAAAACTGCCATGGCAGCAGCAGTGGTTGATTGGCACTGGTCTATCCAATGGACCAGTGGCAATGGACCAGTAGGCTGCTGAGGTCCAAAATCAAAGGGGGTTTATGGTTTTAGACTCAAAAGGGTGCCCAAGTACTATTCTAAGTAAATACAAAGGCTAAGGTCAAGTTCTTCATCAATGGTTAATACTAGTTGATTGAACTAGTCTATCCAATGGACCAGTGGCAATCAACCCATTGCTCCAAGTGTAGGCATAGGGTTGAGTTAATGCGGTTTAGGCTAGGGTTTACACCAAAGGCCTAGGAAAGGGTGTTTCAGACCTTGGGGTAGGTCCGGGTCAGCACAGGCTATGATTTCCTGCAGTGGTTGATTGGTACTGGTCCATCCAATGGACCAGTAGCAATGAGCCAGTAGGGGTTACAGTCATAGATTTGGAGAGGGTTCCCACTAATGGCTTTAGATGGCACAATCGTACTTCCATCAGTGATTGGGGTCATGGTTCCATGTCAAATACAAGTTTGGTTGCCCGAAACCCATCCCGGGGTGTCAGATTGGCTCTAAGCAGGGTTGCAGGGCATTATTTTTAGCTGGGTTTCATGTAGGACCCTATACATGGCATCACAGACCCATAGACAGGCTAGGGGTAACACAAGTTTCAATTTCGTGCATTGGTTGATTCACAGGGGTTGATCCAATCGACCAGTACATGAGCTACCCGGAAATTTAAAAGATAAATCTGTTTTGGCTTAGATCTACAAATTGGAAGCATGCACGGATGATCAGGAGGTACCAGTAGGTTGCAGTAAGGGTATTTAACATGATTTCAAAGAAAATTTCTACATGCATAAGGATTTGGGCTGTTGGGATGATATGGACAGCATGCATGCCTTGTATGCAAGAACAACTACAGAAATCCTAAATGAGCAAATTGTAACTATGCTAAAATGGTTCTGTTTCAGAGAATAGTGCCTAACATCTAGCATGCATTTAAAATAAGCATGTGCTACACTTAATTTCATGATCTAGGCATGTCATATGGCATGACAAATGATCAACTAAATCTGAGATTTGCAGGTACATCATATACTCTTCAAGAAAAAGGGTAGATACTAAGCCCAACATGGCAGATCTACACATGCGTGTAAGGTTCCTAGCCCCTAAGCTTGCAATACATAGTTTTTTTTGTAGTAGGAAACATGAGAACACATGGTTAATTAGTATGAACCAGAGATTGATCATGGATACAACCATGGTAATGGCTAGAAATCAGCATAGAACTACTGAGTTCAAGGTTACCTTGTTGAATCCAAGCACAAGGGAGATTTCCAAGCCTTCTCCTTCCTCTTCCTCTTCTTCTTTCTCTTTCTACTTTCTTTCTCTCTTCCTTCTCTCCAACGAAAGAAATAGGAGGGTTTTTAGGCTGAAGGCTGCTTTATATAAGCCCAGCCACTAAGGCCTGTTTGGCTAAATCTGATTTTTAGTGAGAATGCATTCTAAGAACTCATTCTTAAATGCAAATGGCTCCCAAGTGGGCCCCACTGGGTCACATTGTTAGGGTAATATTTCCATGGGTCATTCTGAGTACGGAGAGGTGACCCGGGGTGCGAGATAGTGGGCCCCACTCATCTGAGGTGAATTTTGTGCAGTACAGCAACACTGGTCCATTGGACTGGTTGATCCAAATCAACCAGTATGGATGGACCAGTAGGTAAAACCCTACTGTTTTTGCATTTGGGTCCCACTGAGGCCTATGCCATGCCTAGGGCATTGTCCTTGTATAATTTGTGGTCATTAAACCCTATTTAAACATTTAAATATGAGTTTATTCCTGTTTCAGTTAAGCAGGGTTGTACCAAGGTTACTCATCAACTGGTGTATGGAATAGCAACACAGGTCTGGTAGTTGCCTCCGGATCGATAGGTATGATATTACTAGAGATTTCCCTAAAAAAAAATGAGCACCAGGTCGGTGCACCACAGGTTACTAGTGGTTAAGACCCAGGATCCATCGGGTTTCGAACCTACATTCAAAGTTTGGGTCAGGGTCCGGGCACGGGCGTAACATCCCCCCACCTTACAAGAATTTCATCCTCGAAATTGACGTACCTCATAAGCTGAAAAGGTAAGGTTATCCTTTATGCATTTCTTTTTCATTTCCTCACGTTGCTTCCTTGGGGGTATGGTTTCTCCATCGAACCCTGACGTAAGCCACGGTACGATTGTGGAGCTTATGCTCCCTTCGATCTAGAATTTCTGTAGGTTGCTCCACATAGGTCAGATAAGAGTCAACATGTTCTGGTTCAGCCAAAAGTATATGTGTCAGATTTGCGATGTACTTCTTTAACATCGACACGTGAAACACATTATGTACACCTTCAAATGTCGGAGGTAGAGCTAGCCGGTATGCTTCTGGTCTAACTCTTGTTAGGATTTCTTATGGACCAATATACCTTGGGCTCAACTTCCCCTTTCTTGCTGAAACGCGTGGCACCCTAGGTTGGAGAATCCAAAGAAACACCTTCTCACCAACCGTAAATTCAATATCTTTCCTTCTATTGTCCGTATAGCTCTTCTGCCTTGATTGAGCTGTCCTGATCTTTCCTCTTATCATGCCCACTTTCTCATAAGTGATCCGACCTAACTCTGGGCCCACCATGTGTCGCTCTCCAACTTTATACCAATGGAGAAGTGCACGGAATTTCCTCCTGTACAAAACTTCATAGGGTGCCATTCCAATGGTGGAATGGTAGCTATTATTATAAGCGAACTCTATCAGGGGAACATGTGAGTCCTAGTTGTCCTTCATCTCCAAGGTACATGTTCTGAGCATATCTTCCAATGTCTGCATGGTCCGATCGGATTGCCCGTCGGTCTGAGGGTGGAAGGCAGTACTTAAGTTTAACTGAGTACCCATAGCTTGTTGAAGGCATCTCCAAAATCTTGAGCTGAACCTAGGGTCTCGATTAGATACGATGCTGACCGGCACACCATGAAGGTGAACCACACCATTGACGTATAGCTGGGCCAGCTTATCCAGCGGGTAAGTAACCTTTCTAGGTATGAAGTGGGCTTATTTCGTCAATCTATCAATGATCACCCAAATTACATTCATGCTCTTCTTCGTCAATGGTAGACCAGCCACAAAATCCATAGTCATATGGTCCCATTTCCATTCAGGGACCTGTAATGACTGCAATAGCCCATGTGGCCTGTGCCTTTCTGCCTTTATCTGTTGGCAGGAGAGACATTCCAAAACATATAGGGCTATAGTTTACTTTAGCCCCGATCCACCAATAATACCCCTTTAGGTCCTTGTACATCTTTGTGCTGCCTGTGTGTATGGAGTATGGCAAATTATGGGCTTCCTTGAGAATTCAATCTTGCACATCATAATTGGCTGGGATGCACAGTCTATCTCTAAATTTTAGCGCTCCATCGCTAGCAATCAAGAAGTTCAGATCTCCCCAAGTTCCTTATTGGATGCCTCTAATAATCTTCCACAACTCCGGATCTCTTGGCTATTTTTCTATTATCTCTTCTCTGATTGATGGTTGGACATCCAGGGCTGCCAACAATACTATTATCCCATCAATCATGAGTTTCAAATCAAACCTTCTAGCTTCCTCAATCAATTGCTCAGTGGAAGCTAGGGAGGCAAGGGATTGTGTTTGGGTCTTCCTGCTTAATACATCTGCGGCTACGTTGGCCTTTCCGGGGTGGTATTGTATGTCACTGTCGTAATCCTTTACTAGTTCCAACCACCTTCTCTATCTCATGTTTAGATCCTTCTATGTGAAGAAGTATTTCAGGGTCTAGTGGTTGCTGAAGATTTTGTTTCTCTCACCATATAAGTAATGCCGCCAATTTTCAGGCAAAAACCACTGCCGCTAACTCTTAGTCGTGAGTGGGGTAGTTCTTCTCATGATCCTTTAGTTGCCTTGATGTGTAGGCGACCACTTTCCCTTTTTGCATTAATACACAACCCAAGTCAGTTCCAGACACATCTGTGTACACAGTCATGCCACTTGTGCCATCTGGGATGATCAAAACTGGAGCTGACACCAATAATCTTCCATGTTCGTGAAAGCTTTTCTCACATGCCTTCGTCCGTTCAAACTTTGCCCCTTTCCTAGTAAGACGAGTTATAGGCGTCGATATTTATGAGAAGTTTTTAATGAATCATCGGTATTAACCAGCCAGTCCCAAGAAACTATGGATTTTCGTGGCATTCTTTAGTGTCTCCCACTCAAGGACCGCCTTGACCTTCTCAGGGTCGACTTCAATGCCCTTACTTGAGACTATATGCTCTAGGAATCCTATCTGACAGAGCTAAAATTCAGACTTACTGAATTTTACAACAATTGAGATTCTCTTAGCCTTTGAAGTACAAACCTCAAGTGATATGCATGTTCCTCTGCATTCTCCGAATAGATTAAAATGTCACCTATGAAGACTATGACATACTTGTCCAGAACATCATGAAACACTCTATTCACCATATCCATGAATGTTGTGGGGGTGTTCGTCAGTCCGAAGGATAGCAAAAAAAAATCCGTAGTGCCTGTGCCTTGTTCTGAATGTAGTCTTATGAATATCACTGCTCTTGATCCTCAGCTGATGATACCCGGACCTGAGGTCAATCTTTGAGAAGACACTTGTGCCTTGTAACTGATTGAACAGGTCATCGATGCGCGGCAACGGGTATCGATTCTTGATTGTAAATTTGTTCAGTTCCCGATAATCGATGCACATACGCATACTTCCATCCTTCTTCTTTACAAACAGGACCGACGCTCCCCAAGGTGACACACTAGGTCAGATGAACCCTTTCTTCAATAGGTCCTGTAGCTGGATTTGCAATTCCTTCAACTCTATAGGCGCCATACAATACGGTGCTTTAGACACCGAGGCTGCTCCAGGGATCAGACCAATTGCAAATTCTGTTTCTCGCTTTGGTGGAAGTTGAGTTAGGTCTTCGGGATACACATTAGGAAATCCCCGGACTACATCTAACTCCTCTAATGGCTTTACCTTTGCTTTCGTCTCTCATTGGCATAATTCTTTTGTTTGATTGGGCTGCCAAGATTCGGTTCCCAATAATATTCATTTCTCAACCAAATATCTAAATCACTTACGAGTTCAGCTGATCTAAGTCTCGGCTTAATATAAAAGTCCAAGGAGAGTCGAACCTCAAACATATACCTTAAAAATTCAAACGATCCAACTATCTTTGCTGGTTTCATTCAGCAATCTATACTTCTCTAGTATTGGGTTGTAAGACATAAGTCTAAACTACCTGAGCTTACACGACTCATTCCTATGAAAACTTTCACTTTGGGTTCTTCAATACCTAACTCAACTTTAGGATGATTTGAAATATTGATGGAATCCCTACTGTTTGCTCCCATTAATGGAGGGGACACTCGGTGACCCATTATTCCACTCATACCTATTGTTGAGCAAAGTTTTGTCAAATCCTTCAGTTCCAATCTCTTTCTATTCTTGGTTGTCCTTAGTTACACTAACACCCATTACCGTCCTTTTCACCAACTTAAATTTCCAGATCTATTATCTACCTCCAACTACTTAGTATATTTCATACTTTCCTAAATCCTGCCTGGAATGTTCTATTCATTTGGTTCGTTGGTGTATGGCCTTACCGAGACTTAATTACATGCCTATAGTCTTTCAGCGTCCTTCTGGAATCTACGTACGAATCTGGAATTTTCTAATGGATAGTGTTCATACACCTCATCTAAACTCATAACAATTCCAGTAAGAGTGCTAACCAGTAGTTTGTGTTATGAGTTCCTCTTATCAACATACCCAGTAGAACGAAAGAGCGTGATGCATTGTAATTAAATAATATTCGAACAGGTAAGGATGATACGAATAGAGTACCTATTATCATTTCGAATTCGCTTCAACTTTCTCTATGATCAAGGCATATACTTGCCCTTGAACTCTGTCTCTGTGGGGTTAGAAGGCCGAGCAGCGGATTAGAATTGTGGAGGTGTACTGGATCTGCGGCTGGCACAGTTCCTTGCTACGTACCCAAGCTTGTTGCACATGAAACACTTGATAGGCACAGCTTGTTGAGGAGAGGCCTGACTCGCTTGACTTGATGCCGGCCGAGGGGGTTAAAAAGTTTGTTCCATTTCTGGCCTATAGTTCTGTTTGTGGCTGCTCCGGATAGATGACATCCAGATACGATATGTACTTGGCTCCACGATACTGACAATCTTTGGCCATATGCCCCGACTAATTGCAGACATAACATCAAATGTTCGACTTAGACGTCCGAGGAGCAGCGATGAATTGTGCGGATTGGCTAGGTCGGTTTGCACCCTTTCTGTCAGAGCATGCTGAAGTTAAATCAAGATAGAGTCCTTTAGGAGCCTTATTAGGTTCTTCAGACTCTTGTGGGTTTATAGGTCTCTTCCTAGACTCATGTTGTGTTAAGCCCTCAACTCCTTATCCGTCTTTCATAGACTTAGTAGGTACAGGTGGTGAGTTAGATGCAGGAGAAGTCCCCGGTACGGCATGTGCCTGCTTTGCAACTTGAAAATATGTGTTCATGTAAGTCATGAACAATTGCTGCTGCTGTTGCATTGCAGCGACAAACTGAGTGGTCATGTTGACTAGCAGCTCTTGTTGTTGTTGTTGGATTTGCATTAGGATTTGCTGCTATTTTTGCATTATCTGCATCATATTGGCCATGATGGTAGACACCTCATTAGCGATCATAATAAGGGGAGGTGCAGGTGCATGAGCTAGAGGAGCCTCAGGTACAGATGCAAGTGGAACTTCTATGTTCTGAGCAATAGGTTCATTGGGAGGATTTACTGAAGGAATAATAAGAGGACATGCTCCATGAGGAATGTTTATGTTGGATCAGTTTGCACCATGATTGCTTTCTGAAAAGAATATAGGATTTAGTATTACTTGGTAGCAACAGAAAGATTCAACATATTTCATATGTTGAGAAAGCATTTATGTATGTGAAATATTCGAATAAAATGATTTGGAACAAGAAGTTTGAAAAGCATGGGTGTAGTGATCATGTGGTATAATTAATAAAATAAACACTTGTGTGTCCTAATTTAAGCACTAGATTTGGTCCGACCATCGATTGGGTAACTTCTCAATACGGGTGATTTGGTCTTGGAGGTAATCTATTCCCCCTTCAATTACACAGAAACCCTTGACTATCAAGGTTTGATTTTGATATAATTGGGTCTGTAGGTCTCTATGGTCGTTGATCATCAATTCAAGCTCTTAGTTCAACTCAATAGTAGGCCTAGGTCTTTTTGTTTTCAACAATTTAGAATTTCTCAGTTTATATTTATGTTTGATTCTATTTATTAGTAGCACTCTTTTTTTTTTTTTTTGTGTTTGAAAGTAGTACTTCCATTTGTTTGAATGCAATAGTTTATGCTCTTTAAATTATGAGGTTATCGACTTTAGCACCTAGCTAGTCTCCTACTGTGTTCTTCTATTTCTTTATTTGTGTGCTTGTTTAAAATTTTTATTTCCTTGTCTCTAGCCCACCCATCATCCTACTTCCGTTGTTTGTGAATATAATTAGAACATCTCGCTCTGATACCACTTTCTCACACCCCAAACCACCCCCTGAGAGGATTCGGGCAGGTGACCCGGATGTCGATCCACATCCGCCAAACCCTAAGAATCCAAAAGCAGTATTTACATGTCACAAACCACCAATTGAGGCAAAGGATAATAAATGAACATCAGAGGCGATGGAAGATAAAAGAAAAACTACCCACAAGATAGATTATATTAATTACAGTAGGATCCCAAGTACCTATATTATATCATACACATATCCATTTATCTTCAAAAGGTACATAGTCACGATAATCACACTTTTTGAAGTGATAAATTCAAATAATAGTATAATCCTCGTAGATCAACATGAGAAAGATCTATAGTCCATCAATAGCTTCATCGTCCATTGGCAAACCGGTACCTGTAAAATCACCTAAAAGAAATAATCCATGAGGGATGAGCTCTATCAAGCCCAGCAAATGAATATAAGATCATGCAAGCAGGTACAACCAACACAATCATCAATCTACATGCTGGATTCAATTTTATTACTCTAGTCCACCTAACATCACAACTAAGTCACTAGGTGTATACTACTTGCAATGACTCAGGCGACAACCTCCGACGCTTCTCTGTCTTTGATTGCCACCTCAATCACTGCGGGTGGAACCCGCACTGGGTAGTGAGCACCAACTCCTCCCTTGGCGGACCCCTAGTTAACCATAGCAAACTGACCCAACTTCTGCTATCCTTGGCATTCAGGATGCCATGATCACCCAACACCTATACCCCTGTTAGGAAGAGCTGTAGCATAAGGGTATGTTCACCTAACCCAATGATCTACATGATAAGTATGAGTTGAGTGGTGTCAATCGTATCCCATTCTACAGGCTACCACAAATCTCATTTCCAGTATGAAATGCATGGTGCTCCCGCAGCCCATACTACGGCTCACCATGCCTTTCATTTCCAAGCCGTCTATTACGGCATCTAATCTAATAGTTCACATAGTATACATTTTAGTCATTAATCATTTTATGAACATGCTCATTATCACAATCCACAGTATATTAGAAATTTCAATGTCTAAAAGCAAATAAATAATAATATAACACAGATAACAATAATGAAAAGTAATTTTTGTTATCTTCTGCATGTTCACAAGGTCACACCTACAAGAATGATCCAATATCCAATCACCTTGTCTATACTTCGTTTGTTCCAAAGATTGTAGATATACAAAGGTGCTCGGACATGTGTCGCCAGGCGGACAATTAAAGCCTAAGTAATTAAATTAAAAAATTACATCAATACATACTAAATTGCCATACGAAACTAGGGATGACCTTGGTCAATCATCCAGACCAAAGGAGGACTCAAAACTACCATGGCAGCAGCAGTGGTCGATTGGCACTGGTCTGTCCAATGGACCAGTGGCAATGGACCAGTAGGCTGCTGAGGTCCAAAATCAAAAGGGGTTTATGGTTTTAGACCCAAAAGGGTGCCCAAGTACTATTCTAAGTAAATACAAAGGCTAGGGTCAAGTTCTTCATCAATGGTTAATACTGGTTGATTGAACTGGTCTATCCAATGGACCAGTGGCAATCAACCCATTGCTCCAAGTGTAGGCACAGGGTTGAGTTAATGCGGTTTAGGCTAGGGTTTACACCAAAGGCCTAGGAAAGGGTGTTTCAAACCTTGGGGTAGGTCAGGGTCAGCACAGGCTATGATTTCCTGCAGTGGTTGATTGGTACTGGTCCATCTAATGGACCAGTAGCAATGGGCCAGTAGGGGTTACAGTCATAGATTTGGAGAGGGTTCCCAGTAATGGCTTTAGATGGCACAACAGTGCTTCCATCAGTGATTGGGGTTATGGTTCCATGTCAAATACAAGTTTGGTTGCCCGACACCCATCTCGGGGTGTCAGATTGGCTCTAAGCAGGGTTGCAGGGCATTATTTTTAGCTGGGTTTCATGTAGGACCCTATACAGGGCATCACAGACCCATAGACAGGCTAGGGGTACCACAGGTTTCAATTTCGTGCACTAGTTGATTCACAGTGGTTGATCCAATCGACCACTGCAATCGACCAGTACATGAGCAACCCGAAAATTTAAAAGATGAATCTGTTTTGGCTTAGATCTACAGATTGGAAGCATGCATGGATGATTAGGAGGTACCAGTAGGTTGCAGTAAGGGTATTTAACAAGATTTCAAAGAAAATTTCTACATGCATAAGGATTTGGGTTATTGGGCTGATATGGACAGCATGCATGCCTTGTATGCAAGAACAACTACAGAAATCCTAAATGAGCAGATTGTAACTATGCTAAAATGGTTCTGTTTCAGAGAATAGTGCCTAACATCTAGCATGTATTTAAAATAAGCATGCCCTACACTTAATTTCATGATCTAGGCACGTCATATGGCATGACAAATGATCAACTAAATCTGAGATTTGCAGGTACAACATATACTCTTCAAGAAAAAGGGTAGATACTAAGCCCAACATGGCAGATCTATACATGCATGTAAGGTTCCTAGCCCCTAAGCTTGCAATATATAATTTTTTTGGTAGTAGGAAACATGAGAACACATGGTTAATTAGTATGAACCAGAGATTGATCATGGATACAGCCATGGTAATGGCTAGAAATCAGCATAGAACTACTGAGTTCAAGGTTGCCTTGTTGAATCCAAGCACAAGGGAGATTTCCAAGCCTTCTCGTTCCTCTTCCTCTTCTTCTTTCTCTTTCTCCTTTCCTTCTCTCTTCCTTCTCTCCAACGAAAGAAATAGGAGGGTTTTTGGGATGAAGGCTACTTTATTTAAGCCCAGCCCCTAAGGCCTGTTTGGCTTAATCTAATTTTTAGTGAGAATGCATTCTAAGAACTCATTCTTAAATGCAAATGGCTCCCAAGTGGACCCCACAAGGTCATATTGTTAGGGTAATATTTCCACGGGTCATTTTGAGTACGAAGAGGTGACCCGGGTGGGAGATAGTGGGCCCCACGCATCTGAGGTGAATTTTGTGAAGTACAGCAGCACTGGTCCATTGGACTGGTTGATCCAGATCGACCAGTATGGATGGACCAGTAGGTAAAACCCTATTGTTTTTGCATTTGGGTCCCATTGAGGCCTGTGCCATGCCTAGGGCATTGTTCTTGTATAATATGTGGTCATTAAACCCTATTTAAACATTTAAATATAAGTTTATTCCTGTTTCGGTTAAGCAGGGTTGTACCAAGGTTACTCATCAACTGGTGTATGGAATAGCCACACAGGTCTGGTAGTTGCCTCTGGATCAATAGGTATGATATTATTGGAGATTTCCCTAAAAAAAAAATGAACACCAAGTCGGTGCACCACAGGTTACTAGTGGTTAAGACCCAGGATCCATCGGGTTCCGAACCTACATTCAGAGTTTGGGTCAGGGTCTGGGCACGGGCATAACAATGGGTATACACACTTGGTAGAGCCTTTGAGTCTGGTTGGGGTGTGTACCCGACTTTGTGATTTGTATTCAGATCCTCCCAGTAACTACTAGTGCCAGTGGGGAAGAAATTGAAAGAATTTCGATCACTAATTCACCCCCCTCTCAGTGACAACCATCAAACAACAATCGGTATCAGAGCTTGGACTCAGTCACAGTCTCATCAACATTTGAGTGATCAGGGTTAACATGGCTACAGGTGAAGGGAGTTCAAAAGACTCAGGGAAAGTTCCTATTTTTTATGATACTGAATATGTATTCTAGAAGAAAAGAATGCAGATATATGTAGGGTCCCTTGGGTATGATGTATGACAGTCAATTGTAAATGGTTATACAGAACCAACCACTCCACTTATAGATAATGAGGCCAAGAAAGCTTATGGAAACAATCTCAGAACATTGAATGCTATCATGTCAGGGTTGAGTAAAGATGTCATGGCTAAACTGATGGATTATAATACAATAAAAGAGGTCTGGGATAGATTAAAAAGCATCTATGAAGGAGATGCCAAAATTAAGAAAGCTAAACTGTAGATTTTTAGAGCACAATTTGAGAGTCTTAAGATGACTAAAGAAGAAGACATTGACATCTACATGGTCAGAGTTAATGAAGTTGTGAACTCCATCAGCGGAGTTGGAGAAACTCTCCACAACTCTATGGCATGTCAAAAGATTCTTAGATCTGTATTGCCTAGATATGATTCCAAAGTCTCAGCTATTGAAGAAGCTAAAGACTTGGATACAATTACACTTGAAGAAGTATATGGCACACTTAAGACTTATGAGATGTGAACAGAAAAGGGCAAGTCAATTGACAAACAAACAACATTCAAGGCAATGAAAAAATTAAAGCTGAAGGAGCAATCTGAGAGTGAAGAAGAGGAAGACAGTGATGATGATGAGGTCATAGCCAACTTCACCAAAAAGCTGAAAAAGGGGACAGGGAAGTATAAAAACAAACTTCCATTTAAGTGTTTCAACTATGGTAAAATTGGACACTTTACATCCAAATGTCCTCACAAGGGAAAAATAGAAAGTGATGATGATGAGGAAGATAAAATGAGCAAAGTCAAAAGAAAGAAGAAATATGTTTCCCATAAGACCAAAAAATTCAAGCCCAAGAAAAGTAGTGATACATCTGAGGAAGAATCTGAGAATGATTCAGATGATGTAGATGATCATGCCATGTTCATGGTGTTTGAAGAAAAAGAGAATGGTTCACCTAGAACAAGCACTACCTCAGAAGATGAAGAAGAAGGAGAGGTGGACTTTAAAGCTGAGTTGAGATCTGCTCTCAAAGAGCTCAAGAAAGAAAGAAAGAAGGTTAAACAAGTTCACAAAATCTTAAGGAACAAGAACAATCAGTTCTTCAGTTGAAAAAGCAAACAGATGAATCAAAAAAAATTCTAGAAGATCTTGAAGAGAAGTTATCACAGAAAACTACGAAATGCACAAAGCTTGAATTAGAAAATCTATCTCTAAAGGCTAAATTGGAAGAAGAGTCCAATATCCTAGCTGAATATTCTGATTTTCAGAAGGAGATTGATGCTCTCAAGGCAAAGGTAGCAGAGTTTGAGAATGACTCAAGTATACATGACATAAAAACATTTTCACAGGTGCATTCTAGTAGCAAGAAGTTTGATGAGATCCTTAGTTCTCAGAGATCAACTCACAACAAATTCGATCTTGGATTTGTAGGAGAATCATCAAAGAGTGCCAAGGAAAAAGGAAAAGGCACAGCTCAGAATCCCATTACTGTGAAAGATAAGAGAGTTGAGAAAAACCAAACTCCATCCCATAAGACTAACCATGTTAGACAACAATAAATGGCATGGTCAGGTAGGAGAGTAGAGAACTTTGGTTATTCCTTCTCAACAGAAAGCTAAAAATTTAGTTGATCACAGGGCTTAGTACAAATGGCAAAGAGAGCCAATGAGACAAAGACAATTCTTTCAAGGTCATTGTTTCAAGTGTAATACTTTTGGACACAGAATTTTATATTGCAAATTCAATCTTGGTCCATCAAACTTTGTTTACAGGAATCCTTTTGCACCCTTGATGGATGTGATGGTTGAGTGCTACAGATGTAGCAATTATGGACATATTGCCAGGGACTGCAGAACTGTATTTCCTCCACAGAGATCATATAACAGAGATAGACTGGGCAATGTCAGAAGTGTTAAAGCAACCAAGCCTAAGAAATAGATTCCTAGAGAGAAGCAACTATAGAAACCTCAATCAAGAAACAGAATTTGGGTTTAGAAGAGCAGTGCAGAAAAGGGCAACAGTTCTATGGTTGTACAAACAGCTTTCAGAGCTCAAGGGGACTCAACACCATGGATTCTTGATAGTGGCTACTCAAGTCACATGATAGGAGACAAGAAGAGGTTCGAGAAGTTAGAGACCTATGCAGGTGGGTCAGTGAAGTTTGGGAACAATGATGGTGCCAAAATAGTTGGAAAGGGTACCATTAGTCTTAACAGAACTTCAGGGAATCTTTACACTTTGACAGAGACAGTTAAAGATACTTGTATGGTAAGCATGGAGGAAGAGACATGGTTATGGCACAGGAAGCTTGGACATATTGGGTTTAACAGTCTTGGAAAAATTTCTTCAAAGGAGGCGGTTAGAGATATACCTATTTTAAAAACGCCATCAAACCATATTTTTGGTTCTTGTCAGAAAGGGAAACAAACTAGAACATCTTTCAAGTCAAAAGAGTACCACACCAGTCAACCATTGGAGTTGGTACACACTGACATATGTGGTCCTATGAGGACACAGAGCATCACAGGAGAGAGATATTTTATTTTATTTATTGATGACCACTCCAGGATAACATGGGCATATTTCTTGAAGCACAAATCAGAAGCACTAGAAGTATTCAAAGTCTTCAAAAAGCAAGTTGAGAAACAGACAAGAAAAGTGATTAAATGTTTGAGATCTGATAGAGGAGGTGAGTACACCTGGAAAAACTTCAAAGAATATTATTATGAAAATGGCATCAGAAGACAGATCTCAGCTGCAAGAACACCTCAACAAAATGGTATTGCAGAAAGGAAGAACAGGACTATTCAAGAGATGGCCAGGACCATGTTGATTGAAAATAACATGGGTAACAAATTTTGGAGAGAAGCAGTACACACTGCAGTATATATTCACAACAGATGTATGTTGAGAGCTCATGAAAACATAACTCCCTATGACATTTGGTTTGACAAGAAAGCTATAGCAAGACATTTCAAAGTCTTTGGTAGCAAGTGCTACGTCAAAAATACAAATTAAGATTTGGGGAAGTTTGATGATAAAACTGACGAGGGCATCTTTTTAGGCTACTCCACTACAATTAAAGCCTATAGTTGCTACAACAAAAGACTTGTCAAAATTATGGAAAGTGTAGATGTCAAGGTTGATGAGAAAATAAATTCCTCTACTAGCTCAGGAGTTGATCCTATTGAAGTTGAAGACCTCACTGAGGTGAGTGAAGCAGGTGAGGATAGGCAAGAAGGAAGAGATGAACATGGGCATGAACATGACAAGCCTGACACTGAGGCGAATGAGCAGGAAAGACAAAGCAGGACTGTTAATTATCATCCAAAAAATCAAATTATAGGTGATCCTAGTGTAGGGATGAGAACCAGGAGTACAGGTAAGCAAACTAGAAGAGTGTACTCCAACACCTACTCTCTTCTCTCACAAGTTGAGCCAAAAACTGTTGAGGCGGCAAGTAGAGATGAGAGTTGGATGAAGGCCATGAATGAAGAGCTTGATCAGATTGAAAGAAATCACACATGGGATTTGGTTCCTAGGCTAGTTGACAAAAATGTAATTGGCACAAAATGGGTTTTTAGAAACAAACTCAATAAAGATGGTAAAGTTGTAAGAAACCCGGCTAGACGTGTATGCAAGGGATATGCTCAAGTAGAAGGTATTGATTTTGAGGAGACTTTTGCTCCAATGGCAAGACTTGAGGCAATTAGATTATTTCTAGCACTAGCAGTTCACAAAAGCTTCAAGGTTTATCAAATGGATGTTAAGTCTGCTTTCTTGAATGATACACTGGATGAGGAAGTTTACATAGAGCAATCGGATGGATTCCAACTTAGTGAAGATTCTACACTTGTCTGCAGATTGAGGAAGGCTTTATATGGGCTCAAATAAGCTCCCAGAGCTTGGTATGCTAGATTGGACACCTATTTATGTCATTTGGGTTTTAAAAAGGGCATGGTGGATAGTAATTTGTATGTGAAATCGACTGTAGATAGTCAGATTGTAGTAGTTGTGTATGTAGATGACATCATTTTTGGTGGCCACAAGGATGAGATGTGTAGAGACTTTGCAGAGAAGATGCAGGTAGAATTTGAAATGTCTATGTTGGGTGAACTCTCATTCTTATTGGGGCTACAGATCAGTCAGCTAAAAGAAGAAATTTTTATTTATCAATCCAAGTATGTGAGAGAAATGTTGAAAAGATTCACCATGGAAGACTGCAAACCTGTCAGTACACCCATGATGACTGGATGCAAGTTGACTAAAGATGATGCATCCCCATCAGTTGATCACACCACTTATAGGTCAATGATTGGAAGTCTCTTGTACTTAACAGCTAGTAGACCTGATATTTTGTAGACTATGTGTATGGTTGCAAGATTTCAAGCTGGGCCCAAAGAAACTCATGAAGCAGCTGTGGAGAGAATCTTCAGATACTTAAAAGGTACCAATGACTATGGCCTATGGTATCCCAAAACCAAAGACCTCACACTATTAGCTTTTTCAGATGCAGACTGGGCAGGTGATGTGGATGATAGGAAAAACACCAGTGGTGGTGCATTTTATTTGGGCGGCAATTTAGTGGCTTGGCATAGTAAGAAGCAAGATTCAGTCTCCCTTTCTACTATAGAGGCTGAGTATATAGCAGCCACATCATGTTGTACACAGGTGTTATGGATGAAACAGATGATGAAGGATTTGAGTGTTGAGGTTGATAGGCCTGTGGTGATTTATTATGACAATACAAGCGCTATCAACATCTCAAAGAATCCAGTCATACACTCCAGGGCAAAGCACATTGCAATCAGATATCACTTTTTGAGAGAGAAGTTCACAGAAGTAGTAGTGAGATTGGAGTTCATCCCCACAGCAGAACAGTCAGCAGATATCTTCACAAAACCATTACCCAAGGAGCAGTTTGAGTTCCTCAGATAGAAGTTGGGAGTGGTTCTTGATCCTAGGCACTAAGGTACGGAGGGGGTAGGGGGAGCATGCTTATTGTAGATGATTTGCTCCCATTATGGGCTCAAGGGGAGTCCTTGTACATCCCTTACTTGTTGTCAAAGGGGGAGAGAGAGTCCTCATCACTATATGGGGAGAATTCATGTCCTTAGTATGGGGAGTAAATGCAGTATTTGCAAGCAAGGGGCGTTTGAGTATATGTTGTGTATGATTGTAGATGCAGGCACACAGCTGATGAGAAGGTTGACAATAATTCCAAAGGGAGAGATTATTGCATATAGGTTGTCATTGTTGGCAACCAAGCGCAGAGCTAGGGGTGTCAATTTTAGGCCCGGCTCGCCAGGCCTGACAGAGCCCGCCCGGTTAAAGCCCAGCCCGGCCCGGGCCGATTACTAAACATGCCAGGCTTAAGCCCGACACATTTAGTAATCGGGCGGTCCCGGTATGGGTTCCTAGCCCGTCGGACGTCCGACCGGACCGATCAATTCTAGGCCCGGCCTAGACCACCTTGTTATAGCCTGATCCAATCGACCCTTTAACTTATAAACTTCCCCTTCCCTTCCCTCCAAATTCCCTTTTTTTTGTTTGTTTCTTTGTTGGTCTTTGACATTTATTGGTTAGATACACTTAACATAGGTGAGATGAGGTTTAGTTTTAGTTTTTAGATCTTATTTTGTTAGATGTCAATTAGTAAGCCCACACCATTTAGAAACCGTTTAGAGTTAAATGACTCATTAACCCGTTTTAGACCTGGTTTAGGCCCGTTTAGCCCGAATAAGACTGCCCCGATTAAAGACCAAACACCGACAGACCGAAATGAAACCGTACCATGCCCGCCCAAGGCAAGCCCGAATGCCTAAACGGTCGGACACAGTGTAGCTTGTAAAATTGGTGAGGCCCCACTAGGCCCAACCATGACCGACCGAACCCAATCGGTTGACACCCCTACGCAGAGTAGTAATGAGATGGCTAGTCTTGAGGCTATGGCAGTGTCCAGTGGCTCAGGAAATTTTGTTTGGTAGCAGTTTAGAGCATTGCAAGCATGGACAGCAGTGATACAGTGTTTAGAGGTGCTTGGTCGCTTATGGATTCATTCTTGTGTCCTAATTCATAGGTCATTGTGGCTGTGATATTTTCAAGGATTTTTTTAGTAGGTCCCGTGGCAGAATTAGTAAGAGCTTTAAACTGGAAAAAGTTAGTTCGTTGAGTCCTCTTTCCATCGGTTCAAACGGTTTGTTACTCCGATGTCAGACGAGGGAGTTATGAATTTTTTCGTATGTGTACGCAGAAAAGAAGCAAACCTGAAGCAGATTTGAACTCAAATCATGCTCTTGGCAGCAATGCATGTTCAGTCTTTTATCTCAGGGGTCTAATTGAAAATCATTAAGAGTTATGTCTATAGTGGCATAAATAGGTGAAATAAAGGGGTCTTTTGAAATTAATAAGAAGTTAGAGAGATAATGGACTTTTAATGAGAGTTGAGTAGTGTAAAAGATTCCAAATATTTGAGTCTAATTTGACTTCATAAAGATGGGTCGTTGGTTTATCACGTGAAGTCCATGAGTGGTTGAGTTAAAGAAGGATTTATAAATTCTTAGATTCTATTTTAGAGCATTTGATTAGCTCTCCAAAAAGGCATCTCGTAAGCCGTGCAAGTCTCTTTCCATCTTCTAAGAAGTTCGATTCCTTTTGTGAAAAGTTGATTAGCTCATCTCAAAAGGGCGTTGTGATCTTTTTACTAATCTTTTTATGATTGAAGAAAAGGAGTGTTCTTCCTTAGCATATACAATTGACAGAATTGATAGAGAAGAAAAAAAAGAGGGCTTTCTTCATTCTTTTGAGAAAAAAACAGTGTAGCCGAGAAAAAAATTATACATTGGGATGAACTTCACTCACTCAAGCTTCTAATTGAGAAATCCACAGGCTGTTCTTCAATGCATAAAAGCTCATTTCAAATGCTTCTTTGAAGATTGGGATTTGTTTATTGAAGCTTTGTTCATGAAGAAAGTGGGATTTTGATTGTGTTTTTGAGAAAATACAAGAAGAAGAAAAATACAAGAAGAGGAAGAAGACAAGAAAAAAGGAGCTATTATGGTCCCCTCATGGCAGTGCTTATTTGAAAACTCAAATCTCTTCCCAAAGGACAGAGTTAATACTTCCAGCGGGCTCCAGTTGATCTTAGTAAAGCTCAGACCTCCTATGTGAGGGTTGTAAGCATTCGTATCTCTCTTTATTTATTTATGCTTCATCCCTGTTAGTGATGTATGCTAGAAATAGGTGAATGTTGTTGATAGACCTATTCTAGTTTGTACTTACTTGTAGGGCATTGCTATAAGCCCAAAACCCTATTGGATTTTGCTCTGTATTTAGTGGGTGCTAAATACTAGGAGTGGGTGCTCTCAGGTAGTGGGTGCTATTTTGTACTGGCATTGTTTACCCTCTCAGTTCTATGCTGAGAAAATTTGGGTGTAGGTGCTCCCAACTGGAGGTGCAGCAAAGTTGAGTATTGAGCAAATACAAAGCCCATAGTGGCATTGCTCCGTGGATGTAGGCAATTTGCCGAACCACGTATATCTTGTGTTGTGCGTGTGGAATTGTGTGGTTGTTCATACTTGTATTTGAAGTGTGTGGGTTGCAGGATGGGTGTCCACACTTGGTAGAGCCTTTGAGTCTGGCTGGGGTGTGTACACAACTTTGTGATTTGTATTTAGATCCTCCCAGTAATTACCAGTGCCAGTGGGAAAGAAATTGAAAGAATTTTAATCATTGATTCACCCCCCCTCTCAGTGACAGCCATCGAACAACAAAGAAGTGATCATTTCTTGTCTCTTAGAGACCTCCTGTCCCAGATAGTGTGAAGATCAACGTGGATTATGCTAGCAAAGGTAACCCAGATCTGACAGGTATTGGTGGAATTTGCAAAAATCATCAGGATCAAGTTCTCTTTTGTTTTTCGAAAGGCATAGGGATTACCCATGCTTGTGTTGCTGAGGCGATGGCCATA
Source organism: Telopea speciosissima (assembly GCF_018873765.1). NCBI lineage: Eukaryota > Viridiplantae > Streptophyta > Magnoliopsida > Proteales > Proteaceae > Telopea > Telopea speciosissima. The sequence goes on along the minus strand of NC_057917.1, from coordinate 48,384,830 downwards.
GGCTTGTCAACCGGTACAGTTTTGGTATGGTATGAAAATGGTATGTATACGGTATGGTTTCGGTATGGTACAAAAAAATGGTATAAATTTGATTTTTATAAACGGTATGTATATGAAAATGGTATATATATGGTACAAAAATGGTACGGTTTGAAATTCGGTAAAACGGTACGTTTCGGTATATACCGACGGTATGACCGTAAAAACCATTACCGTACCGTACCGTGGTCAGTACCATTTGACCATATTATACCGTACCATTTTTGCAATAGTACGATTTGGTATGGTTTTACACGGACAGTTTCGATTTTGATATACGATTTTGGCTCCAGATTGACACTCTTAGATGGCCATTAGAAAAGAGATTCAAATTGCTTTGGATCGTGGCATAGATCATTTTTTGTATTGAAAGTGATAATGTTATGATTGCCAATATTCTTAAGGGCCACTTTTCTGCAATTCCGTGGGGAATTGATCTCATCATTAGAGACTGCTGGCAGTTATTAAGGGAGCATCCTTTCATTTCGTTCCAACACACTCATAGATAGGGATGTACATGAATAACCGAAATCCGTTTCCATATCCGTGTTTGTATTTGTTTAGCACTATCCGAATCCGTCCGAAAGCTAAACGGATGCGGATACGGATAGGCTATAGCTATCTGAAAAGCTATATTTACATGTAAACGGATAAAATATCCGATCCGTATCCGTTTAGCACTATCCGAATCCGTCCGATAGCTAATAGGATGCGAATGCGGATATAGCACTATCCGAGCCGAATCCGATCCGTTTACAGCCCTACTCATAGAGAGAAATTTTGTAGTCAATGCACTAGCGGGCTTTAGGGCACACTCCCAAAATTTTCATGTGTGGGAGGGTTATTCTCCTGCTTTGACTCTTGTAATATCTCCTTCCTTGGAGGTTTTGGTTAATAAAACTCTTTATTTGCATAAAAAATAAAAGATCCTAGATGAAAATTATCCACATGTGGGTCCAACTTATGTATGTAATCTTAACCAACCAGCCAAATAATTAGATCAATTATAGAATAAGTTCAAGGGTGCTAATTGGTTCGATTCTGGTTTAAATGGTTTGGTTCATGATGTAATAGACACAACACCCAAAAAATTGAATCAATTATTAATCGGTTTCAAGTTTCCAAAAATTTTCAATTAATTGGTTGTAATTGTTTCCGGTTATAGGTTTTATAACCAGTTTGGTTTTGATTTGTTGCCGGATTTTTGTAATATGTTTGTAATCGTTTTAATCGGTTCATTATTTGGTTTAATCAGTTTTTCGGTTTGAATTCAGTTTTATTTGATTTAATGGTTCAGCTATTTTGTTTGAGTTTTATTCAATCTGTAATCGATTTAACAGTTTCTTGGTTCAACACCAAAAGGTCCAAACCGAATTTATATTTATTTATCTAATTACTTACAACTAAAACCAAACAGAATAATAAACAATTTACCAATTCCAATTTAAGCATTTTGATTCGGTTCAATAAGTGGATTCAGTTTGAAATTAACACGCTTATATAAGGGTCCGATTTGGCCAAGTCTCAAGTTGGGAAATCTACAACCGTTGCCTAGCCTCTTTTTTTGACAGGATTCGAGTAGTCTCAAGTTTTTAGGTATTGGTTTTGGTTTTTAGAACTGTTGAAAGAATGACCGTATGAAACCAATCGTTTGCACTAAAACGAATAAAATTAAATGTTTGTTAACACTTATTTTGCTTTTGGTTCCTCGATCTTTTATATGTTAATATGAAGAGTGAAGTTAAATGCTTTACTATTCCTTTTTTAACCTTTATTTTGCATTTTTTTTTTTTTATGACGAGAAAATTTTATAAAAACTAGCAAACATAGCCAGTACAGCATGGGATGTAAGGAGCAGAACCCAAATAACCCCTAAAACAATTTACAAGGCCCAAATTAGGAAAGAGTTTAAAGGACATATCAACAGAAACAACAAATATCTTTAAAAAGAGGTCTAGGACTTCAAGAGGCCAGGGGGAAAGGGATGGAGTTGGAAGAAGTCCAGGTAGCAAATCATTAGAGCACCAAACTTCTTTCAGCTTCAAACCTCTCAAGGCAGCAAAATCGAGTCCGTGTATGATAGTAGTCAGCTCGGGTTCCAAAAAATGAGAATAACTACTTCGTCCAGCATTGAGATAGAGAAGTTTACCATCTAGCAAAAAACCAAAGACCCATCCAGGCTTACCTATGACCTTGGAGTCAAATCCTGTGCAGAGCAAAACAGGGAAATCTAGCACCGGTAAATCAGAAATAAAGAGGGAGAAGTTAGTACTACTATCCGAATTATATGAAGGAGAAACAGAATCATCATTAACATAATTGATCGGCGGAGAAATGTTTAAGTCCAATAACCACTTGTTTATACGAGAAATAGCAAGACCAGGATTAGGACGAATAGCATTGAAAACTACATTGTCACGAACCTGCCAAATAACATAACAAGAAATAATAAAGACAAAAAAAAACCACACTAAAGAAGGCTTGTCAAGTTGTCGATCTAGCAAAGTAGAGATGCAGAATTGTCTGAGGGAAGGAAATGAAATAAATTCAGTCCTCAGACCTAAAGGACCAGCTACCCAGATGTGCTTAACCCAGTCACAAGAGAGGAGGACATGCCAGAAAGTCTCATTACAAGTGCCACAGAGAGCACAAGTGAAGTCGATTTGAGTCCATTTCGAAATAAAATCCTTAATCGGAATCCCTGCATGTAATACATGCCAGAAAAAGTGTTTAAACTTAAGGAAAAGTTTAAGTTTCCAAAAAAATTTCCACCAAGCGATAGAAGAAAAATCACACAAAGCAGGGGTAGAAATAAAAGAGGCTGCATGCTTAGTTCTGAAGTGGCCATCATGAGCAAGCATGCACCACCAAGAGTCAGGGAAGGTAGAAAGCTGGACATTAAGAATTTTAGCCAACAAGGAAGGAGGGACCTCAGAAAGGAGGTCCAAATTCCAAGCCTGGTTAGAGGCAAAAAGAGAGACTCTCTCAGGGAACATCCTCCAAGAAGACCCAGGTTTAAGGGTGAAACCAGGGATAGAAGGAATCCAAGGGTCAGTCCAAAAAAAAGTATTTGTACCATCTTCAATTCTACGAAAGCAGAAAGACCACACCGCCCCCCCTAATGGTCGCAATGATCATCATGTCCTGCCTCATGTGTCTAGGCATAGTCTGCACCCCTGTGCGCTCCCTAGCAGATAACATTGCCCCTTAAAAAAATAATAGAAGCACTAAAACATGCCTTAAATCTTACTGCTCTAATCAATGCCACTGCATCTCATTCCAATATTGTTGTCATAGGTAATGAACGGCATTGGGTATACTCTCCCCAATCTTTCATAGAATGACCACATTGACATACGTCAACAAACATCTTTGGGTTTGTGTTTGATTTGTTATATTTTGCTATATTTAGATACAGTCTCTTGGGTTGCATTCGATCCTATAATTTACTTAACATACTCCCTCGCTCCCTCCCCCCCCCCCCACCCAACCCAACCCAAAACCTGAGGGGGAAAAAAAAAGGAGCTTATTCCTTAAGTAATGAACTTAATATATATGTTTAGACCTTTCAACTGATCGGATCTAATTTTTTTACATCCCTAAAATGCACTCTAAGCACTCTTGGCCATTCACATATTTTTGGTCCCCCATGCACGATTCTAAGATTTTATACCCACCATCATGACCTTTCCATAATCCATCACTGTGTGACATAAAAGACCATGAGGATCCTTTATTTGTATCTTTTCCTTACTAATGTGTATCCTTATCAAGATGGTGCACATTCAAAAGAAAATTAAGAACCTAGCTAGCTACCCTTATCGGATGCTGGAATCATTTTTTGATAGTACGGAAGCATATATATATATAAGGCTATGTTTGTTTCGGTATAAAATTTTACCTGGAAATTTTTACTTGGAAATTTTCACTTCAAAAAATTTGACTCATTAAATTTTACATGTATTAAAGTTTTCCAATGCTTGGTTTTTTTTTTGGAAACAAACATTGGAAAACTTTTCAACATGTAAAATTTACAACGTAAAATTTTAATAGGAGAAAATTCCCCTGGTCCACTGATCCAACAAGGGAATCCCTGGTCTGGACCATAAGAACACGAAAACGAAATAAAACTCACCCCCATTTGTCGAATCGTTGAAACTACCCCTGATTTTTGTGTTTCTCTTTCTAAAATGCCCTTAAAAAGTGAATGGAGCACCAACCAAGGGCACAAATATATACAACCCTTCCCCCTGCTTCGCAGGAGAGGTTGTTTCCAAGTCGAAAACACAACCAACAGGTTTGCAATAGTGAAACTTAACTGTTGCGCCAGGCTTGCCCACTAACACAATCTTCTATCATCAATTGTCACCTGTAGACACTAAATTTTGTCACCCCCCGGCAATGATGACAACAGGACACAGACAGACATCGGTATCTCTCTCAAGAAGGACTCTTGTCCCTACATCTAAACCGAATTACCCTAACATCCCTAAAATGACTTATAAGACCCTTTTATCGAATGCTGAAGGAGGTACTGCTCACCCTCCCCCGTCACGGTGCGCCCCCACGGCGCCGTGGACTCCTTCCATGGCGCCGTAGGCTCCTTCCCACGGCAACGTGGGGATGTGTACCGGATTTCCACGGCGCCATGAGGGGGTATGACATCAGCTTGCTAACGTCACCCATGGCGTCGTGGAAAAGTCCCCCACGGCACCGTGGACATCTCCACGGCGCCGTGGAGGACCTATCTAGCTAGGAGAGAGAGGGGATCCCTCCCTATAAATAGGAGAGTCCCCCTACCCCAAAAGACAAGCTTTTCTCGGGTAAGGAAACCCTCCAGGGCTCGTTTTGCCCCCTTTTCACCATTTTTTCCTCCGTCTTTCCCTCTTGAGTATGTGAGTGAGTGGAGTTCTTCGACTTGGGTAGATCCTTCAGTTACCCATCCAAGCGTAGAGCGATTCTGCTCTTGGGTATTGTTATCCCGTCAGTGTACGGATAACGAAACACCCCCTTTACAAGCCGTTATTCTGTCTGTATACAGATAACGAGAATCTCTTATATAGCCGTTACTCTGCCCGAAGTCTGAGTGACAAAACTCATCTCGTATAGCCTCATTCTGTCCGACAAGAGAGAGACAAGCCGATCGTTCATCTCCACCTGAGCTGTGGGATATCAGATATTTCGCCCTCAGTACGCTTTCATTTATTTCTTACATTTCTAGACAGGTATCTGTCTCTTTCCCTCTCATTATTTTTGGCATAATGTAGACAATTAAAGTAACTCGTTTTAGTATACATAATAAATGATTTTTCTTTCTTTGTCATGATTAGTGCATCATAACTTAGCCTTACATGTTAGTATATGATATATTATTAATGGAGAATATTCGAAAATCAGCATCTAGTTGAAAGACTGGTTTATCCAGCGAGGTGGATGCCTAACACCTTCCCACCCTCGTAACCTGACTACTTACCCTGAATCTCTGACCAGACCATATGGAATCACATAGCCCTTTCCGCTAACCCCGGATGGGGTTACACCCATTGGGTCCTAGGCCCTAATCCTAGGTGGCGACTCCATTCCTTTATAAAGCATGATCCCAATCCCCATGATGATATATCGGAACGATACGCCATTATTCATCGAAGCCAATCTTTGTCGCCATAAGGCTGAGGAACCCTCGCCCCGAGGACCACGGTACTTACATCACCATATTGTTTTCAATCCTTTTGTTAATAAAGTTACATACCATATATTCATTTACTGTTCTACTTATCTTAAAAAAATATTATGCCAAAGTTAGTCTACTTATTTTAATTTTGCATTTATTGATACTCTTGTTTGATCCACCAAAACAATATCATCGGCGAAAAGTATACACTAAGGGATTCAATCTTGAATTTTTCTAGTAAGCTCACCTATGATTAGCACAAACAAATATGGGCTTAGAGTTGTTCCTTGATGCAATCCAATTATAATTGGGAATTCACTACCCTCTTCTCCATCATTCTTGGTACACTAATCACTATTATATTATACATATCCTTAATTATGTCCACATATTTACTCGAAAGACTTTTCTAATTATCTAACACTTTCTAAATTAACTCTCTAGGGATTTGCTTTTTCTAAGTCAATAAATACCATACGGGATTCCGTCTTACATTCTCTAAATCTTCCCATTAATTTCCTAAGCAAATAAATAGCTTCTATAGTTGATCTTTCTAGCATAAAACTAGATTGGTCATCTGATATATTAGTTTTTTGTCTCAAGCGGGTAATTCAATTACTCTCCCATAATTTGAATAGTATGGTAACCAGTTTTGCATAAAAACATTATCAAGGGCTTCCGATTTTGCATCCTTAAAGCTTGCATGTTCTTCTCATAACAAATAATTCCTTTTTTTATGAACACTTGTTATCTTTCAGTTTTCTGTTTTGAAGTGTAATCTTGTCATCTTTACCATTGTTATGAGCAATTTTGGTTCTATTATATTATTGTTTCTACTTCAATGTGATCTTAAATAGGTAACTCTAATGACTCTTTAGGAATTTGTGTGCTTGAATCTTGAAGTTTTGCTTGCACGGGAGGTGAAGGGGGGGGGTCATGTATAGTGTTTCTATTAGCTTTGGGGTGAGATTCTAACTAGGGTCCTATCTCTAAAACCATTGATGGTGGAGGTGCAAAAGTCTAAGAGAGATATTATTCAGTTTACAGATGATACGAAAATGTACACAAACTGGATGGCAAGTTTAACTTTCGATGAGGAATGCTCTCAAAGTTGTGGCTTGTTGGAGAACAAACAGTGTAGGAATGTAAAATGTAGAATTCAATGATCTGGCCATTTAACTTAAATCGAGTCTCATCAGCATATGAAGATGGTGGTAGTAGTTTAGAAAGGGACAGAGCGATGGGAGCAAGGTCCAATAACATGGCTACTATGATCATTATGGACTACACTAAACAATTGTACGTACATTAGCTCTTGGAGTCTTCTATAAATAGAGGGCTCCTCCTCCTTCAGTACAGTCCAGTGTTCGACAGAAAAGCTCTGAAAAATCCAGAAATTTAGACAGAGAGAAAAGAGGGAGGATTTGGTCCTTAGAGAAGCTTTGTCTTTTCTTTTTTTTTTTAGGCTTTAGTTTTGGCCCTTAGGGGCCCGATTGGCTATTGGCGACATGGTGCGGGAACCTGCCGGTGGCTAGGAGACCCCGTTGGTGTCTAGTCGATGCGGCGTGGAAGCCCTGCCGAAGTCTAAGAAGCCTACCGACGTTTTAGTCCATATAGTGCCGATGTAATGCCCAAAGCTCGAGCAATATGCTCTTTTCATCCCTAGTGACGCCGTTACTCTGCCCAAAGTACAAATAGCAAAAGTCTCCATTACAGTCGTTACTTTGTCCGAAGTCTGAGTACGAAATCCCCTTTATATAATGGTATAGTTGTTACTCTGCCAAAAGTCTGAGAGCGAAATACCACATCAACAACTGTCATCCTACTCGACAAGAGAGAGTCCAGTGGTCTGTCTATCTCCACCTGAGCTGGGAGATGATCCATTTCGTATTTTTTGTGTTTTTGGTAAATTTCATCGTTAGGTACATTTTATATTTTGATCATTTATTTTAGCATAATGTAGATCATTTAAGCATATTTTTGTTTTTGTTTTTTTTGCAGTTTTTCATTATTTTATGCAGATTCATCATCATACATGGTATTCTAAATTGCATTATCATAGGAGAACATTCGAAATCAATCATCTAGTAGAAAGACCAATTCAGTCGGACGAGATGGATGCCTAACAATAGGGGTCCAAGTTTGGCCATGTCGGCTCTAACCTGCCCTGAGCCCAAACAGGGCCTGGGCTGAGATATTTGACCCTGAGGGCGAGGGTGCGCTGGAAATTTCAGGCCCTGAGTTAGGGTTGGGTCAAGCCAGGGTTGAGGCCTCAGGCTAAGCCTAACCTGGCCTGGTCCGACCCTGTTTTAAGTTATACTATAAAATATATATTGTAAACTTTAAACGTCACCCACATTTTGGTATATCATAAATTATATATGAAGACAATAAGTGATAAAATGTTAGTCTTATTTTACGTAAAATTGATAATTTTCTTCCCGGCCCATTCTAGCCCATGCATTTCTTTCCCCCTCCCCATGATCAGGGCCAATTAGGGTTAGTCCGGCCCCACCCTAAGGGCGGGTCAGGGTTGGATTTTTCAGGCTCTGAGGTAGGGTCGGGTCGGGTCTGGGCCTAGCTAAGAGGACTTAAGGTTGGACTAGGGTTCTATAAAGCCCGGCCCAACCTGATCCTGTTGCAACTTTACTTAACACCTTTCCACTCTCGTAACTTGACAGCTTACCCAAATTCTCTGAGCAGACTATATGGAATCATGTAGCACTTTTCACTTCCATAGATAGGACTACACCAATCGGATTCTGGGGCCTAACCCTAGGTGGCGACTCCACTTTTACTTTATAAATTTTGCATGATACCCCCCGGCCGATAATGATCCCGGAACCATATGTTTCAAATTCCACCGTACTCACAATTGTGGACGGATTCAACAGAGATGCTGGCAAATTGGTTGCAACAAACACAACAAATCCATGGCCTTGGAAATTATTCTTCGTTCTCTTTGACATTAAAAATTATTTTAATCATTTTGAATAGTGTATTAAGAATATGTCCAAAAATTCAATTTTTATTGCTTATAGTTTAATAAATGTAGCAAGACAAAAATACTTTAGCAAGGCTAGCAAGACATTCTATGAAAGGTGATGTAGTCGATGATATAGATAATCTGTTTTATCATTAATTTTAATAATTTTTATTTTTTATAAAAAAAAAAATGGAAAAGGTAAGGATTGTGACATTAACGGTTAAGACTTTAGAAAAGTAAAATACCAGTAGCCAAACCTTTTATTGGCATGAATCTTGGAGAGTTGAGTTGAGTTTTCATATGGGAAGCAGTGTTCTGTACAGGAGTGTGGCCTACGCGCAACACTCCTATGTGTCTATCTCTCTCCTCCTTAAAACAAGGGGCAAAAATGTCTTTTCACTTGGGAAGGAGAGAGATAGACTCATGGGAATGCTGGCGTAGCCACATTCCCGGACAGAGAACTTTTTCCCATAAATATAAGTTTCTAGAAGACTTTAGAGAAATAAAAAGACTTTTTTTTTTTTACCTAATTCCTACATTATCAGCCATTTATACCTTATTAAAAATACATAAAAATATTGACTTTTTTTATTTTATAAAAACTTTTAGAATAAATTAAAAAAAATATAAATATTTTTTCTTAAGCTTTATATACCGACCCTTTAATAAATGATTTACATTAATTATTTTTTTAAAAATCTTCAAATTTTTTTTATTGTCCTTAAATCTCTTTTCAACCAAAGCAATTAAAGTGAGTTCCTACCTTGAACTTTCTAATCCACCTCATTATTGAATCTTTTGCTAAACATTAAGCTATCATGCCAAACAATAAAAAAAAAAAAAATTATTAGTAAATTCATAAAAAGATGTGATTATCACCTAGGAGTCCTAATATAACCCAATGACTTCTTTAATTAAATTAATACTATAATTAATCATATAAAAGAGAGAGATGAGGGATTGAGGGCAGCTTCAATGTGACAAGGCATCTAAAACATAAATAAATAAATAAATACATAAAAATAAAAATTATTGACATCAAAGACTAGACCCGGTTCGACCGGTTCATTTGTTGGTGATTGGAAATTTCTCTTCTTTTAAATAGGTGTATATTTTGCGTTACTTGATAGGTAAGCACATTTTTAGTGGGACCTACCATGAGTAGTCAAATGGCTTACTCTCACGTCTTACCAAAAGAACCTAATGTATTGGGTCCCACAATCTTGATTTGGCAAATGTCTGATCTCATATTCCCAAGAAAATTATTATGAGTTGTGGGTCACCACTAATAACGATAGACATGCGTGCTACTATACAGTAGACACTCTTAAGCAAATTATCATTGCAACCGTCAGATTTGCGATAAAGGGAATCATATACTCAAAGTGCGTACGATGGTTGAATAGATTCCAATTGGATGGTAAGAAAGGGGAGATCACAATAGAAGTGGTCTTCCTAACTTCCGACTTGAAATATGGTTATGCTTACAGGTCAAACATATCCAGCTCAAACTGTTAATCTGACCGTCCGGAAAGATGACCATATTCGAAGGTCAAACTTATCCTTGTCATTTTCATTCACTATCTCTCTCCCACACAACAACTTAATAACAAAGTCCCACGATGCAGATTGGAGAACTTCTTCATTTAATATTATTTATTTCCTCCCTTTCAATTTCTAAACAAATAATCACAGAAAACAATGACTTAAAAAAAAAAAGAAAAAAAAAGAGGGAGGCAGTTTCCTGTACGAGGTGTGACATACGTCAGGAGTTTCAGATGTCTTTCTCTTTTCTCGAGAGAGTGCTGGCGTAGACCACACCCTGTGAGAAATCTAGAGATCTTTTTTCCAAATAAAAAAGTACAGAAAAAAAAAAAAACCACAGATCAAATCATCAAATTTGTCTTTTCTTGCCTCTCTTTTTTTTGTTTTTTTGGCAAGGTTGCTTCTCTCTCTCCCTCTTTATATTGGTTCTTAAAACGGGGACTCCAGGAAAATATCTCTCTCTGCTTCAACCTGGTTAATTTTTGTTTGGTTTCATGGAGATATGAAGATCTTTGAATAGCTGAGGTGTTCTAACGTATGTAGCTTCGTCTCAGTGAATGAATATATTCTTCTTCTTTTGCATTTTCGTTTTGTTCTGTTTTTGGACATTTTGGTTTTGCAGTAGATTGGAATTATTTTGATGTTTTTCGGATTCATTCCTTGTTTCGGCTTCATTCATTGTCTCTGTGTTAGAGTTTGGTGTTCGGATTTCTTTGTGGATCTTCCGTGTTGTTCTCTGACTTCATTGACTGATCTAATTCTCTTCTCAGCAGTGAAGAAAAAAAGGAAACAAGATGGCGGCAAAGACGGGATCTATTAAGCATATTTTTGCAGAGAAGAGCAGGGGGAGACAGCTTCTTCATAAGGGTTATTCACTTATTGGGTCAGACTCTGATGACGAAGAAAGTAGATGCGAGTTTTTCCGTCGGCCGGGAGATGCAATTATCAATTCATGGAAAGCTTTGCAAGAAATGTTTGTTAAAGCATGGCATTCGGTCTTTCGGATCCCTGGAAGGCCATATTCGCAGCTAAGATTGGTCTAGCATTGGTGCTAATATCTGTGCTTGTATTCTTGAAAGAAGAACCCTTCAAGGATCTCATTCGTTATTCCGTTTGGGCTCTTCTCACTGTTGTCGTTGTCTTCGAGTTTAGCATAGGTAACTGTTGGTCAATTGGGTCAGTTGAGGTTTTCTGGAGTGGTGTTGTCATTGTTGGCAACCTTATTATCTATATTAGTGATGTAGCAGTAGCTATTGGTGGTTTGGAAGAGCTGAAATGGTAAAACAGTCACCTACACAGCTATAAGGGTATTTTGATCATTTGACAGGGTTACAAGGGTACCTGTACTTGAAGAACACCATTTAACAGCATATTAAGTCCTTATATAGTGTTTGGCAAAGGGGCAAAGCAGCAGGTGAAGGTTTTATATTGTTAAAGTTGTGATTTCATAGGTTTATGCAATGACAGTGATTTTAAGGTCATTTTTGGAAGGTTTAATGGCATTTCTGGGTGAAGTGGTCTTCATGAGAAATGAAGTTCGTCGAGTCACGGTTCCAACGCAACTGGTCTCGCATCATTTCAGTTCGGAAGAGAAAGTTATAGTTGTTTCCGTGTTGACGCGCAAAAATAGAACAAATCTGACATAGGTATACTTAGCCAATTTTTTGGACATTTTTTTTATGTGCTACTGTCAACAGAGGTGTCCCATTGTTTTATAAAATTATAGTCATGGTGGCCATTGGATGTTGTTCATCACGAGCTCTCTGATTGGCTTGCCCTTGATGATGCACGGTGCTATGCGATACATCATAACATTATTCCTTAAGAGAGTAGTACGGTTGTTGAAGTTTGAATTTTGTTTTGGGTAAGTGTTGTACAGCTGTCACAATTTTTGGAAAGTAATTTCTCGGCAAATCTTGAAACCCAAGTCGTGCCTTGCCGATTGTCACGAATATTTTTGGATATTACAAATTCGTCCTCCACTTGCCATTTTTGTATCTTTCAACTTTGGAAGGCAATATTTCTCTCATTCGGAGTCCAAATCAGTCGCCGTTTTTTTTGAAAGTGCATATTTTTTCAAGGAGAATACACTTGAAACGTGAGGAACAGCAGAAAAATTATAAAAACGTCAAAAACGAAGAAAAACCTTGCTTGAACAATCGAAGATGCTGCTTTGAACATTGGAGATCATGCACGACATCAGGCAGGCTTCGAGCAGTGGGTTAGTCACGGGATTACTCAGGGAGAGGTAATCTTTTGTTTCACAAGTCCTATTTGATATTTAGGGTTTGATTCATGTTGAAAGAATCCTAATTTTTGTTTATGTTATTAGGAGGGACTTGTAATTGCATTTTTATATTCATATTGTAATTCCATTCAAGTTGGAGCTTGATTGGATTGGCGTTGTAGCCCTAAATTTCGTTGTTGCGAAGTCAGAAGCAGGTGTTGTAGGACTTGGGCTATTGTAGTAGTCGAATTCGAGTTGAGTATTTGAGGAAATACGAAACACTTACGGGTATTCCTCTGTGGATATAGGCAGCTTGGCCGAACCACGTATATTTGGTGTACTGTGTGCTTGTTATTTTGTTTTCGTATTCTTGGAGTGTGTTTGCTGCAGAGTGGTGGTACATTGTCTGGTAGACCTGGCCACACAGTGGTTATGAGATGGACTTGCATGTGTGATTGGTAATTACGGGATTGCCGCGGCCAATCTTTGTGTGTGATTGTTATTGCTACGGGATTGAGTTTGGAAGAATTTTTTAAGGCACTGATTCACCCCCCCTCTCAGTGCACCTGGGATTATCAGTAACAGCAATTAATCCTTGATTTGTTTCTTGTTTGAATTTCTTTCACAGATTGACAAAGAAAATGGCTACTTTGAAAAGTTTTTATATGAATTACTTAGACTGTCATCAAGACAATTTAGTGTGTATTTTCATCTGCAGGAGCAACCCTTAGTAAAGGGTTGAATCGTGGGTTGGGGACATTGGCTGCTGGAGGACTTGCTCTGGGCATGGCAGAGCTGTGTACACTAACTGGAGAGTGGGAAGAGGTTTTCATTGTTATGAGTATTTTTGTAGTAGGTATGAATCGTATAATAATGAGAAAAAAACCATATACTATACATGTTCAGTACTTTATTTACATTTTATTTTCTTTCCCACTCATAACATGTGCTTTTGTTTTCCTTTTGTACCTTGTGGCTGTGGCATCTATTGTGTTGATTAGGATTTATTGCATCCTTTGCGAAACTGTACCCCACGATGAAGCCATATGAATATGGATTTCGGGTGTTCTTGTTGACATATTGTTTCATAATGGTATCTGGGTATAGGACGAAGCAATTTATCGAGACAGCAGTAAGTCGCTTCCTGCTCATTGCCCTTGGTGCCTCTGTTTGTTTGTTTGTAAACATATGCATTTACCCTATTTGGGCAGGAGAAGATCTGCACGACTTGGTGGTAAAAAATTTCATGGGTGTAGCTACTTCCTTGGAAGGTTGGATTATGTTTCATATCTGTTTTTTTTGTCTTTTCTTTTTGGAGAGATGCTGGAGTAGAAAGATTTGTCTTGTTTTTTATTATATTATTATTATTATTATTTTTTTTTTTGGCTCAGGTTATTTTAGATTTGTGAATTATTCCTTGGAGCTTTTCTGTAGGTATTGTTAGTGCGTACCTGCAATGTGTTGAATATGATAGGGTTCCTTCAAAAATTCTTACCTACCAAGCGTTGGATGATCCAATGTACAGTGGCTACAGGTCAGCTGTAGAATCTACCAGCCAAGAGGAAAGTCTGGTATGTTTTTGTTGCAACTGCTGCTATCTATGCATTTCATCAGATAAGTTACCCCCCCCCCCCTCTCCCCTTCCCAACTAGCATTTCATTGGACTGAAAGGAAGTAAGTTATCGTTTTAACTTATTCTTGATTTTGCAGATAAGTTTTGCCATCTGGGAGCCGCCACATGGTCCATATAAAATGTTCAATTATCCCTAGAAGAACTATGTCAAATTAAGCGGTGCATTGAGATATTGTGCATTCATGGTCATGGCTTTGCATGGATGTATACTTTCAGAAATACAGGTGAGTATGCCTTCTCATCTGTATAGCTATTCAAATAGACCATATATTTTCGTCATGTCTTATACCTTAGGGCTACTTTTTGTTTGTGTTAAATGATGTATATCCTTCTTGGGAAGTTTGTCATAAATGTCTCTTGCCGGAACATGTCTTTGTTGTACAACTCATTAGAGACAGTTGACTTTTAATAGTAATAAGCCAAGTTGTTGGCTCAATCACCTGGGAATTAATTTCTGTAACTGCAGATTTTTGGTACTTCTTTCAATACTTGGACAGGCTTTAAAATGTATTTTGACCTAAGGTGTAATTTTTCTTCACACACTGTTCGAGCATAACTGTTCCATCAGACTAGAGGTTTGTATTTATGAAGTTATTCATCATATAATTGCAGATATTTTCTATTCTTTATTCCTAGTTGGTCATATGACTAAATGGCATTACCTACTATGAAGTTATTCCTTTTTTAAGTTGACAGTGTTTTCTGCTGCTTACCTACTTAGAGAAGTGGATATAATTGCTTTCTGCAAATGTTAAGTGCAAAGGTGACATCTTTGCTAGAAGAGTTCAATATTTTCTGTACGCTTGATCAGGTTTGTTGTATTGCAAGTGTTTTAAGGGGTTCTGTCCATATACAAGTGCATCCTTTCCTCCTTACTCCCATATTTTAATAAGTTTTGTTCTTCTACCCCAATATAGATTTTGCTTCTTTGAATTTTTATCCAAGGACTAATCTTAAAGAATTCGTATCCCTGAGAATTCTTAATGTTCCATAGTTCAGATCGAAAGTTTGAAGAGCCAAACAATCAGATCTACAAAATTTTGTTGATCTTTTGTGTTGGCGGCATATATCATATGGATATATTAACAACTTGACAACATGTGCAGCCATGAAGTTGAAGGATTATTAAATGTCTTTAGGTTCAGTAATCCATTATGATACATGCTCATTGCTTAACACATTATTTATTCGAGTGAAGGAACTCATGATAAATAATCATGTCCTAAGGCATTTAACAGAATACATCTGATGCATTTTATTAGTTCAGAAATGTATTTTTCTTGACTTCACCCTCTTTCCTTACTGGAGTTATCATACCTTGTTATGTCAAAATTTATGTATACAGGCACCCTCAGAAAAAAGAATAGTCTTTCATAATGAGTTGTTGAAAGTAGGTACCGAAGCTGCTAAATTGTTACGTGAACTTGGCAACAAAGTCAAAAAAATGGAGAAGTTGAGCCCTGGAGACATACTTTCAGATGTGCATGAAGCAGCAGAGGAATTGCAGAAGAAGATAGATCAAAAATCATATCTTCTCGTGGACTCCGAGAGCTGGGAAATCGGAAAACGACCAACAAAAGACATGGAAATTGCTGAGGATGCTCTCAATAATCTAAATGATGAGAGAAGGTTCCTGGGGATCAAGTCCCTCAGTGAAGTTGTGCTGGATATTAGGTCAATCACACGGTCAAAAACCTTGGATATTCGAAATAGTAGACCAGTTGTGAACTCCTCCCTGCCATCAGGTCCCTCAGACAACATGTTCAAATCATTTCCTTCACGTCTCTCAATGAATCCTCACATTGTTCTTGAAGAAGAATAAAAAACATATGAAAGTGCAAGAGCTTTGTCTTTGGCAACATTTGCTTCACTCTTGATCGAATTTGTTGCAAGACTTCAAAATCTTGTTGATTCATATGAAGAACTTTGTGAGAAAGCAAAATTTAAGGAACCTGTTGAGGAATCTGCCGCAACAGAGGTGGTTGGGTTTTGGACAAAATTGTCTAGACGATTCTGGTTCAGGAATTGAGATTTGGACAATTATTGATTCAAGATCATTAACTGAATGCCATAATGAAGCCCAGACAGATTATAAGGCTAATCCAGCCCATGCTACTATGATTTATGAAAAGGGCTATAGTTGAATGAAAAGGAAGTCACACTGAGTTAGTCATTGTTTTGAAATGCAATTCTAACTGATTTGTTACAGCTGGTGTTACTCACAAGAACAAGGACCTCTCCAGTTATATTTGCTTCGGAGAACTTTTAGACAAACACTGATGCAACTGAGGGAATAAAAATTTTGCCATCAAAGAAACTAACAAGATAGATATGCTAGTGAAATTTGCCTTCAAGTGCAGATCTGGATGAACAGAACAAATGTGATCAAATGGTTGATGAGATTTTCACAGTTAAGACTTGGTGGGTCCAGCAAACAGGACAAAAGTTGAGATTAAATCTTTTCCCTCCTTTTCATTATTGTATAAATGAAATCAGGTCATATTGAACAGGCAGCAAACCATATTAAATTGCATTAATGTATCACTCACTATTTCTCAAAATTTTGGTTGTACTGATTTTTGATTGCAGAGGTGAATACCTAACTTTTGAACTCATTAAAGCTACAAGGCAGATTAGAAGGTGATGATTGGAACCCTAAAATTTGACATGTGGCCAATCAAGAGATTCCTCCATAAATGCAACAATTAGAATTAATCACATCAGCCCTCCTTATAGTCAAAAGGAAGCAACATACAGGGATAACACAAGGTTGAGTGATATAGAGGATCTTAATGCCTATTCTGACATATTTGATCTCTGTATGACTATTTAATTGTTTATTTTATAATTAAATAAATATCTTTTTGCCACTATTAATAATTGCAATTTTTATCCACCAAATTCTAATTTCATTAATATTAATCATATTTCAAATAGTAGATAAGGTATAAAACTATAAAATTAAGAATAAGAATACCGCAAAAAGGAAGATAACGCATTGAAATTCTTGAACATTTCAGATTATTCCAATTGAAGATTCTGTTTGAATAAGATTGTTAAAAAAATTTAAATGAATAAAATTTCAAAATGTTTTATCCTAGGTGCCTAGAGTTTGTCTTTTTTAAAACCTTGGGAAGGGTTTGCATTTTCATCCAAAAAAATTAAATGAATAAAATTTCAAAATGTTTTATCCCAGGGGCCTAGAGTTTATCTTTTTTAAAACCTTGGGAAGGGTTTGCATTTTATTCCTCAATGCTCCATGAAAAACCAAGGCTCTGTTTGGTTGCAAGGGTAATTAAAGAGAAGGGAAGGAAAATTTTTCAAATCTTAAAAAGAAACTTTTGTAATCATTACCCCATGTGATTATATAAAATACGTAAATTTCTTACCTTATCTAGTAAATATACATTTTACATATAATATTTATTTTACATTTTAAACCAAAGGGAAATGGATGCAAAGGAAAGTGAAATTTAATAACCAAATATGGAATGATTTGGAGTTAGATATATTTTCACATCGTGTCACATGGGGTAATGATTAAAAATGTTCCTTTTTTAAGTATGAAAATTTCACTTCCCTTCCCTTTAATTCCCCTTGCAACCAAACGGAGCCCAAGTGAAATGAAAGAAAATTGGAACTTTTTCCACTTTTCAGGGGGGAAAAGTGTGAAGTCGTACTAATTAGCACATTTGATTATCTTTTTTTAAGAAGTGTCCAATTTATGAGCCTACTTACCGAACCGTAAGATTTAGTTCATTAAATATATTTGAAGTAGATCCTAGCCCCATGCATGGGTTGACATACCATTGAAGAAAGAAGAACTAGACCAGCCAAGATCAGTCAACACGAGCTTAGCCAGTCCTTAACTTTGGGGCAGAATTGGACCAGCCAATTTGCCTTCATCAAGATAGTTTCTCAACAGCTCTTGAGCAGCTTCATCAAGCCATTCCCTCAGCAGCTCCTACCAGTATCTCAACAGTTTCTACTAGTTTCTCAATAGCTTCTAGAAGCTCCATATTTTACAGTATTGTTTTGACTACAGGTGTACCCTATACCTGTCTTTTGACCACAACTAGTCCTTGACCAGTCAATTACTGAGGTTTGTAATTTCTTAGTTAGCAAGTATCTACTTCTATTCTCTTGGCTAAGTCCTCACTATATATAGAGGCCTTATTGTAATCTTTTTAACAGAATTGAATGAATGAATGAAAGAAATGAAGTTTGCTTTTGCAAACCATTGTCTTGAGAAAGGTTGAGAGAGCAACTGAGAGAGTTGAGGGTGAGAGGCCCAGGACTGAGATAGTCGTCTATCCATATTCCCCTTCTATCCCTCCATCTTCTCTTCTATCTTCTGTATTTTATTTTAGGGAAAATTATGTTTACCACCCCTATTGTTTGAATGTATTACATCTATCACCCCCGAAATTAATCTATTTAAGAAACTCCCCTGTATTTTAGAAAAACCTTACAACCGTACCCCTACTATTAGATTAGAACAGTTAAGTGATGATGTCATCGACCAATTTCAATCTAAATGCCCACATTACCCTTAATAAAACCTCATTCTTTATTTACCCTCACTTGGAATAAGTAATATTATTTTTTTACCTCAAAACACCATCTTCTCAAATCTCAAAATGGGAAAAAAAAAAAAAAAAAACGAAAATCAGAGGAGAACCTTCATCGCCTCTCACTCCTCTGTAGGTCGACATTATAGGGAGTCCTCCACAAGCCGCTTCTCTGGTTTCCTGAAGTCCGGCTCTGGCAAGATCTTACCTAATGTAGCCACCCGTGGTGGCCATCGCAAGAGCCATAAGCCTTGGAAGGAACCTTTCAATGCAATCGCAGAAGAAGGTCTACTCGCCGATGACGGTACTGAAAAGAGCCTTTCCCGTCGATGTTACCTTCTTGCTTTTGTTCTTGGGTTCATCATTCTTTTCTCCCTCTTTTCCTTGATTTTGTGTGCTACCAGTCAACCTCAGAAACCCATTATCACCCTACAGGTAAGAAATTGATTTCCATTCTCAAACCCATCTTCAATTCCATTTATGTTTTACCTTTTCCCCTTCTTGAGCTCAACGAATCGATGAACATTTCTCTGAAATTGGTGGGCTGATCACTAATGTAGAATGGATCAATCCATTCCTTCTCCCTATTGTGCGAGTCTCTCAATGGGCTTTGTACACCGGCCATCCTCGAGGCAGAGACGATGATGTCATACTCGTCACCTTTGAATTGGTCTTTGCATGCATTTTTTTTTTTGCTCGATCACTAGCCGATCTTCACTTTTGAAAACAGAGATTCAGAAACGCAAAGACAGAAGACAATCACCAAACTCTCAGAGAGAGAGAGAGAGAGAGAGCATAGTAGACTTTAGAGTTTAGAAAAATGGAGATCTTCTTCTTTTCAATTCCTGTATTTCCGTTACCTCTCTCGTTTCTCTCTGTCCAGAAAGTCATGCAAAATGACACTCTTTTCCAATAGGTATAACTCTTGAGGCTTTGTTGACCAATGTCACTCTTTTCCAATAGGTATAACTCTTGAGGCTTTGTTGATCCCTTGTGGTTTATGTCTAAAAGGGAAAGAGAGAAGAAGAAACCTCCTTCGATTCTTGCCTGCCAAAGTCCCAGCAAAGGGGCCGACGATCGCAGCTTTAAGTTTGCTTTGGAATTAATAAATCGAATAAAAAATTAAGATTAATTGTGTTGTGTTATTATTACTAGATTTGGATGAAGAAAATGAAGTCGAGGAAGAAGAAGCAGAAGTTACTGTAGACATAACTACGGTCCAGGGATCAAACCATGGCTCCCTAGGAAAACCAATTTTAAACCAATTAGGGTATTGCACTCCCTGGGATATCCCATGGTGTCCCATGGGTGCCCCATTTAAATTTTAGGGCTTCCCATGGTCGCCCATGGGAACCCTGGTGCATCTCTGCTAGGGTTTCTCCTTCCCTCATGTGTCCCAAAAAATTTATCATCACAGTAGGGATGGAGAAACTCATCTCTAATCTATCACATGGCAAGAGGGATCCATCCCATACTCGAATGCGCAACGAAAAATAATCGATTCGAGTTTCTTTCGCATCCCATAAATATTAATAATTAAATAACTGAAGGAATAATAAAGATCTGCTAACCTGGTGTGCCTCAAGTGTTGCTCCTCCAATAGACAATGATTCTTCCTCTAGTGAGCGCTCCAAGTAAATAGATATGAACCTCCAATGGTGTTACCAAGGTTCTACACGCCAATCCCAGATGCTCTCAAATTCCTCAGCACAGATCTGGGTTTCTAAAACCCTAACTCTCAAACACAAATGAGAGAAGGAAGAAGAAGAAGAAGAAGAAGAGATCACAAGAGGGAGAGAGAGAGAGACCAAAACGTAGGAGAGAGAGTGTCTGCCCAAAACGTGGACAGCTCTTCTCTCTTCTACGTTTTTGGTCCCCTTTTTATAATATTTGAATTAATTAAATCCCAGTAGGATTTAATAAATTTCCAGTGAGAGTCTGACTTTCTCTCTCTTTGTTTGACAGTTCTGTTTAAACTCAAAGTGCTACACAGGTAAAGAAGCATAATCTAATAGGGAAAGTATTAATTAATTATTTTATTTAATATTTAATAGATAATTACAACTAGCACCATATCCATTAATTAAATAAAGTACTAATTAAAATAGCAAATTCCAAATAACTCCCTATATGATAACTATTTATCATATACAACCCCCCACCAATCAACACCATCCTTATGGAATCTAGGGCATGTACACATGTACTGCCAAACCCCAATCCATAGTACATGTCCATATAAGAGAGTCTGTGCATCTGATCAGGTCCCGCAAAATTCGATTAAATACTTTGTTCAAATTAATATATATAATGTATCAGTTTATGTAAAATAGATTTTTGCGAAACCATTTCCAAAACGGCACTAGATCCAAATTCCGATCCGACCATACACAGACAGTCTCAATCTTGGTGTTCCCCAATCGGGCAGTGGTGACCATGTTGGATAACTCCTTCACTCACAAAGTGTTCACGCATTCCCAGAACATCGGCTTTGACTCACTTGAGTCTCAGTCATTGATGAACCAAAGCATGCGATTACACTTTACAGTGATAGGGTTCCCTCAGGCATAGGGTGTCGGTGACACATGTCTATCCCTTCCTACATCTGGCAGTAATACATGAGGGAATCGACACGGTAGATTCTTCGCCAATGTACACATCAAACATGTGAGCATTCGCATTCATACCCTGACATCACATGTCTAGGCATACCCAATGTGACGACCATATGATAAGGGTGCCCAGCCCAAACCCTAGTCGTGACTACCATTTTAAGTAAAACTCAGGGACACATAATGCTTAAAAAATTTAGGGAAATTTATGAAACACCCCCTAAAAGTGGATCAAAACTCGGATCACCCCCTGAAATTTGAAAATACTCAGATCACCCCCTAGAATAGAGCCCAATACTCAGATTCAACCCTACCGTTAGTGGTCCACCGTTAAACGATGAAGTCAGCCATTTAAATAATTTTTAAAATCCTAAACTACCTTGTGCAATGTAAAGTTACAATATTACCCTTACTGAGAAAACCCCCCAAAGTCTAATGTTATCTTCTTCGTTCTTCACTCTCTTCCCAAAAAACCTGCAACTCCAAAAGTGAACTTCGCCGGACTGAAGAAAGACAAGGAACTTGAAAAATGGGTTGCCGAGACTGCCTTGGCTCATGCCCTTATGAATGTTTTACCTTTTTTTTTTTTTTTTAGGATGCGAATTAAGTAGATGGAATCCAAAAAAATGTAATGAATATTGTGTTTTAAGTTAAAAACTTGACTATAATGATCAATGGAATATTGGGTTTTTAAGTTCTAATTTAATTATTGGGTTTTAAGTTCATTATTACATGTAATGTAATGAGATGCATGATTCCATCGAAAACCCTTCCCATGTATGCAAGCCATAAGCATAGGTTCAATGGAACATATAAAGAGGTGAAAATTTACTGAGACAAACCATTCGGTATACCGAATTTGGATCCGGTATACCGTTTCTGTTAATGTCTTCACATTAAAATGAACAAAAAGGGAAACAGTGTACGCCGGATCCAAATCCGGTATACCGTTGCAAAAAAATTTCAGATGTGAAATTACAGAGAGCAAAACGACATACGTCGGATCCAATCTCAGATTTGTTTTTGCAATTTTTTGTTTTTTTTTTTCTTTGTTATTTAACAATCGAAGAGAATGATCACTGAGATCAATTGAAATTTCTACAAATCTGCCCGATTCCAGGTATGATTCTCTATCATTCTTGGAATTTCTTGATCTATTTGAGATTCTGAAGTTTGATAATCGACGGTATCTCTCCGAAAAACTAATTTTTGCTCTATTCGATCAAACTCAGAGATGACATTTCTGTGATTTTTGACAAAATTGTTGCAATTCCTCAAACCATCTACAATGGTTCCATTCTCGAATTTCGATCTGAGATCCACTTTTTGCAAGGATTGAAGCTGCTAAAGCAAATCGATGAGAAGAACATCAACCAGATTTTTGTTACCCAGTTCAATGCTTATTACGAATCCCCCGAGTTGCAGAAAACTTCGGCGAAATTGCAATGATGAGGTCGGAGTTGCAAAGTGAGGATTACGGGGAGAGGAGGAAGAAATGGGTGAAAGTGGGTATTTTAGGTTGAAGATGAAGGAAAGGGTAGTATTGTAAATTTGATTATAATGATTTAGTACAAGGGTAAAATAGTCTTTTTACACAAATAACTAACAGCAGACTAACACCGTTAGTGTAGAGAGGGTGATCTAAGTATTTTCAAATTTCAGGGGGTGTTTCATAAATTTTCCAAAAGTTTATATCGCATGTGATAATATTAAACTAAAATGTATAAATGTTCAATACAAAGGTGAACCAGGTTGAACCGGATTGAACCGGGTTTGATGGACACACACTTGTCCAACAATCTCCCACTTGAACATCAAAGCCAATTCCCCATACATTTTAAACCCATGCCCTCCATGTGTTTCTTAAATACTGCTGGTGACAAACCCTTTGTCATGGCTTCAGACACATTTTCAGTTGTGTCCACTTTGGAGATGCTCACGTCGCCCTGCTGGATAATCTCTCTAATGAGGTGATACTTCCGCTGTACGTGCTTGTTCCTCTGATGAGCCCTAGGCTCCTTAGCTTGTGCAATGGCCCCTCTGTTATCACATAACAGGGGAATGGGGCCCTTGACAAGGTCAGGGACTACCTCCAAATCTGATAGGAATTTCCTTAGCCAAATACCTTCCTTTATTGCATCGCAAGCTGCAAGATATTCTGCTTCGGTAGTAGAATCGGCTGTAGACTTCAGTTTTGCACTCCGCCACACAATGGCACCTCCACCCATTAGATATACCATCCCGGATGTGGATTTTTTATCATCCTTATCAATTTGGAAATCCAAGTCTGTGTATCCCAAAACTGACAACTTATCAGATCCAAAAACCAAGAAATATTCCTTACTCCTTCTCAGGTACTTAAGGATATTCTTGATAGCACTCCAATGCATGCGTCCAGGGTTAGATTGATAACGACTTACCATACCTACTGCATAGCAAATGTCCGGCCTCGTACAGAACATAGCGTACATAATACTCCCTACTGCTGAGGCATAGGGAATCCTCTTCATCTCTTCAATGTCTGTCTGAGACTGAGGACATTGAGATCTGAAAAGATTGACTCCATGTCTGAAGGGAACACTTCCCCTCTTGGAGTTCTCCATGCTAAATCTGGCCAAGACTTTGTCTATATTGGTAGCCTGTGACAAGCCTAGCATCCTTCTCTGGCGATCTCTCATGAGTTTGATCCCAAGGATATAGCTAGCTTCACCAAAGTCTTTCATCGAAAACGTTGTGGATAACCACTGTTTTACTGATGAAAGAAATCCTACATCGTTACCAATCAACAATATGTCATCTACATATAAAACAAGAAAACATACTGCCCTCCCACTGATCTTCTTATGAACGCATGGTTCATCCATGTTTTGATCAAAACCAAATGATTTGATTGATTGATCAAACTTGATGTTCCAGCTCCTGGAAGCCTGCTTCAGTCCATAGATGGACCTCTACAACTTGCACACCTTTCTTTCTTCCTCCAAGGAAGAGAACCCCTCTGGCTGTTCCATGTAGATTTCCTCTTGCAGGAACCCATTCAGAAATGCAGTCTGCATATCCATCTGCCAGATCTCATAATCAAAGTGTGCAGCGATAGCTAATAAAATCCTGATTGATTTCATCATCGTCACTGGTGAAAAGGTTTCCTCATAGTCTATACCCTCTTTCTGGTTATAGCCCTTTGCCACCAATCTTGCTTTGAATCTTTCGACATTTTCATCTGCGCCCTTCTTCCTCTTGAAGATCCATTTGCATCCAATTGGCTTGACGCCAAGTGGTGGATCGACTAGAGTCCAGACCTTGTTGGAATGCATCGAATCGATTTCAGAGCATATTGCCTCCAGCCACCTAGTGGCATCAACATCCTTTAGAGCCTCAGAGTATGTCATCGGATCATCATCCAATTCCACCAATACCATGTGGAACTCTTCCACTGTTTGCTCTTCGATTAGAAGAGTGAGCCTTGTGGGTGGTCTAATAGTCCTCCCACTGCGTCGAGGTTCTTCAGGTGTTGGTATTTCAGCGAGTATGTTAATTGGTCTCACTTCTGGGAGTGACGTTTTTGAGCTATCTGATAGCTCCTTAATGACTACTGGTTCGGACCTCTGGGTCATCATTTCTTCCTCCAGAAATGTGACATGTTTACTTACAATGACCTTTTGGTCAACCAGGTCATTGAAATAATAGTCTATCATGCCTTTGGGGTAGCCTAAGAAATAGCATCTTGAAGTCCTGGATTCCAACTTATCTGTCTGTTGCTTTCGCACATGTGCTATGCAACCCCATACCCTAAGGTGTTAAACACTGGGCTTGCGCCCTTTCGACAACTCAAAGGGTGTCTTGGCTATAGACTTAGATGGAACCCTATTCAAGATATAAATTGCCATCTCTAAAGCATACCCCCAGAAAGAAAGAGGTAGCTCACTATAAGTGAGCATCGTCCAGACCATATCCAATAGGGTCCGATTGCGCCGTTCGGATACACCATTTTGTTCTGGTGTACCTGGATTAGTTAGTTGACTAACTATTCCCTGTGATATGAGATATTCTTTAAATTCATCCGATAGATACTCCCCTCCTGATCTGATCGTAAAGACTTGATGCGTTTATCGAGCTGTCTTTCGACCTCTGTTTGAAATTCTTTGAATCTATCAAAGGCTTCCAATTTCCTATACATCAAGTATATGTATCCATATCTAGAGTAATCATCGGTGAATGTGATAAAGTACTCATACCCATACCTCGCTTGTATGTTCATGGGTCCACATACATCAGTGTGTATTAACTCTAACAGATCTGTGACTCTAGTACCTTTATTGCTAAAGGGTTTTTTGGTCATTTTGCCCTGAAGGCATGACTCACAGGTGGGGAATGGTTCCACCCTCAGACTCTCTAAGGGCCCATCCTTCACCAATCTACTGATTCGGTCCACATTAATGTGACCTAATCTTAGATGCCACAGGTATGTTGAGTTCACTGGAGCTGCTTTCTGTTTCAAATCAACATTCAAAACAACATTCATTCTAACAGGGTAATCTAGAAAATACAAACCACTTTGCAAATATCCGGATGTCACAAAAGAATTATTAAAACGAATAATTAACTTAGAATTAAAGAAAAAACTATATCCGTCCAAAATAAGTTTTGAAACTGAAATTATCTTCCTCTTAAAAGAGGGTACATAGTAGCAATCCTTTAAAACTAAACAAGCAGAACTAAAATTCAAAATAAAAGTTCCCACAGCCATCGCCATGGTCTCAGCTCCAGTGCCCATCCGAAGATGCACTTCATTTCTTTCCAAGTTCCTTGTCTCCTTGAACCCCTGCAAATCATTGCAAATGTGAATAGTGGAACCACTATCCACCAACCAAGAATTAGTCGGTTCAAAAGACAAATCAGACTCATAAAGAATGTAAACATCATATGTACCTTCTTTAGCAGCCTGAGTTTCATCCGACTTCTTGTCTTTCACAGTAGCAAGGTAAGCACGACAGTTCCTTTTTCAGTGACCCTTCTTCTTGCAGTAGAAGCACTTGCCTTTGCCTTTATTGCCAGACTTCCCACCCTTGGTTTTTAGGGTCTTACCCTTACTTCCCTTTTTCTTCTTCTTTCCACTTGAAGAAGGCTTTACCTTAGTTGCATCGACCTCAGCCTTGTCCTTTTTTAAGGACGCTTCAGCCTCTACCAGCGCGTTAGCAAGCTCAATGAGCTCCATCTCCTTGTCAGACATCTTGTAAGACATCTTAAAGGTTGCATAGGCAGGGGTGAATGACGCTAAGATCACATCAGTCTTGTATCGCAGGCTGAAATCAGTCCCTATGGATTCCAATTTTTTAAACAAATTGATCATTTTCATTACATGATCTATCACTGGAGTCCCCTGGGACATCTTGATGTTATGGATTTGACTCACCACATCAAAATGGGTGTGTGTCAACTGCCTGTTGAATAATTCAGCAAGCTTATCCATCTTACCCCCAACAGTGCGTACATCCTTGACCGTGTCTACAAATGACTTTTCCAACGATCCTAGGATATAAAGTGATGCCTTGAAATCCCTCATGAGGAAGTCCTGCATCTCTTCATTTGCCTCAAAATCATTTGGGTCGGGTTGAGGAGGAACTTGTTCATCTAGAACTGTGTACAGTCCTTCAGCAGTCAAGAGCAACTTAATGCTTCGATACCAATCGACATAGTTCGTACCATTTAATTTGTATTCACTAATGAGTGCTAATAGGTTGGAATTAATGGCAGCCATTGTATAATTATCTACACATGCACAAGTAAAAATCACATGCTAATTAACAACCATTGAAATAAAATTTGAGCATACACACATCAATGGTCTTTCATGATTTGGGTTTCCCTCATAACCCAAAAGATGAATTGGATACCTACAACCCTTGCATGCATAATTTACCCTGTCGGGAGTCATTATACACACCTTGGTAGTGTGGACTAAGCTGTCCGCCTCATGGGCTTCCAATATTTTTGGCCACTTGGGTGTCATGTCCAGATCCTGTCGGCTGACATACACCCAAGTCATATACTTACCTATTGCATTAGTTAGAATCATGGAATCATGAAAGATGGCTCACTGTCGCAGTGCCCTCTCACTATCCATACCCTAACGTATCTAGATAGAGATAAATAAAGATAAATGCGTGACAGAGGTCCTGGCAATGTCCTGTCGGCTTATGCGGGGTCATGTCACACACTTTCTATATTTATCTTCAATAAGAGGCCATGGACATTTCTACCGATTAAGACTAGTCCATATCATATATGTATTGTGAATAAAGAGGGATTAATCAACTCTCACATATCATGGACGGATTTAAACATTCATAATTAATCAACATTAATTAATAGTGATTATGGGATGGCGGCATTTTTATTTAGAAGCAATTTAAAGAACCCTCCCAAATAAAAATAAACTAATAACTTGGGTGCATCAATCATGCCATGGATGCCACGCCTCGATCATCTCCTCTGCCCGATTACGTCTTCAAAGTAGGTGATTTGCATCTCCATAAGCTTTGAGCGCCATATGTGGATCACCATCAACATGCCCTGTGAGTCCTAACTCCTCTAAAATTACAATGGAAACCTAGGAAAAATTCTATACATTTTTCTTTCTAAAATAATAAAGAAATCCCGCATGGAAAAACCAACCCACCATTTGGGCTGCCCATGGGGTGGAGTACATTTGTTTATAAAAAAGATAGGGGGAGAGAGAGAGAAAGAGAGAGAAGCATCACATCCATCCATAACCCCATGTATCACATACATAAACAATCCATCCATTTATTAGAATGTCATTCCCATAATCACAACATAATATAATTTCATGTATAGCATTAAAGCAAATAAACCAATAAAAATAACATGGATCCCTTCAATCATTAAACCACCACATCACATGTGATAACATGAATCCAAGCCAATAAAATTAAAATCACAATTTTAATCACAAGTGGGTGGAGGGAAGAATCCCTTCACCCATCTTCTTCCTCTAAAAAATGAATAAAAATTCTGTTTTGAAAAATCTATTTTTTTTTTTTTTAATGTTAAACTGGAGGGAAAACAAGGGGGTGCATGCAGCCCACATGCGCAGGCTGCAGGCACTCCCTGCGCAGCCTGCAAGCCCATGGCCAAGCCCGTAGGCCTGCTGCCCATAGGCTTACTGCCCACAGACAGCACCCTGTAGGTTACAGCCCGCAGGCAGCAGCCCGCAAAGGGAATGCGTACATAGGCAGGCAATAGGGTGAGGGCGTGCGCAGAGGCTTGGCAGCATGCGCTCCCCCCCCCCCCCCCCACACATATAAATCATGTTCAAAATTTTTTTTTTTAAAATAATAACCAAACCCTATTTGGATATATGCTTCCATAATTGGAATAAACAAAATCATAACAAATCCATCATCACATGGGTAGGTTGTTACACTAACAACCTTGTAACTACCCATGTGCACATGGGAAGGTTGTTACAACAACCATAATCTAACCTACCATGTGCTCCTTGCATCCCACTCATGACAATCATATTAATCTATTAATTATGCAATATTCATGGGTGGAAAAGGTAGCTCTGATACCAAATTGTAGGCATAACTACGGTCCAGGGATCAAACCATGGCTCCCTAGGGAAACCAATTTTAAACCAATTAGGGTATTACACTCCCTGGGATATCCCATGGTGTCCTATGGGTGCCCCATTTAATTTTTAGGGCTTCCCATGGTCGCCCATGGGAACCCTGGTGCATCTTTGTTAGGGTTTCTCCTTCCCTCATGTGTCCCATAAAATTTATCATCACAGTAGGGATGGAGAAACTCATCTCTAGTCCATCACATGGTAAGAGGGATCCATCCCATGCTCGAATGCGCAGCGAAAAATAATCGATTCGAGTTTCTTTCGCATCCCATAAATATTAATAATTAAATAACTGAAGGAATTAATAAAGAACTACTAACCTGGTGAGCCTCAAGTGTTGCTCATCCAATAGACAGTGGTTCTTCCTCCAGTGAGTGATCCAAGTAAACAGATCTGAACCTCCAATGGTGCTACCAAGGTTCTACAAGCTAATCCCAGATGCTCTCAAATTCCTTAGCACAGATCTGAACCTCCAATGGTGCTACCAAGATTCTACAAGCCAATCCCAGATGCTCTCAAATTCCTCAGCACAGATCTGGGTTTCTAAAACCCTAACTCTCAAACACAAATGAGAGAAGGAAGAAGAAGAGAGATCACAAGAGGCAAAGAGGGAGAGACCAAAATGTAGGAGAGAGAGTGTCTGCCCAAAACGTGGAGAGCTCTTCTCTCTTCTATGTTTTTGGTCCCCTTTTTATAATATTTGAATTAATTAAATCCCAGTAGGATTTAATAAATTCCCAGTGAGAGTCTGACTCTCTCTCTCTTTGTTTGGCAGTTCTGTTTAAACTCAAAGTGCTACACAGGTGAAGAAGCAGAATCTAATAGGGAAAGTATTAATTAATTACTTTATTTAATATTTAATAAATAATTAAAATTAGCACCATATCCATTAATTAAATAAAGTACTAATTAAAATAGCAAATTTCAAATAACTCCCTATATGATAACTATTTATCATATACAACCCCCCCCACCAATCAACATCATCATTATGGAATCTAGGGCATGTACACATGTACTGCCAAACCCCAATCCATAGTACATGTCCATATAAGAAAGTCTGTGCATCTGATCGGGTCCCGTAAAATTCGATTAAACACTTTGTTCAAATTAATATATATAATGTATCATTTTATTTAAAATAGATTTTTGCAAAACCATTTCTAAATCGGCACTGGATCCAGATTCCGATCCGACCATACACAGACATTCTCAATCTTGGTGTTCCCCAATCGGGCAGTGGTGACCATGTTGGATAACTCCTTCACTCACAAAGTGTTCACGCATTCCCAGAACATCAGCTTTGACTCACTTGAGTCTCAGTCATTGATGAACCAAAGCATGCGATTACACTTTACAGTGACAGAGTTCCCCCAGGCATAGGGTGTCGGTGACACATGTCTATCCCTTCTTACATCTGGCAGTAATACATGAGGGAAACGACACGGTAGATTCTTCGCCAATGCACACATCAAACATGTGAGCATTCGCATTCACACCCTGACATCACATGTCTAGGCATACCCAATGCGACGACCATATGATAAGGATGCCCAGCCCAAACCCTAGTCGTGACTACTATTTTAAGTAAAACTCAGGGACACATAATGCTCAAAAAGTTTATATCGCATGTGATAATATTAAACTAAAATGTATAAATGTTCAATACAAAGGTGAACCGGGTTGAACCGGATCGAACCGGATTTGATGGACACACACTTGTCCAACAGTTACCTGTTGGATCAAGGGGTGACCGTCGTCGAAGCAGGAGGTGGTCGTCGCCGTAGAAGATTTGGATCATGGGTTAGTTTATTAATAGAGAATAGGAAGGGTAAAACTGATTTTTCAAATCAATAGGGAATATAGAAGGGCAAAATCGTCTTTTCAATTTAAACTAACAGAGTTAGTACTTAGGGGTACAGATGTAATTAATTAATTTATAGGGGTGGTAGACATAATAAATTTAAACTAGAAGGGTGGTAAACATAATTTTACCTTTATTTTATTTGTTGATTTATTCCTTTAATCTGAAATTCATTGATCATGATCAAGATCCTGCTTGGGGTTAGTTCATTCATGATTTAGCCTTACATTAAATTGGTATCAGAGCCTATGGAGGAAAGCTCCACTCCAAACCCTATGGATACTATCCTAGAAAAGTTACAGTAGATATCGGACAGGTTGGCTGTAGAAGAAGTTTCACAGGCCCAATAAGCACAACAAACGCAGCAATCCAATACCAATGCCAATGGTAACCGTGCCCCTAGGCTTGTTCTACCTTCAGCAAGACCTGCGATCCATAATGACTTGTACGAAGAAGACAAGGGTGATGAAGTAAATCCTCGACAATTTGGCAACAAACACAAGGTGAAGTTGGACCTGAAGGAATACAACGGGAAGCACGATCCACTAGCTTTCCGTGATTGACTCAACACCTTAAACAACTACTTCAAGTGGTTTCATCTATCATAGGAGCATAAGATGTAATTGACTACAACAAAGCTCATTGGAGGAGTTAAAGATTGGTGATGCAACCAAGAGGATAGGATGATACGACTATGTAGGGAGCCACATACTTAGTAAGATATAAAGAATTTCTCAAAGGGAAATTTTTGTCTGCTTCTTGTCGTCATTGGTTACATGAGCAACTAACTCAACATATTCAGGCAAGGCAACCTCACAGTAAAAGAGTACGTTGAGAAGTTCAATCACTTGGTTCATCATAGAAGTGTTGATAAGATGAGCAGCTTATAGATAGATTCAAATTGGGCTTACGACATGTTATAAGGGATAAGAGTGGTGTGATCAATATGCGAAACCTCGATGATTGTGTTGAAAAGGCTTTGGATGTAGAAGAATTACTCAAAGTAGCCCACATCACTACAATAACCAGTCTACTGAAGCAAGGAAACCTTTCATTCCTAATCGACCTACCAACAACTCTACCCAAGCTCCACAAGCTATACAAGATACCCCAAAGTCACAGGAGACAAGTCAACCACAAAGTGCTACCATTACAATGGGTTTGGCCATTATGCCAAATTCTATCTGAAGCATGGAAAGGAAAATTCAGTCATCACATCCATAAAATCTAACAGAGAGATGTAGATATGTGAGCCCCAACTTGACGATGATTGGACCGTGCACGCAGCCATGGAGGAAGATGATTTGGAAGACACTCACGAGGGTGACTATGATGATGACCCCTATGAGATTAACATTGTTTTAAGAATTTTGGTGGCAATAACTAAGGTGAAGATTGGAGATGTCATTGTATCTTCTATACATTGGCGAACATCGGATGTTTGGACGCACAAGTTATAGTGAATAACAGGACTTATGTGAACGTAGTATCACAAGCTTTCGTCATTGATAAATAGCTCAAGATGGAACCACACCCTTAACCACACAAGGTATCGTTGTTGAATAATAACACTTCAGAAATTAATCATTGGTGTTTTGTGGCTTAAAATCTCAAGTTACAAAGAACACATGTGGTGCGATGTGATTCCGATGGTCCTAACTAATGTGCTATTGGGAAAGCCTTGGATGTAGAATAACAACGTCTTGGTGGAAAGTACCAAGAACCAGTTTCGACTTAATCGGCAAACCTTTGGTAAATAATCCTCTTAATAAGCTGCTACTGAGCTCCATAGCTAAGCCTCAGTCTAAGTGGGATCTACCAATGAAGAATCGACAGAAAGGAGCTAGTACGTGTAGAGGACAACAATTCGAGATGAAGTTACTAGCCTTACCACATTGAAAATTCTTTGCTAATAGTGAAGAAACACTTCTGAACTTAACTATTGTTACTAAAGAAGTTGAGCCCAAGAAGAAGGTAACCTTTTTTAAGCCAATAAGGGAGTTACTAGCGGATTTTTTAGATTGGTACCCGACGAGCTATCCGATGAATTACTACCCATGAGGGATATTTAGCATGCAATCAATCTGCTACCTGGATCGATCCTCCCTAATCTGCCAACTTATCATCTCAGCCTATTGAGCATGTTGAACTCAAGAGACAAGTGGATAACCTACTCTGAAAAGGTGATATCGTGGAAAGCAACAGTCCTTGCGTCGTACCAGCCCTATTGACACCAAAGAAAAATAGAACGTAGAAATTTTTTTAGTAAAACGGTCACTTGATCAAATTTATTATATATAGTAGCATGAAGGGTTACATTTATCAACAATGGGTACCAGCTGCATGCAAGAGTTTAACCTATAGCTCAAGTCATAAGCAGATGAGAAAATGGTAAAGTAACCACTTCCAGCCCTACTCTTAAACATAAAATATTGTAGAAGATTAACCCAATCCATAGTACACCCACCACCATCATAAGAGTCAGGTTACCTTTACGCATGAAGTTCAAAAAGGCGTCGTTATGTTGGGAGCCACCTTCTTTAATAATGGTGGTGTTGAACATATTCCAATCCATTGCAGGCTCGATGGTCTCTGACGTGTTCCAATTGTTGCAGAGAAAACCTTGAGGATATGATTCCCCACTAGCATATGGGGAAGAGAAATGTAATTAGTTTAATTGGTGCAATGCAATCTTGAATCTTTAGCTTGGCTAGTAGGTCCTACCACAAGTGGTGATGCTGGGGCATTAGGCAATCCCTATAGGCTTAGTCGCAATGAAAGAAAAAAAATGTATGCAAGAAAAGGCATTGCGAAGATCGGATAGATATCCGTTGAAATAGTATAGGAAGGAGTGTATGACATTTGAAAGTTATTTTGCGTTTATATAGAGTTGGGATCTCATGGGGTTGTGGCTTTATTGAAATCCTTTACGGCATCCTAAGCAAAAAGACAGTAGATTCTAAGCTCCATAGTTAAGCCTCAGCCCGAGGAGGCCCCTCCAATGAAGAATCAGCAGAAAGAAGCTAGCACGAGGAGAGGGCAACAGTCCGAGATGAAGTTACTAGCCTTACCACATTGGGAATTCCTTGCTAATAGTGAAGAAACAAGTATGATCTTAGCTATTGTTACTAAAGAAGTTGAGCCCGAGAAGAAGGTAGCCTTCTCTAAGACAATAAGTGAGTTATTAGCAGATTTTTAGTTTTGGTATCCGACAAGCAACCCTATGAATTGCCACCCATGAGGGATATTCAGCATGCAGTCGATCTGCTACCTAGATCGATCCTCCCTATCGTCTCAGTCCTATTGAGCATGCTGAGCTCAAGAGACAAGTGGATGACCTACTCCAGAAAGGCAATATCGTGACAAGCATAAGTCTTTGTATTGTACCAGTCCTATTGACACCAAAGAAGGATGGAACATAGAGGATTTAGATTCAAAATTTTTTAGTACTAAACGGTCACTTGATCAAATTTATTATATATGGTAGCATGAAGGATTACATTTATCAACGGCGGGTACCAGTTGCATCCAAGAGTTTAACATATAGATCAAGCCATATGCAGATGAAGAAATGGCAAATTAATCACTTCCAATCATACGCTTAAATGTAAAATATTATAGAAGATTAGCCCAATCCATAGTACACCTACCACCATCGTAAGAGTCAGGTTGCCTTTGCACAAGAAGTTTAAAAAGGCGTCGTTATCTTGGCGGCCACCTTCTTTAATAGTGGTGGTGCTGAACATATTCCAATCCATAGCAGGCTCAATGGTCTCTAATGTGTTCTAACTATTGTAGAGAAAACCTTCAGGATATGATTCTCGACTAGCATCCGGGGAAGAGGAACTGTATGGTCCAATTGGTGCAGTGCAGTTTTGAATCTTTAGCTTGGTTAGTAGGTCCGGCTGCAAGTGGTGATGCTGGGGCATCAGGAAATCCCTACAGGCTTAGCAGCAATGAAAGGAAGAAAACATACCCTAGAAAAGGCATTGCAAAGATCGGATAGATATCCGTTGAAATAGTATGGGAAGGAGTGTACGACATTTGAAGGGTGTTTTGCATTTATATAGAGTTGGGATCTCATGAGGTTGTGTCTTCATTGGAATCCCTTACGGCATCCCAAGCAAAAAGGCAGTAGATTTTGAGTTTCATAGCTAAGTCTCAGTCCAAGGAGGCCCCTCCAATGAAGAATCAACAGAAAGGAGCTAGCACGAGTAGAGGATAGTAGTCCCAGATGAAGTTACTAGCCTTACCACATCAAAAATTCCTTGTTAATAGTGAAGAAACAGGTCTGATCTTAGCTATTGTTACTAAAGAAGCTGAGCCCGAGAAGAGGGTAACCTTCTCTAAGCCAATAAGGGAGTTACTAGCACTTTTTTTAGATTGGGTTATTTCCAAATGCCCCCTGAAAATGGCCAAACTTACAATTGCCCCCATAAACTTTCAATAATTCCACATGCACCCCTGCTTTCGAAACTAAGTACCACTATAGTCCCTCCCGTTAGACAGAGACGTTACGTTCTAACGTCTGACATTTTTTGTATATGATTAGACCATTCTGCCCTTGATAGAGTGGAATGACAAAAATGCCCTTACTTTAAAAAATAAAAAAAAACCTAACCCATCTTCCCCAAATCGATTGGGGAACATGAGTTGCAGGTATCCTTCAACCGCCATTTTCCTTCCTTCTTCGATTTCTTCCAATCTTCCTTTTCTTCTTCTTCCCTATGTTCTCTCGCTACTTATCCCATCTTCTTTGTTCAGCCTGTCAATATTCCATCTCTTCTGTTATTCTTCTTTCATACTTCTTTATTCTATTCTTATCCCATCTTCTCTGTCCCCACACTATTTATAGATCAGAAGTTTCGGATTCATTGACTCATAATATATAGAGATTACATTCGGTCTTCTCAAGTCTCGCATGTGAAATGAGCAGAGCATACAAATCCAACGGGATATTCAAAGACTGAAACAGTGAAACAAAGAATAAGAAAGAAGGAACATATTAGACTCTTGAAGCAAAACCCTAGTTTTCTGGTAAGCAATTCCTCTTATTTTCTTTTGTCTTTTCAGTTTATAATTTGGGGATATCAAGCTACGCATCTGGTCAGGATATTCAGAATGTTGTCTGGATTATACACAAGTCTCGAATTTATTCCAAAAGTTGCACAAGGGAAATCTGATTATTTCTGCTTAACCTCTTCTGAAGTTAATTAACTATAACGATTTCAAAAGATAAGATCATTTTGGGGTAATTTTTTGGTAGTCATAAATTCGGTAGAAAACTAGTTCTCTTACAATGTCTATATGTGATACGCTCCACTCGAGTGCTTGTGGCGTCAGTAAGTATCTGATGTTGTTTTGGCCATTCAAATTAATCGGTCAAAGCATAAAAAAATTGCTCTACTAGTGTTTCCAGAGAGACAATAGCGATTGGTAGAGTGGATTTCATTGCCGACTCAAAGAATAGAGTAAAGAAGTATGGAAGAAGAATAACAGTAGAAGAGAGATGGAATATTGACAGGCTGAACAGAGAAGATGGGAGGAAGAAGAAGAAAAGGAAAATGTGAGAAGCAGCGAAAGAACACAGGGAAGAAGACGAAGAAAAGGAAGATGGGAGAAGTAGCGAGAGAACACAAGGAAGAAGAAAAAAAGGAAGATTGGAAGAAATCGAAGAAGGAAGGAAAATGGGGGTTGAAGGATACCTGCAACTCATCTTCCCCAATCTATTTAGGGAAGATGGGTTGCAGGTTTTATTTTTTTATTTTTTTATTTTTTAAAGTAAGGGCATTTTTGTCATTCCACTCTATCAAGGGCAAAATGGTCTAACCATGTACAAAAAATGTCAAACATTAGAACATAACGTCTCTGTCTAACGGGAGGGACTATAGTGGTACTTAGTTTGGAAAGCAAGGGTGCACATGGAATTAGTGAAAGTTCAGGGGGGCAACTGTAAGTTTAGCCATTTTTAAGGAGGCATTTGGAAATAACCCTTTTAGATTTGGTACCCGATGAATTGCCACCCATGAGGGATATTCATCATGCAATCGATCTGCTACCTAGATTGATCCTCCCTGATTTGCCCACTTATCGTCTCAGCCCTATAGAGCATGTTAAGCTCAAGAGACAAGTGGATGACCTACCCTGGAAAGGTACTATTATGGAAAGCATGAGTCCTTGCGTTGTACCTGCCCCATTGACACCAAAGAAGGTTGAAACATTGACGTTTGTATTGATAGTCATCAACAAAATTACAGTTAATTATAGATTTTATATACTGTAATTGGACGACATGATAGATATGTTGAACGGAGCTACAATCTTTTCGAAAATTGACCTAAAGAGCAGATATCAACATATCCAAATCTGCCCTAGAGACGAGTGGAAGACAACATTTAAGACAAAAGATGGTCTTTACAAATGGAAGATTATGCTCTTTAATCTTACCAATGCCCCTAACACATTCATGCGTGTAATGACGTAGGTATTGAGCCCTTTTAAAGGTAAATTTCGTATACTTTACTTTGACGATATTCTTATTTACAACCACCATTCTGAAAAACATCTTGAACACCTACGCGATGAAAAGTTTTACATCAACTTGAAGAAATGTACCTTTATGCTGCCAAAGGTGATCTTTCTGGGCTTTATTGTATCATCACAAGGAGTTGAAGCTAGTCCATAGAAGATCAAGAGTATGGTGGATTGTTTAATACCCAAAACTGTATTTGAAGTTCGAAGTTTCCATGGCATTGCATCATTCTTCATCTAGAATTTCAGTGCTATAATGGAACCCATCATAAAGTGCATGAAAGAAAGCAATACAACATTCCAATGGACGTCCGCTGCCACAAAAGCCTTCAAGTTGATCAAGCAAAAGATAACCGAGGCACTAGTAGTACGATTACCCAATTTTGGTCTTATGTTCAAGGTGGCTATAGATGCATCCCATGTTGGAACAGGAGGTGTTCTTATGCAGTCTAGACACTCCATCGCTTTCTACAGCGAAAAGTTAAACAACGTCAAGAAGAGGTACTCTAACTATGATATAGAACTCTATGTCATGATCCAAGTTCTCAGGCATTGGATGCACTACTTGATCGGTAAGGAGTTCATCTTATTTTCTGACCTCGAGGCAGTCAAGTACCTACACTTTCAAAGATCCATTAGCCATCAACATGCTAAGTGGATTTCATATGTGCAAAATTTTGTTTTTGCCCTCAAATACAAGGCTGGTAAGGAGAATCAAGTAGCAGATGTCCTAAGTCGAAAGGTGTTGCTGGTGAATACCTTCTCCGCGTAGAGCACAAGCCTTGAACATATCAGGGACAAGTACATGAATGATGCTAATTTTTCTACGGTCTATACAAAATTACAATAAGGAGATTGGGATGATAAATGCACGGTCCACAATGGTTATATGTTCTTAGGGATAGGGTTGTGCATTCCCAATACGTCAATGAGGCAGTAACTAGTACGGGAGTTACATGGTGGAGGAATGGGAGGACACTTTGGTAAAGATAAGACACACTCGATGGTAACAAATTGATTGATTCGTGGTGTGCATCATATTATTCAGTGATTTTATACCTGTCAACTTGACAAAGGAGAAAAGAACATGGGTCTCTACACGCTATTCCCCGTACCACATGCACTATGACTAAATATTAGTATGGTCTTTGTCCTTGGTTTGCCACCCACACGAGAGCGCTACGATTCTATCTTTGTTGTGGTGAAATGATTTTTAAAGATGGCGCACTTCATCCCATGCCGAAAGACATTTGATGCAAGCCATATTGCCAAACTCTTTTTCAAAGAGGTCATGCGCATCCATGGATTGTCGGTCTATCGTATCTGACAAGGACGTGAAATTTGTGAGCTATTTCTAGAAGACACTATGGATGAAGACTAACACTAAGCTTAAGTTCTCTATAGCATTCCATCCCCAAATCATGGTCAGACGAGGGTTTTGAATAGAAGCCTTGGCAATCTTCTACGTTGCCTTGTTCGTGATTATGAGAAGACATGACCCTCTATTCTTGGCATAGCAGAATGTGCCTACAACAGTTTGATTAAACATACCTCCGGGCACACACCGTTCGAGATAGTCCATGGGCTCTAGCTTCAACGACCAATTGACTTAGTACCACTGTCACCTCATGCCTGCGTTAGTGTTGAAGCAGATGAGTTCCTTTGACACATCACAAAAGTACACGTTGACGCACTCAGACTCACCTGCAGAATATGGGTCCTTACAAGGTCTTAAAGCATATCGACCCTCATGCCTACATATTAGATTGCCTCTAAACATGAAGATCAACAACGTCTTCAACGTTGCCAACCTTACTATCTACTGGGCCATCATTCAGATGAAAGACATACAGAGCATACCTTTTGTCTACCCCAGTTTGTTATAAGATCTTGAAGCATATCGGTCATAATGCTTACATATTAGATTTGCCTCCAAACATGAAGATCAACAACGTCTTCAACGTTGTCGACCTTACTATCTACTGGGCCATCATTCAGATGAAAGAGATACAAAACATACTCTTTGGCTACCCCAATTTGTTACCCAAAGGACAATGTGATAGAACAAGTCCTTGATTATAAGATCATTACCATGCAAGATGGCGAGGGGTACTAGTCATTTCTAGTCAAATGGAAGGGATAGTCTATTGCAGATTGCATTTGGGTCCATGTCGATGATTTTCAGCGACTTGATTCGGATCTCTACAAGCGCTATATGTTGTTCTCCATTCGTCCAGCCCCCTGCATGTGCTGATATACCATCAAAGGAAGAAGAACCAAACCAGACATGACCAGTCAGCTCGAGCCTAGCTAGTACCTAATTTTGAGACAGAATTGGGCCAGCCAATTTGTCTCCATCAAGCCAGTTTCTCATCAGCTTCTGAGTAGCTTCATCAAGCCATTTCCTCAAAAGCTTCACCAGTTTCTCAGCAGCTTCATCAAGACATTTTCTTAGCAAACTTCTACTAGTTTCTCAGCAACTTCTGAGCACCTTCATCAAGCCATTCTCTCAGCAGCTTCTACCAATTTCTCAACAACTTCTAAAAGCCTCATATTTTGCAGTTCTATTTTGACCACAGTTGTACCCTATAGCTTTCCTTTGACCACAACTGGTCTTTGACCAGTCAATTACTTAGGTTTGTAATTTCTTAGTTAGAAAGTATCTACTTCTGTTCTAGAAATGGAAACAACTGCAACCTGACAACATCCAATCTAAACTTTCTTCCCTCAGTAGGTTACTGACTAATTGGAACAAAAATGTTTTTGGAAATGTCAATCAGCTCAAATCAAATTATTTTGATCAATTTGGTCTTCTTGAGAATTCTGACTCTTGGGGATGCAACTTTGAAGCTCTCCAATTTCTTGCCTATAAGGTCAAATGGATTTCTCCTGCGGAAGAAGCCTTTGGTTTCAAAATCGCGGTACGCCTTCATTTCAGATGGCAAAAAAAATACAAAATTCTACCATTCCAGTACCAAGAATAACTTTAGGAAGAGATGCATCCCCTTTGTCCTTTATGATTCAGGTTCAGGGTAGAAGACCCTAAGGGTATTGCTAGAATTTTTTCAAAGCATCTTGAGAAAATTTTCATTTCTTCTAACCCTTTGGACACAAATTTTGTAGAATGCCTTTTTCCTAAAGTTATCAACCCCCAGACTATTGCCTCACTCACTTCCATTCCTCAGCTAGTTGAAACCAAACAAGCAGTCTTCTCTATTAGGGCTTTTAAAGCCCATAGACCTGATGGCTTTCAAGCCTGTTTTTACCATCGATTCTGGGATGACATAGGGGGGGATGTTGAATCCTTTGTACACTCCTTTAGATCTGGTTTCCTCCCAGGTTGCAACCTAACACTTCTATGAATGATTCCCAAAAAGGAAAAGGCATCACTTGCCACTGATTTTCAACCTATCAGTCTATGTAATTTTTCTTACAAAATTGTGGCAAAAATTGTGGTTAACAGACTACACCACCTTCTAGCAACCCTCATCACACCTTTCCAAGCAGCCTTTTATACTTGGATGTCAAATTATTGATAACATTGTGGTGGCTCAAGAGATTTTCACTTATCTCAATCGAACAAAAGCGAAAACTGGGTATGCTACTATCAAGATTGATATGGCAATGGCGTATGATAGAGTTGAATGGAGGCTTATATGTAATTTACTTTAGTTTTTGGGCATCAATGAACACTGGATTTCTCTCATGTCCATCCTTATTTCTACAACCTCATTCTCCTTTAAAATTGAGGGAAGCCCATTTGATTTCCTTAAACCTCTAGAAGTCTTCGACAAGGGTGTTCCCTTAGTCTGTACCTCTTTTTAATGGCTATGGAGGTCCTTTCCAGAATTTCGAGCGCTTATAGACATTGGTCTCTTCAAAGGAATCAACATTGCTAAACATGCTCCAAAAATCTCACTTACTTTTTGCAGACGACATTTTTATTCTGCAAGGCTTCTGAGGATGATTTCCTTACCACCAAAACTATCTTGGACCTTTTCTCTAACATTATTGATCAATAAGTGAATTTCTCTAAGAATGAGATCTATTTTAGCAACAATGTGATTGGAAACGAAAATAGACATCTTTGCCCTCTCTTTCGAATGAAGGAAATGACCCTTGACCCCCTTTATTTAGGGGCCAAATTGAGCCATTCTCGATCCAAATATAAGGATTTGAGCTTTCTTGTTAATAAGGTAAGATCCAAACTCTCTCTTTGGAAAGCTAATTTTCTTTCTTATACTGGCTGTAGAATTTCAATTAAGTTTGTTTTAGCATTAACACCATCTTATCTGATGTCTTGTTTCTTAATTCCTTTGAAAGTATGCACATCTTTTAATTCCATTTATCTTAGTTTTTGGAACAATGACTCTAAGGAAAAGAAAAGATGTCATTTAATTAGGTGGAACAAGATCTGCCAACCCACTCTTTCTAGGGGCCTAGGCATTAGAATTTCTTTTACACACAATGAGGCCCTCATTCTAAAGTTAGGCTGGAGGATCCTCAATGAGACCTCTTCTATTCGGGCCAAGGTCTTAAAAGCTAAGTATTTTCTTAGAACTTCTATTTTTTACCTGAAACAGTATTCCAGCTGTTCTTCCAGATTTGAAAAAATTGGTATTCCTCCATGTGGGCAATGGAATGAATACTTTTTGTTGGTTCGATCCTTGGATACCATCTATCCCATGTAACACTATCTCTGTTGAGACAATTTATGATCCAAGTTTCAATAAAGTCAATGACTTTATAGTTAATGCAAACTGGAATATTGTAGCTCACTCCTCATGCTTTTTCGATTTGTTGGTTAATAATATTCTTAGAATTAACATTTCAAAACTTGAGGATCTCTGGAGATGTTCCCTCTAATAATGGATCGTTCTCAACCAAGCTCGCAGCCAAGTTCATTTCTACAAGTAATCATCCCTGCTCCATAATTTTCAATTGGTGGCAATTTTTTTGAAAAATTAATATTCATCCGAAATTTAATATATTCTTTTGTCGTGTCTTACATGCAGGACTACCTGTCAGAGCTTTTATTTTGAAATGGATGCCGGTCGAGACTACATGTGTTTTCTGTGGTTCTAGTGATGAATCAATTTGACATATTTTCTTATCATGTGATTGGACTAAGCATATTTGGGCATCTGGTCCCCTTGGATTTAGAACCGATCATCTCTTTGGGCCCTCATTTGCATATTTGTGTGCTTCCCTCCTCTCCTCTATTGTCTTTGATAAACAA
Organism: Telopea speciosissima; assembly: GCF_018873765.1. Taxonomy (NCBI): domain Eukaryota; kingdom Viridiplantae; phylum Streptophyta; class Magnoliopsida; order Proteales; family Proteaceae; genus Telopea; species Telopea speciosissima. The sequence continues at coordinate 48,342,258 of NC_057917.1, read as the reverse complement.
GCTTTGATTTGTTTCTTTTATTTTTTAAATTTGTATTATTACATGTTATTTTTGTAAGGAACAAAGTTATTCTAGGATTGGCTAAGACTGATTCTATGCTGGTGCTAAGGGATGTATTTAAATGGCTTTCTGACGTAAGCATTAATCCACCTTTTAAGTCATCATCCAATTCGGCATCCCCACATTGCACACACATTTCAAATTTCTTTCCATTAGATGCTAATCTTAATTTGCAACTTCTTAGTTTAATCTCTTTTTTTTTTTATACCCCGAATATTACCTGGGACCTGGGCCAACCCCTAGAGTTATGTTAAAATCAATCAATGAATAAAGAATACAAGGGGGGGGGGGGACTTACCACCTTACCCCAACCCAAAGGAGACTTGCTCTTAACTCAACTCTGTACCCTACCCACGCATACTTATAGAAAAACTATTTCCTTAGAATTGGTAACCCAACCCTGCCCTCTCTAAGGATACGCTGCAGATCACCTAACAGCTGGCGGCAACGTGGGAACTAATGGAGGAAGCCGTATCACAAGCCAGGTTGGCCATCCAATCAGCCACCCTGTTACTTCCCCCATAAGCAAAGGAGACCAGTGCCCGAGTAGAGCAAACTAAGGTCATGACCTCTTGGAAACAATACCAACCCCTCCAGAGATTACACCTCTTATGGCTAATAATTCTAACAGTGGAAGCAAATTCCGAATTTACCACAACATCAGAAAGACCCAAATCTTAGCATAACTTCAAGCCATCTCTCAGAGCTCTCAACTCGGCCAAAGAGTTAGTGCAATCGCCATAGAAATGAGAGAAAGCAGCCAGCACAACACCTTCCTTATCCTTGACTACTCCACCACCCCCCTCCAACACCAGGATTGCCTCTACAGGCACCGTCCACATTAAGCTTCACCGAGATAAAAGGTGGGCACCAATAAACAGGAAGAGGGCTCTGCCGAGCAGGAGGAGCTGAGAGACCAAAAACTTGCAGAATTAAAGCCTCTCGAGGGGAAGATGAACTCCCAAGCTTGGACGGAAACTTAAGGCTTCTCACCCAACGCTTAACGCATTGAATAATAGCATAAGACGCCTGCCTGCTTTCCTATGTCTTCTGTTGTTCCTTTCCTTTCATAACTCCCAAACAATCAAGGAAGGAACAAGACCTGTAACATAGGCACATAGACTGCGACAGCCTGCCGACTCATGCCAAAGAGAAAACCGACCTCTGACCCCCTGCAAAAGCAACAGATCAAAATCAAAGGCATATGAAAAGAATCTCCAAACCTTCGCCGAAGTGCCTCTAGAGATGAGACAATGGTCAATGGTTTCTCTCTTAGGCCTCCCACAACAATTACATTTCAAAGCTGGGGGAATGCCCACAGACATTAGCGACTTCCTAGTTTAATCTACGCAGGCATATATGACCCTAAACTTAAATTAACAAGTTGGACTTTTTACATTTTGCTAGTTGGTCAAGATGTTCTAACAGATACAGGTAGCCTTACAACAATAGATGAAAAGGAAGATGAGCTACATGGAATTCTAAAAGGGTGGAAGTGTGCTATGCAGGCAAACATCAAAATCAAACAAGTATGGTGCCTCAACAAAGACCTGTGTGACCTACTTCGTCCTTCTGATTCCCTCCATCTCCCTTGGAACCTAATTAATCTATATTTTGAACTCACTGATGCAATAGATAACTTTACTAGTGTTAATTTTACGTAGTGTAAAAATTTATCTTTTCAGTAATATAAAACCATTTTTTTCTCATAAAAAAAATATATCTACTTCCATGCTCTTGGCTAAGCCTTCACTCTATATATAAAAGTCCTATTGTAAGAGTTTGGACAAAATTGAATGAATGAAACAAATGAAGCTTGCTTTTGCAAACCATTATCCTGAGAAAGGTTGAGAGAATTGAGGGTGAGAGACCCACGACTGAGATATCCCTCCATCCCCATTCCCCTTCTATCCCTCCATCTTCTCTTCTATCTTCTGTATTTTTTATTTTTTTTTATTTTTGCTGCTTTGTTCCTTTAATCTGAAATTTATTGATTGATTGTGATCAAGATCCTGCCTGAGGTTAGATCATTTGAGATTTAGCCTTACATTAAAAAGCAATAGATGAACTCATGTAATGCTTAAATTAATTATCTCAACTATTCATACGAAAGATTGTACCAGATTCACCCAAAAAACAGATTGCACCAGATGTTCCATTACAGTATTACACCTTTAGGCAAGAGTTATCTCATTTCCATCATATTACATATTTTAGCCTCCTTTAAGAAAGCCTAAAAATCGGAGAGCTCGTACATAGAAAGATGATAAATGTCAAAAGGCCTTTAGTGTAGCAACACTAGAATAAGGCACTCCATTCAACTAGAAGAATGCTTCCAGATAAATTTCGATAGAATTACAGTGCATTACATGTGTTCATTAGAAGCCGGTCAGCTGCAGCATTTTCCTTCACTTCAACTGAATCCCCATCTAACAGAACAAATTAAGTTTCAAATCAAATTCTGTCATGTTAACAATGAAATTGTCTTCTGAGATGGACAGTATTTTGTAAAGCCTATCTTGTATGTAGACCTTTCCATTTTGCTTTTAGTATGGCATAAAACCTGGCTAACTCATGACCATGCTTCCACATGATATTTACCAGCTTTTTCCAGTGCCCTTAGCCACCTGACAGAAGCTTCCTTAGAGACCCCACTCTCTTTCATTACAATTTCCTCCAGGCATGACTGAACATCTGTAGGCATTTTGGTTGAAGAACCAGCAACATATATGGAAGCACCAGCACTCAACAAGCTCCAAACCTTTTGGCTCTCTTCCTGCATCTTATGCTGCACATAAACCTTCTGCAGCTGGTCCCTTGAGAAGGCAACAAAAAAACCTCCACCCTTATCTTCTGAAAGAACCCCACCTCTTTGTGCATGAGACAACCAAAGATCTCTGTACAAGAAATCCATTTCCTCATTTCTGCACCCAAAGAAGAACAAAACTGGACCAGTTGATCCAATTGCACATTGTATTGCTCTTTCCTCGACAAATCCACAAAAAGGTGCACAACCCGTTCCTGGTCCAATGAGGAGGAGGGGGAGCGATGGTGGTGGGGGAGGAAGGGAACCCTTTAGGAACCACACCGGAAGATATACTCCTGTCCATGACCAAAAAGCCAATTAGATCACACACAAGATGCCTATGCAACTGTAATTGTATTCATGATACTCAAAAAGAACTATCAGTAAGTAACCATACTATCTTGAGGATTCAGTCCAGCCAACCACGTTGAGCAAAGACCTGTTCGCTTCCTCTTAAAAGGTGTATTCCATGATACAACATTCACGGTCAGATGCACTTGATTGGGATGTGCTGATGGGGAAGAAGAAATGGAGAAAGCTCTAGTTTTTAATGGAGGCACCAGCTGCACCAGCCACTCAAATGGCATTTGTGCAGATGGGAAGTCCTCTAATACCTGTACAACCGAAGATCAGTTCTTGAAATAAGAGCGGATAGTACAAGTGAAAAAGAAATTAAGAATTGACACATCTATTTTGGAAACCCATCCCCTCTACTAAAGTATTAGCATTAAAAATCTGTCCTTTTTTGTTCGTTTCTTAAAACAACTACAAAACACACCATAACTCATGTGCATCCTGAAATAACGTATGGCATATGCACAGTGCTAAGCTCGACACAGGAAGATACAGTTTATAAATATCCATAATGAACACACACACCTCCAGAACAGTTCTGTGCTCCTTCTGGTTGTATTCGTATAGATCATCTCTACCTTCAGGTGAAGCAAAATATTGAAGCCTCTCCTTTTCATGTTCAGCAGTTGCAAAAAAACTCAGAACCTGAACAGATGATCATGTCAGTATTTATGTTCCTTCACCGTAAGCAATCATAAATATTGTACAAGGGACAGCACTTGATAAATTCAAATATGGCACAGGGACAAAGAAAAGAAACTAAAAGCATATAATAAATTGGCCTGATATATTTTTACAAAAAGAAATTGTCAAATGATACATTTTAAGTTGAAAAGATTCAAATCAACAAGGATACCTAAACATGCAAATATGGATTTTCTTTCTCTATAGGATATATGCTCCCCCTTCACCCCTCCCCCACCTCCTCATGCGGACAAGGTCCTTTGGCTCCCTTCCCCCCAATGGCCCTTTTAGCACTAGCTCAGCCTGGAACTTTGTTCGAGACTCTGCTCCCATCGTCTCCTGGCACAAACTAATCTGGTTCAAAGGCCATATCCCTCGCCACAGCTTCACAGCATGGAGAACCCTTAGACTTTGCCTCCCAACCCAAGCCCCTTCCTGCTCCACGGAAACATCCCTGTCTCCTCACCTTGAGCCCTTTGTTGGAATGGCCTTGAGGATATAGCCCACCTTTTCTTTGCTTGCCCGTTCACATCCATCATAAGGAAAAAAGCCCTATCCTCGCTATGGCCCCGCTATACGAGACCTCTGGCCTTTGAGCGAAAATGGCTTTGGCTGGACATGACTTTTTCCAAGACCTCTATCTACGACACTATTGGGAAGCTGGTCTTTGGTGCTGCTATCTATCATATTTGGATGGAGCGAAACCTTAGGAGATGGACTGCCAACTCTTGATCTTTTGATCTGATTTGGAAAGCCATCTCCTTCGGCGTCTCTTCTAAGCTCAGTTTTACTTTCCATCGTCGCCTTTTAGATACTCCAAGGAACAGGCATATTGTTGTCTCCTGGGGTCCTGATTTGTCTATTTAACAGCCCACTACCTCTGCGTAGGTTGGATTGCTTGTTCTTGTCCCCCCCCCCTTTTTTTCCCTCCTTCATTGTATATCCCTCCCCGCTTTTTCTCCCTGCCCCCTCCTGGGGTTTGGTAATATATTTATTCACCAAAAAAAGATCAGATGTCAATAAATTAGAATATCAGACAGAAAGTTCTGTCTATCAGCATTTAAGTGTGTTTTATTGCAATAATTATCACAAGTTTAGATTCATGTCCACTTTCTTTTTGACCTTTTACAAATACAAATTTGGTCCCCTCTAGGCCTCTACTCTATTATTCTGAAAAGTAAACGGATGGTGTGTTTAGGAAAACTACATCAAGGTCATGTACCCCATGATTTGCTGGACCAAACTCGGATTCAGTGTCTAGATAGCTATGCAATTTAAGCTGTCATCCATGCATTAGCAGATCAATCTTCCACTAGAAGAGAAAATGGAGGGACTTAGACTCTGATTGTTGGGACGTAAAATGAATGGAAGTAGAAAAAAGAAAGAAATATATTTTCAACTTCCCAACTATTCGACAATCTTTGGGCATAAATAAAGGGCCCGCTGTCAAATTTTACAGTCCCTTGTTCTTAATTCCAATGAAACACAAAACACTATAATTTTAAATCTTACGTCTTCTTTTTAAACTTTCAGCCACACTTTATGTCCAAAAAAAAAAGGGTGGTTGCTGATGAGTCTTTTTTTATTTTTAATTTGGATGTATAATAATCAACTCTGACCATTGAGATAGAACTGTTTTCAGGATAACTTGATGGTTGGGTCTCTCCACTTTCACTACTTGAGCTATTCACCTGCAGTCAGCCCTTTCAGAGACTAAGGACAAATAGTATCAAAATGCTCAATCTCGCAATATGTTGGAGCATTTACCATTGGATGAGAGAGAACAGAGGACTGTCGAGAAGTTCCAGATGAAGTATGGTATGTGGACACCCAGTCTAAGAAAAATCTAGAAGATTCAGAACTAAGAGACAATGTAACTGTAATGTTGGCATTGAACAAGGCCAGGCTTAGGTAGCGTCCAGTGACAGAAGGCTCTGGACCTCAATCAACAGGGTTGAATCAGGGCCAAGGTAGAGGCAGAAGAATATGTACTTTTACAGTTAAATCTTATTTTCAGGCTATAGCCAATGTTAATGCAGAAATTTCTTTCCCCCATAGCTTCATTTGAAATCCGCATATCGCTTCCACAGTCTCCTCCATTTTGGCATGCTTATGAGGCCAAATACAACTAAAACCCTGGGATCGCCATAAAAAACTGTGGCCTCTAGATATTAAAATCATTTATGGTAAGAAGAACTTTTCTTCTTCCTCTCGACCACAAGTGTAATGGTAGAACCAGGATCGGAAATCAATTGCAGCCCGAGAAATCAGACTAAAAAAACCCTGAAATTCCAGAGCAAGAATCACCTAGGCCTATGGAACTGGCCCAGCAACAATTTATTCCAAGAATCAAGTGGTGGTCAAGTCACAGGCTACTGAAACTAAAGCCAGCGATAGTTGCAGGTTTCGGTTGCTCTTTGAACGAAATTTCTCTATAGAGAGGACAATAGGGACCACAATTATAGGTTATAGATCGTCCATCTGCTGAATCAAGCCCCACAGTTTGAGGCTGAAAGTAGGCACCCCGAAAGAGATCAGTACCTGTCTTGCGTGACTGCAGTACTGTTAGAACAATATGAAAGAAGAGAACAGAAAGTATACATTGTAGGGTAGTAACAAGGGAGAAGAAATAATGAATGGAGAGGGGGAAAAATAGGTCGTACCTGAGGGAGAAAGGAAGAAAAGGGTGCAAGAAATATCAGTCACTTCACACCCTAATCAATGAAGATAAGCCAAACCCAAAACTCATTCACTATTCCATTCTAAAAATTGAGTTTGTTGGTTACAAGTATACAACAACAACAAAAAACTCAGCCTTATCCCAACTTAATGGGGTCGGCTATATGGATCCAAACAAAACAAGGTAGGAAAAACTGAGGTCTAAACAAAAAAGGGGAATGAAGATATGGGAAAAGTGCGATGGGAAATGAAAGGAGAAATGAAAAATGAAAAATGAATGATGGAAAATAAAAAGATAAACGAAAGATGAAAATAAGAGGAAAGAGGCACAGCCCAGCAAGTCAGGAGAATCTCAGCCAAATGGGGTCTGCTCATGGATTCTTGCCCTCCAATAAACTCTATTCGAGGTCATACTTAAAACAAGACCTAGACTATGCATGTCTTTCCTCACAACTTCTCTTATGGTCATTTTAGACCTACCCCTAGCTCTTTTAGCTCCTTCAATCAGAAATTCAGAATCATATCACTCCTCCTTACTGGGGCATCCCTAGGCCTCAGTTGAACATGACCATATGATGTAAATAAGTCACCTAAAGGGTTTATTTTATTGAAAATGAACTTTGGGTTGGGTCAAATATGTATTGGGACTTTGATTCCATGGGTTTACCTTGTAATTGGCCAATTTAATGAGCCTAAAATATGGGTAGAAAGTAGGAAAACGGGATTTGCTTCATTAGTTTAATTAGAATCCTATTTTGAATCTATTTTCTTCATTATTTCACTTTCCTATTCAATTTAGGTTACTTTATTAGTTAAGGATAGGGTTACGCCTTTCCTTTTTAGAGTCTAAGTCTATTTTTTAGTCTTCTATATTGTAAGGGAGGCCAGCATTGAACACAAATTTGATTAATGAAATTTTGGCTTTAGCCTTTGTGAAAATCCTGAGATAGGATGAGTGAGATGCCCAGGCTGAGATAGCCTTCCCCAATCCCATCCCATAGATCTCCATTCAAGCTCCAGTTCTGCCCTAGTCGATCTCTTGAAGATACATACTCAGCTGCTGGAATCCTTTGCAACGATCAACAATACTTTCAGACAACAAGTGCATCATCCCCAACCCAAACCCTTCTTCTTCTAATCCTCTAAACTAAACCCTAGCATCCTCTCCATCTTTGAGCATCATTACCATAACCCAAATTCTCTGCCCAGACCAAACCAACCATCAGAAACAGCCCAAAATTGGACCGAACCTCCCTCTCACCCTTAGGGAAACTCGATCCAAGCCCCTGCCCTAAACTACCCTAGATTCCCCATTATTTTCTTTTAAAAAACCCAAAAAACCTAAACCTAATCTGCTGTCCATTCAAATTTACATACCTAACTCCATCAAAACATCTCAGGACCTTCACTGGAAGACTCCACTACATGAACTTACCCTAACCCTACCATCAAACCCTAACTGTAATTTTACACTTTCACCTATTTTAGCCTAACCAAACTACCTGTTAAGATCAGATACTGGTTACTTGGCTTCTAGTTGGTCTCCTACCAATCTAGAACTACATTACCATACCACCTCAAACAACTCTCTCGGAGCTTGTCATTAATCGGGGCAACTCCCAAGTCAGCTCTAATACAATCATTCCTTACTTCATCTTTCCTAGTAAAGTATATAGAGAGTAAAAATAAAATAAACACCAACTCCTATTCCAACTCTAAAACTAAAATAGAATTCAAAACTAACTAGCCTATCTCCTACGACCTTATCAACATAAACAATATAATAAAATGAAATAACCCAAAGTAGTAAATAACTACTACCAGCCCATTTTAGACCAGAAACACGAGTTGGACCGGTTCTGGCTGGTCCAACCATTCGAGTGTCGTGGCATCAGTTTTGCTAAAAGATGTACTCCATGTAGATGAGATAAAGAGTGTCCTGCATCTTCTTCTTCATTGCCCATGTACCTAGGTTGACTGCTTCCCATTACTTACAGTGTGTCAGACTCCTACAAGTTCCCGTTACTGGACCTGAAGATGCTCATGGGTACACAAGAATATTGGGTTCCAGCAGAAGAGGTGGCCTGTTAAGAATCTTGTTAATTGGAAGGAAATAACGCAGGGATTGTAGAAGACAAACAACCTACAGTTGAAGGGGTGATTGAGAGGGTATTGAGTATACTTGTTAAATGGATGCCCCTCTTGATTATGTTCATAGGTTTAAGGTTCACTTATTGTAAGGAAACTGCTCTAAAATCACCTATAGTGGTACTTCCGCTTATTAGTTAGTTGCTGGCTGATCACCTGCCTTAGTGATGCCTCCATTGTAATTGCTTTCCATCATGTCATGTAAATCCCAAACAATACCTATTAAATAGGACAGGAATTGGAACATATCTCTGTGCTCTAGGAGATCCATAACTTTTGGAAGTCTGAATATAATAATGGACAATATTGTCTCACATATCCTTGCACATACATATTTTGTTTGGGTACATCAATTACAGTGTCACTTCTGAGAGAAAATTAAATAAAGAAGGTCAACTATGACTATTGGGTATCAAATTTTCGTTTTCTTTGCTCCATTCATCACTCAATAGACATTTGGACATCATAGAACACTCAATAATCAGTAAGCTCAATAAATAAGTTGAAAAAATACAGGAATTAAAATGATGGTGACAGAAGTTAGAAATTCAAATTATCCTAAGAAAATTAAATGTGTTGAACGTACAATGATCTTGCCTCAAAGAAATAACGTCTAGGAGAAGCTGATGAAATATCCATGGCCAATTCCACAAAACTTTTTAATTTGACGGGGGCCTTTGAGGTTTTTTTAGAAGAATCAGGAGAGAAAATCTCAGTTCCTCCGGGATGTACCTGAAAGTAAGCATAACGTTATCCTTAAACTAAGAACAAAATGAAAACTGCAAGTACTCCTGCAACCAGAGGAACTTGAAACTCCATTCCTTGATGATTACAGATTCAAGTCCCAAAACACAATTGGATCCATGAAATGATTGATACCTTTCATAAATATATATATATAAAAGCACCCATAGTTAAATTTTACATAAGAGGAAAAGACATGGCATAGAACATCTAGTGTACAACTGAGTGTCAGGAAAATTGAAATTGATTAATGAATAATGGATATGATGCAGATTAATCATAGAAATGGACTAAAACTTGGGTTGTATTACATATGTGTTGAGCCTTTGGTCCAATGGGTTTTAATTGTATTTGACCACTTTAATGGGCCTAAAATATGGGTCGTAAATAGGAATACGGAACTTATTAAATAAAGTTGTCGGGTCTTCTAGATTTTTTTTTTTAAATTGTAAAGCCTATATTGGATTACAAATATGTTATTCCAGTCTGAGTTGGCCATCTTTTTCTCATTGGTTGTTAAGTCTTCAGGTCAATTTAGAGCTTTTCTATTAATTAGATGCTGTAATGGGTCAGATTTGAGCTTTTCTACTTGTTGGATGATGTAAGAGCTATAATCAGTCAATCACAGGCTTTTGGTAAAGCCATAAATATATGTAAGGCCATCAGGCCCTCACAACAATTGAATAATAAAGCTTTTCATTTCTGAAATCTATTTTTGTGGATTTAGACCTACCTCTATGGATTTAGTGGTGTTTACCTGATGAATTCTGGGTGTACTTGGTGGACTACAAGTGAAGAGACTAAGGAGGATTCCTTCATAGAAGAATGGATTCTCTTCGTAGGATTTGGTAGATTCCTAACCTGAGGTTTAGTTGGATTCTTAACCTGGTTTCTTCTTTCTTCTATCTCTTTCTCCATCTAATCAGATCAGAATTTCTCATCTTCTAAATCCTGCTGCTAGAGTGTTTAGCAAGCACGCTAGTAGCAGCTGTTGCTGCAGTTTCTCAAGAGCTCTGAGAGATCTGCCCTCTTGCTTCAATGCAAAAATAAAGTGTTTCAGTTTCGGATTTGACCTTGTCTTAGGTTATACCAGTTGATTTGTTTACTGATTGTACCTGCTATATCCTGATTTCAATTACAACTGAATGAGAGAATCGATGTCGTCCGTCCATAGTCCTAGGATGATGGATTCAAACTATCTGTTTGCAAGCTCTACCCTTCTAATCGAATTCTGGTTTTCCCAGTTAGAATAAAAGTCTGTTATTTCAACTCTGTGATTGTTCACTGATTCTGATCTTAGCTTACTGCTATAGTGTTAAGTTCAATTCTTAAAACTGAATTCTGTTTAGTTTCCTAAAATCCCCTAATTGATTTCTGCCCTGCTGATTTATTTTCTAGCTTCCTAGTTGAACTTGACATTTGAGCAGGGGATCATAAGCCCTACCTACCCAGAGAATTTGGGTCCCAACTGATCTGCAGAAGACAGATAATAGGTCTTCTCAAAAAAGACTTCCTAGGTGGGATCTATGAAACTGGAGCCCCAACAAAAAATACCAGGCATTAAAAAAAATATGCCTCTATACATAGCAGGTATCCGAAAAATTAATAAATTAAAGGAAAAGATGTAGAAACTTTAGGTCTAGCATCCCAAGAAAACAAAGTACAATAGCTCATGCTTCTGAAGTCAATGTTTGATGCTTTGGCCTATACTTGCCAACGAAGAAGCATAAGCAAAATTAAAAGAAAAATGTTAACAGAAATGATAATTTCAACTGGATATATTTGGTTCTCACTGTGACAAAGATTCCAAGAGAGAACTTGAGATTATCAGTCCGTACTCAGTATCTAAACACATTATGTAGAGAGGAATAAAACAACTGCTACAGTAGATGACTGTTTAGAAAATGTCAAATAAAAATTTGTACCCGGCTTGCTGTAATGCAAAACAATGCGCAGGAATGGAAAATAATTAAGAGAATAAAAACTACATACTGTGATCAACGAATCTGGGTTTAAATTACAACGCCTTATGAAAGCGTCTATTGCAGCAGGATTTTGACCAGGGAGAACCTCAAGAGCATCACCCACTTGATATTTGATACCCTGGGGGAAGAAATCACAATACTCGGTATGAAAATTAGAATTGATGTTGAATAGAGTCAGAACTTTCTCAAAAATAAAATCAAACTATTCAGAGCCAGAATGAAAACGATAATTTATACTTACAGAAGAAAGAGCTTCAAATTCAAAATGGCGAACATCTTTCCCACATCCTTCTCTGGTTAATTGTTGGTTTTTAATCTAACATAGATTAGTTTCAACACAAGGGAAAAGATATTAAATTCTAAAGCAAAACAAATGTGCGAAGCCTGAATATCAAGAATGAGACTAGAACTAACGTCCATAGCTGGTTCAGTATACATTGGAATTACATATATGTACAAACAGAAGAATCAAATAACACTTATATATATATATGCAAAAAGAAATGAAAACCATTATTGCTAAGACTGACTAGCAAGAATGAGACTTTATTTCCAGCATATCAAGAATGTGCAAAGTCTGAAACACAAGTACCAAAGGGCTACTGTGGGAATGATCTAAGAGGATAACAGGAAAAGAAAGCCAGACAAATAACAATGATCAACAATTATTCAATTATCATCAAGAGAAATGCTAAGACAGTAATTGTACCCAATGGTACTCAGCAGTTTCCAATGGATCTCATGAGATGCTTTTTGAATTCAGGATCCAAGATTGAACCAGCTAGTGTACACTAAGGTCCAGTTAGCATTACTCTTTTCATTTTATCATTGCATGAAAGAAGGTGAATGCTTGAGACATGAGATGGTCATTTAATCATGAGAACTGATTACATTGCATATTAATTGGCGGTGCAAAATGTCAAAAGAAAGAATTCCTAAAAAAAAGACAAGAATGCTACGAACAGACACATTAAAAAAGAGTGTATAACCTCTACCATTTGTAAGAAGCAGTGAGGCCTATTCTTATCATGACAAAGTCTTGCCGGGGACATAGAGCGAGCTCCCTCAATCTGCATCTCGATGCAGTCCAAATCTGAGACAAAGGTAGATAAAATCTTCCTGTCAATTGGTGAACCAGTATTTACATATTTTTCCAGTTCATTACACACTAAATTAGCTGCATCAATCAGTCAACAGGCTGAAGCCAATCTGAACCAATGGGAAGTTCAGTATAAAGCACCCTGAATAGGCTCTGCTTCAGTTCCATTCAGTTCCATGTAGAATCATGTAACAAATTTCTTTTATTTTCACCTTTACAGCCATGATAAGTAGAGGTGATGCAATTTGATTAGTATTTCATACAATTGCTTAACCATTGTTATCATCTATGAACACCATTCTGAAAGAACAGAAAGAAGAGTATTCTAAATATTTTTTTCTTGAATAGAATCAGTAGAAGTTATTCTCTGAAGGGGATTTCATTAATTTCTAATCACAAGAATTGCAATTTCACCAAGTAAATTGCTCAGAACTAGACAACTTACCTGAGGTTGTTGACTGCAGTGATTGCATCTCATCAATGTCATGATACATGATTTTAACTTTGGGACAATCCAAGACTTTCATATCAGAATCTGTAAGCACTGGACCTTTTGGAAAGAATGTAGGATTCATTTGATACAACCTAAGCCACAAAGATGATAACCAAGGATCCAGAGAACCTTCATACCTGCAAATGGAAGACAATGCTTATGGCACTCTTAACATCACTCAAAATTGAAATCAATAATTTTCTAGTACCAATACCAATCACCTCAATAAACAAATGTAGACAACCTTGAAGTTAAAGAAAAATGTAAAAAATGCTACAAGCTATATCAGATGAAAGCCATCAAACTCAACCTCAAAAAACATTCTTTTGCTCACATAAGAGCAAAGCAATAACTAATAAGGAAGTAGGAACTATAAAATCAGATTGTAATTGGCAATATAAGCATACTGACAGGAAGGAATCACAACAAATGTCAATTCAGTATGCAAAATCAGCTACTATAACTGCAACTCAAGAGATGGCTTAGATAACCAAGAAACCAATTTCATACTGCAAACCATAAGAAAACTGAAAAGCCCACACTTGGGTTCATCAAATGTCCTATGAAAAAAGTAAATGTTGTTAAACAAGACATTAAATCATACCCTGAAGGGTGCTGATCATCACCCAGGCCTCTTTCAACTATTGCCTTTGCCCCAAGATCTGAAAGTCTTTTGTCAAGCTTCTTTGCAGCAAACTGCAAAAAGGAAAACATTAATCAATTATATTAGTATTTACTATTTAGTAAAATTGGATACTAGATACAACTCAACTCAAACCCTTATCCCAAATAAATGGGTCGGCAGAATGGATCCTCTTTAGGAAAATTAGATACTAGAATAAACATGTATTTTCTCTGTATCACCAGCCCATTCAGTACCCAGATCCATTAGTAGAAGACAACACTAACTGTTCAAATGGAGGAGAGGAAAGCTGTTGTTTTATAGAATTTACTTGATAGGATAGCTGTTGTTTTGTTGAATTTATTTCCATGTGCGGGTTGTTTGGGTTTTGTGAAAGAGACGAATAAAATGATGTGCAATGATAAATCCGGAGTTTTCCCCAGGATTTGTAATTTTTGCAAATATTCCCAGGTATATAAATTGAATGGTAATTGGCTAGTAAAGAATTCAGCGAATTAGAAAAGAGTACTTTTTTCTTCCAGCTGAGATTCCTTGTTATATGGTCAATGTCGTTTTTTCTTGGTAGTCGATAGCTGAGTTTTACATGTAGAGCTGATAGTTTTATTTAGGGGATATGAATACCATCTAATCTGCAATTATGTCTTTCGTGATGAATGAAAGTCTAATTTTACTGTTAAAAAAAACAATAGCAATTGGATTTTTTTTTTTGGTAATTAATTATATTACCGATCCCCAAGAGGGAGCAGGAGAGAAAGAACGCGAGAACCAATGTACAAAAGGGAGAAGAAAAGGAGGGGGGGGGCGATAGAAAAGAAGGAAAAAAAGGCGGGGGCGATCCTCCAGCCTACGCAGAGGAGGAACGCAAAAGGGCATTATCAAGGCCCCAACAAGTCATAATGTGCTTGTTTCTAGGGATGTCCGAGAAGGGCCTCTGACGGATACAGCTGAGCTTGGAGGACACATCGAAGGAGATGGCTTTCCAAATCACATCAAAAGATCTAGAGTTGGAAGTCCATTTCCTGAGATTCCTTTCCATCCAAATATGGTGAACAACGGCACTAAAGACCAGCTTTCCAATAGTGTCACAAGTGGAGATAGCAATTGGATTTAATGAGAAATTATGTTTACTTATAGAGATTCTGATCAAATCAAGGTGCATTCTTAGATGAATCTTTAAGAGTTGGCATACAACAGTTCACCTACATGAACTTTTCTTAGCATGTGATCAAATGAGCCATTTTATACAAACTATCACCAAATTTTAAAGCCACATTCATGGTACAACCGTAACAATAACAACAAACAAAGCAACAACAGAACAGCAGTTATAATTTACAATCAGATTGACGCATAACAAGAAAGAAGGAAAATACAAGAGGATCCAGAAGAACATCAAACTTTGGGAATTGGGATGGTCAACGAATGTGTTGTAATATGGGTACAAGGATATATTCGTTGAGTAGGGTTTAGCTTGTGTTGCCCTAAGGGTATAATTGTAACTTGCACTTCATATTATAAATTATAAATAAAGAGGGCTTGTATCGCAGTATCAGAGTTAGGAGAATCGATTTTGGGATTCGAGCCTCCTTACCCATGAAACCCTAGAATTTCCTTACCTATGAAACCCTAGAATCACTATCGCCCTCCCTCTCTTGCGTCTCTCTTTCTCTCGCACCTCTAGATTTACCGGCCTCTCGGTTTCGCCATCACACACCGCCACCCTCCACTTCCACCTCACTCGTTTTTTATCGCCAAACATCATCGCCACTTTCTCCTTGCCCCTTCTTGCGATTTTCCCTCGGTGGTGATTTCCCCTCCACCAAGGGATCTTTCTAACTCCATGATTTAAATCTCCCATCCTAATTTTTTGAGATTTTCATGTGGTAATTTTTGGTCATTGTTACCCATATCTCCTTGTGATCAGCAGCCATGTCGGATCCATCAACTGCATCTACTGGACAAGGAGGAGTAGTCCTACAGATACTGCTGCCCAGAGATATCTCCTTGTTGATACTGCTGCAACAATCTGGAAGGTTGCAAAGGAAACATATTCCCAGGCTGATTGATGCACAATGCTATGAACTACGAAGGAAGATCCACAACATGCAACAGAAGGATCTCACTTTATACCAATATTATTCTGCTATACGAGGTCTATGGCAGACTTTGGATTTCTATGGGTGATTTACTGCAACTTGTGAGACAGACACTATTGCCTTTTGTAAGTGGGAAGATAAACATTGGGAATATGATTTTCTGGCTGGATTGAATATGGAGTTCGATCAGATCAAGGCGCATGTTATCAATCGAGATCCGTTTCCCACTCTCGAGCAAACCGATGTTATTGTTGCTTTTGAGGAGAATCGTCGTACTGCTACGGTTCATTCTGTGCCCATGGAACGATCTGCTCTTTGCATTGGTACTAGCACTCCTTCCCGCGGGAACTCCTCCCATGGAAGTCCTGCTCGTGGGACTGATAGTCCTAATTCTGAGAAAGCTCCTGTGAAGTGCGAGTACTGTGGGAAGGAGTGTCACACCAAATACTAGGGGTGTCAACCGGTCGGCACGGTCGGGTTCAGTCGGGCCTAGCCGGGCCTCACGGTGCTTAAAGCCTGCACCATGACCGCCCGTTTAAATATCCGGGTAGGGCCCGGTCGGGCTTCGGGCTATAATCGGGTAATATTATCAGGCCTTAAACGGTATTGAACCAGGCTATGGGTCTGTTTAAATATAAACGGTGCAGCCCATTAAAACTGAATATTTTAATTTTACAAAGAGGTGTACCATCTTGCCACCTCTTTTTTTACTTTTCCAATTAAAATTGAATATTCCAACCGTTTAAACAAGGCCGATTCATTAAAAATAGGTTGAAATAGTGCAGCTCGTGTTGGCCTATGTCCCATGATGGTATCTGAATTAAACATCATCTTGTAAAATATCTACTTCTCCTATAATGGTATCTGAGACCTTGTCAAAATAACTTCCCCAAGGCCAACCATAGCACACTTAAGTAGTCTAATCCCTTCTTTAAGCAGCAGACTATGAAGAGCATATTTAGTTAGTATACATCAACCAAAATTACACTAAGAACCTAATCAAACCCATACTAGAACTTCATTTAGAGTGATACAATGGGGATATACTCTTGGTATGTCAATCATCTTAATATCACAATGAACCACTACTTGGCAAACATAAACCACTACTTAAGTAGTTTGAGCCACAAGGACGCATGCTAATAATAGTTGTCATGGTGACGAGGCGACCCAAGGCGATGGCCAGGCGCCTAGGCATGCACAGGGTTACATGTAAAATATGAGATTAAGGAGGTAGTTACATTTAAGATATGAGATTTTAATATTTTACGGTGAAATTGTAAGGGGGCTAGATGTAAAATAAGGAATTTTATTTTATTTTGTTTTATTCTTTCTAACATTTTTATTTGTTTGTGTACAAAATTCTTATACAATGCAGTACAAGGAATCACCTTTTCAAAACAAACCTAAAGAAAATAAAAAAAAGGGTAGAACACGATTGAAAAGAGAGCTTAGCTCCTGCGACCTTCTTGTTGGGTGGGAGTTGTCATTGCCTTGGGTCCTCTTCATCTTAGAGTTCCTTCTTTCTTTTGTTTTTAATATTATTAAATACATATGATGATACAATGTATGACAGTGTATTTAAATAGTGTAAATCATTGATGCAGAATTAAGGGTGTATTCAAGGAAGAAGAAGAAGAACAACAAGACTTCTGCCTAGTAGCAGCCCACAGTTCTAGTTGGGTTGTTTTGTTTTAAATTTTTTAGTCATGTAATAAACCAATGAACCGATTGGTTCAATTGGTCTAGTTTAAGTCATGGTCAAGTCTTTTGACGAAGTTAGTACTTAGTAGTCTTACTTTGTATTTTCATTTTAGGGAGTTAGTTTCTATTATCATCGTAGGGATTAGTTTCTATTGTAACTCAAGCAAGGGTCAAAATTGAAAGTTTCTAATTTTAGGACTTTCTAATTTTGTCCCCTTGCCATTCTCTCTTTATTGAAGTCACTAAAAACAACCCAAGAGGCCATACTGGCCACGATTTTGATTCTCAACTACTATTGTTATGCATGTTTGCTTCTGTTGAAGTTTTCCTTGGCGTTTGATCCATGAAGAAAGGAACTAGTGTACGATCCAGTTGACTCCTTACGATGGGAAGCCCAGGAGGTTGGTTCCACTTGCTGTTCTTCATCCCCTTCAAGTTCAAGCTACCCTGTTGTTGCCCAACCTACTGTTCTAAGGTTACTTTCTATTTTTTAGCCTAACCTTCTAATTTCTTTCCCCCAACCCCCTATCCAATCTAGCCATTATTTTTCTTCAATCTTTTGAGAACACCTTCCCCTCTCCAAGACCCCCTAATGTAGGACTAGAATGAAGATTCAACCAGTCCCAAACAGGGTCTGAAATCAGGGAAAATTGGTTCAGTTCGATGGGTCAAAGCTGGGATGGTCTAATAGGGTATGGTCTAGTTCAAGGGTGAGGTTAGTATGGAGGAATAGATTTGGGACAGTAGGGAAGAACAAGGGGTTAGGAAAACAAATCTGCAGAAGGTTTTTTTTTCCTGCCAATTTGAGTAGCAGACTAGGAAATAGGGATTTAATGGGTTTTGGGGAGATATCTTGTGGAGGCCAATCAACAAATTAGAAGGGGCTGAAAGGGGGATCGAGTGGAGCTCTAGGATGGGGGAAAATGTGCTCAAAAGCTGGAGGAAAGGTGATGGTTGGATTGAGCAAGAGAAGGGGGTGTAATGAAATTAGTCAGTTAGGCTGAAAAAAGAAAGTAACATGAGAATGAAAGTCTGAGCAGCAGCAGAACAGCTCGGTTGAAGAGATGAGGCTTCTAATGGCTTGAGAACTTGAAATAGAAAGAGAACAAGGACTGAAGAGTAACCTCCTGGGTTTCCCACTGTAAGGAGTCAGCTTGGATCAAACACCAGCTCCTCACCAAGGATCGAACACCATGGAAATAGCTTCATTGAAGCAACATGCAAGCAGCAGTATTTTGGAGAATAGAACTGGCCTGTTAGGCCTCTTGGGTTGTATTTAGCAACTGTCATAAAGAGAGAAAAGACAAGGGAACAAAAATTAGAAAGTCCTAAATTAGAAACTTCTAATTTTGATCCTTGACTTGGATTACAAAATTACAAAAAACAATCAGCTTCTAACTGATGTGACTACTAATTTTAATCACCTACTAATTATGAAAATAGAAACTAACTACTAACATGAAATTAAAAAGTAAATATCCTAGACTACTAACTTAGCCCACATGGTTGACCATAACTTAAACTAGACCAATTGAACCAGCCAATTCATTGGTTTATTACATTACTAAAAAAATTAAAACATAACAACCCAATAGAACAGCACTGTTCATGTGAACAATACCACATGAACAGTGTTACACCAGCAGTAGTTGAGACTCAAAATTGTGGCTAGCTGCCAAGGTAGGTAGCAGCCTTCTTCTTTTTCTTCCTTGAGTACACCCTTGGTTCTGCATTAACTCTCCCCCGTCTTGAAAACATTCGTCTCCGACGAATGGGTGAAGATCATATAACATTCGTACAAGTCTGGATCAAGCTTCTTGAAGTCATCGGTATGTATCCAAGTGCTATCGGGTCGTGGGCAACCCGTCCATATGACGAGAAATGCATAGTAACCAGTGCAACGACGAATGGTTTTGTACATGTCGTCCAAAACCTCTTCAATGATGTCTTCCATAGGTGGCTTAAGTTGGGGCAGGCGTAGAAATTGTTCAGTGTCACCATCATCAGTGTGGCACCTACATAAAGGTGTAAATCAGCCACGTTGAAGACATTGCTTATACTCATATCATCAGGCAGCTCAAGTACATAAGCATTTGAGCCAACACGCTTCAACACCTTGTATGGACCCATCTTCCTTGGGTGGACTTTAGTGTTGACTCCTGGTTGGAACCTCTTCGGATTGACACAGACCATCACCATGTCTCCTAGCTGAAATTCCAGGCAGCGGCGATGACGATCAGTTGTAGCCTTGTAAACATCGTTGCGGAGAGCTATTTGTCGCCGAACATCAGCATGCACCTCTGTAATATGGCACAGAAATTCATTAGCTTCAATGTTGATTCGTGCTAGTGGTGGCAGTGGCACAAGGTCTATAGGCCACCGTGGTTGAACTCCAAGCAGTATCTCAAAAGGAGTGCGACCGGTAGTCCGATTCACGGAGCTGTTATAAGCAAACTCAGCTATATCAAGTATGGATGGCCATGAACATCAGCATGCACCTCTGTAATATGGCACAGAAATTCATCAGCTTCAATGTTGATTCGTGCTTGTGGTGGCAGTGGCACAAGGTCTATAGGCCGCCGATGTTGAACTCCAAGCAGTATCTCAAAAGGAGTGCGACCGGTAGTCCGATTCACAGAGCTGTTATAAGCAAACTCAGCTATATCAAGTATGGATGGCCATGTCTTCTCATAATCATGAGCGAAGCACCTCAATAAGTAACCCAAACTCCGATTAACCACCTCAGTTTGCCCGTCAGTTTGGGGATGAAAAGATGTGGAGAATTGGAGTTTTGTGTTTTGTTCTCAGCCACAAAGTTCTCTAGAAGTAACTCATAAATTTAACATCACGGTCAAACACATGTTGTTGGGCAAGCCATGAATTTGCACCACTTCCTTGAAGAACAGCTTGGCAATTTGCTTTGATACCACTTAATGTAGAACTAGAACGAAGATTCAACCAGTCCCAAACAGGATCTGAAATCAGGGAAAATTGGTTCAATTCAATGGGTTAAAGCTGGGATGGTCTAATAGGGTATGGTTTAGTCCAAGAGTGAGGTTGGTGTGGAGGAATAGGTCTGGGACAGTAGGGAAGACAAGGGGTTAGGAAAACAAATTTGCAGAAGGTTTTTTTCCTCTACCGATTTGAGTAGCAGACTAGGGAATTGGGATTTAATGGGTTTTGGGGAGATATCTTGTGGAGGCCAATCAACAGATTAGAAGGGGCTGAAAGGGGGATCGAGTGGAGCTCTAGGATGGGGGGAAATGTGCTCAAAAGATGGAGGAAAGGTGATGGTTGGATTGAGCAAGGGAAGGGTGTAATGGAATTAGAAGGTTCGGCTGAAAATAGAAAGTAACCTGAGAATGAAAGTCTGAGCAGCAACAGAACAACTCGGTTGAAGAGATGAGGCATCTAATGGCTTGAGAACTTGAAATAGAAAGAGAACAAGGACTACAAAGGAACCTCCTGGGCTTCCCACCGCAAGGAATCAGCTTGGATCAAACATCAGCTCCATCACCAAGGATCGAACACCATGGAAATAGCTTCATTGAAGCAACAAACAAGCAACAGTATTTTGGAGAATAGAAATCGTGGCTTGTTAGGCCTCTTGGGTTGTATTTATTGGCTGTCATAAAGAGAGAAAAGGCAAGAGAACAAAATTAGAAAGGTCCTAAATTAGAAACTTCTAATTTTGATCCTTGACTTGGATTACAAAATTACAAAATACAATCAGCTTCTAACTGATATGACTACTAATTTTAATCACCTAGTAATTATGAAATAGAAACTAACTACTAACATGAAATTATAAAGTAAAAATACTAGTCTACTAACTTAGCCCACATGGCTGACCATAACTTAAACTAGACCAATTGAACCAGCCTTTACATGACTAAAAAATTAAAACATAACAACCCAATAGAACAGCACTGTTCACGTGAACAGTGTTACACCAGCAGTAGTTGAGACTCAAAATTGTGGCTGGCTGCCAAGGTCGGCAGCAGCCTTCTTTTTTTCTTCCTTAAGTACACCCTTGGTTCTGCATCACACCCACTCGATCCAAGTTTCAACCTCACCTGCCCAGCAGATTGGCTGCTATTGGATTTCTCTCCAATTCTGCCCAAACTCAGTTTTCCTGGCCTTTTAGTGAAATCGGCAGAGGGGAAACCTGCTGTTTAACTGGATTTTGTTTAACCCTTGTAGTCTCCTACTGTTTCAGTCCCATTCCATCACCTTACCCTAATCCTAGACCAACCCCTTAACCCATCCGAGCATTCCAACCCTATTTCCATTAACCTAAGTCACCCCCACCCCCCGATTTCCGTTCCTGTTTTGGGACTGGTTGAACCTTCAATCCTGTCCTACATTAATCATCCTACCAAAATGCTAGAAAAGGCATCAAAATTTTTTAATTAAAAAAATCAAGGCTTTTGCACGCCCAGGTGTTGGAAAACCGCCTTGTCCCCGATGCCTTGACAACTATTCATGTTATTCAATATAAATTCACTTATCCATAACATAAGAAGGTTAATAGCATGTCCTGAACATTCTTTTCATATATTATTCAAAAGCATCTGGGAAAGAGGACGTCAGGGAAAATTATATGAATGACCCCAGCTAATGTTGAAAAAAAAGCATTCAGGGACAGGTGGATAGAAAAAGAGTTGGACATTTTACTACAGCTTGGAAACCAATATGTTGAAGAAGCAGAAACAGTTAATGGGAAAGCAACACCATCACTTTCAATACCTAATCAAAAATTCGTGATTACAAACTTCTCAGTCCCAATTAATCCCCATAAACACTGTTATTCTCATCATGCTTGGAACCAAAACAGAATACAACCCAAAAAAAAAAAAGTTACATTGTCATATGCAAATGTTTAGATGGATGAGGAATGACTACATAGATTTAAAAATGAATGCACGCATGGAACAAAGGGTGATATACTGAAAGAAATTAACTAAGATGGTTTGGTAATGCACAACAAAGACCAATGACTGGTTCCGGCTGTAGCAAGAAAGAATGTAAACATCTTTTATTCAGTCAACATGAATGCCGAAACATATCTCTCAGTTACAGTGAAATTGCTTACCGGCATTTGTATAACCGACCAAAGTAATTGGGATAAGGCTGCGTTGAGTTAAGTTAAAGAATACTTAAACAACTCAAAGAAACAAAACTGAGTTGCATCACAATTTCTTATGTGAATATGGTTGCAAACGTTTATGTTTTACACTATTTAGTTTGAAACTGGATTTAGGATATAGAGATCACAAGAAGGAAAGGTTACTACTATTGATAACTAATAAGGGGGGAGGGGAAGATGATAATAGTTAGAAAAGAAACCACCAGGGGAACAGAACTCTGTCAAAGCAAGAGTAACGCCACTCCATTGAAAAAGTGGCATCTTGCCACATGAATGAGGGCAGTAAACATAGGGCATGATACAGTTAAAGCACCACATGTTCAACTCCCAGGTAACTGCAAGACAGTTGATTATCAAAAATCAATGCAGTGCATACAATAGCTTCATGCTTGGCAAGGATGCATGTTGTAACGGAGCACAGAAATGGTAAGAAGTACAAAAAAAATTAATTACATAGTTCTTAATTCATTTTACTAGTATAAAAGATCTCTTACTCAGATTTCTGTCAGTAGTAAGAATGTGAAATATTGGTAATATCATAGTTTTCATGACTACCACAGAAAACATGGATGAAAGTAACGGGATTAAAGAAAAGAAACAGAAATCAATGAGTATTACTGAAGAGGGCTAACCATCAAAACCAAGTCAAAAACGAAGGGATTATTCTGCAATTTATCAATTTCAATACCACAACTAGGCCCAAACAAATAAGTAAATAAAATAACAGTAATTTCAAATATAACAAAGAGAAGTCTATAATTGTTACATTGTATTTCTGATAACCAGAATCTCCTAATCCAAACACAGCATAGTGAACTCCTTCTAGCCAATGCTGGCTGAGATTTCTCTGCAGAAGATACCTCCAGAACACCTAACCATAAAATGGAAGTTAAACACTGAATCAACGTTGATATGAAAGGCAGTTCAATTCTCTCAAAACACATTGATTAATTAAAATCAACCTTCATGGAATCTGGGTTATCCCCTTGTCCTGTTGTTGAAACAATAAAAATCACAATGTCTTCATCAGGCAAGCAATTCTGTGGGCAATAAAAAAGAGATGAGTAGATCAGCAATTTGTTTAAGTAATCATATTATCAAAATTCACACGATGAGAATAAAAAAACTAGCTATGATAGGTAGAGTTTATTGTAGAAACTAGAAATCCAAAACCAATCACTTGTAATCAATAGCTCAATAGAACTAATGAGCATTTAGAATACAAGCAGTAAAAGAATGATATCCAACAAGAAAATTTGATGTATATTGAGAAGATTTTGATAGGCAATATAAAGATGAGCATAATAAGAGGATTTTGAGAAATGCTGAGAGGCGAGCAGTGCTGATATCCCTCAATTATTCTATTTCATCAACAACAACCATTGCCACAAAGAGAACTATTTGAAAAAAAACAACCGCCAGACATGGTGCTTATGAAAAGATTTTCAAAGCTTCAAATCCAAGTAATCCTTGTTTTGACAAGTGCAGCCAAAATGGAGAACAAAGGGTTGCCCCTGCATGATCATTATCCGACATAAGTCGAGAACATTAACTTATTTGAGTTTTAGAGTGCCAGGCTCTAAAATATTTGTATTTGAAATCTTCATGGGAAGCAGTCTCAGAGCGGTTTCAAATGAGGTTCATGAATTACCAGAAGTTGATGCAACACTAGCATCAAACAAGATCATGTAAAGAAGGAGCTAGAGGATAAAAGGATAAACAATCCAGATAGGTCCTAAATAACATAAACGATTGGACTCCAAAAATCACCAATGACTACGAACCAGCCAGCATTTGGGCGTGGAAAAACAACTACGTCAACAGCTTCAGTCATCGAGACTCTTCAAAACTATAACCTTGTACCTCGAAATGTAAAGTTCAATTGATTGAAAACAATACAAGGTCAGAGACGTCGACTCTTCCCTCACATTATAAAGTGGTTCTTGGAAAGCTTTCTAATCCGTAATTGATGATTAATCGGAAATAAACGAGAAACAATAAGAGAAAGACTTACAGCATCGAATTCATCCATGGAAAGGACAACGGCAGGACAGGCCATCCGTCCTGCTTCGCGGCCGACACGTTCTGCCGCATCTAAAGCATTTCCGGTCTGCGAAGCGTAGAGTATCAACAACCGGGTCTTGTCTTCCATAGCTGAGGTCGATTCTCGGGCAATCACCAAGAACTGCAACTGCAACGACTGTTAGAAGAAGCTTTGAACTGCAATCTCGGAGAAGTTAGGCGCCGCAGTGTTTGCTGTACACCACCCACCCTGAAGGTTCAAGGCGTGTTCCAACCGCCCCAACCCGAGAAGAATCAAGACGTTTACCTGAATATTCTTATGAACAAATTACTTGGACCTCCCTGACCTTTCTGACAAATCAGGAACCTCTCCTATTTTTCAAACGTGGTTTTACTTAACCCCAGTCCGTTATTTGTGTTAGTAAAATATATGTTGTGACTAAAATACCCTTACTTATAAACGACCAAAATTTGTCTTTTTTTGATCCACACCTGACAAAACAAGTAGAGAGGGAGAGGGGTTAAAGAACAAGCGGCGACTGCAACTTCACCTCCGGCGACTGAAACTTCTCTCAATCCATCATTGGCCAAGAAGTAATCACTCCAGAGACCTTGTTCTTCACCTCCGCCGACTGCAAATTCACTTCTCTTTTCAGCCGATTAACTGTGTCCAGTCGAAGGAGATTCTGCAACTGTAGTTATGATGTTCTTCAAGGTTCAAATTTCTACCTGCAAAAATCCGATAACAAAATTAACGTCAGATGGGAAAGAATGAAATACCCAAAAATTCATAAACGAGAATTTCATAACCAAATCAAATAGGTTATGAATTTGCTGCTTTGAATAAAACTCAAACTTTGAGTTTTTTTTTTTTTTTTTTTTTTTTGGGGGGGGTGTGTTTGATTGCTTGTGGAATTGCAGGAAATTAGATAAAACTTCTTAAGTTTTCCTTTATGATTTTGAGTTTTTTTCTTCCTGGGTAATCGTTGTCTCACTTGTTTCATTTTCTTTCTCCTATCATTTTTGTTCCGGGTGCCCTCAGGCTTGTCAACCGTGAGATTTTCTTTTTGATGGGAATTGCAGAAATTTGTTGGTAGATTATGTGTATTTATTAAAAATAGTTGCTTTTCTAAGTTTCGCATTCTTCTCAGTGGACGGATTGACGGATTCTCCTGTAATTCGAAAATGAAAGAAGATTCAATTCCTTCTTTAATAAAGATTAAAGATTGACTTCGGCAGAATTAATCATCAGAACCACTCCGATGGCTGATCTAGGGAAAGATTTCTGATTTTCGACTCCGGAATTAGAATGCGATAATCGGCGGAGCGATCAAACAGAAAAGATTTACAAAATGACAATGGAAGTATTGTTAATTTTTATCCCTCTTTCTCCGGTATTAATAGGAAGAGGGAATGTTACGAAATGAGCCAGGGCCACAGTCAGGGTCCCACTCGCTGCAGCACACAGTACACACCACAGACTCTTCTTCCGGATTCAGATCCTCTACTTCCAAATTCTTGGCAGCCATCGAGCTGCCATGCTCCCATGGTGTGCCACGTGTATATATGCACATCTAACGGTTCTTTCTTTGAAAAATTCAAAACTTAAAATCTTTACATGGTTATCTCCACAACCAACCCCAACCGGTCCGGTTGATCAAATCAAACCAAGTCAAATGGGTCACAAAAAACAACCGTGAAGAGAAACCGTTTTCAAACCCTCGTCATTTTCCTTCCTCACCGTGCACGATTGCCGCCACTCATCTGCCTCTGCGGTTCCTCTCCTGCTTTTGACTTCTAATTTCTGTTTGAATCCCTGCGTTTTCAAGAAAGTTTCTCTTCTTTATCTCTTAATTCCCCCGAGTCTTTCCAATTCTGAAAACACAGTCTCACAATCACTGATCACCGTCTCACCTATTTATCCTCTCAACTTGCACACACAGAGATTTGAAGTAGCAGCTATAAGGAGAATAGTCCCTGGTGAGCAACTTGGATTATCTCAATGACTTCAACCCTTTCCAAAATCTTGAAATTCTCATCAAACAGTTTCCTTTGCCCACTCTCATCACTGTGCAAGTAATGTATTGAATGGTTCTCCTATTAGTTCTCTGTCTCTGCAAGTTTCCAATTTCGTCTGTTTTTTTATTTTATTTTTTATTTATACACTATTTCTTGAATCATGAAACATTGGAAGTATTTTTGCATGGACAAGTTAGAATGTCTTTTGCCATGACAAAGTTTTAGGTTGCATTTAAGCAGTGCGGTCCTTTATATTCACTAGAGAGTGTTCCAAAATTTGGATTCAAAAACTATTTTCCTAAAGAATTACAAGGCAAGCGACCCGCTGACATGTTGATAACTAATCAATCAGTTGGGCCACACTCAGTTGCTTCAATGAGTTGATGAATTAACACGCCGTATTGAATTTTATTTTCGTGGTTTGAACTCCCTTGCTTCTGTACTTGCATTTGGCTTTTGAGGTCCCAGTCTGAATTTGAAAACTATGTGAATTCCTTAATCAGTTTTGCGAGGCAATATGGCAAAACGTATTGGATCAGTGGCTTTATTTTAAACCTCAAAGTGAAGGGTTTTAATTGCTGATAAATGAGCCCCACAGAGGCAGTTCAGTGGCGGCGATCGCGCACGATGAGGAGAGGAAGAAGACGAGGGTCTGAAAATAGTTTTTCTCTTCACGGTTCCTCTCGATTTTTTGGAACCCATTTGATTTGGTTTGGTTTGATCAATTAACCGATTGAAATTGGTTGTGGAGATAACCAAGTAAAGATTTAAAATTTTGAAATTTTCTAAAAAATAACCGTTAGATGTGCATATATACAGGTGGCACACCATGGGAGCATGGCAGCTCGATGGCTGCCAAGAATTTGGAAGTAGAGGATCTGAATCCCTCTTCTTCCTTTATCCAAATCGGATTCAGATCCTCTACTGCCGAAAATGTTCCTGCCATCGTCCTGCCTGCAGCCATGAGCTTGACACCTGTCATTATCCATATCTTACGTCCAGTTTCAAATCCTCTAAAAGGCAAGGCATTTCCAATTTATGAGCATAGCAAACCAAGCCAACCAAACCCAAACCAAACCCGATCAACCAGAAAATGGAAACCGATAGGTTTTAAGTTTCAAAACAAAAGGAAATTCCCTTTTTCCCTCTCAAATCCCTTCTTCCCTCTTATCTTCCTCATCTCCCCACCGCCATGGAACCTTGAACAGCACTTGAACAGCACTGAGGGAACAGTGAACAAAGAGAAAGTTCTTCATCTCCTCACCGCCATGGAACCTTCAGCGCAACATAATCGTTTCTACTCCGACCACTAAGGAACTCGTTCAGAAGCTTGAGGTGAGTTTTCTGTTCTTGCTTTAGAAAGTTTCTGAAAAGAGAAATGGAAGATATTGTTTGTTACCCCCTTGTGTCGATTGATTAGGAGTACGTGCGTGTGCACGATCAAGTCGTCGCAATGGCGAGATAGGAGGTGAGCAGGCAGAGTTTATTGCATCCCTGCAGATGGGTTGCAGGTTTTTTTTTCAATATAGGGACGGTGATGGGGTGGGGTTTTTTTACAATTACCACCCCAAAAGGGTATTTTGGTCCTAGAAAATCCATGACAACGGCACACTATCACGACTAACCCTCTCCGTTACGGAAATGTAACGGTGGGGGCCAGTTAGTTATTAGTATGCAATAGGGGAGGGTAATAGTTGTTTGAAAGTTTTTAGGGGGGTAATAGTAGATATCAAAGTTTTTGGGTGGTAATTGTAAAAAACCCTTGATTAAATTGGATTTGCCTCTCTCTTCTTCAATGTTCCTTTTTTTTTTTTCTTTCTTAAAAGCATTGGTTTCTGCGTCTCTCAAATCTACCATTTTATCTAAATATCTTTTCTTCACTTTTGTCTTCCAGAGATCTTTCTAGGGTTTCTTCTTCGATTTCTCACAATAGAATAAGGCAAGTACTTCATATTATCTCCTACCAAAAAAAAGTACTTCATTTTATCTAGGGATGTCGCCGTTTCCCTTGGAATCCAATGTTTATAGGTTGTCGTCTTCTGTTACGGCTGCAATTTTAGAAGATATTTGTTTCATGATTTTGTTTTGCTTTTATTTCAGATTTTAAAAGTTGGATCCGTTTAATAAATTGATTGATCTTCTTTGAGGATTATCGGAATACTTCGCGAAGTTAAGAACTTTTTTTGTGAAGATTTCTTGATCTGGTGGAATGGAGGGATATGGTGTTCATCGCATTTGTACCTATAACTATCTTCCTTCTGGGTTCAACGATATAGGGAACCAGTGAGGAGCTCGACAATTTGATGTTTTCAGAATCAACCTCAGGCATAGTTGTCACGGCGTCACGGCGATCCAAGTCGGTGGAGGGGTGTCACGTCGATATATCGACATGTCGCCCGCCATGGCGTTGCCATGGCGAGCATGTCGACCATGTTTTATTTTTTATTTTCTCTATTTTTAATGTGTTAATAGATGTATACTCAAGCCATGTTTTATTTTTTCTCTATTGTTTCTCAAGTTTTAAGAAGAAAATTCAGAAATCGAAGAAGAAATCGAAGAGGGAAAGAAGAAATCGAAAGAAATCGAAGAGGGAAAGAAGACAGGAAGAAGAAATCGAAGAAGAAATCGAAAGAAATTGAAGAGGGAAAGAAAAAATCGAAGAGGGAAGAAGAAATCGAAGATAGGAAGAAGAAATCGAAGAGGGAAAGAGAGTCAGGAGGAAGAAATCAAAGAGGGTCGCCATGGCGTAGGTCGCCATGCAGCCCTCTCCAGCGCCAGGACGCCATGGCGTCGCCATGGCGACGCCATGACAACTATGACCTCAGGGGACTTTGGTTGGACAATTGAGTTACAAGTTCAATGATCGGAGAAGACGAACTAGGGTTGAGGGAGTTCGATCGAGAAAGGGTGATTTGGGTATTTTACTTATTTTAACTTATATTGTTTTCGTTTTTTAACTTAAGGGCATTTTGGTAATTTAGTCCTAAAAATGGTATGTCTGTAGAATACTTTTTTTAACGTTAGCATTTAACATCTGAAATTAACGGCGTGGACTTAAATGGCTTTAGGTTGACAGTAGGGGCGGCGTGAACTTAAATGGCTTTAGGTACGTGGAATTTTCAGGGGTGCGTGCAGAATTGTTAGAACCTTAGGGGGCATGAGGAATATTAGGTGCATTTTAGGGGTATGTGTATTTAAGCCCTTTTTTTCTTACCTGGGAGGCAACATAGAAGAAGACGAAAGGGAAACGCTGTAAGGGCAATAGGGTAACTTCTTATAGGAATAAATGTATCATTGTTGGTTGAAGGTGTCGTAGGAGTCGGATTCTTAAATTGGATCGGGTTCTTAACAATTTGGCTCATGTGGATTTGGATTTTGATAAAAAAACTTGTTTGATTACCCAAAATCTGTCAGGTGGAATCTAGCTCAAAAACTGTTTGGTTGTCCTGGTTCTGTCAGGTGGAATCCGGATGAATCCATATGTAAGACTGTTTGGTTACCCTAAGTCTGTCAGTTGGATTCCACTTGAATTTTGTCTGGAAAAATATTTTAACCTTGTTTTGTTATACCACATATGCATACATTTAATATGACTTTATAAAAAATAAGAATAAAAAAATTGGATTAAAATTCTCAAAAGAAAGTCTTTCCCAATTTTTCATGTGTCCATAAAAATTACAAAATTAGCACTAATTGGTGTTATGTTACTTCAACAAAGCAAAACTCATAGTACGGCATTTTCAAACAACAGAGATCTCTACATATGGTAAAAAAATCCATATCCATTTAATTTACGTACATACATATAAATTTTTTGTGAAATTTCAAAGATGTCATTAAATTTGGATTAGTGTCATAACTGACTAAGCTATGAACAGTTGAATAAAAAAAGCCTTGGTGGATTCGTACCACCATCCCTGGAACATGCTCATGTTCCAAGTGCTCTACCAATTTGAGCTAAAGACCCATCAAATGGAGATTGGAATTTACAAATAACTAAAATAAAAGAAAAAACTAACAAAAAACAAATCCTATGCTTCCACCATACTCATTCAAAGCCTTTCCAAGTTAATTCTCCAATTCTGAATTGAAGCCCACAAATCACAAGAACCATTGGTCCAGTAAGTCTAGAAATGAAGAGAGAGCAGCCACTTACATTAAAAGATAAAATAGAAAAGGGGGAAAACTGCTATTATTAGGTACCTAGAATAAACCATGGATCTATTTAAGTATTGAAAAGGAAATATAAAGACTCACAGTAATGTAGAATAGCCAAGCTGCAACCAATTCTACAGGAGGATCATAAACTCTTCAGTGAAGAAGAGCATCCACAGGGCATTTTGATTATTTCTTCAATCAGCAGGTATGGTAGCATGAAATCTCTATTGAATGAATGAATCCCAGCAGTAGTTTGGAACCTCAGTTGATCTCAGATTTGCAGGGAAATAAAAATCGGAAAAGAAACAAAGAAGAAAATAGAGAAGAAAGATAGGATTGGATCCCACTCTATCCCAGGTCTCTCACCCATGGCCTCTCACTGTAGCTCTCTCACCGAGAAACTGTCTCTCACAGCCACTGCATCTCACAGCAAAACCACAATAAGATTTCTCTTTCTTTTTTTATACTTTATGTCTTCTCTCCCGTATCTATTCTCTCTCGGATTTTTTGCCCCTGCTCTCATTCATTCGATACAGAGAATACATCACCCGATATTGACACTTAAAAAGTGTGGATATGCAGTTGAACCAACAAGTGGGAAATTTGCTTAATGTTTGAGTGCCAACCATGTAATGATTTATAATGCAATGTGTGAACAAGAATTCTCTCCGCAACCAGTTCCTCTGTTCGGGGATTGATTTAGAACACTTTCATGGCAAGATGGAAAGGCAGAAATCTAGGTAAAACAAAAGGAAAATATTTTCTGAATTTGGTAACTCCTTCTATCTGCAGGACCTAATGGAGAGACAAGGGCCCTTGTCTTGTTTAAGGAAAGAAGGGTGTGCTACCAGCAGTTCAGGGTTGGGATTTGACGGAGTTTCAAGGAAATGAAATCTTCACCTGCCAATGATTCAGGTTCCTGAATTCAAGTCCAGTAACATCCAGTTTAATTTTCATATTATATATAATGGTAATGATAATAATAATCACCAATAAACAAGGACTAAGTCTTCAATCTTGGAGAGAGCTGTCTACACCTTAAGTCTTCAATCTGACTTGGACAAGAGCTGGGGATAAAATCTATTCTAACCCGAAGGAATGGGACTTAAAGAATCAGAATTGAATGACTAAGCTGCCCAGTTTTTAAAAAATTTTCTACTTATTTGCACATCTTCTGGAAATTGTTTCCTTATGTCCCTGACTTTTAGAAAAGGCCAATCATAATCCCCTCCATCACAATTTGACCAACAACTGGATCTCGTCATCTCATTCATATTTCAATTCCAATGTGAAGTGGAAACATCCTAATGCTGTGCTCTTCCCTCACACACGTCATTATCTGAACATTTCCTCGAGAGATACTACTATTGTTTGTGGTGGGGGTTACAAGTCTCAAGGTAATATTCTATAGAATTTTCTCTGCTGTAATATACTTTAGCGAACAAGGAGCACTTAATTTTCCAAAGCTACATTTTCTGACTTGCACATATTTTATGTAGTCTGTCCTCTGTGGTGTACATAATTCCTAATATATCGTAAGATATGAAATATGTATAAAGAGATACATAAACATATGAATATATACCAGAATATCAATAGAAATATCAGTAACTCTTTGTATTGATCAACCATTTCTCACTGGTATGGCCTCTTTGGTTTTGCTTCAATAAAAATTTGGAGCACTATTTAACTTTGGTTATTAGTAACACGGAACACCTCTTTGGTTTTTCTAGTTTTTCCTTAGAAAAAATTTGGAGCATTATTTAACATTTTGGGGAGAAAGAGAGGTCTTAAGGAACGCAACACTGCAATACTACCAGGTGCACTCAACATGTGGGGTACGGAAGACAGAAAACAAAGCCAATAAAACAATGGATCCAGTACTGCAGATCGCAATTCACAGGAAACAGCAACACTGATAGCATATCTAAATCCATTTAAAAAAAACAAAGCCAAAACACATCCTCAGTCACAATTATTGGTACTCACCTGCTATATGACATGAAACAGCAGGTCTGATAACTGTATAATCCATAAACCAGATCTGAACTCAACTTCACAAGATAAAACCGTTGTTTTGATAGTTTGGATAACCAAGGGTACATGATGGGGTTTCTAGGGTCAACTAAGGTTTAAGGATCAGAAATCCCAACAAACCAGAATTGCAAGGAGCAGGAACCCTAACCACAAAACGAAGAAATATTATTACACAATAAAGACTGGTTTGATAGCGCAGATATTCTGGTCAAATAGCCAGCTTTACAGGGAGAACAGAATAGTTAAATATGGGACTGATCAAAGGGTCAGATTTCAATAAACTGGAAGACTCCTTGAAGTTGGATTTTTGAAAACCCAAAGAGATAAAGCAAATTGACAGCAGGGTTTTATATCCTCAGAACTGAATCAAATGATTGACTAATTAGGAATAAACATAACTCAGTTCTGGAATAACAAATCAGAAATTGAAAAGAAGTAGACTTCTTTTTTTTTGGATGAAAAGAAGTAGACTAGTAGTAGGAGTAGTTGGGATAAGGCAGAGTTGAGACTAGTAGTAGGACTGCTGAAATCGATGGGCAATTTCTGATTTTTTAACAGATATGAAACAAATTAGAATTGCTGCAATAAGATTATATATGTAGGAAAATAATGAAGGGATCTCAATGATCTTAGACTTCAATTTTCCAGCTCACTAGCAAAGGTAGGGTGGTTCAACACAGTTTTAGATGTACCCTTATAACTAGGCTCCCTTACAGCCTTAAAAAGGACAACTTAATGGAATCTATCATCTAACCATAGACAAGGTCATCAATCAATATAAAAGTGTTAGCTTTGCACCTAGAAATCCTAAACATGGAAAATGTTCCTTCTCCAGAATACATGGCTTAGTCATCAGTTACCTCTCTGAACAAGTCAATTACTACCACCACACTACCTAGTTGCTACAAAAAGAACAGTCCCAAGCATATGCAATAGCCTATATCAGATACCTAAAGAACTAAGCTCATATATTAGACCATCACATCTGCACCTTGAATTCTAAATGAAATAGTAGACATGGACTCAAATATACAAGATGATGTTGGAGAAGAACCCCTGATGGAAGAATGCAAGCAGCAACCACATAAATGGAGCGAAGTTTAAGGTTATTTCTAGGATTCTAGGGGGTTAAATTGTGGGGCTGAAAATCAAACAAAACAAAGAAAAAAAATTGAGGAAAAAAAAAAAAAACTCCATATGCGGACAAGGAGTATTATTCTATCATCAATACTATACATTTAATATCAAATATATTATTTCCTTCTTTCTTCACGATTATATAGGTGCTTTTGAATGCTATTTGGTCATGTAGAACTTGGTATAAGATAAACTAAATTTTATACAATAATAATCAGACAAGGGGAAGAGACTGATTCTCTGTTTAAATCCTAGTTGAAGATGCGGCTGGTACAAACTATTCAAAAATTCCATAAATGTGTCATAATGGTGTATGAATCAAGTTAGGTATTGCCACCCTTACAGCTGTTAATAAGCCAGAGAACAGTAACCCAGCAATAGAACAAAAATAGATAAGGAGAGAGAGAAGAATAGAGAAGAGGTCCCCTTCTTTTGCAATGGAACCTCAACAACACCCACAACAACAAATGCAGCGACAGCCAAAGCCAAACGGAGATAGGAGCAGTAGCAGTAATAGCAAAGGGACCAACTCAAGATAAGAGAGAGAGAGAAGAAATATGCCATACCAACCTTAATCCAAGATGTTCCTTCGACTGGAGATGTTTGAAGGTACCCGATTGAACTTCGTAGAACCTGAAATGGAGAAAAAATTAGTCAGCAATCAATAATTCCAATTTTTTTTTAAAAAAAACCCTAACTACATAGACACCGAGAGAGAGACAGAGACAAAAAAAAGAACGATAGAGAGGGACAGAGCAGAGAAGAACTTGCGCTTGGAGTTGCAGATTGCCTTCGTCACAGAGACAAAAAACGAGAACAATAGAGATGGAGAGAGCAGAGAAGAACCTGCGCTTCCTTGGAGTTGCGATCGTCTTCGTCTTCGGTTCCTTGGAGAAGAGATGGCTGAAGACCAGAGAGAGAAAGAGAGTCGTGATTTATATGAGGGCCTAGAATCCTGCACTCGATTTGGAATTCACCCCAAAGGGCGAATTCTTGTGGATTTCCGAATTTACACTAAAAAGTGGATTTTCATGGATTCTAGGAATCCAATACGAAACCGGGTTCCGAGAAACCAAACACATGAAAAAATATGGAATCCGGATTCTGTCGAATCTGACTCCTACAACACTTTCAACCAAACACACTCTCATGTTATTCAATTTTATCTGTTAATTGATATTAAATTACTAATAGATTTGGGTTAAGTGGAACCAAGTTGGAAAAGTAGTAAAGGTCTGAGTAGTTGTCAGAAGGGCATGGCAGGTTCCCTGAATTGTCAGAAATGTCAGGGGAGGTCCAAGTAGGGGTGTCAATTTTGGATCGAAATCGATAACCGAACCGAAACCATCCCACTAAAAACCGGAATCGATCCACCCAATAGCTTATTGGTCCGGATCTGGTCTTAGTGATAGGTTACTGGTCCGAATCTGGTATGGTCCCCGAAACTGGTAAGGAACCGTTGGAACCGAAAGAAATGGATACACTTGAACTTGTCTTGCACCATTTTTTCTATTTTAAATATTAAAAGATGATCCTTGCTATTTTAACATACAGTTAAAGTGACTTTTATTATACAGTTGTTGTCCAGTTGCTATTAGAACATGACCCAAGACAAAGCAAGACACTTGGCCCCTCAAATTCTAGTATTTTATGTCTCTCATATCTGTTGCACATAAAGGACACACACCAATAGTTAATTAATTGTTTTTGAAAGATTCTAGCTTGCTTGAGATTTCTCATTCTAATGGGAAAAATGTTTTACATTTGGCTGCTCAACAATGGCATGTTTGGACCCGATCAGGAACCGGAACCAGACCACCCATTAGTTAATGGTCCTGAATCTTAGATTTGGAACTACTGAGCTTGTTGGTCCGAATCTGGTCTTGACACCTTAGAGTCGGAACCGCTAGACAACTGGACCGATGGCCCAGAACCAAACCAGTTGACACCCCTAGGTCTAAGTAATTTGTTCCATTTTTTTTGGGGGATTTTTTTCACGTACCTCCCCTAGTATCGTAACTACAAAAATACCCCTTAGTTTTGAAAAATTCCACATGTCCCTAAGGTTCTTAAAAGTTAACACATGGCCCCATCCTGTTAGTTTCTAAAAGCATTAAAATCAAGGGGTAAAGTGACAAAAATGCCCTAGTATAAAAAAAAAACTGCAACTCATCTTCCCCAGATCGTTTAAGGTTTGAAAAAAGGGAAGATGAGTTGCAGGTATCCTTCCTGGTCTGAAAACTAGGCACCAAATTCGGTTTGGATCGACGGTATGTTTAGTATGTTATTAATTGCAGATTAAATCAAACTTAGAGGACTTAATCAGTTATGCCTTATCATTCCTCCACATGGCAAAGATGCTTATCCTTTCTTGCTTTACATGTAAGCCTTTAAATGGGCTTCAAGAACCATCCATGGTTGACTGGGAAAAATTTCCTGGTTTGAATGGTTGATTTGAGTCTGTCCTTTGGCTGAAAATTAGAAACGTCCGTACCTGTAACTCATCTTTCCCAAATCGTTTAGGGTTTGAAAAAAGGGAAGATGAGTTGCAAATATTCTTGCAGGGAATACCATGGAAGCTGAGATCTCTGAGAGGCTGGTCGAACTCAAGTTCAATCCTTCGAACTGGGGTTGTTCCCACAGCTTATTCATCCTGTAACTGATGAACTGCAAATTTCTGCAAATACAATAAAGGCAAGGCGAGCTTCACGGTTGCCTTCTCCAAATTCCTGAATTTGTTGAAGTGAACTAATCATTGAAGAAAGGGAACAAATGGGAGCCACCTTCAGGCTTAGAGATAGGATTGCTCAGATAAAAAATTTGGGGCAGAGAACTGCAAAGTAACGTTAATCACTACCTTATTTCCAAGCATTGGCGTACATTAATAGTGTCTAGATAATAAAATCAGGTTGATCAGAATACCAACTCATCTTCCCTTTCTTCAAACACTAAACAATTTGGGGCAGATGAGTTGCAGTTTTTTTTTTTTTTGGATAAATTACACATTAGCCCCTGATTTTGGAGAAAACTTAAATCACCCTATCTACAATAACGGTGTTAGTTTGCTGTTAGTTATTGGTGTGAAATGACTATTTTACCTTTGTATTAGAAAATTAAATTAAATTTACAGTACTACGCTTCCTTCATCTTCAACAATGGTCAAGGGTAGTTTAGGAATTTAAATTTATTTAACTGGTTGACATCATCACTTAACAGCATAAAACTAGCGGTAGAGACTATTTGTAATATTGGGTCTAAACCAGGGGATGATTTGAGTTTTTTCAAAAACCAGGGGGTGATCTGAGTTTCGTTTGAAAATCAAGAGGTGAAGTGTAATTTACCCTTTTTTTTTTTGCAAGAGCATTTTGGTCACTTTACCCGTTGATTTTAACAATATTAGTCCACAACTAATGGAATGGGGGCATGCATTAACTTTTAAGAACCTCGAGGGGGTATGCAAAATTTTTCAAAACTAAGAGGTGTTCTTGTAATTATGTGATACCTCGAGAGAGGTATGTGGAAAAAAGCCCTTTTTTTAAAGGATTTATTGAAGAATCACTTGTGGGTGGGAAAGTTGCAACCCAGGATTGCGAGTCTGCGACTATTTCTGATTTATTGACCAAAATGATCATACTTCACAATAAAAGAGTGTTAAATGGTCCGGTTCGATTTTGGATGCTTATAAGGCCCTATATTTAGAGGGGAAGGTGAGGTGGGATTGTAGGGAAGGTGGCACCCCCTACTTTTCCCTTGACTAGTAATCAAAGTGGATAAGGGTCGCCAACAAAGCGTTTAATGATGTTCCATGAGCTTTCCTAAAATCACCGCCTCTAGTTAATCAAACAAAGTTGGGGTGGGATTTTGAAGTGCCAAATGGGCATTTTCCCACCCCACAAAGGTTTGAAACCAAAACCAAACCTTTTAACTAAATGGTTTCAACAACAAACTTGAACCATTTACTAAACAGTTTTATTAGGTTTTGTTTTTTATAATTTATTTATGGATTGAAATGGATGTAAATTTAACATTAAATTGAATTGCTTAGTCCTTATTTATTGAAATTTGAAACCAAAACTAAACCTTTTAACTAAATGGTTTCAACAACAAACTTGAACCATTTACTAAACAGTTTTATTAGGTTTTGTTTTTTCTAATTTATTTATGGATTGAAATGGATGTAAATTTAACATTAAATTGAATTGTTTAGCTCTTATTTATTGAAATGGATGTAAATTTAACATTAAATTTAATTGCTTATTGTTAGGGTTATTGTTACGTCTACATCCAACTTTAGCCCGAACCCTAATTGTGGGTTAGGAACCCAAGGTCATAGTCACCAGTACCTTGTGGAGTATTAATTAGGTGATTGTTCGAGAAGACGGAACCCTGGTGGTGCAATATTATATGCTAGCGAGGAGACGAATGCCTATTCCATACAATTGCAAAGTCCACCACCAAATGTACAGCTCATGGTAAGTACCCCTAGTTGACTAACCCTAACCGTAAACTTAATATATACTAAATTTGGGGATCATGTTGGGGATGTTAATATGCGACGACATAAAAACCGGAGTGTTTCGACAGTGATTCTGTAAGATATTACACCCAGGTCGATGTAGACCACTCCTATCAACCTGAGTGTTGTACTGACAAATCCCTGTCCTGTGAGTGCGGGGCCTGGCATCACGTGTTGAGGACCTCATTGTCGTGTCCCAAATACACAGTAGAGGTGTTTCCCCGACAATGTGGGTAAGCGGACCCATGTATCGACCCGTGCACACAGGAATCGGGAAATAATGCAATTTGGGCAATTAGACCCCAATCCAAACAAATCCTTAATTAGGCCCATTTCTAAATAAACCCAACTAAAGTGCTAAAAGCCATTTCTTGCTGTTCAAAACGTTCGAAGAAGAAGAAGGAGAGGAAGAAGGAGAAGAAGAAGAGGAGGGAATTCAAGAACTCTTACCTGGTTTTGAAATTTGGTAAGGGATTACCCTCTCTCTCTCATCTAGCTAATTTGGTCTTCATTTATAAATCCATACTAAAACCATGTTTACTGTTTCGATATCCAGTCATGTGGGTGAACCCATTGTGGAATCTCGTCTCTTTGCTTCTAATCTCAAGGTAAACCACAACCTAATCAGGTCCCATCTTCAAATTCTTTTCTTAGGTTTTAAATCAATTTTGATTTTTGATTAAAGCTATAAAAATTATTATCTACTATACTTACATGAGAATTAGTTTAGAATCTATGAAATTGAAACCCAATCCCTTCATGCATGTTCAATCCAAACCCATTAACCTAAACCGAATTACGTATTAACCTAATTTCCCGCCATCCCTCATTCTATATGTTAAGTTGTAACATTTGGAAACCATTCCCAGCCATGCATGGCTGAATTTATAAGTTTGGAACCCAAACCCCCATGCATGGATGACTCATCCTTCAAGTCACCAAATCCTTCATCCCATAGACCAAATTAGGGTGTCAATTTCATAGATTAGATTGATTATTCATCATCCCTGTCATCATTTGGGTGTATTCATAATTAATAAATCTGCATATTATACGTGTGTAATATGCGAATCCAAACGTTTAATTGAAAATATTCCCATATATCATATAAGTCGTCGGATCTAGATAAATACATGGATCTTAAGGATTGAAATATTATATACGTATAAAATGCATATTATACAGTTTTTTTAAGAAAATAAATCTAAAACAGATGACCAATCTAAGTCCTTTTCCAATGGACTTCGTGAAAGAGGAGGGTATTTGCAGCAGTGGCGGAGGGACAGAGAGATAAAAAGAGATCCGATAGATTCTATGAAAGAGGGGATTTGCAACTGCAGCAGCTAGAGAGAGATCCGGCGTACTCGTTGAAGGAGGCGGGGCTTTGTAGAGACAACGACAGTCGCAAGAGATAGAAAGAGATGTTGTCGTCGATGCTGCCAGATGAACTCCACCAAAACTTGAGTAGCAGAACCCAAAGTCATGGAGAAAAAGATATCCAACGCAAGGCTCTAGAGGCTTTTACCATTTTGGAATTTCGATTGTGAATAAAGAAGTTGATGCGGCTTGTCTGCCATTTTGGAATTTGGATTTTGAATAAATATGTTGATGTGATTAGTTGAAATACAGTGTGTGGCTTTGGCCCTTGTGCTTTAATGAAATTGGAGATTTTTCTATTTGTATGTGTAAAATCCAACGCATTGGATTCTCATTTGGGTAGATTTTGACACTTTCGGGGTCTCCCATATGTGTACCTGTAGAACTATTTTTCTATGCATTATTATATCATTTCAGATTGATTTCGATATTTAAAAGGAAGTTTCTTAAGCTCTCTTTTGACTTGAAATGCCAAATATACATCTATTATATGTAAATATATAGTCGTATTTTTTATTTAGTGAAATCGTATTAAACATGTACACTAATATTACTGTATGTTTTTAATTCCGTCAGATATTTGAAAAGTAATTTTACCATCTAGTCTGTTTAATTGCCGTATGTATCCATACCCGTTCAATTGTCGTTTCTGAACTTACTAACTATGTCTAAGACGACGCTGTTGAAGGAAGATGGAGAGGTAGGAGAAGAAGGACAGAATTGTCTTTTAAAAATAATTAACTTGCTGACATAACTACTTAATAACCCTTGACTAACACTAAGAGGTACTCCAATTTGGGTACTTTGGAGATACCCCAATTTGGCACGGATAATTTTACTTTTTTTTAAAATCCCTA
Organism: Telopea speciosissima; assembly: GCF_018873765.1. Taxonomy (NCBI): domain Eukaryota; kingdom Viridiplantae; phylum Streptophyta; class Magnoliopsida; order Proteales; family Proteaceae; genus Telopea; species Telopea speciosissima. Next base: position 48,301,491 of record NC_057917.1, on the reverse strand, counting down.
TTTTAAAGAATTTTGAGAATTATATAAGGGTGATCGAAAGAATGTTACAAATTTTAATTTCACCATTGTAATTACAACAAGAAGTGCACATCAGGTGAGAAAGTCGAATGGAATTTGGAGGTGTCAAACCTTGATCGAATTGGTTAAACTGATTGAAAGAAGTCCAAATTGAACTGAAACGATTCCTTATCAGGATAGTTCGATTTGGGCTATTATACGTCGGTTGAAAACTGACCACACTAGATCGATCAAAAAATGCACTAGACATGGAAAATCAAACTGAAATCCAACCCAAACCGACATAAACTGATGAGAAACTATATCAACTTGTTAAATAATCATGTTTCCCTTGTAATTATGTGTGTATATATATATATACATATATATACATATATATACATATATATACATTGAAAATCAAACTTAAATCAGACCGAACCCGATATCAAACCAATAATAGAAGACCAAAATAAGTTGACACTGTAACCAAACCTTTCCTCATTGGTTTGGTTCCGGATTCTCCCATTTTCAATATGAAATCGATTCAGTCTGATTGAAACTAGGCCGAACCAACCGATTGACACCCCTAAATCGAATTACGTTTACTTGGCAATTCAGTTGGGGCGATGGATTAAGGTATCAGTATTGTCGGATACCAATACCAGTATCGCTACTCCCGGATACCAGATATGTATTGATATCGATATCGATACTTCTGATACCGAGACATATAACCTTTTGTAGGGCAACGCCGGGAATCCACTATGTGTTTGGAGTTTGGACCGACGGGTTTTTAAAAAACTACAAACCTGTGCTGCACTTTAAACTTCTCTCTTAAACCTTAACGCAAGGCATAAAACCTAAGGCCTCGAGTTATCTACTTCGCCCTTAAGGTTCACCATAGGAGACCAAACACGGAAGCTGATCACTTGGAGTTAGATTTTGGAACCCTGGTCTGTTCCCTTCTTCTCCGGCTCCGTTCCCGGATGATTTCAATGGCAGACGGCGACTGAAGCTCCACATTGTAGAACTCCATCGGTGATTGCAGCTGCGGAAAGGCGACCGGCGAACCCCTGCCCTGGTGCCCCCCTTTTTCTTCTCCGTCTCCGTCGAGTCAATCAGGGCCTAGCGCCTGTAAGTTTTTAGATGGATGCATCTCTCTCTTTCTCTGACCAGCGATGCTCTATACTCAGTTTTGCAGAGCTTTATCTTTTTTAGAGCTGCTACCCTCTTTGCCAGTTTTGGTGAATGGATGAAAACTCCGTGAAATGAAAACTCCTTATTTGTTGGTTTCTCATTCTCTGTGCTCTTTTTAAAATAAAAAAAAATCAATTCATAGGTGAAGAAAGCAAAGGGAATTTTTATTCATTAAAATAAGGAAACAGAACGAACATAAGAGTGACGGCACTCTGTTTCTTAGTGTCTGATGTTGTTTTTTTTAGTGTTTGCACATTAATATCTGGTTGTACCATGGCCTTGACTTTGGAAATTCAGTGGGCTGTACAGTGGTAGAACTCTTGATAATCCTGTGTAAAATAATTCTTAGTGCTTAATTGTGACACCCATGTCCCTATCCCCTGCTAGTGAACGAGGTTATTGGTTAGGTTTAACTTGTTTTCTCATCCTTTTAATAGAGATGTCTTCATTTTTTATGCTTTGTTTCTTTTGTTAATGAAAAGTATTAACCAGTGTCAACAGAAAGTCATGTTTTTCTGGCTGTTATAGTGGTCAAAATTGGTTGGGTCGCTGGTCCATTTTTCATGTTGTTCAAAATGACTCTTTGTTTTTCCCTCAAGATTCTAACCACGGAACCTTTTTTTCCTTCTGTGTCTATTGACAGTGACCTTGTTAAGCCAATAGTTAGGCAATGTATGGTTGTCCATTTTTAGCTCAGCAAACACAGTCAGTAGAGAAAAGTTAGAGCATCCCACACCAATAAACAAATTTGCTTTTGTTTATTAGAATTTCTTATAACAGGTTACAAACTTTACCAACTTTACCAAACTCTTTAGATAATAAACAAATAATGCAGCAGGATAGAGTAGACATTGGTTGATGTATGTCTGCCTTGGGTCTTTTACCTTTATTTTATTGTGTTTATTAGGTGTACATGCTTGTTGCATAGTAAATATATGCCTATATTTTTTGCTCTCGGATTTTTACAGAGCAACCATATTAAACATGGAAGTGTAATTTTAACCTCTTCACTCTTTATCTCTTCCATTTTTTAAAATTAAATAAAAAATCCAAAAAAAGATATGAAAAAAATCTTTTTTTTTTTTAATTCTTTAAAATTGATGAAAGCCTTGTTAGTGTATTTCAAATTGAAAATGATGATTTATGTCTCATTTAATTATGATTTTTGATGAGTTATGGTATTATTTTTCTACAAAATATATAATTATTTTTAATTAAGAGAAAAAAAAGGGGTTAGGAAAAAAATAGGAAATAACTATATGATTGTTTTAAGAGTTTATAAAATGATGTTGAATAGCTATAATACATGAATAGTTTGATGTAATGTAACAGTATAAAAAGGTTTAAGATGGTTGCACAATGGATGAGTGTAGAGGTGGAAATATATCATGGAAAGCCTATAAGAAACGACAAGAAATAGTCAAGGTGTAGGTATTGTCAGAAGGTGCTCAATTTTGGAAGGACCACTAGATTGAAGCAGCATTTGGCTGATAGATGCAATGACGTGGCCAAAAGCAACCAAATTTCTTATAGGGTGCAGCAGCCCATGAGCACATAAGGGAGGAAGGCTAGTTCCACAAGGTTCGGCCAGGTTGGAATAAGTGGTTTGAAGGCTGTGAAGTGGGTTAGATGGGTGGGGTGATGTAAGAAGTTTATTCGTCAAAAGGTGGGTCTAAGTGAGATGGGACAACGAAAAAGGGCATGAAGGTCAGAGGGGGGACACGTGGAAGGACAAAAGGTGGGTTTTAGCTAAAGGGAACCTCGTAGAAAGTGACATCAGGGGAGAATGGGAGGTAGGAGAAGGGGAAAGGGTATGAAGCGAAGGCAAAAGAGGGGTTGCAGGCAAAGAGGCCGTAGGAGACTGCAGATCAGTCTCAAGGTTCATCCAGGGCTCATGAGGAGCAGATGAGACAACGACTTCACAGTCGGCACCAAGATCGAGGCTCTGAAGAACTGCAAACCTGTTGTGGCCAGCGTCAGATGTTCTGCGTGGTAGGTGGGCATCGGGCAACTCGTCGGGGATGGAGACCTCCTTAGAAGCACGGAGACTTTTCCGGTGACGGTTTCTCTTTTTTTCCCAGCCACGAGAGAGGATTGGAGAACCATCATACTCCATTGAGTTGTAAGGGTCAGCCGTGGAAGTCTTCCTTGGTTGTTCCACAGCCGTAGCAGCGGCAGAGGCATGAAGGGTAGTCACTGCAGCAGCGTCATCGGCTTCTTCCTCTTCGTCAGCCAGCGTCGCTTCTCAAAGGTCTTCGACAAAGGCATCAACCTCGACCAAAGGCCCTGGAGCTAGAGGGGAAGGGTTCGAGGTAACCTTGGAACCAACAGAACCTGAAGAGCATTGCGTCAAGGGACGGCCGAATATTTTGCAGACGGAGCAGTGCTGGGGCAGCTACTCATAGAGAACTCTCTGAGAGAAGGAGTGGCCTTCTTCAAAATCTGAAGAAGGTTCATCAGCGTTGATTTCGACACAAATTTGAGCAAAAGAAAGTCGATCCATTCTCTTGGTGCATTAGTCAGAGAATAGAGGAGTGCCGATGGTCGATCCGACGATGCTGAGCCCAGAAGGGCACCAATAGTGAAAGAGAAGACCAGGAAAGTTGACCCAAATGGGGATGGACTTGAGGTCAATTCTGCTGAGAGAGGAGCGATGATCCCATTGCTGGAGGAAGATTGGTTTCTTGCCAATCTGCCAGGGACCACCCTCCAAAGCACGAGCTTTGTCGGATTCATCGGAGAACCTGAATATGAAGATTCTGCCGGACAGCAGGTAGCCACTGTTTATGGAGAGAAGATTTGACAACATGGAAAGGAGCGCGGGTGCCAAGGAAGTGGCCCACAAGGCAACACTGCCATTTTGAAATTTCATCTTCAAGCAAGCCCTTGGGGCAGAAACCAACTTTGGAAACGTCGAGGGTGGAAGGGGGGACGAAATGGAGGGAGTGTCTAGCAGTGGTGCAGAGGTTTTGCCGGAGAAGAGGGAACTCCAAGAATTGGAAGGGGTGTTATGCGGCTGGATGGAGGGGAGATGGAAGGTGCAGGGGATGAAGCAGCTATGCAGGCAGCAACTGAGGCTGCCGGAGGGGAAAGGGGCATTCTCGGAGATCAGTGGTCCTACCTTCTGTACCAATCATGAACAAGGCAATTTCTCATCTTAAATATAACCATCATTTCCCCTTTCTTATTTCCTACTTATTCGGTTCTTCTACTTGAATAACAGGTCAGTAAAATTATCTTTACTTCTTGTGCATACTTTTATCTCCATAATCAGTTCTCTTTTGCTTTTAATGATATTCTGTTATTTTATTCTTTCTTTTAGGTATTCAAGATCTGTTTCTGAAATCAAAGCATGCTCTTTATAATCGCAACTTGAAGTCCTGCTCCAACTAGGACTTCTGAGTTCTCGAGATTCAGGATTAGTTACTGGTCTTAATTCTCTTCATTTTATATTATTCTATTCTCTGTTTAGACCTAGTTCATAATCTGCTTTCAAAATCTCGTATTGGTATCAATTTTCAGCTGTCTATGATCTCCTAACATCAAGCTTTGATTTCTATTTTCGAGTTTCAGTTTCAGATTTCTGTTAATTGCTTCTGCAGAGCTTCTACGTTTATTTAGTCCTTATTCCAAGAATACTTCATTGCTGCTCTAGATCTTCTATTTCCTGCTATCAATTTCTAGTTCTTGAACTATCCTACTTACACTAGGATTCTTCGGTAACTAAGCAACTGACCATCGGATCCACGTCTGACTGTGAGGAACTGTTCTTCCCTATTTATGTGACCTTCAACCAGCACATTGGCCACATTTGACTTTTTTATTTTCTGATATCAATTTTCCCTTGAATCTGGAATTTTTACTGGTTTCAATTCTGGAGTTTTCTGTAGTTTCTAAACCCTAGCCCTAAGGTGTTCTGATATCAGTTAAAGGCACTGTTAAAAGTTCTCAAAAATACAAGGTTTCCATTTCACTGTAATAAAAGCTAATTGAATTTTTGTAACTTTCTGGAACTTTAAACTCACTTTTAAGGCACTCTCATGTTATGGACTGAAACTTGACTATGAGAAGTGTCTAAGGTCCTATATCACATGGACCCACCCATGTTTGCTGAAGTGGCAGGTTGTGATACATTATAGTTGTCACTAAGAGGTTGTTGCATATAATTCAACCTTTTTTTTTGGGCGGGGGGGGTGTTCATACAAACACAGATTGACCAAAAAGATCCTAGAAAGAGATTAGATAAATTAGGTAAATGCCAACTTTAATATCCTTGTACTGCAAGCCTGACTCTGTAGTTATCATAGGTACCTTCGTAATACAGAAGGATGAGGCTTAGTTCCAACCGTTAACTTTCAAAATCATCTATTATTGTCAACAGCAACCCATACCAACTGAATGTAAGAATTTCATTTTTGTTATCTGAAATGTATCCAACTAGCATATGGAAATCTAAAATTCCACATACAACAAGATAGGCTGTCAATAGGGTCATGACGTGTCATTTTATGGGTCTGAAGTAGGAAATCACTCGGTCCAACTACAGCATTCTCTTGCCTGGTCAGAAAGCATTTCGAATATTGAAAAAAAAAATCCAATGGTCACAATACTCCATCTGTTCTTCACACATTCCCTGCATCGACTACTATATCATGGTGCAGTCTGAGTCTCTAAGGGCGTGTTTGGTTCGGAGAACCAATTGGTGGTTGCATTGATGTTGGTGTTGACCCAATTGGTGTTGTACCAATGGATCCATTGTCTTGACAGATTAAACTGTTTGGTTACCCTGAATCTGTTAGTTGAATCATCCTAAGAAACTGTTTGGTTACCCTGAGTCTGTCAGTTGGATTCTATTTGAATTTATATAAAAAACTATTTGGTTTCCCTGATTCTGTCAGTTGGATTCAAATTGAATATGTATGAAAAACTGTTTGGTTCAGATAGATCATACCATCAGATTGGCTACTCTATGGCTAAAAAATTAAATAATTATGAAGAATTAACCATTTCAACTAATGTTTAAACTTAAATAAAATAGGAATTAATAAAGTTCTTATCCAACAGTTGTCCTTGTCATTCATTACATGAATAAAATATATATTTAAATAAGTAGTTATACTATTGTGATATCATATTTTCTCCTCCTAGACATCATCACTTGTTAAGGTCAAGTTTTTTGACAGCATCAAGGACGTCCTCCAACTCCCTTGTATGTTGCTCCAACATCCTTGCTTGACCTTGAGAAGCATTGATTGTTCCCCTGAGGTAACCTTGTATGTATTTTGTGTCTGCAAGTGGTGATTGTGTGATTGTGGTTTGAACTTCTTCGATATTTCTACATTTGTTGTAAGGAGACGAAGGTTCTCCCTCTTCTATTATTTTAAACATCTCACAACCACGATTTTGTGCCTGAAAATAAACAAAATTTCCAATTATTGATTAAAAAATGATTTTATAGGGAATTCTTTATCATAAGAAAAAGGATCTAAAAAAAGGAAAAAAAATGAATGTTGATTCATACTGAGGTGGAATGGGGACAACACCAAAAATCACTCTCTATTGCTGGTCCACTAGTACATCTCCGCACTTTGCATTGTCATTTTCCACAATCACACATTCTAAAGTGATCATTCCACAAAAAAAAATCATTGTGTAGTTGACACTTGTAGAACATTCTTCCTGGATTATGCTTAGTAGTTGATGTCATTATGATGCATTTAGCACCACAAATTTCACACCTAGCCACATTGTTATCCATCTATCCAAATTAAAAAATGAACACATAATAAGAATTTGTCAATGTAGATGTAATCGTTACTAAACCATTACTAACAGTATAATAAACAAATATTAACCAAAAGCATTAGAAGCAACCATTACTAATTGTTCAATGTTCTCTTGTAGATCAGTCAAATATTAATCTACAAAAACATTACAAAAGACCACCACATAAAAACCAAACATGTTCTGAAACCATTACTAAAATATTACACACAAGCAATAAGTTTTAAAACTATGAAATGTTCTTGCAAACTAAGCAAGCCATAAAAAAAAAAATCAAATATTGTTCAACACATCCAAACTAAAAACCATAGAATCCCACCACATAAAAATCATAGAACCCCACCACGGCATCAGCCTTAATCGGTTCTCCCAGCTGTTGACATATACAAGTCTACCAATTTCAGCCTATCTTCCACCTTTGCTCGTATGATGGCGAGGCCTAAGTCTTTATTTCCCAGAAAAAAAGACTTGGCAACGGCTTGCTTGTGGAAGTCAATGTTTGGGATAGCATCAATTGCATCAATAATTTTGTCTCCCAAAGCTACTTGTGAATCATTCTGCACCATACTCGTGATCGCTGCAGCAATAGCTTTTAGAGGACTTGCAACTTTCTCAGCCCCTTGCTTCTTCTTCTTCTTCTTCTGTGGCTTACTTGTGCCTGTTGATTAAGGTCTACCACGTCTATGAGTGGAACTTCCAACAGGAGTGTGAGTTGTAGTTTCTTCATTTTGACTCTCCCCATCATCACTAAGGACTAAGGTATCAAGTCCTACAACTGCAGCAGCAGCCTGTGTTGGGGTGGTTGAAGCATTTTCATTTGTAATTTCGTTGCCTAACCACACTGCAACTTCTAAGTAAATGGGAAGTACTTTAGTATTTCTTCAATACTTTTGCTCCTTTTTCTACAAACAAGAACAAGAGAAACAAGAATGACTAAAATGGTATTTTCTAAATTGAATTATTCATATGAAATAAAGCATTAGAAAAAGTGAGATTGCTTGCCATTGTCTCCACTTCTCCCATGTCTATGTTGCTGTGAGAGACACTCTAGGAAAAAGTGTGATATTTCATTAGTCCATGTTGCAATGTCTCTTGTCTTAGACTGAGAGGGGTTTTCGGAGTCCATCAATCTGGAAACCAAAATATATATATATAACATGTTAATGGCCTAGTGAAAACTAATAAGAAGTAAATGGGGCAGCATAAAAGGAAGTGGTGGGACAGCATCAAAGGAATGTTAATGAATCTATAATAAGTAATACAAGTTTACTTTTTAAGATGTTCCCTTCACATAGTCACATGAGGCTCTAAAACTGATATATGGATGATGCAGAAACTAAGGCAGCAACTATTACAATCAACCTTACAATCAGCTGTAACAGAAAAACAACTTGCAAAAGGAGTTGCTCTCAAGAAAGATCAAAGTCTAATTTAAATTACTTCTTCAATGTTTAGGGGGGAAAAAGGGTTGGAGAGATACTGTTTGAGGCTACCCATTTCATGGGCTACATCAATCATGGATGGTCTTGAAGAAGGAGAGTACTGGGTACACATTAAACCAAGCTCAATCAACTCTAAGATCACTTCACTCTATATCATCATCTTATTGTTGCCACCAGAAATATATGATTCAATAGTAGTAAAGCATCAGAAAAATCCACGAATATGGGACAAAAAACCCATGTGAAGGCTCTACACTCCACGAATATGGGACCAGATACCCCTCCCCCCTGCCCCCCCCCCCAAAAAAAAAAAACCCAGAAATTTGATTTTTCCTTTTTTTAACACTCAGAAAACCAATGCAACTTCGTCATGTTCCCACTTCCCATAAGGTCCATGTACTTGTAATGAGTGATCTTAAACAGAAAATCATTGAATAGCATCATATAATGAAGATCTACATTATCCACAGAAAAAAAAATGAACCGTGACAAAGATAAAGATGGACCTTATGGGAAGTGGGAACATGAAGAAGTACCAAACAGAAAATATAAAACTATATAATCAAAATAGAAACCTCATAGAAAAGCAATCCAATGAGTTGTATACTTCTCTTAAACCTCTCATTAATCTGGACTAACAGCTCAAATAAAAAGCGATCAGATCAACAGGGAATAGCTCCAAAAATTAACTTACTACCAGTATTTTTCTTAGCCTCATGTTAAAGTTATCAGTTTCTTCATTAATTCTCTCCTACCAAAGGCATTAAATCAATTTTATACCAAATGGAGCTAATCCAGTAGTAGTTATCTACTTTGAGAACATTAGTCCCACCCCAACCCCCACCTTGCTGCATGCTTCAGTGGTATTTCTCAGAAATGGAGCTACAATTTAACAGCTTCAAAGCTCAAAAGGTGGGTTTTTAAACATGACAGTTAAAGACTTAAACGACAGCAAGGAAAGCAGAAAAGGGAAGCCAAAATATGCAAAGCGAGAGAAGTCCCTCCATGACTGGATTCAAATGCAACATTCCAACAAACCAACTGGATGACATTCATAATATATAATGCCCATTGTACCATAAAATTACATATCAAACCCATTGTACCATAAAATTACATATCAAACCAATTGTTTCAACAAAACCCATTGTACCATCAAATTACATAACGACCCAAATGTTTACAAAGCACATAAATAAAATCTAATCTTCTTCATCTTCTTCCTCCTCACTGTAACCTTCGACCCAGTCATCCCACATTTTATCTGCCATCTCGTCTCGGAGTTGATTCATATCAACATTATTATAATCTTCATCAACCTCATCATTAATTACCATTTGTTCAGGATTGATCTCATTCTCATTATTGGCTGAATTTTTCAGTTCTTCTTGTGCAAGCCACTCCTCCTCTTCTTCAACAGTGTTTTTAGTAAGAATATGATTATGTAGCAAAATACATGCTATCACAATCCAGGATTGGGTCTTGAAAGGGTATTCTGGTTGATTTTTCAGTATCTTGAATCTGGACTTCAATAGAGAGAATGAACGTTCAATTACATTTCTCAATTTAGAATGCCTCAAGTTAAATAATTCCTTCGCATTAGCTGGTGCATGTTCGGAGTTACTCCACTCTTTCAAATGATAACGAACATTGCGGTATGGTCTCAAGAAGCCCACTTGGTTAGCAAACCCAGCATCAACAAGATAGTACTTACCTCGAGGTACAACTATCTTTTCTTCTCCTTCCTTGTGGATGGCATCATCTAGTATTCGAGAATTTGATGCAGAACCTTCCCATTCTGAAAGTATATATGTATACCTCATGTCGAAGTCACAGACAGCTAAGATATTCTGTGATATATTCCCCTTCCTATCACGAAATCTTCGATGCTGGTCAACTGATACCCATGCAGGGATATGCGAACCATCTATGGCTCCAATGCAGTTGTTGAAGTACCGTAAGTATTTTTTGGGCTGAGTTGTGGATCTTGGAGGTTTCAATAGTTCTGTGTGCAGTTGAAGTATTGCACACAAAACACGGTTTAAATACCTACTAATAGTCTCACCTGAACGACCAAATTGGTGTAAGACGACTGGGTTCTTGGTATTGTGGCCAATTGTATGTAAAAAAATAACTAGTTGTTCCTCCACTGTCACAGATAAACTATCATAGAGAAAACCCCTATGCCTAACTATTTCAGCTAAACTAAAAAATGCCCTCCTACTCATCCTAATTAGAGATCGACAAGTGGTGTCAGATACACCAATAATTCTCTCTGTCTCGACTTGACCACGGAGAGCTTCACCACGATACGGATCCTTACTGAGGTACATCTTACAATATTTGTCAGCTGCTATAGCACAAGCAGTTGCAGCTAAGACAATTATTTTCCTGCGTTTTCGATAAGCCTCATCGTTCCACTGGTCATTATCCATCTATTCGCAGATCTACATATTCACAAATATCCCAATTAGTAACTCTGTAAAACCCAACCTCTGTAACACCAATAGAAAGTCAACAAAAGTGACCAATTGACATTATGAACAATTCTGATTTTTCTATTTTTCTATTTAAAAGATCGACCCTAAAAGCATTATATATGTCCAAATTTCATATCGATACAATGCCACTGCTAAAGGGTAGAAGTGTATTTGTTTTCCTAGTCATTTAAGGCTAGTTGAGGTAAACTCAACTGAAAGCCTTATACCAAATGGGTTGCCATTTGGTTTCCACTAAGAGTTCATAAGCTCTGTGACATGTAGCAAGGTTATCAATGCTTCAAAAGAGACAATGATGGAAGATCTAACAACATAATAAGACTAACCATCACATTGAGCAAGCACAACAGCAAGATCAACAGTTGTAAGAACCATACAGCAACAACATAACTAAAACCAGGGCAAGAACAGTGAATATAGAACAGCTTTTTAAACCTATACTACCACTACAAATAGGAATCTAATTATAACTTAAATTAAAAGAAACTAGGACCACCCAAAGACAACCATAGATACACTTACCCTTGATTTCAGGTATGATAATGAGAGAGAGAGTGAGAGAAACCAAAACCTGACCTACAATCACAAATAAAAAAAGGTGTCATGAATGACCTGTATATGAGATATGGAACTATTTAGATATGATGTAAACATTATCCAATAACCAGATTCAATTTTTAGAAATAATATCTAGCAAGAAATAAACAGAATTATCTCCTTTATAAACAATCCCTGAGCTTCCCCTTCCCAATTCATCTTTGAAGTTATTGGTTGCTTTCCTCAGCTCTTTGTAAGTGAACTTCCTGAACTGACTGGATATTGCTTGGTATCCATCCTCCACCAATGTTGGCACACGTCTCCTAAAAAGAAACCACCAACCCAAAGAAACAAAAAGAACTTCAATTGCACCACTGGCCAGGGCAAATGAGTATAGATACACCCATTTTGTCCTTCCACTCCCTCTGTCATACATTACAGAACAACCTGAAGGAATTTCTGGTTTAATGGATCCACAAGTGGGATAAGATACTTTTGGGGTGGATCCTTCTTCTGTCTCCAAACTTGTGGGCAATTTCAAATAAGTATGGCCTTTGAAGTCTGGAGACTTGTACCCATTGAAGAGTGCACTCTTTGTATAACATGTCCCGTCCCTTGTTAACCGGTACACAAAAGCCTGAAAATCACAACTATTCAAGCAGAGGTTCTTGCAAGTTTCAAATGATACAGGTTGTTGGAAAGCAAGGTCAAATCCATAGTAATCTGTTTGTGGCATTTTCATAAATTTTACTTTCTAAGTTTGATTGCAGATCTGGTTGAACTTAGGCTTGCAACCTTTGTTCCAGTCATGTGGGTCAGTTATCTCATAACCTGGGGGACATAAACATTGGGGTTTCGGTGTATAGACACAAATTCCAATGCCACACAGTTCGTGCACATTGCAGAAGATGAACCAGTCTAGGGTTGAGAGGTCTTCCCTTCGAAGGAGACGAACCAGTTGAGGGTTGGAGATGTCTTCCCTTCCTAGGAGACGAAACAATGGAGGGTTGAGAGGTCTTCCCTTCGAAGAAGACGAACTAGTCGAAGGTTGGAGAAGTCGTTCTTTCGCAGGAGGCGAAACAGTCGAGGGTTGATAATTTTGAAATTTTAGGCTCAGACCCAAATCTCTAGCATGGATCAAACAACGTCAAGATCTCATCAACCAACCCTTCCTATATCTACCATTCAAGCAGTGGAGACAAAGAACCACATCTCTCTCTCTCTCTCTCTCTCTCTTGCTCAATAAGCTCAATCAAATCAATCATATAATTATTTCTTCTTTAGTCTAGTTTCTTTCCCTTTCATAAAGAATTACTATGCCAAAAGCCCAAATGCTTAAACTTTTAGCTAGACATTCGTGGGGGTTAAAGGAGGCATTCAGAATCAGGCTCATGAATTCAATTCCAAATTTCCAACACTCATTTATTTGATGTAGATGTTCTCCTTGTCCAAATCTAACCTAATTGATGGAAGGGTAGAAAAGAGATGTGCAGACTGAAACTTACTTCCCAAAATTAGTAGGGAACTTGAAAAAGTCCATCATAATAATCCCACTTATACTAAGCCAGAAATAGTAACCGAACTACCATTATTGGGGGACACAGGAGATTGAGAGGAGAAATCCATCTCATCAGCCACACAATAATGGAGGCAATGTGGCCCACCTTATCTATAATATTGCAGTGCTTGACCAGTGAAACCCAAAGCTGAGAGCCCTCTTCAAATCTGAAAATCCCATCTCATCAGCCACACAAGTATTACAAACGGCATTTTTGTTGGTTTTGAATTGGGTTATAAGCTGATGACATGCATGGATCTGTCCATGCCATTGACTCACCACTTAAATAAGTCATTCCTACCCATTAGTGATGAAGATAAACTGGTTGTTATTTGACCAAGTAGGTGATGATGATGAGTAGTTAGGAAAGATTGCATATAAATTTCAATTACAATTTTTAATTAACACAAGCAAACCTATGGAAATTGAGGATCAAAATGAAGCTATATTCCATGAATTCTAACAAATTTAAAGCAGGGTATAGAAAATCGAAAAGATAGAGCTGCAGTTAATCAACTTTTATTTACATACACAGGCCGTAAAATGTACAAACATTCCCATCCATCTCCCAAAATCTTCAAATTGGAAAATTTTTGAAAGAACATGAGACTATTACACAGCTGCTTTGCAATTGTACCAACAATAATCCCCACTCAATCACAGAGGATGAACCAAATCGAAACAAAGTCCTTTTTTAATCTAAAGTCTACACTTATACCGTCCCTTACAAATGACAAATAGAACAACATTTTCAAAGTCTAAAATATGCCAACCTAAAAATGGGGTTCCTCAGACTTCCACTGAGAAGAGACATCAGACCCCCATCGTGTCTAGGTTTTTCTGTTCCCATCGTAACTCGAACGAGAGGGTGCAAATAGGCATCTGACATTTTAGAATTTAGAATAGATTTCAGATCCTAAACCCGAAATCAATTTTGTAAAAATTGGGAGAGGGAGGGAGAGGGAGGGAGAGGGCGAGAGGGGGACCTAGGTTTGCAAAATCGCAGGTAAATGGTTGCAGTTGTAACGGTTGCGAACAGAGAGAGAGACGTTCTTGAACAGCAAGAGAGAGAGAGAGAGAGAGAGAGAGAGAGAGAGAGAGAGAGAGAGAGAGAGATGAAAGAGATGGGAGAGATGAGAGAAATCACCTTGAATCTCCTATGGAGTTGCAAGTCTCCTCTTCCCCACTTGATCACAAGAAAAAGCCTTTTTCTCAACTTCAAACCCTTGAGAAATCACAGGTTGATCGAAAGAAAATGCCTTCTTCTCCAATTGCAGGTTCCACGGCCTTCTTCTCCCTTCGCCTTCTTCTTCCTTCAGCAAAACGACCTTCTTCTCCCTTCGGCAACGACCAACAGAGAGTCGATGCTTTCTTTCTTCAGCCTTCTTCTCCCTTCAGCAATGATGAACAGCGACTGTCGCGGCTTTCATTCTTAAGCTCGATGGGTAGGAATCAAAATTGGTACACAAAATAAGAGGGGTATTTATACTAGGGCTTATTTTCCTTGAATCAAATATGGGTCCAACTCTATAGGTGGACCCAAATATAATTCACATTTACATGAAAAAATGTGAATCAGGTAGATTCATGAACCCGGATCAGTTCACCATCATTTTGAACTAAATGGTTTTTTTAATTCGGAATCATGAATCTATTGGTGCAGCACCAATTGGTTCACCGAACCAAACACGCCCTAAACAAAAGCCAATACATGCAGATTTCAGACTCTCATTCTCATTAATTCAATTCAGACACAATTTGCTGTAATTGCAGAAACTGAAAGATGAATTAAACAGGCTGGTCCCCAATAGAAGTCTGAATAAAACAGGTTGATCCTATTCACCCAAAAAAAAAAAAACAGGTTGATCCTAACTTCAAGTTGGAAAAAACAAATCCAAAGAACAAGAAAACTCTTTGGTACTCACACAAGGCAAGTGTATTCTGAAGCTAGTTAGCTACTTCAGCCGGATTGCTAGTTTACATCATTTGGGTTTTCATCAAACGCAAATTCAATTTTCCAGATGTTTATCAGTACATGAGGGTGGGAAACAGCTTCTCTGCAAAGCAGGGTTGCATACATTATGACTCTCCCCAGGCCCCGCAGTGTCAGGAGCCTCATTCACTGTGTACACCCCTTTTTTCAATCAGCACATAAGATCTTTAAGTCCAAACATTCAAGAACTAGATGCTCCAATCTGACTGAATAAAAGAAATTGAATATGTGGGATGTTCTCCTAGTTAATCTTGAGAGAACATCTTTTACATACTGAATATCTGACAGCATCAAATTGAAACTCCTGAAATTGAAGGAAATTGACAGATGTAGGGACTCTGCAATCTCACCATACATTTTCTAGTTTCTCCTTGCAAGCATCATCACATAATCTTGGCATTTGCTCAGGAGGGAGCCCTGCAGCCCCAGCATCGAATGAGACTGCAAGCCTAGAAATCCCGAAGATTAACCCAATCATAGTCCTACGATTAATTAGAGTGAAGTCATCTTCATATTCACTTGAACCTCCAGTTCTAACTCTATCCCTTGAAGCTGAGTATTGCACTGTGAGGTTTTGGCTTCTGTTTCTAGATATACTTTGACGATTGGCTGAAGCTCCTCTACCAAATACAGAACCTAAAGCAACATAATTTAACATATAGTTACAATAAGAGTCGAGAGCTACTGTAACAAGAATTTTGACAAAAGATGGTAAGCTCGTGTATTTTAAGCAATAAATAGAAATGAAGCTGCATCTAAAACCTTGGTGAAATGCATGGTTCACATTTTCAAGATGGGAATTTACTAGGACTTCAACTCAACTTAAACAGTTGCTGATCATGATAGAATTCTATGAAAGAAGAATTATAGTCCATCATCCTCTTATTTCAATGAATTAAAATGATTTCGGTAAGTGAAAGAACCTTGTGCTGAACTTTGGTCGTCATTGAGAGGTGGGGGAATCAGTGATTCTTTTAAATTTTATTTTTATTGCCGAACTGTCGTCACTGAAGGACTGTTCGGTCACAAAAACCACACTGCCCAAAGCCTGACAGCCAACTCTTATTTTTTAAGCATGTAACTGGTTACACACGTAATGTAACACGCCTTTCCTCACAACCAAAGGTATTCACATCCACGTGGCAAGGCCCATCAGGCGAAAAAGGCATTCCATCTATCCACACATACAATCCACAAGAAACCACCCATAACACGAGATTTTTACTTGGTTCGAATGTGCCTACATCTAAGGACCAATGCCCTAAATGGGCTCTATATATTGCTTAATACAATTATACTACAGTACCCACTGCAGGGAGCACCAACTCCAGAATTACAGAGCACCTTACTGTGGGGGAGCACCAACCTCTGGCTTCCCTCTGGCTTTAGGTAGCACCCACTACCGAGGAACTCTAGTCGCTCTGTCCAACTCCCACTGGACAGGTCCAGAAATACAAAAATTATGTGCTTATAGAATGCCCAAATTACAAGCACAAATATATTACAAATCCCACCCACGTAAAACACCACATATTCACTCGGGCATTTTATCAAACGCTAAGCTTACAGAGAATACAATACAAAAGGGAATTTGCTACAAGAGTTACCTACAACTCTGGCAACCTCTGGAGAAAGTTGTAGACCGGATTTTTCAACTTTTTGAAGCTTTCTCTGGCCTCTGCCTTCCTTTCTTTTCTTCTTCCTTCTTTCTCTTCCTCTTCTTTCTTTCTCCTCTTCTTTCTTCTCAATCTTCTCAAACCCTAGCTAGGTCTTCAATGCATTCATCAAGCATCTCTTCGGAGCCTTTAATTGAAGCGTTAATGCCCAATGGAGACTGGTAGCATGGGCTTTTGACTTGAGAGCCCTCTCTTCTCCCTCAGCTTCTCCTCTCCCTATTCTGTTTCTCCAAAGGGTTCTCTCACTTTTTTGCTGAGAAATCCCGTGTTTAAGAAACCAAAAACGAGCTTCATTTCTGGTCCCACACGGTCAGACCATCTTCTGAGTCCCGTCGGAAAAACAATCATATCTCTCACGTCCGATGTCGGATTGATTTGATTCTTACAACATTGGAAAGAAGACACGAAGATCTACAACTCCTATGTTGAGCTTCAATACAGGTAGAGTTCAAGACATTGGGAAAAGGGCCGAAGTCACTGTATATGCAAAACAGGTGTTCTAGACACCATGTGTTGCATCTACATTCGAGATCATAACTTCCTTGTCCAAACTCGGATTAACCCGATTCTTGAGGCATTCTAAAGCTTACTCATAAGGCTAGAGTCTTCAAGTTTTGAGCTTCAACTCAGAATTAATGGAAGGGTTTCAAAACCATAGTTATCAAAGGGTGTCTAGGGAGCTTTGCCTGGACTGGCGCATAGGCGACGCCTTGGCGCCTCGCTAGGGTCGCCCTAATCCCCCCTCTCAAATGCCATGGTCGACTCGCCTTGCCGCCTTGCCGCCTTGATAACTATGTTCAAAACTAACTCTGAAGTTTCCGGATGTGCAGAAACAGTGTTCTCCTTCATGTCATCTCCGCTGTCGAGGCCACAACTCATTCACCAATACTCATATTTTCACAATCCTTGAAGCATTGGAAAGCTAATCAGAGATGAACAATTCACATATTTATGGCTTCTAAAGAATCCAAGTGGAGAAACACTCAACACTTCCATGAAGTTGTAGCACAGTGTAGAAACATCATTATGGAAATCATGCACAACAACAACATTCAAGAACATATATTGCTCATCAAAAGTCAAATTGACTCACTTCTTGAGGCGTTGGAAAGCTAACTCAAAAGGCAAGAGTCTTTTAGTTTTGAGCATTATAATAATATAAAGAAGAAAAGACAAGGAATGGAGGGAGGAAGAAGAAGAGAGCTGCTGCAACTCTTGGGGTTGGGACTCCCCATCGATTTCAATATATCATAGGGAAAACCCCAAAAACACAAAACAATAAAAAAAGACAGAAATACCCCCATAGAGAAATTGTGATTAGTAAATCACAACTTCCTTTCCCCTCTTTACATCGTGACTTCTAACACTCCCCCTCAAGCTGGAGCAAAGATGTTAATCATGCCCCCAGTTTGTTACAAATATACTCTACCCTTACACTTCCCAAAGACTGGTAAACAAATCAACAAGTTGCTCTCCTGTTTGAACATGATGAGGTGAAATGATCCCTTATTGCAACTTCTCAAGGACAAAATGACAGTCTATCTCAATGTGTTTCGTTCTTTCATGAAACACAGGATTAGTAGAAGTATGGATAGCAGCCTGGTTATCATACCACAAAGTCAGAGGAGAATTGTCAACAAACCCAAGTTCAGTCATCAACTGTTTCATCCACATCCGTTCACAAGTACCATGAGCCATAGCACGATACTCGGACTCTGCACTAGATCCAGCTACAACGATCTGTTTCTTGCTTTTCCATGATACCAGGTTCCCCCCAACAAACATACAATATCCTAAAGTAGACCTCCGATCAACAGGAGATCCTGCCCAATCAGCATCAGAAAACCTTCAATCCTCCCATGACCATGATCAGAATATAAGAGACCACGTCCAGGAGCCTTCTTGAGATATCGTAGAACTCGTATAACTGCATCCCAATGAGATGACCGAGGAGCAGACAAAAACTGACTCAGTACACTGACAGAAAAGGAGATATAAGGTCTAGTCACAGTCATATAATTAAGTTTCCCTACAAGCCTCTGATACTTCTCAAGATCCTCAAGAACATCACCATCATCTACCATAAGCTTCAAATTTGGATCCATAGGAGTATCAAATGGTTTAGTGCCGAACAACCCTGTCTCTGAAAGCAGGTCAAGTACATACTTTCGCTGTGAGAGTGAAATTCCTTTCCATGATTGAGCAACTTCAATGCCCAAAAAATATTTCAGCCTTCCCAGATCTTTAGTCTGAAATCGTTGTCTCAAATGTACTTTCAACTTCTCAATACTAGGAGAATCATCTCCTATGATGACAATATCATCCACATAAACTATCACAAATATCATTCCTGCATTAGATAGCCGGAAAAACACCGAATGATCACTAGCAGATCGTGTCAGCCCAAACTTCAACACAAAATCAGTAAATCGGCCAAACCACGCCCGAGGCGACTATTTCAGCCCATACAACAATTTCTTCAGCCTACACACCGTACCAGTAGACTCCCCTAAGCAACAAATCCAGGAGGTTGCTCTATATACACTTCTTCATGGAGATCACCATGTGAGAAGGCATTTTTCACATCCAACTGAAATAAAAGCCAAGCTAATGATGTATAGCAGCCAAAGAAATTAATATGCGGACAAATGTATGCTTTGCAATAGGAGAAAACGTATCCAAGTAATCCACACCATATACCTGGGATAACCCTTAGCAACAAGTCTGGCCTTCAAACGAGCCAAGGAACCATCAGGGTTGACCTTCACCACAAATATCTATCGACAACCAATAGGAGACTTACCAAAGGGTAAGGAGACAAGGAGGAACCATCAGGGTTGACCTTCGCGACAAATATCTATCGACAACCAATAGGAGACTTACCAAAGGGTAAGGAGACAAGGTCCCATGTCTGATTCTCCTCCAGTGCAGATAATTCCTTAGTCATAGCAGCTATCTACCCAGGAATAGACAAGGCTTCTACAACAAACTTAGGATTAGGATGACGCTCAACAATAGACAAACAAGCAATAAAACCAGGAAACAAACCAGAATATGAAAAAAGTTAGAAATGGGATGGTGGGGAATCGCTGTCGCCTCCAATTTGCGGGCACCTCCAATTCCTCACATGGGAGCGGCAGAAATGACCACTCTAGCCTTGCCCAAAAACACTGCCCAAGGTGGGATCCACTCCCCCCTGTTAGAGGAATTGGAGGTGATAATTATTCGATGATGGGTACAACTGCAAACACTTTTACGATGAGCAATCGGAACATCTAAATCAAAAACAACAGGAACTGTAGGAGAAGAGGAAGTACCTAGCGCAGGATCAAGATCAGGATCTGCCGGCAAAGAAGGCGTGCTAGAAGCATTTAACCGAGTGGTGTATCTCTTGAAAGGTGTAATACGGGTTGCAGCCTAGACCGGAGTGCGACTTTGAAACACAACAAGAGGTTCCTAGAACTAGGAGGCAGAGCAGATGACAAAGGAACCTGTAAACCAGGAGAACTTTCGACACTATATATGGGCAAGTCATCATCCAAATCAAAAGAAACAATTGAAGACTCAACATAAGGAGTAGACTCAAAGAAGGTAACATCAGCTAGGCTTGTCTTTCATTATTTCATTAATACTGTGTACAAAAGAGGCCCTCATGCATGTAGGTAACTTTTCCCAACAAATACATCATCATTTAAAAGAATAAACTTATCCGGATAAAAACATAAATTCATCCCTGCCTTATCCAAAAGTGGTCCCAAAACCAAGTTCCGACGAATGTTTGGCACATGTAGCACGTCCTTCAGCACCAAAGCTTTTCCAGAAGTAAGTTTGAGTACTACTTATCCCTTGTCGATCACTCGTGAAACTTGGAAGTTTCTCATAAACACTTTTTCTTCGGAGACATTTGTAGGATATTTTAAAAATGAATTTATGACCCCACTAATGTACCTAGAGACACCGGTGTCTAATATCCAATCATCAGATTTTTCAACCATATTGATTTCGGTGATCATAGCAGTAAAACTTTCATCTTCGGTGAGATGTACTTTTGCCTTGTCAGATTTGTTCTTCTTACTCTGTCGATAGTCATTTTTGTAATGTCCCGGCTTGCTGCGTTCAAAACAGTTACCCTTCTTTTTCTTGGAGTCATCCATCTTCCGTTTCTTGGAAGAAGTTCCCTTTTCATTATCAACCAAATTAGCCTTGAGTTTAGGATGCAACGTATTGTACTTGGCTCGGTTTCGCTCCTTAATTCTGATATGGACAACCACTTGGTTAAACAACCAATTCTTCCTTTTATGCTTCATAGTAAATTTGAAAGCATCTCAGGAGGTTGGTAGTTTATCACAATGAACCGGTTACAAATGCATCGGGTAGAATAATGTTCTGCTTTGACAATTTACCAACTAAAACTTGGTATTTGTCTATTTGAGAGGAAATATTCTCACCGTCCTTCATCTGAAAATTCAAAAAATTGCCAATAATATATTTGCTAATTCCAGCATCGTCAAAAGTATATTTTTTCGTGAATGCATTCTATATCATATAACCATATTCATATGCGTTATAGACATTATATAGTTCAATAGAAAGCCCATTAAGAATGTGATTCTTGCACGGGAAATCAGCTTGTATCCAAGCTATCTTTTGGCATCTTGAACTGGATCATCAGATTGAGGCGGTTTGGGGTCCGTGAGAGCAAAAGCAACTCCCAACTGAGTAAGAGCGAAAAACTCCATTTGCTTCCACCTCTTAAAGTTGTTGCCATCAACTAAGGAAGCAAATGGTGTTTTTTGCTCTTACTCAGTTGGGAGTTACTTTTGCTCTCACGGACCCCAAACTGCCTCAATCTGATGATCCAGTTCAAGATGTCAAAAGATTAGCTTGGATACAAGCTGATTTCCAGTGCAAGAATCACATTCTTAATGTGTTTTCTATTGAACTATATAATGTCTGTAACGCATATAAATATACTTATATGATGTGGAATGCACTGACAAAAAAATATACTCTCGATAATGTAGGTAGTAACAAGTATGTTATTGGCAATTTTTTTTAGCTGAAGGACGGTGAAATATTTTCTCACAAATAGACAAATATCAAATTTAGTTAGTAAATTGTCGAAAGATTTGGCCAAAAAAAAAAAATTTGTCGAAGGAGAACATTATTCTACCCGATGCACTTGTAACCGGTTCATAGATTGAGAAACTGCCAACCTTCTGAGATGCTTTCAAACTTACTATGAAACATAAAAGGAAGATAGGTCGTTTGACTAAGTGGTTATGCGTATCAAGATTGAGGAGCAAAACTGAGCCAAAGTTCTTAGTGGAGCATCCTAAACTCAAGGCTAATTTGGTTGATACTGAAAAGGGAACTTCTTCTAAGAAACGGAAGATGGATGATTCCAAGAAAAAGAAGGGCAACTATTTTGTATGCGGAAAGCGGGGACATTACAAAAAGGACTGTCGAAAGAAGCAGAAGAACAAATCCGACAGGTCCAAAAATTCGACAAGGTAAAAGTACATTTCACTGAAGATGATATTTTACTGCTATAACCACCAAAATCAGTATGGTCGAAAACCCCAATGATTGGATACTAGATACCGTAGGCACATAAGTGGGGAAAGAAATTCATTTTTGAAACATATTACAAATGTCTCCGAAGAAAAGGTGTTTATTACATATATGTATTTCCCTTTTGTTTTTATACTTGTCTGCTTTTCTTTTCAGTTTGTGGGTGTATCGGGGGATGTAACAAACTCACTTATGTATATATATATATCACTATCATTCCCGTATCACTACGCTTTCTCTTTCATGGTTATAATTGTAGATTATCTGCAGCACTCTGAATTTACTTATGGTAATGTTAAGAATGTGAGACCGTGAATGTATTAACTGCTTCTAGATCCGTGGGATTTGGCGGATTGCCGTTATGCAATTTGGGTCACCTACCTAATCCTCCCAGGGGTGGTTTGGGGTGTGACATGCTCTCTCTCTTGCTCTTGCTTTGGGTTTGTGGTTGGCATTGGTTTTAGTTTGATGTGTTAAAATGTCTTCTTTGATGATGCTCTTGAGGATCTAAGCTTCTTCCTTCATTCTATAGTTTTTTTATTTGATATTTTTTTGGATTTTGGGAGAAATTAGAGAGAGGTCAAGGTTCCTGTTTGAATTCTTCTTTCATTTTGATAAATAGATGTTGAGAATTACTGAGTATCATGTTGATTCTTGTTGGTGGCATCTTGTGGCTGTTACTCATTATCACCGTGTTATTGTTTCATGTTTGGTCTTGCCAATCATCATTAAGTATTTTCTCAGGTATAAAACTATCTCATTCTTGCATTCTGTTATGTTTAATATAATACTCGACCTTTTACTTCTACGTTTGTTGGTATACATGGAAAGTCTTGGCACTAGTCAGTTAGCCATTAGACATGTTGGATTCACAAACTGTTCAGTTATATAATTACAGATTAAATGGTTTGAGCTTTCATGATTAAAATAATGATAGGATTAGCTTCTTTAAAATTGTCCACAGCTTCACCAAATTTTAAGAACTTTAATTTTAAAAAAAATGAATTAAAAAAAATTCTTAACTCCATGGTATTGTGTGCACGAGACTGAATTTTGTGGTCAGTTGGATCAGTTTCTGATCAGAAGTTCCTCCCTCACTTTACTTAAATAAGATCATACCATCTGAAAATATCTTGAACAATTAGACTTTTTCTCCATAACTAGTTCCATCAAATTTTATGAAACTAAATACTTACCTTAATGACATTTGGCTCATAAAGTGAAAGCAATGAAAACCAATGGTCTTCAAAGGCTATAAACCTGTCTTGTAAACAAGGGTTTTTGGTAAACTGGTCAACTTTCAGTCAGGGATGAGGGTTTGTCTGGTGCAAATTGACTTGGTTTGAGCCTGTGTAACTCTACTTATCTATAAATTTTGTGACAGTAGCTACCTGTTTGTCTTGGAGGCAAGGGTCAGGGCTAAGGCTATTGCTGGGACTGGATGAGTTCCACAATGAAAGCATGATGCCTTTGTCCTTTTGAAATTAGGAAATTTATATTTGTCCTGTAATCTTAACCAATATTATCCAAGCTCCTCTATAGAACACTTCTATCATAATTCCCCCAATAAAGCAAATTTTCATCTCTCCTTCTCCCCTAATACTAAAACTTGCTATGTTGTATTGAAATAAAATACTTCTTGAGTTGAGTCCGCATGAAACAGTATGATCCACTTCAGGATTACATTGAACTATGGAAGTGAAGAAGTGTGAATCATGAAGCTGAATGGTAAGTCATTCTATTGATGGCTTCTGCAGATTGATGCATGTTGTTGTAGTGTTGTAGACTATTTTACTCAAATGAAGTTTTTTGTAACAAAGATTAAAAGGCAAATGCATCTATTTATAAATCCCTATTGAGAGATTAATCAAACAACAGATAAAAGGCTGGCTATTCAACCATAATTTTTTTTGCAGAAGGGTTTCTTGGACTGATAGGTATAGATGGGAATATATACCAAATTGTGGTACTTACGATCTTATAGGCAATATCTCTTTATCTTTAGGCTGCAATTTGCCTTTAGTAACTAGATCATTCCCTTCTCTACTAGATCTTGCTACCTCCAATCCCAAAATGATGGCCTCAAGTTACAAGTGCCAATTGAGAGTAAACATAGTAGCAGAAAGGATATTTTCATCATGTTTTGATTCCCAGATTGGTGTATTTTAGGGTAGATCTGTTTTATATAAAATCAAATCTATTTGTTTCATCATTCTTCTTGCTGGCATACAAGCTCAGATCTATGCATCTATGATGTTTTGAGAAAACTCCCTCTCTGAGCACCCTGATTGTCCATATACTATTGCCATTAGTTAAGAGTGGGTGAGTGTGCGTAGCTCTCTAATTTGCAGAGTATGTCACATGTTTGATTCAGCAAAGGGCAGGTGAGTGTGAGTGGGTGAGTGTGTGTAGAGGTAGCATGGGGTGGGGGTGAGTGTGTGTAGGGGCAGCAAGGGGTGGGTGAGTGTGAGTGTGTATAGGGACAGCAGGGGGTGGGGGTGAGTGTGAGTGTGTACAGAGGCAGCATGGGGTGGGGCTGAGTGTGAGTGTGTTAATGTGTGTGGGGGCTGCAAGGGGTGGGTGAGTGTGAGTGTGTGAGTGTGTATAGGGGCAGCATGGGGTGGGGGTGAGTGTGAGTGTGTGAATGTGTATAGAGGCAGCATGGGGTGGGGCTGAGTGCGAGTGTGTTAGTGTGTGTGGGGGCAGTAAGGGGTGGGTGAGTGTGAGTGTGTGAGTCGGTATAGGGGCAGCATGGGGTGGGGGTGAGTGTGTATAGAGGCAGCAAGGGGTAGGTGAGTGTGAGTGTGTGTAGGGGCATCCTGATTTTTATATATTGAATTATATAGCGCTAGACACATATTAATGGAGCTTAAGTTATAAAGTAAGGATATGAGGAGAGTTATTAGATGAGGTTTTCATGTGAAGAATTTAGGTTATATCTCGATCTAAAAGTGTTGTGATTTGAATTGTAGATCAATGTATAAATGGATTTCGATGACGAACACGATGAGGGTTATGCGAAGCGCAGGAAAGCAATTATATTAGGGTCTGCTACTGCTTCTATTGGAGCGGAGCACTATAGTAAAATGTTTCTCGCTAAAGAGCCCTACTGTCGTGACTCTCTACGTGGAATGAAAGAGACTGAGAGCATTATTAGTGTGTTCGACAAGACATCTCGAAGCATCATAAGAAAGAGCAAGAGGGCCTTTTTTTAGTTTATGTAAATTGGTGCAAGATAGGGGCCTTCTTCATGATACCAGATCAGTGCAAGTGGAGGAACAATTAGTCATATTTTTCAAACAATCGGCTACCATTTGAAGAATCGAAAAAGTTTGCATGATTTTGACATTCCGATAAGACTGTAAGCAGGTATTTCAATCTTGTATTGGGTGCAATATTGCAATTGTACCCAGTATCATTGAAGCCTCCAAGTACAACAATGCACCAGCGAATAGCAGGTAACCGTAGAAGTTTCTATCCTTACTTCAGGGATTGCATTGGAGCTGTAAATAGTTCACATATCCATGCGTGGGTACCGGTTAACGAACATAAGAGATTTCGCGATAGGAAGGGAATTATATCGCAAAATATCTTAACTGCATGTGACTTCGACTCAAAATTTACTTACATACTTGCTGATTGGGAAGGATCGGCATCTGATTCACGAATATTAGATGATGCAATTCATAGGCAAGGAGCAGGAAAGATAGTGGTACCTCCAGGTAAATACTATCTTGTTGATGCTGGGTTTGCCAACCAAAGGGGCTTTTTGAGACCATATCAGAATGTTCGTTATCATTTGAAAGAGTGGGAGAACAACAACCAAGCACCTGCTGATAAGAACGAATTATTTAACTTGCGTCATTCCAAGTTGCGAAATGTAATTGAACACGCGCTTAGTCTATTGAAATCAACATGGAAGATAATGAAAAGCCAGTCTGAATACCCTTATAAGACGCAAACCAGGATTGTTCAAGCATGTGTTCTTCTCCATAATCATATTTTGAATCGGAATACTATTGAGGAAGAGGAGTTTTTAGACCAAGAGAATGCAGGAGCTGCTATGCTTGGTCAGCAAATAGGAATACAAACAAATGATGAAGATGCAGGTGATGATTCTGACAAGGAAGGTAATGATATCGCTGAAGATTGGGAACAATTTCAAGATGATATTGCTGACAAAATGTGGGCTGATTATATTGGAGGAGGAGTTGATGAAGATGATTATGATGATGAGGATAGTAGTGATGAAGATTATGATTTCTAAGTATTGTTGGACATTATCTACTTTCATTGGATTTCTTGTTGATGTAATATTAAGCTGCATACTCTTTTAAACTTTGTCTGTTTGGTAACTTGAGATGTAATGTGCATGGTTTAGTTTGAATACTCTTTAAACTTTGTCTGTTTGGTAATTTGAGAAGTAACCTGCATAATATAGTTTGAATACTCTTTAACTTATTATTGAATTTGAGTTATTTGATTATATGTAATGATGGTATTATAGTATCTCTATTGGTTAATTGAATTTGAGTTATTTGTCTATCAAAAGCATGGATACAGGGGAGGTTTCCCAGACGAGGTCACGAGAGGGGAATGCTTTATGGCCCAGTGAAGTTTCACACTTCATGCTTGAACAACTTACAGATTGTCATAGAAATGGAAAAACTGGGGATAATGGTCTAAGAAAAGACCATTGGCAGTCAATCTCAGTTGCCATTAATAACAAGTATGGATATGCATATGATTGGGAACAATGTAGAAATCACTACAGAATATGGAAAGCCAGACTTAGAGCGTTGTGTGACCTACAAAAGCAAAGTGGGTTAGGATGGAATGCAATGGAAATGAGGTTTGATGCACTAGGCCATGTGTGGTCCGAATTCAAGGTGAACTTGTTAGTATATCAAATATTTACAACATTTGTGTTCTTAGTTATTTTATATGAAATTTTTGAATGTCTTATGATTGTGTTTGGCAGAAGAAGGAACAAAAGTATTGGAAAGAACATAGAGTTCTTCCCATACACTTGGATGTTGCAATATGGTTGGGAAATGAAGTTGCAACGGGGCATGGAGCTGAACACCCAACTGATACAGTGAATGACTATATGCATGACAAGACGATTCCAGATGTGGATTTAAGTGGCTTTCATGGTATTGATGACCAATTTACTAAGGGTGGGGATAGTGTCCCAGTCAGTTAAGCTGAAGGTGGCATCGTAGGCGAAGATCATCTGCCACAAGTGGTAGACAAAAGAGAAAGAAGGGGGAAGCTGGAAAGATTTCAAGTCCCTTAAAATCAATCGTTGCTGCCATGGATGCTCTGGTAAAGACTGACTCGTTAGATGATCTTGCCGATAGATCCAATGATGCAATGGATACCCTTCCAAACTCTTCAACATGAGGTTTCGTGCAATGAATTTTGTTGGAATATGTACACCAGAATACCATGGGGGTATTCTGGTCTTTTGGGTGTTTTATTTATTCTTTATTTATGTATTTATGAGCAAGGGTAGAAATGTAATTAGGGTTGTGACACTGTTCTCGTGAACTGTACGTGAACAGTGTTGTGAATAGTATTTCCCCTTGTAATCTCTTTTATTATTATAAATAGAGAGCTTGACTGATCTCATTGATCATTCAAGCCATTCTCCCATTCTCGGTTCTGCTAACATGGCATCAGAGCCAATTCTCTGATCTAGGTTAGAAAAAAACCTTCTTTTCTTCCATCACCTTCTCCCACCTTTCTCTCTCTCTCTCTCTCTCGGCTTCTCCTTCTTCTGTTTTTTCTTCTTCTCATCCTTGTAAGGGGGCAACACTAATGAGGAAAAACCTAATCCAATGATTTAGTTGCTGCCCTTCTCCCAATCTGTTTTTTTTTTTTTCATAACCTAAATTCTAATAGATACTGCTGGAACCATACCTGCGATATTGGAGCTTTCCAGAATTTTGAAGATCAGATTCCTCACATGAAGGCTGATTCTCCATTGTTGGAGCTCCCTCTGCTTTCTTTTCCAGCACCTATCTACCTCTTCTATCTACTACACTCGCTTTTCTTTTCCAGCTTGGTTCACCCAATCGATCTTACCTTTTTAGGGTTTTTCAAAACCCTGACTCCAATCGATTTTAGGATTCCTCCTTTCAGTTGATGCTGATTTTTTGTGGGTTGTTTTCCTCCAATTCAAGGACCACTTGACCTCAATATTGACCTTTTCAAGTTTTTTTTAAGACCCCTACCCTAACCGATCTCTACTTTTTAGGATTTTCCAAAACCCTGACACAAATCGATTTTTTGGGATAGGGATGAGCTGTTATAATGCTTTGGAGGTGGTTCTAACATTAAAAGAGACACTCTAATTCATCAATTCATGGCTTGAAGAAGGTCTATTTATCTGCGATAGCCTGCCCTACTTTTCTGCAAATTTTTTGGTGTTTCTCCCTCTTGAAGACCAAGTCTCATTCTAACTGGAGATTGGTTGTTCGCATTGGAGGTCCCATTCAAGCAGTACTAATCAGCATCTATTGCAAGTCTACATCAGCAATTGAAGCCCCTTTCCTTATATCGATCTTAATTTCAGGGTTTTCCAAAACCCTCCTTAGGGTTAGGGTTGTCCTATCAAGCTGATTTTTTTAGGGGAGTCTTATACATACCAGAGGAGTGTTCGACCCAAATTTCAGCATTATCCTTGGAGTATTTTTTGAACAAATTCAGGTTTCTTTCTTATGATCGATTTTTCCAACTATCAACCTCTATTTATTTGGTTCCTCTGTGACTAGCTGCATCAATTCCTATTGGATCTGCTAAGTTATTGTCTTCTACTTGCTGGTTCTATTGAGCTTTACTACATCCCTTACTGGTTCCGTTGATTAGCTTTTGTAAGCATGACTGGTTAACTTGTTACTACTGCCTTTATGAGGACTACTGCTGCCCTGGTTTTGAGATTGAGTATCCTACTATTGGAGATCGAAGTTCTTTTACATTGTTGAAGAGTTGAATCTACTACCTTGGAGATCAGTTTATTTGGGATAACAACAGTGTGTTCTTGGTTATTGGTTGTGACTACGAATCTATTTAGTTATGTGAAGCTTTTCTACTGGTTCATAGCCAGCTTACTTTGAGAACTTGATCCGAGCATTGTTCTCTAATTCAGATCTGGTCCAAGTTTTTCAAGAAGCTTATTACATCAATTCTGCCCAGATATCTTCATCAGTTCTATTCAGCATATGGGAGTTTATAGATTGGAGTTTTGCACACTGGTTCTTCCTTGTTTGAAGATTGCTCAAGCCTTGAAGATTGGAGCCTTTCCTTGCTTCAAATCAGATCTGTTTTCTTATTAGATCTGCAAATTGGAGTTTGGTGTTTCTCCCATGTAGGAGTTTCCATCCAAGAAGTTTGTTTGATCGATTGAAGAAGGTCGAAAATTACTATGTTGCATTATTTTTTCTCCACGATTCTTTATCCCACTGCCTTTTTCACTTTCCCATCTCCCATATCATACCTTTGGCATTTACCCATAACCACTTTGAAAGTTTATGGTATACTCTAATTTGCCATTCGTTCTTTTTTAATTACCCATAGCATCTTTGGAAAAATTCTAGAACATCATACTTTTGCCCTATTTATTACATCATCTTCGTTATTTGTCCACGTGGACTACTAGACGTAAGGGGGGGATTATGTAAAATACACCTGTAGACATTGCAGAATGCAGAACTTGCAGGAACATTGGTGCAAAACATAGAAGATTAGTGTTTCTCCACCATTGCCATTGGGTATTCTTTGTTATTGGGTTGAGTTTGCCATAAGGGGGAGATTGAAGTATTGAGAGTATTGAAGATATTTGGTTGTTGCCTACCTATTTGAGGATTACAGTGCCTATTTGAGGATTTATAGTTGGGTTGGTTCAGTTGTTTCCGCTGCTTGCTGCCCTAGTTTTTCACTTCAAGATTTTACGTCACTATGACACTCTGAGATTCATCACTGGACAGCTATTGAAGATTGGTGAAAACTTTGTTGATCAAGTCTGCCCAAGTTTTGAAAATCAATTATTTCAAGTTCTTGAAGGTTTATTTGGGAGCTTCATTCATCTGTCTATGTGTCAAGCTGGAATGGAATTTGCTACAACTCTGTTACTCCCTATTTTGTTCAAGTTGGGCATTAGTGCCGTATATGCGCCAACTTGAGGGGACGTGTTAGAATGTTGGAGTGTTAGCATTTTTTTTTCGTATTAGTTCAAGCTGGAGTTTCTTTACTTATTTGTATACTCCAGCTTGAGGGGGAGTGTTGGAATATGTACACCAGAATACCATGGGGGTATTCTGGTCTTTTGGGTGTTTTATTTATTCTTTATTTATATATTTATGAGCAAGGGTAGAAATGTAATTAGGGTTGTGATACTGTTTAGGTGAACAGTATGTGACCAGTGTCATGAATAGTGTTTTCCCTTGTAATCTCTTTTATTATATTAAATAGAGTGCTTGACTGATCTCATTGATCATTCAAGCCATTCTCCCATTCTCGGTTCTGCTAACAAATTTTTTTATGGAAGAAAAGAAGAAGACCATTGTTTTTCTGAAAACAAGAGATGTGGACAAAAGAAAGATAATGGACACGTATCTCAAAGAGGAGGATGGTGGCAATGAAGTCTGATGCAGTGCTGGTAGCATCAGACTGGTAGCCAATGTGGTTGTTTGTTTTTTTGTTTGGTTATATGACTTAATGGTGGTGCATTTTGTTGAGAAACGAACACTAAGATACTTTTATTAGCATGACAGAGAGACTAACTTAACTCTAGTTGGTGCTTTTAGTTAGTGCTTTTGGTATTCCAAGCATGACATGGACTGACAGGATGATATGATCTTTTTATTGTTGATGATGAAATCTGACAGTAAGATACTTTTATTACCATGACAGATAATTTATGGTATGTTATAACTATCTTTTTTTGGTTTTTTACATCTGAAGGTTGGCTACCTTGGTATATCTTTGTTACCTTGTGCATCAGAACTTATGATCTATCAATATGGGAAGTCTAAGTGACTTCTGTTTTTTGTGTATAAGAACTTATGATATATCTTTTGGTCCTTTTCTGCAAATGAATTTTGCTTTTCTATTTGGTTCTTTTAATCCTCAGCAAACATGATTCATGATACGTGGTAGGGAAAGAGTCCCTGGCTGAGATAGCCATCCCAACCCTGTCCTTTCTTCTCCACTTGATCTCCCTTCTTTCCCTTTTCTCTGTTTTATTTTTTGCACTTAACCAAGGCTAACTGAGACCAAGTTTTGGAGCTGCTGAACATTGCTTGAAGTTCAAATAAGCCCCACATTCATGCTGGCAATTTATTGCTGATCTGCAACTCAAATCAGTACCTGCAGCTGAGGTTTACTGCTCATTCCTGCTGCTGGTTCACGCTTATAATTCCTGCAACCTGTGAGCTGTTGTTGCTGATACTTCGGGGTTAAGTTAAGCCCCAAGGGACTACACTCGACTGTAGTTGGGGCCTGTACTTAGGCCTGTGGTTAAAGTTCTCTGAAATCACCTATTCTCCCCTACAGCTGACTTGTTCCTCTAGTTATCACTACTTTGAGGATCTTTGTCTCAGCAACTACTTAATGGAATTGGCTGATATTTGGAGGATTAAATCAGGAACTTGAGAGCTCCTCTCGACCCTGTTTTGGTCCACATATGATGATTGGGTTTGCTTAACTTTACTAAGTTTCTAATTTAAGTCCTTAGTTTCTATTTTCATTACCTTGCAATATCTCTGCATCTTGCTTTCACCTTGATCTGAGATTTCTAGGATTTGTTCAATCCTTAAGAGACCCAAACTCGATAGGAGTTTGAGCCCCATCCCTTGGTTCCCAGAGACGTTGTTCTAAGGGTAATCTCACAAAGTTGTGGATTCCATCCCTTGGTTCCCAATGATAAAAGATTTATTAATCTGAACTTTGCATTAAATTATGATACATCGGTGCTCTCTTTGCAAGCTTATTGCATGGTTGAGGAACCATGATTTCATGCCAGGTTGGTGGAAGTGGGCATTGTGAGGGATTTGTTGGAACTTGGCTTTTTTATAATGAGTCTCCCTCTCTAGTAAGTCTGTCTTCAGGTGAAATTTTAACTCTGTAATTTAATTTGTATTTGGACTTGGAAAATTATACATAGGGACTGAATGATTTTCCTGTTCTATTGTTCCTTTCCCCCCCTTTTTTTGGGTCTCATTGTATCGGTTGTGTGTGTGTGTTTCAGTGATATTGGGAACACGTATGAATATATCAATATATATCTCTTATTACAGGTTTTATTTACTTCAATATCTAGACATGTATAAGTGACAAAGAAATTTTTTTGGCTGAGATTCTTTTCTACTTGTTTTTCTTTTCTGGATTTGAGTTGAATATGCAGCTAATTTTGGTCTGTGCCAACTAAATAGCATATTGATTGTATCCTTAGTGAAAAATTATTATGTTAGCTTATGTTTATTTCTGCTGCCAAGGAGATTATAATTAAATATTGGGAAAATCTGTTTCTAACAGTTATGGTTATGACTCAAGTTGTAACCTCTCTTCCGTAGCCTTTTTCATTGGCTGACACCTTATTGTTCGAGGGAAGAAGGCAATAAATTTCAGGACATAGCTCCTCAAAATTTTAAACTTCCAACATCTGGAGAATCAAGAGCAATTAAGTAATTTAAAGCATTGGTATGCATTTTTGAATGATAAAAACAACTATGTTTATCATCCGAGAATGCGAAATCAACCTAAAATGAATTCCAAGAATGCATACCAAACGCTCCCTTAGTTAGCAGGTTTAGGTCAGAGAACCACAACCCAATTCAATTGGATTACTTACCATGGAGGAGAGCAGGACAGTCTCTGAAACTTCACCATACTGATCAAGCAAGAGGTCAGGTCTCCTAGTATCCCAAACTTACAAATCGCATGCTGATATTCTGAATATACCCATGGACAGTAGAGTTTAAAACCTTTATAACATTTCTTTTCTTCCAATATAGATGGTGCTGTATCATAGAGTTATTGTTGTTGTTAGTTGGTAGCCTATGCTTGAAAATTAAAGATTTGGCTGGCTAACTTCTACCCAAATCGCCAGGCCTGCCAGTTCGAGCCCAAAGCCCCTAAGCCTCAATATAGATTAGATTTTTTATTTCACAAGAGGAGGTGAGGTAGTTTCACACACTCTTGTTTCAATATGGATCAGATGTTTTTTCCCTGTATTTGGATAGGGGTGGCTATGTTGGTCGAAGTACTTTTATGTTACTTCTATTATCCGATCTCTACTGATATTTCTTTTGTCCAGATGGATAATGTAGCAACTTGTGATATATGTGGTCGTAAATGTATACTAATGAAATCAAATACTAAGACTAATCCGGGTAGAAGATTCTACAAGTGCCAACAACACACTTCTTTTTTTATGTGGGTGGACCACTTTAAAATGTGTGACTGTGGAAAAGGGTAGTCCAAGGTTCGAAGGTGTACTAAAGGAGTAAATACAGGACGAGATTTTTGGTGTTACCCTCAATCCACCCAGTAAATATTGTTTATTTGTTTATTAGTTATTTCATTTGTCAAGTCAAATTCTTGAAAAGAATCATATTTGGATTGAATATTTAACAAAATTATGTTTTTTCATATTTCTTATAGGAAAACAAATCTGCTGGTTGTGGAATGTTTCAATTTATATATGAGGAAGAATCTTCTTCTTAAAACGAGCAAGTAGTGAATGGTCTAAACTCCACCACACATCCACCAATTTCAACCACGGACTATCTGCAGGGATTCATCGGTTCAGCAATTAGAAGTTCTGAGTATCAGACAAAAACGTTAAAACACGTCCTTGAAGCTGTTAAAAAACTTGACTTGAACAAGTAAAGAAGTGTGGGAAGTGGGAAAAGAAGATGATAAGGGCATCGATATGTCTACCTTGAATGCATTGCCTTGGAACTGTTAAACAAAATTTCATGCAATGGATTTTATTATGTAATTGATTTTAATTGTCATGTGAATGCTACTAACTGAGACATTGAAACCAATTAGTTAAATAGGGCATTTGGGGCTTTTGTAGTGATTTACAGGATCATATTTTTTTTATGTTTTAACTTTGAAGCTCTATTAGCTAGAAAGTGAGCAACAGAGAGATTTGAATTTTAGCATCTAGCCATCAATAACTGACACCACCAGGAGATGAAGATTTGCCTCTTTTTTATTATTTGAGAATTAATAATGTGGCCAATATCCTTTTCACATGATCAACTATACACATGGTAGATTTAGGATGAATCTAACTACAAGACACAAGGTAACCAAACAGTTATTTAGATAGATTCAGGATAAATCCAAGTCACAGACTCAGGGTAACCAAACGGTTATTTATATAGATTCAGAAGAATCCACTTGACAGACTCAGGGTAACCAAATAGTCTTTCGGAAAGAATCAAGACACAGAATCAGGGTAACCAAACAGTTATGCATGAAGAATCATGGTACAGAATCAGGGCAACCAAACAGTTAAATTTCAAAATTATGAATCCACAGAATCTGATTTTAGAGAACTTGATCTAGAATCAGAGTCTAATTCTTCAAAACAATCGAACCAAACACTTCCTTAGCTATGCTGAGCGAAACCCTACCCCTCCTCTCATTTCATGCATTTAGGAAGAGAGGAAGTTGTGGAGAGCTCAGCTTGGAGAGGAGAAGAAGGAGGAGAAAGGAATGATCCCAAGGCCATATTGAGCTGCCCTTGAGCTCATCTCACTCCTTCACTCTGCCTAACACCAACCTTGGACTTGGAGCTCGTGGGAGAGGTGGATTGAAGGCCAAATCCAGCATTGGATCTTGTTCCCTTGCTTTGCCAAGCTCACCTCATTGTAAGCAAGCTAAACTATGAAGCTCCTAGTCTAGTCTCTTAGCATTTGATTGAAATGCCATCTAATCTCCAGCCTAAGCTTAGGGCTTCTTGTTTAATGGTAGTTAGAACTCCTATTATGTTGATTTAATGTCAATTGACCACCTCTATTGGCTGGTTTCTTAATCCATACCCAAACTACCATGAAACCCTAAGGTTGAACCTCCCAAATTGAGGATTTTTGTTGAATTGAACCCAAACCCCATGGGAATCTTAAATGGATCAAATCCCTAGGATTAGTAGCTCTTATGGGGGCTAAGAACACCCCTCATGGACCTCTAATTGGTCCCATGGCCATTGACCAAGGACTGCTTCGAGCTCAAGCCAAAACTCAGCAGTTTTGGTCTGCGGATGATACAGTCTGCGGATGATACGTCGTCGCACAAATTCATCTGGACTGCTGCCTACACAGTCCATTGGCCTGTGTACAATGCGCATTGTCTGCTCTATCCCATCATCACTCAGGCCAGTGAATGATGGCTTGGGTTATACCTAGACCTTCTCTCACTTATTGTATGATTGTTTATGGACATGTTAGGTTCACGTACACCTACGGTGGAGGGCATGCACTACTCAGAACTCGTGATTGCTTATGCTTTGAAGATTGTGAGTGGATTGAATAGTTGAACTATTTTATGGAATGTTTCTTATCAGGCATGTGCTTAGGATATGCATAATGATGTGATGTGCTTGTTATGCATGCTATGCCTTATAGATGGATGCAAACATGATGAGATACAATTATTATACATGATACTAAGCTGAAATTTTATTTTGAATGTTTTGCAATTGATGATATGAAAGATATGGAGCATGAATGAGTGATGGAATCCAAGTATCGTGAGTGTGCGTTGGACTTGGGATTTCCATGAGAGTGTTGTGAGGAGAGTGGTGTGCATATATAATGATTATGATGTGTATGATGGATTGGGTTGGGATGTGACCGGTCGACCGGTATTTTGGCATCACACTTGAAATACTACTATTATCTAGCGTATGTGTAAGCTAGAGGTGACGAGACGACAGCCGGGCCACCATGACTGGCACTCTGGACTCGACCTCTAGGCTACACATGTGCGTACCTATGCATCTCAATAGTTGTTTGCTGGTTAAGATATAATTTACCCATTACTACAACCCTTACCGGCAGGGGTTAAGGTGTCAAGCAAACCCATGGGTCCCGACTGTATTTTTGGGTAGCCCACTGTGAAGCCCAGGCACTAATTGTGACTCCAGCTGGGCACCAGGATGGGGTTTGTATTAGGGATTAGCGAACAGCCTAGTGGAGAGGTCCAGTCTCGTTGGCTTCCATTGTGGTATTGGTTTGATATTATCATAATGTCATCCAAATTATGGTATCGCTTGCCGACGATGCTACCTGTGCTATAGTACTTGACCTGACTTAGAATGTTGTTGTTAGGGGGAAAATGAACAGAAGTATTCATGCACCATATGTGATGTGCATACTTTAGCATGCATTATTGATGTACCTACTGATGTATGTTTGTGTATGGTTTAATTGCTCACTGGGCTTATGGAAGCTCATCCCTCGGGAACCTTTTTTTTTAGATGATGCTATAGGTCATGCTATGGAGACCAATGAGCAAATCTACTGGTCATTTTTGGCTGGCATTGATGTTTGGAGAGATCCTGGGTGGACACTCATGCCCAGTGATTGCATTCTTGAGAGACACTCTGAGGAGAGACATGATGGTAACCAAACGTGCGAGATAGATACTCAGG
The DNA here is from genome assembly GCF_018873765.1 of Telopea speciosissima. Lineage (NCBI taxonomy): Eukaryota > Viridiplantae > Streptophyta > Magnoliopsida > Proteales > Proteaceae > Telopea > Telopea speciosissima. Next base: position 48,264,561 of record NC_057917.1, on the reverse strand, counting down.
GAGAGTAATGGTGTAGGCTAGAGGCCCAATGGTTTGGAACACTGTTTATGTCCTGTTTTGAGAATGCTTTGGATGATTGTAATTATACGATGGTGGATATTTACTTTTGTTCCTTTCTCTATATAGTTGATCTTATGGTATTTAGAACTTGTTAATACTTGGATATGTGAGGCAAATTTTATAAATGAATTATATGATATCATGTAGAAATCCTTAATCATATGTTATTAGTATCCTTTAACTCTTCCGCTATGACTTTGAAGTTATCTCCGATCTTTATTTCTTGGAATGGTGAACATGGTACTGCAATGTATCGATTCTGTTATTCGGTGTAGAATACGAGAGTATTCCTGTCACATAGCCCTAGTTTGGGATAGGGGTGTGATAGCATGGTATTAGAGAGCACTTTTGCTCTACCCTGTTCACCTTTCGATTCACTTTATCTTAACCTGATCTGCATTAAGAATCAAAATAATGAAAATCTTTAACAAATGCATATAAATATAGGGTAGAGACATTCTTGTTGATTGAAAATTTAAAACTTCTATTAGGTAGAGACCATCCTTACATATATAGGGCCATTCAAGGCCGACACAAGATTATTAAAGAGAAAAGTACAAAATGTTTCCACCATGCCCAACAATCTAGAAACTAACTTAACAAGATAAAAGAGCATAATAAACTAGGAAACTAAAAAGAAAATCATGGAACTACTCCTGTTGCAGTCCTTTTCCTTCATCCTTGCTCTGAGCTTGATCTGCCCCTCTAGAACATCGTACTGTGTTGCCTGGATCTCTCTCCATCATCAAACGAGACCCAATGTCAGTCAATCTATCATCGGTGTCATCAGATCCCACATTCATCAATGCAATGACATCATTGTATTGATCATTCACCTTCTTTTCTAGGGTAGAAAATCCTTGCACCATAGTCTGCTCCATGGCAGAGAACCTTTGCACCATATACCCCCAGCCTGGCACACCTGATATATCACCTTCCCGTGTCGGACGAGGAGGATCCTCACGAACCTGTGTGTTGGATGCCCTAGTAGTCCGAGAAGTAGAGGCAATAGCTCTTCGTCCATGACCCCTTATGGATGATTGACCCCTTATGGATGATCGAGTTGACCTGGCAGTGGGTGCAGCTGCTGGCCTATTTCCACTTCCTTGATCCTAACCATTATTCCTATCTGACCCATCGTGGTCACTGGCATCATCACCTCTTCTAAAGCTTCTCTTGCCACCTGTACTCTATCAGGCGGCAATTTCAAACTTCCTTCTCGCCCTATCATGCCCATTTTTCTTAGAGTAGTCATGTTGAAGGGAGTGACCCTCTTACCCCTCCAGTCATTATTTAATGACACATGGAAGCGGTGCAAGAGCTTAGTTATCAGCTTTGTATAGGGTAAATTTTCTTCGAAGGGATGATTCTCCCGATACCCTATGGTTTGGATGATGACATTGGGAAAGCATAAAGGGAGTCCTCTATAGAGGCAGAAAGCACAATAACTCTGCATATTGGACACTTGCCAAGAAAGCAAATAGACATTAGAAATAATTACTTTTAAGTTGAGATGTAACTTGAATGGATGAGAAGATTTATTGCTACCTGATCCTTATGCCCACCAAATGGGACGACATTTAGTTATGTCTGGAGTGCTAGGATGCACATGGATGAGTAGTAGTTGTTGATAAGAAGTCTATCATCTATTCTTTAGGCTGCGAGGCTTCGAGCATATTAAGATACTCCTCATCAGAGAGGAAAGCTATGTACTCACACTTTGGAGGACCATACTGAAGTGATCCCTCCATTGATACCACCAAGATCTCTCCCAACTCGACCGTAGAGAAAGAGATGTCTACCCCATTGTCCCGAGTAGAAATCCGACATCCCTCATTACCATTGTCCACCATCTCAAGGTTGGCATAAACACAACACACCAATAATAGATAGAAGTCATCCTCGGGATAAAGTATCTTTGACCACCCAAGGTGGGCAAACCTCTCCTCCATTCGGAAGAATTGAAGGTCCTCTGGGACAACCCGTCTCTTAGTAATAACTAGGATGTGCTGGAGATCACTCCATAAGTCTTGGTTCTCTGCCGAGGTGAACCAATGAGCATCAAACTCACGAGGAGGGGGTTATGGTTCCCTTGCACCTCTTCTTGCGGCCATTGATCTATACAAAGAAAATGCTAAAGACAAGAGAGTAATTAGGATTTCGGAATTTAGAACTCATACATTCATTAGAGGCATACCGTTCAACAATCACGATGTATCATGATGCAATTATGCCCTAGAAACCAATTATATAAAAAATCACCCAATTTAGGGTAAAATCACAATGTCCCTTCGTCGGACAGAGTAACGGCTTGTGGGTATTAGATCTTAAGATCTCAGACGAAATAACGGTGTTCCAAGGCTTTGGAAATTAGGGCCTCGAAGGCCGGACAAAGTAGCTACACCACGAGAGGTTTCCCAGATTCAGGCAAGAAAGGGTCAAGGAAGCTGGACTCGAATAGCCCAGACTTTGGACAGAGGGACGAGGCTCGAAGACGAATTGGGGAAGAGCCCCGAAACAAGGAAACAAGGAAAAAACTGTAAAATTGGAGCTCTGGGGGTGCCCCCTCTCCCACAAACTTGGATTATGCAAATGAGGGCGTGACCCCCTTTTATAGGAAAATTTTGGGTTAGGCAGTGCTACGGAAAATGTGCGGGGCCATGGTAGAGAGCAAAAACTGAAAAAATCAGATTTTGGGTGCCCATGGGGCCGCACGGCAAGGTCACACGTGTGCTCATGGAGCCACATGATAGGGCTGCGCAGTAGAGCCACAACGCGCACGTTTGCAACACCACATGATAGGGCCACGTAGGCCGCAACACTGCATGGCAGGGCTACTCAGGCCGCGATGTAGCGCGATAGGGCCTCGCAAGCCGCGGTGCCATGTGGCAGGGCTACGCGATGCAGGGCACTACCTTGCGGGGCTGCGATTGTGATGCTGCCTTATGGGGTTGCATGGGCTGTCTGGGGTTATCTGGGGCTGGTCACGAGCACGATGTGTGATTTACAAGGCGAGTGGAGATATTTTCTGATACAGTGTTTGTTTTGGGGACATTGCTAGTCATCTGCGTCCAATCATCGTCATTGTTGGGGGGTGACAAAATTCAGCATCTACAAGTATACCCCCCTTGCAATTGATTTGTGCTTGTTCGATCGATCAAATCTGTGATGCAGTGAAGCATTCTCGATTCTCCCAATCTGCAACTTCCACCTGGCTGCTCCACACCCTGAGTTCTTAAGCATTATTACCTTACATGCGATTGATGGAGTCACTATATAAGGGCATCAAATTAATAGTTCCTAACATCTACATCCTTCCAAAATAAAATTTCTGGCTCAGCCCCTCCATGAGCTACAATTAGATGGACCACATAGGTAGATGTTACTACCAATATTAGAGAAACAAAATCATAGTGACATAACGAAAGGAAGAGAGAAAATATAGAAAACAAATTAAAGATATCTTTATACCCTTCTACCTATTTCCTCTTTTTTTTTTTTTTTTTAAATTGGAGAGCTTTGATAGCAGGGAGATAAGGGATGAGATAGGTCCCAAGGTGGTTCGAACTTATGACCTCTTATTTGAGGAGTTGGTATTTTGCCAACTCAGCTGAACCCATGGGCTGCCTATTTCCTCTTTTATGACTACTTGCCAAATTTCTTTATTTTATAAGGATAGATAGACTCACTTTGAACATCACCACTACTGTAAACTAGTTTTTATTTTCCGTTCTCATTAAAAAAAACACCAGAAGATAGAAATAAAGAATTCCTCAACTCTGACAAATAGGTACTGATCAACTGAAGCTTTTACAAGTCCTCTTACAGCCACATCAAAATTTTTACAACAGACCACATAAACAAGAAGTCATTGTTGCGATTTGGAGTAGCGCTATAGGCGCTATAGCTTTGATAAAACTTAACACACGCAAAACCTTCAAAACTACCAGAAGAAATTATAACTTGTTGCCACTGAAAAAACCTCCTGTTGACATGTGCGACATGTAAGGAGAGAAAAGGAAAAAAGAAGAGGTCCAGAGCAAACTCCGAGGGGGACTCTCTGATGCCTAAGTCAGTCCGGCGCACAGATGAATTGTAGAGGGGGTACAGAGAGGAGTAAGTGATTAAAAGTCAAAAATAGCGTACCTATGTCCCCTCTTCCCTTTTATCCCTAGCACGGTTATCGAGGCGGTTGGAAGTCTTCCTTCCCCCATTGTTTGATACGTGGGGGAATGGAGTTGGGTTATTCCCCTTAATGAGGGGGGATGCTCCCTAGTGGGGAATGGAATCTTCTAGTGGGTTAATTGATAAGATCTTACCATGTGTTGGCCGCTTATTGGCTGGCTATTTTTGGGCGTATCAGTTGCCCCTCACTTTCTTGAACATAGAATTGGTGTAAGGGAGTAAGTTTTTTTCCCCAGCTCTACTCATCTGGTTGTCTAGCCGGGCATACCTGCTTAGCTGGTTCTTCCCGTCAAGTTCTTCCTATCGGGTTCTACCCGTTAGGCTCTACCTGTCGGGTTCTACCCGTCAGGCGCTACCTGTTGGGTTCTACCCACCATAGTCCCCAAAATGCCCTATTTTAGTTTAGGCGAAAAGAAAACTATTTGGTTCGCATGAAAAGGTAGAAATCTCATCCGATGATAGGGAGAGTAGTTTCACTTGAGGGTGTCAAAACCAAATCGAAACCGAGTCAAATTAACCAAATCACATAAATTTGGTTTATTTTCGATTCTAATATGTGAGCATTTAATTCGGTTCAATTCAATTTCAACTTCACTTCAAAAAACCGTCGATGTGAACCGAAACCGCCCTCCTCTTAAACCCTCTTCCATAACAATATAAGAAAAGGGTAAAACTGTAAAGAGAAGATAAAAGTGCGAGTAGACAATTAGCTAATAGACTAATGGTATATAAGAAAAAATGAAGGTCAAAACTGTAAATGAAGGTAAAGCAGGAGTAGAAAACCTCTCGTGTTCAACTAACTAATAATAACTAACTAAAATTTGGTAGTTGACTTCTTCGGGCCCAGCCTCCCCTACCACCATTGAATTCGGATCAGCTATCCACATGGGAAAGGATGGGGACAGATCTGACCCCTCCATGGGGGTGTGGGTCCCATACCTCCTTAGAGCCTTAGAGATGGATCCCACATCCCATGGACGGTTCAGATTTGTTCCCACCCACCACTTTGTATGCCGACATGCTTGACGATGATGAGCCATAAATTATTTGAGTGGATCCGTACAATTTCGATTCAATTTTTTGACAGGTGAGACACGTGCGCTAGCTCCATTTAATATCTATGAGAAAAAGTTTCTTAGTTTGGGAGCATGGCTCCAATATTTAAGGTTACAAGTTAAAACCAATCTAATATAGAAATCGTATTGAAAAATTCTCACCATCATTTTTTTTCTCTTTTTTTTTAATTTCAATTTCACTGTTTTTTTTTTTTAGGGTAAAACATATCAAACTTTAACTAAAAAAAACCCATCATCTTCCATTCGCCTCTTCTTCTTACACGTACCCCATGCCTCGTCCTGCTGCCCTGCAATAACACCCCTTTCTTCATCCCAACTTACCCCTCACCCTTTGTTATCTCAAAATAAAATTTTTATTTTTAAAAGGAAACAAGAGAAGTTTGTGTATATTCTTAACTGAAAATGTATCTAAATATCATAGACCTATTCAAAAACACTTCTCTTTTGCAGCACTAGTGTTAAATAAACACTATGTATAACTTAATCAAAGTATAATTATTGAAGAAAATAAAAAATTACATACTTGATCTTGTAAAATTATATTAGTCATCTATTAGCAACATATCTAAAAAAGATAAAAGCTAAACAACAAAAGAAGACCCGTGAATTGCTAAGATCAACCTAATAATATAAGACCCAACCAAATTAGATAATCTTTATCAACACCATCACAAGCTATACATGACCAATATCTTCTTGTCCATAAATTTCCAACACTCTTGGATTCACAAGATAATATTATTGTTGGAGTTTATCTATAGGGTTCAACCAATTATTAATTTGAACCTTGAATTAGTAATATGTCAAATTAAAATTGAAAAACATAGTAGTAGCACCTGAAAGCAAATCAAATCTGATGTCCATATTCAAAGCTTCGATCTGGACAGGGAGAATATATAGGAGGTGGAAACTCAAATTCAATTCCCTTTTTTTTCCTAATCCTACCTTGAAATTGAAGTAGTAGTTGATTCAAACTTGAACTCAAAACTAAAACACATCTTTTACTTCTACCTGCTATCAACGATTCTAGCAATATAAAGATTAAACTTAATAAAACAAATTGCAGAAGAGGAGGGGTGGGGTTGCAGTATTTGGGGAGGGAGGGGAATGGACCGCAGAAGAAGAAGAATGGGAGACTTGCTTTAATTAATTTTGAAGTTTTTTATTTTTGTTTTACCCTAAGATAAAATAAAAATTAAAAATTAATTAATGATAAAAGAGCAAAGCAAGTTGTTTCGTTAGAATGGGTTTCAACCATAAATATTAACCTCAAGGGGTCAGATCAGTTGGCAAAAGAACAACTCTTCAAATAAGAGGTCATGAGTTCAAACCATCTTGGGGACTATCCCCATCCCCTACCCCCCCTAATTAAAGCTCTCCCACCTTAAATATTGGACGTATACACATGGTAGCATTGAGGCAATGCCGCATAGGAGTAACAGCTATATTTTATCCCCATGCAAGCACACCCTTATCTCTCTCTCTCTCTCTCTCTCTCTCTCCTTTTTCCTATAAAATGACCTCTTTGTCCCCCATAGATTGAACCAACAGGGAGGTGAAATTGTCTAGGTAAATACAAATGGTGCAAGTTTAAGAACCAAAACTTGGTGGCATATAACAGTAGAAGAATTGACATGCATTTTAAAAATAAAAAAATTTAAAATCAACCATTGACCAAGTTCCATTAAAAGGTTGCCTACAACCCCTACTTAATTTAAATTAAAGGGAGAAAGAACCCTGTCAGGCTACGTGTAGTGTCTCCCTATGTTTTTCTCTCCTCCCACAATAGAGGGCGAATATGTTGTTTCATAGGAAGAATGAGAGGGATAGACACGAGGAGGCGCTAGCGTGATGTACATAGCGTGGCAGTGTTCTTTTTTTCTTAGAGAAAAAGTACCAACTATGGGAGGTCGGAGGGCTGAAGCAACGATTGGTAACCTTTGTTCATCTCTTGAAGAAGATTGATATATAAGAGGTGCTGGCTTAGTAGGAAACCAGATTGAGAAGTGGAAACTATAAAGAGTGAAATCATTTTCCTGCAACATAATTTATCCTTAGAGATGCAAGATATATCAGCTGTTAAAGAAGTAACTTGAGGATGGATGATACAATGGAAAGTACGATATGCTCACAACCAATGAGGCAATTAAATCGTCTAATAGTCTTATTTTTATTAGAAATAAGCCTTGGGTTGGATTATATGTGTTCGTCCTTTAGTCTAATGGATGTTCTTTATAATAGGCTACTTTAATGGGCCTATACAATGGGTAGAGGCTAGACATATGGGAATAGTTCGATAAAATGTTTTTATTTATTTATTTTAATTGTTATTATTAAGTGTTTTTAGTTAGACTAGATTGGAAATCTATTACTCTAGCCTTGTTTTGGGTCACTTTCCTTTATTATTTCAATTTTCTAGTTAGTTTAAGTTAGTATATCAATTAAGGATTCAATAAGCCTTTCGTATTTGAGTCTATTTTTGAGTCTTTTATATAAGTTTGTAAAGGAGTCTAGCATTCTACACGAATTTTGATTAGTGAAAACAAAGTTGTTGCTTTTCCTTCCTTGCATGAAAAACCTTATCATGTTTGATGAAAGATCTTTGCGTATGATCTAGGCTGGTTGGTGTTTAATCCATCCAACCACCTTGTAGTGTGAAACCTGGATGTTTCTTCTTTAACCTATTCTTTTTCTTCTTCCTCCTCCATTAACCAAGTGTTCTTCTGATTTTCTGCAACTCAAGCTCTAATCTCTAATTCATATGCAAATGTTTTTGTTTTTTTTATACATGAATTACAGTTGAGAAAATCTGTCTATCAGATCATCCTCAAAATTTTAAGAGTTGAACTTGGACCTAAAAGAGGCCTTCGATCAGAAACTCTGGCTGATCAAGATATATTAAAGAATTCCAATTCTGCCCCTATTTTCCAGATTTCATACCATCTGTCTGATTATTCTTGATTCAAATACTGTTTCTACTGATCTATTATTGCTAATATTTCTGTCACCTGATTAGAATCTATTGACCATCATATTTCTCTTATCTCAATTTCAATATGAGTTGTAAATTTACTATTATAACACTCTATACTGCAACTAGGATTGATCCATATTTTCAGATCCAACCAATAGATCGAATTTAAACTTTCAGCAAGTGTTCCTAACCCTAAGAACAAAACTCAACTAGAATTCATGTCCATCTGATCATTGGATTTTGTCTTAAGCATATTCTCCTTAATCTGGATTTTATTTTCCAAAAAAAATTCTATTTTGGGTACTGTTTTGATTCTTCAATTACAGTTCTACATTAACCAGACTGCTAAAAGCTGTTTAAGAAACTAGCCAAGGACAGAAGATCTGCAAAATCAGTGCTTTTACAACACACCTCCATACTCTCTCTCTCTCTCTCTCTGTGACACGTGCATTAATTTATATATCAAAGTACCATTTTTTTTTTAGTCCATCCAATATTTAGCAATTTCATGACTTTTTACCTTTATTATTTTAAATAATGTGCACATCCAAAATTATCCTAATAGCAACAGAAAATACCACATTTTTCCCAATGAAAATGATGAGGGCAAAAAACAGAAGGTACAGAGACAAACTGCTTAGTAGGGGTTTGTGACGGATCATGGTTTTTTTTTTAAAGATGAAAACCCCTCAAAAAGTGCAGCCAATGAGAATGACAATTTCAGATAAGTTGGTTGTTTTAATAAAATCCCAAAAAAAGGGGAGGACAAGGAGGCGGGAAAGCACAAGAGAAAGAGAATCCCCTTAAATACAAATGTTATAAAGAAATAATTTTTCTGTGAACAAGAGTTTTATAAAAGGAAGGAAGAATCTACAAGGAATACTAATGAGAAAAGGGTTCTCAGCTCACAACACCTAAGCTGCAAACAAAGCGACCAGATTTGGGCACACCCTTAACAAATTCATGTCTTAGAAGCAACCTGGGACCACCGGAGGTAGACCGAGCAAAACCTGAACCCAACCTGAACCAAATTAGGCACCGCGGGGGCGGACCACCTAATTACCGGCTCCATTGCTAGTTCCGACAAGGAAACACAAGACACCATGGTCTGCATTACATTAGCAAAAACTGCAAAAACATTACATCAGCAGAAGTTAGATAACCCTCATCAGATAGAATCAGCCAATCTAGGCATCTGATGTAATGATATAAATGCCACCAAGCAACCAAAAATTACTTGGATTGTCATGTTAGCCTAGCTTTGTTCAAGAGAAACCAAGGGAGAAGCATTTCTTCATAAAGAGCAAACAAGCAACCAAAAATTACTGAACTAAGCTCAAAAGCCAAAGACAAAGCAAATTCTTATTCAGAATTCATACTTCTCACTTATATTAACATTCTAGACCCTATGTAAACTCTATTCTCAAATGACACTATGAAATACTCTCAACAGTGTAACCATATAGCAAAAGATTCCAAAGCAAAATAAACTCTTCAGCAACTTCTGAACCATTATATTGGTCACAATTTTTACAAATAAAATCAAACTAATGTAAAGATTTCCTAGTTCCTCTTTGTATTTTGCAATAAAATCAGATAAAAGAACTACTCAAATAATTTCTATTAGAATAAATGGTCAACTAAATAACACTGTAAGTTAGAAAAACTCAAATAAATATCAATCAGACTCTGCCACAGTTTTATACCTCATCTCTGTCTATTTGACATAAACTCTCTCAAAGCAGGTGCAAAATGTATTACCTTGGACAGTTGGACTTATTAAGATGATAATTCAGTATCCTTCTCAGTGGAAACAAAATTAGATTGGCCAGCAAGGTAATAAAGTTAGCGCAATGGATACAAAGGATAATGCTACCGACAGAGAACAAGTCAACCTTAGTGCCTCAGACAGTTAGGTCATCCTCTAGAAGAGTTCACCAATATAGGGAGATGGATCGAGATGCAAGTCCATGATATTCAGGAAAGGAATTGCTTAATATAAACCCCTGTAAGGCAAAGGATGGTTCAAGCTGTAGCTGCGGCATGCAGAGACAAAGTTCTTATGAAGCTTAAATCTAAACAGAACCATAGCGGAATGCAACATGTCACAGGAAAATATCTTTAGCAAAGAAACCTAATATGCTTTTTCTGGAAATAACGGCTATTGCCATAGACATCATCAACTTTCTCAATGATATTCAGGAAATACTATGTCTGTTAAGTGGCAACGCAGTAGCTCAGACATTAGCCAGGGAGTAGATAGATTGGCCATCATATGTCTTTGACGGCTGAGAGAAATCTGAATAATTCTATTATTTTCCACAAACTTCAACTCTTCCCCGGTTGATTTTCATACTTTTAAATTCCTTGTCTATCTTCAGTTCTTTCTAGTTTTTGTATATTTTGTTTAAAGGGGAAAAAACGCTTAGTGACCCTGCCTTCTCAAAGCTTTCTTGCATACGTGGCAATATGCCATTTGCACCATCATCAATTTGTAGACATCCAATAACTGCCTTTGATGGACTTTAAACCTGAGTTGCAGTTCAATACTCCCAATGACTAACATAATATTTCATGATCCTTGAGAGAATCAACCCAGAAAACATCATTTGTCGATTGTCCGGTCTGCCTAGAAATTCCTCTTCCAAAACTTATTTTTAAAAATAGTTTTCTGCTACACTAATTACATAAATAGAGGGATACAATATTTTTCTTTCCATAGTAATCCTATTTTGGCAATTTGCTTGGAATTTGCCCTATTCTAATACTTTGGGATTGGAGTGTGATTTGATTTAGAAATTAGGACTTGTTCTGTTGTCCAAACCCTAGCTCCATCAAGTTAACATCCGCATAATGATCAATAAGGGGCTCTACCAGTGGGAAGGTGGTGGGCAAGAGTTCTTTCAATAAAATGAACAAAACCCCTCTGTTCCAAATAAAAAAAATATTGGTAAGATGTGTATATATAGACTCTAATGCATGCTAAATTTGTAATCGGCTGACTAATATAAAAGGAAAAATAAATATTGTTATAGGACAGGAAACAAAATGAATTGGAAAGGCAGTACCTTCATGACTTGGTACTAGTCCTTACAAAGCTAAGATGAGCCAAATAATTGCTCTCAGCAAAATCATGCAATGTACGATGTGCCCGTGCCCCTTCACGGTCATTTCTCCCAAACTCTTCACTAAAGGTTCTTCTACACTCGTCAGCATCCTAAAAAAGATGACAAACAGACAATAGTTAATGAAGGCATCCAAAAGAGAACAGAAAGAAGCCAATTCCAGAGATGCTCCATAGCTCCCAACTCCATTCAAAAAGGATATCCTTCTATAAGGCAGTTGCTCTCATTATTCGAATATATAAATGCTTAATTATTGATCATGTAGAACCTTAGTAAAAAACTCGTACATTTCTGCATTATGCAGGTCAGAAAGTTCAGATTGATAGTAATACCTGTAAGAAATTCAACATTTGCTCTTCGATGGTACCACGCATGGCCAAGGTTTCCACATGAATAGGACGAGTTGCACCCATTCGATGAGCTCGACTAATGACCTGTTCCTCCATACTAATTAGAGAGAAAATTAAAAAAGTTGGTCAACAGATAGTTGTGAAGTAGTTGTTAGTATAATAAAGGGAGGATGTTTCCAGTAATTCATGTTAAAAACATATGCAATTGAATCTTGTATGAAATAGATGGCATTGCCGCATGGGTGGTCCATCGAAGCACTTAAAACATTGAAGGAATATTGAATAAGCTTCAGAATTGTGGAACACCACAAAGCATTACCTTCTGTCCCAGATAGGCTCCATTAAAAATACATGAGTGACAAAGCTTAAATCAAGACCCAGCGCTGCACTTCCATCCATCACTAAAGCCATGCAATTTGTATCCTCCTGGAAGATCGCTAATGCTTTCATCTGAACAAAGTCAAGTAAATCAAACTCCAAATGCATTGGCAGAGATAGAACGAGAATTAATTGGAATTCAATATATTTATATATATCATAAACTGTTTAACAAATTGTAATGAGAAACAAGTGCAAACAATGAATACCTTGTTGGTGGAATGCATTGGACTATACATTCCGACAAATTTGATACCAGCAACTGTTAACTGGGAAAGGAGAATCATGATTAATAGCCTTGGAGTCATTAAAAGTTGAAAAGACTCATAATACCAGGCATTTCTTAGGATAAACTGCTACCTGTTGTTCAATGACATGTATATGCTCAAGAAACTGTGAAAATATTATCACTTTCTCAAGAGGTGTCTTATAAGACTTCACATCTGGCTGGGTGCAGGCCTCATGGTGTAGTAACTCATTCCGATATCTTTTCTGAGAAAGAAAAAGATGATCATCAGAGGGCTTCACAACCTCATTGTCATCCAAAGAGCAGACCATCTTTGTATTAGCCTCCTTCAGATCTTTCAACCTTTCCACAAGATGAGCAACTTTGCTACTCGATGTTGCATGCCAATCAGCAGCCCAATCATCCTGTATAAGATTACAGCAGATAGTACATGAAGCTAAGACATAAAAATAGAAAAGGAGAAAGAAATAACATATTCCAGGTCACCTGCCTGTTTATATGAAGGCTGTAATTCAATAAGATCTTTGGGAACAGGCCATTTCGGGTTGGGATTTTCTGGACGGGTTAGTATTTCAGGAGACTGCATCTCATAATAATTCCCACAACCAAGAAAAGTACACCTTTCACTGTCCAGAGAAATACAATCAAGGCACAAAAGATGCCTACATGGAGTAATGACAGGTAAACGACACCATTCTTTGCACCTAAAGATACAGAAAAACAATTTGTTATGTAGCTGGGCAAACTGCGTAAGAGATGGATCATGAAAACTAAAAAGGCTAAACGTTACCTCAAACAGTTACCACCATTCAGGAGATAATGTCTTATCAAAACATACTCTTCTGATGTAGGACCTAGACCTTGTTCCACTAAAATATCCATTGTTTCCTGAATATCCTCTCCAGCATCAGTTACTTTAATATGTCCGGCCACACAGCATGATAGCCTAACATTTCTAATTGTGGTGCTTCGGAACTTCCACTGTTTTGGGTTCAGAAGGCTCTCAACATGCGAAGGATCATTCCAGTCGGCCATTAAAATATTGCGCCGAACAGTAACCACCAATTCATTGTAACTTCTTGCATGTTCTTCAGTAAAATCAAGAAATGTTACTTTCCTAATGCAAGGAGGTATAGTTTGTAAATCTGCCTTTCTAGAACTGATCATGCACCTATGAAGTAGCTGCAACAGACGTGATCGGCCTTCCACCATCTCTGCCTCAAATGGCCTAAGAATGCCTGCCTCCCATGACTTCTGATTTTGCCCATAAGCTTCCTCATGAAGGAACTTAAGCATGGGTTGAAGATGAGATACTTGACTGTTGGGAGTGTTTGGAGTTGGTGTTCCAGTTAATAACCACCGATTGGAAGCTGTCAATGAAATGGCCATTTGCAATTTGTTTGTTAAGCTAAGACTTGAACCAAGAGTGTGTCCTTCATCCAACATTATTCTAAGCCAATGCACCTGCATCAATACACTCTTTTTACGCAGGCCCCATTCTGTACTTAAACGATTAAAGGTGGTTATTACAACATCATAGTCCCATGCCAGATTGTGTGCACAGGGCTTTTGATCAGTCCAGACATAAACACGCAGCTGCCCAGGTTTGACATGCTTTCGGATCTGAGTCTTCCAGTGATCAACTAAATTTGCTGGGACAACAACTAGTGTTGCTCTTGACAAATATAGCCTTACTAAGTCTAAAGGCTTTGTGAGAGCAATTCGTAATGCAACTGAATCAAAAGCCAATTTGTCAAGTTGGTGTGGGTAATACAATCTGCTGGTACCCTTCTCAACTCTCACAATGAGACCAAATGCTTTAAAAATTTTATCGTATCCATCTGCACCACCTCTGTAAGTGATGCGAGGGTCTAAAACTGGACGTGTCAAACCAACTGTTTCCATTTCTAAGAGTTTGTTCTCAGAAAGTTTAGCCAACCAAGTTAAAGCCTTCACTGTTGTAGGGTTTATTGATGTATAGTGCTCCTTAAGCACGCTTGTGAAAAATGCCACATTCTGCTCCTTCCCACCCCGGGTTCCTTTCCTGTGAAAACCTGGTAAGTATGTTATGGGCTTGCTGTAGTCCCAAGATTCCTCAGGACTGGCACAAGTCTGGTGGAAAGAGTCAGAATTCATGCTACAAAACCATGATTTAGTAGCATTTGGCACACTAGTATCAGAAAGCTTCCGCCACTTGTGACAAGAATCACATTGAACCCAAGTCTCATTATATTCAGATTGATCAACACCACCCTTGCGAGGCTTCTTGCAACCATTGGATAATCTCAATGACACACAATCTTGCTTGTTCCGAAATAAATGTGTTGGGGTATCTGGACTACGTTTTCTTTTATTCGCATTTTTTCTGACCCTGCTTTCTTTTGCAGAGCCTGAAGCCCTTTCATATGCAGTACGGAGATTTCTCTTAGCATGACTCAAGCTCCTAGTGCACCGGAAGACACGTGTTGCAGGAGAAGAGAATGTAGTTGTGGAAGATGTAGTTCCTACTTTGCTAGGACAGGAATCAGCAGTCCTCAAACAAAGCTCATCCGAAACTACTGATCTTGCTCTCTTTGATAAGGAGGGTGTTGAGCTCTGAATTGGAGTCATACCTGGACACATCGGTCCCCTTTGCCCATTTTGACTCATGAACCCTTTCCATGACAACATCAAATTCCTAGAAGAGAAATTACGAGAACTCAGTTCATAATAGCCACAAGTTTGCTCAGGATTATGCTTACACCATGTCACTTCAGCTCCTCCTGGAGGGTCTGCTAATGTTCCTTGAGTCTTCAGAATAAGAGAGAGTGCAGTTATGGTCTTACCTAAGCCTGGCTCATCACAAAACATACCACCACGGAAATCTCTGATGGTGGGAGTGATTCCAGCGACTATCTCACCAGAAACAGCATTTATATAAAAATGGAACCCATCCTCAGTTGAGAAATCTACATATAGAGGATGCGCCAAGACTCCAGCATTGCGCTCACGCTGTAACATCCACTTAACTGCAGCTTGCTGATGAGGGAAAAGCTTAAGCTTCAAGCATGGCATGATTGATAATGCCAAGGATCTTAGATGGTGACAAGTGGCTGCTACTCTGACTAGATCCATGGGGCCAAGCAGAATCAGAATACTAATAAGTACATCATCTGAAACCTCATATATGCCTGAACTAAGAGAATCAAATGCAGGTTTGATTCTTGTAGAATAAACTTTTCCCTCCCTTGAAACACCGGGTAAACTCTTGAAAATTTCATGGAGCTCAAACAGCTTCTTCTTGGAAGCTCCAGTTACATTCTGGTGCAGTTTACATCCAAGAACATGACAATCTGAGTCACTCCAAACGCCCTCATCATCTCTCTTAGTATATATAAAATGGTTTCTGCCACCACTGAGCATCAAGTTCCTCTTCTCCCAGTCACAACTGCAGATAAATGTTCCCGAATTGGTAGGCAAGTCAGAAAAACAATATAATTGTTCAATTGGCAGAAAAGGCCTAGTGTGTTAAGCACAGGAAGGTACACCTAGAGTATCAATTAAATAACTAAAATAGAGCCAATAATCATAAATAGGAAATGCATCCAAAGTATTACTCCAAGTGAAGCTTCAGAAGCCTACAAAAGCAGGTGGATTTGTTTTACTTTTTGAAGTGAATTTACTCTTTAAAATGAATTGCCCTTGTTCTATTGGTATCATATGTTTACACTAATATTATTCAGGAGCAACAATTTTCCTCTAGGTCACAGATTCATTGCAAAGAAAAGGAAAATTGGTTACAAGTTCCATCTGAATGTATGAATTACATTGTTGGAAAGAATAAAACTAAAAGAAAAAGAAAAAATCAGAAGACTAGCAATGGTCAAGATGACAACATATTTGTTCACCAAGTATTTTTTTGAACTGTTAGCTTTGGTAGAACCTGTAGAGTTCATTCCCATGCATAAATCCTTCCCTGCCATAGGAAAGAGAAATTTTAAGAAATGAAGAGAGAGAGAGAGAGAGAGCTTATGGAAATATTTAAAGCTTACAAAAGGAATCTCTATATGGTCTTTATCGACCTAGAAAAGGCCTATGATAGAGTTCCTAGGGAGCTCATATGGCATGTCCTAGGGAAGAGAAGGAGCTCGAGTAACTATGCAGATATAGTTAAGGACATTTATAAGGGCGTGGTGACAAGTGTCAAAACTGCAGAGGGACAAAGTAGTGAATTCACAATTACAATTGGGCTACACCAAGGATCAGCTCTTAGCCCCTATTTGTTTGCACTCATCATGGATGATTTAACCAGGCATATTCAAGATGAGATCCCTTGGTGTATGCTATTCGTTGATGAAATTGTTTTGATAGATGAGACAGTGGAAGGGATTAATGCGAAGCTGGAGCTAGGGAGATCATACTTGGAATCAAGAGATTTTAAGTTACGCAGAACAAAGACCGAATATATGATGTGTAACTTCAATCAAATCAGGAGAGATGATGAAGTGGTGAAACTTGAGGAGCGAGAGCTGCCACAAAGTGAATGTTTTAAATACCTAGGGTCAATCTTTAACAAAGAAAGTGATATAGAAGATAATGTTTCCCAAAGAATTAAAGTAGGATGGATGAAGTGGAGAGGAGCATCAGGAGTCCTATGCGACAAACGCATGCCTATTAAGCTTAAAGGAAAATTCTACAGGACAGTAATAAGACCAGCGATGACTTATAGAGGGGAATGTTGGGCAGTTAAGAAGAGTAATATAGATAAGATGAGTGTAGGAGAGATGAGGATGTGCGGCAAGACCTAGAGAGATAGAGTAAGGAATGTTTGTATTAGAACCGAGTTGGGAATGGCACCAATCCAGGACAAGCTTCGTGAGAGCCGCTTGAGGTGGTTTGGTCATGTCCAAAGCAGACCCATGGATGCACCAGTAAGAAAGAGTGACCAGATTCAATTTGAAGGAGCTAAAAGAGGTAGGGGCAGGCCTAAAATGACTATTGGAGAAGTGGTAAAAAAGATATGCATATGGTAGGGCTCGATCCTAGTATGACCGCGAATAGAGTTGTTTGGAGGACAAGAACCCGTGCAGCCGACCCCTCGTAGGGGGATGTTCCTGGGATGCTGCTATGACTACTGCTTAGACTTTTTCCTTCAGTAATTTATTTATTTTATTTATTCTTTTAACCCCTTCTTACCTTTTTACTTCATTCTACTGTTCTTATTTCTGCTACTGTCATGGCCCCTTTGGATTCATGTAGCAAACTCCATTTAGTTGGGATAAGGTTCTGGTTGTTGTTGTTGTTGTTGTTGTTGAAGAGAGAGAGCTAAAGTTGATTGATCGTAAAGTTATATCAGTATATACAAATTTTTTTATAGTAATCACAAAAATATATGCCTAACATAGTCCCAAATAAGTGCCGGGGCACAAGAGCTAGAAGAATAATATCTGAAGGAACCAAAGCTGTTGATGTAGCACAAAACAGAGTACCGCCTCAGCAACTCAAGAGGTTGGTTAGCACCAAAAATAAGGGATCAGATCAGCCCTAAAATTAGGTCGAAGGACCCAATCAGACAGCTCTATAAAAACCTTAAAGAAGCAACGAGATCCAGAGAACAAATCTGGATCAATGTGAAAAACCGATACTGCCAGAAACTTGATATATCGAACAGCTAGAAGATAAGAGATTTCAACTCCTGTGCATCCAGAACTCAGAACTGTGCCATATCACAACCAAAGGTCTTGAATAGAAAGGGCTTCAATGCCCAAAAAGATAAGAGTAATCTGACGAGTTCATTTAATCAAAAGGTCCAAAAATTCTGAAAAAACCTTCAAGAACAGGGAACCGCCAGGCTTCATCAAATAAGGACCAATAAAGTAGAATAGTGAGGGATCTTCATAGCAATAGGAAACCCTAGTTCTTTATGATTTCATCAACTAGGTTTCAGACAAATAAACAAGGATAATAATTTGCACGTACCTCCCCTGAGATTTGCTTTAATTACACTTTCACCAGTGAGGTTTGGAAAATAACTCGTACCACCCCTGCTTTCCAAACTAATTAATAACTAAACCCACTCCGTTAACTGTCCCCGTTAGTCACAAATGGTAGGAGTGTTGAAGTCATTGTATGACCAATATACCCTTTATGGGGTAGAATGACCTGCTCC
Source organism: Telopea speciosissima (assembly GCF_018873765.1). NCBI lineage: Eukaryota > Viridiplantae > Streptophyta > Magnoliopsida > Proteales > Proteaceae > Telopea > Telopea speciosissima. The sequence continues at coordinate 48,246,018 of NC_057917.1, read as the reverse complement.
CACAAGATTCAGGGCTAAACCATAGTTCAAGATTTCGCGAAATTTTGGCGATATATCGGTTAATTTCGAAAATTTCGACATGTCCGAGATGAAATGGCTAGGCGAAATGAAAAAGTATACGATTTCGTCGAAATTTCGGGTCATTTCGGCATATTTCGGCGACATATCGAAATATCGCCGAAATGTTACAAAGCCCCCCCCCCTCCACGTGACTCATTAAAGGCCCCCTATAAAAGCCATATTTCGCTGCTAATGGTCGAGAGCTGGATAGAGGCTCTTTTGGGGGGTTTTTCTTGTTTTCCATTCTTCCAACTTGGATTCTAAGCATCTTCCAACTTGTTCTTCATCTTTTTCGACGGATCATCGCCGGAAACACGTCAGAAACACCTCCTAACAAGATTGTGAAGGATTTTTCACTGTTTAAGGTAATTTTTTTCCTCTAAAACTATTTTTTTGAAAATACTATGTTCAAGAGTTGTTGGATGGTGATGATATTAATATAAGTTAGACACCGGAGGCCGATCTACAACCTCACGGTGTCAAAAAAATTTTTACATATGTATTTTATATTTTATATTTTCTTATTTTAAAATTTGATTTTCCTACAACAAAAATAGGAAAAAACTAGGGGTAATATAAATTGGATAGGGATCAATTAATAGGGGTGTCAATGGGTCGGGTTGGGCCGGGCCTGCCCTAAACCCTAGCCCAACCCTAGGGGCCTTAACCTAAACCCTAACCCAACCCAACCCTGGCAGGGCCAAGAAACCCTCAACCCAGTCCCGACCCTGCCAGGGTTTTCCCTAACTCGACCCGACCCTGATTGACCCTGCTAGGGTCGGGCAGGGTCAGGTTGGCCCTGATTGACCCTGACCATTAAATTTCTTTACCTCTAGCATCATCAGGCAGGAAACGCAGGAAACGTTCTCCATGATTCTGGAGACGTGGAGAATGAAGATCCTTTTCCCTGAACTAATAATCTCAAGTCTCAACATAAAATTGAAACAAAACAATAATAGAGGGAGGAACCTTAAATGGTAAAAGTGCCCCACCTTACTGTAATGGAAATTCGAAAATCAAAGCAAACAATCCTAATGCAGAAGCAATTGAATAAAATTTTCATTGATGAAGTAAAATAAAATACAAAATAAGGAGCAGAAAATAAAGAAAGGACTTCTGCTAACATATAGCCTCAATCTCAGAAGCATATTGGTTGAAAGACTGTTCGTCCCTAATGCAGCCTTAAGCAATATTCCGGCACATCCCAAGAGCATAGAGCAACAAAGAGGGCCATTCTCTTGCAAGAAAGGAGTAGAAAATAAAGAAAGAAATTGTGAACCAATAAGGAGAAGGAATGAGAAATCGACGAGTAACTATCACAGGAGTAGGCGAGTGAAGATGTGCACTTGTGCAAATGGAAGGACTCGGGAGTAGGGAGTGGACCTGCCTTGTTGGGTTGAGTTCATAACTGCACCAACAATCAGATCAGATGAAGTCGAAGGAGAGATTGACTGAGAGTTCAGAGTTGAGAGTGAGTGATCGAGACTCGAGATCTTCAAAGCTTGATTCACTGCTTCAGCCTCCAGCGGCGCCCTTAGCGTTGAAGACTTGAAGGTTGAAGTTAGCAATTAGGAATTATGATTATTAGGGTTTGTCGGTTTGGCTTTAACCGTACGTGGTTATGTGCCTTTTTTTTTAGTACTTTTTTCGGTTAGTGTGAAGATGGATAATAAATTAACCATATTTATTCATATCTATATCTATATATACTTATATATAATTAATACAGGGTCGGGCCGGACCGGGTCGGGCTCAGTCTGAGGCCTAAACCCAAGCCCAACCCGAACCTGCCAGGGCCAAGCTATTACTAAACCCAAACCCGCCCTTCGGGCTGAAAAATCAGGGTTGGATCCAGGGCGGGTTAGGGCGGGCTCGGGCTGATCGGGCTTTTTTGACACTCCTATCAATTAAATATATGTTAGACACCAATGGCCGATCTACGGCTTTACGGTGCCGAAAATATTTTTCTGCCCATAAAAATTTATTTTTATTTTTGGAAATTAAGAAAAGTATTTAAAAATAAAAAAAATAAAAGAAACAAATAAGGAAAAATATTAGGTTTTGGTTTGAAAAATATGAAAGTAATTTTTACATGTTTTTTAAGTGCATTAGATATATATTATGTTTAATCATTTCGGTTTTGTTGTGTTAGATTAATATTTATATGAAAATTATTTATAAAAATTGTTTTTAATTATGAGAAAAATATAAGGGTTAGGGGAAATATATTAAATAGCTATACAATTGTTTTAATATTCTCAAAGTCTCAATTGAAGTGCTTCTACATTAAGTTTTTAATTATTTGTTTTACTTACATTGCACTAAACAAGTATTGTTATGGTGGATCATGAAAGACAACGTGTGAAAGGAAAGCAGAAGATAGGGGAATGTGGTCAACAGAGGGACCAGAGGGAGCAGAGAGAGCAAAGGCCAGCCAGGCAGCCTAAGGGTGACATTGCATGGTTACATGGCACTCCAATTGATGGGGATAAGAGAAAATCACAATGTAACTATTGTCACATGAAGTTTTTGGGAGGTGGGTCCAGTAGACTTAAACAACATGTGATTAGAGGATCTAAAGATGTTGTAGGTTGCCATATGGTCCCTACTCAAGTAGCTAGGGAAGTTGGTGAGACTTCGAGGGGAAAGAATAAGATGAAGGCTGACAAGTAGAGGGTAAGGGAACAACTGGAGGAGGCAGTGAGGAGTTCAATGGGAGGAGGAGAAGGAGAATACTATGATGATGATGATGACAGTGATGACCCCATCTATGTGCCTGATGATATACAAACACCACAGGAGGCTAGGGACTTTCGACGGTCTGTTTCGAGTAGTAAAGTTTGTTTTCAAGATGATTAGTAAACAGAGAGTAGGGGGTAGTGGAGGAGCTGGCACATCTGGAGGTTCTAAAGTTGGTGGGTTGTTGAATCCTTTTAAAAGATCACAAAGTATGAAGGCAGCTCAAACACCTTTATCGGTACTAATACCACCATTAGCATCACATCCTAAACTACATAGGAAGAAGGGAAGCACTCAACCAAAAATCAAAGGTGCATGGAAGAATATGAAGGGGTTAGTGAAAGAGTCAATAGCTAAGTTTATGCTATAACATACCATCCCAACAAACACCGCACAAGGCCCCCATTATGATACCATGATTGATACAATTGCAGAGGCTGGGCCAGGGTTCAAGGGGCCCACTACCCCATATGAGGTAATGAATGTTTATTTACCTCAACAAAAGTTTGCGATTGATGAATACATTGGTGAAATGAGGAGTATGTGGGAGACATATGGGGTAACTATAATGGCAGATAATTGGACTGGGCCTACAAGAAAGTCCATCACCAATTTTATGGTCTACTGTGATGAGAGGATAGTTTTCCTCAAATCTTGGATGCATCCAAAGAGATAACGGATGCAAAATACATTTATAGATTGTTGAAGGAAGTGGTTGAAAAAGATGTAGGAATAGAGAACGTTGTCCAGATTGTAACGAATAACGGAAGCAACTTCAAGAAGGCCGGTGAGAAGATGATGAATAACAGTAAGTACCGACTCTTCTGGACTCCTTGTGCGGCCCATTACATTGAACTAATGCTGAAGGATATGGGGAAGTTAAAATTGGTGAAGACAATGGTGGAAAGTGCAAGACAAGTCACCAGCTTTGTATACAACCACTCATTTGCACTAAATCTATTGAGGGAAAAATGTGGGGGTAACTTGGTGAGGTCGGGCATCACTAAATTCGCCACAAAATACATTGCCCTAAAAAGCTTTGAGACATAGAAGGTCGGGCTAAGATCTATGTTTGCTTCTGAAGAGTGGTTTGGATGGAAGGGTTCCAATACCGCAAGTAGGAGAGAAGCACAGACAACCATGTCCTCTAAGGAATTTTTGACAAAGCTAAACAAAGTGGTGAAAGTTTTGGAGCCAATAGTTAAAGTTCTATATATAGCAGACTCCTCTCTCAAGTGTCCCACCAAACTAGTCCTATATACTGCCATTGACTTGATGAAGGATAGTATCTACAATGTGGCTCCTCGTAGTACCAAGCACATTATCAATGCTCGCTAGGAGAATCAACTTATGCATCCACAGCATAAGGTTGGTGAGTAATTTTGTTTATGTAACTAATTCATATCTTAGTAATATTACTAATTACCTTTGCATTTGACAATATCTCATTTCTATATGTCAATTTTCAGCATACTACTTAAACCCCAAGTATCAATATAATAATAGGCTTGGGTTGGATACTCAACTTATTGATACTGTGAAACAAGTAGTAAAAAAGTTGGAGCCAAATGGTAGACTACAATCTATATGCAACAATGAGGTGAGTCTTATAATTCATTTGAAATATAATTAGTAAGTAATAATTACTAATTAGTAATGAGTCATTACTACTTTTCCACTTGGGTATAGATGAAGATTTTTAGGGACGCATTGGGGAGTTTTGGAACCGATGCTACAGTACAAGGCAGAGCACGCGGCGATGCTGGTACTCAATTCAATATCGTATTCTTTTAAATTACATACGTATTGAAAGTTGAAAGTTGAAAGTTGTGAAAATTTTGACATGTCTTTTTTTTGTTGTAAACTTGTAATACAACTGAATGGTGGGTGTTGTATGGGGAATCGGCTGAGAATTTAAGGAGAATAGAATCAAGGTCCTTGCCCAAACATGTTTCGCATCTAGCTATGAGAGGAACTGGAGTAGGCGAAACAGATTAGATTCCGAACGTCTATCTGACTTAGTGTATGTATACTACAACTTGAGGCTGAAACTGTAACACATACGCATGGGAAATGAGGGACAAAGGGTCACTATTGACCTCGCCGACATCTTTCAGGTTGACTCAGACGATGATGACCTTATTATCGATTGGGTGAGGGATAGAGGTGAGCCGGTGTTGGATCAGGAGGGAGGTAGGCCAGACCCCGTGATAGCTTCTGAGATGGGTACTGATGCGGATGATTATATGGCTGACAAGGGTCAGATACATGCACAGGAAGCATCACCCATACCATTCCAGCCCACAGGTGGCAATGCTGATGAGGATGATGATTGGTCCAAGTCCCCAAGTGGTACTAGTAGGCATCAAACTCAAACTCAGACTGGAACTGATGGAAGTGATGCTGATGGTAATGATGATGGTGGTGGTGGTGGTGAAGCATTTGATGGAATGCGAGAGTATTATGTGGTAGACGAGCAGATGGCGCCTGTAAAGCTAGTCCGATTCATTGGAGAAACACAATTTGATCATGCCACACAAGATACGGACCACAGTGCACTTGAGGCCGCACCCACACCCTCACGTACCCCCTTATCATACACCAGGAAGTGTAGGGGTCGACAGACACAGGCCGTTGATTATATGGATATTGATGAGTTATCTAGCTGTGTTGGTGCATTGAGTATAGGAGATAGGGAGGGAGGATCGAGTGGGCATTGGCATGCCCCATCTTTTGACGCACATACCACTCTATCGTCATCAGATTATAGTGCATCATAACCTTAAGGTGGATATGGATATGGATATGGGCAGTTCGTTGGAAACTATGACTCCCAGTCCCAGTACCAGCCCCAAGGACGTACTGGATCATCTTTCGTGGACGACATCTTTTCAGACCCTAGCTACCCAACTCACCAACCATACATGCTGCCAGCACCGACATCACATCATACTGGATCAATGGGTAGTCATGGTTATTCTTCACAGTCACAGATTGGTCACCAATATCCTAGGATAGGTTACCTTCAGTATGTTGATGACTCCATTTACATGACAATTGTAGATGACTACACTCGTTCCTTCTTCGAAACTATACCGTGGTCCACTTATGTCCTTCAGACAGAAAGCAATTGACGTCGACTCCAGTGGAGCATGAGTAGGGTCGACCCAAGAAGGCATAGCAATTATTATTAGGATTTGTTTCATGACAATTGTGAGTCTTGTGAGTTGTGACTTGTGACTTGTGAGTTGTGAACTTGTGACTTTGTGTATTGACTATTGAGTATTGAACTAATGACTTTATGCACTTATGAATTTTTTAGTTTAAAGTTTAAACTAAAGGCAACATTTGACTTTATTTTTTATTCATTACTTTGTTTCAATTTGTTATTATGTCTTTCGGTACTTATACAATGTGTATTTAACTATTTATACATCAGGGTCCGACCGTCTACTATCAATCAAGGGTGCAAACCCAAAACACCACTTTGAGTTCATTTTTTTGCAATATGAAGGTTTAAATGTATGTATTCAGCTTAAATAAGGGTGTACATGAAGTATCAGGCTTTAATATGGTCAAAAACCCACCGAGATGGAGTGCCGCAATATGGCAGAAAAAATACCATATTTCGGCGAAATTTCGGATATTTCAGATATCTCGACCAGCCAGAAATGGCGAGATATCGCGAGATTTTGGACTATGGGTTAAATGAAATTGTCACTCTTGTAAGTTCTCATTTTCAAATCCCTACAACACAGAGTTTGGTAAAAAAGGGGTGATATGTGTAAATATCACAGCAACCATCTTTCTAAAACCTAACCCAAAACCAAACCACAGCAACCATCTTTCCCCCTGCCGGCTTTCTTATTTTATTTCCTTATCTTCTAATCTGTAAAAAAACAAAACCACTTATTCTCAAAACTTCCTTTCTTCTCATCCCATCCCATCCACCTGCAGTCAGGAACAGAAACCGTTACCGAACCCCTACTTTCTATTCCCATTTTCTCTGAATCCCAAACCATGAACAAAACCCCAGCTCTCATTCTTCAATTTCTCTCTACCATTCTAAAATCTGGGCTGTTGCGATCGATGCAAGGTGAGATTTCTCTCTGATTGCTCTCTGCCATTCTAAAAATCTGGGTTATTGCAATTGATGCGAGGTGCGTTACTCCAATTTCACTCTCTTTTGGATTGGTGGCATTAGTTTCTTGTCTTCCCTGTTCTGCCATTGGTAAAAACTCAAGCTTTATCATCCAACATCACTGATTGAGGGATCCATTTGAATTATTTTTTTGTGTGTGTGATGTTATTTACTCTACTCCCTTGTTCTGCCATTGGAAAAAACTCAAGCTTTTGGTAATGTGTTGTCACTGATTGAGTGACCTTGTACAAAGGTCGAAGGTATGCACCTGAAGAACTGCAATTTTTTGTCCAAACCCCTTGCCTTTTATCTTACAATTTTAACCCCAATTTTCCAACCTAATTCATCAATTTTTAGCCAAAAAGAAACAGTAGATCACCAACTGAATAATGGGGTCAAATTTAATTGTATAGGCGGGTTTTGCAGTCCAAGCCTTCTTTTCCGTTCTGCTTTCTTTATTTGATCTTGCTGAGTTTTTGGTGAGATGGGGAGACAGTGCGGCCATGGATGAGTTGCAGGTTAGGGTTCTTCAAGAATAGAAATAAGGGAAATAATGAAGAAATAGGTTCATTTTAGAATGAAGGGCATTATGGTCAACTAATAAACAATTCTAATGTTTTCAGTCACAAGTTAACGGAGTGGGTTTAGTTATTAATTAATTTGGAAAGCAGGGGAGGTACATGTTATTTTCCAAACCTCATGGGTGAAAGTGTAATTAAAGCAAACTTCGGGGGAGGTACATGTAAATTACCCAATAAATAAATAATCATACACATTGGTTGCTGTAGACAACAGATAAAGTTGAGAGAAACCCTCAAAGTAGAAGAATTAAAACAACCACTGGATCTTTAATTCTCTGATACCATGCTACAATATCAGTTCATTAAAGACAACCAGCAGTAATAAGAAGAAGAAGAACAAGAGATCAATTGAGAGAGAGAAGATGACGAAGCCTGCCCACGGTTTGTATTGTGAACAGAATAGACAAACCGTGGGCTCTCACTTAAAATTCTTAACAATCAACAATACATAAACCGACTTAAGAATATATCAATAAAGTACCTAAACTACCCTCACTAACTAAGCTATCAATTAAGCAATAGAAATAGACCAAACATAAACTATGGGCCTGTGGACCTACACACAAACGAACACTTAATAATTTTGCAAAAGGGAGAATAATTGACAGAAAATTCATGGAAGGTTCCACACAACTCAACTCAAATACATTCAAATGTGATCAGAAACACCGTGGTATGGCTGAATATCGGCCTTATAAGTTGCCAATTTGACTTATTTTGTTCACTTATTTTCAAGGTTGAAGAATAACTTTGTAATTTCACTGTTCAGAACCAGTCTTTTTTTTTTAAATATAATATTCAGGTCCAGCTTTACCTATAAGGCTGTTTTAGTCTCTTCTATGGCGGTATGGTCAAATTCAGTTAGTTTTATTATGTTAAGGTCCAGCTTTTCAAGTTCCTTTTTTGATATTTCAAACAAGATTATTAGTTCCTGTTTTCAGTTTAACTTTTGTCTGTTGTCTCTAGGCCAATTTTTGTGGGTCAAAACATCAGTTCTATACAAATTTAGGTGTCATTAGGGAAGCTATTCAGTCACCTTTGCAAAAGAGACCAAGATCTTGCAAATTCCAGTTGAAAATAATTCTTCAAAGCTGTGAACATGATCTAGGAAATATTATATCATAGAGGCCAACTTATAATAGATTTAAGAATTATTCTCAAGCATATAAATATTTAATAAAACAAAAGTGTTCGAGTTCAATGTTGCACTATCGCTCTTGAATCTTGACCAGTAGAATATATCCATGAAGCCAATGTCTTTCCTCAAACTCAGATTCAGTACTTTGGCAGGGTCAGACGTTCAAAGTCTGAACTTTAGACCAAGATTCAACCATAAGCTTTTAGCACTTAGACATTACACCATTCATTAACTAGCCCCTTACTCCATCCTTCCTCTCAGAAATTTATCCATCTCTATCCCAAGCGACCCTTTTAATCAATTAAGTACATTCAGTTTTACTATTAGTTGAACATTGTCCCTGAACTTATCATGATTACTCTGTTTTTGAATCTATTCCAATTTCTCACTCAAATCAACCAAACCCCACCATCCTCCTAGAACATACTTTCAGTCCTAGATAAACTTGTCCCCCCCCCCCTAATGACAATAGGATGTGCAACCCATAGTAAAAAATCTCAATTACATACCCAATGCCACAACTTAATGATCAAGAACTTAAAAGAGGAATTATACCTCAAATGCCTAAACAGAGCAGCGGCCGTCGACCCTGATTTGGGGAATTGCCAACCGGACCATACTGCGACCGGCAAATACACATCGACCAGTAGCACAGCCCTCGCAGCATTGCTATCGTGAACTGAAATCCAAACTACCCGAGCAACAATCTCCAAGAGCTTGTGCACTGTCAAAGTATGAAGCTGGTGGACTACGCTCATGCTACCATTAACAAGACCAATTGCTCGGCTCTTCTTCCTTGAAGTACCATATTTTCTCTGATTAACCTTATCTTTGCTTGTCGAAGACAAGGAATTAACCTCTGAAAAATTCTCTTTTGCTCCAATTTCAGAAGCCGAATTGCCACTACATTCAATCAGAGACAATTTTGTACCATCTTCGGATTGAAAACCAACATTAGACCCAACTCCAAAGAGGTAACAACGAGTGCCAAAAGGTAGGTTCTTCGAGAGGTCGTTATATTGATTCTGTTGAGGTGAATTCACAGCGAGAATTATCGTGCAGTAGCCACAGAGCTTTTGCTGCTGAGGAGACTCTTCTGCTTGAGCACCTCGCATTGTCGAAGCTGAAAATTAGTATTTTGTAATTTAGGGTTTCAAGCTCTTTAACTAATCCATTGACAACTTTCAAACAGTCGAGACAGAGACAGAGAGAGAGAGAGAGAGAAATTGCAGACTGCAAGACCTTAAAAATTAAAATGCGAGCAAAATGGGCGAGGTAAGAGATATAGCCGTATAGGCAGAGGGATTCAAGAGAACGGAAAGTAAAAGATTATACAGAAGAACGTGAAACACTATATTAGAATACTTTCACGAATTGATAGCGGTTGATCTAGATATGTACGGTGATTATACAATCTGGCTTACACGCTAGTTATGCGGAATAGTAGACGGAGGACACATGGGATTACTTTACGTGCTTAGTACTTGATCAATGTTTTCACTCAAATAAAATTGTGTCCGCTTGTTTGAAGTTTTTCAAAATTTGAAATTTTGTAATCATTATATAAATATAATTGTATAAATTATTTAAAATTTTCTTATTTTTAGACTTAATTTTTCTATTTTTCAAATCTGGAATTTTTTGAAATTTTTTTTATCTAAGGGAAATTAAATGTAAAATAAAGTAAAACTTAATAATTAAATAAGAAATAAATCAAAATTGGTGAGATAAACATGGGAGGCAAGTACAAATGTTTCTTTTTTAGGTTTTAAAATTTCATTTGCCAAGAAGAATTGTAGAAGTGCCATTACATGGCTACAAAACGTTTCTTAATCTCAATCCACCAATGTTTTGAATTTGAGTTCATTTTTTTTTCTCTCTTTTAATGTAAGAATTCGATATAAAATGGTCTAATTTGGATTAGGATTATGACAATGGTTTCAACAGATCGACTATAGACTTGAACCTTGTTCCCACATAACCTGGTCAATTCGATTAGGCACTCAGACATATATTTCCATTGTTCAACTCTTTGACAACATAACATAATATCTCTATATGATAGTTAACTCGAAAAAAGGCTTTTGGACGCATAAATGGCGATCGAGAAAAACCTTCGAAGATGCACTTCTAGAGGTAGATAAGCTCTTCTTCAAATGAGGGGGTACTCTATTTATAGGGGATGGCATTTGTACCTCTGTGGCGCTGCAAAAGGTATCGGGACCTCCACAAAAGAAACTTAATCATAGTTTAGCATTCGTGTCACCGCGGATGCCATATGTGACTTTAGCGGCACCACAGAGATCAGAAATGATCTCCGCATAGCCAGTCTCCTTGGAAGGGTATTTTTGGGATTTTTTAAGTGTTTTTTAGGGTTATGGGAGGTCCTTCAATAAGAGAGGCATCGATATTCATCCGTGTCAAGTTGTCGTCGTCGCCGAGAGGGTTGGCAATTTTCAACGTCTATAGAATGCCCTTCTTTGGTCACGGCTTGTGCCATCGCCCAAGGGAAAAGACTAAAGAGTGTCTGATTTGCCACCCAGAGCATGAACTGTCGGCATCTTGCTCAAAGGGTGACCGAGGTGTAGAAATACGAGCGATAAAACCAAATCTAGTAAATCGGTCGATAATCAGGCAAATTGCCTATTCATAAGACTGAAACATGCAAGTCAAAGCATGCATAATGCTAAAAAGTCCATGATGTAAGTGATTGAATGGTTCAGTACTCTGTGACCAATCACACGTATGTGAGGGTGATAAGGCACCAATCGACCAACCACAAATATATGAAGGTGATATAGTACAGCTCGACTAATTACAAATGTATGAGAGTTATATGTCACCGCTTTGTATGAGGATGATATGTCATCACTCGACCAATTACAAATGTATGAGGGTGACATGGCACTGCTCGATCAGTTATAAATGTATAAATACCCATATGGGAATACAGGGATGAAAGTCCGTTGGGGATGATAAAGCTCTAGTTAAATCCTAGAAGACTCAACGTACTTTAGCTAATCACTGTATGTGATATTACCTGATCAATATCTAAGGGTGATACGGCACCACTCGATCGAACACTGACACATGGGAGCAATGCATTGTCCCTTGGTTGCTTGTGGTTGTTCCACTGGGGAAATGGGTGTGATTCGATTGAATTCGACTTATCACAAAATGTTCCAAGAGTGAGTCGACGTGTCTTAGCCGATCACAAGATGGTTACAGGAGGGAAAGGTAAAAAGGCAATGGAGGAACTTGAAATTGAGGAACAACCACTGAGTCATCATAGTAAAGAAGGAAATGGAGAAGAAAGGTGGGTTAGACCGTGAGAAAAGAACTACTCACAGCAGTTTGCTTTGAATTGATCAGCTCTGATACCAGTTTGGATTACAACTAAAAGGAAAAAATGTCTAATAAACTCTTAGGGAATGTTCTTCTAATTCCAACCCAGTGTATCAACTTCACTTGTGTTAATGTTCTTCTAATTCCAACTTCCAATTTGCCTATCTTATAGAAGTCTGAACCGTTGTTGCAAAGAATAGCTGCTCTTTCCATTACTGTGGAATCACCCCTACTCTCTCCATTCAATTTTGATCTACTTGACCGATTCTATTGGGTTATTGATGAGACCCATCCTTGCCTGTTCCAACTCACCTGAACACAGCACGAAGGGATGCGCCCTAATCCGCCTAAGCCCAATAAGGCCATTTACCATTCAACTAATTTAACAGAGGTTATAGGTAAGGATGGTTGTATCGTCACTGCCAATACCAATGAGATACCAATATGATACAGATTGGGTCGTATTGGCCCAATCAGGACCAAATCGGCCGTAAATTCAAAAATGATCCTATCAGGTACCGACGATAAAGATACATATCGGTCAATAAGGTCGATACGATACCTTGATCCATGGATTTAACCGGTGCATAATACCTTATAACAAAATAATGCTTTAAGTATCTATTAACCACCCAACGGAAAGGCTTATTTCCAGTCATAGCAACATGGCCACTAGTATCTGCTGATTATGATTTTCTCGAGTTTCAAGACTACTATCCCTGAGGTTACACTTTGTCAAAATTAATCCAGTTTCAACCTCTCCAGTAAGAATGCTGGTCTAGTAACCAAAATTTGGGGGGGCGGGTTGAAGAACAAAGACTGTTCAGCAACGCCCATAATACTCTCTCTACTCCATCAAATTAAGCTTTACCTCTGATAACCTTGAGCCACCAAGAACCTCAATCACCTTCACCTCTTTTCTCTGTTCCACACTCTGACCGCAAAAGCTTTGCTTGTGGGTCATTTACTGAGAGGAAATGGTAGATGTTGCAAAGGATGTCCGCATCAAACCTATTAACTTGTTCCGAGTTTCCGACAAGAAATGGAACTCCAACTCTCAATCTTGTCAACAGATTTGGGATTCCATCTCTTTCGAAATTAAAGCGAAGTTGTCGTCAGTGCCCCCCTTCCCCCTCCCCCCTCCCTCTCCCTCTTCTTGTCCTGACACCCCAGGGAACAGGCTCATTGCTCCTGGGGTCTCTCTTTTATTTCTTTTGTTGGCCCAGACTCCTCTTAGTTGAGGCCTTAGCTTGGTGTTGCTTATTTTGTTGTTGCCGTAAGGGGCTCGTGTATTCCTCTTTCTTTAGTAATTAAATTCTTTTATTCACCCAAAAAAACCTTCTTGTTTCGACAACAGCTTCCATTGACCTTTGATGAGCAACCATGGTTGGCATATCTGTTCCACATTACAGTTGCCAATGCATTTCCATTGCTCTTCCTATGACTTCACAATTTTATCTGCTAGATCTGCTTCCCTCCACTCTGATGTGGACATTCAGATTTCAGGTGCTCCATTATTCAGCTCTAGATGCAAGCATCAGGGCCTGTGTGCTACACTTCATTGCCACTGGTATCATCTTGCTAGAAAGGCTGTTGGATTCCTCTGTCCAATGGAAAATCGTTCAACTGCAGTAAAAAGATCATAATACACAATATGATCAAACTATCCTCATGGTATTTGGGGTGTGAATGGAAGGAACTCAAGTTAGACCAGCATTGCAGAGGAAAGAAAAAGGAGAAAACATTTTGAACCAAAGCCAAAACATTGTTCCTTAAGAACCAGATGATTCAAGTCCTGGAGATGGAACTCTTAGAAAAATGTCAAAGAAAAGTCACAGTAGGGCCTAAGGCATAGTAAGAGAAAACTTAGAAGTCCAATCCACATTTAGATGGACAAAGAAGAGGCTAGAAAGTCCTTGTGTCTTGACAAAGCAAAAGATTTATTCTGGGATTTATCATCATTTGATCATTTGACCAATTTCTGAATGTTTTTATATATTCAAAGACGGCAAACAATCTCAGATAAACTGAATTTGTTCTGTTTCTAGCTTCAATTACCAAAAAAAAAAAAATCATAAACTTGAGCTTGGGCTATTCTAGTTGCTTCCATAAACATTTATGTTTTGGCATCTAGATCGAAGGGCTAACATAACATCTCTTGAACTGTGCAATTCGTAGAGCGATGGGAAACTAGCTATATTCAAATCCCAAGATGTTCCTGTGCTGGCTTAATTTTAGACAAGGTCCTCAAACTTATTGAAGGCTGCATAAAAAAAGGGCGTACTCAGTGCATGAGGCTCTTGCAATTGTGGGGCCTAGGGCGGGTCTTAATGTACGCAGCCACGAGAAAATTTCTTTGAATGTTTTACACCTCCAAGTTAGACTGAGTAATTGTCATGCAGCATGAACAAAAATGTTCTGATATCTAAAATACATTCAAATCTAGATTTTCGGGCACTATATCTATTCAATATAATAGGAAATGTACATCTTTTTATTCTGATCAGACAAGAAAAATTTTTAGCAAACGTTCTATTGAGCAAATCATTCTTCAACGTCAATTCTCTCTGAATCATTCTAACTGCACCCTTTTTTTTTTTAGTAATTATAATCTTTCTCTTTCTAGCAGAATCAAAGAAAGCATTAATGTCTATAAATGCCATGCTATTATTATACGGAAAAATTCCAGTTATGATTGATTAATTTCAAGGAGTCAATCATAGTTCAAAATCTCACCGAGATCTTAGTTAGATCTCAAAAATCTCGGTAAACTCAAGCTAGCCGCATGGAAGAAAAACTCGACCGAAACCTGTCGAAACCACCGAGTTAACTCGGTTTCATAGGTTTCCGAGACGAGTTGAAGGGGATTTTATAAAATCCCTGGATTCGACCAGGTTTCAATGGTTTCGACCATTTTTCGGTGGTTTCGACACATATGCCCATCAAAACTAGGGAAAACTTGGCTCGAAACTAGGACAGACATTAATTTATGCCAGAAACCAAGACGAACGTATGTCTAATACCATTTAAGTAAATGGTTTTATAATTGTATTTCATTTACTTAAGATATTATTCATTAATAAGAAAATACCCCCTATTTGAATCCAATAAAAATAGTTAAAAAATAAAATTCCAAAAGAAAAAAAAGGTCAACCCCCAGTTCAAGAACAAAAACTGGATTTTCGACGGTAGGTGCAATTTTCAACTTTCTAATGCTGGGGTTTTTCTCAAATCTAAAAATTTCACAAATCTTAACATGGTAAAACATTGCTAAAAATAAACAATGTGGTAAAATATTCATTTGTTTTGATGTCCAAAAAAAATTTTCATTTAGAGCGATTTTGATAGCATTCTCACGCACCAAATTAAGTTTGACTTGTACATAACTCATTTAATTATATATCAGATTTAAGAAATCTTGGACTTGTTGGAAAGCTATCAAAACAAAGCTTTCTAACAAATCCAAGATTGCTTAAATCTCATTTATATTGAAGGAGTTATGTTCCGGTCAAACCTTATTAATATACAGTGTCAAATTTGGATAAAAAATCCAATTAATATTTTTAGTGTTCTCTATGTGAAACTAATCCATGGATTGAGTTTAAAATGTCAAAAATAGGCAACACAACAAGAATCAGGGCAAAAAAAAACTTCTGGGCCTTGAACCAATGTTCGAGTTAGCCTGGAGAAAGTCCCAGGTTTCGATCGAAATATGGTCAAAATCGAGGCGAACTCATTTTTTGGCTGGTCGAAACCCGAGTTTAGAACTTTGGCTAGTCGAGAAGAGATATGATACAAAATAACAAAATGCCAACTCTCGAAAAACTCGACCGAGATTTTGAATATTTTGAAAATCTCAGAGAAATCTCGGTGATCTCGACCTCCTCAGTACTCATAGAGTCATAGTATTCTATTGTTGGGACTTGGGAGTTAAGACATGGAAGACTAGGGTAGTAAGGTGTCTATGACTTATGTATTGTTCATTGTATTTAGGTTGGGTGTCTATGTAATATGCGTTGTGAACACTTCATTATATCTTGTGGTTTATAATAGGAACTTTAGTCTTTAACTATTTCTTAAATAATTATTCACTATTATGTGCATAATTTACTTGTTTTACTTGCCAATTATGTCTCATATCATTCAAACAATGTGTACAATAGGCAATATTACATTAAGGGTTCAGCCTTTACTGCCAACCAAGGGTGCAAATCCAAAATACCAATTTGGGTGTTTTTTTTTTTTTTTTTTTTTTTCAATTTGAACATTTAAATATGTTTATTAAGCCTAAAACAAGCTTACCTTAAAGTTTTGGAGCCAACTATGGCCATATGCCCACCGAAACATTAAAAAAAAAAATACATTGTCTCGCCAAGATCTCAAAAAATTCAACCTGGTCGAGACCATGGTTGAGACCGAGTTTTAGACCCTTGGAGTTAATTTACCAAAACACATGATACCAGTAAACGGATAAAGTAAGGAAACTCTTAAAACAATTTGGTTTTCTAAGCCTACATAGTATTGTATTTCTTCTTTGTTTTTGTCATAGGTTCACATAATACCTGAAGCTCAACTAGATCACAATTCACAACCATAACTCCAGAAGCACAACTAGATCACCTGGAGGGAGGGTTGTAAATATTAAAATGACGTTCTCAACATGTTCATGGTAGATA
This sequence comes from Telopea speciosissima, assembly GCF_018873765.1. NCBI lineage: Eukaryota > Viridiplantae > Streptophyta > Magnoliopsida > Proteales > Proteaceae > Telopea > Telopea speciosissima. The sequence goes on along the minus strand of NC_057917.1, from coordinate 48,229,338 downwards.
GTATGGGGCAGTAGGTATTGTTACAACCGCACCCAAAACCCTAATAAAATATTGTATTGTTGTGCCATGTAGGCGAGGCAGCAGCATACGCCGGGGAACTATTTACAATGGCCGTCAAGCCAACTCATTAGATCATCGACCGCAGCACCGGACTCCCGGTTGAAGAAAGGTTCCTTAACCCAGACTGGGGGAGGTTCATGGACGGCGATTTCCTTGATTGACCTCCTAGCACTTGTCCTAAGAGAAAATAGGATCGCAAGGAGAACCCGGTGGCCGTGTGCATCAACAAGTGGTGCCTCTGTGCCGTGTGCATCAAGAAGAGACTGATGTTCGTGTGAAATCCGTAATAAATTTAAATTTTTTGGAACTTGTGTGATTTCAGGTTCTAGCTCTGAGTCTATGGTGGCATCGATGCTATGGGCTGCATTGGTCGAGGATACAGATGAATCTCTCGACACTCCTATGGAGGATTCTAGGGATTCTTTCCAACTTGCCCTTCTGGAGTCTGAGGACCCCTGTGGAACCCCGCACCGAAGTTACCTGTGTCGGATCTACTGCCTGGAGGCTATGCAAAACCTCTCCCTTAATTAAACTCGATGTAAGTATAATTTAAATGTATTTTTATAGTGTTATGTACGACCAATTAGAGTTATAGGGGTATTTTGGTCAAATTACCTTTGTAGGACCCATGTCCCCAGTGGGGAATCCTATTCCTTACATTTACCCATATTCAGATTACCTCTGATGTCATATAACATCATTCTATGGTTAGAATAAAATAATAAATACAAAATTCTGATTAAAATCAATTTTAGGAATTAGTTTTAAAAACTGATTTTTACTTTAATAGACCAAACAGCCCTTAATAATGAAACTACTATATATACAATTCCCATTTCACTATTCCCATATCTAACCAAAAGAGGGAATCGATCCAGCCTTAGGAAATAGAGAAAAGAAAGGAGAAAGAGAAGAAAAGAAGGGAGAAGAAGAATTTACCTTGGAAAATTCGATTCTGGCTTTGATTTGCAAGCTTGAAAACCTCCATTGAAATCTTGGAGCAGAAATTCAAGGCTGCATCTTCTATCTCTACTGCTGCACATATAGGTAGGCCTCAATCCTTGCTGCTCCCATCTACTTCTTCCCTAATCTCTTCTCTAAATTCTCTCTAATTGCAGCCTAACCTACTGGCTGCCATTAATGCTTGCAAACCAAGCTTGGATGATCAAATTGGACCTAATTAATTACTGTTTTGAGCCAAACTATGGTTCAGCCATGGCTGTAACCCATAGAGACCCCCAATTCCTAGCTGAATTAGTTAATTTTGAATCCTAATTTGATTAATTTGAGGTTAATTATTCAAATCTCTAATTTACATTAGACTTTAAAATTAAACCTTGAAATTAACAATTAAATAAGCTGACCCACCTTAGAATTAGGTCAAATTATGAAATTCAGCTCATGCATGTGAAGATCCATGCAAAGAGAACAAAACCCCCAATTTTGGAGTTTGAATCGGATGCAGAACCAGGCCCTGAACCGATCGACCAGTTCAGCCTGGGCTTGAATCCAATGCCCAATTTGCCCTCCAATGGTTGGGTATTGTCCTGGACCTATTCCAGACCCTAATGCTTGCTATTTTTCTACTGTTCTAGGATTGTCTCTGTTGTTTTTCTTCTGTTGTTGTCTGGTCTGCTGGGAATCTTATTGTCTAGGCTAGCCTAACACTACAGGTAAGGGAATTTGACTTTAATTTCGGTGTGTTTATGACCTTAATTTGTTGTTGTTCTAAATGTCATGTCATACATCATCAAAACTACTCAGATGCATATAGTTTCTTAACTTGTATTTATTGCACTAGAATCTGCATGTAAACTAGGCTGCATTGGCATCTTGCACTGCATTGATATTTATTATTATTATGAATTTATTGATGGTGAAGTATTGTACTATTATAATTCAGTTATCCATACATGTGCCATCATGAATAGATTGCACTGGGCTAGGTTGTATATCATCACCCAGTACTACATCCCTTACCAATAGGGGAAGAGGTGTTGGACAACCTGTGGTACAGCCGAAGGGTATGCCGGGGTACCATTCACTGTCTCATGTTAGCGTGTGTACTCTCGCTGTGGGAATAAACAATAGGGTTGGTCTTTGGGGGTCTGCTAGGGTCTGCCTGGTGTCATGCTTGAACTGGCAGGTCCTCACCGTAGTAGAATGATTTTTCTCGGGTGACCGACATCTGGTTATGTGTTTTCGGGACCCATGTTAGCATCTACTATAGTAGTACTTATACCTCATTTGACTTAGATTCCATGTTAGGAGTATGCTAGATTAGGACATTCATCATGAATTATTGTGTTGTATTTTGCATGCATTTTCTTACTGGGCTCAATTGAGAGCTCACCCCTGTGGTATACCTTATTTTTCAGATGAGACTACTCTCGGTATTTCTGGTACTTCTGTGGGGACTCCTTCTGCTCAGGATCCTCCTACTACTCATGGAGTTGATACTCCTCTACTGGTGTAGCACGAAGCTTCATGCTCATTTGACGACTGCGCCTTCTCCTGATCTTCCTGATTGATCAGGCTATCTCTACCCTTTTTATTATAACACTTTTGTAGTAAATACTATATATAGTCTTTTGGTGGTTGAGTTACTTCTTTTGTAGTCTATCGATGTAACTCAGATGTACTTATTACTGTCTTATTGCTTTAATTTAATTGCTTCCGCTGCATTTAAATCCTGATTATATATTATAAATGAAATTACGAATAGAGTATTGCACTTGCGATCCTGGTGGGTTGATTGGATGTGGGACACATCCAGTCACACTTGGCCCATATAAATCGGGTCGGGGTGTGACATTTAAGTGGTGTCAGAGCGATCATGCTCTATTTCTATTCGCAGTCAAGTTCATGATACGGCAGCTCTTTGACTCATTGACCTGAAGGTGAGTTCAGTCTAGGGTTAATTAAAGACCTTAATTAAAAGACATTAAGTAAAAAGAACTTGTTTGTAGACTGCAAATGTAAAAGTTTACAAAAAAAAAACTTGTATTTCATATATATATATATTCGAGTCTTTACAAAAATTTCAGCTCTTAGGCTGATTTGGTTACATACGTTAGCATGTTGTCGTAAGCTGGGGGACATAGCCCTTACAAGAAAAGTTTAAAAAAAAAAAAAAAAAAAAAAAAAAAGAGAGAAAGGAAAATACAAGTTAAGTCTAAACTAAAAAGACTAGAAGTGTCTAGCAATCACTGTGGCGGTGGACCCTGTCCATGAAAATTAGGTCTCTACTCTGCAAACTGAGCCTCCATGGCGCTCATCCTCCCACTCAACTGAGAGAAGCCCTGCTCCATCGTCCTCTCCATACTCTCCAGCCTACTAAATAGGTGTGCCCATGTAGTCCCATTACCAGTGTACTCTGGGCCAGCAGAAGAAGAAGAAGCATCTGGATGGCCAAGTGGTGCTGCAGGCTGTGGCACTGGGGGATGATCAACATGCATAGGTGCTGGAATCTCATCCTCATCTAAATCCTCCTCAAACATGGGTACATCCTCCACAACAGCAGGTTGTTCCATCTCCGTACAGTCTGGGTGGCCTAGCTCTGGAGAGAAGGCTGGCACAAGAATCTGCATCTTCACTAAAGACACCCGGTTCACATTCAAGACCTTCTTTGTTGAATATTCCTCATCAATCAATGACACACCGAAACTCCTGAACACCCTGGTGAGGAGTCGACTATATAGAAGGTTCCCTGACCTTGGGTGATCATGTTTATAGGCCATAGTCCCATGATCAGGTAAGGCAGACAAATCTCATAACCACAGTAGAGGCTGTAAGTGGCAATGATTTACATCGAGGACAGCTCGGTGCAATGGCCCAACTTAGGAGCTACGCAGTGGCCGCAGATCTTGGATAATACTTGTGCTGAAGGGATGAAGTGCAATTCCGAAAGTACTCTATCATAAGACACTCCGTTGGTGAGCACGGAGAAAAGCCATCGGATCTTGGACCGTGTTAGGAACTCGGTAGTCTCGGTCCTTGGAGGGCAATACCTCCACTCCCCTCTGTTAAAAATCCCTAGAATCTCGGCCAGCTACCCTGTGTTGAAGGAGATCTCCCTCCCCTTCACATAGCTGGTAATGTAGAAATCGTTGCCCTCATGCCTATAAGATAGGTTACTGTAGAATAACTGGATAAGCCTAGGGTAGCAGCGGTGCTCTGGCTGAATCATGGGCAGCCACCCTATTGCTTTGAACCTCTCTCGGACCTTGAAGGTCCATAGATCATCAAGAACTACTCCTCACTCTATCTCGATATTCCTCTCCATAAAATGCTCTATAAAACGAATTTCTTCTTGGGCATTTTGAAAATATAGAGGCTCAAACTCATCATTAGGATCGATAGCCCCTCTCCCTCTCCCTCTTCCTCTACCCCCTACCTCGCCCTCGAGCTGCTGCCATTGAAGATCAAAGGCTGCAATTCATATAAAATACATGATAAGTAATCAAGCCAAAAATATATATACTACTCAATGTATGCTTACATATAGGACAGCAGCTCATATATAAGCGCACATTGACAAAAAGAAACACAGCAAGGACATAGGCTAAATCAAAGGAAGAAATGAGTGGTTAAGCCAAGTATAAAAGATAGAGTGTACATTGGTGTGTATGTATACATGACAGTATGCAAAAATTCATTAAAGGTCTAACAAATATAATAAAATAGGTTAGATTAAACAAACAAACAAATTTAGGCAAAAAGTGTCATAGGGACATTTAGTCAAACATCTCACATGCACATATAGACATAGGTTTAGGAAAAAGCTAATGAGTACCCAAATTTTGGTAAAACATAGGGTATTTAGGGACAAATCACCATAAAATACCTATTTATAAACTAATGAAGCTTAAAACAGTAAAAAGAACCAAAGAATAGCTTAGAAAGATCATTTGGGCATTTCTTTAAATACTTGTTGTGCACAAAACTGTGCACAGTGAATGTTTGAATAGGAGATGTGTAGTAAAGGGAAGAAATAGGGTGAGACAAGTAAGGAGAGGATACATTGTCCTAAAATAATCAAAAAGAGAAGAAAAATGTAAAGAAAAAGCTAAAATAAGTATTCCATTCAAGAACATGGAAAAGTGTAGAAAGACCTAACCAAAAATCTAAAGAACAAGAGAAATGAAAGAGATGAAGTAAGATTTGAACACTCACATTAAGGTTAGAGTTTAGGATCTTGTGTTAGGATCCTTTCCTCAGCTTAGAATTGCTCCTTTGTAGCCTCCCTTGAGAGTTCTCAGGCTTAGAGAAATGAATAGGAGAAGCAGGAACCGAATGGAGTTCAAAATAGAAGAGTTTAGGATTTTCACATTTTTAAACAAATTGGGTCACTGCCGAGTGAACCGGTCGACCCGGCAGTGAATCCGATTCACTCTAAGGTGTGAATCCGGTTGGGCTTTTAACTCTTAATATAATTTTAAAAATTGTTTTATAAATACCTAAATAAATATAGTATATATATACTATAATATGTCATATAAAACAGAAATTATATTTATATAAAATAATAATAATAATAATAATAATATATTATATATAAATACATATAAAATAAAATAAAATGAAATTAATTAAAATAAAATACAATAAAATTTATTAAAAATATTTGCATGTTATATTTAATTCATATACGCGTATAAGTATGTAAGTATGTGTATATTAAGTATAAAAAAATTAAATAAATAGTACTATGTATTGATTTTGGTCTATATTATACTTAATACTACTACATGTATAAGTAATAAATAATATTTAAATATTGTACTTGCATATATTATTTTATTATGCTATGCTATATTGTATAATTATGTGTTTTCTTTTTAGGAATTTGGGTTATTGGCTTAACACACAACTGCCATTCAAATGAGTTATGTGTTAAGGTCAATCAAGGAGTATACTTACAACCCTGAAAACATCGACGAGTTGAATCGAGTACTCGAGCTACTCACCAATGATCGCTTGTATCTCCCGTCGATTCTCTGGAATGACAGTAAGTCCTTGATGACCAGGGACTTCTATATCATCGATTGAAGGGTAGAATACCTTCAAGCTCGTACCACTCGCATCGAATCCATCCTCCACAGATGGGCGGATAAACTTCAAGGCCTTCCTTGAATTCTGGCATGTATGATGAATCATACTTTATTGTTCTTACTGCTTTATCATAACTGTCCACTTTGTTATATCAAACTGATGCATGTGCTGATAGTTTGATGTTTATCTTTTTCTTAGCTGATCATTATGGACCCACGGCCTCCTAACACATATCAGAGGCGTAACGCAAGGGGGCATGCACAAGCAGCCTCATCCTCTAGCCCTGCCCATAATGATCCTCCAGCTGAGGGTGCACAGGGAAATCCCCCTGACATGCCTATGCCCGATGTTACTGGTCTTATTAATACTATCATGGAAAGGCAGCAACAGCAGATGCATCAGATGATCACTGACATGGGTGATCAGTTCCAGGTAGTTATCAGGAATACATAAACTCCGTAGGCAGCCCCTGTAGCTCCTGCTATTCCTCCCCCTCCTGCATAGCAGCATGATGCAGAAGGTTGTATGATGGAAAGATTTCTTAAGATGCAACCCCTCACTTTTGTTGGAATTAGTAGAGGCATCTTGCTACCCGTCAAATGGGTAAAAGAAATGGAGAAGGCCTTCAAGTTTCTGGGCTGTAATGAAGAGCAGAAACTTATTTGTGCTAGATACAAGCTCCAGTACGAGGCAGAAGCTTGGTGGGAAACTACTAGGCCTATTTTGGAAGCAGCACACCCACTAGGTCAAGGATAGACTTGAACACATTGTATGAACCATGTGCCGTGAGGATTGAAGGCAGAGACATGAATGCCCATCTGATCCAACTCGATATGTCAGACTTTGACGTCATATTGGGGATGGATTGGTTAGTAGCGAACAAGGCAAATGTACTATGTGCAGATAGAAAGATAGTATTCCAGCCTAGAGGCGAAAAGGGATTCATCTTTGTGGGTAATAAGAAGAAGAAACCCAGAAAGATGGTGATTTTAGCCTTAAAGATGAAGAAGATGTTGAACAAGGGATGCCAAGGATACCTTATGTCTGTCATGGATACCAGGACACAGGTTAGGCCTATGTCAGAAATTCCTATTGTAGGGGAATTCCCTGATGTTTTCCCTAAAGATTTGACAAGTCCACCTCCACCTAGAGAGAATGAGTTTGTGATTGATCTAGTACCTGGAGCGGCGTCGGTATCTAAAGCACCTTACAGAATGGCACCGACAGAGTTGAAAGAATTACAGGCTCAACTTCAAGACTTGTTGAAGAAAGGGTTTATAAGATCGAGTATCTCACCTTAGGGTGCTCCAGTCTTGTTTGTGAAGAAGAAGGATGGCTCCATGCGCATGTGTATTGATTACAACGAGCTGAATAAGCTGATGATCAAGAAAAAGTATCATTTGCCAAGGATTGATGATCTCTTTAATCAGCTTCAGGGTGCCCAAGTCTTTTCGAAGATTGATCTCAGATCAGGGTACCATCAGCTTTGAATCAAGGAAGCCGATGTTAGTAAGACAGCTTTCAGGACTCAGTATAGACACTATAAGTTCCTGGTAATGTCTTTTGGGTTTACTAATGCCCCAGCAGCTTTTATGGCTTTGATGAACAGAGTCTTTCATGATGTCTTGGACAAATTTGTGATAGTCTTCATTGATGATATCTTGATCTACTCCAAGAATGAAGAGGAGCATGCCCAACAATTGAGATTTGTCCTGCAGAGATTGAGAGAGAAGCAAGTATATGCAAAATTCAGTAAGTGTGATTTTGGTTGCCCCAAGTTGGGTTTCTAGGCCATGTAATTTCAGCTAGAGGGATTGAAGTAGACCCAGGAAAGGTTGAAGCTGTAGTAAATTGGGAGAGTCCCAAGACTGTGACAGAGATAAGAAATTTTTTGGGTTTAGCTAGCTACTACAGGAGGTTTATAGAGAATTTCTCAAAAATAGCTATGCCCATGACACAGCTTACCAGAAAAGGTGTAAAATTTGAATGGAATGAAGACTGTGAGAACAGCTTTCAAGAATTGAAGAAGAAGTTGGTAACAGCCCCAGTCCTTGTTCTTCCTAAAGGAACTGAGGGGATGGTTGTGTATATAGATGCTTCCAAAATAGGGCTAGGCTGTGTGTTGATGCAGAATGGGAAAGTCATTGCCTATGGTTCTAGACAACTAAAGGACCATGAGAAGAACTACCCTACACATGACCTAAAACTGGCAGCAGTTGTGTTTGCATTGAAGTTGTAGAAACACTACCTGTATGGTGAAAAGATTGAAATTTTCACGAACCACAAGAGTTTGAAATACTTCTTCACTCAGAAAGAGTTGATCATGAGACAAAGAAGATGATTGGAACTCATCAATGATTGTGAGTTTGACATTCAATACCATCCTGAAAAAGCCAATGTTGTGGCTGATGCACTCAGCAGAAAGTCCTCTGATTGGGCAGAAGGTATAATGGTGGTTAATGATGAAATTCTGAAGGATTTAGACACATTGGAAGTGGAGTTTATATTTGGGAAAACTAATAAGTTAGTTTCATTCCTGACAGTGCAACCATCACCGAGAGCCCAAATCATATCAGCCCAGTCTTCTGATGAAGAATTCTAGAACATTGTGAATGGTATTCGTACTAGGACACCGAAGGATACAGATTTCACGGTGACAGTTGATGGAGTTCTTATGTTCAGGGACAAACTATGTGTACCTGATGATAGTCACTTGAAGGATTTGGTTTTACAAGAGGCCCATCATTCTCAATTTTCTATACATCCAGGTGGTACAAAAATGTACCGAGATTTGAAACAATACTTATGGTGGCAGTTGGGATGAATACTTATCTTTAATAGAGTTTGCTTATAATAACAGCTACCACACATCTATTGAGATGACTCCATTCAAGGCTCTGTGTGGTAAGACATGTCGTACTCCGCTGTACTGGGATGAAGTTGGAGAGCGACGTATTTTGGGCCCTGAACTGATCCAGAAGACCTGTGAGAAGGTGGACCTGATAAGAGAGAAGATCAAGGCTGCACAGTCCAGGCAAAAGAACTATGCAGATAGAAGAAGGTAGCACATTCAGTTCAGAGTTGGTGAGAAGGCATTCTTGAAGGTGTCACCAATCAAGGGTGTTGTGAGATTTAGAAAGAGAGGAAAATTGAGTCCTCGATACATCGGCCCGTTTGAGATCCTAGCTAGAGTTGGTGCAATGGCCTATCAGCTTGCGCTACCCCCATCTGTTGCCGGTGTACATGATGTATTCCATGTCTCTATGTTAAGACAATACATCCCTGACTCATCACATCTGCTGCCTCAGCAACCAGCCGAGCTCATTGTCAATCTGACCTATGAAGAGGTGCCAGAAGAGATTATTGATGTGAAGAGCATAACCTGAGGAATTGAGCTATCTCTTTTGTGAAAGTCAAGTGGAGTAACCACTCTAAAACTGAAGCATCTTGGGAAAGGAAAGACTTGATGAAAGAAAGATACCCTTACCTCTTCGATCTTCTAGGTATGTCAATTTCGAGGAGGAAATTCTAATAAGGGGGGTGGAGTGTGAAATCCGCAATAAATTTAAACTTTTTGGAATTTGTGTGATTTCAAGTTCCAACTCTGAGTCTATGGTGGCATCGATACTATGGGCTGCATCGGTCAAGGATACAGACGAATCTCTCGACACTCCTATGGAGGATTCTAGGGATTCTTCCCAACTTGCCCTTCTGGAGTCTGATGACCCCTGTGGAACCCCGCACCGGAGTTACCTGTGTCGGATCTACTGCCTGGAGGCTATGCAGAACCTCTCCCTTAATTAAACTCGATGTAAGTATAATTTAAATGTATTTTTATAGTGTTATGTACGACCAATTAGAGTTATAGGGGTATTTTGGTCAAATTACCTTTGTAGGACCCATGTCCCCAGTGGAGAATCCTATTCCTAACATTTACCCGTATTCGGATTACCCCTGATGTCGTATGGCATCATTCTATGGTTAGAATAAAATAATAAATACAAAATTCTGATTAAAATCAATTTTAGGAATTAGTTTTAAAAACTGATTTTTACTTTAATAGACCAAACAGCCCTTAATAATGAAACTACTATATATACAATTCCCATTTCACTATTCCCATATCTAACCAAAAGAGGGAATCGATCCAGCCTTAGGAAATAGAGAAAAGAAAGGAGAAAGAGAAGAAAAGAAGGGAGAAGAAGAATTTACCTTGGAAAATTCGATCCTGGCTTTGATTTGCAAGCTTGAAACCTCCATTGAAATCTTAGAGCAGAAATTCAAGGCTGCATCTTCTATCTCTACTGCTGCACATATAGGTAGGCCTCAATCCTTGCTGCTCCCATCTACTTCTTCCCTAACCTCTTCTCTAAATTCTCTCTAATTGCAGCCTAACCTACTGGCTGCCATTAATGCTTGCAAACCAAGCTTGGATGATCAAATTGGACCTAATTAATTACTGTTTTGAGCCAAACAATGGTTCAGCCATGGCTGCAACCCATAGAGACCCCCAATTCCTAGCTGAATTAGTTAATTTAGAACCCTAATTTGATTAAATAGGGGTTAATTGTTCAAATCCCTAATTTAAATTAGACTTTGAAATTAAACCTTGAAATTAACAATTAAATAAGCTGACCCACCTTAGAATTAGGTCAAATTATGAAATTCAGCTCATGCATGTGAAGATCCATGAAAGGAGAACAAAACCCCCAATTTTGGAGTTTGAATCGGATGCAGAACCAGGCCCTGAACCGGTCGACCGGTTCAGCCTGGGCCTAAATCCGATTCACCTATATGATGCCCAATTTGCCCTCCAATGGTTGGGTACTGTCCTGGACCTATTCCAGACCCTAATGCTTGCTATTTTTCTACTGTTCAAGGATTGTCTCTACTATTTTTCTTCTATTGTTGTCTGGTCTGCTGGGAATCTTATTGCTTAGGCTAGCCTAACACAGTAGGTAAGGGAATTTGACTTTAATTTTAGTGTGTTTATGATCTTAATTTGCTGTTGTTCTAAATGTCATGTCATACATCATCAAAACTACTCAGATGCATCTAGTTTCTTAACTTGTATTTATTGCACTAGAATCTGCATGTAAACTAGGCTACATTGGCATCTTGCACTGCATTGATATTTATTGTTATTGTGAATTTATTGATGGTGAAGTATTGTACTATTATAATTCAGCTATCCATACATGTGCCATCATGAATAGATTGCACTGGGCTGGGTTGTATATCATCACCCAGTACTACGTCCCTTACCAATAGGGGAAGAGGTGTTGGACAACCCGTGGTACAGCCGAAGGGTATGCCGGGGTACCATTCACTGTCTCATGTTAGCGTGTATACTCCGCTGTGGGAATAAACAGTAGGGTTGGTCTTTGGGGGTCTGCTAGGGGCTGCCTGGTGTCATGCCTGAACTGGAGGGTCCTCACCGTAGTAGAATGGTTTCTCTCGGGTGACCGACATCTAGTTATGTGTTTTCGGGACCGATGTTAGCATCTACTACAGTAGTACTTATACCTCATTTGACTTAGATTCCATGTTAGGAGCATGCTACATTAGGACATTCATCATGAATTATATTGTGTTGTGTTTTGCATGCATTTTCTTACTGGGCTCAGTTGAGATCTCACCCCTGTGGTATACCTTATTTTTCATATGAGACTACTCTTGGTGTTTCTGGTATTTCTGTGGGGACTCCTTCTGCTCAGAATCCTCCTACTGCTCATGGAGTTGATACTCCTCTACTAGTGGAGTACGAAGCTTCGTGCTCATGTGACGACTGCGCCTTCTCCTGATCTTCCTAATTGATCAGGCTATCTCTACCCTTTTTGTTATAACACTTTTGTAGTAAATACTGTATATAGTCTTTTGGTGGTTGAGTTACTTCTTTTGTAGTCTATCGATGTAACTCAGATGTACTTAAATGTTCACAGATATATATATTAAAGTTATCACTAGTTCTTCCTTTGTTACTGTCTTATTGCTTTAATTTAATTGCTTCTGCTGCATTTAAATTCTGATTATTATGAATGAAATTGCAAATAGAGTACTGCACTTGCGATCCTGGTGGGTTGATTGGATGTGAGACACATCCAGTCACACTTGGCCCTTATAAACCGGGCCGGGGTGTGACAGTTCGGGGTCTGGGAATTGAGTTTGGATGAAAGGTGACAATACCTTGAACATAGGCCCCCCCCCAACACTCACAGGGTTGGACCCTCCTCGAAGCCCTTAATGTGTGGGTCAAAGCCCACAACAATCCTTGGCTCATCCAGCCTTGACAGCAGGAACGGAACTATGGACGAAAACACTGCTGGTGATTCCGTTCGATCGTCCATTCGAGCTATCAAGGGTATTATGGTAATTTTGGTTATGGGACCCATACCCCGTACTCCGGACATGGTATCCTTGTCCCCAAGTGTGGTAGGCCCCATCCTTGGCCTCCACCTACCTATTAGGCCACATAAGTGGGCCCACACGGACCAACTTAAGTAAAAATGCATATTTTGATTTAGGGGAAAGCTAAACTAGACCTTAGGACCATTTAACTTAGTTATATGAGCCAGCCTTTATGGCTCGTTCATTCATCACCAACCAAAAATGTGGGAGCTTTGCTGGTGCATTGAAGAGAGCTTGAGAAGTGGAAGAAGGAGGCAAGACCAAGGAGTTATTGGTGGTGGGTGCCCTAATCCCTACATTGATTGAGGTAAGCCTTCATTCCATCCTTCTCTCTCTCCCTTTCAATCTATTTTTGGGTTTTGAGAACCTCCTTAGGCATGGCTTTCACCTAAGGTTATGAACTGATGATTTATGGTACTCTACAATTGGGTTCCACACCCATCTAAGCCCAAAGGAACCCTATGTATCAACCTATTGCTGACCAATGGTTTGCCAAACCCTAAATGAGGTCAAATGGAAGCCATGTATAGTGAACCCTAAACTTAGGGATCGCTAGGTTCATGGTGACCCTAGGAGGGCTTAGGACACCCCCTCTTTGCCCTTGGAACCAATGGATCCCAAGGAAAAAGGCTGGGAGAAGAAAGCTCCTGGAATGCCTGTTTTCCCTTGAGCGGAACTACAAACGGAACCAGGCATCGGGCCTCCATTCGTAGTTCTGTCCATTTAAAATGACCATCATTTGGGCGGAACAACGGATGGAACCACCCTGGTTGCTTCCGTCCAATGTTCCAAACCCCTCGGGGATGTCTCAGGGCATAAAACGGACGGAACCATGACTGAGATTCCGCCCGCTGTTCCATCCCATGTATTTCAACCCAGGGCCTGGACGAAACCACGGACGGAATCAATGGCACTGCCTCCGTCCCTGCTATCTTTGGATAGAGTAATAGTACTACTTGGGGATCCTCATGGGCCCTCCTACACTTTCTAACACCCTCCTTCACGCATCCCTAGGTAATCAAAGTAGGGCGGAATAACGTGCACTGATGCAATCTTTAACTACCACACCGAGCGATACATAGACGACAAGTGAGTAGGTTTGGGTCTTGTTGGGTTTGCCTATATGCATCTATTCATAATTAAAATATATTGCTAATCTCATCATCATAACCATGCTTGCATTATTGCATATATTTTATTGGATACTTGTGTTATGGATTATGATGTGGTCTATGTTGGGTTCCAGTGCCAGGAAGTGTCGGTACTGGGACCTCGGATTATCTGAACTTATGACATGCATGATCTTTTGGTTGTATGCACCGTGTTGTGCTGTTACCCGGGTGTTAGATGGAATGGGACATTGATACACTCGGATTACCTCTCAACACGATAGAACTCATGTAGTATAACTGTGGTTAGGATCAGTCCCTATGCTACGACCCTTACCAGCAGGGGTTTAGGTGTTGGGTAACTAGAGCACCAGATTCTGTGGGCAATTAGAGAGGCCAATCAAGGTAGTAATGGTTATCGGGGTCTGCCTCTGGGTGGTGATGACTACGGCCGGTGTGGGCTCCATTGTGGTAATTGAGGGTGTATTCCCAAATTACCGTAGTAGTATATACCCATTGACCTAGTATTGCGTGTTAGATGGGAAATAGATTAATAATATCATTCATCATGGAAAATTTGTGCCTTGTGTGTATGTGCATCCCCATCCTCTCACTGACTCAGTGAAGCTAACCCCTGTGTACACAATCGTTTTAGATGATGTTACAGGTACTGTTGTCTTGCGGGTCTCGAGGTTGAGCCCTCGGGATATGATGCTATTGGATCTGAGGATCCGGATTATGGGGTTGAGGAGCACGGAGACGGATATCCGTGTGATGATTGCTCTTATGGAGCGCAGTGATTATTTGAGACTTGGTCCCCTTTTTAATTCTTTTAGGGCTTGTAAGCCCTTGTATAAACATTTTCATGTTATACTATTATTTTGTATAGTTATGTCATGATCAATGTAAATAATGTGTAAACTACTGTATCACATAGAGGTTAAACATGATGTAACTATGGATTTAACGCTTCCGCATGGTGCTTATTCTTGGAAATGTAATTATTTTACCTTCCTCTGCACTCTGATATGAATGTGACATTTATGTTAGTTTAGGACTGTGGATTGGGACATTGTATCTATAATCCTGGTAGTGTATTGGACCGACGTGTGTCATCCTAATCACCCTTTTTATTACTATTATATTCCTTATTGGAATGGGGGCGTGACAGATATAGCATTTGAGAACACTAAATTGCATGCAAGATGTCAATGCTTTATGGACTGTTTGTGTCTCTAGTACAATTGCAGCCTTGGACCCTGCACATTATGCTATCTAGTTCATTTGCGACTCCAGATCACATAAAGTCTAAGAACATAATAGAATTACAAAACCAAAAAAAAAAAAACAAAAGAAACTATTTTTTGTATGTTTATAGATGAAGTTATCTTCTTCATCTATAATGGCAGACCATATCAAGGGGCTTGTTTTAAAGCTGGAAGGATTCTAGGTATGTGAACCATGAAGAACATGTATATTGATAGGATCCCCCCCCCCCCCCTTTTCTCTTATGAGTTGTCTGTAAATATTTCATCACTAGAGAAGAAATAAAGAAACAAGGACTTCCCTTAACCATCTACAGAGCCAAATTGCGATAATTTTAGATGAAACATCCCAAAAATTAAATCATATGTTATTCCATTAAAACAATCTGAATTATATGTGACATCTAATAAAACTGAATAACACGTTTTTATCGAAACATCCTAACTTTGCTTTGCTACTTGAAGGAGAATTAAAACTCTAAATTAGAAATCAAATTGCCAACCAGGTATAAAGGAAATCAAGTACAAGAAAGATCAGGATAGGAGGGAAAAAGAAGTATGAAAGAAGATTGAAGAGAAGCTAGGATTTTCCTGGCCGTTTTTCTAGTCCTGGCCAAATTTGAAATTTGAATTGTTAGAAAACTGGCAGATGTCAATACCATTGAAGAAGGTCAAATTAGAACAATGAGAGAGAGCGAGAAGATTTTTTATGTTGGATTTTTCGCAGATACTACCTTGCTCTATGGGGTCGAAATGTCATTGCCGGATCAAGATTGCAGCTGCTACTCACTGAATTGGTATAGTTTACTGGATGAGACACAACGATGTTATCCCACTTAAAGAACAAGCAATACCTTGGTTACACAAACATTGTGGTGACCCTTGAGCTAAACTTCCTTGGGTTTTTAGTTTTTATTATTATTATTTTTTTTTAAAAGAAAAAACAAATATCGAAATCTAATATACAGAAAATTTGATGGACACCCCTTGTAGTTTGGTCGAGTGGCACAGACACCCCTTATGTAATGATTTTATTACTACTTAGTCTACTCTGTTAGGTCTGTGTAGTTAAGTGATGGTTCTCTTTCTTAATGGCGAAAGTACCCTTATCAAATGACCAGCTTCCCATAATACCTTAAGGTTAAAACCCCAAATAAATCACCATTCATCATTGTCTTCGATGCTCTGAAGATGGAAGAAGGAATAACCGAATGAACAGCAGATGAGAACCTGCAATCCACGCAAAAAAAGCTTCAATTTCATTGTAAGGTGCATCGTCGAAGTATCCCATGCAAGAACGGCTTCGATTTCTTTGTGGTACTGTATTAGCAACTGGCCTACAATGTTAAAAGAAACAGATACAAGATAGCAAAAATTCTGTAATGGCTGAGGGCATTGCTCAGATTTAGTAATAGGCAAGTGATTGAGCTTGGAGTTGAGTTGGGAGGAAGAACCGTCCTTGGAGGTGGTGACGTTGAATTGCCAGATCCGGACTGTCGTCACAGAGAAGGTGTGGCAGTAGAGGCCCATATGACAGAGCCGGCGATGGCTGCAAGCAAGATTAGAGTGATGATGAGAAGGATAGTCCAGAGACCGCAGATGCAGCAGCAGCTGCGGCGATTGCGACGGGGCTTGGGCTAGGGACTATAAATGGGGCGGTTGTATAGCTGAGCCTTGGTGGGGTATGATGGGTTGGCATTGCTGTTCAGTGTTTGAGGGTTTGAGGTGAGCTTTGATGGAAAAATCCTGTCTGTCATCTCTTCAGACTTTCAGAACTTCAGGGCTTCTCTTCTTCTTCTCTGCTTGGAAATTGAGGAATTGAATCTTGAATCTTGAATCTTGAATCTTGAATTGAAGAGAGAAGAAGATAGATGCAGTAGTGATGTATAGGGTTCTTATGCTGTATGATAGATGTAAAAGAAATGAAATTAAAGCAAGTGACGAAGGAAGGAAGGTGAGAGGAGAAATGGAAGAGGGAGAGTTGGACCACAGGAGAGGAGACAATAACCCTCTACCCAAAACCCAGATGTTTCCTTCTCACCTACTAATTTGGAACCTCTCTTCTAGGTTAACTCATGTGATTCCTAAATAACAATTTTTTTTTCTGTTAAACCCTCGTTAAGTGACGTTTGAATAAATGGAATAGAGTCAACTAGAAACAAATCCTGCGTTTGACCGTGAGAAGAGTACAAACATGCCACAAGCTCAAGCAGTGTAAATAAATCACCACTACTTTCACTTGCTCAGTAATCCCAGTTTATGTTTCCATCATCAGTTAGTTAAACAACCCTTGCGAGTGGCAAGGAGGCTTATAAACTGGTTTGAGCTTGAACATGATAAACGCATCGAACATTTCCATATTTTGACAGAACAAAGCAGGCAGGCAGCCAGTGCAATGGCGATACATTTAGTTCACTTAACATTTTCTTTGTTTCAGCTCGCAGGTGATGGTCGCCGAAGATGGAGTTGCCGCAAGTAAGGGGGTTAAAATGAACATTTCAACTTTTAAGCTAACGGTGCTTCACACCAAGGGGAAGGTTGATATATTGAAAGTTTTTGGGGGTGTCTCTGCCATTGGACCAAACTGCAAGGGGTATCCATCAAATTTTCCCAATCAATTTGAAAAGAATAAACATTTTGTTAAACTCATAGTGACACTGAGAGGGGGATGAATCAGTGCCTATAAAACTTTGGCTTTGTAAACAGGTTAAGCAATCACACACAAGCATTCCACAACACAGCATAGAACGTGGTTCCGTAAAATACAGCTTGGATTACTCCAAACTTAGCTCAAATGAATTGCAATTACAAGTTTTGCAGCATCCATTGCAAGGAGCAACAGTCCCTAATTTGTCTACACCAACAAAAAGAAGCACCAAGCTCTCTGCTAAGTACCCACTTGTAGTGCACAAGCGCACCAACACACCCCACCCAACTTGGAGTTTACAAGAGCACCAATCCTTCTACCATGCTACCAAGCATCCACTTGGAGTTTGGGTGTACCCAATGCAGGAAGCTCTAGCCACTGCGGGGTCTGGGAAGGGCAATAATGTACTCAGCCTTACCCCCACTTCACGGAGAGGCTGTTTCCCGACTCGAACCCGAGATCCCCGAGGTCCGCCCTCCACTTGGAGTTTACAAGATTGAAAATAAAATGACAAATGTCTTCTCTGAATACAAGACATTGGCTATGGTATTTATCAATCAAACAACTAACCTTCAGCCACACAGATCAATTGAGTAATTTAATTGAGCTGCTTACCTTCATCCAGACACCAACTATCAGCTTACACTATCTTTCACTTCAGAAACACGACATATCTTCAACTTACACTGTAATTGCTTCTCTTTCAGAAAAGCTTCAAGCCTTTACTTTCTTCTCAGCTGTTCTTCTTCTCCTTTCCGCAGCTATCTCCTATTGTTTTTTCAGCACCACTCTTCTTTTCTCTGCACACTTCCTTTTTTCTTTTTCATCCATACTTATTCTTTCTTTTCTTTTGTGCTTAGGCGTCCAGGCGCCTTGGTTGCCTTGGCTGCCTTGTTGGTGTTGCCTTCCATCCAGGACCCCTCCAATGCCTTGGGTCGACGCCATGACAACTATGCTTCTAATTCCTCCTTTTTATATTGAAAGATGTGTGCCCCTGATAAAAGCTCTCCAAAAGGCAACACCATGTGAGACCATTTGCTGGATGTGGGAGCTGCAGTGTGGAACCCACAATCAATAGCTATTTGATTGACCCAATTCTTGAGCAGAAATGGTTCCCACTAAAAGGGTCATATCTTACTATCCTGAACTCGGATTGACCCGATTTTTTAGCCAAATGAAAGCTTAAACAGAGCACAAAGGCCTTCAAAGTTTATGTCATGAGATTCAACCCAGAAAGAGTGCAAAGGAGCATAAATTAGCCTTGAAACTGCTGGAAGCACAAAAATAGGGTCCTGAAAATCACAGTCAAGACCTGTTGCCCGAGCCATAACTCCAAATCCAGATATCAGATCAACCTGATTCAAATTCCAAACAGAAGCCCACTGGGTTTCCTTTAAACCTCATGTTGATGACTCTCAAATCCAACGGTCAGATGAGAAGGATAAAAGAAGAAAACTTAACTGCCCTGACATGCGTTGGAACCTGCAACTCTAAGGCTACGTTTGGTAATGGTCCGAAGAACGTTCTTTGGCTTTTTTCCATTCTTTGAGAACAAAAAAAAAGCAAAATTGTGTTTGGGTATTTGGTTCGTTCTTTTGGTCTTTTAAAACAAACCAGAGAGAATCTTGCTATAAAGAACGAGAACGACTATTGAAAACAACAATCGAGTAAAACCCATGACTTTGTGGAGTTCAGAGGACTCTCTCATTTCGTGGAACTGTGGAAGAGAAGGAGACCTGCAAGTTCAAGGTAACGCCATTTTCATGTTCATCTCTCTCTCTCTCTCTCACACGTCTCTGCTGTGTGAATTTTGTTTATGGTTTTGGAAAGCCAATATCTGAGATATTTTATACGGTCACTCCCATTTTGTCTCAGGAATTGGATCACCATCACTATAATTCGAAGGAATCAGCCGAACAGGTATGGATTTTAGGGATTTGTTGAGCAAAAGTGATTTTTAGGTATGAATTTTAGGGTTTTAGGGATTTTACTGTTATCTATGGTTACCTAAAATTGAAATCTCTCTTTTTTCTAACATTCAACCAGCCGCTCCTCTGTCTTTCATATATTTTTTTTTTTTATCTTTCCTAGGAAGTTTTCCTTTTTCCCTCCTGCCGTGTGTTTGGGTTTTCATATATGTTTCTCTAATTATCATCATTATTGTTTTCCATTTATCCAATATTTGCATTATTGCTCCACAATTGTTTATGCAAAGCCATTTTAGGGTGGAATTGATGGTTGGTTTTAGATATTTAATCATCCCATTATCACTTTGTAACTGTGAATCCACCTTATTAGTATTTGTAGAGATCTGTTTTGTGTTACTTTGGATGTCAAAAGTTTCTGCCTTTGCATTCCCACAGTATTTTAATCATAAGATTATGTGATGGGATTTGAGGGCCAAGGACAGCAAGAGGAAGAACAGGGGTTGAATCCTCCTATGTTTGGTTTACTATGCAGCAGGAAAGATTTGATTGTTTTGCTTGTGGATCCCACACATGAATCAATGGTGCCTATTCTTTTTTTCTTTAGTAGGCTAAAATGGAGCTTATTTGCACTTTCTAGAGCTTCTAGAAGTGTCTTGCAGTTAAGTAGGAGTTGGTTGGTTGTTTTTAGTTAGTTCCTATTTTCTGTAATAGCAAACAATAGTGAGGCTGTACCCATTCATGAATTTGGACATTGTTATTTTTCTTTCCCACCCCCATTCCAATCTTTAAATTGCTGCAAGAAACATGGATTTCTTCTAGTTTGGGTTGAGTAGTTGACTCATTTGGAGTAGTCATGAATCCCGTAAGCCTAGGCTTCTGTGAATTTGACTGGGAGCTTGATGAACTCAAGGTATAGATTAACTACTTGTGTGCATTTGCCTTTTAGCATATCCCAATCATCCACTTAGAAATGAGAAGAACCTGCATAAGTTGCCATTCGACTGCAATACTTAACCATTCATTGTGAACTTTATGCTGGGCCAATTGCCATAAAATTTTTGACCATCCAAAGAACTGTTGATCAGATGGGTGATAATTAACCAATTGGGGTCAACTTCTTTAGGACAGGAGATTTATGAGGCCACCAAACTGTTGTCTGATGCTCTTGTATCTATTTTACATGCAGAGAATTTGGACATTGTTATTTTTCTTTCCCACCCCCATTCCAATCTTTAAATTGACCAAAGACTGTTCAGTTTTTATGAGATTTTGACTCATTAAAGCATCCCATCTAAATAGCAGTTCTTCCCAATGAAATTGGGTAAAATAAGTGGGCATGATTTCCTGAGTCAAATCACCAAAAAAACTATGAGTATTTAATCGATAATCAAGTTTCTTGGCTTAAATTCTAGACCAACAAGAAAGGAACAATCTAAAAGAAAAGATGTCAGCCAATTTATTGAAGACAGCAAGAATTAGGTTATGATGCAATCAGCCATGTGAGAAGACTGATGCAAAACCACAACTGAACTGTGAAAACCCACGTGACAATGAATCACTTATCCAGAAAAGTCCCAAGTCTATCAATATAAACAAAGTGATTGAGACTATCTGAATATCTTAGAGCGTGTTTGGCTGAAGGTGTCGGATGAGTCAGATTCGACGGGATCTGGATTCTCTATTTATTTTCGTGTTTGGTTTCTCGGAACACAGTTCCGTGTTGGAATCCAAGAATCCATAGGAGTCCATTTTTATGTGTATATTTAGAATCCACTAGAATTCACCTCTAGGGACGAATTCAGAAACGAATCCAGGTTTCCTCACCTTGGTATTTAAAGGTATTTAAAGGTGAATTCATCAGTGAATCCACCTATCGAGACTGAAACCCGAGAAGCACCCATCTCTCTCACACCTGAAACCCCTCTGCAAATCGACTGAAGCTCCATTGCAAGGAATCGTATCCTCTGAAGCTTGACTCCCTTTCTCTGCAACTCCATCAACTCCTCCACATAGCTGAGCTCGTCTCCCTCTCTCTGCAACCCCATCGACTCCTCCACAAGGTAGCTTCGATACCCTTTTCTCTTCACTCTCTCTCTCTCGCTCCCACAATCAGATGTTCTGAACCCTATTCTCAATTTTTCTTCCCTAATTTAATCACTTGCACTTTCTTTTCTTTTGATGTTGCAGGGAAAATTAGAGAGAAAGAAAGATCACCTGAGAGTTTGTGAGAGAAGTGCAACAACAGGGTTTCAAGAGGTGAGCTACTAACTTAGAAATTTTTTTTTTCAATTTCGTGACTTTAGTTTCATGGGTTCTTTCGACACTCAGTTTTTTGAGTTCCATCAGCATGTTTGTGGTTGATTCTGGGTGAAGTTTAGGTGGATTCCTAACCCATTTTATCCTAATATCTTCCAACCAAGTTACATGTCAGATCTGAATTCTTCCATACCCTGTGGCTATATTGATTCTACTAAATTTCTCAGATCTATTTTTCCTATTAGTTTCTGATTATGCTGTTAGTTTGGACTACAGTTTACTTCAATTACTTCATATTTACTCTCTGAATACTGTTTTGCATCCCTGAAATATTATGGTCGATCAACAGTTCAGGTCTTGTTTTTGACAATTCCTTGTCACAGTAGGATTCTTCAGTAACTTCCTATTCTGTTTAACCTAATGACTGAAGTTTCTTGCTTTTTTGATTTGATTTGATGAAGCTATTAACTTTTCTTTGTTTCTGGTTCTTATTCCTATAACTTGCAATTCTACTTCTGTATTCTTCTGTTAGATTTATTTCTGCCAGGAGTCAGAGTTAGGGAAACAAGAAGGAACCTGTAGAAATGGCCTACAATGAATGGGTTTGTTTGAAAGATAAGATTGTTAGTTTCTAGAATCCAAGGATGTAAATAATGTTTTCACCCTCGAGGCAATTCAAGAGGATTGCTGTAGTTTTAGCTTGCCATAAGGTGGAGTCCATATGGGTAAGCAAGAGCTTATCAGGAAGTGAAAATATCAGATTTGAATTCAAGGAAGAGACACTCATGTTTTCCCAAACATATTAATCACGATGGACAAAGAAGGAGAATCATACTCTGTTGGTTGTTGAACTCATATTTGCATATAGAGTTAAAAGAGAGATGTATAGATCAATGTTTAAGGACATGGCTCTTAGTAATTACAAATGTTTGCTATATACATAGTAAATTTATAGCAAATCCAAAAATTGCCACTTATATTGAGTATGACAGTTACTATTTTTAATTAGTTTCTCTTCTGAGTCATATTGGGGGTTTTATTCCAGCTGGGACTTAAGTTTTTTAAGTCCTACTAGTAGTACTAGTACTTCTTTTCCCCCAAGTTGGACTTGGATCAGATTTGATTTTCTTTACTATTAGAAAGTTGTAAATTTGATTCACAGTAGAAGTCCTCCAGGTTTTTTTTGCGTTTGATTAGGAATTGGAGTGAAGTAATCTACTTATGACCTATAATCATTCATGTTATAGTTTTTATTCAGTTTTACAGAACACTCCATTAATCCTATCCCCTTCTCCTCCACCTTAAACTAGTTTACACCTCTCTTTCTTTCTCTCTCTCACAGATAAGGGTTTTCTTTTCTTAATTCTGGTTTGAATAAATTTCTTTTCATGTTATTCTTTGTTGTTTTGTTACATCAAACTATTGAATGGTTTTCTTTGCTTAATCTTAAGAAAATTTCTGCTGCTGCAAATCCTATATAATATTTTATTGGAAAGTGCAAAACAATTACAGATTTAGGGTACTAAAAAATTTATAGGCAGCTGACGGTTCTCATTGTGTGTGTGTGTGTGTGATTTTGACTTTGCAAATAAATAGGAAAGGGTGGTGTTAAGGAATGGGTGCTGTCCTGTTGTGACCATATATGTATACCTTCGAAGAAAGGATTGAAATACTAATTGTTTGTGTTTTCTACATTTTTTGAGGAGATATTCCATATTGAGACTTCTCATTTAAGAAGAAATTCCTATTTTAACCATCTTAAGAATAGCAAACAAATACAGATTTAGTCAAAAGCAAATCAGAGAATGAAATCTAAGAACAGTAATGCTAATCGATGGGATGATAAACCAGTACCTTAGTTGTATTAAAACAGAGTATTAGAAAAAAAATAAGAAGATAACCAAGGCTTCCCACCTACTGGACCAGAATCCCATTGTCCTAAGGGCTCTTCACACCATGACTGAATTGCACAGCTAAGTCGAAGAAACAAACTACAATTATTCTTCAATCGTATGGAGCTCCTGGCTCTGCAAGCTTATATAAAAGCAAAAATAAATCCATCCCTAATCTGACTAGGAAATCAGATCGTAGTCTGACTATGAGAATATACCTATTGCTGATTACAAAGCATAACTGAGAAAGGAAAAGAAACATAGTTCAATGTCTTTGTTTCAAATGGATCTAAGCTTGTTTACTTTGTAATAATTGGTTACCTTTTCCCTTTACTTTATAATCTGATTGTCCCAATTCATTGTTCTTTGAAGATATGGCGCTTGAATCTTGTGAAGGTGAACTGGATTAGACAGTCAAAGCCAAATCATTACTGTTCTTAGACAGTCATAGCCAAATCAGCTTGTGTGCTTGATTCTGGTTTCTCTGTGGCTAACTGGATTCTCTATAGTCTATATGGCTAACTTGTTAACTACAATGTGAATGGAATATGGGGGCACCGTATCTTCAGAGACAGATCTTATTATACAGATTCAATGAGGAATTGCAAAGGCATAAAAGAAGTAGGAAAATGTGATGACAGATGAGTAAGTAAAAAAGACCCTTCAAGCAACATTGCTAAATGCCTCAAATAGCAGTACAACCTATAGTTCACAAATACAATAAACAAAAAGAATACTACTTCCTAAAAGTAGCTTTGAAATTATAGTAAAAAAAAACCCCAAACTCACTTGATGGGTTTCTAATCAAGGTTTGTAGCAAGGTCTCATGGTTACTTGTAAATTCCAAACTCTACTTGATGGGTCTTTAGCTCAATTGGTAGAACACTTGGAACATGCTCATGTTCCAAGGGGATGGTGGTTCGAATCCACCAAGGCCCTTTTTATTCAACTGTTCATAGTTAGTCAGTTATGACACTAATCCACACACAAGAACCCAAATTTAATGGCATCTTTGAAATTTGACATATTTTTATAATTACTTTGGTTATGTTAATGAGATATTTAATTTTATGTTAAGGTTGGTAAGAGAAAAAGATTTCACAAGTATTTTTTGGTATAATTTAGAAGGAAATAGCATTATTGTAATTACTATCAAATTTGGAAGAACAGGTTTTACCAAACGACAGTTTTGTATGCATATGTTGTATAAAACACACATAACAAAACAAGGTTAAAATAGTTTTTCAGACAAAATTCAAGTAGAATCCAACTGACAGACTCAAGGTAACCAAACAGTTTTTCATATAGATTCAGGATGAATCCAACTGACAGACTCAGGGTAATCAAACAGTTTTACAGATGGATTCAGGATGATTCCAACTGACAAACTCAGGGTAACCAAACAGTTTTTTTTTTCTCAACTACAAATCCACATGAACCAAATTCGAACGAGTTAGATCCAAAATCAGAATGTGACTCATCAGACACCTTCAACCAAACACGCCCTATTTATATGTGGAATTTCATTATGCTTTAGGAGCACAATGCAACCCAAACAGGAAGCCAACCCCCTCTTAAACACACACTGGCAGGCAAACCACAAGGTTTTATTGAGACTGTTTGGCTTATCTGATTAGAACCAACCTTAGGGTGAAATAACTGACCTGATATGGTGGTATAATGAATTAGATTAGGAAGAATATGGAGTTGCAGAAGTTACTCCTCTCCTATACTCTGTTTTCTTGCAAGCAAGTTACTGTTATGAATTCATCACTTCTGGTATGAATTCTGTTCTGATGTTGTATATTGTGTTCTTTCATGTTAGAAGGTCTGTATTTTTCTGGGTTTTGGTATGGTGAGTGCATTCAAATGTGTTATGGATTCATGGATTCTGTATAGGAGAAGTTACTCCTCTCCTATACTCTATATTTTTCTGGGTTTTGTATCTTTCTTCTCAGCACTAAAGATCTTCCTGGCTTATATTGATTGAATACTACTTGATGGATCTTTAGCTCAAATTGGTAGAGCACTTAGAACATGAGCATGTTCCAAGGGGATGGTGGTTCGAATCCACCAAGGCCCTTTTTATTCAAATGTTCATTGCATAGTCAGTTATGGCACAAATCCACACAAGAACCCAATTTTAATTGCATCTTTGAAATTTGACATATTCTTATAATTACTTTGGTTATGTTAATGAGATATTTTAATTTTATGCTAAGGTTGGTAAGAGAGAAAATGATTTTACAAGTATTTTTTGGTATAATTTAGAAGGAAATGGCATTATTGTAATCAATATCAACTATGGAAGAACAGGTTTTACCAAACGCCATTTTTCGTTATGAACATGTTCTTGAGACCGTTACCAAACGGCCATCTTCATACACAGAACGGCGTTCCAGACCAGAAACGCCAAAGAACGTTTCTGGTCCAGAACGCCTGTTCTTTACTCAGACCGTCACCAAGCATAGCCTAAGTCTCCAAGCAATACATTCCCTCTCTTTTTTCTGGTACAATTCATTTATGTAGCCGCAACCAATTCTACAGGAGGATCATAAACTCTTCAATGAAAAGAAGCATCCACAGGGTATTTTGAGGCTTCTTCAATGAGCAACTATGAAATCTTCTATTGAATTAATAAATCCCAGGGGTAGTTTGGAACCTTGGTTGATCCCAGATTTGCAGGGAATTGAAATAAAACCAGAATAGAAACAAAGAAGAAAATAAAAAATAGAGAAGATGGATAGATAGAAGAAGGGGGATAAGGATGGGTCTCTCACCCACGGCCTCTCACAGCCATTAATCGCTTTAACCAAGCTCATTCTTTTCTCCAACTCGACTTGGCTGTTTCAGCCCTTTTTTCTTTATTTATAAACTTCAAATCGATTACAGCATTATAGTATTTTCCTAATTAAAAACAATTACAAAATAAACCCAATCCCAACTAATTAGCTAACAAACAAAGAGACCTAAAATAGAAACGATTGGACTGCTAACAAACACCATAGCAAGAAACATAATTCCCCAAATAAGATGATTTCTAGCTGTCATAACACTCCAAAGGCTTCTCCACGCAATGGCCATGGCCCCACCAAAATCTGAAGAATATTTTCTCTTAGACAAGCTGTACGATGGCTGATTAGCCAGAATTAGGTTCTGGAAATCTCTCTTCAAATAAGGTTGGTCGATATGGCCAATCACTTCCCAAAAAAAAAGCTGGTCGATCACTATTATGTTGGCAGAATATTGGCTTGACATGCTGGACAATAGGGGGGATGAACCTGGATAGGTTCTTGTTCATTCCTTATGATATGCTTTCAAAATTAGGAATCTGGTCCGCTGGAACGTGTTTTCCATCGAACCAACCAAGAACCAGGCCACACCATCAGACCAGGCTGCTTCCAACAGCAGTTGAATCCCACAACTACACTCGGCTGGTTTTGGGGCCTTGTTCCTGCAGCTACACATGGACCTGTAATGTACATCAACATTCCCTCTTTCTTATACAAACATTGCATCCATCATCTACCAGGACATAATAAGTGGGTCGACAACAATGACAGCAATAACACCTAGCTCAACACTTTTCGTAGAACAAAAACTCCCATATTATTATTATTTTCTTCTTCTTCTTTTTTTTTTTTGGGGGGGTGGGGGGGGGGGGGAGGGGGAAGCAGACACCCCAAAGTCGGCTCCCACAGAAATAAATTTCAATTTTCAATCTCTTTTTTTTTTCACTGTACTTGCAAAAGACAGCCAAACGAAAAGAGGAACGAGAGCAGCTTTTGAAATGCAAAATCAGATTATTCTAAAAACAAGTTTTCTGAAGTAACTTCCAAGTACTTGACCAGATATTCCACTATATTCCCCCACTACAAGTACTAAAGTTTTAAAAACTGAAAGAGTTATCCAGTCAAAACATTTAAGGGGAAAAATGAATATTGTTCCAAATCTTTGTAATGAAGGAAACTAGAGAAGAATACTAATGACATGCTGCTTGGGATCCACCCTTTTCTGAAGTAACTTCCAAACTACTTAACGAGAAATTCCATCATATTCCCGCACTACAAGTATTAAGTTTTAAAAACTGAAAGAGTTATCTCATCAAAACATTTAAGGGGGAAAATGAATATTGTTCCTGTAAAAATAAAGAGACTAATAAACCAGTGACAGAAGCAAGAGAGAGAAGAAGATAAAGGAACTTTGCAACAAGAAACGAAGCAAAGCCAGTGAGTATATAAGCTCACCCTATGACCATATAAATATAGAAAGAGTACAACTTGTAGTAGGAGTCTCAAACAGATTCAAAGAAGGAAATAAAGACGACTCCAGCTTGGACCAATAAAAACACAACTTTACATAAATTGGTAGGCTCTTTAACACTCCCCCTCGAGTTGGAGTATACATATATTAAAGACGGCTCCAGCTTGGACCAATAAGAGTATATATTAAAAGCAGCACCTGTCTTGAATAGTAGTTATAGAGGCCAATGAGCACGGAGAGAGAGACAAGCATCATGTAGGTAGTAATATCAACTCAAACACACAAATCATCAGCAACACTAGTAGATAATAACCGTCATGTTGAACAAATCCAATCACCAATGAACAAAATAGGTGGTAGTGAACACTAACCTCAATCCACAATATCATAGCAGCAACAACAATATCAAGACACTTCTCAAAAAATGCCGATAGTAAGTAGTAATCTTCTTAAAGACAAAAAAAAAAAAAAAAAATACAGCATCCAGCAGCTACATCATAAGCGGCAGATAATAGGTAGTAGTCTACTCAAACATAGGCAAATATTGAGCCCCAAACATAGGTCTCTAATAAAAACTCCAATGATAGATAGGCAGTATAGGTTACTGCGGACCAGATAGGCAATATAGGTTACTATGGACCAAAGAGGCAGTATAGGTTATTACGGACCAAATAGTCAGTATAGGTTACTGCGAACCAAATAGGCAATATAGGTTATTGCGGACCAGACAACATCAGGTTGTTGTAGATCAAATAAATATGAATTGTTGCTTAATACCAATTTCACAGATAAAATTGTTGCTGAGGACACGAACAAATAAATAATAATAATCTTCAGATGAAAATAGTCTTAAGCTGATGACTTGAGCGGATAAGAGAATAATAACCTTCAATCTCCCCCTCACATGTAGCATTACACGTGGACAATTAATGATCACCAATTATCAGCATCTCAAAGGATGAGCATCACAAAAAATCCAATAATTAAGAGTAGCGCTGCAACAAGATCCCAATAATCTCCAATGCACCCCTTCATGGCAGAAATAATCTTCATGCAAATAAGATTCCAATGAATAATTTCAGTCTCCCCTCACAACAGCAAATAATTGTCACACAAGTGCCAATCTTCAAAAATTGGAAATCCCAAATGATGCAATCGAGGGCCCACCAAAGCAATAATATGGAAAACATATAAGCTCAATGCAATTTCATAAATTCTGGCTATATTAAAGGGAGCACCGAAGTAAATATACCAAATAATGTAATCTAGGGTTCCAAAACCTCGATCGGATCGCTTATGTGCTCACCCAATCAACAAGACTTCAAGTATTAAAAGGATAATGGTGGTTTGGTAAATATCCAGAATTTCCAAGGAACTATTGGTCAAGGAAAAGGAAGGAATGGCAATATCATAAATAACTCAAAGTTAAAAAGGAATGGCATTAGTGTAGTTGAGTTAAAGTTCAATTAAAAGCATAAGCAAGGCCAAAGGATAAACTTGGTAGGGTATAACAAATATGGACATAAAGGGATAAAAGGAGTAGCCAGGGGTGGTAAAATTGAAAATCAACAATATTTTAGAAGATAAAGGCAACACAAAAAACCCGAAGAAGAAACCATCAGAAACGTAAAACAGAACCAGCAGAAACGGAAAACTGAAAGACTTACGTAACATCAGCCCCTCACCAAAGGCTACAAACCAAGGATGGATTTATAGTTAAGATCGTAATCTCCAACCCTCTTAAGGACATCCGGCATCAAGCCAAGCAACCAACCAGGAAATCTGCAACTATATCTGCGACCAAGGTTTGACAGCAAACAGGGACCAGATTTGGTTTCCGAGAAGTATCACACAGTAAGGGGAATTTTAGAAAGTGGGGTTCTGGAGTTTTGGATCACCCGAAGAGGATGAACCAACACCTACCAGGAAATCTGCAACTATATCTGCAACCAAGGTTTGACAGCAAACAGGGACCAAATTTGGTTCCGAGAAGTATCACACAGTAAGGGGAATTTTAGAAGGTAGGGTTCTGGAGTTTTGGGTCACCCGAAGAGGATGAACCAACACCCACAACATCAGCCTGATCTGAGAAGATTTGGGTGACTTCTATTAATTTTTCTCCAACCCAGACATATCAACAATCGACTTGGAAGATCACACGATAGCAGCAAATAGACACTTCTCCACCTCCCACGATAAGAACCCCAACATCAAACCCAAGTTGACATGAGTTAGTGACGCAACCAATAAAATCTTCGTAACCAATAGACGCCATCAGCAGAGGCGATGCATAAAGGAAGGGTCGGCTTCAGCAAATTGTGACCAGAAAGCCCAAGTCCAACAAACAAACTTCAGTAAAACCAGCAAACAATAGCAGGTATTTAAATCGATCAGCAGCTTTTTTTTCCCTTCAAGAAAGAATATTTATCTTCGAAGACCCCCGATGAACACGAGAAATAAGCAGTAGCAATTAAGATATCAGACAAGATGTTTTTTTACTTTAAAGACTTGCTGAGACTTTTTTTATTCTTCTTCTTCTTCATCGCTCTGATACCATGTAACAATATAGAGACTAATAAAGCAAGAGAGAGAAGAAGATAAAAGGAACTCTGCAAAAAGAAAGGAAGCAGAGCCAGTGAGTCTATGAGCTCACCCTATGACCATATAAATATAGAAAGAGTACAACTTGTAGTAGAAGTCTAAAACAGACTCAAAGAAGGAAACAAAGAATCCTAGACTATCTAAACACAACTTTACATAAATCGTTACTCTTTAACAGTTCCAAATCTTTGTAATGAAGGTAACTAGAGAAGAATACTAAATGACATGCTGCTTGGAATCCACCAGTTCCCTATGCATGTGTATTGAGCCTGCATTCAAGAGGGGGGGGGGGGGGGGAGAGAGAAGTCTGTAACAGCAGAGTGCTGGTGAAGATACAAATAACCTCTTAACAAAGTAGGGTATAGGAAGGAGCAAAGTAAGCATTGCTGTGCAAATTTGTACTTCTATCCGAACATAAAATCTTAGCTTGTGATATTTGTTGTCTATCTTCTTTACTGACTCTCAATTGAAGCTCTTTCCGTTAATTAAATGAAGATATTATTCATTGAAAGGAATATTTTAAGCATATAACTCAATTTATTGGCATTACTTGCAAATCACAATAATCATACCTATTCCATAGTATCATTGCTGCAGCCTCCTTGTGTCAAGTTAAGTTTCAAAACACCAGAATTAGAGAACATCCCCAGAAGGGCCAACATCATCTTTCATGTAAACATATCTGATGCAATGCATTATACCTCTCATACTAGATTAATATTGAGAATTAAAATGTTTGGAAGGAACCAAAATCAACATATTTCTTCGCCATCCACTGAACAGTAAAAGAAGGAGAACTTA
Source organism: Telopea speciosissima (assembly GCF_018873765.1). Classification (NCBI taxonomy): domain Eukaryota; kingdom Viridiplantae; phylum Streptophyta; class Magnoliopsida; order Proteales; family Proteaceae; genus Telopea; species Telopea speciosissima. The sequence goes on along the minus strand of NC_057917.1, from coordinate 48,198,054 downwards.
GTCACACCAAACTCCTAGAAAAAATAAGTTTAAATTAATACCTTTTCGTGAACAGTAACGTTGGTATGCAGTTAACCAAAGTCTTGCATATTAAAGAAAAGAAAAACGAGGAGGAGGAAGTAAATTAATGTCAGCAGGCTAACCACCTAGGAAGGCACAAAAGGTTTGCCGGAATTACAAGATAGAAGATCTTTCATTACATTATAATAAAATTGTATGTAATGAATAAGGTAAGCCACCTCAAATATACAAAAGAGAACCATAATAAAAGAAAGGTCATAATCCGGTGGAATCAAGGTTCTAAATCTTGGTGCCAAAGCCGGTTTCGACCAGCCAGGAAACTTAGTTTTTTCCCAGGTTTCGCCCAAAACAAGGTTGAAACCTGGTCTTTTCTGGGCAAAACTCGACATGTCATGTGCTGTCAAAACTGGTCGAAACTACCAAAACTGGTCAAAATTGGTCGAAACTTGGTATTTTTCGGTCAAAACCGATCAAAAAAACCAAAATATGGTCGAAACCTGACTTGTACCAAGTTTCGTCTTAGTTTCTTGGGAAACCAAGATATCTCGGTCGAAACCACTGGTTTTGACTGAGTCCTTGAACCATGGGTGGAAGTCCACCTTTTGCAGTGCCCTAGGAGGGATGGGCTAGAGTCAGTCCTAACCTTGAAAATTTTCCACATGAAGTGGCTGCCCTCAAACTCTGAACCTGCGCCTTTAAGCTGATAGCCAAAGTGTTAACAAACTTAAATTAAAATAACATAATCAAACCAAATAATTGGCAAGAGAGACAGGAAAAAACAATCCAAGTGGTGATTTTATTGAATACTGCATTTGGATTATATCTTTGCATCAATGACAAATTTAAAATTGTAATATGTTGGTTCTTCCACAAGAATGTCTCCACGGGCAACTACAAAAATTACTATTGGTTCACATGTGAGACATCAAAGAAACATATATAAAAGAATAGCCTACCCCATACACGCAAATAAGCAACTGTACAAGGAATTATAAAACCAGAGGTAAAGAACTCCATACTTGTAGATTTCACCTCATTGGCTCTGTGGTGATTCGTCTACCGCACCATTGTTACTTTGTGGTGCTTCCGAGTCTTCATCATTTTCAAACATCTGCTTCCTAAGTATATCATGCAAACGGCCGAAAAGCTGCATCTTTACTGATTCAAAAGCCATGTCCAACCTCTCCAGCTGCTCAAGAGCATTCTTGTTGTATATAAACAAACCATAGAAAAGTTCAAAGCTATCCCCACAAGTATTGTCCCTCAAATTCAAGAGTGTCTCATAACCTTTAGTGTTAATGGGTGTAAAATCCAAGTCAATCTTCCCCAAAGTCCTTCCTATAAAATGGGTGATGAACTGGGTACCTGCTGCATGCCTATCATGCTCTGCACAAGACATCTCCACCAAGCGACAGCCCTCTTGTGCAAAAATGTTGAGGAAACTATTGCACCGATGGACTCTTGATTCCTCATTCCCAATCCGCACTTTGTCATACACAAAAGGTAGACCTCCCCAGCCATTTTTACCACTTTCAGGCCCAAACATCGGATGGGTACAAAGTATATCAAATTCAGGCGGTAAGATCTGGAGGAACAAGTTCCTAGGCATCTCCTTCACAGAAAGCACATCGACAAAGAGGGTACTTCGTTTCAACCGCTGCAAGGGCAGTGACTTGAGGACAGATTCCGTGGAGAGTATGGAAGTGCAGAGGAGAATGACTTCGGGGTGCTCTTCACAGAGGTCGTGAGGGTCAAAGTAGAAGGAGACCCCTAACTCGATGGCGATATCAGAGTAGTTGGATCGGGAATGCACCAAGACAGTGTGGCCTTGCTGAACTAGAGTTTTGGCCAGGAACTGGCCAAAATTGCCGAAACCGACAATGGCGATCCTGAGTTTGATGCTCTGCTCAAAGCGTTCATATATCTGGGTTTCATAATCATAGGGTTGAGCAGCATCTATCGCTCTGATGCATAGGCTCCGACGCCAATTTGATTGATTCCTCGTACTATAGATTGAAAGTGAGAGCGAAGGTCGCCGGAAGCAATGGGAAATTGCATGAAGCTCATGAGGTATAGCTGCTCTGGTTTTCGATGGTTGCAGGCAAGACAATGTGAGCATCTTGTGTGGCCCCTGTAAAGTACGAAGAAAAGGAGTGAATTGCAAGGAACCCAGATCACAATGAGTAGTTTCTTCCAGACTCCAAAACCCGCTCAAATCTAAACACAAGTTAATTGTTTTAGAAAAAATAGTCAGAAACCATTAACGCTTGAATCACAACAAATAACTCATAACATCTCAGAAGATGAACAGTCAAACCAAAAAAAAATGAAATTTCAAAGAACAAATAAGAAACAGAAACCACATAAGCATTTCAGGGAACTGATTCAGAAAATAATACTCTGCGGTACACCATCGGGCGGTGCAGTGCCGGTGCGACCTCCTCTTCACGCCACATGGTGTACTAAAATCCAACACTCAATAATTAATACCAACTTCCCCTTACGAAAATACCCATTTGCTGGTGTACTCGATCTAAAACCCGTTTTGCGATTTCTCCCGTGAATACCCAAATCCGATTACGAACCACAAAAAATCATTCAACCGAACCATCCCTAACTCTTGTTCTTTGTTGGGGTTTCTAAAGCAAATATTCAGAATGGTTGGGAGGGGGAGGGGGTTTCAGCTATCAGTTCTCTTAGCATTGTTTGTTTTAAAAATATGGCTGTGACCCTATAACAACTCATGTTCAAAGCACAAGTTGTCTCCAAATAAGCACCATTTGCAAGCTCTACGGATCATTTCAAAATACTAAAATACTATACCTAATGCACTTCTGCTTTTGACTTGAGATATCAAATTCTTGCAGCAGGAACATTAATGGATGGGATTTTATGATTGCATTTGGATTCAAAGCTGCAATAAGTTTGTGCACTCTATTCTCTTTCTTTTATTAGTGTTCTTTTAAGTAAGGGACATTGGGCTGATCTAGTAGGTTATGGTTAAAATTCTTTCTTTATCTTTATATAGTTTCATGTAACCTACGATTGAAGGCATTGACCAGCTAAAAAATGGGTTTTTTTTATTGTTACTGTCGTGTGACTGCCTGCTGCCCTAGTGGCCTTCTTTCCCCTTCTCCATCGATCCAGTCCTATCTTCTCAGGTGAGTTCCTCTTAGTTCTTCTTCTTTCTTTTGTTCTTATTCCCTATTCTATTTCCTTCAGTTCTACTCTGCTTTTGCTTCTTCTCCCTTCCTTCTTGGCAGTTTGATATCCTGTTCTGGACAGTACTAGTAGCCCCGAAGTCTCTAATATAAAATAAAAAATGCAACTATAAACATATCCCCAAATGTCTGTTTCCACTTTCCAATCCACAAATTCTACAGAAAATGAGTTTGCTGAAGCTTATGATTTTGAATTCTTAGACTACATTATCTTAGATGAATGAGAGAAACATACCTTGAAGTAAAAAGGCTTCCTCCCTGCCCTCTCTACGAATCGTCTGAAGCAAGAAGATCGCCGCCGCTGGAGGAGTTGGGGAGTTCAAAAGTTTTATCAGTTGGGTCAAAACCCTTGGGCAGGGGAAGAGGACACAAGAATTTCGATTTCGCTCGTGCACTGGGAAATTTTTTTAACCCATTTTTTAATTAGAAACGGATCATTTGAGGGAGTCGGGTTTGTGTCAAATGGGTATTTCCATTTGAAAATTGGTGAAGCATTTTAGAGCGTTGGATTTTAGTACACCACGTGGCATGCAGTGGAGGTCGCACCGTCCGATGGTGTATCGTAGAGGATCTTTATCCCTATCTTAGCATAGTGGTGAGCATGCAGACACTTCTACTCCGTTTTCGAGAATGGACCATCTGCACGTACCAACAAGTGAACGTACATCTCAGAGCCCCTATAAATGGTAAAAATAGGACAGGTGGTTGGCTCTCACATATACGTTCACATGTTGGTACGTGACCGAACTCTCTGTCTTTTAGTAAGTTAAAAGGGCTAAAGTTCCCTGCGGAGGTCATAGGGGTCATGCCCACGCACAGTGGCTGATGGAATGACCGTCATGCCCCCATGTATGACGGAAATTCTACCCCACATTGTGCTGCCACTCGCTCTTTTATTGGCTGGCGCATGTGGTGTGGCCCTGCATCTAAGTTGAATTAGGGTCATTGTCTCATAGACACAACCCAAATTTTATTGGATTGAAATGCTCTAGTCCCATTTCTCCCGTGTGTAATAAAATTTGAATTAGATAAACCTTGCTCTTGCTCTTGCTCCTAGACCTTCTAGCACATGTAGCAATATTATGAGCTAAGGAGGGTCCTATCAACCGCTTTCCACTCCATGGCTATTGAACCTTTGTAATTCACACCCCACATGTTGATCAATAGAATTTTCTCTACCCCAAAAAAAAAATGAGCTAAGGAAATAAAATGTTTAAGATTTCCACTTGTTTATTTGTCAATGGTCTTTAAATTTCTGGTTTTTTGTTTTGAATTAGCTCACAAGGCCAGGAGGTTCAGATCTCCACTTCTTTGTCTTTGGGCTAGAAGTTAGATCATTGATTGAGTCCCAATTTGGATTTGGTTCGTGTCCAATATTGTTTAGTCTTTGTCTTTCTTTCTTTAGGTGTTGGCCACGTAGTTTGTGAGTTCTTTTCTTTTAATAGTGAAATGGGTTTCACTTGGCCAATAAGGTGAGTCTAGATTAGACAATTCAAATATCTCGGTCAGTCTAGTATTCGGATCTCGGATCCAGATCCTCTACTACCGAGCTGCCCGGTTGGACCGTGCTGCCTAGACATTATAAGGCACGCAATGACCGCCTTACACTCACTCGGGCAGGGGTAAGGCGATCATTGCACGCCTCATTGTGTCTAGGCAGCACGGTCCTGCCGGGCAACTCGACAGTAGAGGATCCAAATTGTCCGATCTCTACCATGAGCATTCATTCCAATTTTCAAGAAACAATTTCTTTTGAGTTTCCCTCCAATAATCATTTTGATCTAATGCTTGGTGGCTGGTGCAATGTTTAAACGGTTTGATTCGGGTTTGTACAATGCATTTTCATGTGTTTAGATTATAGGGTAAATTACGTGTCACCCCCTAGTTTTCAAATGAAACTCAGATCACCCCTGATTTAGACCCCAATATGACAAATTAGTCCTTACCATTAGTTTTATGTTGTCAAGTGATGATGTCAGTCAGTTAAATAAATTTAAATCCCTAAACTACCCTTGACCAATGTTGAAGATGAAGGAAGGGTAGTATTGTAAATTTAATTCAAATGTTTTAGTACAAGGGTAAAATAGTCCTTTCACACCAATAACTAACAGCAAACTAACACCATTACTATAAAGGGGGTGATTTGAGTTTTTTCAAAAACTAGGGGGTGATCTGAGTTTCGTTTGAAAACGAGGGGATGATGTGTAATTTATCATAGATTATATTTTGATTTAGTTGTGTTATTTCATTTTTACCATTGTAATTAGTTTAATCAATTTCGTAATCTTGTATTTTTAGTTTAATCTCATTTGTAGACCATTTGGAATTTCTTGTAGTATTGTTTTAGTATAATTGATGTTAGCATACTGCACTATGACTTAGTTTAGTATAACATACACTTTGGGTTTAGGTTCTCATACATGGGCCTAGATACCTAGTATAGGACAATTGACCTATTCAATAAGATATATGCAGTGTTAAGTCACTGGCCCTAGGGTCAGGTAGGTTGGGTGCCTAACCCCTTGCAATCTTGTAAATTGACACTTGCTCAGAATTTTGGACGTGAACTAGTCTCTTAATATGAGTCATTTAGCTTTATCTCTTCAAAAAAGAAGAGATGCGTCTTGGATCCTAGACCCTTTCACCTGGGTGGCAACTCCCACCATAGTACAAAAATTCGTCTTGTTTGGGTGTTTTGACCAACCAAAATCTCAGCAAGACAATGCATTTTTTTTTTGATTTGATGTTTCGGTGGGCAAATGGCCATATTGGCTCTGAAACTTTAAGAGAAGCTTATTTTAGGATTTATAAAAACATTTAAATCTTCAAATTATATTTTTTTTAAATAAAAACACCCAATTTGTTGTTTTGGATTTGCACCGTTGGTTGATAGTAAACATCGAACCCTTCCTCCAACAAAACAAAAAAAAAACGTTGAACCCTTATGTAATATTGACTATTCTACACATTATTTGAGTGCTATAAGGCATAATTGGCACATAAAGTAAGTAAATTATGCAATAATGGATGAAGACATATAATATTGAATAGTTATTTAAGAAATAGTTAAAGACTTAAAAATAGAAACTACAAAGTACAGTGAAATGCATACAACGTTGACTCATAACCCAAGTACAGTGAACAGTACATGCCATAGACATACTAATCAAGATCTTACCGAAATCTCGATGAATTTTTGAATTATACCCAGAATTATCCCCGTCTCATTTAGTATTCAGTCCCAAAAATCAGCTCCTGGAAGCATTCCATTTCCTGGTTGTTGTCCCAAATTAACACCCTTAACTCGGATTTTTTTCTCCTCCAATTCTGACACCCTCCAATTCCTCCAATTCCACTCCCGATGGCCACCACGTGGCCAAAATTAATCCTACGGTCCATTTAAAAAATTACCTTTTTGCTTTTCCCAAAAAGCAACTTTGCTTCACTTTCCCGCTATTATCTCTCTCCTCTCTACCTATGGAACCTGCGTGCGACAGGGACGAGACTCCAGAGCCTGCCGGAGTTTAAAATCCGACCATTCATCTCTCCTCTCTAGATCTGCAACCAGAGGAAGAAGCGCAGAAGATGAACGGAGAGAGCAAATGGGTTTGCTCCGATGCCGGTTCCGGGGGCGATAGTGACAACGACGGTTGTGGAAGACTGGGATGGTGGGAAGGATTGAGCCTTGAGATTTTGGCTTTGATTTTTGTTCGAATTCCAGCAGAGCAGTTGGTTCAGGAGGTCCAACTGGTCTGCAAATCGTGGCGAGAGACCATCGCTGCTCCTTACTGCTGGACCGACATTGATGTCGAGAAGTGGTCTCGCCGGTGCAGCAGCACCGATGCCACCGATTCTTTAGTTTGTCGCCTTGTCCGTCGTAGCAGAGGCTCTTTTCGACTCCTCTTACATGCTTGGTGACTCCGGTTTCTCTTACGTAGCCAACTAGTAATTATCAACTTTCCTTTTTCGTTTTTCGTTCATTTTTCATCGGCTCTCTTATTTCTTCAATCTTCCTTAGAAGAAATGAATCCTGGGTTTCAGTTTATTGAGATTTCCATTTCTGGTTTTTTCCTTTTGGGGTTCTGCAAATGCAGTGGGAGATGCTTGAAGGTTTTGAAAATTCCAATGAGCAAGGTGACCGATAGGATAGTGGTGAAACACGCTGAATCGCTCTCAAAAGTGTCATTATTGGATATCAGTTACTGCTTGAAGATCACTTGCAAAGGTCTTGCTACTTTGGGGCTGCACTGCAAGTCTTTGGTTCATTTGAGGAGAAACATGCCACCTCCACCGCCACCAGAATTGGAGTGGCCTGCAGCAGCGGCGGCTTCTCAAGTAGACGATGGTGCGGCCATGGCTATTGCCGATACAATGCCAGGGCTCTGTGAACTTGAGCTTGGATATGGCCACTTCAGTGACCGAGGAGAAGTTGGAAGGCAATCTTGAGGAGAAGTGTGGTCGTCTCGCCATCTTCAGGAGCCCTGGGATGCCAAATTTGATGATTTACCATTGTCTGACAATGGTAGTGATGCTGAAGAAGATGATGCCTCAGAATTCTCATCTTCGGACTCAGAACAAAGTGATGCATAGCTTACCAGTTCATCTCCTTTTTGTTTTTTGATTTTTGGTAAATTGGACTAGATACCTATTCCAGTGAGTTAACCACTCTTCCCACTTCACATTCATGTGATGGTTGTGTCTTAAGTCTTCTTTGGTTTTATTGTACTTGAACACTGTGATGAGAGTCCAGCAATTTCTGTTAGTTGTGGCCTGCCATGTATTTCTCTTTCCCCTGCATATCCCCCATTGAAATTTGGAAGTGCAGATTGTTCGGATTTCAGTCTTCTATTCATGAACTTCAGCATATCATATTATGTGATTTTGAATTATAATGTGGTGATGAAAATATACTCCTTAAGCTTATTATGAAACCACAAAATCACAGCTTAACTTGATAATTTCCCATTGACTGCCAAGAACTTGGCAGCTTGACAAATTTTACTGGAGCAATGGGTGAATATAACCATGAAATGATCTGGCTATTTTATTTTCATTCAATGGATGAATATACCCATGAAATGATCTGGCTTTTTATGAACTATCATTGATTTTATGAGTGTCCCTATCTATGCAGGAGTGGCATGAGTTCTCAATCTTTTGGGGATCTGTCCATGACTTTGTGGGATTACATCAGGAAGTCTCATCTCCAGTTTGTTACCTTCATCAGGTCTGATATCAGACGAGGACATTCAAGTGCTTGAAGAATACAACAAAATTCGACATACCATATTCTCTCGTAATTTGGCCAAGAATGTCATTCTAACTGCTAGCAGCAAACAAGGAGGCATTAGTGATTCTCAGTTTGACCCACTCCATGTCCTTGAAGAAGGCATTTTCACTTACTGGGCACCTGAAGAGTATCAATCTGGTTAGGAAATAAATTTTGACTTTGGGTAATCTTTATCATATAATGTGTTGCAAGTTCAAGAGCCCATCCACATGGGCCAGCGGATCATTGAGTTCCATCTTGATATTCATACTGAAGAAGATGAGTGGAAGACAGTATTAGGTGGCACAACTGTGGGATATCGAAGGGTGAAAGACATGTTTTTTATTGTAACCAATTGTTGTTGCCTGAAAGGCATGTTTTTTATTTCACTCCCCCTCCTCCCCCAAAGAAAAAAGAAAATAATTCATGGTCAACCATGTTTAACAAGCTCAAATGAGTTAATTAATCATAGGCTTGAAGACTATGAGCTCTCAGTCTGCTGTTCTGTAACTTCCATATCTGCTTTGTTACATTATTGAGTTCTACAACTTTCAATGGAGGTATTATGCAAACTAGTTCTGAAAATTATAAATTGCCTTTCCACAATATTTCTTAAAGCACCCTTGCTGATAAGAGAATCCTTTTCTACTGATTGGTAATTGGAAACAGCTGCTTGATTGCTTCCCTGAAGGTTTACATTTAAATTATGTAAACTTCAATCATACCTACCATCACCATGAGAAGACTTTAGTTTTTTGGATTTTAAATGCACTACTTATCCATGCCATTTCAATCCATTTTAGAGTTGGAAAATGAGTTAATATATTCAGCATCTGCCATCTTAAGGCTTTGATAATATGCCAGTTATTGATTTGCAGCATTTGAAGAGTGTCTCAAAAATTCCAGGTTACTAGAAGAAAAGAAGTTTTGAGGGAAGTGTTGATCTCAGATTGGATGTAACCTTAATAAATATAAATGGAAAGTTACTAGTGTAACAAGAGAATGTTGGATCTACAACACCACCAACAACTAAACTAATCTGTAATTCCACATCCTAATGCAGGTACAAATAAAAATTGGGTAATTATTATGGATTGGAACATTTAATTACCAACTGTTCAATTGGTACCTGCATTCGGGTGGTATTGATTCAATTGGAAAGAAGGAAGTAATAAAAGTGGAACAGTAAGTAGTGAATCACCATAAAGCCATCCCATCATCAGTGAATGAGGTAGTGCTTGATTGGCATAAGTTAAAGGAGGAGGATTCATCATCATTTAAATCTGTGATTTAGGATGCAAGAGAGCTGGCAAAATCTTTGATGAGTGGAAACCTTGAAAAAAGATGGGAGATCATAATAGGTATGTGGTTGGAAATGCTGGCAGTTTTTTTCACCCAAAAACTATGAAGAAGAGAAGAAGAGATGAAAGAAGACGAAATCAGTATTTGCAGAAACATGCAATAGATGAATCCCACACTCCAGGAAAACCCAAAATCCAAATCCAAATTAGAACACACTTTCAAGTCCTGTTGAGAAAAATATACAACAACAATACTAGTGAACAGATTACATAACCATTAACCAATATTTCCATTCATCCACACAAAGCAACACCAACTTGTTCCTCATCAGGAACAAAAAAAAAACCAAGCTTATTCATATCAGCATCCCCTCTTTGTCCAAAAATGTCGACCATCAGTTGGGCAATCCAAGCTTATCCAGATTGGAACTTCTTCACTCCATCAAGCAGCCAAAAACTGTATCTGCATCAAATTTTCAACAAAGAAACCAAATTGTTTACCAAAGAGAAAAAAAACAAAGAAATCCAATTAAGGTTGGTGGAAGTCTGGGTTGGTTCATGATGCAAACCCTTACTTGAAAATAAGGATTCTCTTATGTTTTGGTTTGTTCACTTTTCCAAACTATTAATGTAGGGGACAAAACCCAAATCCTCTGTATCACATAAATCCTATATGCACTCATAAATTGGCACTTAGTGTGAAACCCGGTCAAATTTCGGAATAAATTTGAACTTTTGGAATCTGTGTGATTTCAAGTTCTGGTTCAACTTTGCCCATACTAGCCTCTAAGTTGTGGGCCGTCTTGATTAAGAAATTCAGACCTATCTCATGACTCGTCTGTAAAGGCATTCCGATCAGCCAACCACCGTGGCCTTAATTGAGTCTGAGGTGTCTAGTGAAAGACAACACATAAGCGTGGCATGCTGGGTTGATGGCCTGCGAAGCCTCTCTCTGTCTTAAGCCGAATCTTAGGTAAGAATCCCATTTTATATGTATATGTTGTATTTTTAATTAATTAGTGTATTAGGGGCAGAATAATAATTTTTACTTTGTGGGACCCCGCACCAGAGCTACTTGTGTCAGGTCTGCTGGCTAGACAGGCTGCAGGACCTCCCCCTTAATTAAACTCAATATAAGTATAATTTAAAATATATTTATATAACGTTTTGTACAACCAAATAGAGTTAGAAAGGTATTTTAGTAAAATTGACCATGTGGGACCCACTTTCCCAGTAGGCAATGCTGTCCCCGATAGTGACCCGTACTCGGATGACCTTTAATGTCGCCCGACATCGAATTATGGATAGAATAGTATATTAAATACAAATTTCAGATATATAAACTGTTATAGAAATTGATTTAAATCTAATTTCAGTCAAAAAGACTGAAATGCCCTTTAGTGCTTAAATGCCATTACCATATATATATATATATACATATAACCTTCTCTTCACTATTACAATCACAACAAACTAAAGGGGCTGAGAGAAACGAATTCTCTCTTGGAAGAACCAGAAAGCAAGAAGGAAAAATAGAGAAGAAAGGAAAAGAAGAAGAAGAACCCTACAACCTACCTTCTACTTCTGAAATTGAACTTAGAGACTCCATTAGAAGGCTGCTGTACCTTGTTTCCTGCTCCTATATTAAGGTAAGCCTTGAATACTTGCTGTCTCCCTCTTTATTTCACTTCTTCTCCATCTCTAGTTCATCTATTAGGAAATTCTACCATTAAAGCTAGAAGACCAAGCATGGGATTTAGAGATTGAGCATGTTTGGACTAATTGTGAACAATTTCTGTCCCTATGAGACCTGAAATTCAGTAATTCATCAAGTCTGCAGGCTGTATTGCTGTTTTTAATAGTATTTCATAAACCCTAATCTAGTTAATTAGGTTTAATTCTTGAAATTATCAAAATTAGGAAGTTGTTTATGAAATTGAACCCCTATGTGGGTAGACCCACCTTAATATGGTGTTAAAACACCAAGATTTACCCTTGCATGTAAGGATCTGCCCAAAAATAGGAAAAACCCCAAATTCGGACATACTCCCGGATGGAGTTGCAGGCCCAGAGGAGGTCGACCGGCTCCTTTGGAGTTTGCATCCGGCTGGTCATTTTTTATGCCTTTGATGCTCTGTTATGTTGGGGTTTGCCCTGACACTTCATGGACCTCATAAACACTGTTTTGTCATGATATTTAGGTCTATTTCTCTGCTGTCTTTATGTGCTTTGCTGATCTATTGGAGAACTCCCTAGTTGAACTAGACTCCAATACAGGTAAGGGGATTCGACCTTAATTTCCTGCGTGTTTATCACGTTAATTTCAATTTTATGCTGAATGCCATGCTCATGCATCATTACCTCTATACCTGGAGCATGTAGTTTTCTAGCTTTTAATTTAATGCATTAGACTGCATGTAAAATAGGTTGCACAAAGACATACTGCATTGCATTTGTATTGATTATTTATATGATGTGAATTTATGATGATGGAATTCGGTAATTTATAACTCAGATCATGCTTGCCTCATCATGTTTAGACTGCATTGGGCTAGGTTGATATTCATTACCCAGTATTGCGCCCCTTACCAACAGGGGGAAAGGTGTTGGACAACCCGTGGCAGAGACCGATGTGTTAGTTCCGGGATGCCATCTTCTGTCCCATGTTAGCGGGTCCCTAATTCCGCTGTGGGAATAAACAGGCAGGGTTGGTCATTTGGGGGTCTGTCGGGGTCCGATGTGTTAGTTCCGGAACTGGCGGGTCCTCACCGTGGTAGAATGCTTTCGCTCGGGTGACCGAAGGGTTAGTTTCGGGACCGAGGTTAGCATCTACCACTAGTAGTAGTATTTATACCCCATGAGACTTAGTATCTGTGCTAGGAACATGTTAGTTTAGCACATGCATCATGGATTTATTGTGTTTGTATGCTTGTACCCCTCTTACTGGGCTCAGTTGAGAGCTCACCCCTGTGGATATCCTTATTTTTCAGGTGATTTAGTTACTGCTAATGTTGGATTTGCGGCGCTGGAGTTTGAAGTGCACGATATTTCGTGCGCACGTGATGATTGGGCAACCTCCTGATCTTGGCCTGATAGTCCAGGCTACCTCCCCACTCTTTTATGCTTTATAAATGCTTTATATAGTTAGAGACTAGTTTCTTATATACTTTTACTCTGTGCTACCTTTGAGAACTGTATAGTTGTATCACAAACCTTATCATTTATATAAATGAAATATCATTTAGATTTCTCTTCTAATGATGTTATCTCTATTAATTAAATTGTTTCTGCTGCCTCTGATTACTGTATCTGTGAGTAATGATTGTGAATAGGATACTGCACTTGTGATCCTTGGGGATTGGTTGGATGTCAGAGACATCCCGCCACACTTGGCCCTTAATAACCGGGCCGGGGTGTGACACTTGGCATTTGGGGTTGCATTCCAAATTTTACCCACCAACCAACCCCACCATTAGTAGTCAGAAAGGAACAAATATGACTAATTGGAGCTCTATAATTTAAAATCTGACCAGTCCAGACTTGCTTTATGCATCTCCAATGGTTCCCCATATGATCAAATTGAGGACTAAAACAGGGTTCTACATAGGATTTGAAACAAGATCCTTTCATTGAATAAGGCATTGCAGCTCATGCATAAACAAGGCAAATGCAACTCTATATGGCATACAAGAGAATTCATAATCCAAAGTCACACATATTAACTCAAAAATAATAGTATTACTAGAGGTCCAAGAGACATATAAAATAGGTAAAACTATCTGAAAAGAGAAACACTCAACACATTGAAGTTTTATTATTATTTATTTTTCAGATTTCATCTTGCTTATGGATAGTGTAATCTGAATACTTCAGTGTTCCTCCCTCTGATTTCACCTTGCTTATGCTTATGGATAGTGTAATCTGAATACTGTAGCCATCACAGTGAAGATGTCATTTTCTATAAAGAAGTGAAACCTACTTTATGGGTTTTGGCATGGACACATTGCTTTTCTAGTTCTTCTCTTCTGGGTACCATAATGAGTTGCAAGTGCAATAATGGGTACTGCAGAGATGTGAATGGAAAAATTATATCAGGAAAGGAAATGTCTTGTGAGAGAGATGGGGTTAACTAGTGCAAGTGTTTCTATGGCATTTTAAAGTTGTGGAATCTATACCACATCCGGAGTCTGAACTTTACTTTAGATTGTACCACCATTAAGCTTTCTTAGTAGAGACAGATTGTTTAGTAAATTTGATTTGTTTTCTAAGTTTTGTACCATTTTTAATGGAAATTCTTAACGCCAAGCTGGGTTGGGGTCATTTCCCTGCTTTGGGATTTTCAGGTTAGCCATGAGGATAACGTCTAGTCTCTGCTGGATTAGATATTTTAGATTCTGCAGAGTAATTCCAGTTTGGTAGTAAATTGGAAGGAAGATGAGGAAAAGGAGAAGATGAAAATGCAGAGAATTTAAGGAAACAACAGTTTCCAAAATCTGAATCCAAACCGTGTAGGTTTAAGTGTTTAACTGAGATCCAAGATTTTGTTTTCAATCCAACAGTACTGTCAACAACAGAAAAGAATAACAGATAAGGAAGAAAGAAAGAAGAATGAGGATGCGAAAACTGAAGCAACGGAAACATAGAGAAAGAGAGGATCGAACCTGACTTCCGCTGGGTCCTCCGGCAAGGCGACAAGTGAGACGAAGAGGTTGTAGAGGTTCTTCAAGGGAAAGGTGAGAGTCTCGAACCTGGAGAGGCCTCACGAGGTTGCAGATCTAAAGAGGAGAGAGAGCGGTCCGATATTGAAGAGGTTTTGAACTCCGGCACGCTCGAAGTCCCTCTCGCACGCAGGTAGCAGAAGTAGAGAGGAGAGAGAGAATAGCGGAAAAGAGGAGACGTAAATGAAAAGTTTTTTTTTTGGGAAACGTAAAAAGTGATTTTTAAAATGGACCGTAGGATTAGTTTTGGCCACGTGGCGACCATCGGTAGAGGAATTGGAGGAGATAAAAATCCCCCTTAACTCCCACGTAAGCCTATGCATCCTCTCACACCTTTTACTTGTCTTAAACTTTTTACTTTATCTATCTTTTATTTTGCCACTAAGTAGAATCTGATTAAGTTGACGCTTAACATGTGAGCAAAGGACCTTATGGTCTTACTGTTTTCAATAATTTTGACCATTTTCAATGTCACATGACGGAAGTTGAACCCATTAGACTAGAAAAACCTATCATTTGTATTATTTGATTTGCTTCACTTAAATCGTTTTGAAAGGTCTTGGCACATTTTACACTTCAATCTTTCTCTTTGCAAGTTATTATGTCTTGATAGAGTTTTTCCACTGTTGTCTTATAGAAAGTCCAATTCACTTCAAGGTGAGAGAACATTTAGCTTACTTGGCATGAATATTGTTATCACTAATTTAATCAGGAAAAGAACCAAATAGAAACTTAAATATAATGTACCCTCGTCCAATAGATTTGTGGGCACCCACTTTATCAGCCTATAAGTTCTTATACTGCCAATGAATTCCAATGACTTTTTGTTTGTTAAACACCTTAGTTATCCATGGGTGATTACCATAAATCCTAATATATGAATTTTCAATTGCAAAACAAAACGTGGTTGAGTGACCATCATACATTTACGATAACATGTTTGATTGGGACCTCACTTGAATGAATTTGAGAAAGGATCAAAAAAAATTTAGGGAGAGAGCCCACTACTTGGTCGCATGGCCCCTACACCAGCACGGAGACCAATGGGAGCACATGCCCCAAGCATCCAATATGGGGGGGGAGGAGGGGAGGTCATTTCGCCCGCCCACCCATGTGTCTGGGCATAGGGAACACAACCAAACAACCCTCTTTTTCCCAAAATTTTATTAAATATTGTCCCCTCCCCCTCCCCCCCACCCCCTTAAAAAAAAAACAGGTGGATAAGATTGTTGGGTATTGGTTACATGGTAAACTGTACATAAAATGGAAATATCCATTGTCAAAATAGAAAGATCAGTTGAGATATGGCAAAATTTGTATTGACTAGATTGCCTTATCCTTAACACCACCCCTTTTAGCAGTGAATGCAAAAGGGTAGAGGACATCCTATTTTTTGCTGGAATTGCATGGCTGTCTTTTTCCATCTGTGAAGGCAAAATAAATAACACAAAATCTTTGCCATATGAGAGAGAGAGAGAATTAGTAAAATACTTCAAATCCTGTGGTACAATTCTCAAGCTTAACTATATATGTATTTTCTAAGCAAAATAATAGGAAAGTCAATGAAAAGGAACATCTGAAAATTTTAGGCAATCACTGTTTCTGAGATTACTGATTCAAGTGTATCGCACAATCCCAACCTTCCTTCAGATCAATTTCATTACAGAAATATTACCAATCATGAAATCATCAAGGATACCAAGAATCAATGAGAATTGATATGTAATCCTTCTTTTTTGTGATTTACTCGCAAGTGCTGGCATCGACCCTACAAAGTATCACACTATAACATTAGGAATGAATAAAACATATTCATAATCTAACAATTCTGATTAAAATCAATTTGTATTCACAAGGCAAAGATTTCTCTTGAATCTTATTATTCAAAGAAACTAGGACACCTTTTCCCATTCATATTACTTGTATAGATATTCTACGTCAATCCTTTTATTGGGTGGTCTTATTAATAACATTCCATGTCCATCTTCATGTTTGATTAACTTGAACTAGTCAAATACAAATTTAACAAGATTTTCAACAATTTATCACCATGCTCATATGAGGTATACATCGATAATCATTGTGCAGAATATAGATGAATAAAATATTTATGGTCAACAGAACATGGGTTAGCTATAGAACACCAGGGTGCAAGATGCCCAACCTTTGACTAGCCCTGGACAAATAGATGGAACAAACATTTCTGTGCTCTGAATAAGATCATGCTATTAAGTTCAAAGTAGATATTGCACTTATCGGAGTGAACTTTTCAATATAGATCACGGAGTCAATGTTAGCCCGATATGGGACCTAACAAGGAGCACAAAAGTTGAAACCAAATCCAACCTATCATAAACTTGCAAGCTTGATCACTAATTCATACCATGCCCACTCTAAAAATTAGTTTCTTACCCAAGACATAAATAAATGAACTTATTAAATCAACCATAGACATGAGATGCATGTGATGGTCGTACAATAATCAAGTGAAACCTCAAACTGATGGAAACAGTTCAAGCAGCATTCTACATATTCTTGATATGGCATTATTGATACATCATAGGTTAAAATGCATTGAATATTCTGATTCGTAACTTACTGAATGAAGTAAAACAAAAAAAAACATTAACAGGACTTCTCACATGCTCGGTAAGGAAGCAAGGTTCTTCCATTTGATAAGTCAAAGTTGCCAAAATAACTACTTCATGTTGCACCTGGACGATCATAAATATCCATTAATGTTTCATGTGGGAATTGATGAATAGGGTGGAATAAAGGAAGACCAAGACAGAACATGATACAGCTCTAATGCATATGTATACAAGAAATTCTTAATTAGTAATGTTCATAAAGAATTTCATTTCCTTAGAGCTCTCAACACTTATGTCAAATGGGTAATTTGATATGCTGAAGCGACAACAGGCATGCTTGATGACCAACCAGAACTAAACCAAACCAGAAAAGTATTATCAGGCCTTCTGCATTCGATAAATAATGCTTCCACTCAGAAGCTCTAGTATTTGTGAAACTCAAGGCAATGACTGCTCATTGTCAAGCAATAATTCACCAAATCAGCATACCATTAGATAAAATAACTCGGGCATGGATCCTTCAACTATGAGCTAACTAGTTCTGTAACACAAAGTTCCAATATGTGGAGGAATCATAATGATTCACTTCAAAAAGTAACATAACCTACAACCAATGCTAAAATAATTTGCTCCATAGATTCTCGAGGGAGTGGGAAGTCTTCTTGATGTAGATTGAAGCGTGAAGAAGAAAAGGACCAAAATACTGTTCACGTATGGGCCCCAATACCTGCTTGTGTTGGGAGACAGATGCTGCCAAGATTTCTTAAAGCTTGCTTTTAGTAGGTTTCTATTTCTATGTTTAGAAGTTTCTATTTTCCTGTTAGCTTAGATTTTATTTGTCTTTGGTACTTCTATTTCTATTAATAGCTAAGATCCTGGTTAAGTTTTTGTATGAGTCTCAATATTGCCTTGTAAAAGACTGCTTGGATTTGGGAAATTATGACTTGTGTCAATAATGACACTAGCACCTTTATTAATAATAGTATGTATGAAGTAGGGTTACAATAGAATAACCAAAAAGCCTGAACTACCCATGTACCCATATTACAGCCATATTACAATACTCCCCTCAAGTTAGAGCATAGATATCATACATGCCCAACTTGCACAAAATAGGATGAAACACTTTACTGCTAAGCCCTTTTGTGAGGACATCTGCTAACTGCTCACTGGACTTCACAAAAGGAGTGCAAAAAAGGCCCAGCTCTAGCTTTTCCTTGATGAAGTGGCGATCAATCTCAACATGTTTGGTGCAATCATGCTAAATTGGGTTATGGGCAATGCTGATCGCAGACTTGTCACAGTATAACATCATAGGAACACGGACTGAAAGACCCAAATCACACAGGAGACCTTGAAGCCACAACAACTCACAAACACCATGTGCCATATCATGAAATTCAGCCCCCGCTTTGGACCGAGCTACCACAGTCTGCTTTTTACTACGCCAAGTAACAAGGTTGCCGCCAACAAGAGTGCCATTATAGTTGTCAAGGCGGTGGAGGGGTGTCTAAGCGCCTAGGCGACCAAGGCGGCCCCAAGTGTTATATTTTATTTCCCCCGTTTCCTAACATTATTTACTATGCTACAATACATAGTTGTCAAGGAAGCAAAGCGACCCAAGGTACTGGAGGACTGTCTAAGCGCTTAGGTGACAAGGTGCCCGCCTAGGCATTGCCTAGGCGGCCAAGGCACCCCCAAGTGTTATTTTTTATTTTCCACTTTTTAAACATTATTTAATATGCTACAATATTTCAATATGCTACAATATATACCTTATATCATCAAAAATCAACATTAAGCCACATTAAGTCACATTAAGTCATCAAAATCAATATTAAGCCACATTAAGTCATAAAAAATCAACATAGAACTAGAAGACAACAGAACTAAAGAAGCAAACTATTGGAAGTTTGAAACAATCAAACATACATTTGGTTTATACTAGTCTCACATTTGGTTTATATTGTTCTTAAAAAATATGATCTTATCCATAAGTAATTAGTTTGTTCTCAATCTACAGAAATGTTCTTGTTCTCTAAGAAGTTTGACTAGTCAGATGAATTTATTTCTACATGAGACTTTTAGTATTAGGTAGAGCACAAAACCAACTTTCCAACAAATCCAAAATTGCTTAAATCTGATTTATATTAAAGAATTTATGTTCCGGTCAAACCTTATTTGGTATGCGCAAATGCTGTCAAAATCGCTCTGAATGGAAATATTTTTTTTAGATATCAAAACAAATGAATATTTTACTGCACTTTTGGTTTTTAGCAATGTTTTACCATATTAAGATTTATAGAATTTTTATATTTGAGAAAAACCTCAGCATTAGAAAGTTGAAAATTTTACCTACCATCGAAAATCCAGTTTTTGTTCTTGAACTAGGGGGGTTGACTTTTTATCTTTTTGAAATTTGATTTTTTAACTATTTTTATTGGATTCAAATAGGGGGTATTTGCTTATTTATGAATAATATCTTAAGTATTAAATCATATTTGGCATAAATACGGGCCAATATCGATACCAATAAAAACCAGTGTAAGACGCTTTGCAATAAGGCGAAGGTTGCCTAGGCCCCAACAAAACCGCCTGGACACCTAGGCGACGCCTTGACAACTATGCTACAATATATACCTTCAATCATCAAAAATCAACATTAAGCCACCTCAAGTCATCAAAAAGCAACATTAAGCCACATCAAATCATCAACAACCCGAGGGAGGGACTGATACCCCCAGATTCTACTGGACAGGTATCTTTAGCATCCCCAAGTCCACCATCAAGGCCATTGAACGCATCTTCTGTGCTTTCCTTTGGAAAGGGACTGATGCCCCCAGATTCCTCCACCTTGCCAACTAGAAGTCTATTTGCCTCCCTAAATCTGAGGGAGGTCTCGGCATCTCCACATTCAAGACTCTAACACGACGGGCATTCTCAAGCTCCTCTGGAAAATTTCTTCCCGCCAGGAATCCATCTAGGTCTCCTGGGTCCATTCCCATCTCCTTAAATCTGATTCCATCTGGACTGTCTCCATCCCTGCTGATTCCTCTTGGATCTGGCGTAAGATCCTCTCCTTTCGCCCCCTTGCCCTTCGTGGGATCTCCTCTTCCATTGTTGATGGCACCTCCACTTCTCTCTGGCTTGACCCTTGGCACCCTCTGGGGATCCTCTTTAATCTCCTAGGCCCCAAGGCGATTTATACCTCTAGCCTCCCTAAGGCAGCCCTTCTCTCCCTCATCTCCTCTAGATCTTGGACCCCCCCACCCTTCTCTCAACCCTGCCATCATCTCTCAAATCTGGGCAACCCTCCCCCCTTTGCTGCCTCCCACGTCTCTCCTTGTGCGGATAGGGTTATCTGGCTTCCCTCCCCCAATGGTGTCTTCACCTCCTCTTCAGCCTGGAACCTCACCAAAGACCCTAGCCCCTCTATCCCTTGCACAACTTAGTCTGGTTCAAAGGCCATATCCCTTGCCATAGCCTCACTGTTTGGAGAGCCTTCAAACTTTGCCTACCTACACAAGCCTTCCTCATTCATCGCAATATTCCCCCCCTCTTGTAACCTTTGTTGGATCGGCCGTGAAGACATTCATAACCTTTTCTTTGCCTGCCCCTTCACCTCCACCATTTGGAAAAGGCCCTATCCTCGATCTGGCCGCGTAGCAGAAGGACCCAAAAATTTGACCGTGAATGGCTCTGGCTGCTCAAGACTTTTCCTGGAAACTCCATTTGTGACACTATTGGGAAGCTTGTTTTTGGCACTACTATTCACCATATCTAGATGGAAAGGAACCTCAGGAGATGGACTTCCAACTCTAAATCTTTCGATGTGATTTGGAAAGCCATCTCTTTCTATGTGTCCTCCAAGCTCAGCTACATCCATCATAGACACTCTATGGACACCCCTAGGAACAGGCATATTTTGATTTCTTAGGGCCTTGATATTGCCCTTTTGCGGCCTTCCTCCTCTGCGTAGGCTGGATTGCTCGCCTCCCCCCCACCTCCCTCTCCCCTTTCTTTTCCTCTTTTCTCTTCCTTCTTGTATATTGGCTCTCTTTTCCCTGCCCCCCTGGGGTTCGGTAATATATTTATTTACCAAAAAAAAAAGTCATCAACAATCAACATTAAGTCACATCAAGTCATTAAAAATCAATATTAAGCCACATCAAGTCACATAAATCAACATAGAACTAGAAGGCAGCAGAACTGAAGAAGCAAGTTATTGGAAGTTTGAAACAATCAAACATACATTTGGTTTATGTTGTTCATAGAAAATATGATCTTATCTATAAGTCAATAAATTGTTCTTGATTTAAAAAAATGTTCTTGTTCTCTAAGAAGTTTGACTAGTCAAATGATTTTATTTTTACATGAGACTTTTAGTATTAGGTAGAGCACAAACCAGCTTTCCAACAAATCCAATATTGCTTAAATCTGATTTATTAAAGAAGTCATGTTTCGGTCAAACCTTATTTAGTATGTGCAAATGCTGTCAAAATCGCTATGAATGAAAATAATTTTTTAGATATCAAAACAAATGAATATTTTACCGCACTTTTGGTTTTTAGCAATGTTTTACCATATTAAGATTTATAGAATTTTTAGATTTGAAAAAAACCCCAACATTAGAAAGTTGAAATTTTCACCTACCATCGATTAAGATTTATAGAATTTTTAGATTTGAGAAAAACCCTAGCATTAGAAAGTTAAATAAGTGTCAATATCGGGTTCAGTACCAATAAAACCAATGCAAGGCGCCTTGCAATAAGGCGACTATTGCCTAGACGCCTTGACAACTATGAAGTATGCAATATCTAGATGTTGATCTCTCGTCATCTAGTTAATCGGCCTAGTTTGCATCAGTAAAGGCCTCTACACGCATGTGATCATGAGGTGAAAAAAGAATACCCTTCCCTGGGGCCGACTTTAGGTACCTAAGAATCCGAAAGACGACATCCATATGAGAAGCACAAGGGTCATACATGTACTGACTCACCAAATTCACAGCATAGGCTATGTCCGGCCTAGTATTGCAAGCGAGCATACTTGTCTCCGAAAGAAGATCAAGAGTGTATTTCCGTTTAAAGAGAACTATAACTCTAGTAGATTGAGCCACCTCAATACTAAGAAAATATCTTAACTTCCGTAGGTATTTGATCTCAAATTCCTTGCCTAGGTAAGTCTTCAAAGTAGCCATCTCAATAGGGTCATTCCCAGTAACAACAATGTCGTTAACAAAATTACAATCGTAAGGTGATCACCAATTCGCCTACAAAACCCTCTTGGTTTTGGAAGAATGTTATGCTTGAAGAAATGCAAACTCTTGGGAAATATGACACATGGGATTGGATTCGGTACCTATAAAACCAGTGCAAGGCGTCTTGCAATAAGGCCACTATCACCTAGACCCCCACAAAACCGCTTGGACGTCTACTATGAAGTCTGCAATATCCAAACGTTGATCTCCCGTCATCTGGTTAACCGGCCCAGTTTGCATCAGTAGAGGCCTCTACACCATAGTTCAAGATCTCGGAGGGATCTTGCCGAGATCTCGCTTTTAACTCGATCTCGTAGGATCTCGAGACGAAACGCCATATAATACACAAATATGTCATTATCTCACTCGAGATCTCGGTATCTCGCCGAGATCTCGAGCTATTTCTCGTTTCGGTTTGACTCAGTAGAACCAGAAAGCTCATAATACACCATAACTCGACGAGATCTCAACTCGCTCTCACCTGTCTCGCCTCTGTGAAGGGGAAACTCCATCTTTGGGTCATTTTTTCATTTCTTTTGGCAAATCAAACCTCCAACACCTCATCAAAGCTGGATTCATTAAAGATTGAAGCTGCTAATCTCCTCCAAGCTGCATCTCAAGAACCTAAGGTAACTATTCATTTTAAAAACTATATTTTTCATAAAAACATGATCTAAACTTGTAGACTACCAACTTAGAGTCCGTAGTCAAAGTAACATTTTGGGTTTGAATTTATAAAAACTAAGGATTCCACTGTGTATAGAAGGCCTAAAATAGGGAAAATGTCAAATTTCAGCCCCTATCTTGGCCATATGGCCACCGAAACCTACCATCAAGTTCATGAAAAAAAATAAATGATCTCGCCGAGATCTCGGTTTCGTGGCCTGGCGAAATCAGTGGCAAAAGCGAGACCTAAAACCTTACTTTACACGCATGTGAACATGAGGTGAAAAAAAAATACCCTTCCTTGGAGCTGACTTTAGGTACCTAAGAATTTGAAAGACAGCATCCATATGAGAAACACAAGGGTCATGCATGTACTGACTCACCAAACTCATAGCATAGGCTATGTCCGACCTAGTATTGCAGGCGAGCATACCTGTCTCCAAAAGAAGATCTAGAGTGTATTTTTGTTGAAAGAGAAATATACCTCTAGTAGATCGAGCCACCTCAATACTAAGAAAATATCTTAACTTCCCTACTAGGTCTTTGATCTCAAATTCGTTGCCTAGGTAAGTCTTCAAAGTAGCCATCACAATAGGGTCATTCCTAGTAATAACTATGTCGTCAACATATAAAATTAGAATCGTAAGGTGATCACCAACTCGCCTACAAAACTGCCTTGGTTTTGGAAGAATGCTATGCTTGAAGAAATGCGAGCTCTTGGGAAAAATGACACATGGGATCTGGTTTGGTACCAATAAAACCAGAGCAAGGCGACCGGGTCATTCCTAGTAATAACTATGTGGTCAACATATAAAATTAGAATCGTAGGGTGATCACCAACTCGCCTACAAAACCGCCTTGGTTTTGGAAGAATGCTATGCTTGAAGAAATGTGAGCTCTTGGGAAAAATGACCCATGGGATCGGGTTGGGTACCTATAAAACCAGTGCAAGGCGCCTTGCAATAAGGTCATTGTCACCTAGACCCCGTCAAAACTGCCTGGATGCCTAGGCAGCGCCTTGACAACTATAAAGTCTGCAATATCCAGACATTGATCTCCCGTCATCTGATTAACCAGCCCAATTTGCATCAGTAAATGCCTCTACACACATGTGATCATGAAGTGAAAAAGAATACCCTTCCCTAGAGCCGACTTTAGGTACCTAAGAATCTAAAAGACGGTATCCATATGAGAAACACAAGGGTCATGCATGTACTGACTCACCAAACTCACAGCATAGGCTATATCCGAACTAGTATTGCAAGCGAGCATACCTATCTCCGAAAGAAGATCTAGAGTGTATTTCCATTGAAAGAGAAATGTACCTCTAGTAGATCGAACCACCTCAATACTAAGAAAATTTCTTAACTTCCCTAGGTCTTTGATCTCAAATTCCTTGCCTAGGTAAGTCTTCAAAGTAGCCATCTCAATAGGGTCATTCCCAGTAACAACTATGTCGTCAACATATAAAATTAGAATCGTAAAGAGATCACCAACTCGCCTACAAAACCGCAGTCATATCAAACTCTCATTTTATACCCTACAAAACCGCCTTGGTTGGTGTCATCTTAAGTTTTTTCACCGCTTGACCGCCTTGACAACTATGCTTGGGAGGCACAATAAAAGAAGACCCAGTAATAAACTCAACAGGGTAGCGGGAAGCCAAAATGCGAGACGACATCCGATTGATCAAGTAAGTTGCAGAGAGAACGGCCTCACTCCAGTATTGGGTCGATACATGCATCTCGAACATAAGAGAACAAGCCACCTCCAAGAGATGACGATTCTTGCGCTCCGCTACCTCATTCTAGGCCGGGGTATCAACACAACTATTCTGATGAATAATGCCCAAGTCCGTGAGACAGGTTTGAAAAGAACCTTTTATATATTCCTTCCCATTATCAGAGCGTAGAATCTGAATCAGAGCATCATATTGTGTTTTTACAAATTCACAGAACCGCTTAAAACAGTCAAAAACCTCATTCTTCTGACGCATCTAGTAGATCATGGGAAGGCAAGAATGGTAGTCAATAAAAGAAACAAATCAGCAGTAACCAGAGACAGAGACAGAACAGGCAGGGTCCCATACATCAGAATGAATAAACGAAAAAGGAACTAAACTTTTACTGCCAAAACTGAGGTAACTTGTTCTAGTTTGCTTTGCAAAACGCAAGCATCACAAAAAAATTGGTTTGGGTTACATCAGTAAATTGGGAAAAACAGTAGACAAAGTGTCCAACAGAGGATGTCAACTGTAAAACAGGTGATACGGATAAATTAGAGACTTTGACAACTCCCTTCCCAGAAATAGGAGAAAAGGATCCATCTGCAATGCACTTTTTCCTTACTGAATGATGGAGAGTACTAAGAAAAATGGTTGGGAGAACCAGACATATGGTCTGTAGCACCCGAATTGATCATCCAAGGAACGGATACCATCGAGGCACTAGGATTATTAAATAAATACCTGAATGGGCAGAATGGGACTCAGAGTGAATTGGCGTAGAGGCAGTTGGTGCAACAGGAGGAGTGGAAAGCTGGGTCATCATGTGGCGCAGCATAGAGAGTTGCTCCTGGGAAAAAGGGGAATCTGTATGACCATTAGAACCCTCAGTAGTAGTTTCCGTGTGGTGGCAAGATGTGGTGTACCACGGCCACATCCACCAGTAGAACCACCACGGCCAGTACCAGTCTCAGGATACCCGTGAAGCATCCAACAATGATATTTGATAAGGTGCTCCTTACCACAATAGTCACACTTCAAAACCTCTTTCATGGGCTGGCTGCTGTAGAGTTTGGTTCCTAATTGACTAGTTGGGAACCGGTTCTACATTAATTCTACATCATCCTCCTCTGTCAACCCCCTTTCTCCCACTTTCTACTATCTTTTCTATAGTTCATAGAGATTTCAGTACTGCGACCTTTAACCAAAAGAATTGGGTTATTGGCACAGATATGGTAAAAGATAATTAGAAATCTGTGTGTCCAGTCTATTGGAGCATGGTAACCCATCAGCGAGGTCTCCCTACTAGCATATTCAAAATCAGTAGATAATTTTTCTAACCTGGTAAGAACCTCTCATGTGCATCCAAAGTAGGCAGACGACACAAAAGAAAAGGACACTGCTTCAACTTGGAGAATGGTGCAATTATGCTGCTAAGGGCAATGAAAATGAAAGTTACCTTCTATTTGCCCGGATTTTTCTTCTAACAGAAGCATCATCCTTTATATCTTTCATAACAACCCCACCACTCTTGGCTTTGGACCTGGAGGCACCTGTGAACAGTGGCAGAATACAGAGTTGGTAGAAGCTCTAAACTGGCTTTTATTCTAACAGTGCAAGAACCTTGATCACCTCTCTGAGAAATTTTTGGTGATTTAACCTCCATGTCACCTGTTTCTGATTCTATCACCTCACTGAAGACACCTGAATTTCCTTCCGACTCAGCAGCTTTTTCTTCTGAACCATTATTCAAAGTTTGGGTTGATCCATCCTCTTCAGAGGGATCTGTAATCTCACTAGCTGCTCCATCTGGAAACAAATCAAGGTTAGACATGAATTCAGCAGGAAAAAATGAGAAGCAGGAAATCATAACAAATGAAAAGAATAAACATCACTGCATGAATAAGATCCAGAATACAAAGAAGGAATCTGACAACACTATTTGCTAAAATGAGTGAGGCCATTAAAATTTATTTTTAACCAAAACCTCAATACAATGACGGTATTCAACATATCTGCCAAATACTTATGATGATGTGACCATCTTTCCCTCACACTTTTTACGACCCCCCACCTCCCCAAAAAAAAAACTTTCCCTCACTCTTGGTAAGTAGCGCTCAGCAAAAACCTACAAAAGGTCTCCACTCTTCCCTCCTCTCTCACCCCATGTTCCCTTCTACCAGTTCCCCTTTTTTCTGTTTCTTCGTTTAACTGATAAAAGATGAGTGAAAAGACTTTTTGGCTGGCCCACAGTTCTACACTATGTTTACCTGCACTCCATAGTCCATCGTACTCCATTTCAATTCAAATCAGATCCAAACGCACAGTACAAAACATAGATACAATGCACTTGTTTGAATCATCCTATACAAAATTACCACCACTTCTACACGAACACCACACCACTGCCAGTAGAATCCAACTATGCCTTTTTAATCTTATATACATAAATCAGGGTAAAATCCAAAAAGAAACACAAAAAGGATTTCTCCAATGAGATTATCCATTGTCCACCGATAATTAACTTCATACAAAAGGAAAAGCCAAACAGTTGGTTTCTAATTAATCATATCAACTATTGCATAAAGACCCATCAGAAGGCAAACCTCAAAATAAAGCAAAACAAATATTAAGCAGGACCATATACCAAGCATGGCTTCAATATGCAAAACCTACCCTGACTACCATCACCTTCAGCATCTCTTTCTGCATTGTCCTTGCCCACAATAAGACCTTCCAAACAACCAACTTTTTGTTGGTGGACTTGAGCATTTCTGGCAGTCATTTCTTGCTCCTTCTTCTCCATGTGGAACTTATTAAGCTTCTCCTCAAACTCCTCGATGGAAGACTTGAGCTCTGTCTTTGCGAACTTCTTACCCTGATTGCAAATATTAAACAATAAACAGGTGAATGGGCCAAGTGAAGCAAATAAAAAAAAATCAATTGAATGGATACCTTGCTTATAATGTATTTGAAGTGCTCCATCACAGAATCCTCAGATAGGACATGTTCATAAGTTTTGAAAGACTCGATGAGCTTCCTTATTCCTTTCTCAGTGAAAGTCAGCTGTGCAAGGCAATATGAAATATATTCCCACTGTTTGATATCTGCAACAATATGGTACCAAAGTAGTCCAAATGAATTTCCTGATCATTAGCACGAAAGAATCATTACTCTAGTCTTTAAAGAAAATGAGGACGAGGGATTAAATTCTGATTTTTTTTTACTTGAGTTCTATTTGTTCGAGGTAAAAACAATGTCAAAGAAAATTTTTCATTTAATATCTGTATAAAAATATTTTATTTTAGAATTTCAATTTATGTAATTTTTCACCTGAAAAACAAACACAATCTTCAAGGGGGAAAAGAAGGGACATTATTGATTTACTGGATTATTACTGAATAAGTTGATAATGAATTTAGAAATTTTTCTCATTCAGGGGGAAGGGATCTGATTGCATAGCAGCTGAAAGGGGTTCCTACTTCCTGGCTTTTCTTGCCATGTTACCTCCAAAATCTGTTGACATGTAGCTCATATTAAGGCTATGAAAAATGGTTGAAACAATCAAGTTTGTTTGGAGAACAGCAAAAGTTGAGAAAACAAAAGGGGAAAGCCCCATATGTGGTGTGTCATACCAATGTGATAGGCCACCAGATTTAAAATGTGGCCCGTCCAGGGGATTCCCTCTATCCAATAGTCAGAATAGTTAAACGACCAGTCCCCAAGGAAAAAAGTGGGCCAAGCAGCAGGGACTGCTTCTGGCTAATATGCAGTTGGATTTCATTTCCCTAGTGAAATGGATATTTGCTAAGGTACCTCAAGCATAGTCGATAGAAATGAATGTCGTACAACAATAATATTCATATATATCTTAATGGTGATTAAGAGTTACAACAGCAGGAGCATGGGTTTTAGACAGACATTGATTACTAAGTAATAATACCACCATTAATTAAACTAACAATTTTTTATTGCTTTTTGGAGTTCATAAAATATTATAGAACTAGCTTCTTTATTTGTTCTGAATATAATTTGTAAAGTGATAATATCATAATACATACTAAAATCACCTGTCACAACCAGTCATTATCACCACAAAAATATGTGAAAACAAGCATCTCAATTGTTGGAGTTGATCAAATAATTCTGCTCAAGCATCCTTGAAACTTCAAAGGAATTCAAGATGTCACAAATGTATTTCAAAATTTTGGCATATAAACAAAACTTTCAGGTAAAAGGAGATGCATAAATAGAGACTGTAGATTATTAAAATTAAAAGCAAACATACCTGTGACTCCACCAAACCTATTGCAAAGCTTTTCAACTAGAGCTTCCATTTGTTTGTCCTAAAGGAAGTTCAAAGCACAAAGAACCTTGTTAAAGGTTGCACCAGGGACTTCTGTCTTTATATCAGTTAAGTCATCCATACCTTCTTGATGGAACTTATTAAGAACTGCATAATGTTGCAGAAAGCGTCTTTCTCCAGGTTTTGATTGGATAATCTACTGAGGATATCTGGAAGTAAATTATAAATTGGGTTGCTGCCTGCAGTTATAAAGGAACACCCTCTGTTAGGTGCCAACCATGAAATATTTCTCAATATGCAACATCACGATTTACCTTTCTTTGACAGCTCAAGAAAGAAGAGTTTTGCCAGGCTTGAAATCCTCTCGTCCGCATCTTCTAACCGCATAGCCATTTCATTTATATAACCTTTCACCTGACCAAGCAATGCTCCATTATTAGACCATTGAATCCACCACTGATGGAAGAGAAAAAGCATTTAGTGGTCAGAAAGTCATCAAACCTTCATCATGTCATTCAAAATGAGATGAGAAAGAACAAGGACAGCATTTTTCCTAACAGATGTTGAAGGGTCCCTTAGTCGAGCATACATGTTCTCAGTCCAGGGTTCTAAAAGATTAGGAAAACGAACAGCCAAGTCTCCCATAGCAATAATACAATTGGAACGAACAGTTTCTGAGGGTGCACTCTCCACAACCGTGAACATAAGTTGAAGATTTGCTTCACTGAAAATTCCATTAGTTAGATTTCAATTTTATCTTTCTTCTGAATCAATAATACACCCCAAAGGTCTTACCAAAAATCTGAATCAATAGCCATAAACCGACAGAGTGCAAGCATTCCAGAAGCCTGAAGTTCTGGGTACTGAAAAAGGCATAATGACCATTTGGCATGTATGAGTTTATGAAAAGGACAACATTTTCCAACAATCAATGAAAATAACCAGGTAATTCTTTCAGGAATTATAAATTAATACACAGGATATAATGTAAGATGGAAAAGAAAAGGAACAAAAGCCGTCACCTTTTGCATCAGACTAAAATTTCTGCAGAGCTTTGACAAGAAAGGTGTACAATGTCCTATTAAGCACCGTCCAACAGAACCACCAGATATAATTTCTTTTTCTGCATTTTCAGCAAGTGCATCAAGTGCCATATCTTCAGAGGCAGCAAGACCTAGTTCAGCATTTATACTGTTCTCCTGCAGATCATCTCCGGAGGATAAGAATTACAGAATTCAAAATACAAGTACACAGAAAATAAAAATTAAAAAACAAAAAACTTTTTATTGCACAAAAGCTAAAATTTCTCAACAAAGGAGTTCCATTAATTGAATCAATATCTCAATTCCTATTCTCACCTTCATAGGAAGCTCAGTAACTTCTGTACAATCACCCTGAAAATTCTCAGAAATGGGTCTTGACTTTCCTTTCTGTGCATTCTGTTTCTGGATCTTTCGAACACATGATTCAATGTAAACCAATTGATTAAGGGCAACATGACTTATAATAAATAAGTATCTACTGAGCTTTGTTACTTGCATAGTGGAAAGGATGTTGTTCAAGCTGCCAAAGTCAGTATCAATTGGGGACTCATCTCCTCCCATACAATCAAATACAGAAAGAAGAGACCGTTTCACCACATTAGCAGCAAAAACTTCAGGTGTTGGATGAATGGAATATATAGCACTTATTGCCTTATCTGCAAAAGAATACCATATGCTTTCTGGCAACCAAAAACCAGTGATTAAATTTTGTAAAGTACCAAATACTCGGCCTCCACTATTTGACAACATTATTTCCTTGTCATTCTCAGACAATCTCTGAAGGGCAAGGCATGCTGTTCTGGCAAGCAGGGGATCCTCTTTTGCCCAGCGACCAAACCCAATGTCAATAATATCCTGAAGATGGGAACCAAGAACACGAGTAGAAGATTTAGCCGCCATGCACAGGACTGACAATGCTCCACGGCTTTGCTCTGCTGTGACTCCACTAACACTAAAGCTAAAAAAATCCCACAAGGCTGATATCTGGTAAAAAACAAAAAGAGAAAAGAAGAGAACACATGAAGGATGTCTGATTCAAATGCACAAGAACAGGATGCTATAGCTATCAACGAATGCCACTGCAAGAGCATTATAGACTATTTATTAAGAAGTGTTATTGCATATTTATCTCAAGTATCTACTATGTAGCTTGGCACCAAAAATCTGGAACACTGGTTATTCCAGGTGACTCTTTAGAAGCAAGATGATGAGATGAAGCTCAAGCTCGTCAAATCAAGGAGTCCAGCAAGATGAAATATGCAGCTCATAACAACTATATGAAAATTTTGTAACACCTCCTTCCACCCTTCCATTACCACCATCCTACCCAGAATGACAGTTGGTTAAAGTCTTCAGTATATAGTAACATACCATTATAAACAAGCAAAGCCATGGTTTTCAGACACTAATGATTGACATGAGGCCTTCTACTCATCAAAAAAGAGAGGTGTAAGCTTCACAAGCACGCAGTTTTAATACATGGATTAAGAACGAGTAATAGGCACGTTTCGTATATCAGGTAATTAAAAAGGCCGTACCCAGTGCACAAGGCTCCCGCGTTTAGCAGGGTCTGGGGAGGATCAAATGTACGCAGCCTTACCCCTGTTTCGTATATCAGGTAATTACTCTATATAAATGTCTCTTGTTCAGACATAACGCAATTTTACGCAGGAGGGGGGGGGGGAAGGCCACTTTTTCCTCCAGAAGGGTGAGGAGTAATAAGTAAATCAAGCCCTACCTTTTTGATATTGTTGAATTAATACATGAACATTACATATCACAAATCAAATCAATTGAATTTTTAAGATTTGCAGTTCCCATTATACATTAAATCACATCATTGGACAAAAGCCTCAAATTCATGCAGCTTGAGTTATGGATTACCTCATCAACTGAATAGCATTTCTTTTTCATGCATCATGGGCACTGGGCAAAGTACAAAACATTTAGTCCTAAAAATCAATTTTGTTTCGGATAAAAAGGCTGAAATATTTCATTTTAGTCAGGAAAATGAAGCATGGATGGCACTGAAGGGAAGGGGTTTTCTGGACGGCATGACCTGAGAGGCATCCCCTGATGTGCAGTGGCATAGCCATCCAATTTAATTGGAGAGCTCCTCCTCTTTCTAGTGTTCAACCTCTGCATCCTTAATGCCTTTCTTCACCCCTAACCCTGGCCTCTCCCTCTATCTGCAACTTTCCAGTGGCAACCATAGTTGACCAACAACCAGTGATCCTCTCCTGTTATCATTCTTTGCCAATCCCTCTGTTGGTGCTTCTTTTTCCTCTCCAGAGAAATGGTTGAAAAAACTCGGTTAAACCTGAAAGCTTAAACCTCAAACTCCATGAAACTCTAAACCCTAAACTCATCAAACCTTAAAGCTTAAAGTCCATCAAATCTGAAACCTTTGAAACCTAAACATGGAATTGTTGGAGAATGAACCCTAATATGAAAGGAAATACTCTCAAATCGCTGGACTTGCAAAGAGAATGCCAATGTTGCAGAGGCATAGCCAAATTTGCCAGAGTTGCAGAACAGGTGGAGGAGATCGAAGAGAAAGGAGGGCGATCCGATTAAATTGATGGCTCTAACAGTACTTATCAAAAGATGCCACTCCAGCTATTGCAGTCCAGAAAATCTTACACTCAAGTTATCTAAAGAAAACAAACTACTCTTTTTTCCTTATGCATTTCAAGTTAAATGTCATATCTTGTGTTAGATTTTACAATATATGGCTGTTTTCAGCGCAATTTAATCCTGTTGTACTTTAATTATGCATACTTTTTGAAGGTCTTATATTACAGAAATGTTCCAAAATTGCAAAGCATCAAAATATCATTTTGGGAGCAAACCAAAATGGTCACTGAACAGAGAATTAGCAATACAAGTTAGTAGGGAGCATTTTTAATTCAATGTCCTATGACAGGACATTCTGGAGTAGCAGTTAAAAGTCAGCATGCTGTGCTTAATGGTCATAACACAACCAGAATAAACAAAAACCCCACTTAGTTACTGGACTACATCATAAAGACTGACATAACAGAAACTCCATCCTGGGTGAGCTTTGTGCAAGAAGCGAAAGTTGCAATACGTAATCATTTAAAAAAAAAAATCAAAATACGTAAATGCATCCCTATCTAAATACATGCTTCAACAAAGAATAAAATCCTAGCCTGTATACAGCTCAGGAATCAAGCATTTCGGTCAGAACAAGAAGCAAGACAGCTTTTCAAGAACATGAAGCCAGGACCTTTAGGGTACAAAAGGCCTGTTGAGCACTTGTTAGCAGAAAGGTCAGTAATCACAGTGAGCATTGAATTATTTCTCCCCCCCCTTTGGAGGAGTGTTCAGACTTCAGAGTAACCATTGAGCTTATAACTGCCATTATTTTCATCTTTTGTGAATTGATCCTCATATTGCTAAATTATCTGCTTCAAATTTCTCTGAGTTTTGAATGATTGTATTCTATCAAGATCAATCAAATAGAGCCCTCCTCACACAACTGATAACTGTCCTATAAAGTAGAAGGTGGTTCAAGTAGAAATCCTAACCAATCTATGGCCCTAATTCTATATTCATACAAATGTAGCAAATATGCATGAAACTCACATTTTTTTTCTTCTTCAGATAATTAAATAGAGGTGATAGTTACCCACCATAGATAAAAGTACTTTGTGCCACAGTGGCGTTGGCTCCACGGCCCTGAATGGCATGTTCCATTTGAACATATAACTTCAAAATTAAAACCTAGCTAATTTTGATTCTATCCAGAATTGTGTTTATTCACTTTTATTTCTTTATTTCTCGTAGTCATATTAGATGACTAATGCTTTGGTGCTTTCACGTACCATAAAGATATCAAAGTTAATAGTGCAAGCCTTCAAATGAATATTAGCATGGAATGTCAAGCAAGAAAGTAGTTTGTCTTTTAGATTCAGAATGCTAGGGGAAAGGCTTGGTTGTAACAAGACACTTTCAGAACAACAAAATGTTGTATCTTACAAGTTGCATCAGTACATGGTCATATGAAGCCATTGCAGAGGTAAAAATTGAAGGGATTTAGTACAAATTGGAAAATAAAGGGATGGACCCCACTATATCTGAAGAAAGTCAATGTCAAATCTATGGACCAAAAATTCTAAACTTTCACATACAGCACAAATTTTCATAAGAAATCCACTCAACATCAC
The DNA here is from genome assembly GCF_018873765.1 of Telopea speciosissima. Classification (NCBI taxonomy): domain Eukaryota; kingdom Viridiplantae; phylum Streptophyta; class Magnoliopsida; order Proteales; family Proteaceae; genus Telopea; species Telopea speciosissima. The sequence goes on along the minus strand of NC_057917.1, from coordinate 48,163,745 downwards.
TCCTGCTTGTTACGTAGTCTAGCCTACAATCCCAATTCATTTCTGGAATTGCATTAACAAAAATGCAATAATAGTAGCTTTAAAAAAAAAAAGATTCGTAATAATAATTTCATGAAATCCACATATGAGTAAATCAAACAGCTTGATTTTGCTGAAATCAGTAAAAATATTAGTTACTAATTCTGCAGACAAGAAAAAGAATCATAAAGAAATAACTAATTCAAAGACAAAAGGAACATACCGTGCTATTAGAGATATCACCTTTGGATACCAACGCATCAACTAGTAACTCCAGCGCCGCAAGATCACCAATACTTGAATCAACTGCAAGGTTCAACAGATTCTTTGCAGTTTCAGAGGGGCCTTTCTTTATGTATATGGCAATAAATGCACTCTCCACAGCTTCATATATGGATTTATCCTGTGAAAACACCTGAACAAAGAAAAATATGTATAAACCTGTTTGGCAATGCTCCAGCTGTATATTAGGTAACATCGAGAAACTACTAATATCCTATGAAAATCCAAGTCAAGTAACAAATGCAACCAAAGTCACAAGCATTACCAAAGGCAACATCTTGCGCAGACAGGCTTCTGAACCATCAATTTGGAACTGTCTGCACCTCATTAGCAAGAGGATTGTGTTCTCAACGTCAGTGGCAGAAGAAGAAGCCATCAGTTGAACAAGAGTTGGCATTGTGGCTGATATACACTTTGAGAACCTCAGCCCTGCCTCCAGTGATGCAACCAGGGCCCTTGTCTGCTCCAAGTTCCCAACATCTAGCACTGAAGGATCCTGCATATTACCATCTTCAACATGAGGTAAACAACTATCAGAGACACTCTCTTGCTGCTTGGCAGCCTCCCCCACAGCATTTACATGATCAATCTCACCATCTGCTTCACCAGCATCATCATCAGATGGTATCCCTTCCAAGACACTCTCAACAGGGACAGTTGGCTCCAGCTCTCGTAACCTCTCCTTGTACTTTTCTAATGTAGCCTCAAAGGAGAGAATACGGAGTTGTGGCCCAAATGGGTTATGCTGCAACATCATAATAAGTAAATGCAATGCAGATTTTCGAACAATCGCACTCTTATCCTCCAATCGCCCAGCAGCAATCACAGCAACTTCATTCCACAAACCAATGGAGACAGCATGATCTTCACATAGCTCAGCCCACACCTGAAGCACCCGACTCCTGGTGTAGGCTGAAACATCACGACACCGTTCAAGCAAGATTTCTAACATAGCTTGCTTAGTACGCAACCTGACAGACTTGGAACTTACTTCGCCTTCGACATCCTTAAATGCCTTAGCAACCAACTTTCCCAACACTCCTACAAGAGCATTCCTTATCTTATATGATTCTCCACCAAAGTGCGGGATCAAGATTCCTATGTTTGTTGACATTAACTTAGGCAGCTGGTCAGCAAGCTCAACAAGGAACCGCCCAATGTTCTCAGCCCCAACAGTGTCCCTCACATAGTCTTTTGGGTTTGTCCGCCCTATCTCCCTAATCAGAGAAACCGCTAAGCTACCATCAGCATACTTCTTCTCAGCCCCAGCAACAGTTTCAGCCATATGAGTGACAACAAAATCACATTTGTGGATGAGGTGCAGGATTGAAGCGCATGATTGTGCTGTATAATGGTATTTAGTTGCACAGGTACCAATAATACGACACAGAGCATCTTTGGTGTTCGAGTCCTTCAACAGGGCCGCATTTTCAAACATGGAGAACGTATTTCTACAGAAATCCATGGTAGCCAAATCAAATTAAGATGGGCATAAACAATCAATACCCATAAGAACGTACTAAGATAAACTACTCAACTTACTTTACAACGAAAGACAGATAATTATCATCGGGATCTGTTGATCCAAAGAGCAACCCGAGGTTGATCTCCAGTGAATTAGCAATTAGACTAACAATCCGACCCCTCTGTGGTTCCCAATTCCACGAGGGTGTAGAATTTTTCTTTCGACTACTTGCTGCAACCTAAACCCACAATCCAAAAAACTAGTTAAAGAGGTTCCCAATATAAACCATATAAAGGAATTTAAAACAAAGAAGAAATCACCTTTGAGTTGTTGTTGTTGGAGTTTTGGTTGGACTCCACAGCGAGGACGATATGGAATAGAAAGAAAGTATAGATTTTGAAAGCGTTGCGATGAGAGGAGACTCGGTCAAGGACAGGCGTATCATCCTGAGGGTTTCGCGAGAGTGAATCGACATTGGGAAGAAGAACGCTGAAATTGGACCGGAGACTCTCCACGAGATTCAATTTGCAGGGCGGTGTGAGAAGAGAGAAATCCCTGACGAGGGAATACACTCGGTCAAATACATCTTGTTCCTCCACGCAGAACAACTCCTTGTCGGATAGATCGAACGAGACTCCTTTTCAAATAAAATCAAAAGAAAATTAAAACAATTAAACATGTTTTTTAGGGTTTTGAGGGGATATAGTGAGGAATATAACATCTGAAATCAACTGACCTTTGACGAACTCTTCGAGTTCAGAAGGACGAAAAGAGCTTATTTCGACTGAGGTTCGAACGGAGAGACGGTCGTCATCGCAGTCCGCTTCGAGGTCACGAATATTTGGCGGGAAAATGAAAGCAGGAGCCATGGACACAGAGAGAGAGAGACTGCAGAGCTTACATGGAGAGGGGAAAGGGGATAAATGAGGGGCCTATTTGGCTTCTTCAGCTCAGGAATTCAAATGTTAGCAAAACTGAGAAAAGCGGGAGATCTGTTTTTTGTAGCACGGCTCAAAGATTCGGGATCGGACTCGAAATCGGCAGCGCTGGTCCGATTCCGGCCGATCTGATCCATCGATGACGTTTACTTCACAATGGTTTGCGAAACTTTTTTGTTTTTTAAAAAAGAAGGTTAGCGAACTTTGAATGTTCATGAGTTGTCACATCTAATTGGTTATATTTCAACCCAAAAACATGTCGGATGTAAATGGATATTTGAAAATCTGAACTTGATGTGCATCCGTATTTTTTAGGGGCATCTGCATATTGTCTGCATCCGTTCAGAGGTATTCGAATTTTTATTAGAATAATCTAAAAAAAAAATTAACTAATGATCTTGAGAGTTTTTGAAAATTCAGTAAGTTCTAAAGAATGAGGAAATGAGAATTACAATTGAAAGACATGGATTGAGAGTGCATACTGCATCGTATTCATCGGGGGTAGGAAGATCTGGGCTACACAAGTCAGAGTTGTAAATAGATAGTTGAAAATCTGAATTCGATCCGCATCCGTATCTGCTTAGGGATATCTGGATTCAGGGAAAGGAATATCCGGATCCAATCACATCCGATCCATATTCGATCTGTTTACAACCCTACATGCCACTAGCATTCTTATCCCCTACCCCTAACTCCACAAAAAAAAAAAAAATTTGCTGCTAGCAACTTCTCTATTTATCACGTCCGGTTTTTATATGCTTGTCATCATGTCTAGTGAAATATAACACTTCACTATTTGTCACTTGACAATACATAAGTTGGCGTTACATGTGATAAATGACCCCACATTTATTTTACTGGCTGAGTAGAAAAGTTGTCCAATCTCTGACTCAAAATTTTAGTATGATTACCAAAATTCTATCAAATATAGATGAATATAAAATACAAAATGGCATCTTCTATAATTTTAGCTACTTCCACTACTCGTTTTAAGTTGAAATTTCAATGGGATACTTACCTAGTCCTCTATCGCATAGACTAACATATGTATTGTCATGGCAAATAGTCAAATGTTATACTTCACTAGGCATAGTGATGGGAAAGAAAACCCTTATCACATAATGGAGGTAGGTTTGTGGCATTTCCATAACTTTGTACTATCTTTTTTTGAGCACTCTATCATTCTATTGTGTTGGTGTTTTATAGTTTTAAAACATCTTAATTCTCTCCTTTGCGCTTTTGTGTTTAGTTGCCTTAAGCTACTTCAAGTGTGTTTCTGAATACTCCCACATTGGAAACTTGAGAAAGTTTGTTGGGGGTATATAAGTAGTAATTGATCTTTAAGGGACATAGGGTTCTAGAAGAGAAACTATCTCTTCACCCAAGTGTGGGGGTGTCCGGGGTGATTTTTCAATATGGGTGTGCTCATTGCTTATTTTTTTGGACACTATTTGAATTTGAAATTCGTTGAATTCGAATTTGGCTACAAAACTAAATTCGTTGAGTGGTTATAAGACATGTAAATACGCATTTGACACATCTATTTGTATAAACTATTTTTTTGGGTAGAATATTTGTATAAACTATTACACCCATACATACAGTCATGCCTTTATGTACAATCAGCACACATAGTGGGAAATAGCATATACGAATACAATACTTGTCTATAAATACCCAACACCCACAAAGGGTTCAGCGTGAGAAGAATTTTTATACACTGTAAGAGAGAAACACCATAGATCAATTCTACTACTTTTGTTCTATGAGATTATTTAAAAGAAGGTTCGGTTCTATTTCTTTCTTGTTCTTCAAGAGTTTGGTTCTACTTCAATTCCAATTTTTGTTTCACTTCATGTTCGAGTACGAAGCATAGTTTTTAAGATTCTCTATTGTAATCATATTTAGAAAATGCATCATTTGTGATTTCGGGTGATTTTATCTTTGAGGTATAAGCATAGGTCAACTCTTATATGCAAATAGGGGCACTTAAAAACCTTAAGGAAAGTACCCAATACTACTTCACCTGTTGTACCTAGTTCATCTACAACAAGAAGGAGTGTTATTAGAATTAGTACATCAACAATTGTTTTGTTTGCATAAACTACTGTCAAGAACTGCCATATTTATTTTGTTTTATTTCATAAGAATCTATCACATCCCCTCTATTACTTTTTGTTATTCATTAATAATACAACTATCTTAAGGTTTTTAATTGTTGTGTTAGATATGGCTGATACAAATTTGTCTGTTGAGGTCAACAATGATGATGCATCAAATGTCATTCATGCAACAAATATGATTCCATCAAGTGCCATTCCTGCTACAACTAATGGTGTAAGTTCCATTCAATTTGGAATGGAAAAATTAAGGATCTACAATGAGTTTGACAAAATAACTTCATTTGATGGAGAGAATTTCAAGTGATGGAAGCTAATGATGTTCTTTGCTTTATCTCAATTGGGAGTTGTTTTCGTTTTGACAGAACCCAAACCCAGTCAAAGTGTTGATTCTCTAGTTGACATGAAAAGGATTGCATTTATAGAGGTTGATTTTCAGTGTAAAATCGGATTCTAAATGCACTTTCCATCAATCATTATAGTTTGTATAGTTTCTATGAACAGGCAAAAATGATGTAATAAATACACACTTGATGATGCTAGAAAAAAAGAAGTATGTTGTTGGCAACTTTCTAAATTTTCAAATGCAAGATAGAGAAAGTATTTCTTTCCAGATTTGACAAATTCCAAATTTTAGTTGAAAATCTGTCTAAGGAAAACCTTATTTTTCCTGATGCATTTGTGACTGGAACATTACTTGAGAAACTTCAAGCCTCTTGGAAAACATTTAAATTAGATATGAAGCATAAGAGGAACAAGTGGTGGTCATAATCAAAATAGAGGAAATGAATTGAGCCAAGAACAATGGAGAAAAGCCATTTGCGTATACAAGGCGGTTTGGTGACGCACGTTAAGACTGCTCCACCTTCACGTGTTGATTAGGGCATGGTGCTTCCTCTTTCTCGGGAGGAACGCCCCCTGATCCCTACAATGGGGCCGCTGCCAGTGGGGTCAGGCTGTCTTCTTTTGCTGATGTAGTGGCCAGATTGATGGTTGTTCCTCGTGTTGACATGGAACTCACGAAACCTGCTACCTACTTTGGGGAACCAGCAGTTTACTTCACCAAAGAGGAGATTGAGCAATCAGAACAGGCCTTCTCGACGACGCTTATCGCTAAGTGCAGCGCGGTCAAACTTTCTCTCTTTGCTATCAAGGACCATCTACGCAATACTTTTTTTTTCTGCAGGGCGACGTGATGGCTACTTCCCTGGACCCGCGTCATGTCCTTCTTCGATTTGCCTCTCGAGGAGACTATGTCAAGGTCTGGCTGAAGCAGCAAACGCACGTCAGGGGTTATCTGCTACGTTTTTTGAAATGGTTGACGAAGTTTGTATCTGGTTGGGAGTTACCGTTTGAGCCTATTTGGGTGGCCCTGCCTAGGCTGCTTGTTAACCTCTTCCAGGGGAACTTTCTAGCCTCGATAGTGGGTGTGATTGGGAGGCTGCTGAAGGTAGATAGTGCCACAATAAACTGCACACGAACTGTGGAGGCTCGGTTTTGCGTGGAAGTAGATCTAAGGGCAACGCTGTCGGCAAAAATCTGGATTGGCTGTGGGGGAATGGGTTTTCACCAGGAGATTGTTTATGAGAGATTGCCTTCGTACTGTGGCTGTTGCTCAAAAATTGGGCATTCCGCTAAGGTGTGCAGGGCGGGGATGCATAAGAAGGCTGCAGTCGATCCTACTGCGGAAGGGATTGTTGGGTCCAGAGAGGGTGCTGAGGCGATAGGAGTTTAGGAGGAGGGATGGGATAGGGATGGAGTGTTTATTCCTACGGGGGAGGGCTCTTCGCATGCCGGCTGCGGGCAGGGCAGATCTTCGACAAGGAGGGACGTGCGGAGCAGAGGTGGGCGATGGAGACATGTAGGGACACATGCAATGACGCCATGTGAGCCTGTGACAGCCATCGGGAGCAGGGTTGCAGAGCTGTTCAAGCTATGGTTACGACTCAACCTGACGGAGAAGAGGTGGTGTCGAAGGAACTCGAAGAGGTTCTTGGTGGCAACGATGGTAACTTCGCCTGTGTGCAGGCTTTGGAGGGGCAAGAGTGGCCTTACTTCCTTAATAAGGACTTGACGAGACGCACCTGAGATGATTCGTAGGTGCCTGCTCTTACTGGTCCCACGCTGGGCATAAGAGAACTGCTGGAAAGCTTTAAGGAATTCCACGCATCCTTAGTGGGCAGAATGCGCAGAATGCTAGACAGATTGAGTGAGGGCAGTAGGGGTATGGAACAAGCAGGCAATCGAGCAGGGAGGTGGAGAAAGCAAGTGTCATCTCGTGTTGCTTTACTCAGTGCAGAGCAAGTTTACAAAAGGAAAAAGATAAAAAAGGCTAAGAGGGGCAGACCAGCAAGGGAGGGAGCAGGCCAGCGTGTCATGAGATCTATGAGATCGATGGAGGCTCCTCTCATCACATTTAAATGAACTGCTTATTTTGGAATGCGAGGGGGGTTGGAAACAAGCCAACCTCTAAAAGACTAAAGGCCCTGGTATGTCATCATAAGTTGGACATTGTCGCGAATGCAGAACCAAAAGCACAGTTCTCTAAGGTAGATCTGGTTTTGCGAAGGATTGGTATGGACTCTGTACTTGTTCAGGACAGGTTGTGGATCTTTTGGAAGTCCACGTTGCAGATGTCAATTCAGGAAGAGCATTGATAGTTTGTCTCTCTGAATTGTGTAGACATGAGGGGTGGAAGCTTTTTGCTCACCTTTGTTCATGGTCTCTATTCGATAAGTGATAGGCGTGAGATGTGGACTAGGCTAGAAATGTTCTCCAAAATAGTTTTGGGCCCTTGAGCGGTAGGAGGTGATTTTAATGTGATTGCGTCCCCAGCTGAGAAGGTGGGAGGGACTCCGGCATACTCGTTGTCGCTTGAGGAGTTTGGGAGTTTTGTCAATGGGGCTAGCCTCCTGGATGCGGGCTTCTCTGGCAGCATGTTTACTTGGTCGAATAACCAAGTTGGTTCTAGGAGGGTCATGGCCAGATTGGATCACTTCTTGGTGAATACGGAGTGGGTTGGTGCCTTTCCCAGGTGTGATGTCACTCATCTCAACAGGACGTGCTCTGACCATGCACCTACTTGGATGTCCTTTGCTGCTGTTCGTGAACGTTGCTGGTCGCCATTTAAATTTTAGCAAATGTGGCTCCCCCACCCGGACTTTTTGGATTTTGTAAAATGCTAGTGGAGTAAGCCGGTTTTTGGGTCATCACTCTTAGTGTTGTCCTTAAAGCTTAAAAACCTGTGGCATGCACTTTGTTGGTGGAATAAGGAAGTGTTCAGAAATATTCATCAGAAGGTTAAGGAGGCAGAAGATGATGTGTGTAGGGTGGAGGTAGACTCGGACCTGCGCAATAATGATGAGGCCAGGAGGGACTTGGAGGAGGCCAAAAAAGCTTTACAGAGAGTTTTACTGTAAGAGGAGATATTTTGGAGGCAGAAGTCGAGGGTCACCTGGCTCAAGGAGGGGGACCGGAATACGGAGTTCTTTCACGCCATGGTGAATATTAGGAGGAGGGCGGTTGACATCAGCAAGATCAGAGACAGTGATGGAGAGTGGACTATAGACTTAGAGGAGATCCAGGCTGAGGCAGTTCGATATTTCTCAGGGATTTATGAGTCCCAGGGATGCATGGTTGATGAGGGCTTGTTGGAGCTGATCCCCAAGGCGGTGACCGACGCTGATAATTCCTCTCTGATGTTGATTCCCACGGAGGAGGAGGTGAGAGGTGCGGTTTTTGCTTTGTCAGGGGACAATGCGCCAGGACCGGATGGATTCTTAGGGGTTTTCTTCACAGCCTATTGGGAGGTAGTAGGAGGCGATGTCTGGGCAGCAGTGAAGGATTTCTTTAGGGGAGGTGCTCTCCCTAGAAGCTTTACTTCGGCCAACCTAGTTTTGATTCCAAAGAAGGGCAACCCTGAGTCAATGGTGGATTTTCGGTCGATTAGTCTCTGTAACTTCGCCTACAAGATCCTAGCAAAAATTATGACAACAAGATTGGCAGGGCTACTTCCATCATTAGTGGCAGAAGAATAGGGGGCATTTGTGCAAGGTAGAAGCATACATGATAATATAGCCATTGTTCAGGAGATGACTCAAGATCTGTGTGATTCTCAAATTGGACATGGCAAAGGGATACGATCGGCTTGAATGGGTGTTTCTGTGGTTGGTCTTCTCTCATTTTGGATTTGGGAACGAGTGGATCACTCTTATCAGGAAGACTGTGGAGAACTGCTGGTTTTCTATTATGATGGGAGGAAGGCAGTCTTGTTTCTTTAAATCTTTCAGGGGGTTCGACAGGGAGACCCCCTCTCCCCGGCACTGTTTATCCTGGCAGAAGAGGTTTTGAGTAGGGGTTTGAAAGGGCTTTTTATGGAGGGTCACGCAGCCTTCTACAAACTCCCGAGAGGGTGTCCTAGGGTCTCTCACAATCTGTTTGCGGATGACACCATTATCTTCTCCCGTGGGTTGAAGAGGTCGCTCAGGCAAATAATGGGTTTTATTGGAAGATATGAAGGTTTCTCAGGACAACTTGTTAACAGACAGAAGAGCTGCTTTGTGTTGGGAGACAGAGCCACAGTGGCAACAGCGCGGATGGTGGGCTTGGTTACTGGCTTCCCCAGGAGGTCGCTTCCCATCAAGTACTTGGGGGCGCCCTTCTGCTCGGGTAGGCTTAAAATTTATTTCTTTGATGGGCTGGTGGAGAAGATTAGGTGCAACGTTGCGGGCTGGAAAGGAAGGTTATTGTCTTCAGGGGGAGAGTAACGTTGCTGAGGCATGTGCTTGCTTCAATGCCTATTCATGTCCTTACCACACGGGATCCCCCTAAGGCAGTCATTCGAAGGATTTATGGGATCTTGGCTAACTTTCTTTGGGGCAGCTCTGAATGGGGCAATTGCAGGCACTAGGTGAATTGGCAAAAGGTGTACAGGCCCCTGGAGGAAGGAGGGCTGGGAATTCAGCTTCTAGAGGATGTAGGCCTCTCTCTCGGGCTTAAAGGCCTTTGGAAAGCTTTGTCAGGGCAGTCACTGTGGGGTAGGTTCTTCAAGGCCAAATATTTAAAGACTTGCATGCGGCGATTGTAGGGCTGGAGGGGAATGGGTCCAAAACTTGGCGTAACATGTTGAAATTCAAGGGATTCTTGTTGGAACGATCAAGGTGGCTGCTTGGGGAGGGCAAGACACTCTTTTGGCTCGATAACTGGGTAGGGGTAGGGCCCTTGATTGATTTTGTTGATAACGGCATGCTGGTTGACTTGGATCTGTGTGTGAAGGATGCATTGGATGAGGAAGGGAACTGGAGGGAGGACATTTTAGGCATCATTGATTCTGATGCAGTTCGGAATAGCATCACCCTGGGGAATTTTGTGCTCTCTGATAGGGAGGACGTTATGGTGTGGTCCCCTGCCAGCGATGGGCTCTTCACTACAAAGTCGGTTTGGCATGAGGTCCGGCAGGGTTATCCTAGGGTTTCCTTTGCCAAATGGATATGGAATCAAGTGTTGCCCACTAAAATGGCTTTCTTCTCTTGGCAACTGCTCACTGGCAGGATTCCCACGGACAAGTCCCTCATGGCTCTTGGTATCCCCCTAGCATCCAGATGCAATTGTTGTGGTCAGCTAAGGAAGGAAACAACGGATCATGTCCTAGGTTCGGGTGTTATGGCGGTAAAGGTCTGGCTTTTCTTTTCCAGGCTTCTAGACATCCCTTTCCTGCCCTCTCAGGATGTTAGGAGTCGAATGGCTCTGTGGCATGAGGCAACAGGATGTGGAAGACTCAGTGATTATATAACAGGGATTATGCCTGCCTTGATTGGTTGGGAGCTTTGGAAGGAGAGGAATAACAGAAGGCATGGGGAGAGATGACGCACTACGAGAACCATTATTGAGCAGGTTAGAAGCTGGGCAAAGCGTTGAGCCTGCCATCCAAGATAGGGCGACATGGATCCGCTAGGGACGATTTAATTCTACAATGGTTCGGTATCTTGGCCCCCCGTTAAAGATGAAACGCCCCTGTCCCATCTACTGGTGCCCCCCCTTTCGATCGGTTAAACTGAATGTGGATGGCGCTTGCAAAGGAAACCCCGGTCGGGGTGGAGGAGGGGGGTGATTAGGGACAGGAATGGAGTGGTGCTGGCAGCCTTTGCTAATTTTTACGGAGATTGCACTAACTCATTAGCAGAGCTCAGAGCCCTGAGAGATGGGTTGCGGTTGTGCTAGGACCTCCAGTTGATGGAGGTGGTGGTTAACTCTGATTCAGCCAACACAGTCAGAATGGTAACTCAAAAGAAGTGCATACTATGGAAGGGTTGGTATTGGTTCAACGAAGCTTTGGAGTTGATCTCCACGACTCATGCTCAAGTGGCATTTGCGTTTCGCGAAAGCAATAGAACAGCGGACTGGATGGCTAATCACGCTTATGATTTGGGTTTCTCGGTCACGTACCACCAGGGCAGGATGCCAGGTGGTAGCTTTGCAGGTATCATTAGAGAGGACGAGGCAAGAATGCCTTGCTTTAGATTTTACTGTGCAGGTTTTATCTTGTATAGGGAGTGGGATTTACCCTTCCGAGGGTTGTGAGTGCTGTTAGCTTTGAGCTGAGGTAAGGTGGTATGTCCCCCTCTATATTCTTTGATTATTTTATTGGATATGAATAAAAGATAGGGGCTGGCCCGGGTCCCAGATAAGTTCGGGTTAAAAAAAAAAAAAGCCAATTGCGTATACAAGACTCAAAGCTAATTTTATTCAAACAAAGCAACAAAGACCATTCAAGAAATCTCTCAAAGTGAAGAAAGACAAGAACTTCAAAAGCATAAAAGATAATTGTTTTGTTTGTGGTAAACCTGATCATTTTAAGAAAGACTGCAAGATTAAGAAGTTTTTGAATTCTAATAAGAAGAAGGTCAATTTGATTGAGGAATATATTTTTACGACCATGATTAATGAAATAAATATGGTTGAAAAACCAACGGACTAAGTCATTGATACTGATGCTACCATACATATTTGTGGAGATCTTAGTTCTTTTAGTAAATATTTAATCGTTAATACTGATGATAAAGTTTTCATAGGCAACTCTCCATCCTCAAGTGTCATCGGCAAAGGTGATATCATTTTGAATCTTACTTTAGGGAAGAAACTCATTTTGAACAATGTACTCCATGTCTCAGATATTCATCGTAACTAGTTTCAGGACCACTTCTTGCCAAGATAGGTTTGAAGATATTTTTTGAAGTAGACAAATTTGTAATTCTTAAGAATGATGTATTCATCAGAAAAAAGATTATCATCGTGAGGGCCTTTTTGTAATCGGTGTTTTCGAAACTATGAATGGAACTCCTATTACTTCGGTTTATTTTGTTGACTCTTACTTATGATATATGGCATGGTAGATTAGGACATTGAAATTCTTTGTATATTTTAAAATTATGTAAGTTAGGAGTTATTGAAGGTAATATTCAGCCATTTGTAGACAAATGCCCCACTTGTGTTGAGGCATAATTTTCAAAAAAGTTTCATAAGTCGATAGAAAAACAAAGTAACCTTTTCAATTTAATACAAAGTGATTTATATGACTTCAAGCCATATAAATCTAAAAGTGGTAAAAGGTATGTAGTGACCTTTATAGATGACTATTCTAAGTTCGCCATGATTTATCTTGAGAACAAAAGAAGAACCAGACAATGCTTTTATATGCTTTAAAACAAAAGTAAAAAATCAGTTAGGTAGAAAGATTAGAAGGCCAGTTAAGAACTAATAGGGGTTCTGAATACTTTAATCTCGCAAACTTTTATGGAGGAAATGGTATAATACATGAGACAACAACCCCTTATCAGGGTAGTCGAAAGAAAAATCAGACTTTTGAAATAAATGATAAACTCATTACTTGTAAGTGATAGGTTATCACTTGACATGTGGGGAGAGGCTATTCTAACGGCTTGCTATATCTTAAATATGATTCCTCACAAAATAACCAGCTTTATAATCTTTTTGAATTATGGTTTGGCAGAACACCAAATTTAAAACATTTAAGGGTATTGAGTTGTTTATCTAAAGTAGCAATACCATAACTTAAGAAAAGGAAGTTAGGTTCAAAGACCTGTGATTGTGTTTTCATAGGATATACAAAACATAATTCAACTGGTCGTTTTTTGGTTATCAAAATCATAGAAGATGTGTTCGAAGAAAATGATATTATAGAATCAAGAGATGCCGAGTTCTTTGAGAATATATAGTCACAGCCTTGGCGTAGAGGCGGCAAGAGCCCAAAGATAGAGCAACATTAGCTGAGGTGATAGAACTAGTGGTCAAACTTCCATAGCCAGAAAGACACTTTACTCCATCGGCACTATTCAGACTCAAGGGAATAGGAGGCATCTGGTACACATAAAATCCGCCTACCAATGGGCAGGCAACACATGGTGGAGGAGATCAAGCTAGGTCGTGCTAAAATGATAACTTCCTATACAAGGAACATACCTATTGGGATTGGACTCTCCTTGTCACGGTGACGAGCTAAGGACTTTCCACAAGGCAATGAAATCTCCCCGCAAGGAAACCATTCGTATTAGGACTCTCCATGCATATCCTCTTCCATCCAGGACTCCCTAATAGGATTCACATTCCTTTTTGAGATCTCTTACTAGGAATCAAATTTCTCCACTGCCCATCCTATATAAATAGGAAGGTAAGGTACAAGGTACAAGAGATTCAATCACACACATTAATTCTCTTAAGCCATTGCTCATTCAATACCCCTGTATATATTGTTGTTGCTCTGAGTTTTGATTTGAGCATAAGAAAATCCTCCCCGTAGTCCATTATGATCCTCTCTACTATTCACATTTTAGTCCACTAGGTGCAAGTCTCCATGTCGTCACGTCGGTGCAGATTTTAGCGGCAACACCTATAATTATACAGAGGTTTTAAAAAAAATGTCTTAGGAAATGAACTCAATAGGAACAGTTGAGAAATAAAAGATGTTGAGATAGACTATTAAATTTATAAGATGATTATTAAAGATAAAGGATTGAGATTCCTATCTGGCTATGAAGCGTATGCTACGTCTTCCTATGTCGCATACGTCTTCCTATGTCTATCTTGTTGGACTGGAATCTCATCTCATTCCTTTTTCCCATAAGAATCAAGGTAAAAAACAACAATAAAATAAACATTTTTTTCCATCAACTTGGAAAAAGAAAACCATCCCATACCCGAATGCACAGTGGAAAGAAATCGATTCGGGTTTCTTTCGTATCTCAAGATTATTAAACCATACAAGATTAACCACAAAAGAATTAGTTAGATTTTGCTAATCTGAAGAGCGTCAAATGTTGCTCCTCCTCCAGATAGTGGTTCTTCCACCAACGAGTACATAGAGAAAGATGTTCTTGAATCTTTCTTGGTGCAACCAAGATTCTCCAAGTCAAAACAATGATCTCTTCAACAATCCAAAGCCAGGGTTTCACCAAACCCTAAGTTCTTAAGGTTCTTAAATGGAAACCAAGTGAACAAGAGATGAAACAATAGATGAGAAGAAAGAGAGAGAGAGAGTTTGGCCAAGGGGAGGGAGCCAGAGAAAAAAAATCAGCTCTGGCTCTCCTCCTTTGTTCTATTTTTATAATGCCCCAGTAGGGCTTCCTTTTTAGTCCTTGTGAGAGCTTGACTCCCTCTCTCTCCTCACAGTTGATTTCAATCCCAACATCCAATCCTAGTGTGCATCTAATTGGTGAACTAGCAGAATCTTAAAGGGAAAATAAAATAATTATTTATTTTTATTTCAATGGATAATTAAATAATTGCACAAATTCCATTAAATAAAATAAATCAATTATTTAATTAAAAACCCCCCAAAAATACCCTTACATAATAACATCTTATTATGTATCAACCCTCCACTAGTCAGCATTGTTGTTATGGATTCTAGGACATGCATTTAAAGACTACCAAATCCCACTCTATAGTACATTTTCATATTAGAGTGTCTGTATACAATTTGCAAAACATGATCAAACATTTTTAATCAAAACATACGTATAATCTATTTTATGTGAAAACAAGTTTTGCAAACTATTTACCCAAAAAAAGTTTTGCAAACCATTTATAAAACGGTACAAAATCCTGATTCTCATCCGACCATCTACAAACAATTTCTTTCTTGATGTTCCCTAATCGGACAATGGAGACCTTGTTAAGTGACGCTTTCACTCACAAAATTTTCACACGTTTTTAGCACATCGACTTTGGTTCATGAAACCTTAGTCATTGATGAACCAACGTATGTATTCGCATTTTGTAGTGACAAAGTCCTCTCAGGTATTGGGTCTCGGTGATACATGTTTATCTCAAACCTACATCTGACAGTAACACATGGGAATTGATATAAATAGATTCTTTGTTGTACTCGCATTTGTACTTTGGAATCAACATATCTATGTGTACCCAATGCAACGACCATATGATAAGGGTGCCCAACCCAAACCCTAGTCGTGACTCCAATTTAAAGTGTAAACTTAAGGACACATAAAACTTAAAAAATTTATATCGCATGTAATAACATTAAAACAAAAAAAAATAAACGGTTCAATTTAAAAAGTAAATCGGGTTTCATGGACACATAAATCCAACATACCTCTATTCCAACGGGACAAATAATATAAGGAGCACCTAGGGTACACGAGGTAGCCCTGCGGCCGATAGCTTTCTTTTTCTCTTATAAAAAAGAATTTAAGGCTCCGTTTGGTTGCAAGGGAAATTCAAGAGAAGGGAAGAGAAAATCTTCAAACCTAAAAAAGAAACATTTGTAACTACCCTATGAGATTGTATAAATTACTTAAATTTCTTACCATATTTAGTAATAATTAATTTTATATGTAATTTTTATTTTACATTTTAAACTAAAGAGAATTGGATGCAAAGTAAAGTGGAATTTAATGACCAAAGTTTATTTTCTTAAATATGAAAACTTCACTTCCCTTCTCTTTAATTCACAACCAAACAGAACCTAAGAAACGACATGTCTATGTCCCAACAATTTGGATCCTCTACTATCAAGCTGCCCGGTAGGATCGTGCTGCCCAGACACAGCAAGGTGCACAATGACCGCCTCAATCCTGTCCGAACGTCTTGCCCGAATGGAGGTAAGGCGGTCATTGCGCGCCTCACCATGTTTGAACAGCGGCCGAGCAGCTCGGTAGTAGAAGATCTGGATCCTATGTCCTAGACTATCCAATTACAATCAACTCTCACTAGTAGACAAAAGAAGGAAACTTTATTCCAAGTCTTCCGCTAAGAAAGATCTGTATTACCATTTGGGTCCCCCTCCTAGCAGAAGGGCTAAAACGCAGAGCATTCACGACCCTGCCCATAGAACCGGACCCTTATCAGTTACGATGTTTCGTTTAATTGGAAGAATCACCAACCTCAAAAAATTCTCGCATTCTCGTGTTGAAAATGGCAACGTAAACGCCGCACGCCGACACTTCCCTACATGTTTGTCTGGACTTACACTTGGAAGGAGAGAACGATTCTGGAGTAATTATGGACTATGGACTACCTTATGGAACAATTATGGGATACAAATCCATCTTTAGAAGTTTCTTTAAGCCACCACTCTAATAAAATACCAAAAATGGTCAATTCCAAAAGCTCACCCCTATTCTTCTCCCTCTCCCTTTCCAACCTGGTCATCTCCACTCGAATCGTCAAACTGTTTAACTTTTATACTTCAGTTTAAGATAAGATTTGTTCAAGGATGGACTTTAGAGGATTCTAATGCTTCCCCTAATCTTGTTTAGTTTGTTTGGCGATTGATCTAATGTCCCCTCTTGTGTTCTGTCTATGTTACTCTCAATTACTCGTGAAATCGATTGATCCTGATATGGGTTTCTACTTTGGAAGAAAACAAATAATTGGGTATTGATTTCTAGTTGTAGCTGGGGAAGAATCATTGGCAAAGTGAAGGATAATAATGGCACTGCCATGGAGCATGACTCTTTGGTTAGGGAAGATGGTGGTGATAGCTTTGAGAGGTTGGGTCTTTTCCTGTTTAACTGTCGCCGATGAGATTGCTGGTGCTCTCAGAAGCGGTGATGTTGGTCCTTTCCATGTTGGCTGATCAACCTGTCTTTATTTACAATTCAGGTTCGTTGTTGGGTACCCTTTCCTTCTAAGTTTTCCATTGACATCGATTCGGAAATCGAGTTTTTGTTTGATTGTTTTTGCTGGGTTTATGTCCATAAGTCGTTAAGCGATGAGTTGGGTTCGAAATTGGCTTTTCATGTTCTACCATTAAATTCTCTATTTTTCGGTTTTTGGTTTGGTCTTTGGTTCTGTATTGGATCCAGTTAATTTTTGCTATATTTACTTAAAGAGATCCCATTTATGTTGATTCTTGAGAGGCAGCGAGAGGGTTTCTATGAATGATCCTACGTAAGGACTTAAACCACACTGTGCTAACTACCATAGAGGCATAGATAAGTTCCAGTTTTTGATTCCTTTCTGTAAGAAATTCTCATATGATGCTCTCCTATATATGTTCACTTGGATTTCTTGAGGAAGGCCTTGGAAGGTTTGAATATATAGTGTTTCTTGCTATTAAACATAATCACTAAGATAACTATAGATGCAGAAAGGTAACAGCTGATGCAGAAAGGAGATAACCTTGTGACTCGAGAATTAGTACTTAGAAAGAGGCAATGGACTGGGCTTCCTTTAGTCCCCAAGGTCTGGTGTCTACGAAAGACGGGTAAAATATCTCAATAGGTCATTGCTAAATTCGATGAGGGGAAAAAAGCAGTATACACTTAAATAATTAATCACTAAGTTGACCACAAAGCAGAAAGGTAATGGACTTGCTTCCTTTAGTCTCCAATGTTTGATGTTTAGGAAAGATAGATAAAATATCTCAGTCAAAAACAAAAATAGGGCGTACCCAGCCCGCCACTGCGGAATCTGGGGAGGTTCATAACGTATGCAGCCTTGCCCCCGCTTCACGCAGAGGCCGGGTAAGACAGGTAAAATATCTCATAGTTCTTGCTAAATTCGATAAAAAAAATGTACAATGTAGCAGCAGTATACACTTAAATTCAATAACGTGGCAGAATTAGGCTCTGTATGCGCCTTTTATTGTCTTTGAACCTATACTTGAGATTTGTGAGCATGTTTTCTCTCTCTTGGTTCTATTTCTGAAGGGTGATTTGTTTCCTTATGTGCTTCAGAATACATGTGTCACACTGCTGACTGACCTAGAACTTCTGTTGAGGCTCTGTAATACCTTCTCTGATGTGGACTAGTATCATTGTCCTTGTGATTACCTATAAAACTCTGATTTCTGTGCCAATTTTGAGGCAATGGTTTTAACTTTTAAATGATAAGGAGAAGATCTGGCCCTGATAGCTAGGTGCAGAACTACTGCCCAAGCCGATAACTAATAACATGTTTTGGTTCATAGCATGTACTGTGTATATGCATTCTAGGGAAAACACATCAACTAGAATGCATATAACTGACTGTATGTGCTAAGTTCACTAACAAGTGTGCAGGTAACATGTGGGAGAAAGGTGTTAGACCTATCTAGATGCCCATACCTGACATAATGTGAAATAATTATCTACAATTTAATATTTTAATAATCAATACTTTTATGCCGTTGCTTCCTTGGTCGTAGATCAGCTAGGGCGTGAATCCAGCAAGCACTTGGGCTGAGTAAAGCTGATCTACGAGCACCATTACCCGCTAGCGTGCGTTTGTGCTATCCGGTTTTAAGCTGGCTAGCGGGCGAAACTATTAAGACAAAGTCTCATTCGGAGGGGGAAAAATGAGACTGAAGAAACTGCCACACATTCGGGAGGGGAAGGAATAAACGTATTGAATGCTCCAACCTCTAGGAAACCAAATGTGGGTCCCAGAATAGGGCAATATGGATGCTGTTAAGATAGGTACCGCAGAGGTAATAATATCCTGCGGTACATTAGTTGGTTAGTGGCTGTCACGATTAGGGGGATTGTCCCTATCGTGTTGTAGGCTAGTTTAGTTAGCAGTTAAGTCTTGAGTCTTATTTTATTTCCTATTGTAATTGTTCTTTGACTCTTAGTAGAATTCCTAGTAGGAGTCTAATTTACTCTCTTATAAATAAAACCGAGCATCACCACGATATACTAAGCTAAGTCTATCGTGGTTCAGTGATTCCCTCCTTTTTCTCCTTGTTTTTGTCTTCAATCCTTCCTATTGACTGGTTATTGATCTATCTATATTCTGTTACATGGTATTGGAGCTCCATCAATAATCAGTCTATATTCTCGATTCTGGTTTTGATAGTCTAAAAAGGTCTTTGGTCGTGGTTTACAGCAAACTATGCTGCCTAATATCTACTTATGGCTGTAGTTAATGGTGATATGATGATAAACTAGGCTCTCTACTATCTATATTGATTGTATTGGAGTGATTAATCGACTGAAGTCAATTTACTTACACAAACACAGCTTGCGGAAGATCCTGGATGTTTTATGGATATTTCAAATTAATTCTTATCAGGCCATTGGATTCATATCAGTTTTTAAGGGTTGATTAACCCTTCCCAGAGGTACACTCGAATCAATGTTTGATGCTGATCAGCCTTACTGATTTTCTGGAATTGAAGTTCTCCTTCACTCCATGCGCCACCCTGTTTTTAGGTGTTTTTTTCAGATCTATTGAATCCGAAATTACTTTTAATCTGCCCAGCAGATTTCTCTGAGTTTTTGAGGGATTTTTACCTTGATATAGCAGGTCCTTTGACCTGATTTTTGTGATCATTAGACACCTCTATCATCTTCTATTGCAAATAACCCCAAATTTGGGATTTTCTTGTACAGCTTTGATTAATAGCTTTTGCTGAGCTGTGTTATCCTTCATATACCTGCGATTTAGGGGTAATTCCCCATCTGTCCTCTATCAATATCAGCTAGTGAAGAAAATTTTGGAAGTGTTTCGGTTACAGTGAAGAATATAATTTTTGCTGTCCAGTAGTGCTTTACCTGGTTCTATCTGTTTTTGGTATTATTTTCTGTCATGTATGATGGCTGATCCCAAGCCTACCTCAGACAATGTTAATGTCTAGATCAGCACTATCAAACTCAATGGAGTAGCAAATTATTTGTTATGGGCTCATGCCGTGAAGGTTTATATTACTGCTAAAGGGAAATTGAAGTATCTCGAATCTGACCCCCCTCTTGCTGATTGCAAAGAACCTTTTGATACAAAATCCTACAAGGAGTGGATACGTCAGAATGACACTCTATTCATATGGTTATGGAACAGTATTGATTCTGCTATTGCATCCACTGTTATGTTCCACACCACTGCAAAAGGAGTGTGGGATGACTTGAAGCAAACCTTTTCCCAAGAGAAGAATATCTCCTTTATTTATGATAAAAAAATTTCTTCAAGCAGAGGGATAGGTCATTAAATGAATACTTCGGTGCTTTTAAGGTGATGACAGAGGAGCTAAATATTCATCAGCCTTTGACTACTAATATGGAACAATTGAAAAAATTCAGCGGGAGGAATTTCATGTTGTAAAGTTTATGTCCGGATTAAATTCGGATTATCAGTCTGTTAAGAGCCAGTTGCTTGCTGGGGAGAAGGTGAAAGAGTGTACTAGTGCATGAGGCTCCAACTACTGCTAGGTCTGGGAGGGGCAAATGTAAGCAGCCTTACCCCTGCTTCACAGAGAGGCTGTTTCCATGTTTTGAACCCGCAACCTGATGGTTGCAATAGTGCAACTTAACCATTGCGCCAAGGCTCACCCACTACTTGTTGGGGAGAAGGTGTCATCACACTTAATATCTCTTTTAACGTCTTAAGCGTATAGTTACTCCTTCCTGAGGTGACAACTGTCCCTCTCCTAAGGACAATTCTGCATTTGTTGCTAGCCAAGGTTCTAATTCACTGGGAGAGGACGTGGCTCATGGGGAGGTTGTAACTGTGGTGGTGTAATACAAGCGGACAACAGGGTAACCAATCCGCTAGACAATACTCATTTTGTGGGAAGCACAATAACACTATTGATACATGTTGGACTAAACATGGTCTCAACCAGAGTGGGCTCCCCAATTAGCTAATACCAGCATGTCTAATGGTAATAATGCACTAATGTTTTCTGGTGATACTTATACTGCATCCTCACTTGGAGCTTCTTAGGTCTTGTGTCTAGAGATGATTATAATCAGATAGTTAAACTTCTCCAAAATCTTCAGACATCTACAGGTGGTTTCTCATCTACAGCCACTCTGGTCCACACAGGTATATCCGCTTTGCTTACTATCACATCCTCCACTCCTTGGATGATTGCATCTACTTTTACAAAGAGGTTGTAACTGTGGTGGTGTAATACAAGCGGACAACAGGGTGAGCGATCCGCTAGACAATACTCATTTTGTGGGAAGTCCAATAACACTATTGATACATGTTGGACTAAACATGGTCTCGACCAGAGTGGGCTCCCCAATTAGCTAATACCAGTGTATCTAATGGTAATAATGTACTATTGTTTTCTGGTGATACTTATACTGCATCCTCACTTGGAGAGTTGGAGCTTCTTAGGTCTTGTGTCTAGAGATGATTACAATCAGATAGTTAAACTTCTCCAAAATCTTCAGACATCTACAGGTGGTTTCTCATCCACAACCACTCTGGTCCACACAGGTACATCCGCTTTGCTTACTACCACATCCTCCACTCCTTGGATGATTGCATCTACTTATACAAAGAGGTTGTAACTGTGGTGGTGTAATACAAGCGGACAACAGGGGTACCAATCCGCTAGACAATACTCATTTTGTGGGAAGCCCAATAACACTATTGATACATGTTGGACTAAACATGGTCTCGACCAGAGTGGGCTCCCCAATTAGCTAATACGAGTGTGTCTAATGGTAATAATGCACTATTGTTTTCTGGTGATACTTATACTGCATCCTCACTTGGAGCTTCTTAGGTCTTGTGTCTAGAGATGATTACAATCAGATAGTTAAACTTCTCCAAAATCTTCAGACATGTACAGGTGGTTCCTCATCCACAGCTACTCTGGTCCGTACAGGTACATCCGCTTTGCTTACTACCACATCCTCCACTCCTTGGATGATTGCATCTACTTATACAAATGGTAAGTTAGAATTATTTTCTTCTTTGCCCAAACCCTGTAAACCCCCACCTGTAATTCTTGCTAATGGATCCTCCACTCATGTGACTGGTCATGGTACAGTTTCTCCTATCCCATCCTTTGTCCTCTGTCCTCTATGTACTACAGTTACTGTTGATTCTTTTAATGTCAGTCAAGCCAATAAATTTGTAACTGTTATGTCACATTCTGTTACACCCCGACCCGATTAGTAAGGGCAAGGTGTGACCGAATGCCAACTGGCATTCAATCGATCCCCCAGGATCAATTAGTGCAGTACTCCAAATCACAGTAAATCATTGCAGCGGAAGAGAATAAACAATTATAATAACAATAATAATAAAGGAGTTAGATGATAACTAAGTATTTATATTAAGTGAAACCTGTGATACAATGTATAGTTCTCAAAAGGCACCACAAGTACAAAAGTAGAACAGTAACTATATATTATATTTAACAAGAAGTTTATAAACATAAAAGATTAGCCTGCTCCATCAGGCCAGATCAAGTGAACGCGCATGCATCGCATCCACAAAAGGCTTCATGAACTTCAAACTTTTGCACCGCACGGTCTCCCTCGGTGTGGAAGTCAGAAGCAGCAATATCAACATCATCTGGTTTCTCAAAACCAGCAACACTGTCTGAAAAAGAAGAGGTACCACAGGGATGAGCTCCACTGAGCCCAGCAAGGGAAACATGCAAACACAAGCATATAGTCCATGATGCATGACCTATATCTAAGAATGCTACTAACATCAATGTCTAGGTCTCATGAGGTATAAATGCTACTGTAGTAGGTATGATATTCCCAGTCACGGAATAAACTCATCGGTCTTCCCAAGAATATTACTCTACTACGGTGGGGACCCGCTAGTTTAGGAATATACACATCAAACCCCGACGAACCCCCAGTGATAACCCTACTGTTGTTCCCATTCCGGTATGTACTCATCAGACCTGAGACAGTGAATGACATTCCGGTATTAACCCTTCAGACCTGCTACAGGTTATCCAACACCTTAACCCCTGTTGGTAAGGGTCGTAGCACTGGGTTCATGATAATCCTAACCATATGCATACTAACATGATGGCATATGAATCAATATAAGACAATAAGGTAATTCTGTCCAACAATGGTAAATTGGTAATAACAACATCAATTCAATAACATAAGTAATTTCATGCATATGCATCATGTAATGCATCATAATAACATGCATCATTTAATGCAAAGAAGGAGAAAGCTATAAAACTATATGATCAAAGTATTATTATGATGTATGACATGACAATATTAACAAATAGAAATTAATACAACAAACACACTGAAATTAAGTCAAAATCCCTTACCTAATATGATTGACTAGCCTAGGGCAGTAAAACTTCAGCAATCCAGTCAGAAACAGTCAAAGACAGGCTAGAACAATCCTAACATAGAACAAAATGTCACATATTAGGGTCAGAAGTAAGCTCAGGTCAAACCCAAGCATTGAGGGGCATTTTGGTCCAAAAATATTGGATCGGATTCAGAGGGCAGAATTGGGGGTTTTGTTGTAGGCCCTGGATCTTGACATGCATGGGTCCAATTTCACTTTTTGGACAATTTCTAAGGTGGGTCAACCTGGGATTGTGATTTAATTATAAAAATTGCAATTAATTTGAGGGTTTAAAGATATTAACCCCAAATTTCTAACTTAGGGTTCCTTTATTTAATTGGGTTCAGCTGCAATTTTATGGACAACAAGAAATTAGCAGCCAATTTCATGTTCTTACCTTAATCTAAGGTGGGTCCATATGAATTGATGGTTTAATTTCAAAACCATATTAAATTTGGGGGTTTTTAGTTAATTAATTACAATTACCCATTTAGGGTCTAATAGGTTACATGGTTTAGGTGTAACATGGAAGGTAGCAAGTAATATATAGGCTGCAACTACATCTGATCCAATAAATTACAGAAATTGGGATTAAAGCATGGGAATTGGTCTCTTAAACCTATAAATTCAAGGTTAAAATGGCAGAATTTTTATTAACAAAGCTTGGTTTGTAAGCTTTAATGGCTGCAATATTTTAGGCTGAGATTAGAGTGAAATTAGAGAAGAAAGAGATGGGAACAGCAGGGATTAGCCAGCCTAATTTTAGGTCTGAACCATAGTTAGGCCCAAATTAAGAGGTCAGAGATGGGTCATTAGTCAATTAAACCTATATAAGGTAAGGTTTAATGGCAGATTTCTTTATAGTTTCAATTAGAGATGGAGAATGGAGAAGATGAAGTTGGATACAGCAGGTTTTTATGACCTACCTGAATACAGCAGCCAGAAGAAGTGATGGCAGCTTAACCTTGGGTAGCAAGGACTCCAAAGGAGGCTTAGAAGCTCCAAGATCAGGTATAGAACCAAAGCCCTAAGATGTGGCTTCTCAATTTCCTCTTCTTCTTCTCTTCTATCTTTTCTCTAAGTTCTTCTTAGGCCGGATCGATTTTCCTCTTATGTCTTTCTTATTTGTGAATTGTGAATAGTGTAATGACTTAGTTATATATAGATAGTGGTTTAGTTAAGTGTTGTTTGTTTTAAAAAGTAAAATCTGTTTTGTAAATTGGTTTCTTAAAACTAATTATGGTATATATGTAGGTCGTGGTTAAGTTAGGGGCTGTTTGTTTTAAAAAGTAAAAATCTGTTTTTAGAAATAAATTCCTAAATCTGATTTTTAATAGAATTTCGTAGCTAATAGCTTATTCTAATTTTATAATGATGTCATATCAGGGTAATCCGGGTACGGGTAATTGTTGGAAATAGGATTCCCCACTGGGGATGTGGGTCCCACAGAGGCAATTTACTAAACTACCCCTATTAACTCTAATCGGTCAATACAATACATTATAAAATACAAACAAATCATACTTACAATAGGTTTAATCGATGGAGAGGTTCTACATGTTGTCCAGCCAGTAGATCCGACACAGGTAGCTTTGGTGCGGGGTACCAGCGGGGTCCTCTGACTCCAGAAGAGCAAGGTAGTTGGTTGTTCGAAATGCCCTTAATAGATGAGTCATGAGATTAGTCTGAATTTCTTAATCGAGACAGCCCACCACTTAGAGGCTAGCTTGGGCAATGAACCAGAACCTGAAACCACACAGGTTCCAAAATTTCAAATTTATTGTGGGTTTCACATTCCCCCCTCCTTAAAAAGAATTTCGTCCTCGAAATTGGCGTAGCTGGTAAGCTGAAAGGGTGAGGACATCCTTCTTGCAAGAAGAACCTGGCGATAACAATTGAGTATGATTACCTTTGGTCTAGTCTAGAAGATTTTAATATTGGTTTAGGCAATTTACCTGGTATATAGATATTCGAGATTATATTACAAATTTACAATTATATAGACAATACAATTCTAAGGTTAGCGTATTGAATCAATATGTACATATATATATATATATTTTAAATGAATGACTAGTTTGAAGGAAAGTTTTACTAGTGGTCATATGATTTGGGTTAAATGGATTTTAAGTTCAACTAGATGCTGAAGGCAGAATTGAAGAACTACAGAAGGTACCTAATTATTGAGGTAAAAATAAGTATGTTCCCTAATTGTTTTGGTATTTAAGTGTTAAAGAAGATGATAGATAACTTAAATAATTTCATTGTTGAATTGGAGGTTATTCAACGAATTTGATCGAACACTGGACTAAGAATGATTGCAAAGTTATTTCTATGTTTGTACTGGGAATGAGTTATCGTGACACGGCCATTGCTGAAGGAACGTAACCACTAACAGAACATAGAAGGATCTAGGGAAAGGAATCGTGACTAAGTACTGTTTTACAGTGTGTATGCTATGTTGATGGGATCCCTATTGTTCACTCCCAATAACGGAGGGGACATTCGGGGACCCATTACTCCACTTATACCTATTGTTGAGCAAAGTATTATCAAATATTTCAGTTTCAGTCACAACTTTTCTATTAGTCTCACTTGGATATCCTAACACCTATATAAAAAAAAAAAAAAAATCTCACAGACTTCAATCTCTAGGGTTATTACTCACTCTCTCTAGCCTCAGGTCCAAAACATCTCTTTCGATCATTCTTCGGTTACGGGTGAGCAACCATACTACTTCGGTTACGGGTGAGCAACCATACTAACTCTCAACTACGTGCCTACAAGCTTTCACCGTTCCTGTGGAATCTAGATACGAGTCAGGAAACTCCTATTGGACAAGGTCAATGACTGGACCTAAGCACCAAATAAATTTCTAATTTTTGATAGGATTACTGACAAGTCCTAGGAATGGTACTCCTAGGAGACATGTGAGGTCATAGGCTCATTACGGGTACTCAGGATCACTCTCAGTATTTCATGTAAGGGTTCTAATGAGTTCTACGGATGACATCCCAAGGTAGTCCGGACCAAACACTGAGGTCACGAGAAAAGAAAAGACAATCTCCTCCTATTTGCTAGACTACATGACAAGTCTTTTGGTGAGTCTCACAGACGTTTAGGCTATATACTAAGGAATTCCTACCAATGACGATGGAGTAGGTGGTATTATATTCTGCTCCCACGACCGTATCGGGGTTGAATCAGATAGGTCCAGAAGTAGAGGCCACATTTGCACGTGACCGCGCACTCACAGGACGGCGATGGTTATGAGGAGGTCAAACCGCTGTTTCGGAGGAAGAAGGAAAAGTTTCTAACTATGATTTCCTAAGGAGGTTCGAATAGTAATGTATTTATTATTCTCGAGTATATATATAAATATGTCTAATTGATTTTTATGTGTCTCACGGAATAAACCATTTATTTGAGAAATTCTAAACACTTAATAGTAGTATCATAAGCATACTAGGCAAGGCTTGGGTTTCTTCCTCACCATCAGCACGCATTTCATAGTTCATTAAGTGTATGTTTGCGTAAAGGTATCTTCTATTTATGTACTCATGTATAAATGTATGTATGATTTTTTTTTATACCTGAACTCAGTAGGCCAGTCTCTTAAGTCTCTGCCCGGTCATATACAATTTCAAGTCTGATACCATTTTTTTTTTCCAAGAATACTATTATTATATACTTAATATTATCTAAGTTATTTTCATTTACTTTCATTATAGTTTATTTTGAATTGGGAATTTGATTTTAGTGTTTTGGTTCAACAATTTGGGACATTTTGGGTTCCTTTCTTCTTTTCTAAGTTCTTTCTTACTAATCTTCTTTTATCCAAAAAGTCTTCTTCTAATTATATACTAGGCTGTGCGCACTAAGTGTTCGATAAAATGTCCTAATGAGTCTTCTTAGCTAGCTTCTTGTCCATTTTAAAACTTAAGGTACTCCTAGCATCTATCAAACTTCTAGATCTTCTTTCACATGAAAATGGTTAGGTTTCCAATCATTTTATCGATGATAGCATGAAAATACATAAAAGAAGAATTTCTAAGTGCTTTATATGACTAAATTTCTAAATAGATCTATTATCAACTAATAGCTACTCTCTCATTATTTAATCAGCCTAATCCTTACTAGTCTACATAACCTTGTGATTTCTATTCTTTCCTATTATCCTGTTTGCAACTAAGGTCTCTATTGAATCTTAGTCATTGCTACCTTAACTAGGTTGCTGTCCCAACTTTCCCGTTATGTTTACACAAGTTCTCATATGTTCCTTTCTTCCCTTTCTCTTTGTATTTGCAGAATTCGATCAAATATGGCTGCAGCCCATGGTCATTGGGGAGGTCGAGGTGGTAGGGGAAGAGGTGCCCTCCCAATGGGCCCAGACTTAGACCGGTTCTGGTTCCAAAATGCACTAGCAAAGGAGTAATTTATTGACTTCTTCATGGATTTGCCAAGCGAGCACGAATGGCAAGTAAGTACACAGGACTTGGCCTCCATCAAAGTACAAGGAAGTTGAGCTTAGGGTGGCTTCCCAAGATTCAGCCCGATAAGGAATGCTATCCTCGACAAGTACGGCACTCCTATTGCAGTCTATCCCACAGGCACGAAGGAGAGGACTTCATTAACACGAGTGTTGTGAAGGGGAGATGAGATACTGCCCTCCAAAACAGACGCGTCAGAGTTCATTGCTGGGGAGGAATGTTGAACCATCTTCTCAGTGCTTAAAGATGAGAAGTCATCTTCCAAATATGAACTCAGAGTTAGAGTATGTGCCATCGGCTCGAGTTCTCCCTCGGATTTGTCTAAGGAAGTTGTACCCCAATCAGCATTTGTTACTGAAATTTTGTACAAACAACTCGGCTGATATATATATAAAATTTTAGTTTTTTATTTCTCATCATTTTGTGTTTTACGATCGAAATTTCTTTTAGTTTGTAGCTTTTAGTTGAAGCTTTTATTTCAAGCTAAGGTAGACTCACCTTCAGATCAATGAGTCAAAGAGCTGCTATACTGTGAATTTATTGTAAATAGGAGTAGAGCACGATTGCTCTGATACCACTTAAATGTCACACCCCGGCTTGATTAGTAAGGGCAAGATGTGACTGAATGCCAACTAACATTCAATCGATCCCCCAGGATCAATTAGTGCAGTACTCCAAATCACAGTAAATCATTGCGGCGGAAGAGAATAAACAATTATAATAACAATAATAATAAAGGAGTTAGATGATAACTGAGTATTTATATTAAGTGAAACCTGTGATATAATGTATAGTTCTCAAAAGGCACCACAAGTACAAAAGTAGAACAGTAACTACATATTATATTTAACAAGAAGTTTACAAACATAAAAGATTAGCCTGCTCCATCAGTCCAGATCAAGTGAACGCGCATGCATCGCATCCACAAAAGGCTTCATGAACTTCAAACTTTTACACCGCACGGTCTCCCTCGGTGTAGAAGTCAGAAGCAGTAATATCAACATCATCTGGTTTCTCAAAACCAGCAACACTGTCTGAAAAAGAAGAGGTACCACAGGGGTGAGCTCCACTGAGCCCAGCACGGGAAACATGCAAACACAAGCATATAGTCCATGATGCATGACCTATATCTAAGAATGCTACTAGTATCAATGTCTAGGTCTCATGAGGTATAAATGCTACTGTAGTAGGTATGATATTCCCAGTCACAGAATAAACTCATTGGTCTTCCCAAGAATACCACTCTACTACGGTGGGGACCTGCCAGTTCCGGAATATACACATCAGACCCCGACGAACCCCCAGTGATAACCCTACTGTTGTTCCCATTCCGGTATGTACTCATCAGACCTGGGACAGTGAATGACATTCCGGTATTAACCCTTCAGACCTGCCACGGGTTATCCAATACCTTAACCCCTGTTGGTAAGGGTCGTAGCACTGGGTTCATGATAATCCTAATCATATGCATACTAACATGATGGCATATGAATCAATATAAGACAATAAGGTAATTCTGTCCAACAATGGTAATAACAACATCAATTCAATAACATATGTAATTTCATGCATATGCATCATGTAATGCATCCTAATAACATGCATCATCTGATGCAAAGAAGGAGAAAGCTATAAAACTATATGATCAAAGTATTATTATGATGCATGACGGGACAATATTAACAAATAGAAATTAATACAACAAACACACTGAAATTAAGTCAAAATCCCCTTACCTGATATGATTGACTAGCCTAGGGCGGTAAAACTTCAGCAATCCAGTCAGAAACAGTCAAAGACAGGCTAGAACAGTCTTAAAATAGAGCAAAATGTCACATATTAGGGTCAGAAGTAAGCTCAGGTCAAACCCAAGCATTGAAGGGCATTTTGGTCAAAAAATATTGGATTAGATTCAGAGGGCAGAATTGGGGGTTTTGTTGTAGGCCCTGGATCTTGACATGCATGGGTCCAATTTCACTTTTTGGACCATTTCTAAGGTGGGTCAACCTGAGATTGTGATTTAATTATAAAAATTGCAATTAATTTGAGGGTTTAAAGAGATTAACCCCAAATTTCTAACTTAGGGTTCCTTAATTTAATTGTGTTCAGCTACAATTTGATGGACAACAAGAAATTAGCAGCCAATTTCATGTTCTTACCTTAATCTAAGGTGGGTCCATATGAATTGATGGTTTAACTTCAAAACCATATTAAATTTGGGGGTTTTTAGTTAATTAATTACAATTACCCATTTAGGGTCTAATGGGTTACATGGTTCAGGTGTAACATGGAAAGTAGCATGTAATATATAGGCTGCAGCTACATCTGAACCAATAAATTACAGAAATTGGGGTTAAAGCATGGGAATTGGTCTCTTAAACCTATAAATTCAAGGTTAAAATGGCAGAATTTTTATTAACAAAGCTTGGTTTGTAAGCTTTAATGGCTGCCAATATTTTAGGCTGAGATTAGAGTGAAATTAGAGAAGAAAGAGATGGGAACAGCAGGGATTAGCCAGCCTAATTTTAGGTCTGAACCATGGTTAGGCCCAAATTAAGAGGTCAGAGATGGGTCATTAATCAATTAAACCTATCTAAGCTAAGGTTTAACGGCAGATTTCTTTATAGTCTCAATTAGAGATGGAGAATGGAGAAGATGAAGTTGGATACAACAGGTTTTTATGACCTACCTGAATACAGCAGCAAGAAGAAGTGATGGCAGCTTAACCTTGGGCAGCAAGGACTCCAAAGGAGGCTTAGAAGCTCCAAGATCAGGTATGGAACCAAAGCCCTAAGATGTGGCTTCTCAATTTCCTCTTCTTCTTCTCTTCTATCTTTTCTCTAAGTTCTTCTTAGGCTGGATCGATTTTCCTCTTATGTCTTTCTTATTTGTGAATTGTGAATAGTGTAATGACTTAGTTATATATAGATAGTGGTTTAGTTAAGTGTTGTTTGTTTTAAAAAGTAACATCTGTTTTGTAAATTGGTTTCTTAAAACTAATTATGGTATATATGTAGGTAGTGGTTAAGTTAGGGGCTGTTTGTTTTAAAAAGTAAAAATCTGTTTTTAGAAATAAATTCCTAAATCTGTTTTTTAATAGAATTTCGTACCTAATAGCTTATTTTAATTTTATAATGATGTCATATGACATCAGGGGTAATCCGGGTATGGGTAATTGTTGGAAATAGGATTCCCCATTGGGGATGTGGGTCCCACAGAGGCAATTTACTAAACTACCACTATTAACTCTAATCAGTCAATACAATACATTATAAAATACAAATAAATCGTACTTACAATAGGTTTAATTGATGGCGAGGTTCTACATGCTGTCCAGCCTGTAGATCCGACATAGGTAGCTTTGGTGCGGGGTACCAGCGGGGTCCTCTGACTTCAGAAGAGCAAGATAGTTGGCTATTCGAAATGCCCTTGATAGATGAGTCATGAGATTAGTCTGAATTTCTTTATCGAGACAACCCACCACTTAGAGGCTAGCTTGGGCAATGAACCAAAACCTGAAACCACACAGGTTCCGAAAGTTCAAATTTATTGCGGGTTTCACACATTCTATCTTTCGTACTGTGTTTTTCAAGACCTTTAGGTGAGGAGGGCAATTGGTGGCGGGCTTGAGCAAGCTGGACTCTACTGCCTGCCACTGGTACTTTTGGTGACCTTTCTCCTATTTAGTGGCACTATAGGTTGGGCCATCTATCATTATCCAATCTTTAGCATATGGTTCCAAGTTGCAAATCGGTGTCTCGGCTTGAGTGTGAGGCGTGTGAACTTGGGAAGAGCGATGGAAAGCTGATCGCTCTTCTTTTCCATCTCGTAGTGTGTCTAGAAGTCCTTGCTTATTTTCCTTGGTACATTCTAATATTCGGGGTCCATGTCGGGTCAAAAATAGGTTAGGAGTTTCTTATTTTGTCACCTTTGTGGATGATCATTCCCGATTGACATGGATGTATTTATTACAAGATCGTTCGGAGTTTATTTATGTTTTTAAAGATTTTTATAATGAATTACATACTCAGTTTGATGCTTCTATTAAGGTTTTTCGATCTGATAATGCTCTTGAGTATAATTAGCGGCAGGTCTCGGATTTTTGCTTTACTCATGGTATGAATCATTAAACAAATTGTTCTTATACACCCTAACAAAATGGGGTTGCTGAATGAAAGAGTAGACATTTATTGGAGATTGCTAGATCTCTCATGATTTATATGCATGTTCTTAAACAATTTTGGTATGATGCTGTACTTACTGCATGTTATTTGATTTACCAATGCCTTTGTTTGTTCTTGGTAATAGTTGACCGCTGTCTATACTATTTCCAAAGTCACCCGTGTTTTCTTTACTACCTCGTGTGTTTGGATGAGTGTGCTTCGTGCATAATTTACAACCCCAGGTTGATAAATTATCTCCCAGGGTTATCAAATGTATTTTTCTAAGCTACTCACGGACTCAGAAAGGGTGCAAACGTTATGATCCTCAAACCCATCGGAAATTTGTTAGTGCTGATGTTACATTTTTGAAAATACTTTGTCTCCTGCGACAAGCTGTCCTCTTGATACAAATGTTGTGTACACACCCCCATTCCTACTCTAGTGCTTTTTATTGAAGCTGTAACTCCCTCATCTGCACCTCTGAAAGTATATCAATGGTGGAAGAAGACAGTGCAGTTTGTTGCTTCACAGCCCACCACATGATCTATGCCTCTAGCTAAAGCCTCCCTGTCTGCATCCTTTGATAACTTGCTTGTTTCTCTTCGCAAAGGTACTCGTTTGTGTACTCAGACTTCCATGACTGCTTTCCTATTGAGAATTTTGTTTCCGTATCTCATCTTCCATCTCCTTTACATAGCTTTGCTCTCTCATTATCTACCAATTCTATTTATAAACTTATCATGAGACATTGTCTCATCCTAGGTGGAAAGTGGCTATGGAAATAAAAGTGGATGCCTTGCTATCTAGACAGACATATCATAGTGGATTTGCCTCCAGGTAAGGATCTTACGTAGCATCGTTTGATAAACACCATTAAATAGTCTAGATGGCACAACGGAACGGCCAAAGGCTCGTTTGGTTGCAAAGGTTATACTTAGACTTACAATGTGGATTATTTTTAGATCTTCTCACTTGTTGCTCGTTTAATTCAGTTCGTGTGCTCATTTCCTTGGCGGCCAATTTAGATTGGCCCTTATATTAGTTGGATATTGAGAATACGTACTTATATGGTGATTACATGAGGAGGTGTTCATGGAGCAACCTCAAGGAGAAAATTCACGCAGAGTTTGTAAGTTACTTATGGCAATTTATGGGTTGAAATAGTCATTAGAGCCTGATTTGACAGATTCAGCTCTATTGTTACTCGGTACGGATTCTCATAACGTTATTCTGATCACTCTGTATTTGTTCGGCGTCAAGGTTCTAGAGTGGTAGTATTAGTTGTTTATGTTGATGACATTATTATATCTGAGGATGATGCTACCGAAATTGTAGAGGTGAAAGCTTATCTAGATCAGCATTTTCAGATGAAGGACTTGGGTGCTCTCAGATATTTTGTTGGCATTGAAGTGCTACGTAGTACGAAAGGGATTAGTTTGTCACAGAGAAAATATGTGTTAAGTCTCTTGTCTGAGACCAGTATGCTTGCTTTTAAACCAATAAATACTCCTATGGATTTGTGCCAAAAGTTTGAGATACATGATGACGAAGAATTTGATGACAAGCACTGGTACAGGAGGTTAGTTGGGAAACTTATATACCTTATTGTTACCGGACCTGATATATCTTTTGTTGTTGGACTCATTAGTCAATTCATGGTGTCACCAAGAAGACTCATGGCGGGAAGCATGTCGGATATTAAGGTATCTGAAGGGGGGGCCAGGAAAGTGGCTCGTTTATCGTCCCCATCACCATGTTGATCTAGTTGGATACTTTGATGCAAACTGGGCTGGAGTTGATGGTGACAGGAGGTCTACCATAGGTTATTGTACATTTATTGGTGGCAATCTTGTCATTTGGAGAAGTAAGAAGCAAACAACTGTGGCAAGATCAAGTGCTGAGGCTGAGTATCAGGCTATGGCTCATACTGCAGCCGAGTTGATGTAGTTAAAATCACTGATGCAAGAGTTGGGTTTTCCGGCTACTAAACCTATGAAGATGTTTTGTGATAATCAAGCTGCCATCTACATTGTTAGTAATCCTGTGTTTAGTGAAAGAACCAAGCACATTGAAATTTATTTTTGTGAGGAATGCGGTTATGAAGAAGTTGATTCATACACCGTTTGTTTCTTCTGCTGATCAGTTGGGCTACATGTTTACCAAACCTCTTTTCAGTTTTGCTTTCCGGAAGGGCTGCTCCAAGCTGGGCATGGGTGATTTATATGCTCCATCTTGAGTGGGAGTGTTAAGATAGGTACCGCAGGGGTAATAATGTCCTGCATTACATTAGTTGGTTAGTGGCTGTCACGATAAGGGGGATTGTCCCTATCATGTTGTGGGTTATAGTTTAGTTAGTAGTTAAGTCTTAGTTTGAGTCTTATTTTATTTCCTATTGTAATTGTACTTTGACTCTTGGTAGAATTCCTACTAAGAGTCTTATTTAATCTCCTATTAATTAAAAAGAGCATCACCACGATAGACTAAGCTGCGTCTACCAAGGTTCAGGAATTCCCTCCTCTTCTTCTTCTCCTTGTTCTCTAGTCTTCAATCTTTCCTTTTGACTGGTTATTAATCTATATTCTGTTATAGATGCAACTTAGCATAAAAGGACATTTATTGCTAAACAGTAAGGCCGTTTGGACTCAAGAACAAAGGTGCACCTTACGTGATAGGCCCAGAGGCATTGAGTAGTCTTCAGAACCGGACTAGGTACGGATGTTGCGGCCGGAGCAGCAAAGAGGATTGGCCGCTGAGAGACAGGCCTTAGATCATAAAGGGTAGATTGGCTAGACTGAAAAGCTCGAGATTGACTGATTGAATCACTTTGTTGAAGGATTCAGAGTGTAACCGAGGGCATCAAATTGCATTATATTGGAGCATAGTCGTGAGATCTCGACGAGTTTCTCGGTTTTTCAAGACCTTGAGATGAGATCTCATACAAAACAAAAAACTACCCCATCTTGGTGAGATCTTGAGATCTCGACCCAACCCAGATCTTGACCCAACCCACTTTGTATTAGTTTCAAATCTTGCGAGAGAGTCGAGACCTGGACTCTGTTTCGACCTATCTCGACTGAGAGGGTGTTTGGGAGCTGTTGCCACTGGTTTTTCACCATTTTTTACCTGGATTTCGTCGGAGAAGCTGCCCCTGCTACGTACAAGAGAAAGAAGGGTCGCAAACAGTCACAAGCTCAGGATGATGACATGAGTATGAAGACCATGCTTGCAAGTTTCGAAAGCATGAGTATAGATACTACTAGTGACTATGAGCGTCATTCATCTCAGCCTCATCATGACTATGATTATGGCCAGGAGAGCACCGGTTCCGAATATAATGGCTATGGTTAGTTTGGGTAGTCAACACTTGAGTTCGACAATCAAAGCACTGGGTCAAGTTTTGTGGACATATTCCCAATCCCAAACCAGCTACACATACATGCGTAACATGCCTCAATACGATAGTAGTAGTGGATCTCACGCCTCATGCAACCGGCTGGTCCGGCTCCTCTATACCCTAGAATAGGGGACTTGACATATGTTGATGACAACACTTATACGAGTTCCGTGGCAAACTATGTGCAATACTGCAACAACAGTATGTTATGGGAAGAATATATGGACCGATTCGTTCTGAATGAGTGAATGCGTCACATTTATGGGATGATAGATCATAGATGTAATATGTTAAACAGATTGATGTATTGTACACTTAACATTTCTAATGCTTATTTAAGTTGGTTTACATTAATTGAATGCTTTGATTGCTTTCTATTACTATATTATATGTAGAATAGGGTATTGTAGTACGTCGTCGCCTACCAACCTAGGGTCCGAAGTTAAACACCTATTTGGACTTTGTTTTTGCAAACTCTGATAGTGCCATTGTGTTTAAATGGCCTAAAATAGGCTAAGTACCAAGTTTCAGCCCCAAAATAGGCCTAAAACCCATCAAAACCAGCCATCGAGTTGAAAAAAAAAATTACGCCAACTTGAGCGGGATCTTGAGCCAACTCGGAAATTTGGCTGGTCGAAATCTGTACTCGAGACGAGTTTTTGTACTATGTATCAGAGTGAAGGAATTGTATTTGTTAGCTGATCCAAATAATTGGCCCTTTATTAGTTTGGTGGAGGGCCGGTAGGGAAGAAGAGAATACTGGGAAGAATTAGAGTTGCCGGGGGGGGGGGGAAGAGAAGAAATCTCATCAGAAGGAGGAAGGGGGAGGGAAGAAATCGCACAAGAAGAAGAAGAAGAAGAAGAAGGGGGGGGGGGGAAGAAGAGTGTACACACACATAGCCCTCAGGCTACTCAAACCATAAACTCAATTCATTCTATTCTAATCTGCTCAGCCATTTACATGTATTTATAATAAAGCAACCCAATCCTAATTTGAGTATGAAATTAAAGAGTCCTAAAAAGACCTTCATCACCTTTTCTTCGCCTGCCATTTCACCTCCCCCATTTGGAAAAAGCCCCGTCTTCGACCGTGAATGGCTTTGGCTGCTCAAGACTTTTCTTGGAAACTCCATTTGTGACACTATTGGGAAGCTTGTTTTTGGCGCAGTTATCCACCATATTTGGCTGGAAAGGAACTGCAGGAGATGGACTTCCAACTCTTGATCTTATGATGCGATTTGGAAAGCCATCTCATTTGATGTGTCTTCCAAGCTCAATTGTATCTGTCAGAGACATTTTTTGGACACCCCTAGGAACAGGCATATTATGATTTCTTGGGGTCTTGATGTTCACCTTTTGCGGCCTTCCACCTTTGCGTAGGTTTGGTTGGTCGCCCCCCTCCTTTCCCCCCCCCCCCTTTCTTTTCTTCTTTTTCTTTCCTTCTTGTATATTGGCTCTCTTTTCCCTGTCCCCTACTGAGGTTCGGTAATATACTTATTTACCAAAAAAAAAAAGAGTCCTAAAAATAGAAACTACCCATTACATAAATAAATGTAATTAAAAAAGAAACTAACTTAAAGCTACTAAGCCCCCCACGCAAGGACTAGATAGATCCAAAATTATAGGAACTAACACATTGCAAAGCAGCTGGGCCCCACCAGAATATCTCTAAAATCTCTCACTCAAGGCAGCATCCTTCTCTCCACATGCGAGCTGGCCTCGGGGCCCAACAAATCTAGAGAATATTCTCCTATGCTCTTCTCCACATATTGGCCATGGGCCCCACTCGAAATCTGGAAAAACTTCCTCTTGCATGGCATCTTCAACTTGATCTCCAAGCTAGCTGGCTGTGGGCCCACACGACCTGTCATTATCTCCTACAAATCAGCAAACCAATAGCTGATAAATCTGGGAAATAATCCCCCTTTAAATCAGCTATCTCGATTGCAATTCCCCCAAATATAGGTCTGCTGGGTCAGAAGTTGAACCAAGATAGGTTGGTTCATGGATTTACTTAAATCCAGAATATGGGCTGAAAAACCATAACCGATTGGAGCTCCATCTCAAGTTGTGCCTGCATCATAGTTTTTTGTATTTCTTGAAAGAAAATGTGTACTTGGTAAGTGGGTATCTTTTCTAGAAAAAATATTTGGGTCCATCCACGCCACATCTTGTTCGATGCCATACCAATTACCTTGTTTGGTCATGTTTACCGAAGTACCATAAGAGATTTGGACTCATGTTCACTACACTACTATGAGAGATTTGGAAGGCTCAGATGCCATGTTATGAGTAATTGGTTGAGTTAGGACTTAGGACTCCTGGACTAGTTCTGAATCCTGATTTTCAGTCCTTGAATGATCTTGCACATGTTTAGAGAATGGATTCCATGCGCTTTTCATGCTCTTTAAGAGATATATCTGGAAAGTCATGAGCTTGTGTGATGATACTCTGGAATAGAACTTGTGCTTATGTCAGCTTCAATTTCCCAAATACTACGAAAGCTATTTTCTATCAAATACGTGCTTATTTTAAAACCGGATGATTGAAGTGCTTTCTTTGAGCCCCTCACCTCCTTTGCGACTGTCAGAGGTATCTGACATTGCGTATTCACTGCAAGTTCATTCTGGATTCCCGTTCTGATGAATGCATAAAATGTCTCGTGTACTCTAATTTGTGGCAATTCAAATTTCCCAAAGTGCCTTTGGTTTGACATAGTATTATCAAATGTGATTGGTGTGATTATGTTAAATCAGGAGATGATAAGAAAGTAATGGGTAGCCAATTTCTGAAGTTGAGGT
This sequence comes from Telopea speciosissima, assembly GCF_018873765.1. Taxonomy (NCBI): domain Eukaryota; kingdom Viridiplantae; phylum Streptophyta; class Magnoliopsida; order Proteales; family Proteaceae; genus Telopea; species Telopea speciosissima. Next base: position 48,125,540 of record NC_057917.1, on the reverse strand, counting down.
CTGAGCTTGAGGATGTATCTTTATGGTACCATAACCCAAAGGAAGGCAATGTATAGAAACTGGAAACTCCTATATAAAGCTAGAACATTGGCTCATGGCTATCCAAATATTAGATGTTTTAACATAGAAGTCAAGATTGTTGTCAACTATAGGGCTTCTGAAAGTGTCTAATCTGGGGACTTTGATTCCCTGACTCAACCAAATGCTTGTTAGATTAGATTTAAGTTAAAAGTAATATTAGATTTTATCTTATGACAGAACACTGGAGAAATAACTCCAAATATGTAGATAAAATTACAAAAAGACCTCTGTAGTTTGAGGGAGGTAGGCGTATTTAAACTACAGCTTTTTTTTTTTTTTTGTAATTTTCCCTTCAGAGTATAAACCAGCAATAGAGAGAAGAATGGAGATGAAGATAGAGAAGGAAGACTGCTAGAAAGGTTAACAATCGATATCTCCAGCCTCCCTCTCTACCGTTATATATGTAGATCAAACCATTACAAGAGAACAGCCTATAAGGCTGAGACTTTGTAATCAGAGTAGGAAAGAGAATTGCAAGCAACCTATCTAGAATCTAAGTCTCCTAGAACAATTAAAATACCAACCGGTGGACCCAACCCACGATAGAGGGACTCCCCTTATCGTGATGTACATAAAACACATGCCCACGACTAAACACTCCTTCTCAAGCTGGAGCATACAAAATCATCCATGGCCAGCTTGGTACAGATCTTCCAGAAGGCAGGACCAAACAGAGGTTTGGTGAAGACATCACCAAGTTGATCAGCACATGCAACGAACAGAGTAGTAATCAGCTTGTTCATGACTGCATGCCTTACAAAATGGCAGTCAACTTCAACGTGCTTGGTTCTCTCTTGGAAGACATGATTGCTGTTATAGCAAACACCAACAAAATCACGAAAAGAAACAAGAACTAAGCAAAAGAACACAGAGATATAACGTGGTTCACACACCAGTATGGTGTGCTACATCCACGGGCGAAGACGAAAATGATTTACTATGCAAATCGGAGAAAAATTACAATGGAAACTCTCAAGAACACCCAAATCGGTGCTGCTGCTCTCTCTCAGAAATCCTAGAACGAAAACCCCAAAATCTTCCTCTCACTTTACAATAAAGCGGGTAAGGAACATAAATACTCCTCCATCGGATCCGGGTCGATCCATCGGGTCGGGTCGAACTGTACCGTGGGGGCTTCGCCCCCCGCACCCCCAACGAGATCAGTGATGGGCTCTGCTACCATCACAGATCTCAGAAAAAAGTTCCATTCGGGTCGCCACCAAAAAATGTCGGAGCGGGTCATTCTTCGAAACGGGTCCAAGAATTCGAGACATACATAACAATTGCTAGTAATGTAGATAGCAGCTTGATTGTCACAGAACAACCACATTAGTTCGGCTGCAGTATGAGCCATGGTTCGATACTCAGCCTCGACACTGGACTTAGCCACAGTTGTCTGCTTCTTGCTTCTCTAGGTGACCAAGTTTCCTCCAACAAAAGTACAATATCTTGTGGTAGATCTTCTACTACCACTAGCACCAGCCCAGTCAATATCAAACCCTACCAGATCAACACTCTGATGAGGTCTATAAATGAACCCCTTTCCTGGAGCCCCTTTTAGGTACCTTAAGATTCGACGGGCTGCCTCCCAATGAATCTTCTTAGGTGATTGCATAAATCCATAAACTGACTGATTACACCAACTGCAAACGATATATCAGGTTTAGTAACAATCAAATAAATGAGCTTGCCTACTAGTCTCCTATACTGGTGCTTAACTTCAAGTTCTTCACCTATCATCAGTTTCGAACTTCTAACGAGGGTCCGTACGGGTATCAATAGACTTGGAAGCAAGCATAGCCATTTCGGTCTAAAACATACTTTCTTTGTGATAGATTGATCCCTTTTCCACTGCGTAGAATCTCAATGCCAAGAAAATACATGAGAGGACCTAAATCCTTCATTTAAAAATGTTGGAGAAGATATGACTTTACTGCTGCAATTCCAGGCACATTATCCTCAGATATAATTATATCATCAACATAAGCAACTAATATCACGACCTTAGAGTCATTGCGCCATAGAAAGACAAAGTGGTCAAAATAACACCGAGTAAAGCCACATCGAGTAACAATAGTGTTGAATTTTTCAAACCAGGCTCAAGGGGACTGTTTCAACCCATAGAGTCTTGTGTTACTTGCAAACTTTGGTAGAATTCTCCCCCTGACAACACACCCAGGAGGTTGCTCCAAATAGACTTCCTCGTGTAGATCACCATATAGGAAGGCATTCTTGATATCCATTTGATAAAGCGACAAGTCCAAATTCACTGCCAGAGATATGAGAACACGAACGGAATTCAGACGGGCAACAAGAGAGAACGTCCCAAAATAATGTACCCCGTATGTCTGAGTATACCCTTTCACAACCAGCCATGCCGTGAGATGTTCAATAGTACCATCGCGATTGATGGTGTACACCCAACAACACTTCACAAGATCTTTACCTGGAGGTAAATCCACTAGAATCCATGTCTTGTGAGATAATAAGGCATTCCTTTCGGTGTTTATAGCCACTTGCCACCCAGGGTGAGATAAGGCCTCATGATGATTGCGAGAAATAGAGTTAACAAACAAGAAAAAGGCAAAATTATGATATGGAGAGGGAAGATGAGAAATAGACACATAATCCTCAATAGGAAAGGCAGTCAAAGGTTTATGAGTGCAAGAACGAGTACCTTTCTGGAGGGAAACTGGAAGGTCAGGAGGAACTGCAGAACTAGGATTAGATTGCATGGCAGGTGGAGTAGGAGTCATACTGGAAGTAGGGGACACTGCCTTCTTGCGCCACTGATATACCTGCAGTGGTTTAGCATTAGGGATAGACCCAGGAGAGCCATCTAATGGAATAAAATTGAGAAGAGGGGATGGGAGAGAATAGATTGGCTTGTCAAGGTGACAGAGGCCACAACTCTATTTATAATATGAAATTGTTAAAAATATGGAATTATTGACACAATCCTACTCAAGCACAATTAACACAATTAACATGTGCAAAATGAACTTAGACACTATACTGTATCTAGTCACACTAGGAGAACCAAACCGGTAAGTGAACCGAACCATGGCTGCACTTCAACAAATAAGGGTAGGAATAGGAGGAGGATTGCCCGACCCTGCAAGAGAAGTTTGGGGGGGTGGGGAGGAGCAGGAGAAGAGTAATATGATGTGTTCTCGAAGAAAGTAACATCAACAATAACATACTGCCGAGTGCCGACTAGTATCATAATGCTTACAGCCCTTCCGAGTCCTAGAATGATTAAGAAAAATTAATTTAACAGCGCATGGGGACAGTTTATCAATATGAGGTTGTAAAATATAAACAAAACAAACACAACCAAAGACATGCGGTGGAAGAGAAAAAAGAGAACCATTAGGGTAAACAATAGGGAACGGGAACTCGTTATCTAGAACCAAAGAGGGCATCTTGTTAATGAGAAAACAAGCAGCAAGAACAACATCACACCAAAAAGTTTTGGGAACCTGCGTGTGAATCATAAGTCATCGAACAACTTCTAATAAGTGTCGATTCTTGTGTTCAGCCACCCTGTTTTGTTGAGGGGGGTATAGGAACAGCTCATCTAATGAATATACTATTATCCAAGAAAAATTGAGAAATTGCAGCTTGAGTATATTCAAGAGCATGCTCAAAGATGGAAAATTTTGATAGACACATCAAACTGAGTTTTTATTTCGTTGTAAAAATTCTAAAAATAGTAATAAATTCGGATCAATCTTTCAATAAATAAACCCAAGTCAAACGGGAGTGATTGTCCACAAAAGTAACAAAGTAATAAAAATCGAACCTATTACCGACCCGACAGGGATCCTAAATATCAGAATGAACTAAATAAAATAAAGGAAGACTCCTAGAAATACTCCTGGAGGGAAAAGATGATCTATGATGTTTTCCAAGTTCGCAAGCTTCACACTCAAGGTAGTTGATGGATTTGCAATTGGGAACCATGAGATGAAGCTTGGACAAAGATAGATGGCCCAAACAGGGATGCCATTGGAGAGGAGATGAACCACCAGTAGTAGTAGCAGCCACAGTAGATGGTCCTATGCCGTCCAGATAGTATAAGCTAGCCTGCTCAACCTCGCCACCAATCGTCTTCCTTGTCTGAAGATTCTGAAAAACATAGTAAGAATGATAAAACATAACAGAACGGTTCAGAGACTTAGTAAGCTGGCTAATAGATAAAAGACATAATGGTAAACGAGGAACTTGAAGGACAGTTGACAGTGTCATAAAAGAGGTGGGCGAAGCTGTACCACAATTTGTCACCTGTGTGGAGGAGCCATCTGCAAGGATGACAAGGGAGGATTGTGGAAGTGTGGAAATAGAGGAGAACTGATCAACCTTACCAGTCATGTGAGAGGAAGCGCCAGAATCAATAATCCACGAAGTAGTGGTAGTAAGTAGGGCAGAGTTACCTGTGAGAGCTAAAGTGGCTGTGGAAGTAGTTACAGATGCCTCAAGCTGTTGAATACCCTTAAGAATGTGATTATAATCATCTCAAGGAGCAGAGACAGTGGAAGAAGCTCCAGATGCAGATGGAGTGTCGTCAGAAGACACCTTCTCCTAACAAGTATCTACAATGGGATTGGACTTGCCACAGAAGGTACACTGTCTAGAAGATTTATCAAATCGCTGTCCAACACGACCTCCTGATCCACGGCCATGGCCTTCTCTAGAGAAAGATGCACCACATCCTCTACCAGCAACAAAGGCTGATCCTTCCTTTAGAGAAGGGGAAGAATCAAACTTGGAAGATTTAGATATGCGTTGAAAACGTGGGAATGTTTCATTCAGAGAAGGAACTTTCTCATCAGCAAGACGTTCCGATAGTCAGGATGAAGACCGGCAAGAAATTTGGCAACATGAAAGTCAGCCCGTTGAAGCTTCAACTTACCTAGATCAGTGGTGAGAGGTTGGGGAACCTGAAGTTCTTCAATAATGCCTTTGTAACTGTTGAAGTATTCATTCTATGACTTATCACCTTGCTTGAAATTAAATAATTTCTCATACAACTCATAAGTCCGAGAAATATTTTTCTCTTGAGAGAAACTTTCCTTAAAATCATTCCACACCCCTTTTGTAGTAGTGAACATTAGAAGTAATGGTAGGTTCAATACTGTTCCATAACCATATCTTGAGTGTGGAATCCTCACGCATCCAGTCTTCAATCCTTCATAAGCTGTGAGAGTAGAGTTGTTAAAATCAACAATAGGAGGATCATCAATAAGTTACTTCATTTTCCCTTTAGCATGAACATAAACAAGAAAAGCTTGGGACGATAACATGTAGTTAGAGACACGGTTCAACTTGATGTTGGTGATTGTATGTGGACATTATCCACTGGGGCTTAAGGATCAGCCATCATGAAAACTGGCAGAAAAGGAATCGACTGAAGCATGCAGCCCAAGAGGCAGCAGTAGTAGTGATGCAGACAGGCAGTAATAGTCTTGAAGCCGAGAATTTGATACCCAGGTTGCAGAAATCAGATGTGGAACACTTATATCACCAGTCTAATAAGGCAGTAATATCACCCAGAAGCAATAAGCGTATAGTCCTGATAAGTAGTAGCCGGCAGCAAGAGAATTCACAAAAACAGTGTATCGCAATCCAGATATGGTCAGGTTAACAATAATCTGGAGGTCAAACAGACCTAAAAACTGAAATTGAAGAAGGTACTGGGGTAGGGGAATATCTTCCCAAAATCTTAGTCTGATCAGATGGTTAGATCAGAATCAATTTAATGAACAATAGGTCTGATTTTTTACCTAAAAACAGAGCATCCATAGGGAGGAGGAGAAATTAATTTTCAGAAGATTAAACCACTGAAGGATCCCAATAATTGGATCGAGTGTACCTCATAACATGTATAATCAACTGTAAAAACCTTACTCCCATCAGATTGTTGAATAGAGAGTAATTGCAGAACTCAAAAATCTATACAATCAGCAGCCGCAGGCTTCATAAACATAGATTTTGATGTCTGAAGTCCAGAATCTTCATAACCAGTGGTATATATATTGCAAGGTACCCTAGTTTAATTCCATATCATCCAAAAACTAGGGCAATCTTCAGTAGATAGGCAGCATATGGCTGCTGCTACCAGAACCGAGAGCAATCTGTGAAGAGACTATCAAAACAGCTTTAGAATGAAAGAAATTACTAGTTATATTGCTCTGAAACCATGTGACAATATCAGAGTATAAGACCAGCAATAAGAGAGAAGAATGGAGAAGAAGACTGCTAGAAAGGTTAAGAATAGATATCTCCAGTGTCCCTCTCTACCGCTATATATATAGATCAAACCATTACAAGAGAACAGCCTAGAAGGCTGATACTTTCCTAATTAGAATAGGAAAGAGAATAGCAAGCAACCTATCTAGAATCTAAGTCTCCTTGAACAATTAGAAAACAAAACAGTGGACCCAACCCACAATAAAGGGACTCCCGCTATCGTGGTGTACATAAACACACACCCGCGACTTAACAATGTGCATTCCTTGGCTCTGGAGATGTTTCTGGTCCTAATATTTGGTTCTCTGTAGGCCTGGTTTTCCTGCATCTAAGGTTAAGAGTGAGTTCTGTCGCTTAAATGAGCTTTTGTATCCATATGACAAATCAGTCCACTCACCTTCCTATCCTCAGTATGCATCATGAGACAACTTGCCGACATCATATTTATGTCATGTTGATTGTGTTAAACAGGGATGGCCATGAAGAAGAAATCCTTGCGAAGAATGCCATTATTTTAGTTTTCTGTCCACTTTCATTTGCCGAGCATTTTGTAGACTCGTTGAAGGTGTGAGCAAACTCATTGCTCATGACCAGCAAACATGCTGGTTACTTGTGGAAATAACACTTGTTGGTATTTACTTTGATTCTTTTTGGTATGTAGATTGGCAGCTCAAAGATTGTCATATTTATGTCAAATGTTTTTCCATTCAATAGGTCATGTGTGTGTGTGTAAACTTGTGTCTTGTTCAATGTAGTGCCAAGACAGTTGGCAAAGATGTCTGTGGAGGCCCCAAGTTTTAGTATGATAGTTTGTGTGGTTCAGGCAAGTTGCAGAAAATGTATGCTAAGATTCTCTTGTCAAGGTATCTAACTCACTATATGATGGGAAGAGAGTGACACATGTTGTTGATCTGTGAAATGGGATACAATAGACTACATAACCCCATGACACACAAATTTCAAATAAACCTTTAAATACAGTTTGAAGGCATGGCACATTTTTCTGTCTTAACTATAATCTATATATTGTTTTTTCACTGTCGGGAATGTGATTTGGATCTCATGCAGCAGGTCCTATTTATCTGCAGCAGCCTGTAGGAAAAAGGTGTGGAATGGGGGACTTTGAAGCCAAACATGTTCTAAAGCGTTCTAAGTTTTCAGCTCAACAATGGGGCTTTCGTGAATGTGCTGAGAAGATTGATTGGCCTTGCGAATTGGATATGTTGAGTCAAAGGTGTTCCACAGAAGAAATAGACTTTGGCTTCAGATTTCACCCATACTATCTCATGTTTGGCGTGTCTGGACTCACCATAAATCTTGCCACATGATATTCAGAGAAGAAAAAATTTCATCAATGAGATTCATATCATGATGCAAATTAGATGTACAGTTTATGCAAGCTCCATTGATTTTCTAGCTTGGTTTTCCATTTGGTTTCTGGTGCTGGTGGATCAAGCCAACTGTTCTGTTAGATGTACAAAGCTCTACCCATTCAACTAGTTTAGCTAACAGGCAGTGTAGGTGCTTAATAACCAGTTGGCCCGGCCTCCTTCTAAACACACACACACAAAAGATGGTTAGGCAGAAACCGATCTGCTTGTATGAGCATGTAATATTTGAGACTTTGAGGCATTTTAAAGGTGAGTATGGGTTGTTACATTGTTGTTCGCATCTAGTTATGCATGTTCGACCATTGAACTGGATTGTGAAGATTCCATCCTTGTGAAGCTTTACTAATCTGAGCAGAGCTAGGGGTTCTCTTAACAGTTTTTTTTTTCTTTGTTTGGAAACCGTGATTTCTGTCAACCTAACAGATAGACTGAAGTTAAATGATCTACATTAATTATGATGGCTGCCCAGTGTATAGAAATTCAGGGTGGTTGGAATTGAAGTATGGATCTTTTTTCCAGGGAATACTCTACAGGTGAAACTAGGGATGTAAACGGATCGGATTCGGCTCGGATAGTGCTATATCCGCATCCGCATCCGATTAGCTATCGGACGGATTCGGATAGTGCTAAACAGATACGGACACGGATACGGATCGGATATTTTATCCATTTACATGTAAATATAGCTTTTCGGATAGCAATAGCCTATCCGTATCCGCATCCGTTTAGCTTTCGGACGGATTCGGATAGTACTAAATGGATACGGACACGGATACGGAAATGGATTTCCGTTATTCATTTACATCCCTAGGTGAAACTCATTCAAAAACAATTTGGAAAAAGGTCCGAAATGGATTATTAGTTCAGGAATTAAACATTTAATTTTCAAAAAGAACCCAGAAATCAGTCCATCTTCTTAGTTTAAATACGGTTCCGTTGCAAAGGTTTCAAAATTTTCAGTTTTCCAAGGATTATTATTATTATTTTTTTTTGTTTTTTTGGGAGTGAGGTTTTTTAATGCTAAATTATTTAGTATCTTGAATCATTTTGTTGACATGGCAAGAATTTTTCCAAAATTTTCATTCTGATTCGAATTAATTTTTGCTGAACTGGTTTTTTTTGTATGGAATTATTTGTGAATTTTTGCTACATGGGTGGACCAAAGAGGATGAGCTTCCCAACAAGCTGGTAGGTTGGCTGGTTGACAAAGCGGTTCATTTCAGGGCCAATCCATTTGAGCCAAGATTACGGAATGGATTTCATCTGAATGGCTGTGAGACATTCTCGTACATTGACGTACATGAGCGTGAGCCCAACTTAATCCATTTGGCCAATTGAATACCGCTGTGTACTTATTTCCCTTTCAACCAAATCTTGTAATTGATATGGAATGATATATATAATCACTCATTCATTCTACCAATTAGGGCGTTCTTTTATTGGGCACTTTTACTATGCAAAGCCCTTAAATGATGGAATATATAAAGGAGAAAGTTTTTCTTCACTAGACCATTCTAGGGATTACAAATCCCTATAGTGTTTTAGTATTGATACATCCAATATTCACCGGGCCAATCAACGACCGCCACGTGTCACAGACGACCCGCTCCATAACCAAGGGGAAAGAACCGGGGTCCCAGCACCCGGGCGCGGCCACCACTCGGGCGCGGCCTCACCTAGGCGCGGCCACACATTCGGGCGGGCCTCACCCAGGCGCGGCCACCACTCGGGCGTGGCCACACATCCAGGGCGCGGCCTCACCTAGGCGCGGCCTCACCCAGGCGCGCGGCCACCACTCGGGGGCGGCCTCACCTAGGCGCGGCCACACATCCGGGCGCGGCCTCACCCAGGTGCAGCCTGCACCCAGGCACAACATCGTGGGCACGTGAGGTGGGGGCTACCCACCTATGACCCGATCGTATCACTATAGACTCATGTCACCACCAGGACTCTAGGCCGCCGCTTAGAAGTCACGTCACCCAGACAGATTCAAGCACCAAGGACGTTATCACCACACGCGGGTATCTATCCACCAAGGATCTTGATGCCACTAGGACATACCCTCCCGCGGGGAGATGATCAATCAGGATAGAGCCCTGTTACCCTGGGCCTCTATCCACTCAACGGGACAATCGCCATCAAACTGGGACTCTCCACACCGCCATACGCTACTATAAAAGGCAAGGTACACAACCCCATCAAGGGACATCTAAACTCATACTGAATAATTACTATTCATCTGTTTGCGCTAGGAGATCTAACTTTGGCATCGGAGAGCCCTAGGCCGGAACCACACCGGTTCTCTTTGTTGACCCCTTGGTCCACTTGCAGGTGACGGCACTCGCAGGACCGCTCGACGATTTCTTGACGCAACAGATTGGCGCCGTCTGTGGGAACGACGCTAGCCATTACAGCTACTAGCTCGCTTCCATACTCATTCAATGGCACGAAGGAAGACTACCACCACCAACAACGGAGCAAGGAATGGATCACCACCCCCAGAGTGCTCTCGCCGCAGAGCCAACGACCAGGACCATGTCCCTCTGGAGGAAGAGATCCCCCTTAATGACCAGTTCGTGATCGACGAGCCCAACAATGACGAGGCCGACGATGTGGTGGTGGAGGTGACACCTGACCCCAATGCTCCAGCCACTGTGGGTCAGATCAACGACCTGCAACGACAGATCCTCGATGAACAATGACTCTTTCGAGAATACTTGACGCAGCGTGCGACATCTCACCGTCGAAGGACTTCACCATCAGCAAGGGTGGAGTCCGTACCTCGACAAGAACCGAACCCTAGGAGATCATCTCCCAAGGGTGTGAGATCTGAGAGACTTGCGCAACAGGCAACCCCCACTCCGCAGTGGGGGAGCCTTCCCAGCATCCCAGGAGAACAAGAGACCTCTCGCCACGGTCAGAACGTGGGGGGACGCCAACACCCAGGGCGAGGGTGTCTAGCCCGCAGAGATCGGTCCGGAGGTCTGTGTTCGACGGACGATTGGAAGAAGGTCACATACCACGACGAAGCCGGACCTACAGAGAAGAAAGCCCCTCACCTTCATGACAGGGTTCATCACGGCGTGACCATTCACCATCCCGCCAACACTCAAGGTGGGAGGGGACATCCAGGAGAGAGCGTGAACGGGGTCGCAGTGAACGTCCGGCCAGGCGTGGGGGACAGACACGGGACGAGGAGCTCGATCAAAGACTCCGCGACCTGGATGAGAAGCTAGAAGGGTTGAAGAAGCAGACCAAAGGTGAGACGCATTCCATACCTGGACAACACCCATTCTCGGCAGAGATCATGTCAGCCACACTACCTTCCAGGTTTTGACTACCCACCTTTGAACTCTACAGTGGTACCACTGACCCTAATGACCATATCAACTACTTTAATGGCATGATGACGCTGTATGGGGGTCAGACGTGGTCTCCTGTCTGGCATTCCCGGCATCCCTCAAGGGAGCAGCCACATCATGGTTCTCCAGGCTACGACCGAGATCTATATGCTCGTTCGTAGAGCTATGCGAACAGTTCGTCACCCGCTTCCAAAGCAGCGTCAAGCAGAAGAAGACCACCGTCAATCTACTGAACGTGGTACAGAACCCTGGGGAATCTCTCAGGGAATACGTTACCAGGTTCACCAAGGAGTCCCTGGAGGTTCGAGACTTGGATGACCAAACACAGCATGCAGCCCTAGCATGAGGTATTAGGGACCTCGACTTGATCAAGGACCTGGCACGTCATGAGACTAGGACTATGAAAGAGCTCTTGGAGCGGTGCAACGAGTTTGCAAATATGGCGGAGGTACTACAAGCTAGAACGAAAATAATCGAGGCCAAGCCACAGGACAACAAGAGGTCAGCACCTGATGACCGCAAAGAGGGTAAGAGGTCGAGGACAGAGCGCCGACAAGAGAAGAGCGACCGCCCATCTAGGAGGACAGACCGCCGCCCAGAGAGAAGTGAGAGGGCAAGCACCCCCGAGTTCACACCACTGAACACCACCAGGTCCCAGATACTCATGCAGATCCAGGACCGTGACCTACTCCATTGGCCACGACCCATGCTAGCAGGACCAGAGAAGCGGAACCCTAACAAATATTGCCTCTTCCACAAAGAGAATGGGCACGACACAGAGGAGTGCTATCAATTGAAGAGAGAGATAGAACAACTGGTAAGAGCAGGAAGCTTGAACAAGTATGTGAAGGGGAGACGTGACAACCGCCCAGGCCAAGAAGATCGAGGTCGCAACGGAGACAGAGTGGAACCGAGACGAGAAGAAAGAAGAACAGATCGAGGGAGAGACCGCCCAGAAGAGCGGAGAGATGCAACAGAACCTAGTGGCACCAAGGGACCTCCTATCCTCACCATACTTGGAGGACCGGGGCAAGAGTCCACCAGAAAAGCTAAAGCTCATACCAGGTTCGTGGGAGTGGCAGAGAAGCCCAGCAAGATAGCCAGGACCGAGGTGGTGATCTCCTTCTCGGATGAAGACCTGGAAGGACTAAACTTCCCGCATGAAGATGCCCTGGTAGTACAGGTGGAGGTAGCCAATCGACCTGTACACAGGGTACTGATAGACACAGGGGCGTCTGTTGACGTACTCTCCTTGGACGCCTATCGACAGTTCAGGTTCGGGGATGACCAGCTCAAACCAGAGCCCACTTATCTCCATGGATTCTCAGGTGCCACCACCTCCATCAGAGGTACCATAGAACTACCCGTCACCTTCGGGGTACACCCTCAACAAGTAACCATCATGGTGAATTTCATGGTAGTCAAGTCCGTGGTGTCCTTCAATGGCCTCTTAGGGCGACCATCACTGACAACCCTTAGAGGAGTCATATCACCACTTCACCTGAAGATGAAGTTCCCCACCGAGAATGGGGTAGGCGAAGTCCGAGGAGATCAGAAGAAAGCAAGGGAGTGCTATGCCACCTTCATGAAAAAGAACAATGGCAACACCCGTGGAATGGCACTCTGCCTAGAGAGCATGGTCAGTGACCAGAGAGATGAACTGACAGAGAGAAGGGGAAGGCCAGTGGAAGACCTCATCCCATGGCCCCTCAGCCAGGATGACCCCTCCAAGGTCGTTCAGGTTGGCTCGCTGCTAAACAAGGAACAGAAAGAAGGGCTTGGACACCTCCTCCAAGCGAACATGGATGTCTTCGCATGGTCGACCTCCGACATATCAGGAATACCATGTTCCATAGCGGAACACCGACTACATGTCGACCCAACCAGGAAGCCCGTTCAACAGAAGCGGCGTAACTTCGCCCTCGATCGACAAGCAGCAATCAAGGAGGAGGTCGAGAAGTTAAGCCGATCAGGGTTCATCAGAAAGGAGAAGTTCCCAACCTGGCTTGCCAACGTGGTCATGGTACCAAAGTCAAGTGGGAAGTGGAGGATGTGTGTCGACTATACCGACCTGAACAAAGCATGCCCAAAAGATGAGTACCCATTGCCCAGGATCGACCTACTGATCAACGCCACCGCCGGCCATGAGATGCTGAGTTTCATGGACGCCTACTCCAGATACAACCAGATCCTCATGTATGAGGATGATGAGTCTTACACCGCATTTCAGACGGACAAAGAGAACTACTGCTACAACGTCATGCCGTTCGGGTTAAAGAATGCAGGGGCCACCTATCAGAGGATGGTCAACAAGATGTTCGAGGAGCAGATCGGGCGCAACATGGAGGTATATGTGGATGACATGCTCGTGAAAAGCATTCACGCCAACCAACACCTGACCGACCTAGAGGAGGCATTCTCAGTACTGAGGAGGAACCAGATGAAGCTAAACCCTGTAAAGTGCGCCTTCGGTGTAAGGGTTCATGGTCTCAGTCCGTGGAATAGAAGCCAACCCATCCAAGATCAAGGCCATCCAAGAGATGGCACCTCCTCGAACGGTCAGGGAAGTGCAGAGGTTGAATGGAAGGGTCGCCGCCCTTTCCAGGTTCGTGTCACGATTAGGTGATAAGTGCTTACCATTCTTCAAAACATTGAAGAACCTCCGAAGCCCTAAAGATTTCACATGGACGGAAGAGTGCCAGAAGGCGTTCGGAGAATTGAAGGAGTACCTAGAGAGCCCACCACTGCTTGGGCGACAAAACCTAACGAAGAGTTGCAGCTCTACCTGGCTGCCACCCCTGTCGCGGTCAACGCAGTACTGCTGAAGGAAGAAGACAAAGTCCAGAGGCCCATCCATTACGTCAGCCATGTCCTGATCGATGCAGAGACCAGGTACACTAGGATCGAGAAGGTAGCCTATGCATTGGTAACGGTAGCCAAGAAGCTACGACCATACTTCTAAGCCCATACCATCATAGTCCTCACAGACCTACCCCTGAAGAAGATACTGCACAAGCCGAACGTCTCCGGGCGATTGATAGCATGGGCGGTGGAGTTAAGTGAGCATGACATCAGGTTCCAACCAAGGACAGCCATCAAAGGCCAGGCTCTTGCAGATTTCATTGCAGAGTGTACCCTGTCTGAGATCGAGTCAAAAACAGGGGAGCCCGAAGAGAAGGATCACGGATGGTGGGACATGTTCGTGGACGGGTCGAGCAATGCGGCAGGAAGCGGCGCGGGTCTCATATTAACCAGCCCCGAGGGATTTCGTATCCAATATGCTCTTCGATTCACCTTCCAAGCATCCAATAATGAAACAGAGTACGAGGCATTACTAGCTGGACTCCGGGTGGCCAAAGCCATCCAAGTCACACACCTATCCACCCGGAGCGACTCCCAGCTCGTGGTGAATCAGGTGAATGGAGAGTATGAGGCGAAAGATGAGAGGATGGCATCATACCTAACACGTGCTCAAGCATTGATCGAGGGTTTCATGAAGTTTGAGATGGTTCGAGTTCCCAGGGATGAGAACGCCGCCGCTGACACCCTATCCAGGCTAGCCAATGAGGAACTCCGAAATTTGGCTAGCGCAGTCTATGTTGAGATCCTGCATGAGCCAACGTATAAGGAAAAGCAGGTTAACGAGATCGAGGAGGGACCTAGCTGGATGGACCCTCTACTCAACTACCTCCAGAACGATGTCTTACCAGAAGACAAGGCCGAGGCAAGGAAGATCAAGATGAGAGCTGCAAAGTACACCGTCCTAGATGGGGTACTGTACAAACGGGGGCAACAGCACCACTACTCCGGTGCCTAGGACCCAAGGGGGCAGAGTACGCCCTAGCCGAAGTCCATGAGGGGATATGTGGAAGCCACATGGGGGGACGAGCCCTAGCCTACAAAATCCTCTGTCAGGGACTATACTGGCCACGAATGCAAGAGGAGGCCATCCAATATGCCAAGAAGTGCGAGCAATGTCAGTTGTTCGCCCCAGTACCCCGTCTACCCGCCACCAAGCTGACATCAATCCTCAACCCCATACCTTTTGCCATATGGGGACTAGACATCTTAGGCAACTTCACCGCAGCACCGGGAAACAGAAAGTACATGGTCGTCGCGATCGACTACTTCACCAAGTGGGTCGAAGCTAAACCCTTGGCCAAGATAACAGAGATAGAGATGGAGAAGTTCGTTCGCGATGACGTCATCTATAGGTTCGGGGTACCACGGATCCTCGTCTCAGACAATGGAAAATAATTCAACAACCCCAAATTCCAAGCATTCTGTCATAGCTACAACATTGACTATCGGCCTGTGTCGGTAGCATACCCACAGGCCAATGGTCAGGTGGAGGTCACCAACAGAACGCTACTGGAAGGAGTCAAGAAAAGGCTAGAAGGAGCCAAAGGCAAGTGGGTAGAAGAGCTACCAAGCATCCTGTGGGCATATCGAACTACAGTACGGATGCCCACAGGAGAGAGCCCATTCCGCCTAGCATATGGCACTGAAGCATTGGCGCAAGTAGAGGTCTGCGCCATGTCCCATAGGATTCTGCACTTCAATGAACGTACCTATGTCGACGGACTGCGGGCGAACCTAGACTTTATAGATGAGGTCTGCGAGAGAGCACTACTAAGGAATGTCGCCTACCAGCAACGTACTGCCAGGTACTATAATGTCAGGGTCAAGGAAAGGCTATTCCACCAGGGAGATTTAGTACTACGGAGGGCAAGTGCATCACAGCCACAGAAGGCAGGAAAGCTGTCACCCAACTGGGAAGGACCCTACATAGTCTCCAAGCAAATACGCCCAGGGACTTACCGCTTGAAGACTCCAAGGGACAAGAAGGTAGACCGTACCTGGAACTCAGAACATCTGAAGAAGTACTACCAGTAGAAGCATAGCAGTACTGGTAGTGATAACAGAAGCAGTAGCAGTAGACGACATCACTGTTTCAAGGTCAATTTGAATTTTATTCAAAATAAAGAGATGTTGCAGGAATACTTGTCTTCTTCTACCACTCAATCGAATCACTGCCACTACATTAAGGCGACATGCCAACACTGAGGCTTCATGCCTAAGGCGACAAGCCAACACTAAGGCTTCATGCCTAAGGCGACATGCCAACACTGAGGCTTCATGCCTAAGGCGACATGCCAACATTGAGGCTTCAT
This sequence comes from Telopea speciosissima, assembly GCF_018873765.1. Taxonomy (NCBI): domain Eukaryota; kingdom Viridiplantae; phylum Streptophyta; class Magnoliopsida; order Proteales; family Proteaceae; genus Telopea; species Telopea speciosissima. Next base: position 48,109,280 of record NC_057917.1, on the reverse strand, counting down.
GCCTAAGGCGACATGCCAACACTGAGGCTTAAGGCGACATGCCAACACTGAGGCTTTATGCCTAAGGCAACATGCCAACATTGAGGCTTCATGCCTAAGACGACATGCCAACACTGAGGCTTCATACCTAAGGCGATATGCCAACACAGAGGCTTTAGGCCTAAGGCGACATGCCAACACTGAGGCTGTATGCCTAAGGCGACCTGCCAACACTGAGGCCGTGTGCCTAAGGCGTCATGCCAACACTGAGGCTCTACGTCTAAGGCGTTAACCCACCAAGGTCTGAGGATCACCAAGGCACGACGCCACTACCAAAATCCCATGACTATCAAGGGTCAAAGAGTATCAACGCGCAAACAATCACCAAGAGACAATGCAGTCAAAGAGAAGCAAAAACGATCACATAGAAAAGTCATAGTAGTTACAAACTCAAGTTCAAAAAAGGAAAAAGGTTGAGACGTCTACAGGATCGGTACGGCCGTAGGGTCAAGGGATCACAGAGTGGTGGGTCACCTCCGACCCAGCAGGAGACATCATGTCCACCTCAAGAAGACGCGCAGCAGCACCCCCCTCAGGCAGGGCAGCCTCCACCTCTGACATCGAAATGCTCTCCACCACAGCTACACCCGGAAGCGCCGCAGCAAACTCAGAGAACCCCAAAACAAAGAAGTCATAATCGGGGGTCACCTCCAGGACATAAGCAGCTAAGTTCCGGACCCCTCCCTCATAGGCGGGCTAAAGCTGCGCCTGATACAGCGTCGAGAATGCAGAGGATGCCTGGAACTCAGCCACAGCTCGCTCACCTGTAGATGCCAGCTCCACCTCATGCCTTCCCCTCAATGAATGAAGCTCCTCCTCCAAGGCAAGAACCCTAGCCGAGCTCTCGGCCGCACCAGCAGAGGTCACACGCAGCTCCTCAGACATCTCCAGGAGCTTCCCGGACGCCACCATGAGCTCCACCGACACCCTCTGCGCATCGGCCTCGGCCCTCTCACGGGCATCGATCTGTCCCTGGAGCTCCCTCTCCACGTCACGCAAGGTGCGCTGTATCTGCACCTCACGAGAAGCGTGACCCTCCAATCGAAGCACCGCCTCAGCAATACGGTGATGGACCTACAATCAACATGGCAGGCGATAAAACAATCTAAAAATAAATGGAGCAATGAACATGACGAGACAAAAAAGGGATAACTCACCGAAGCCATATCATGGTAGAGGGTCTAAGCCAGACAAGCATCGCTAAGCCTCTGCAAGGCCATCCTCGCGGTAGGGAGCCTGCCCCTATCTACCTACTCCCGTGACATGCCGGCTTCGGCCAAGGTCGAGCCCTCCGGCACGCCCAAGGTGATCACCAGGGACTCACCCAGCGTGGGAAGATCAGTGGCAGTACCGTCAGAGGAATTCGCACCTTTCCCCTTAGAAAGGGGCAATACAGAAGATCTGGAAGGAGCGACAGAGAGAGGCAGAGGCACAGAGCCTGAAACGCCATCATCATCAAGAGAAGTACGGGGAAGGAGGACATACACACCAGAGCTCGTCACGCGGGCATGTCCTGGTCCACCCTTCCGCTTCGCTCCAACAACCACAGGCGCAGAAGCACCACTAACATCGGTCACTCCAGCAGATGGACCACCCTGAGAAGTGGCCTTCCTCCGCAGATTGCCACGGAGCAAACTGAAGTCCGGACGCGTATCCACTGCATAGACCACCCAACCAATCAGATGACATATACATTCAAATACCAACATGCCAATCAAGTACAAAAGACAATGCTCTTACCAGGACTCAGCTTCCAGAGAGACAGGAAGGCCTACGAGTCCAACTCCTGGACGTGGAACTGATCGCGACCCAGGCACAGCTTGAGGGAGTCACCCTCAAAATCACTCAGCTCAAGCCCCTGATTGACCCTCTTGAGGTCAATAACCTCCCTAACAGTCTGTAATGGGCATTGGGGGACCGTGGCAAAAAAGAAGTGATCCCTCCAATACTTCACGTGGCTAGTGATCCCCGTGAGAAGCTCCACAGAGGCATAGGGCCCCTTGAGCACGCGGCGAGCAAAGTGATAACATCCATGGTTCCCCTTCTTCAACAGATAAAAGTGGGAGAACAGGGGAACAGTGGCGGCACGCCCCAAGCGGGCGAAGAAGACATAGAAACCCAAGATCACCCTCCAAGAGTTGGGCAACACCTGCCCAGGGGTGAGGTGCCAATGCTCTAACACCAACTCGACAAAGCGAGGGATAGGAAGGCGAAGGCCCTGGAGAAAAAATGAACGGTAGAGACAGATCTCACCCGCACGGTGAGAGAAGGCATACTCACCAGGCCCAGGAGCACGCAACATGACCTTGGCGGGAATATGGAACTCCTCACGGAGGGAGACCAAGTCAGAAGGTGACAAGATGCTAGCAACAGGGCCCAACCTATCAGCAGGACCGGCGGCTGAGGATGCCGCCCCCGAGGGCCGACGATCCCTACTGGGACCGGAGACACTAGAAGGTCCCACACCTCCATCAGTAGCACTAGGGGAGGGTATAGAGGAGGGAGTACCCACAGAAGAAGGCGATCCGGGGGAACGCTCCTCTGAAGATCCAACCCCGACAAAAGCAGGGCCAAGGTCACCCGGGAACGACATGAAGGACAAGAGAGGAACGAACTACTAACTCAAGAAAGCGATCTCCCCGAAGCTGGTAAGAAAAAATGAAAGGAATGCCACCTGCAAAATATAAACAGCAGATCCATCACATACAAGAGGAAGAAAAGAGAGGAAGAGCGAGGGTCCATCACACCCACGCCGCGGCCACCCCAGGCGCGGCCACCCAGGCACGGCCAGCTAGGCGCGACCACACCTACAAGGCGCGGGCCACACCCGCAAGGCGCGGCCACACCAAGGCGAGGCCACACCCAGGCACGGCCACCCCAAGCGCGGCCGCCCAGGCGCGGCCACACCCACAGGCGTGGCCACCCAGGCGCGGCCACACCCGCAGGCGCGGCCTCACCGAGGCACCGCCCTATAAAAAAATAAAAAAAAGAAAAAGAAAAAGAAAGAAAAGGGACCGAATTTACCTCAGAGAAAAGGCGACCGCACGGGGAGACAGGCACACGACGATGATGCAGCCACACCACGGGCACGATGAAGTGACAAAGATCACAAGAGGTAAGGCACTCAAGCCAAGCACCACTCAAGCCTTCCAAGCAAACCAAGGCACCAAGTGAGCACAAACCAAACACAAGGACCCAAAATCAAGCAAAGTGGATACTAGTGGAGGTGACCCAAAAACAAGCACATGGTGGGCACCAAAGAGAGGACAAAAGACAAAAAGTGGAATGCAAGGGGGGAATTAAAGAAGAGAAAAATGTGAGACAAAAAGTAAGAAAGAGAGATGAGAAGTGAAAGAAGAGAAAGTGAAAGAAAGGAACATATACCTACAAAAAACAAAAGAAGAAAAAGTGTAGGAGGAAAGGTTTGAACCCCCAACCTCTCCTACCTCATTAGTGGATTTACAGGCAAACCCCGCAAGGAAAGTCTATTCGCAGCGGACCCCTCACTATGTAACGGCATCTACTCTCTTGGGTATCCTATCCCAAGAGAGTGGGGGGCAAATGATACATCCAATATTCACCGGGCCAATCAACGACTGCCATGTGTCACAGACGACCCGCTCCATAACCAAGGGGAACGAACCGGGGTCCCAGCACCCAGGTGCCGCCACCACTCGGGCGCAGCCTCACCTAGGCGCGGCCTCACCCAGGCGCGCGGCCACCACTCGGGTGCGGCCTCACCTAGGCGCGGCCACACATCCGGGCGCGGCCTCACCCAGGCTCAACCTGCACCCAGGCACAGCATCGAGGGCACGTGAGGTGGGGGCTACCCACCTATGACCCGATCGTATCGCTACAGACTCATGTCACCACCAGGATTCTAGGCTGCCGCTTAGAAGTCACGTCACCCAGACGGATTCAAGCACCAAGGACGTTATCACCACACGCGGGTATCTTTCCACCAAGGATCTTGATACCACTAGGACACACCCTCCCGTGGGGAGATGATCAATCAGGATAGAGCCCCGTTACCCAGGGCCTCTATCCACTCAACGGGACAATCGCCATCAAACTGGGACTCTCCACACCGCCATACGCTACTATAAAAGGCAAGGTACACAACCCCATCAAGGGACATCTAAACTCATACTGAATAATCACTATTCATCTATTTGCACCAGGAGATCTAACTTTGGCATCGGAGAGCCCTAGGCCGGAACCACACCGGTTCTCTCTGTTGACCCCTTGGTCCACTTGCAGGTGACGACACTCGCAGGACCGCTCGACGATTTCTTGACGCAACAAGTATGTTCCTTGAAATACCCTCTCAATATCCTCCCGCATGCATCTAAAGCCCCACAGTGAATGAATTCCCATTCACAGTGTTTGAAGGAAAACATAGTAGCATTCAAGTAATGTCCTTTGATTTCACCCGTTTCGGCCTATGCTTTATAAATTGCTTCAACACACAATAAGAAACAGTCTCTCCAACACATAAATGGTTGGGAGTTGACGTTCTCATCATCCTTGGTAAAATCAAGTCCACCGCGAAGACATTCATAAACCGTGCTACCATAGTTCTTAGTATATAACCCTAATTTTGGTTTAATAGTACATCCCCATAGGGGTCAACCATATTTGTTCAATTTATCCCTCTCAACTTGGATACCATGAGGCGGGCCTTGAGAAGGTTAAGCATAAGCGGAAGGGATTCACAGATCCTTCAAATGTAGAGCGCGTAGGACTTTGAACCCAAATACATTACCCATAATCGAAGTAAACATGTCAGCAACATAATCTTTTTCAAAAAGATCTATTTATTTAAGACCCTTGATATACTTAAGGCAATAAAAGAAAGATCAATTAAATTAATTAAATATTTCATTCGTATGTGACTACTCTTACAAGTAACCGGGTTGATAGAATAAAAGTTCAGCAAAAAGAAAGTAAAGTTGATTAAATTATACCAAGATTCTCTCCCATAAAATCCGTCCTCTCTCTCTCCCCCAATCCCCTAGGTATCTTCATCTACATCTTCTTCTTGCAACAATATAATTGGATTCTTCATGAGAAGTGCCCTTTTCTTATAGCGATGGCTACATGATTTCAGGAAATATTAAAAAAACGTGTAATAAGCAAAAAGTTCATATGATTTCAGTATGAATTTCTCGAGTGATTAAATAAAGTTGGATCACTGTAAATCAATTCTTAAGACTAAAGTTTAACTCGATAAACCGATTAAGCAGCAAGTGGAATGTGAAGAAGCGGCCATGGATTCAGGAATGGATGGGATAAGTTTGCAGGAAAAGGTGTGAGATAGACTTGAAGAAGAAGAAGATTATGATGAAAATATGTAGGGGTTAAGAGAGAAAACAGATTTTCTAAGAGAAAATCATGCCTTGCCATAAATCAATTTTTTGTATGGCAAACCTTAATTATATCAATTGGTTACCTGTAAATGTAGTATTCATATACAAATTGAATAATTATTTAATTCAATTGGGCTTTTTTATTGCCTTAATTGTTTCAAGGGTCTTAAATGGATAGTACTAATCCGATTGTAAGAAGACTGCCTACGTGGAAAATGTGCCAAGTTATTTGATGTAGGGGTAATCTTTTTATTTCACATGGTTAATGACAACTTTTGAAAATGACATAATGTTAAGCCACTTTTAACTTATTTTGAATTTTTGCTACCGATTATTAAAATAACTTTTGAGAACAAAACGAGGGGCAACTTGCTAACTTGTTGGGAAGTTCATGCTCCATGGTTCACCCACTTTGTAGCAAAAATTCACAATTAATAAAAAAAAATTTCAGTTCAGCATAAATTAATCTGAATAAGAATGAAAATTTTGGAAAAATTCTTGATGTCAATAAAATTCCACATGTCATACTTGGAAATGAACAAGTACCTATACCTAAGCATGTCCCACCTTAGAGATTATACAACCACAACAATAATTCAGTCTTATCCCTTATAAGTGAGGTTGGTTACATGGATACTTACCCTCCAATCAGTTCTATTTCATAATGGATACAAGGCCTAAGCTATACATCACTTCTCCATACTAGAACATCTAAAGGCCTCCATTGAACATGACCATGCCACCTCAAACGTTTTTCTCTTAGCTTATTATGTATCGGAGCTACTCCTAAATCAGCTCTAATTTGATAATTTTTTTTAAAACTTTTCTTTCCTAGTTTTACCATACATTCATCTCAATATTCTCATCTTAGCTATACTAATTTTATTTATACGATGCTTCTTAACTGCCCAACATTCTGCACCATAGATCATAGCCGGTTGTATGACTATTTTATAAAAATTTTCTTTTAGTTTTAAGAGATGACATTGATCGCACAATACTCGAGACACCTCTCCATTTCAACCATCATATTTTAATTATCTATGAAACAACATCCTCTATATCACCTTCTTTAATTATGATTGAATCCAGATGCTTAAAATAATCACTTTGTAGAATTTCTATCTCATCAATTTTCACCACCTCATTATCCATCCTAGTGTAACTAAAGTTATATACCATATACTCCGTTTTTGTTCTACTAATTTTAAAATCTTTTGATTCCAAGGTTGATCTCTATAACTCCAACTTAACGTTAATCACTGCTTTGATCTCATTTATCAAAACAATATCATCAACAAAAAGCATACATCAAGGAACTTGATCTTAAATGTGTCATACCCCGGTCCGGTTATTAAGGGCCAGGTGTGGCGGGATGTCTCTGACATCCAACCAATCCCCAAGGATCACAAGTGCAATACCCTATTCACAATCATTGCTCACAGACATAGTAATCAGAGGCAGCGGAAACAATTTAATTAATAGAGATAACATCATTAGTAAGAGAAGTCTAAGTGATATTTTATTTATATAAAAGATAAGGCTTGTGATACAACTATACAGTTCTCAAAGGTACCACAGAGTAAAAGTATACAAGAAACTATACTATAACTATATAAAGCATTTATAAAGCATAAAAGAGTGAGGAGCTTGGACTATCAGGCCAAGATCAGGAGGTTGCGCAATCATCACGTGCGCACGAAGTATCGTGCACTTCAAACTCCAGCGCCGTAAATCCAACATTAGAAGTAACTAAATCACCTAAAAAATAAGAATATCCACAGGGGTGAGTTCTCAACTGAACCCAGTAAGGGGGGTATAAGCATACAAACATAATAAATCCATGATGCATGTGCTAAACTAATATGTTCCTAGCACAGATACTAAGTCTCATGGGGTATAAGTACTACTACTAATGGTAGATGCTAACCTCGGTCCCGGAACTAACCCTTCGGTCACCCGAGCGAAACCATTCTACCATGGTGAGGACTCGCCAGTTCCGAAACTAACACATCGGACCCCGACAGACCCCCAAATGACCAACCCTGACTGTTTATTCCCATAGCGGAATTAAGGACCCGCTAACATGGGACAGAAGATGACATCTTGGAACTAACACATCGGTCTCTGCCACGGCTTGTCCAACACCTTTCCCCCTGTTGGTAAGGGGCGCAGTACTGGGTAATGAATATCAACCTAGCCCAGTGCAGTCTAAACATGATGAGGCAAGCATGATATGAGTTATAAATTATTGAATTCCATCATCATAAATTCACATCATATAAATAATCAATGCAAATGCAATGCAGTATGTCTTTGTGCAACCTATTTTAATGCAGTTTAATGCATTAAATAAAAGCTAGAAAACTACATGCTCCAGGTATAAAGGAAATGATGCATGAATATGGCATTCAGCATAAAGTTGAAATTAATGTGATAAACACGCAGGAAATTAAAGTCGAATCTCCTTACCTATATTGGAGTCTAGTTCAACTAGGGAGTTCTCCAATAGATCAGCAAAACACACAAAGACAGCAGAGAAACAGACATAAATATCATGACAAAATAGTGTTTATTAGGTCCATGAAGTGTCAGGGCAAACCCCAACATAACAGGGCATCAAGGGCTTAAAAAATGACCAGCCGGATGCAAACTCCAAAGGAGCCGGTCGACCTCCTTTGGGCCTGCAACTCCATTCTGGAGTGTGTCCGAATTTGGGGTTTTTCCTATTTTTGGGCAGATCCTTACATGTAAGGGTAAATCTTGGTGTTTTAACACCATATTAAGGTGGGTCTACCTACATAGGGGTTCAATTTTATAAACAACTTCCTAATTTTGATAATTTCAAGAATTAAACCTAATTAACTAGATTAAGGTTTATGAAATACTATTAAAAAAACAATACAGCCTGCAGACTTGATGAATTATTGAATTTCAGGTCTCATAGGGACAGAAATTGTTTCCAATTAGTCCAAACATGCTCAATCTCTAAATCCCATGCTTGGTCTTCAAGCTTTAATGGTAGAATTTCCTAATAGATGAACTAGAGATGGAGAAGAAGTGAAATAAAGAGGGAGATAGCAAGTATTCAAGGCTTACCTTAATATAGGAGCAGGAAACAAGGTTCAATAGCCTTCTAGTGGAGTCTCTAAGTTCAATTTCAGAAGTAGAAGGTAGGTTGTAGGGTTCTTCTTCTTCTTTTCCTTTCTTCTCTATTTTTCCTTCTTGCTTTCTGGTTCTTCCAAGAGAGAATTCGTTTCTCTCAGCCCCTTTAGTTTGTTGTGATTGTAATAGTAAAGAGAAGGTTATATATATATATATATATATGGTAATGGCATTTAAGCACTAAAAGGCATTTCAGTCTTTTTGATTGAAATTAGACTTAAATCAATTTCTATAACAATTTATATATCTGAAATTTGTATTTAATACACTATTCTGTCCATAATTCGATGCCGAGCGACATTAAAGGTCATCCGAGTACTGGTAACTATCGGGGACAGCATTGTCTACTGGGAAAGTGGGTCCCACATGATCAATTTTACTAAAATACCCCTGAATTTCTATTTGGTCGTACACACAATATGTATAAATTCATTTAAAATAATACTTGCAATGTTTTAAGGAAAGGCTCTGCATAGCCATCAATCCAGCATGTCAAGCTTATGTGTTGTCTTCCGTTAGACACCTTAGACTCATTTAAGGCCACGGTAGTTGGCTGATCGAAATGCCTTTAAAGACGAGTCATGAGATAGGTCTGAATTTCTTAATCAAGACGGCCCACAACTTAGAGGCTAGCATGGCCAAATATTGAACCAGAACCTGAAATCACACAGGTTCCAAAAGTTCAAATTTATTCAGAAATTTGACCGGGTTTCACAAAATGTCTTTGGTTAAATCATGATAAATATAAATGAATAAGAACTTAAGGTTGATCCTGGATGTAACCCAATTGTAATTGAGAATTCATTACCTTAACCCCCCACAGTTCTTACACTAGTCACCACACCATTATACATATTAATTTAGAACATTTCTTTTCTCTAGTACCTACTAAATTAACTCTCTAGGGACTATGTCCTAAGCTTTTTCTAGGTCAACAAAATCCATATGGAAATCTTCTTATAATCTCTAAATCTTCAAATCTTTCAATGAGCCTTATAAGCAAGTAAATAGTTTTTGTTATGGATCATTTTGACATAAAACCAATTCGATTTTCAATAATAGTATTTTCTTGTCTTAAGTGAATTTGAATAACTATTCCATAATTGTACGACTCATTAGTTTTATGTCTCTATAATTATTGTAGCTCTGAATATCACCTTTACTTTTTATAAATCAAAACTAAAAGGCTTCTCCATCCATCTGGCATTTTCCTTGTGCTCATAATCTTATTAAATAATTTGATTTGCCAAGATAAACCACAAATTCCTAAATTTATCCGCACTTCTATTGGTATCCACTTTAAGAGTATCCAAATGAAAAATAGTACGTATGATTAGGTGATTATTAACAATCTCTTTACATTATTACCTAAAACATTTTAACAACATCCAACTGAATGATAAAAGTCACTTCGTTGGTTCATTCATTCAATGCTTAAAAGGGACCTACCTAACAAGAGGGATACTGGGTCCTGAAGTTATTATAGGACATGGGTTTGTTATGGGTGCCGCAGATCTATGAAATGGTCTGTGACTGTCTAACCTGCAAGTTTTAAAACTCAGCAAAATGAGCTTCGGATCAGTCTCCATCGATTCCAATTTGAATTGATCAGGATCATATGGAACCAGTAAGAATGGACGAAAATGGGATCAGAGAGAAGGATAGATCACTGCAGATCTCAGGCTTTTAGAGTTTCTGGCTCAAAATAACTAGTAGATTTGAAGGAAACAGAGAGCTTCCTTCACTTTGCAGTGTTTTTAGTGATCAATGGAAAGAAACAGCCAAAAAAGTGAGATTTTTCTCCCATTTTTTTTGAACGATTCAGTTTTCATTCTACAGAATCAGTGAAAATCAGAATTTGCCTTGGTCAATTCCAATTCGAATCAGGCAATTCTAACAATTCCGATCTGATTTTTCAAACCTTGGCACCAGGCCTCATAGCTTCCCAATATTTTTATAAGTGTTTGAATCATGCATCTCTCCAATCTCAGAATTCAAGTTATAGAAATGTACAGAACTTGAAATGGTGAAACCAAGAGTTGTATATATATGGATAGAGAAAAATAAGAATTATATTAAAAATATTCTAAAGAACATTTCATTTGTAAATATGGACAAGATGCTCTACAAGAAGCCTCCAAACTCATGGGAAAGAAACCCAACCTAAATTTCCCACTTCTAAACCGAAGCCATGTGAAATACAATCCTGACACCCATACGCACCAAAGAGAAGTGAACCGAATAACATGAATTGCAGATTCGCTCCTTATTCTTTCTTCTTTCCCTTTGTGAATACATTAAAGAAAGTGGTGCCTTTTTTTCCTTTCTTCTCGCAGATTGTAAAATCTGATGATGCAACAGGATTCTCGACGAACTAGTACAGATCATAAACAAACAGCTTATTGAGGTGTTGAACCATGTGGGGGTGGAGGAGGGAGACCAGAGGGAAGACCAACGTTTGGCCCCAGCAACCCCAAGCCAGTTGAACTACCAGACTGCAAGAAAACCGAGACGCTAACACATTGTTAGACTATTCCAAATCATATATAAATATAGCAAAAGAATATAACAGTAAATAGAGGCACTTGACAATAAAGATTTTCTCCGAAAAAGAAAGGCCTTGATTAAGGATGGAAATTCTTTATCTTTTCCATGTAAATGTCTTACGAACTGCACCAAGGAGTCATAATGAAAGCTGGGTAAAGGCTAGGAGAGCTCAGCAGCAAAGGTACAGCCAACCAAGCATTTGTTCATCAATGTCACACTTTAAAATTAAATTAAATTAAGAAGGCAAAATTTAAACGAAAAGAGCAGTTTCTTAGGACTTTTGATATTCATACACAAGTTCTCCATGAATCTGGTCTTTTGAATACTTTGGGACATTTTTTAGGTCACATGGCTCATGTAAAGATCAGAACCCACAAGTGTGAGGATCCCCCCCCCCCCCCAAGAAAAAAAAAAAAAAGAGTTTCTACACCCAAAAATCATACAGATCCTGTGATCATAACCATCTAAAGTTTCCATACCTACAATCAGGAAAAATTAGAAAAGCTTAGTCAATTATGATACAGATCAGAAGAATATGAAGCATCTGTTCACATTATGAATAATGATGCAGTCAATAGTGGCCGAATCATCTGGACATGAGATGTGGCAAACAATGGCCACCCCAGTCCATCCAAGCATTCAAGAGGATGTGTCTCACAGAAGCCAAGCAACTTCCATTGAAGATGTGGCATATTCATATTCAGCAAACAAATGTCGCACTTACAAGTCTTGATAAAAACCAATCATTTGAACTGTTATGAAGAGGTTCTTTTAGATGAATAAGTATGTACATCCTGACAGCCACTTTTGCAAGGTAACGGTGGGAAGGGGGGCCTGGACTGGAGACATTTCTAACCTTCAGCAATTTTTGCAAAAGTGGGCATTCTTAGACTAAAGACTGCGCCTTTGTGCTGGCAACCTGATCTTCTACAATTACACCAAGTGATGGCGCCTATGAATCCCCAAATAAATCAATAAATACTCTAGATGATTACAGAAAGAAAACTTGAATTCCACGAATTTAGACATTCCGTTTCCAGAAAAATTTTCAATGTTAACCTCGTTAGTGAATACAAAGCAGATGATGTAAGGGCCCTACTAATAAAAATACCTGTCTATGAAAGCAATGGCCCGTTCTTTGCACACTCTCTCTCCTCCATGTGAAACTTCTCACATCCATTCTCAATCCTACATGGCAGTATTATTTCCGCTCCTTATTCTCTCTCTCTCTCCCGTTTTCCCAATCCCTGTCTTTATCTCATAAATCTTCTCTAAAATCTTCCCGACTGTCACCACTTAAAAAAAGAAGTAATAAATCGTCTCCTTAAGAGAGTGAATCTTCAAAGATGCATCTTCCATTGGCAATTAACCTTTATTAAGAAACTGAATAAAAAAGGTCGTACCCAATGCACAAGGCTCCCATGTTTAGCAGGGTCTGGGGAGGGTCTAATGTACGCAGCCTTACCCCTATTTCCAGAGAGGCTGTTTCCAGGACTTGAACCCGTGACCAAGCGTTCAGCAAGTGAGCACTTGACCAACGCGGCAAGCACGACCTTCTTATTAAGAAACTGAATCTGGGTACCTATTTAACCTTATACTCAAACTTTTTTGTGGTTTTTTAATTTGCACAATCTCTAAGATCTTTCTCAGCATCCACACCTCCTCTTCTGTAACTACCTTAAATTTAGATAAGGAAATCTCAACATTGAGTTTCCTAGTCACATCCCCTAATGGAAACTCCATCCTTATGATCTCATAGATCCTCCATTCTACAATTCAATTCAGCCTTATCTAAACTAAATGGGGTCAGCTACATGGATCCTTTTCTCCAATCAGCTCTGTTCAAAGCCATGCTTGTTAGTCCTAAGTTATGCATGCCTTTCCACTTCTTCAAGAGTAATTTTAGGCGTACCCCTGGCTCTTTTGGCTCCTTCAATCGAAATCGAATCACCCCTCCGCACTGGAGCATTCAGAGGCCTCTAATGTACATGTCCATGCCACCTCAAACAACTTTCTCACAACTTATCATGTATCAGAGCTCCTCCTAAATCAGCTCTAATTCGTTCATTTCTTATCTTTTCTAGTTTTACCACTCATCCATCTCAACATCCTCATTTCAGCTACACTAAGTTTGTTTATATGTTTTTTCTTTACTACCCACATTCAGTTCCATACTGAAATCATAAAATTCTTTTCCACCAACCTATTACTATTCCCTTTCTCAAAAATCTTTGCACTTCCTATGCCCTCTCCCTCATTGAAAATTCCTTAATGCCTAAACTCTAATATCCTCATCCACAAAAACTCAGCATGTCCCTTGACACCTCCCTTTTTTTAAATTGTTTTCAACTCTAAGATCTCCACAATCCCACCTTATTTATCTCTTAAATTTCCTCCAATCTCTTCCTCCATCACCTCAAAAAAATGGAAGAGGCAAAACCTCACAATCATGGTCATTCAATTCATTTTTATATTTCTCTTATTGCCTGCTATTACTCCCTTTTTCAGATGCAAGTTTACTGATCAGAACACTTGGTGAGCACTTTCTTACTCGCCTGATGATATATCTGTGGTCATGACCTGTCATCGTGTTTTGTGCTGGTTTAGAACTCATAGAGTGGCACAGCACAGTGCACGTGTACTCTGACCAATGCCACACAAAAAAAAAAAAAAAAAGACTATGAAGCTCCCCATTTCTTAGAAGGTGTATTAACTAATTCAATCCATACTTTAACAAGTAAGCTCTTCTGTATATGTGCTCCTGTTTTGATATATCTGTTGTCAAAAGGTGATTAAAATCTACGCGGACATGGGCTTCCAGGAGATGATGGTCACAGGATGAGAAGATTTGATAAAATATGGTGCTGAATAAGATGGGAAGGACAAAGCTGTCACCTTCATCTACAAGCCAGTGTACCAAGAGGCTCATATTTTTCGCTTTAGGAATACTTATGTTGGGAACAAAGGAGTCTAGTTATTGGTTTGTTAGTTTGTATGTGCTTTACATGAATGTGTATTCTGAATTCCCAGTCAGTTTAACTATGTTAGAAAACTTATATTAAACAAACATAACAAATAAGCAATGCATTAAAATAAATGACAGGGATGTAGGATCATGAACTCAACAACAACAACAACAACAAACTCAGCTTTATCCCAACTTAATGGGGTCGGCTACATGTATCCAAACAAAACAAAGAAGGGAAAACAGAGGTCTAAACAAAAAAAAGGGGAATGTAGAGATGGGAAAGAGGGATGGTAAATGAGATGAGAAATGAAAAACGGGAAGTGACAAATGAAAGATGGAAAATAAAAGAAAAATGAAAGATGAAAGTAAGAGGAAAAAGGCCCAGCCCAGCAGGTCAGGAGAATCTCAGCTAAATAGGGCCTGCTACATGGATCCTTGCCCTCCAATAGGCTCTATCCGAGGTCATACTTGGTATAAGACCTAGAATATGCATGTCCTTCCTCACAACTTCTCCTATGGTCCTTTTAGACCTGCCCATAGCTATTTTAGCTCCTTCAATCAGAATCATATCACTCCTCCTTACTGGGGCATCCCTACACCTCCGCTAAACATGACCATACCACCTCAAACGACTCTCTCGGAGCTTGTCATTGATCGGGACAACTCCCAAGCCAGATTTAATACGTTCATTCCTTACTTTATCCTTCCTAGTTTTTCCGAACATTCATCATAACATTCTCATCTCTGCTACACATAGCTTCTCAATAAGACTCTTCTTAACTGCCCAACATTCTACTCCATACAACATAGCTGGTCGTACAACAATTCTATAAAACTTTCCTTTGAGCTTTAAAGGAGTACGTCAGTCACGTAGCACTCTGGACACACCTCTCCACTTCATCCATCCCACTTTAATTCTGTGTGAAACATCATCCTCTATGTCACCTTCTTTATTTAGGATTGAAAGCAGATATCTAAAATAGTCACTTTGTGGTATCTCTCTCTCTCTCTCTTCAATTCGCACCATGTCAATGTCCATCATAGTGTGACTAAAAATTACATCATATACTCCGTCTTCGTTTTACTAATCTTAAAGCCTCTTGTTTCCAAGGTTAATCTCCCTATCTCTAACTTAGTGTAATCTCTGCTTGTCTCATCCACCAAAACGATATCATCGACGAAGAGCATACACCACGAGATGCTATTGGTTAGGTCGTCCATGATAAGCGCAAATAGATAAGGGCTTAAGGTTGATCCCTGATGTCACCAAATTGTAATTGGGAATTCCTTACCCTGACCTCCCACAGATCTCACACTAGTCACCAAGCCTTCATACATGTCTTTAATGACTCCACATTTTTACTCGACACCCCTCTCTTCACTAGAACATGTTGGATTAGATCTCTAGGGACTCAGTCATAGGCTTTTTCCAGGTCAATAAAGACCATATGGAGATCCTTCTTGCTATCTCTATATCTTTCCATGCACCTCCTCAACAAGTAGTTAACTTCTATCGTGGATCTACCTGACATAAAGCCAAATTGGTTTACCGAGATAAGAGTCTCTCTTCTCAAACGGGCTTCAATAACCTTCTCCCATAGTTTCATAGTGTGACCCATTAGCTTTATGCTTCTATAGTTACTACAATTTTGGATATCACCTTTATTTTTGTAGATCGGGACTATAGTGCTTCTCCTCCATTCGTTTGGCATCTTCCTTGTGCTCATAATCCTATTAAACAGATTGGTTAACCAATAAACCCCATAACCTCCTAGGGTTTTTCATACTTCTATTGAAATCTCATCTGGGCCTGGTATTTTGACTGCTTTCATCTTTCTTAAATCTTCTTTAACTTCCACCACAGTAATCTTTCGTACATATCTATGATATATGGCGTCTTGTTGAATAATATAATCATCCGAGTCATTTCTACTCGACCTATTTCCATTTAGTAGGTCACAAATATACTCATCCCATCTCTTCACAATGTCCTCATCCCTCACTAAAACTCTTCCGTCATCACCCTTTATACACTTCACCTGATCGAAATCTCTACTCTTCCTTTCTCATCTTAGCTATATTATATATAGTTTTTTCCCCTAATTTTGTGTTTAGGTTGATATAGAGATCCTCATATTTCTTTGCCCTAGCCATCCCCACGATCTTCCTAAATTCGTTTCTGGCATCATTAAATCTCTTTTTATCCTTTGCTTCCTTAGTCCTTTGCCAAGTCTTAAAACAAACTTTCTTGGTCTTAATAGCTGCTTAGACCTCATCATTCCACCACCAAATCTCCTTAGGGTCCTGATGACTACCCTTTGCTTCCCCTAGTACATCTTTGGCAACCTTCTTAATATAAATCATCATCTCGTGCTACATCGTATTGGTGTCTACCTCAAAACCTTATTAATAGCATAATTTATTACAATACGTTCAAAAGCAAACAAGATTACTCTTAGAAGTGAACTTTAAGAGAAGTTACTTTATGTTTCTTCTCACCCATTAGGAAACCCACACCACCTCTATTTCTTAGTATCTTGTTTCATTACTCCCCCCACCCACCCAAAACCTTCTATTTATTTATATTCCATCCAATATGAAATACTTATGTGTTACTACAAAAGTAAATAAGTTTCGAAAAACTGAGAAAGGAACAAAACATGAATTGAATAGAAACCATTGAAAAATCAAGGGAAAAACTTATATATGGTAAGCCACATGGTTGAGATAAGCCACCAAACTCGATAGGTGGTTAGGAGGCATCAACTTTATCCAGTAGTCAGTTCCCCAAATCACCAATCCATGTGGCTTAAAATGATGGCTGTTATGGAAAGGGATATAGAGATAGGGGTGAAGGAAAGATTTTTCTGTTTTTTATAACATAAATTTAGTAGCTGATCTTTATTAACTCAAGTAACAATAATTTTGGTTAACTTAAATTTTCATCTCTAACTATGTGTAGCGACATCATAAAAGCTTCATAAGTGGGAATTCTTAATACAAATTCAAATAAGAAAATGCAAAAAAAAAGGAAACATTTCTATTAAATCACAAAAAATAAGCATACTGTCTGACATAATTAGGGATAGTGAAGTACTAAGTGACTTTATTTGTTAATTAAATAAAATTGTTCTTAATTCTAATATTTTGTTGAGCATATTAAAAATTTGGTAAAGTTTCTTGCAGTTGGTCCACCCATGGAAGCCTCCATGCACTGACTACCTAATGAGCCACCTGGAATGATGATTTGGCAAATCCAACCATTGCATTGGAAGGATATGGTCTAGACTTGCAACATGTCAATTTTGACATTAAAACTCAATCATTTACCCCCCCCCATGAATTGGGATCTTTCCTTTGTATTTGGCCATCCAATTGTTTTCAAAATGTAATGAATCATCAAAGCTTTAAACGCCACATAGCCAACTCTGATTGAATCCAAATTTGATAGGTAACCAGGGTACCATGGGACCCACTTGTACACAAAATTTAGGTCCTAAATGATCTGCCACATGGTGGATACCAGATTCGACCATCTAACATCCTGGAAAGACAGACCACTAGACTGGCTCCCTAAATTTATTTTTATACATTGGTTTTCTAAACAAAGCAGTACGAATTTGTTAAAGTTTCTTAATAAAAGTAAAGTTTATTTCACATGCAATTCTAAGCTTAATAATGATGTTTATTAGCACAGGCTCATAATTAGTTACTTTACTTGAAATATTACCAAAGGGACTGCAAGGGATTGGTTTGGCTCACAGTTTAAATGATGCCATGTACAGAGGACAGACCAAACACAGGTCAAAATCCATCAACTATCATTCCCCAACACTGCTAGTTCAAAACAATGGCATAAACCAAACCTTTGTTCTGTCATTTTATTAGGATATGTCTGTCGTGGTTCAAATACTAATGCTTGTTGTATCGACCATGAAAAAACAAAGAACAAGATATCTACAGGGGAAACTCATTTGTCGTATTTTGGTAAAAAATGAATTGAGAAATTTACTAAATCATCCAGTGTATTTCCCAAACAATCATGATAGCAATCTTATTTAGTGTCATCGCAAGTTTTTAAAGATAGAGTCTAAGACGAGCATCCATCACTCCAAATATATGTTAGTTAAAGTTAGTTAAGGTTGAGAAAGCTAAAAAGGCTGCAAAGATCTGAACTTCCACACCTAACTAAAGGTTTTCTAATGTAGCAGCATCCTACGGCCCAATTGAATAGTTTGGATACGCTTTACAGAGTATTGTGTTTGTTTTGGTGATCAGAGACATAGCATATGTGGAAATTTGGTTGCTTCCATCACTGTTTTTTTTAGGAAACTTTTGATGGTCAAAACTTCTCTATTTTGTATGATATTGGTGTCTTTATCGTTAAAGCTCATCGAGTTGCCTATCCAATGGGGCAATGATTTTGTGATTCCAAGTCATATTGGGAAAGTTATGATCATTTTACTGAGGATGTTGATCTGAGACAGGGTTCTAGTTTATGAAATTCTAATTAGATTAGCAATTCTATTTTAAGCTATTCCATTAATTAGTAGCTTAATTTAATTAGGACGGGATTAAGCACTAATGGGAGATTCTATATTGTAATTAGATTTACATTAAGGAATCTTTATTATTAAAGAAACTTCCCTAGTTGTTACAGGACTCCATTTAGAGCCAAAATCAAATTCTTGTTGGGCTGGGTGTTGACTATTGAGTTAAAGAAATCGAGCCTTGAAATGTTGGTATTAATATGGACTATGAATCGTAGGAAAATTTTCCTTCCAAATTCATGTATTCCCATACCCAGGATAACAGCCTGGTTGACATGGTGTTCTTATTGCTGGTTTGGTTTTCTAACTTCTTGTCTATTTCTTCTACTATTTTCTTTCATTAGTTCTGTTGTTCTCCTTTTTTATCCATTAATTGCATCTTGTTTAAGCTCTATTTTGGGATTTTCTATTTCAAATTCCCTTGGCTCATTAACGAGGGGCTTAATTTAAGTCCGTCGACCCTTGTCTGCATCATGTTCACAAGTCAAGCGATTTCTCTCACAAACTATAATTGTGTATGAATAGATTTGAGAATCTACTGGCATTGAATGCCTTGACCAAAACTACGCAAGTTACCAGTTTGGTACTTGGTGTGACCATAAAATCAGAATGCTGATGAAACCACACTAACCAATTTTTGGTCCGCTAATAGTTTTGTGGACCTCAAAGCTAACCTCTTAGAGACTGTTGGTATCTCTCTTGGGTCCCTTCCAGTCAAGTATCTGGGCCTTCCCCTGATCCCCTCTATGTTGACTGTGCACCACTGCACCTCGACGCTTGACCTTATGCGCAAAAGACTTCAACTTTGGAAGGGCATGCTCCTTTCCTATGCTTGGCATCTAGAGCTGATCAGATCAGTTCTCCAGTCCACTTATCTTTATTGGTCAGATTTTGGTATCCCTCAGTCGGTCATCTCAAAGTTGGAAGCTCTTATGTGTTATTCATTTGGAAGGGTTTCTGAAACTTCCAGATATCTTCACCCTACCTCTTGGGCCTCGGTCTGTGTTTGTAAAGCGGAGGGAGGTTTGGGACTTAGGCGTATAAAGGACACCAATGCAGCTGGTATCATAAATTGATCTGGAAGATTGCATCCAAGAAGAAGAGTATTTGGGTACACTGGGTCTATACAAAATACCTCCGAAATGACTCTATTTGGATTGTCCCTATCTTCTCTGATGCTTTTTAGGTTTGGAGAAAGATTGTGAAGCTCAGACACTTAGCTCTTGGATCTATTACTACACGATGGTGCCTCTACTAGGCTTTGGTTGGATAACTGGAACCTTGCAGGTATCCTTCTCCATACAGTGGGTGACAGAACTGACAGATTGGCCACGGTCTCTTACATCATCTGAGGTGCTTGCTGGGACCCTCCTTCCCCCCCCCCCCCCTTATCTAGATCTCATTTGGTCAGCTCCTCCCAAATATCCGCAGATCTTCCCCAGGAAGGGGTGACAGGGTTCTTTGGAATGCTTCCCATTCAAGCATATTCAGTTTGAAGTCTGCTTGGAACCTTATCAGAACTAGTGGTGAAGTTGTCATCTAGTGCAAGGTAGTTTGGTTCCCAAGCTGCATCCCTCGCCATAGCTTCACCCTTTGGCATGATCTTCGCTGTTGTGTCCCCACGCAGGCTTTCCTCATTAGTAGGCACATTCCTGTGTCTCCCCGCTGCATTCTTTATTGGAATGGGCTAGAAGATGTTGATCACCTGTTCTTCAGCTGCCCATTCTCCTCGAAGATCTGGTCTTGGCTTCTCACTTGTTGCTGGCCGGTTCGTCGGCGGATTCTCCCCTTCCATAGAGAATGGATTTGAGTTGACATAACTTTTGGAGGTTCCTCTGTATGTGACCGAGTGGGTAAACTTGCTTTTAGTGCTGCTATTCATCAAATTTGGCTTGAGCGCAACCTTAGAAGATGGACTACCAACTCCAGATCTTTTCATCAAATTTGGGATTCCATCTCCTTTGACAACAAAAGCAGATTATCGGCAGCCCCTCTCCGTTGATTCTCCTAGAAATAGACATATTGTATCTTCTTGGAATATCCCCCTTTAAGGGCTTGTAATTTGTTTCTTTCTTTGTATCTTCTTTCCCATTTTCCTCTCTTGTATTTCCCCTTTGGGGCTCTCTTTGGTAATGAATTTTTATTCACCCAAAGGAATAGTTTTTAACGCCATAACTCTGAGCAAATGCAGTTTATTATTATTATTTTTAAATTTCCAGTCCTTTGAAAAGTTAAGTTCTATAAGAACATTCACCTTACCTGCCCCTTTCTCTTACTCAGCATTTTTCCCCTCGCTCTTAAGAAAATTTATCGATGATAAAATAACCTTCTTACTTCTTTGATGCTTGAACTGGATAACTATCACGAGACAAAAATCTCAACCTCAAAGAACACTTCCATGCTTGATCATGATAAATACCATAGACTAAGATCTCAAACCCAAAGAACAAAAAGGGTCAAAATCCAGGATAACCTCTTTAAACTCACCAGCCATATTCATGAAAACAAACCCAACTGTCAAAACCCAAGAAAATTTATCAATGATAAAATAACCTTCTTACTATTTTGAGTATTTTCATACTTGAACTGGATAACTATCACGAGAAAAAAATCTCAACCTCAAAGAACACTTCCATACTTGAACAGGATAAATATCATAGACTAAGATCTCAAACCCAAAGAACAAAAAGGGTCAAAACCCAGAATAACCTCTGTAAACTCGCCATCCATATTCATGAAAACAAACCCAACTGTCAAAACCCAAGTACCATTTACAAGGTACTAGAACATATACGAAATAAAGAACAAAACTTGAAAATGCTATTATAAGGTGTATCCAGGTTTATCCTTATCTGATAGTATGTGCTCTGCATTTTAAAAAAAACTAGAAATATCTAAAAAATGGGGAAAAGACAAAATTAGTTTAGCACACATCCATATTGTGCCCATCTGTTTATGGATTCTTTGGGGCATCAAATTAAATTCTAGCAAACAATTGCTGGTTTAGAGAAGCCTAGGAATAGGATCTTCACACTTGTTTTGATGGAAACACTAATCCTCTGCAAGAAATTCAGAACCTGGGGGGGCGGAAATATAAACCCTCTCTTACCTGATAAGCATTAAGTCCTGGAACCATAGGCAACTGTCCAGCTTGATTCCGGTTGAATGCACCTCCCATTGGATACATTTGAGCCCCACTGGCATTGGATGGACCTTGAATATTTGTCATCCCATTTGCAAAACTACCAATTGGAGGTGGTATACCATTGGTAGGAATGGAGCCAGAATGCATTGGATTCAGACCCATAATGTGACCTTGTGGCAATGGAGGGGCCATCTGATTAGCTGAACCCTGCATCCCCTAAACCAACCATAAAAAATGTAGATGAGTGACTGTTCATTCTCTCCCCTCAAAAACTTAAACTTCAAGCAAAAGGTATAAAGAAGTACCATTGGACCAGCCATTGACAGTGGAAGTGATGCACCCATTGATGAGGGTAAGGGCATAGATCCAGGCATTGAAGATGGGATCGTAGAACCCATGCCAAGGGGTGGCTGACCTGAGGGAGGGCGAGGTAAATGAGGATGGGGAAGCAGAGGCAGATGTAGTGGAGGCTGCAGCTGTGATAAATTTAGTGGTGGTGGTGGCAATGAGCCCATTTGCTGTTGGAGTCCTTGGTGTTGCAGTTGTGGTGGAATCTGTTGAGGAATTTGTTGATATGCTTGTTGACTGGAGGCTAAAAGTGATGGATGAGGACCTGGTGGGAGAGGAGGAGCCCCAGCAGGCAAAGAAACTGGAAAAGGCTGCTTCTGCTCTCCTTGATCAGTTGTGTCAAGAGATGGGATGGATAATGGCATTGCAATCCCGACCCCAGGAATATTTCCTTCATTTCGAGGCAGTCCAGCAGCAAATGGTCCTGGAGTACTTGGGCCTTCAGGTACTGCGAAATTACCAACTGCTCGGCCAGCAAAAGCAGGGTTTTGATCACCATAACCTGGAAATGATATAAAAGAAGAATGACAAATATACAGCTCCTTAGTTTTTTCTGCCTCAGTCCTCCATGCAAGAGGAATAGATAATGACAAATTTAGCAAAAACTTAGCAGGGGTGATCTAAATAATGCCCAGGGAGGAGCAACCTTGGCCATATCCCATGTTATATTTATCACGGGGAGGATCTCCTGGTCTATTTCTACACCAAAACCTTGTTGTGTGATCATTGCTACCACTGCACGGAAATTAATTAAAGTTACATTACAGGCAGAAGACCAAAGCTCAGAAAAAAAATAAACAAAAACAGCTTCCGTACAAAATTATAAATTAGGGGAATGATTTGGGCACACCACCATCATACCCAAACGGGACAGCTAAGACCAAAATTTTATCAGTTGACAATGTTGTCCAAGGAGTTTCCCCTAATGCCACATCAGTATAAGGAATGGAGTTGCATTAACTGAGAAAATAAAAGGGGGGGGGGGGGGAGAAGCTGGTCAGACCCACGTCTTTTCTTTTGCTTCTTCCAGCTAAAACAGTAAAATAGCCTTTTCCACATAACCTACAACTCACTTTCGCTCTCCAGCAAGCCGAACCAGGCACAATCCACTCTGACCACGGAATATTGGTATCACTGTATTATACTCTCTGTATGCGCTAACTCCATTGCTTTTCCAACCAACAGTGATGAGCTATGCTCCTGCCTGAAAAGTTTCAAGTTTTCAGCGCACCAAGTACAATTAAATACTTATTCCCCTCCAATATCTCCCAAACTCCAAGGAATTGATTTTCCCCCCTGTGACTGTATCTTTTCTATTTATGCCCTGTTTGTTTTGTTGGATAATTTTCCCGGCAAATGGCATTTTACATGAAAATTTTACTCCATGTTAAGTTTTCTTATTTCCATTGTCATTTTTTGCATTTTACATCAAAACCAACAGTGCAACAATCCAATTTTACAGGAAAAATTCCCCTTTCTGCCATTCAACTTGGAATCAAATGGAGCCCTAATTCAAGACTAATCGATGATTTAATGATTCCTCTAATGATCCACATATAGCCAAACACATCTGACAAATATCAATCATCAAGTTGGAGGACTCCAAAATGACACACTTCATTTCGGATTAAAAGAATTAAGGGCAAAATAGTTGGACCTCATCCTCTTTATCCTTGCAAACACTGGTAGATCTGATTTTCCCTTGAAGAATGATGTCAATAAACAAATCCAGCACAAGATTCCAAAAGCCTCCAAGTGCAATACCATCTTCCATGTTAGGTTTGGACCCTGGAAGCTTTAAAGGATTAAGTTTCCAGGATTATCCCAATAATTGTCATGACTCTGGGTTTGCCTACCTGCAGACATGCATCACAGAATGGTGGTCCTCCTTGGCCTCTCAAATAGACTGATCTGCCTTAGCTTCACCTGATTTACACACACCAAATGGGACAAATGCTTGACTTCTGAAGTCTGATCACTGTTTTAGCATGAAAAAAGAAAATGCCATGGGTCCAAAGTATCTGGCACACTGTTGTATCAATACGCTTTGCTTGTTTTTCTTTGGCAAATTAATTAAATGAATTCATGTTTTACAGCTAACACTGTAGAATTTAAATAGGGAGACTCCTTGAACAAAATTCCCATCTGTAGAAAACTTACATTGTTATCTTACTGTCAAGATGAGAGTAAGTAGGGTGTGCCCCTGGGAGCGCCCAAATCACTTCCCACACAATAACTCAACTGTTCTAGAACAAACAAATCTCAACATGATGCGGACAGGGAACACACTATTGCACTGAATGAAACAGAAAAACAGTGTCACCCAATCAAAGCGATGATATATTCAGTACATAATGTGAAAGAACATGAAAGAAGCTATTTACATCGGCAAAAGAGCAGATATAAAAGTACTGAATAGGGATGATATTTAACAGTGCATTGGTTTGAAAGGGATGTGATGCTAGTTACTTGGGTATCTATCGAGGCCCAGCAAGTTTTGTCAGGTGGTAGGCCAGATAAGGTTAAAATTTTGTGGAGAAATAAACCCACGGGTCCCCCGCACACATGTCAAGTTTCAGCCCAGAAGGAGTTGACCAAGTGGCGAACATTGAAAGAACCAGGATTATCAAAAGATTGCATGCCAATGCTGGAATTACCAAGAGATTGCATGCCAATACATGGAACAATGTATGATTGAAAGTCTAAAATTTAGCACATAGGCAATTCTGATATTCCCTAGATACGTAACTGCAGGAATGGCCAGTCCTAATGAAACAGTCAGTGAAGATGCCCCAAGGTGCAGTCTTAGGCCTCGAAGTGAGGCATGCATGTAAAATGTACAACATAAAAACTTGGGTGTCTTAGACAATAATTGAAACAAAGGTTTCAGCCACACCATTTTCTTATAATTTGTCCAACCTAGATGAAAAAGAAAAAAGAAATAATACTTGTTTAAACTAATAGTTCATTGAGTACCAGCAATTTAGGATTCACAGAACACTACTAGGATTATTTCACATCAAGTGTCCGTTCTCTATTCATCATTGAGTTGTCTTAGAAGTTAGAACCACCACCATGAAAGCAGCTCTGCTCTTATTCATTGTCAGCCATTGGTTAGCCATGGGAATCAGATTCAAAAACTTACTTTGAAGGGGCTTGATGATTGAATATTGTTTGGTCTCCAATATGTATATGAATTACAAGAATTTTTTTTTTTTAAAATTTTAAAGAAGAGAAACTATCCCACTTGTTCTGGAGAGAGAGTGTTTTCCTGTCAAACTCTAAAAAATTAGAGAACTATCAATCTAAACAATCTATGAGAAAATTATTGTACAAGAAAAATAAGCAGATTCATTGATAAGCAAATAAAGATTAACAAGGAAGCATCGAATGAGCCAGGGTCCTAGTTATGCATATGTGTTGATTATATTCATGGAGGGTTAAGGTGAGACATGCAAAATAAGCAGATTCGTTGATAAGCATATAAAGATTAACAAGCAAGCATCGACAGGAGCCAGGTTCCTTATTATGCATATGCGTTGATTATATTCATGGTGGACTAAAGAGAGAAAATTCCCCCTACCCTCGAATTTATTTTTACATTAATCTATATTGCCTCCCCCAATTTCCCACCTGAAATTATTGTTTACTTTTTCTTGGTAAATTCACCTCAATGTTATACACACGTATGTGTATATCTGATTTTAGTTTTTTAATTCAAGTATGTGTATGTTTTGGTGGGTGAAGCAAATAGAAGGCAGAGGGAATGTATTACTAATTCAATGCTTTGGATAGCCCATTAGACAGGAGGAATTTGATCTTCACAATATAACCTAACATGAGGGAACGATTTTCCTTTTTTGGTGCAGCATATTCAACAAAAATTAACCTTAGATAGACAGTGTCATGGCCTCATGGGGTCATCATGACTTAAGTATCGACGGAAAGCCCCCCTCCTCCTTTTCCTTAAGATCTCATACCAGGCATCTGTTAAACTTGGTTTGGAGCTTGATTCCAAGGGTAAGTAAATTAGCATTACTGCCTTTTTATTTCTTTTTAATAATTAAGATTGACAATTATTTATTACTGAATTGGTTGAATTTGGTGTTTGCGAAACACAATTTGAATCCATTACAATCATGCCTATGATGGGTTGGCACCCCCAAACAGAGATCCTGGTCCCATCACTGGAAGCAAGTGTTTGCTATAACTGAACACTATAACATTAAAAGTTTGAAAATTAAACATGTAGAAATCTCAAGACTATACCATGAAAAAGTTGTAAGGACAACCAAATTATATCAGAAGAAGCACTCAAAGGATCAAGGGTATACCTGCAAAGGATATAGCCTATGGGATGCCAAGCAAGGTCCCAGACACTATTTTCATGTGCACCGGGTATTTCAACCTGGGGCGTTTCATGCCTGTGCATCAGAACGTGTTTTAGAACTCACAAGATTCAAGCACAAATCCAATTGTCAATCAGA
Source organism: Telopea speciosissima (assembly GCF_018873765.1). NCBI lineage: Eukaryota > Viridiplantae > Streptophyta > Magnoliopsida > Proteales > Proteaceae > Telopea > Telopea speciosissima. Next base: position 48,082,662 of record NC_057917.1, on the reverse strand, counting down.
ATATGTTCTAGAATGGAAGTATCAAAACAGGATTGCTGTGACAGATATTCAATGTAATGATACATGTTTGAAGACTCCAGATATCCAGGTTAAATCTGGTAGTAGAATATGCAGCAAACACCTTCTGAGAGTAATCTATTTTAAGTGCTTTACGCATAGGGCCGGCCAATTAATGAGAGTGAAGATTATAAGAGGCAGTATGTAAAAATTGCATATTACCACTGAAACTCCAACGGTGAATAACTATTCAAAGGAAGTGCGAAAGAAAGTGCAGTGGGAAAGACAGACCAGGGAGCCTGTATGGACAACGTAGGATTCATTCCCCATGAGCAGAAATGGTGGTAGCCCACAATGGATCCACCTCTTACAATCTCACCATTCCCTATGTTGTCAGGTTGCAGCCCAGTAGATCCCATGTCATGTCATAGAGAGAGCTGCACTGCCTGGTTAGCGGTTGGCTATGGAGTAGGGGGCAGGGAATGAACAACAACCATGTTTAGCCAAGATGTTGGGACATCTGGATTGTCATGTAATCCCACCCCATAGGGGACAACCCTGCATTGCAGATCTCAATGCCCCCAGTTGCAGATAGCAATGCATCTTGACAAAGGAAAAACTAAGATAGCTATAAATATCAGTACTCCCAACCAAGGATATCGAAATTACCCGACAAGCCAATGAAAGATGGATCCATCATAACTCCCACTCACAAAATATTCTTCATGAAACGGATGCCAAGCCAAAGCTAGCGAAACAGAGAAAGGGAAAACAGATAAAATAATCAGGTAAACATCTCAAGACCACATGGAAATTACTAGCAAGGACAATAACAATGCTACTATTTTTTGCCAATACTGATGTCATGAGAATATTCTTCAGAAACTAGTAGACTTTATGACTGCAACTAAATTCAAATAAAAAAAAAAGATGCTTTAGATTTTATTTCATATTGCAAATTCGTTACCTGAATTAAGACAAGGGTCAAAAGGGTGTTTCTGGTCACAGCAACAAAGAGTTATCATGCCCTAGATGAGATAATATTTCTATAAACTTATCTACTGTCCATAGTATTGAAGTTTCAGTAGAACTTTACAAAATTTCAGTTTGATACATCATTATAATAAAACCACTGTAATTTAGATTAAGGGAAAAGGAGCCTATCTGGGAGTGTGGCCCCTGCACCCATACATGAGATGAGGCAAAATGACCGCCCCACCCCCCATAAAAGGTGGAAATCCAACCCCTGTTGATGCTTCTGTGTGCACTCCCATTGGCCCCACGCTGGCGCAGGAGCCACACTCCTGGACAGAGAACACGTTCCTAAATTTATTGTGTTTGAATGTCGGCCACATGTTCAGAAATTTTGGACTTTCGAATTTTGGCCAAAATATTTGCAGCTTTTTTCCTTTATAAATTTCTAAATTCCTTTTCTTTACCTTTTTGTATTTGTATTTAACTTACGAAATGACTGTACACATAGTCGTCATGGTGCCAAGGCAAGCCATGGCGGTGTCCAAGGCATCCAAGGCAAGCACCTTTCATTATATCCAATGCAATATTTTCCTGATATTTTTAATCTAATTAATGTAAATATACATTTAATACAGGGTTCAAAGTTCAAAATATAGAACATAAGGGGGTAAAACCAAAGTGAGATTGTAGAAACATGTAAGGGAATTTTTTGAGAATTTATTATATTTGGAGGGCAAGATCATCAAGACCTGCATGCTTTGGTTTCACATCTCGGCACATAAGGTGAATAGTTGCCTTGCACCTCAAGGAGTACCTTGTCGCCTAGGCGACTCCTTGACAACTACAAGGCATAGAAATTGGTATCTTGTCTACACAATAATAAAAATAATAATAACAACATTAAAAAACTAATAATAATAATGAGAAAAAAGGGTTATATGAATTGATGAAAAAGGAAAATCTGACGATAGGATCCATACGCTATATATCATACACCAACTAGCTAGGTCCTAGTGTCCTTTCATTCATGAAATCATGATTTTACATTATTCTTACTTGAACTCACACAAGTAAATATGTGAACATAATTAAAGATATTTATGCTAGTGTAGTGACAAGCATAAGAACTGTGGGGGGTCAAGGTAGTGAATTTCCAATTACAATTGGGTTACATCAAGGAACGGCCTTAAGCTCTTATTTGTTTGCGCTTATCATGGATGATTTAACCGAAGACATACAAGATGAGGTTCCATGGTGTATAATTTTCGCTATGATATTGTCTTGGTGGATGAGACAAAAGCAGAGATTAATGCAAAGCTGGAATTATGGAGATCTGCCTTGGAATCAAAAGGTCTTAAGATATGTAGAACAAAGACGGAGTATATGGTGTGTAACTTTAGTAACACTAGGACAGTTAATGATGTGGTGAATATCGATGAGAAGGAGATCCCACAAATTGATTATTTTAGGTATCTAGGCTCAATCATGAATAAAGAAGGTGATATAGAAGATGATGTTGGTCAGAGAAGGATGAAGTGGAGAGGAATGACAGGAATGCTATGTGATCGGCGTATCCCGTTAAAGCTTAAAAGAAATTTCTATAGGACTGTCATCAGACCGGCTATGATCTATGGTGCCAAGTGTTGGGCAGTTAAGAAAAATAATATAGATAAAATAAGCATAGCAGATGAGGGTGTTGAGATGGATGCGTGGCAAACCTAGGAGGGATAAAATGAGGAACGATCATATTAGAATTGAGTTGGGAGTAGCTCCAATACAAGATAAACTTCGGGGAATTCGTTTGAGGAAGCATGGCTATGTTCAACCATAGTTGTCAAGGCATCGCCTAGGCATCCAGGCGCCTTAGTCGCCTAGTTGGTGTCGCCTTGCTTTTGGACCCTCTCTAGCGCCTTGGATCGCCTAGCCGCTGTGACAACTATGTGTTCAACGGAGACCTTGGGATGCCCCAGTTCAGAGGAGTGATTTGATTCAGATGGAATGCGCCAAAGAACAGGGGCAGGCCTAAAATAGGAGAAGTGCTGAGCAAAGACATGCATAGCTTAGGCATCGTATCAAGTATGACTTCGGATAGAGATGAGAAAGCAAGGATCCATGAAGCCGACCCCATTTAGTTGGGATAAGGCTATGTTGTTGTTGTTGTTGTGAACTCACACAGAGATTTACAAATAAAATAAAAGCTAATCAAATAGAGAAATCCACCAAAATAGTCAAACATTCCAATTCCAGAATATATTGGGCAGAATTTTGTTTCTAATAAAATAACCATCTCCATCTCAGTTTGGCCGAAATTCCAAAATTTTAGAAGTTTTTGAGGAACCCAAAATCAAAATTCCAAGATTCTGAACCAATTAAAGCTTGCTGCTGACTGCTGCTAATGTGAGACTTTTAAAAGAGGTGACTGAGGCTCCATCCTTCCTAGGCCAAAATATAAATACATTAACCTCTTTTTTTGTTTTTTTTTTTTCAGAGTGGAACAGGGTGATCTTAAATCTTAACAATGGCCTGGCCAAAGATATGATTCTTCCGAAAGCCCCTAAATAGCCTGAATACATATCAAGTGTATCTGGATGAACACAGGAGGGGCTCCAGTGTTAAAAAGGAAAAATTTTAACCTAATGAGAGACAACCTAATGGTACAGGTGAAGTCAGATTTTATTATCATGGTTAGTTTACACTTTATAGCTTTCCAATCAGATAAAGGAGTTTCTTATCATGAATAAAAATGTCATCAAATTCCAGTTGGAAGTTTTCAGAGGGCTTCAACTCATTGAATCAGGTCATCAAGACACTATTCACCCATCTATTGAAAGGAAAATACTCTTGAATTACGGAAAGGGAATAATGTAGGGCAGGGTTGAACCGGAAAGGGAATAATGTAGGACAGGGTTGAAGGTTCAACCAGTCCCAGAAACAGGATTTGGAAGTAAGGGAATTGGTTCAGCTCGATGGGTTAGGGTTTAGGTCAAGAATTAGGTTAGTTTGAGGAATAGACCTGGAACAGTAGGAAAGTCAAGGGATCAATCAAAACAATTCTGCAGCAAGGTTTCTCCGCTTCCCATTAGAGTAGCAGGCTGAGAACTAGGGTTTTGAAGGTAACTCAAGGGGGGTTTCTTGTATAGGACAATCAGCAGGTCAGAAGGGGTTGAAAGGGGGATCGAGTGGTGCTCTAGGAAGGTGGAAGGAATGCTCAAAAGATGGGAGAAAGTGATGGCTGGATAAGGCAGGAGAGAGGGGGAATGGAATTAGAAAGTATGGAAAAATAGGCTCAAACCAGGTACAGCAATAAGGAGAAGGCAGCAGTGACTCTCGGTCGTAGAAGAAAGATCTTCTAAGGTCTTGACAGCTTGAAGAAGATCGAAGATAGCATAAGCAAGGGACCTCCTGGGCTTCTCACAGCAAGGAGTCAGCCGGATCACACACCAGCTCCATCCTCCATGGATCAAACACCAAGTCACTTCATCAGAAGTAAAAAGCTTAACAGCAATGTTGAGAATCAAAATCGTGCCAGTATGGCCTCTTGGGTTGTTTTTATTGACTTCAATAAAGAGAGACTGGCAAAGGGACAAAATTAGAAAAGTCCTATAATTAGAAACTTCCAATTTTGTCCCTTGCTTGAGTTACAATAGAAACTAACTCCCTACAATGAAAATAGAAAGTAAGAATACTAACTTTGACGTAGGACAAAACATGAAAATGAGGACAAAATACTGTTCATGTGAACAGTGTCATCCCCTTAATTTGGCTTGGTGAGAATATTACTAGAAGAATCGTGGGTTCAGTTTTGTCAATGTCTTAAAGTCTTTTTAACTGAACCAATGGAGACAACTTAAAGGGTGGGGACCACAAGCTATGGAGTTCGGCTGTACCTATTAAGCCATCTAAAGTGGGGTCCACATGATTCAGTTGAGGAGATTTGAAAGCTTTAGAATCAATTAGCATTTAGTAGTTTCTAATTCATGTCATTTCTAGTTACTAAATTTTATTAGTTTCTATTTCTAAGTAGTTTCTATTTTTGTTAAAGCTTGAGATGCAAGCTATGCTTTTTATTTATATGTAATATAGCCTTTAGAGGCTCCCCACGATTTACATAGATTGAATGAAAATTTGCTGGCTGCAAAGTATTATTGTTTCTCAAGTATATGTGACTTGAAGGGCTGAAGGAGCCTGGCTGGGAGAGCCAAATCCATCTATCCCCCCAACCTTCTATTTTCTATCTTCTCCATCTTCTTTGTCTCTCCATCGATCTCTGAGTGCTACTGTGATATTGTGACTGCTTCATCCATTGAGAAGATCAATTGAGTGTGACTGCTGCTGCTGTTCTTCAGTAAAGAGGATCGAATCACTTTGCCGCTGCCCCTGCAATTCCAGATTTGGTGCTGTGACTTGTGGAGATCATATTTCAACAAGTAACCATCAGTTTTGGTCGATTTTGTGGGGCACACAACCTCCCCACCACCTCCTCTGCTCGACCCCAGTTTGAGAGGGTTCTGCCAGCTGCTGAGGCCATAACCTTCTAATTTGTGAAATCTCTCATATCTCACAAATCAACCAGTACAATTGGCTGACACTTTCAGTAGAGGGTCACAGGAACTCAAGTCGGGCACTATTTGGAGGTTTTTCCATAACCTTCTATTTTGGTGTTTCACTGATATCTCCACATAAGGCCATCAGAACTGAACCAAATTTGGAGTCAAACATCCTCTTAATATTCTCTACATTCGATCCAAGTTGGGTGACCATCACTTGGCTGGTTTGGCTAGAAACCCTAACTTTCTAATTCTGACTTTGTTCTTATTTCAAATTTCTGTGTGTTTTTTGGGACTATTATTTGGTAGAGACAAGGAAGGCCACTACCCACACCTGCGGTTGCATCTGTCCCCTCTTCTCTGCTGCTGATTCGAACGTCTTGATCTCAGCATCCTTCCTCCCATCAACAGTGATATTTGGAGGACTGATTTAGACCCTCAAGAGGTCCACTCGATGGTGCTTGGCTTTCCCAAACTGCTGGCCAGATTGCCCTCTGTACTAAACCTTCTATTTTCAAGTCCTCTTCATATCACAGTCTACAGCCATCAGAATTGGTTGAAATTTGGAGTGTCGCATCCCTTCACCTCCATCTTCACTCAACCTAAATTTGACACTGTTCTACAGACTGGTTTGATCTCTACCTCCTAAGTTACTAATTCCGGTTTTATTGCTATTATGATGTTCTGCTGCAACCTGTCACTGATCCTACTGTAGAGTGGTTCTTAGCTGAACCTTTTCCACATTAAACTTGGTCCACAAGACTTGACCATGACTTAAACTAGATCAATTGAACCAACCGGTTCATTGGTTTATTACATGACTAAAAAATTAAAAACAAAATAACCCAATAGAACCGTGGGTTACTGCTGGACAGTAGCCAACTCAAAATCGTGGCTGCTGCCTTATTCTTCTTCTTCTTCTTCTTCCTTAAATACACACTTGGTTCTGCATCAGGGAAGAAATCTGAGAAGTACAAATCAGCAAATGAGGGACCTCAGCTTTACCATCTGTGTTGATGATTTTGGCACAAAGAATCTTTTCCACATTTTCCTTAAAGACTACTAAGTTCATGGCCACGAACTCCAGAACCAAGGACCACAAGATAACAGCAGGCAAATACGCTGACCTTCATACCACCTATGTTGGTGTTCAAAATTTTCTTTTGGAGAAATGGCAAGGATATGTACAGCAGTTTCTTTTCTCCAAGCATAATTAGAGAACAGAGGGGACAAAGATAATTTTTATAAGAAATGCAGTTCACAGTTTTAGAACTTCAGCAGTTAAGGAGTTTGAAATTGGAAAAGTAACTGAGAGAGAACAGATGTCCATTTTGGATATCACAGATAGAGAAAACATCATAATAAGCACTCATGTAGCATGTTACACACGATTAGTCAGGTTCTCCGCTCGCCAACAGAATTTCAGGATAAGCTGACAAATATAAAAGCATATTTTGGCCTAGAAACGTATCCACTCCCTCAACCTATAGTTACAATCTCTTGGTTAAATCCCCCAAACCCCCTCTCTCCCAACCCCCCCAAAAAATTAAAATAAAATAAAAATGAAGCAGGAAAGACCCAACAACAAATTCACAAACAATAATGAGGTTTTCAGAAAAATAAATCACACTAACCAGTCACATCCTTGCGATGCCCACGGAAAGATTCAAGTTCCTTCATAGCTCTTATGTCATAGAGCTGAAAATTAACCATGAAAAGGTTAAGTTACTATCCATAGATAAAATATAATTTGTATGACAGCCATACAAAAAGAGATGCAGCTAAATGCTGAATAGTGCATAAAAACCAGTTCTGCATCATTTCAAACTACTGCTTGAAAAAAAAAATTGATACGTGAAAATCTTTGTGAACATTAAATTGGCAAAGAAAATCCATTATAAAATCTAAGGGATGCATATAATGTTTAATGTAAGGATGAAATCACCCATATAACCATGTTTGAAATCCATAACCAGTTAGCAGTTGGCCCATGGCAAGAGTTAACAAAGAAAATCTGAATCTTCTGGAAAAAATAAGAGAGGAAAAACATATATTGGAAAAGCATAATCACAAAACCTTATTCCATATATTAGGTTGAACTAGTAGATTTGAAAGTATGAGTAAACAATGAAGAATGTCATGTTCTTGTGAAAAAATAAGATAATCACTTCGAAGAAAGGCAAGTCAACCACCTTGATAATTTGATCCTTTGAAGCAGTTAGGACCCAGTTACCGTTCTGATTCCATTTGACACAAAGAACAGTATTTTTGTGACCATGACTGCAAGAGAAAGGCATGGCTAAGCAGAAGTATCTACTTAATAAACTACATGCTACCATCAAGTGATCCACTTACAATGAACACAGTTCTCTTCCTGTTTTTGCATCCCAAAGTTTCACAAGGTTGTCTTTGCCACCTAACAATGCAAACACCAACCAAAAGAGAGTACAGCAGTTAGAAATTACAAGAGAATAGACATCCACTTACCAAATTATATAGGTATGGCTATGCACCTGAAACTAGTAAAGACTTTGTTGGGTGCCAGTCGACACTCTTAACATCCCAACCATGACCTGTTTGAGTTCAAAGCACAATTTCAGGAATTTTAGGTTATTTCACAATTCACCAACACATGCAAAAACTTTGAACATTCTCAGTCCACTATGCAGGCTGAAAGGGATTATACATGGAAAAAAAAATATAGAATTCCAGCATGTATTAGTATCCAATAAATAAAAACAATTTGTAGTCAAAGGTTATACAGGCACAAAGATAGTGACTAGTTCACCGAGAAGGGACCATGTGGCACTTGTCCATATCAAGTAGTTTTGTCAGTCGACAACAAAATAAGACAAGAAAGGCACAGGGGTAAGCAAGATGAATCACATGATACTGACAATAAGCAAAATCAACAACTAGTGTGCAATAACTATGAGCAACACAATATCACCCTTTATATTGGCAACAATGGGCAAGGAGCATACATAATAGAGAGAGCTTTTATGTACCTTGGCAAACAAAAACTAAGGCATCCAATCACCCACACTCGAATATGGACATTAATCCATTACACTTGCACATAGCAAATATATGATCCTGACAGAAATCATACTGGCTTAAACTCTACACACTTAAATTTCTTCATGAATGCACATATAAACCTGCGTACCAAAACACAAGAACAAGGCACCTAGACAATTGCCTCAACAGTCAACACAGTGCCCTGTGTAAACTGTGGTTTCTATGTAAACAACTAAAACCCCAACACTTCTACTAGAAGAAGTAAAGAATATATAGGTCATGGGCATTGTAAAATATAAACTGTGGGTCAGATCCCAAGAAGCTAATCGAATAATCGTTATTACTTGGCTAGTCAACATGTGATAGTGACGAGTTCACTGACTTGAGAGGACAACATTCTTTGAAAATACACAGCAAAGAATTCATGGTACCAAATAGATCAATGGATCACTGCACATATACTTGGCGAACCTGACTGAACACAAAAAGTAAATCAAAATGACATTTTTTTCTGCAGGGTTGGGGGTGGGTGGGGGCTTCTATATGCCTATTCCTGTTGTCTTGGACTTGGCTGCATTCTTGGAGTATCATTCTGCTCAGTGCCATAGTTGTCAAGCCACCGCCTAGGTGTCAAGGCTCTGCTAGAGGGGCTAGGCAGGTGGTCGCTTTACTGCATACTCAAAAGGCGACCATCTTGGTAACCTGGTGTCACCGAAGCATCACCTTGAATTCCTTGGCCCGCCTTGGGAGCTAGACAGTAGATTTTTTGTGGATAGTTTCTTTCTTTTTTATTAACCTTACAATAATTTAATTGTTTAATTCCATCTCTAACTTTTTTATTCGCTTGTGTACAGGATTAGTATGCAGATTAGTTCATGGAATCAGAGACTATAAAAGATCAAAACAAAAGAAAACCAAAAAACAAAAACAGAAGGAAAGAGACAACCAGAAATTGGAAAAAACTCAACTATTCTCTTCCACGAGACGAAACCCTCGACTATTCTTCTTCCTTTCCTTTCTTTATTTCTTCACTTTTTTATTACCACAGGTATTTTTTTAGTATATTTTTCTCCTTTATTTCTCAGTTAATCTGTTTTGGGTATTTGTATTGTCTATATTCTGTTTTTCTTTTTAATTCACTTTTATTCACTTCTCTTTACCGCAGGTACTGGTTCCTTCTGTAATTCTGTTTATTTTTAGTTGTGGCAGAACTGAGAAGTTTGTTATTGGACTAAATATTTTGTGTCTAGTGTAAGCAATTGTTGCATTGAAGAAGGGTGCACATCTTTTGGTCCATAGTTGCCATGGTGTCTAGGAAATCCTAGGTGTTAAGGAAAAAATCAAGGCGACAGAAACAAAAAGTCAAGGTGTTGCCTAGGCGACCAAGGAGCCTAGACGCCCTTGACAACTGTGTTGTGGTCTACATTCTGCCCTTTCAGGCTATCTATGGTACAGTCTAAGTGTATGCCCTTCCAAGCTGGAATTTATTATTCTGATTCATTTTTCTTTCTTTCTTTTTTCCCCCTTTCTTCTCTTCTCTTCTTTGTTTCTTCTTCCCTGTTTTGTGTGTGTGGATAAGTTCTAGTTTATCACTATCATTATCATGTGCTGGTGCTGCTAATTTATTGCTATCGTGTGCCGATGCTGAACTTGAATTCAAACTCTGTTTCAACTGGATATATTGTTTCTGTTTGTTAGAAGTCAGTTCTGAACTTTTAATATATATTATACTGAATTACTGATATTTCTTCATTAAAAATGGAGATTGTTTTCCTAGTTACTCTTTGCAGAGAGTTTATGAATAATTATTGTTCAATTTATATGGAGATCTGTTTCTCACTTGTCAGATCTGAGTCAGTGCCTTGGGTTGGTGTGGTGTTAGGGCCAGATGTTGTTTCTCTATTGTCTCTCACAATAAATTCCTGTGTGTTAAAGATTTGAAAAGACAGAACAAGTATTCATGATCTATTTCCACATGCCATCCAAAAGCCACATTCATTCTTTGAAATTCCTTACCCTAGTACCAGCACACTCCATAAATCCAACTACTCCCCACTTGCTCTTCCCTACCAAATCATAACCATTTGTCAGGGAGGGCATTGCGTGTACATCTATTTTTTTTCAACTTCAAGGCCACCAAGCTATTCTGGTCTTAACTTTTCCATCGCCACTATACAATACCAGTAACATACTACTTGGATAAGATGACATTTATAATTCTCATGGCAAGAGCCACATAATAAAAACATGTTAAAATTTATATCATGGAGTGGAGAACAGGACACATGAGTGTGTTATTTAAAGAGGAGCAAACGCTAAATAATATGCTAACTGATGTGCTCAAAACAGCACTCTTGATCTGAAGATTGCTCTCAAACTTAAGGCACCAAAATCACTCCAAAACTTAGTGCTCGAGGCATGTTACCAGATAGAGAACGCTCCTCTTGGCATCGGGCAAAGTCCCAAACTTTAACAGTAGTATCATCGGAACACGAACAGAATTTTAAATCAGTCCTACAAAAGCTGTTCCACGAAGTATGTGTTAAACAACCTAATCATGAGACATGTAAGGGAGAATACATCCAGAAAAGGATAATAGAAACATGTACCTCAGGTCACGAACTGATTCTCTATGAGCAGATTTATTAGCCTTCACATTATTCATGTTAGTTTGCCAATACCTAGAAACAAGTATTTCACATATAAGAGACAAAAATTACCATAAAAACAGATACAAATAGATATGCTAGCTAAAATAAGAGAGGTTATCATACTTTATTGAGCCCCCATCATCTCCACTGACCATCCAGTTCTCATTGTGACTCCATACCATCGACCTAATTGCCTGATCATGAGCCTGCACATAAAATTGACATCCAAGCAAAATTCTGTTTACTTGTTTAGTCCTTCATAATAGGCCGTCAACTAGAAACTACAAAATTCTAACTCCATACCTGAAGAATCATTTCAAAATTAAACGACTGGCCATTCCAAAGTGTAAATTCACCGCTTTGTGATCCAGTGATGAGACGTCTCCCTGAAGGAGTCCACTTTAATAGAAGAAAATACAGTTCGTCACAAATTCAAACAATAACACCTTGGGAACAGATAATAAAGCAAAACTAAAAATATAAAAGCAAACAATTATATCCTTGGACTGTTCCATTATTCTATAACTTCAATCTTATACAGTGAAGCAAGCAACAGAAAGAAACATTTATTGTCATCATACACAAAAATGTAGGGAACTGAAGATCGAACATTTGGGTTTAAACTAGAAGCAGGACTACAACTAAAATCAAGCCAAAAATACACATAAAAGATATAAATATTTCCTGCTTAAGCCTTATAAAACATTCAAATCAACATTTCAAGAAGAGGAGGCAGCCATATTTAAGAACATCAACAGAAACACTGCTTGCACTCAGATAGATGAGCAAATGAAAAACACACCCTACTTCACTCCTCAGAATATAGGAGAAAAATCCAAATTTACTTACCAAGACTTGATTGATTGGACATTTATTTTTATTTGTTGACGCATGGACAAATTTTGCAGCAAAGCTTGTAGATGGATTATCTGCATAGGCAACAGTTGGCAACATCTGTGCACCAACAAACATGAAAAGAAACAATTAGGAGTTAAGAAGAAGTACAAACTCCCATAACAGTGGGCAGGTTCAGATAAGGGGGTAACATCACATAGACCCAACCTGAATAAGCAGGTGCTTCTCAATGGATTCGCCTAAATAAATAAAAAAAATTGAAAAAATATTTAAAAAGAAGTTTAAATAAAATTTACATTGATAGCTATATGATAATCAGGTAATTGAGGGTTTGTGTTGGTTTGGATTGGGCTCGAAAGGGCTTCAATATTCCCAGGATCCAGACCTATGCTGAAAATGAAATCCAATCAACATATTAACCAGGTCTGGTTTGAGCAGGTTAGATGGGTTTGAGAATTGCCACCCCTAACTCCCCTGATCAATAAACCATCAGAAATGAATTGATAAGTTAAGTCCGGAAAGCAGACTTGCTAATTCAACAAGCATACAATAAAAAGGGCTTCTTTTTTGCTCCTAGAGGTGGGGAGGAGCTAGAAAAACAAAGTGTAAACGCAACAGACAATAAGTTAAAATATCAAGATATGCAGTGCGATATTCTCGATATAACTATAGTAAAGGAAATTTTTTTAAGGGAGAGTACTAATAGAAAATTTCACACTTCATAAAGGATATTAACTAACATCAATTGCTGCCGCTGGTGTAGGTTGCAATGCAGTCCTGTCCCTTGAGTCCCGCTGCCACATGCGAGTCTGCAAAAGATTATTCGCATTTATTTGTACGACAATTAGCTCTTTTGCCAGAATGTATAATCAACATGCATCCCCATAGAACTTCCAAGGATACTGCTGGTTATGAAGTTCTGACATTGTAAAAATAAACTTGACTTTTGATCTGGAAAACAGGTCACCCAATAACTGTCGACACATGGAGATTGAGAATAGGACAAAACAACCACAAAAAGAAAAAAGGAAAAAAAAAACAGAGTCTCAGCAATGTAAATTTAGTTGATCAGTATTCCTGAAAATGTATCTGAATATCCCAAAAGTATGGCGTGCCAAGTTCCTTCTCAGAAGTAAAAAAGCAAACTCATATTGAGCCTGCTGATGCTTAAATGATGGAAGAGCAGTTTCTATTCTCTTGTTTCCTTGTATATTAGATTAAATTATATTGCATTGGTCAAACAATTGTACTTATAAGTATCTAGGTGTTTTAAATGAATGTTAGGGAAGGAAAGTAAAAATATCAACAATAAATTGAGGATAGAAAGGAAACATCAAAGTAGACCATGATGAGCTAGCTTATATGCAAGAGATGAATAGCAGCTTCCAAACTTCTACAAGACTACAACTGACAAACAAACCAAACAAAATATATACATGACATCTGAAAAAGTATATCAAAGACACAGCATGACAAATTGGGTCCAAAATTGAAGATATATGGAAACAAGTAGAAGTAGGTGATGTTAACATATTTAAATCTTCAAATTGTAAAAAAAAAAAGCACTCAATTGGGTGTTTTGGATTTGCACCCTTGGTTGGTAGTAAATGTCGAACCTTTATGTAATATTTGCCTATTCAACACATTGTTCGAGTGCTATGAGATATAGTTGGCAAGTAAAACAAGTAAATTATGCAATAATAGATGAAGACACATAATATTGAATAATTATTTAAGAAATAGTTAAAGACTCAAAGTAGAAACTACTAAGTATACTAAACAATGCATATTATATGGACACCCAAGTTCAGTGAAAAATGCATGTCATAGACACCCTAGTCTTCCATGTCCCAACAATACAATACTGTAAACAAGTAAATTATGCAATAATAGATGAAGACACATAATATTGAATAATTATTTAAGAAATAGTTAAAGACTCAAAGTAGAAACTACTAAGTATACTAAACAATGCATATTATATGGACACCCAAGTTCAGTGAAAAATGCATGTCATAGACACCCTAGTCTTCCATGTCCCAACAATACAATACTATGAGTCCGTGATTGTCTACTGATATGAATAATGACGTGTTGGATCGAGTCCACTCATGGTCCAATGGAACCAACGTGCATTGTCCTCCATTTGCATAACATATGAATGCTAGTATACCACGTCATAGTGTTTGCGAAGAAACGAGTAGTCGTCCACAGCTGCCCAGTAGTATTGAGTGGTGATGTGGCAAAAAAATAAAGATTCCAGGCTTTTCCCCCTTCTCCAGGTCGAAACCCACGAAACAGACGAAGTGAAGTCAAATTTCGCAAGATATGGTCTTTTTATATATGGGTTTGTGTCATTTCGGCGAGATGGTACAAACTGTACCAAAATTTCAGTTGTCGCAATTGAAACATTGCTAGTCCTATGTTTTGTATATGGTTTCATTTCGAACAGGTCGAGATATTTGAGATCTCGCCGAGTTTTTGAACTATGGACAGTAGACTTAGACAACTCTCTAAGTTAAACCAGCTAATTACTTGGTTTTTCCATTTAGGTTCTTTTTTATGTCATTATTTTATTTTACATCTTGTTAATCATACACATTAGGATTACAAATTATATGCCATTCATATTCAAATCCTAATATTATCCTTGAAAGGATCTTTCAACTTGATGTTGCTTTCAGCTCCTTGATCTTTCAAGCCACGGAAGATCGTCCCTTGTACGCGGAAGACGGTCTTCATAATTCTGCATTCAATCAACATGCCTTGTTCGTTCTCCAGCTGAACCTTTTCAGTAGCTTGGGTATCATCAATCTCTTAGCACACATGGTAGTACACCCAAACGCACATCACGCAATGGTTTTCATATCCAAAACACATAATATATAATTGGAACCTTCTAGGTCCAACAAAAATATTGAATTTGATCAATGAAAAGAACCGGACCGGTAGGAAAGTTGTCAGAGGAAACTAAGTACTTCATCACTTGATGCTAGGATTCTCAGCAAATGATCTGAATGAAGCATAATATAAAAGATTTGTATGTTGCAAAGAGTACTAATGTCTACATGGTACAAATATTTACCTGTGTGTATCGTACAACAGTGCTAGTATAATCAACAGCTCTCCGCTGAACAAGCTTTCTAATTCTTTTGGCAGCAAAACTGTCCCCATGAGCTGTAAAAGTACATAACAATTATAAATAAATATTAGTAATAACTACAGTCACTAGCACCTTTCCAACAACCAATTTTATGGGGTACAAGCAAAAATTACCTTGAGGAAACCTGCAAGAATATATCAAGACAAAAACTAAACTTATTTGGAAATTCACACAAAAAGAGGGCTAATTAAGAAAATATTGCCTTGAATAAGCCTGCAATGCTTAAGGGAACATAAATAGACCATCATCTGAGTTTAAGATATTATCCAAGTAAATCCAAGGTTCTAAATTTTGGTCTCGACCTAGATTTCAATCTTGATCGAAACCGAAATATTTCGCGAAACAACCGAAACCCTGCATGTTTCAGCTTATGGTTTTGATAGAGCATTTTGGTGGTCAAATGGTCATATTTTAGCCTGAAACTTCAGGAAAACCCTAAGTAAGAATCTCTAAACATAATGGAATGTTTAGATTGTTAAAACACACACCCAAAATGGTAGTTTAGCTTTGTACCTTAGTTTGGTAGTGTACGGCACACCCAGTTGTATGCTTTCTTAAATATAGCCTATTCTACACATAAATTAGTATTATCACACACAAAACTCAAATAAAATTTAAAATATGCATTAGAAATGTAGAAAAATTATTTAATATTACACAATGTCAAAGTGTTACAAGTATGTGTTACATCTAGTCAAGTAAAAGTGACAACCAAGGTTAAATCACCCCTACAAAACCGTTCCTCCAATTCTATGTCCGTACCACAGAGTTTGGGAAGCCTCAAAACCTTTAGGGGGAAAAGGTATACTTCTAAGTTTGAATCTTACACAAATCTTGCTCAAATGCTGCAAACTGTCAATGTTATATGCATTGTAGTAGTCCCTAACACTTTGTTCCACCAAGAAATGTAGGTGACTTGGCCAAAATTACAAAATCGTGGGTTTTTTTTTTTTTTTTTTTTTTTTTTTGAGGTTTTTTTCCTCTAACAGGTGAAACCACTTGAAACCCATGAAATGGCTTGAAATTTCAGTCATAACAAAGTTTTAATATATGCATTTTGTGCCGAAACTGGAATTTTGATCGACAATGCCAAAATTTTGGTTGAAACCTTGCATTCCTACTGAATCGCATCCAGATTCGTTTTGACCATTGTTAAAACCGAAATATATCGTGCAATCTCAGTGGTTTCGACCAATATTTTGAAGTAAGAGTAAATCAGACAAATGCAGATCTATTACTACTAGTATGCTTACACATGAGATTTTACAAAGAGGTTTTCCTGGACAAAACAACTCATTCAAGATCAACAAATACTTCCAACTTCCAAAACTAGTTCTTTGCAAGGTGGTCAAGGAAGTGCCTGTGCAAATCAAAATGATTATATAGCAAATAGGGAAGATGGGTCCAGAATATTGACCTGGAAAAAGTTTAGTAATCTGGTACAGTGGGGATTCTAGGAGGCCATAATGTATGAGGTGGGTTTGGATTGAAGTATGTAAAGTGGGTAATGGCCTGCATGTCTACAGCTTACTTCACCACAGTAAATGAAACAACCGGAAGCTTCTCCTCTAGCTTGAGAGCCATTCAGCAAGGAGTACCTGCATCTCGACTCGTTTCAACCATATGATGATGCAGTAGCAAAAGCTTGGCTGGATAACAGATATCCTGTTTGAAACCCAGATTGAAGAAATCCAAGCACGAGTCCAACAGAGGCAAAAGGGAGTAAGTAGTTAGGTGGGGATAATTTGTAGTTAGTTGGGATAATTTATAGACTATTTTTTTTATTACAAGAGAGTTAGCTATCGATAGTTGCTATTAGGAGTTTTAGTTTAAGTTCTACATTCTGATTAGTAACCCTTTTTGGAGTTATACTCTGCCAGCATTTGCCGCCAGTCTCAAACCCAGATAAAGGAAGAGCATCAGGTCGCACCAGAAAAAACCCTAGCCAAACCCTTTTAACATGGATTCTAGAACCTTATATTATCAACTCTTATCTTTAAAGAGTTTATATATGAGTATTCCCCATCGCATGGTTGAAGTCATGGTTCCTGGTTGCTCTTGTTGGAGATTGATCAATTGATCCCTTCTTCTTCACTCTTTGACACTTCAGTTCTGATTCTCTTTTCTCAGGTGTGATCCACCCTTCTCTTCCTTCTTAATCTTCTTAATTCTGCTGCTGTTCTTTATTTAACCTGCTATAGGCGGCTGCCCTGTTTGTTAATTTTTGAATTCACATTTTGCTTACAACTGTTTGGGTAGTGATTAGTTTGTTGCCAAACTTTATATCTGAACATATCTACTCATTCTCCTGCAAATAAGCCCATTGAATCTTTTTCTTACTTCAGATTGTTACTGGTTGACATCTTGCTCTGATGCAGCAGCAAACTACCAGCAAACCAAGGCCATCGGTTGGGTCAGACTAGACCAAGAATGGACCAAATGACCAATAAGCATAATTTTGAGCCTAACATGTTATATGGGCCGTGAGCTTTGTATATTTGGACGTTCTATTGTAATGGGCCAATTCTATAAGCCAAAATATAAGGGAATTGAGGCCTATACGAAATTACATGTTTATTTTCTCAAGAGTTTCTAGAGACTCAAAAGTTTTACTTGTAATGGAGCTTGAGAGGGCGAACATCGGCACAATAGTAAGGTTGCTCCATTGCGACCTAGTGGTCACAAGCTCGAGTTGGGAAATAACCTCCGCAAAGCGAGGACCGCGAGGTAAGGAATAAGGATGCATACATTATGACCGTCCCCAGACCCTACAGTTGCAGGAGCCTCATGCACTAGGTACGCCCTTTCTTTTTAGTTGTAATGGAACTTCTCCTTAGCCCACACATGGTAGAGTTTCCTTTTTTTTCTGCCCTTAGTTCTATAAATAAAGAGAAGGGGCTACACAACTCCCCCACGATTTTGAGATTCAAACATTGCTTTTGCTTGTTAGTTTTGTGAGATTCAGAGCTCCGTAGCTGTGAGATTCAATGAAGCCCTTGGTGGGATACCAAGTTGGGCTGTTGAGATGCTAGCATAGTTTTCAAGGCATCGCCTAGGCCCCGGCTAGGCATCCAAGCAGGTTACCAAGGGTTAGGCAGGCGCCTTGGGACGTTTGGGTCCCTGGGTAGTTGATTTTTTTACTTACGTTGTTTTCCCTCTGAATAATGTTGTTTCTAACATTTTTATTGGCTTGTGTACAAGTTTGTATATAGTTGAATCATGGGATTTAGTACCCAAAATAAATAAATAATTAAATAAATCAAACTTCACTAGTTCACTTCTCTTGTTTACTTATGTTTTTTTCCTCTAAACAATATGGTTTCTAACATAATGTTGTTGTTGTAATGCTGCAATGATGTTTCTATATAAATATATATAGTGGCAAATTAGTGATTAAATTCAATTTGTATTGTTGTTGTTGTAATGTTGTAAGCATAATTATATTATTGCTATACTAGATATAATGGATACATAAAAAAATACGAGGGGGCCTAGGCGCATTGTTGCCTAAGCGCTTAGGCGGCACTCCAACACCTTGGGTCACCTAGGTGTCTTGACAACTATGGATACTAGTAACTTCTAGGTGAGAGGCCTAGTCCATATTATTCTATTCTATCTTTCTTCTTCTCTTCTCAAATTTTCAGATCATTTTCTAGTGCCGATATATCAGTCTTCTCAGCTTAATATCAGGTTTGATAGACACACATATCCAACATGAATAAGACTTGATTTTAGTAATACCCAAACGGCACCAAATAAGAACAAAATTTGCAACAGTATACTACGATTGCTGTCAACACTATCAAATCCAAATAGTCATAACAAGGAGAATATAATGCTTACAGTCATAGGGCATAGAACCCGATGAGTATTGATAATCAGATGTGATATTCGTTGAAGAAGCTGAGGGCTGTCGCATTGGGGGAAGTGGCCTGAGAAAATCGCCGCCCTGTTGCGGTTGTGGTTGCGGCGGCGGCGGCTGCTGTTGCTGCTGCTGCTGCTGCTGGTGCTGCTGCTGGTCCCCGTACATCATCCTACCTTGCAGAGGAGGATGAAACCCTAAGACTCCAGTCCCCTACGATGATCTGAATCTGAAGAATAACAACAATAAATAAGGAATAGAGAAAGAAAAAATAATGACAAACTGTAACGCTAAAGTTAAGAAAAGATCTCTAGAAGCGAAGATTACAATGTCTACGAAAACGAACAAAGCATGGCAGATTGGGAAAGCTCGAGCGGGAACGAAGAGATAATACAAAATTGCCCGGGTTTTAGGGTTTTAAAAATCATCTAAGTATATCCTGTATCCTGTATTGGGTAACTTATAGACGGGTCGGGTTTAGAGTCGAATCAGTAAAGATCCGTCTCGGAATCCGATTTTTTCCAGGGTTGTCAACCGGTCGGGATCGGCCAGTTTCGATCGGGCCTTCATCGGTCTCACCAAATTATATCCTCAGCACGTGACCAATCGATTAAGGAGTTGGTCTCCAAATCTCAGCACAATGGTCGACCGTAAATAGTCGATCAGTTATCGGGCTTAATCGGTCTCTGTGCAGTCGATTGGTTAGTGGGCTTAGTCGATCTCTGTCCCATTAACTATATCGATATGCCTAATCATGCCTAGAAGAAACATACCTAGTAGGAAGATTGTAACATTCGTAGGGTATTATTAGGGCTGCAACAAGGTCGGGTTGGGCCGGACTTTATAGAACCGTAGCCCAACCCTAAGTCCCCTTAGCTTGGCCCAGGCCTGACCCAACCCTGATCCGCCCTCAGGGTCGGGCTAGGCTGACCCTGATTGGCCCTGATCATGGGGGAGGGGGAAGGAAATGCATGGGCCAGAATGGGCTGGGGAGAAAATTATCAAATTTACGTCAAATAACACTATAATAAAATGTATTATATCACTTATTGTCTTCATATGTAATATATTATATAACAAAATGTGGGTGATGTTAAAAGTTTATAATATATATATATATATTATATCAGTACATATTTTATAATACAATTTAAAACAGGGTTGGGCCAGGCCGGATCATACTTAGCCGGAGGCCTCAACCCTGGGCCAGAAATTTTCAGCCCTTACCCGCCCTCAGGGCAAAATATCTCAGCCCAAACCCTGTTCGGGCTCAGGGCGGGTTCGGGCCGACAGGGCCAAACTTACACCCCTAGGTATTATCACCTTTACCTTGCAAACAAAAAAAGGAAGAGCAAGCTCGGATCATTATCACCTACAATTCTAACACCCTCCAATTTCCTACAATCCGTCACATGGGAGTGAAATGACTACTTACCCACTGCCTTGGGAAGTGTGTCTAGGCAATGGGTAAGTGGTCATTTCAGCTCTCATGTGAGGGATTGTAGGGGAATTGAAGGGTGTCAAAATTGTAGGAGATAAAAATTCCACTCTTGGGTCACCCTCGATTGCTGATGAATCAAAAAAATATTGTTGTTTGGCTACCATACAACCTTTTACACAACTAGGCGTAATGTTTAGAATTGGGAAGTCCAAACTTCCATCATATCATAGTTTTAGTGCACGGTATCGGATTGGGTATCGGTCAGCTGTAAAACTGATATGATACCAATATGTTATCGGCATGGATCGGTCGTATTCGACAAATTTAACCTTGATTTTTCTTAAAAGAATAGGATTTTTGACTGTTTTACCCTTATCAATATTGTGTCACCAATTCAGTATCGAGGATCGACCACTAGTAAAATCGTTACATATGTAACGTAATACGGGCAATACAATACCGATACCTCAAACCATTATCAATATAGACTGATTGATTAACATATTCGCATAAGAATTAAAATGAAAACTTCAAATTAAGGTTTTGATTCCACGCATATAGGTAGATGTTTTGATTTCCTACTCATCTTATGGAGAATTAGGTCGAGAAGATAACACAATTAACTTGTATAATAGTGTTCCGTAGAGACAAGCAATTGGTTTGACTTTCATATCTAATACCAAATTGCTAACCACTAGATAGTTTATTAAAAAAAGTTAAGCAACTGGTGTGACGAACCATTTTATGTTTAAATTTCAAACCCAACACTAAATGGCTAACCTGTAGATTTTTATTTCATCAAAAAATTTTAATTTTTTTATTGCAAATTGAGGAAGAATGAGAATGTTTCAAAATATCTATCTATCTACCTATCCACCTACCTAGAAACATATTATATTGAAATTTGATTTTTCTATACACTACTGCGTAGTTATCAAGGCATCGCCTAGGCCATGCAGAAGCGGGCGCCTTGTCGTCTTGCTGGTATCACTTTGATTTTTAACTCTCTCCAATGCCATGGTCGCTTTGCCGCTTTGATAATTATGCATTGTTGTATTACAACTGATTGGGATCCTCACCATTGAATGGATAGCCCAATGAGGCATCTGACAGTTGGGCTGTGTCACACACATCTAGACGGCGGAGAGAATCCCAATCCAGTGCCGACGGGATGTGTGCAGCACAGCCCAGCTGTCAGATGCGTCATTGGGCTCTCCTTTCAGTGGAGAGGATATGGATTGGTATCATCATAACATCATGCACCCAACAAGTCTGAAATAAATGAACTTGTTGATTTTACACAGAAGCCCAATTGGGAGTTTCAGACAAACCCAAGCTAATAATTGGCATGAAATGAAAGATAAGTACAATAGATCACTTGGATCTCAAACATAAATAAGGAAAGATCATAAGTACTTACAGCCCTAAATAGCTACATTTTACTATTATATGTTGGTTTTCTTAAAATCATACAAGAGGGTTGCAGGGGATCCAGAGGAAGAAGCAAAAGAAGACATGGTTGGCATGGATGAATCAGTAGTGGTGCAGGTACTTGTTGAATACTGTGTTTGGTGTTCTCTCGCAGCAGCAACAGCAGCATCAGTAGTAGTAGTAGTAGCAGTATCGTTGGATGATACATGAGAGAATGGAAATGAGTTCAACAAAGGAGAAAAGTAAGAAGGCATAGACATCTTTGAAGGAAGATTGGGCATCTCAGTTTCAAAACTGAGAACATTAATCGCTTGCCTAATCGACGGGCGTAAACTTGGATCAAGGTGAGCACACCATAATCCAACAACCAACAATCTCTCCATTTGTTTCTCATCGAAATCCATTTCAAGTCTCGGGTCAACTGCTTCAAGAAGCCTTCCACTGCCATAGAGCTCCCAAACCCATGCTACAAGAGCTACTTTACTTGATTCCTCCTTGTGTTCCACAGCCCTTCTTCCACAAGCAATTTCTAAAGCAACAACTCCAAAGCTATAAACATCTGATTCTTTACTTGCCTTACCAGTTGTGACACACTCAGGGGCCATGTAACCCATGGTGCCAGCCAAGACTGTTGTTTGTGATCCCAATTGATGGTCTACTAGCCTGGCTAACCCGAAATCTCCAAGCTTGGCATTGAAATTGGAGTCTAACATCACATTACTGGACTTGATATCGCGATGAACCACACATTGTTCCCATTCTTCATGTAGATAGAGCAATGCAGAAGCCAAGCCATGAGCAATCTTGTGCCTAATTTCCCAAGGTAACATCGTTATTGTTCCACGGAAGATATGAAAATCAAGGCTCGCCTTCTCCATGTACTCATAAACAAGTAGAAGATCACCTCGTTCATGGCACCAACCAACGAGCTGAACCAGATTCCGGTGTCTTAATCGGCTAATGACCTTTATCTCTGATACATACTCCTTCACACCTTGTTTAGAACCCTTGGAGACTCTCTTTACTGCCACATCCATATTCAAATCACTCAAAAAGCCTTTATAAACACCTCCAAAACCTCCTTCTCCTAGCTTCCTTTTATCATTGAAGTTTTCTGTTGCCTTAACTAATTCATGATAAGAGAACTTCCTAGGCCCTGTTCCCTTCTCAAACTCATCTTCCATGGCCAATTCAAAGGCCACATCACTTTCTTCTTTCCCTCTTTTCCCCTTCCTCAACACAAACAAATAACCAATTAGACTCAACCCAATAATCAAGACAACTGAACCAACAACAATTCCTACCACCAATCCAACCTTATTCTTTGATGATGTTCCAACCACAGCCCCAGTGTTGAAGCTGGAAGAGAATTGCCAAGAGTAAATATTTTGTGTCTCAGTGGATGTGCTGGTACCAGCTGAAAACCCAATTGTAACCCATTCTGTTAAATAATCCTTCAGATTAATACTCTTAGTAAGAGTAGTTTCCCCACTAAAAACTGGATTTGCAACATAAGTCAAATAGAGACTCAAAAGCAGAGTACTTGCATCATAGCTAAGCCAAGCATTAGCCAATTTATTTGTCATAGTAGTATTCCAGTTCAGTGTTTGATCTGATATGATGGAACCGATGTTCATACCTACATGATTATTGCTTGGATCCCAGGTATCCTGATGAGTATCATACTCCATAGCGATAAATTTACCAGCAGTAGTGGAATTAGTATTAACAAGGCCAAGGAACCCACCTGTTGAATTTGGAGGAGCAGTTGAACCATTGGGAGCAAAGAAGAAGGCAAGTCCATTGACAATGGTGTCACCATTTATGAGGAAGGTGCAGTGAGTGTTGAAATCTGCTAACATACCAGTGGTTGAGTCCCATAGCTGAACTGGTTGAGTATACGTTGCTCGACCATAATTGGCAATATTGGTTTGGTTTTTGGTGAGTTGAATGATGTTGCCAGATACATGTGCATCGCCTTCGAAATTGATATCTGCTGTGTTTGATTGGAAACTGGTGAAATTGAAGGAAGTTGAATTTGCAGAGTGGATTAATCTGAAGAAGAAAATGGAAATTTGAAGGAGAACAAGGCCCAGAAGATTCATGTTGAGATGATGATGAGAAGAAATTCTTGTGTTGATGGAGTGAAACTTGGACATGATTGAAATGAAAATGAGGTAGCTAGGAGGTTTTGATTTTTATGAAACTTTGGAACACATTATATATTTGTTCGTGTGGGCATGTAAATTGACTTTTGACAAGTTCAACTCTATTTAGAGAAGCATTTCTCAATTTGTTTTCAAAGTAGAGGTCTTATTTGGATCAATTCAAACCTGCAGGTTCAACTGGGGAAGGGAACCTCCATGTTTCAACCCAACCAAAAAACACTGCATCGGACTAATTTGTTTTCATAGTTTTCATTCCCATTGTGTGAAAACACAGCTTTACAATTATTTTTTAGATACGGCACCTAATCGTGTTTAGTCAACATATATATATATATATATATATATATATATATATATATAAATTTGGATTATTTTTTTCTTTCAAAAAGAGCAAAATCTCATAAACAAAGATTGAAAAAGTTTGGAAGAATATATGAATGGAAAAGACAATATTGAAAGCAAGAAAATTTTAGAGAAAAATTTACATGTAAAATATCATTTGTAGAAAAATTTTAATGGTGACGCAAGTAGGGCCTTTACAAAATTAACTAATCTTGATGACAAATAAAGAGGTGTTTGACCATGTCAAGGATAAAACTGCTACTAAGTCAAGAAGTATTACATTGTCAAATCATCTTTCATCAAGTTACTGTAACACCTACGTAAAATGTTGAAGTTTAGATGAATTTTATTTTATAAATTTCTAAATAAATAATACAAGATAGATTCAAAGAAATAGTCAAAGATGTAGAAGCTATGTACAAAAAAAATCAGAATAAAATATTTGCAATAGAAGATACAAGATAATTAAAGGATACGAACCTAACATTCTCATTTCATCATGGTGTGAGGCATGCACACATTGCAAGGCCAAACATTCGAAGCGTGAGTCTTTATGGTTAAAAACCTTGTGGCGTTTCCCAGACCCAAGGCAAGCCTCACACACCTTTTAGAGATTGCATTTTTTCCCATAGAAAAGGATATTATTATGAAGAGGGAGCATTCTCTGTGGGATCAGGATCGTTTCCAGGGAGCAGGGAATGCCTAGGGCACTACCAGCAGCTAGGCTGTGCCGCACACATCCCTAGGTGTGCATTGAGATGTGTGCGGCACAACTCAATCGTTGGATGCCCCTTAGCAGCACCTTGGGCACACGCCTCCTTGGAGACGAGCTAAATTCTTCTCTGTTGGGGAGCGCAGGGGCCAGTGAGAGCGCGTGCGGAAGCACCTTAGGGGCAAAATATTGGCCTTTCATAGAGGGCAGGTTGGTCATTTTGC
Source organism: Telopea speciosissima (assembly GCF_018873765.1). Classification (NCBI taxonomy): domain Eukaryota; kingdom Viridiplantae; phylum Streptophyta; class Magnoliopsida; order Proteales; family Proteaceae; genus Telopea; species Telopea speciosissima. Next base: position 48,057,273 of record NC_057917.1, on the reverse strand, counting down.
CCTCCACTGTCTGGGCATGGGCGGTACAGTCCCCCACAGAAAACTTTTCTCCTACTATGAATGATTCCTTTTTTAATAAAACAGGGAAAGTTGAATTAAACTGAAAGCTTAAAATTGGCAACCCTACAGGAGAGCCCTTTTGTTGCCAAAATACATAACTACCTCACATGAAATGTTTTGAGCCAAAAGGCAACACCCTGTCTTCTGGTACAAGAAAGCCTTTCCTTTCTTTACATTTTCAGTTGAAAGATTGATCCAAGCCTAAACATCCATTATAAAATCTGTAACCGTAGCTTAGTAGTTCTTTTATATAAGGGATTTTCTTATTGACACCCCTCAAGCAGTCATAATACTTGAAACCTTATTTCTTTTATCGTCCACTATTACACAATGTTTTCCGATAAAAGTAAGTATTATCGTTTCACATATGTACTCGAAACATGTGCATAACAATATCACTTTCAAATTATTTTTGAAAACCCTTCTATACTTTTAAATAACTTTTGAGAATAAAAAAAGAGATAATTAAAAGAAAATGACAGGGTTGTACGAAGGAAGGAATTTGCATGTTACACCAATAAGGGTTTAAAAACAGTATCTTCCATGTGGGGTCCACATGTCCAGAATAAGAAAAAGAGAGTCAATACAGCTTCACCCCACTGTTTTTTTATTTTTTTTATTTTTTATTTTTTATGTGAAGGGTATAAAGGAATCTGTACAAGGGCAGCATCATTTCCCCGTATCATTTTTCTTGAATCTTTTCCTATGCTATTTGATATCAATACTTTTCAGATATTAGGACTATTTGGACTGAATTATCAATGGTTCCAGGTTAAATCAGACCATGGACCAGGGTCTGTTGGGTCTGAACTCTAAAGCCTGGCCTATTTTCAAGAACACTTTTGAAGTTTCAAGCTTAGCCTTATATCATGAAGGAGTGAACGAATTCAATACACTGCATATATAATAGAGATCTGATGTGCATTGAGGAATCATCAATGGCATCCTTCCATGTGTAACAGAAAGATTCTGTGTTATCTAATAAATGATGCCAGATTCACAAACAAGGTAGCTTTTTCAGCAAAAAAGAAAAAAAGGGGCTCTATTTTTTAAAACTAGCCAATGAACCTTCAATGCAATCAACCCCCCCCCCCCCCAAACCAAATGAACTTATTAAATGACAAATGAGAAAATTTTTTGGGAAAAAATAGGGGAAAATGGAATCAATTCCCTTGGGGAATAACTGCTGGTCTCATATATTTAGAGGCAATGTGTTAAAGCAATATGCACTTGTACTATGGACCTTCAAGTGTAAAGACTATGTATGTTTGAGGATGCTTCTGTCTGCAACAATCCGATATAGCAATTTTCCTTGAACAATCTTGTTAGAAAGAAGATGAGACTTTAAAGTGCATGCAAAACGGTATGAGGATCCGTCACAAAAATGATCTGTTTGAAGGATTGACATCAAGACTACAGATATGGAATATGATATATCAATAGAAGGAACCTCAAAACAGCAATAAGTTTCATTCGATTATTAAGGAAATGAAGAAATCCAAACATAGTTTCTGTTCCTTCTTTGACAAAGCTTTATCTAATAAGTTGTATATAAATGTGAAAATTGAGAAATCTTGTCACTAGTAGTTTGTTCTCCCATACACTATCTTTTGGCTGAAATTTGATGTTCAGCCAATCCTGAGGGTACTGAGTTGCCAATATATTTGAGAGAGGCCATGGGATTTAACATGCTAACCAATATAGGACTCTCCATGCATGTTGCAGAAATAGGACGTGCAGTAAATATTTATCAGTAAAATGTCTCCACATGGCCAGCAGAAGAAGCAATTTTCCTTTTTTTTTTCTTTCAATTCAGCCTGAGGAGTACTGACTTGGCCATTCTAACATCTAGAGGTAGGGAGACTTTGGATTGCCTAGCTACCATGTTAAATATTTATCATGGTCCATCTTAGGGTGGTCAAGCTTTTCTTTTGTGTTTTTTTATACAAGTTATTGATATTTCATCCTTGGAGCATTCAGCCACATTGTAAAATCCTTAAAATAAATGTCCATAAATTTCAAAAGCAGTATTAGTCTATTTCATTTTAATTGGGATAATTTTAGACACTGTTTAAGGTAAGAAGGAACAAGGAAAAGAATCACACTTATTACTGATGAAAATGCAACAAGAATAATGGGCATCAACAAAATAGTGTCCACCTTTATACTGATGATTGCTATAAATCCAAGGACAATAATGGAGAAAGCAAGGTCACAAAACGGTGGTCAGTTGCAACCTAAAGATAAGAATATATCAGAAAAAAAAACGTCAACTGCACAAATTAGAGTTCAGGATAGTAGACAGAGAGGGAAAAATATAAGAACTATGCCTGTCTACCAAATTCCTTAACCAATTTAGAAGCTCGCTTTGTTGAAAAACAGATGGAAGTCCAAATAATTATCAATCCTAATCTTTTGTTTTCTGTCTGAAAATAATGAGCAGTTGAATAGCTTAAGTGAAAAGTCATAAAAAAATGGGTGATATAATTGGGTCTACAATTGAATTAAATGATAAGAACTAATGTTCTTGGATAAAACATCTGTGCCTCGAGAAGCGCAGTCTGTGCACCGACATTGGCAATGTCTTCTACAACCTAAATCACCAGTGACCAAGATATAGAATTTAAAGTAATCAGCTAAGAAATGGGTACTAAGGGTTTATAATAACAAGAATGGGTGAAAGGTTAATTTAGAAAGCTATACTGAATTAAAAGATTGTTGAAGATATGAGGTAATATACTATTTATTTTTTATTTCAGAAATTCTAGATAACTCTATTTTTGGCCAGACAAGATGTGAGAATGAGCTTTTATTTTATTAATGACCAGAGAACTACCAATTAGTAAGAGTTAATTGTAGCTTCATCTTGTGGAAGAAGAATAATATTTAATAACCTTATTTGAAACCCAAGATACTGAAGTCACTAAAACTGTAGTATCAAAGATCAATGTTTATTATTTATTGATGGCATGTGTAAAAGTTCAAAAAGCAGAAAGCAGAAAGGAATGACAAATAATCTACAGCATGCCTTGTAGACTCTCAAACAGATTCAATATCACATAGTTTCTTTTCAAAAGCAACTAAGATTTTATGATCACAGAATAGTAAAAGAAAAAAAGAAGGTTGAAGTATCATCAACCGTATAAACAGTGACAACTGCCAGACCTTTTCTGCTCACTAGAATACAGATCTATGAAATAGGATATTACCTTTTAGATTGCTCAATAGCTTGATCTGTCTCATCCATCATCTGGTTTCCACTGTCCATTTAACTGTTCGTTGGTCATGGCTGCAGATGACAGGTCATGTTTTGTCCCAATTAGAAAAATGGAGTTTGGTTATCTCTAGTAATATATAGGCTTTTGTCTTAAGCAGCTGATATATATAGGCCTATTGCATCATAGGAGTTTTCACAGGAACTGCATAATGTGCACCATCAGTTGAAAACTCCGATGAATGCCCATGATGGCATGTGCTCAGCAAACATATAATATAGGGGGCCAGGAGTAGCAAGGCAGCATAGATCCATATATGCTTCATTCATATAAATGATCCATTTCAGCCTTAGCATTGACATGCTCAGGAAAGAAGGGAGACAGAAAGGCAAGCACTTTAGAGTTTCTTTTTTTTTTTTTTTTTTTTTTTAAGGTTACCTAGGGGGTATCCAAACACATTGGACCGACTAATCCCCCCGGCTACAGGTTAACTGCTCCAGTCACAGCGGCCAAATGGCTTGAGACTGAGTGATGGCTGGCCCAAGGTGAGGGCAGTGGGAATCGAACTTAGGACATCCAGGTTTACAGCTCTCCCCAGCTATCAACCACTTGGGTTCTTTACAGTTTCTTTACATGCATAATAACTACAATTTTCATAAGCTATTACACCCCATGAACATAAGCAGTAGCTACTTGAAACAGATGAATGTTAAAAGCCAAAGATTCTTCGAGAAAGATTAAAAAGAGAAAGAAGGAAAGTATAAGTTTAAATAAAAGTAAATTGCACTTCTCTATATGGCAGGTCACCAGAGTTACTTTGCTGACATAAAGAGATTCAACTAAATGTCATGCAAATGGATATGTATTGAAGTGGGGGAAAAAACATATCAAAGAAAGAAGAAACATGCTTGAATCATCAAAAGAAGGGAACATCCTTTCAAGAAGCCAGCAAAGCATTCATATCTATTTGGTATCAAGAATAATATAAGAAAGGAAAACAACCCAATCAAGAGACATCAAGAGCAATGAAACAAAATGGTGGAAGAGCCTATAATGAATTTCACAAATAAAATCCCAAGTATAACAGCAGAAATCAAATGAGCGTGAACGACTGATAAATGTAATGAAAAGAGGCAGACAAATGTTGTTATTGTTCCTCTATTTTGTTTGAATAAACTGATTTATCCAATATTTCATATTTTTTGTATAATTTATCAAGAGATAAAACAATAAGGCAGTCACAAATATTTCCAAAACAAGCTAAGAAAATTTCAGAAATGATGAAAGAATTTCCATACATAATACCACACAATAAACCTATTGTTTTTAAAAATGGATTGTAGCAACAGAGAAACAAATAACCAGTCCTCACAAAGCTTGAAGAAGAGAGGAAAGAAAAGAGAGAGAACTGTTAACAAAACCAAAAATTGAGGAATGCTTGAATGATCGATGTGATCAGCCAAGCCACATATTTATAACTTAAAAAAGTACACTATAGTGACAATTATACCCCTGCCATAGCCGACATAGCTAGGCAGTACATAAAACATAAAAATAAAACACCAAAGTGACCAGAATACCCCCACGGTATTCTGGTTTACATTATTCAACACTCCTCCTCAAGTTGGAGCAAAGATGTCGATCATGCCCAATTTGACTAGATTAGGATGAAATAATTTCCCAGACAATCCCTTGGTGAAGATATCAGCAAGTTGATCAGCAGATGTCACAAAGGGAATACAAATCAGCCCATCTTATAACTTCTCCTTGATGAAATGCCTATCCACCTCAACATGCTTGGTACGATCATGCTATACTGGGTTGTGTGCTATGCTGATTGCAGCCTTGTTGTCACAGTACAATATCATAGGAAGACGAATAGGAACACCAAGATCTTGTAGCAAACTTTTATGCCAGAGTAACTCACAAATACCTTGTGCCATAGCTCGAAACTCAGCTTCGGCACTGAACGAGCAACTAGAATTTGCTTCTTGCTACGCCATGTGACAAGATTTCCACCTACAAAGGAGCAATACCTAGAAATAGACTTGTGATCCGTAGAACCAGCCCAATCAGCATCAGTGTAGGCTTCTATCCGTAGGTGACCATGTGCAGACAAAAGAATGTCTTTTCCAGGAGCTAACTTCAAATAGTGCAAAATACGAAGAACAACCTCCATATGAGAAGAGTAGGGATCATGCATAAACTGACTCACAGTACTCACGGCGACAGCAATGTCAGGTTGAGTGTGTAAGAGATAAATCAGTTTCCCTACAAGTCTCTAGTACCGGCCTTTATCAACAGGCTCACCCTCTTTTTCCTTGAGCCGAACAGTATGGTCCATAGGAGTATCTGAAGGATGGCAGCCTAACAACCCGGTTTTAGCCAATAAGTCTAGGACATACTTCCTTTGGGAGAGAAAAATCCCTTTAGAAGATCTGGCCACTTCAATCCCAAGAAAGTATCGTAGTTTCCCTAAATCTTTAATCTCAAATTCTTGTCCAAGGAGGTCTTCAACCGTCTGATCTCATCACCATCTTTGCCAGTAACCACTATGTCATCAACGTAGACTATAAGAACAGTGAGTTTTTCACCAACCCTCTTTATAAAGAATGTGTGATCAGCATTACTCTGCTTATAGCCCACAAAAATCATGGCCTTGTGGAACCGGTCAAACCATGCTCAAGGTGATTGCTTCAGCCCATATAGTGCACGCTTCAGCCTACACACTTTTCCTTGGTTTCTATCACAAGAAAACCCTGGTGGAATGTCCATATACACCTCCTCATCCAGTGCTCCATTTAGGAAGGTATTTTTAACATCTAGCTGCTGTAAATCCCATCCAAGGTTGACTGTACAAGATAATAACACACGAACAGTATTTAACTTCGCAACAGGTGCAAAGGTTTCCTGGTAATCAATGCCGTATGTCTGAGTGAACCCCTTGGCCACGAGTCGTGCCTTATACCTATCCACAGTGCCATCCACCTTCTGTTTCACCACAAACACCCATTTACATCCAACGGTTTTCTTCCCAGGTGGAAGAACCACAAGCTCCCATGTGTTATTTTTCTTCAAGGCCTCCATTTCTTCCATCATTGCTGCCTTCCACTTTCCATCTGATAGAGCTTCCTACCAATTATTAGGAATACAGACAGAAGAAAGAGAATAAACAAAAGTACGAAAGGATGGGGAAAGGGAGTCATAAGAAACAACATGAGATATAGGATGCTGAGTGCAAGTCCTGACACCTTTGCGAAGAGCAATAAGTAACTCAGGAGAAGAAACATTACCAGGTGGAGAGGCAGGTTCTGGATCCAGGTTCGGCAATTGGATGGGTATTGGAGCAACAATTGATTGAATCTGCTTATGTTTCCTTGCATAGGTCTTCACAGTACTGTTATCAATCCTCCTCTGAAATTCACTAATAGTCCTCTGAACAGGAGTCTGGACTGGGGTAGTTTGCTCCTCCTGAATGGAGATGGTCTCCCCCTATATAGGGATCTCTCCCCCTAGCTCAGGGGGAGTACAGTACTAGGAGCAGGCCGAACTGGTTCAGACTCATTGTAAACAGACTGGAGTGGAGGTGGAGAGTCTATAGTCAACACATCTTCATTAACACTCTCCCCCTGAAGAGGTGGGGACACATAATATGAAACACTCTCATGAAAAATGACATCCATGCTTACCAAAGTCCGGCGGGATGGAGGGTAATAGCATTTGTACCCCTTCTGTGTGCAGAGTAACCTAAGAAAATGCAGCGGAGACTACGTGGTTCAAGTTTACCAGGGGACCTTATATCCCTGGCATAACAAACGCAACCAAATACCTTAGGAGGAACTATAAAGGAAGAAGAGCCAAGTAATAGCTCAACAGGGGGTCTGGAATTAAGAACCCGACTGAGCAGCCTATTAATTAAATAGGCTCGCAGTAAGGACAACATCCCCCCAATAAAGGGAAGGGACATTGCGAGCAAACAGAAGAGCTCTAGCTACCTCCAAGAGGTGGCGGTTTTTCCTCTCAGCCATACCATTTTGGGCTGGAGTATCAACACAGCTGGTCTGATGGAGGATTCCATGGGCAACAATGTATTTTTGGAACTGACCTTCCATATACTCTGTCCCATTGTCACTCCTCAAAATTTGAAGAGTGGCATTAATTGGGTCTTAACCAGCTGGTGAAAATGCTGAAAACATAAAAACACTTCATTTTGTGTGTGCATAAGGTAGACCCAAGTGAATCTAGAATAGCAGTCAATAAAGGTTACATACCACCGATGACCAGAAAGAGAGATTCTTTCACTAGGACCCCACACATCAGTATGAACAACATGAAATAAGGAAGAAGATCTTTTATTAGAAATGGGATAATATGAACGTGTCTGTTTAACCAAGACACAAGGCTCACACAAAAATCTTCCTTATTACAATCTTTAACTAATGCTAGAAATAAAGTGGATAAAGTACCTAAAGGGGGATGTCCTAGTCTAGAGTGCCATTTGTGTAATTCAAAAGAGAAAGATGTCGGGTGACAGCGCCTAGAAGGTAAAGCTCGGGTAGATGCAGGGTCTCCATCAAGCAAGTACAATCCGCCATGCACTTTACCCGATCCAATCGTCTTCCCCGAGTCCAGTTCCTGAAAAACACAATGAGTGGGAAAAAATGTCACTTTACAATTCAGAAATTTGGTGATACTGCTAATGGAAAGAAGATTAGTGGTAAACTTGGGAATATGCAACACTAATGACAGTGTAAGAGAAGGAGAACATCCAATGGATCCTTTTTCGGAGATAGAGGAGAGGGACCCATCAGCAATTTTGACTTTATCTTTACTAGAAGTAGGAAAATATATATTAAAGAGGCTGGATGAACCTATTATGTGATCAGTAGCACCGGAGTCTATAATCCAAGGAGTGGAGACTACTGATGCACAATGACCAGCAAAGGAAATACCTATACGGGCAAAGAAGAAACCTGAATTGGCAGCAGATGTAGTAGAGGCAGCGGATGTGTTCAACAAACGCCGGAGAGCTTGGAGTTCTTCTTGGGAGAAACCAATGTCAGCAGTGGGAGCTGGAGCTACACTTTCAGTGTGATTGGCTTTGTTTTTAGACTTAGCACGACCACGTTTGGCCTCAAAATCAGCAGGCTTCCCATGTAATTTCCAACACTGAGCCTTAGTGTGATATGGTTTGTGGCAATGATCACACTTCACAGGCTCTTTGGCTGTAGTAGTAGCAGCAACACTATCAGAAGAAGGATCTGGGGTGGAGCCAGTAGCTTGTAAGGCTGATCTCTCAACTTTGGGAGTAATCATCATAGCAGCCCTACGTGTCTCTTCACTGTGAACATAAGAAAATGTCTCCTCTAAAGTGGGGAAAGGAACCCGACCAAGAACGTGCACCCGAATAGGATCATAATCATCATTGAAGCCAGCCAGAAAATCATAGACCCAAAACTGATCCACATAAGAGTGATAGGCAGTAATGTCAGCAGTAGTAGTAGGCTGAAACCAAGCATAGTGATCCAATTGCTGCCATAAACACTTGAGGGCAGCATAGTATTTAGTGACAGACATCTCCTTCTGAGTAGTGTTTTGGAGTGTCTTCCTGATTTCATAAACCTGAGCACCACTCCCTGAACGACCATAAGTTCCCTTGATAGCAGTCCATATCTGAGTAGCAGTGTCAAGGAGGAGATACTGACTAGAGAGGTTAGTGGTCATAGAATTCAGAATAAAGGACATCACCATAGCATCGTTGGCAACCCATTTAGTACGAGCAGCACCTTCTTCGGTAGGCTGTTTGGTGGTGCCAGTAAGATGGCCAGTGAGTCCCCTACCAGCCATGATCAAGGATAAGGATCTGGCCCAAATTAAATAGTTCATACCATCAAGCTTAATGGCAGTAGCATAGGAAAGAAAGTCAGTCCTAGTCTGACCATCTCCTCCAGAAGTAGCAGTAGTCATCTCTGAGTCACCCATAATTCAGCCAGGCAGAAATTGATCCACTAAATTGTGAAAAATCAGATCTTCAAAAAACTGCAGTAGTTGTGGCTGATAACCAGGTCGAGTGTAGTAGTATAATAAGGGAATTGTCCCTCAAAAAATCTCCTAAAAAAGGTAGCCCAAAAACCAAGATCGATAAGGTGTCAGGGTTTTGAAAAACCTTAACAGTTGAGATCGATAAAGGGAAAAGAGGGGCTAGAACTTGAGGGCTTCAGTATGTGATGATGTAGCTGTGATAGATGCTATCCAGAGGCTTTCCAGTAGTGCTCCAAGGTGAACAATCAACCTCCCAAGTCGATAGGGTTGATTTCCAAAAAATAGGAGCAGTCCAAAAATCGCAGAGAGTAAAAACAGCAACTATCGTGATCTGTAATTAGGGCATATAATGTGAGGTGGGATGGAGGACAGCAACTAGATCATAATAGGATCACCTCATTAGTGCTGCCCTTGAAGGATGGAGAGAACCAAGGAAGGGGGAAGAAGAGAAAGAGAAAAAAATCGATGGAGAAGGTGGAAGAGAAGAAAAATGGAGGGGGGGAAGGTTTTGAAAACCCTAGATCAGAGAAGATGGCTCTGATACCATGTTAACAAAACCAGAAATTGAGGAATGCTTGAATGATCGATGTGATCAGCCAAGCCATATATTTATAACTTCAAAAATTACACTATAGTGAAAATTATACCCTTGCCATAGCCGACATAGCTAGGCAGTACATAAAACATAAAAATAAAACACCAAAGTGACCAGTCCAGGTATTCTGGTTTACATTATTTAACAAGAACAGATGGAAGAAGAAGGGGAAAGAAAAAAAAATGAACCACGATAGGATTCAGAATACCCCTATCGTGATCGTGGTCCACCCCCAGTACTTATAATATCATCTAATTGACTCTTAGTAGGAAACCTACTAAGAGTATAAGTCTAAGACAAGGAAGGAAAGTAACTTAAGACATAAACAAACTCTGACTTAATACACCATGATAGGGACACTCCCCCTATCGTGATCAAAGGTAACTTAACGAAACACCAGAGTCTGACAATAATATCCATGCGGTTTATTTCTTAACACTCCCCCTTCAAGCTGGAGAATATAAATCACCCATGCCCAGCTTGGAACAGCCCTTCCGGATTAACATGGATTAAAGAAACCATTCAATGGAGACACTCAGGCTGGTTGAACATATCACAAAGTTAGAATCTATGAATGGATAGATTCAAGCAATAGAACAAGATTCAAAGCAAGGGAAAGAGGAAGAAGAGAAGAGGAGAATTGAGAGAGAATCGACTGTGAGGGAGAGGCTTCTCCACTCACCTTTTTCCTTCATTAACATATTCTTGTAATTACACATGTCTCCTTAGGGAGGTAAAAGGAAAAAAAGAACACAAGACAAAATTACAACTTAACATAACTTATAACAAGACAGTGACCAAAGTACCCTTTACAATATAAACTCTAACACTCCCCCTCAAGTTGGAGAATAGATGTCATACATTCCCAGCTTACATAGGAGTGTACTGAACAGGCTAGGAATGAGGCCCTTTGTAAAGACTTCTGCCACTTGATCACCAATCTGCACAAAGGGAGTGCAAATGTAACCGAATCCAACTTTTCTTTGATGAAATGCCTATCAACCTCCATGTGCTTTATTCAGTCATGTTGCATGGGATTATGAGCAATACTTATAGCAGCTTTGTTGTCATAATAAAACTGCATAGGTCCCTCGGTGTCAATTCCCAAATCTTGAAACAACCGCCGCAGCCATATGAGTTCACACACTCCATGAGCCATGGCTCTAAATTCTGCCTTAGGGTTCCCTCGGTACAACTGGTTGTTTTTTACTCTTCCATGTAACCAAATTACCACCCACAAAGGTACAGGACCCAAATGTAGATCGGTTGTCAAAGACTAAACCAGCCCAATCAGTATCACTGTAGCCCTTTATCCTCAAATGATTATGCTTGGCATATAAAAGGCCTTTTTCTTGGAAAAGATTTCTAGTACCTGATGATGCGATAAACGACATCCAAGTGCCCACTCTTGGGAGCATGCATGAACTGGCTCACCACTACATAAGTGATGTCCGGTCTAGTCAAGGAGAGATAGATCAGCTTCCCAATTAATCTCTGATACTTACCTGCATCCATAAGAGGAGAACCACACTCGTCACCATGCTTGTGATTTGGATCAATTGGGGAGTTTGCTGGTTTACACCCCAACATTCCTATTTCTTTCAATAGATCCAAGACAAACTTTCTCTGGCAGATATTGATCCCTTTCTTTGATCTTAATATTTCAATACCCAAGAAGTACTTCAAAAGTCCAAGATCTTTAATCTCAAATTGTTGAGCTAGGTAAGATTTTAATATACTTATCTCGGTATTGTCATTCCCAATCAAACCATTCCCTCGTTGGATAAACAAAGTATGGTCAGCCTGACTCTAGGAGTACCCATTCCTTAGAATGGCCTGCCTAAATCTCTCAAACCAGGCCTTAGGAGATTGCTTCAGGCCATGAAGAGCCTTTTTTAGGAGATAAACTTTCCCTTCTGCTGAGAGAAACTTAAAACCAGGTGGAGTCTGTATATACACCTCTTCTTTTAAGTCACCAAGGAGAAAGGCATTCTTCACATCTAATTAGTACAACAACCAGTCTCTATTAGCAGCCACTGATAGGAGAACTTTGATTGAGTTATGCTTGGCTACAAGAGCAAATGTCTCTTAGTAGTCAATGTCGTACACCTGACTGTACCCTTTGGCCACCAACTGAGCCTTATATCTTTCAACATTACCATCTGATTGGTACTTAATGGTATAAACTCACATGCAACCAACTGGAACTCTCCCCTTGGGAAGATCTACAAGTGTCCAAGTACCACTCTTCTCAAGGGCAATCATTTCCTCAGACATGGCCTCCTTCTACTTTGGGTGAGACATAGCCTCTGTGACATTTTCGGGACTGGAAGAAGAGGCAAGAGCAGTGGAAAAGGCAAGACCTGTAGGAGAAATATCATCATAGGAGACAAACTTGGCTATGGGATTAGTATAAGCTCTTTTCCCTTGTAGAATAGCAATGGGGAGATCTAACTCAGAGGAAGGAGAGGAAGTATTACCTGACTAAGGAGGGTGAAGCTCAAGATGTGGATCCAAAGAGGGCTCTTGGCAGGTCTCCTTTCCTTTTCCCTTCAAACATTCGCCTCTTTTGTACACAACCAGCTCTTTTTCTTTGCTAGCTAACTCATTTCATTGCTAGCATCAACACCTGAATGAGTATCAACATCAACAACATCCACTGCTTTGTATTTTCCAATGTCAAGTAGAAATGAGAAGGTGGAGGTACGTAAAGGAGACAGAAAAGGAATGACATTAGCAACCTGTTTACTACTATTGTTTCCTCTCTGAAGCGAATATTGATGAGAAAAAAAAGGAATAACTCAAAGAAGGTGACATCATTGGAGAGAAGCTACCTTCGGGAGGAAGGGTTGTAGCATTTATAGCTTTTAGTGGATGCCGAATAGCCAAGGAAAATACATTAGAGTGCTTTGGGGTCAGGCTTTGTCTGAGTTGATTTATTGAAATGAACATAGCAGACACACGTCACACACCCAAACATTTTGGGAGGAAAGGAACAAGCACAAACTTGAGGTGAAAGGGTTTCCAAAAGGGATTTGGAGCCAAGGCGATGAGTTGGCATCCGATTGATCAGGATGGCAGAAGCAAGAATAGCATTAGACCAAAAGATCTTAGGAACATGCATACCAAAGAGGAGGCTCCTAGTGACCTCTAACAAATGGCAGTTTTTTCTCTCAGCCACCCCATTTTGTTGAGGAGTGTCAACACAAGCAGGTTGGTGAATATTTCCATTGTCAGTAAAAAACTATTGGAGCCCCCCATACATGTGAGGGAGAGGCTTCTCCACTTACCTATTTCCTTCATTAACATATTCTTGTAATTACACGTCTCCCTAGGGAGGTAAAAGCATAGTCCGAAATCTCGCGAGATCTCGCCGAGATTCTCGGTTTTTTAGAAATCCGAGTCGAGATGGAAGGGAAAACATAAAAGTGCAAGATCTCGGCGATATCTCGGCCAGATCTCGCGAGATCTCGTCTCGAAAAATCTTCAAAAATCAGTGGAAAAACAAGAAGAAAAATGCAAAATCTCGGCGAGATCTCGGGTATGGGCACCATGATTTGACCCAAATGACTTGTTTTAAGTCTTAAAACAAGTCTGTTTTTGCCTATTCTGTCGACAGAGAGCTCTCCAACACTCTCTTCTTCTCTCTTCTTCTCTCAATCTTCTCTTCCCATGTTCATTTTTTGGTTGGATTGAAACATTTGGAAGCTGAATTTGGGGGCAAAGTGAAGATTGCAGCTCAATTTTGGAGGATTGCTCAAGTTTGTGAAGGTTTTTTGAAAGATAAACCCATTTTCCCTAAACCTATTTTTTTGAAAAAAATTTGATGAAATCTTGGTAGATGGGTGTGATTTTGAGTTATGTTATACAAGTTAGGCTGATCTATCACTTCATGGAGGCCGAATTTTTTTTGGGTTATTAAATTATTTATTATAATTTCTGGGAAAAAAATGATTTTTTCAAAAAAGAAATTAAAAAAAATAGGATAAATACTTATTGTTTGGATGTGATCTTGATGTATGTTAGACTAGTTTGCATGCTCTACAGCCTCATGGAGTCATTTTTTTTTTCACCCATTAAAAAAAATATTTTTTTTTTCAGATTTAATAATTATATTATTTAAATAGTTAAAAAATATATAAAATTAAGGAAAAATATCTGTTTTTGTTGGAAAATTATACACAACGGTTGTACATAATGTCCAACTTCAAATGATGTCAAATACATCATTATGTTATAATATTTTATATTTGAAGGTATAATTATTTTTAATAAAAATTGTAAATATTATTTTTAATTAATAAATAAATACTAGGGTTTAGGAATAAATAAGAGATAGGTATTTGATTGTTCTAGTAGCTTCATACTATGTGTAATAGTTATAAATACAATACTTTAAGTGTTTATTACCTTACTTTAAGTCTATAATAGTTACTAATACATGTTTTTTTATGTAACAGTGTAAAAAATCAGATAAGGGTTACACAATGGGGGATATAGCATGGTTACATGGAGTCCCAATGTCTAAGAACAAAAAGAAGTCAAAGTGTAACTACTGTGGGGAGATTCTAAATTCTGGAGGAGCAACTAGGTTAAATGAACATTTGTCTGGTCTAGGCAAGAATGTTGCCAAATGCCAAAATGTTCCGAGCCAAGTGAAACTGGCAATGGCACAAAATTTAAGAGGAGTACAGACAAAGAAAGCTGAGAGGGAGAGATGACAAATAGCTTTCGATGAGGCAGTGCTAGAGAGGCCTGGTGTAGACATCCTTGGGGGAGTAGGAGATGATACTGAATATAGGCCTACACCTGGTGAGTTCCAATCAGAGGCTGAATGGAGGATTTACCAGCAGACTTTGGCAGCGAGCAGGCAAAGTTTTCATTTTGATAATATCAGATCATATGAGCAAGCAAGAGGAGCTGGTGGATCTGGCTCAGCTGCACCAGTGCAAGAAGATGAGAGGAGGAGAAGCACTGGCACAAGAGATATCCCATGGCCCCAAGCCCGACCACGAGCACGTTCCCCAGATACCATTTTTGAGCAGGATCCATCTACCTTTAGGCAACAAGATGCCTTCCAGCCAACCATCCCACAAGTGTTTGGTGGTAAACAAGAGGATGCACGGAAAGCCTTCAGCAAGTTCATGCTATACAATGGCATTTCAGCTAATGTAGCTCAAGGAACCTATTATAATGCATTCCTTGATGCTGCAGGGAGGGCTGACCCAGGATGGAAGGGGCCTACACCATATGAGTTGTATAATGTATATTTGCCTAAAGAGGAGAGGAGCTGAAAGAGTACATAGAGGGTCTGAAGCCATTGTGGAACACATATGGGGTTACTCTTATGGCTGATGGTTGGACTGGACCTACTAGACAGTCCATTATAAATTTAATGGTGAGTTGTAATGGGAAGACTGTCTTCTTGAAGTCTGTTGATGCATCAAAGCATGTCAAGGATGCATCATACTTGTACAAGTTACTGAAGCAAGTCGTAGAGGAAGATATAGGAGCAAAGAACGTTATCCAAATTGTGACGGATAACGGTTCTAATTTTAAGAAGGCTGGAGAGAAACTGATGAACAAGAAGAGTAAGAGGATCCGCCTCTTTTGGACTCCATGTGCAGCCCATTCTATTGATCTAATGCTGAAGGACATGGGGAAAAAAGCTTTGGTGGCTGGTGTGGTCAATAGGGCAAGGCAAGTGACCATCTTTGTGTATAACCATAGTTATGCTTTAGCCTTGATGAGGGAGAAATGCAAGGGGGATTTAGTGAGGCCAGGTGTCACTAGATTTGCCACCAATTACATTGCATTGAAGAGCATCCAGTCAAAGGTGGTAGGTCTGAGGTCAATGTTTGCAAGTGACCAATGGTTTACTTGGCCAGGCTCTAGGACACAAGAAGGGAAGGCAGCACAAGAGACCATTGCAAGTAACGGATTTTGGAATGACTTCTATAAAGTTGTTGCCATATTAGAACCAGTGGTGGCAGTACTAAGGATGGTTGACATTGAGAAGAAGCCTACCTTGCCCCACATATATGCTGCCCTGCAAAAGCTGAAGGAAATGGTCCGAGCTGCAATACCCCGAAGTGCTCGCTCATACATTAACATCATTGATGAGCGATGGGAGAAGCACTTGAGTCATCCCTTGCATAAAGCTGGTGAGTTCTACACTTCAACATCTATACACTTTATGTGAGTTTTTACATTTATATATTCAAACCTCTAAAGTATTAAGTCACTAACAACTTATATTTGTGATTTCTCCTTTACTAGCATACTATTTGAATCCAAAGTACCAGTACTCGCATGATCTTGGGCTGGACACGGATTTGTTACTGGCAGTTGAAGTTGTTATTGAGAAGTTGGAGGTCAATCCCAAGACACAATCTGACTACAATGATGAGGTGAGATTATGGGACTTTGGTATTTTGCTAGTCAGTAAAGGAATGTAATTACTAAATAGCAAACACTGATGCTTCTAACAATGTTTCAAATTTCAAATGTAAATAGATCAAGGCCTTCAGAGAGGCCTCAGCAAGTTTCGGTTGAAAATCTGCAGTAGAGGGTAGACAAAAGTCAGACCCTGGTAGGTGGCAATGTGGCATGATTTTACATATATGACTTATAATTTTATCACTTTACAATTTACATATTCTTAATATTCTTTGTTTATAATGCAACTGACTGGTGGGTGCTGTATGGTACAAGTTCACCCAACCTGAGGAAGGTAGCAATCAAAGTGAAGAAACAGATTTGAATTAGGTTAATGCTTGGATGATTAGTTCATCCCAAGCACATTCTATTTATAACTATAATGAAATAGTAAAAATAATTACATAAGCAATGTGGGATTAAACCACATAAGAAACTAACAAATAATAAAGGAAAAAAGTCCAGAATACCCCCACGGTATTCTGGCCCAATATAACTAACACTCCCCCTCAAGTTGGAGCATATATATCATGCATGCCCAACTTGACTAAGATAGGATGAAACAGCTTGCTACTCAATCCCTTAGTGAACACATCAGCTAGCTGATCAGAAGACTTCACAAAGGGAACACAAATGAGGCCAGCTTCAAGCTTCTCCTTGATGAAATGTCGGTCAACCTCCACATGTTTCGTGCGATCATGCTGGACAGAGTTATGAGCAATACTAATAGCCGCTTTATTGTCACAATAAAGCATCATTGGAAGATGGACAGCAACACCAATATCCTGCAATAACCCTCTAAGCCCACAGAAGTTCACAAATTCCTTGTGCCATTGCGCGGAATTCGGCTTCAGCAGTAGACCTTGCCACAATATTCTGCTTTTTGCTCCGTCAAGTGACATGGTTTCCACCCACAAAGAAACAGTAGCCAGAGATAGATTTCCTGTCAGGAGAACCAGCCCAATCGGCATCAGTATAGGCTTCAACCTTCAAGTGACCATTGGCGGATAGAAGAATTCCCTTTCCTGGAGCGGACTTCAAGTACCTCAAAATACGACGGACCGCATCCATATGAGAGGAATATGGATCGTGCATGAACCGACTCACCAAACTCACAAAGAATCTGCAATGTCGGGCGTGTGTGGGAAAAGGTAGATTAGTTTGCCTACTAACCGCTGATAGGCACCCTTATCAACCGGCTCACCCTCTTTCTCCCTAAGTTTCGTAGTAGTTTCCATAGGAGTATCTGAAGGATGACAGCCAAGTAGCCCTGTCTCAGTCAATAGATCAAGGACATATTTTCTTTGAGAAAGAAAGATGCCCTTTGAAGATCGAGCAACTTCTATCCCTAGAAAATATTTTAGGGGACCAAGATCTTTGACCTCAAACTCACGGCCAAGAAGAATTTTCAAATCCCTGATTGCAGCATCATCATTACCAGTAATCACAATATCATCCACATAGACTACGAGAAGAGTAACCTTGTCACCAAGTCGTTTGATAAATAAAGTGTGATCGGCATTGCTCTGCGTGTAACCTGCTGAAATCATAGCCTTATGAAATCTGCCAAACCAGGCCCTGGGTGACTGCTTCAAGCCATAAAGGGCACGCTTCAATTTACACACTTTGCCCTTAGTCCTGTCATCAGAGAAACCAGGTGGAATGTTCATATATACCTCCTCCTCAAGCTCCCCATGGAGAAAGGCATTTTTGACATCTAACTGCTGAAGACCCCACCCAAGATTTGCAGCACAAGATAATAACACCCTGACAGTGTTGAGCTTTGCCACTGGTGCAAAGGTCTCCTGATAGTCAACTCCATAAGTCTGAGTAAACCCCTTTGCAACCAAACGTGCCTTGTACTTGTCCATCGAACCATCCGCCTTTTGTTTAACTACGAAGACCCATCTACAGCCCACTGATTTTTTCCCTGGAGGAAGAGCCACAAGATCCCACGTATTATTTTTGTGTAGTGCTCTCATTTCTTCCAACATTGCTGTCTTCCACTTTCCATCTGTAGATGCTTCCTGCCAATTTCTAGGAACCGAAACAGAGGAAAGAGAAGATACAAATGCACGAAAAGAGGGAGAAAGAGAGTTATACGAAACAAAATGAGATATGGGATGTAAAGTGCAAGTCCTAGTACCTTTGCGAAGTGCAATAGGTAGGTCGGAAGGATTACCAGGAGATGTAGGATCTGTGTCTGGAGCCGGCAATTGGATGGGTACTAGTGCTATAGTGGGATGCAACTGCCCTCTTGTGGACCTTCCCCTTGTATAGGTGATCATGTTGGAGTTGTCAATTCTCTTCTAAAATTCACCAATAGTTCTCTGGACCGGAGTCTGCTCCCCCTGAGTAGGAATATTAACAACATTATTGTCTATGGTCTCCCCCTGTAAAGGATTCTCATTAGGTGAGGGAGGAACAGCCAGAGGTTGTTGGGAGGTCTCCAAAGTAGGATGGGCAGCATCCAAAAAGGGCTGGACAGCAGCCGTGGGTGGTAAAGAGGGCTGGGCAGCCAGAGGCTCCTCAGGTAGAGGAATCTCAAAAGCCACATCTTCACCAGCACTCTCCCCCTGAAGAGGTGGCGAAGAATAATAAGAAAGGGACTCATGGAAAACAACATCCATGCTAACCATGGTACGGCGGGAAGGGGGATGGTAACATTTATATCCTTTCTGGGTTGGAGAATAACCTAAGAAAATACAACGAAGTCCTCGAGGTTCAAGTTTGCTGGGAGATTTAGTGTCTCAAGCATAACACACACAACCAAACACCTTGGGAGGCACAATAAAGGAGGAATTACCAATTAAAACATCAGAGGGGCTACGGGAGTAAAGTACCCGAGATGGCAGCCTATTGATGAGATAGGCTGCCGTGATAACCGCATCCCCCCAATATTGAGACGGGACATTCCTCGCAAACATTAAGGCTCTGGCCATTTCTAACAAGTGGCGGTTTTTCCTTTCTGCCACACCATTCTGGGCAGGGGTATCAACACAACTAGTCTGATGAATGATGCCATGGTCAGCCAAATGTTTCTGAAATTATGATTCTTTATACTCTGTTCCATTATCACTTCTCAATATTTTGAGAGTAGCCTGGAACTGAGTTTGGACCATTTTATGAAAGTGTTGAAAGCATGAAAAAACTTGATATTTGGTGTGCAAGAGATAAACCCATGTGTTTCTAGAATGACAATCAATGAAAGATACAAACCACCGATGGCCAGAAATAGAGGGTTTCCGATTAGGGCCCCAAACATCAGAATGCACTAACTCAAAACAAGAAGAACTTCTTTTATTTGAAATAGGATAATTTGAACGTGTCTGTTTGGCCAGAACACACGCCTCACAAAAAAAGTCATCCTTAGTATGTAGGGTGACCAAACTAGGAAATAGATGTGCTAAAATTCCTAAAGGGGGGTGACCTAACCGAGAGTGCCACTGGTAGAGTTCAGAAGAGACCATGGAGTTCTGGTGCAGTAGAGAAGGTAATGGTGGTGGAGAGAAGCGACCATCATCAAGCAGGTACAACCCACCGTGCACTTTAACCAATCCAATCGTCTTCCCAGAGGCCAGATCCTAAAACACACAATGAGAAGGAAAGAAAGTAACTTTGCAGTTAAGATCACGAGTAATACTACTAATGGAAAGAAGGTTAGTAGTAAAATTAGGAATGTGCAAAACATAAGTTAAGGGAAGGGAGGAGGTGTAGTTGATGATTCCCTTTCCAGAGATAGATGAAAGAGAACCATCAGCTACCTTGACCTTGTCCTTCCTAGAAGTAGGAGAGTATCGATGAAACAAACTAGAGGAACCGGTCATATGATCTGTAGCCCCAAAATCTATGATCCAAGGATGGGAGGCTACAGAAGCACAATGACCGCCAAAAGGAATACCGACCGGGCAAAGTGTGAACCTGAATGAGCGGAAGAATTGGCGTGAGCGATGTAGTAGAGGCAGCAGCAGCGGAAGACCTCAGCATACGTCGGAATGCCTGTAGCTCATCCTGGGATAGACCAGGGTCAGTAGTAGGGTCTGTAGTAATAGTCTCAGTCTGATGGGCCTTGGGCTTTGTCTTGGCCTTGGTCTTGGCAGCCCGTTTTGCTTCAAAGTCAACTGGTTTCCCATGAAGTTTCCAGCACCTCTCCTTGGTGTGATATGGTTTGTGACAGTGCTCACAAACAACAGTCCCTCTAGTAGAGTCTCCAAGAGAAGCAGTGCCAATAGGTGTAGGAGTAATGGGGGCAGCAGCCTTGAGAGCAGATCTGTCAGTAATAGGAGGATGTAACATGGCAGCCCTACGGTTCTCCTCAGAAGAAACCAATGCATAAGATTGTTCAAGTGTGGGAAAAGGTATATGGCCCAACACTTGAACACGAATGGGATCATACTCCATATTCAAACCAGCTAAAAAATCGTAGACTCTGATCTTGTCCACATGTTTCTTATAAGAGGCAATATTAGCAACTGTAGAGGGGTGAAAATCAGAGTAATGATCCAATTGTTGCCACAGGCTGCGGAGAGAAGCATAGTAGTCCGAAACAGAAAGGTCTCCCTGAGTAGTGTGAAGGACCTTCTTTCGAATTTCATAAACTTGGGCATCATTGCCAAGCTGTCCGTAGGTCTCCTTGCAAGCAGCCCAAATCTAGTCGACAGTGTCCAGAAGAAGAAAATTATGCTGTAAGGCTGAAGTCATAGAGCCTATGAGGTAGGACATGAGAACACCATTATTGGCCAGCCACTTAGTCTGATCAGGGCCTTTATCACTAGGCTTAACAATAGTGCCATCAATATGGTCAGTGAGGCCACGGCCAACAATGGCAAAGGAGGCTGATCTAGACCACAGAAGGTAATTTGAGCCATCCAGTTTGATGGGGTTAGGTGGAAAGCTGTGATAATCTGTTTTGTGATTGCCATCATGAACAGAAGTAGCAGTAGAGTTGGTAGAGTCACCCATACCGGCAGCAGAGAAGGCCAAACAATCTTCAAGTAAAGTCCCAAACAAATAGAACTAGCAGTCAAAGAGAACCTTGATCGATTATGGTTTTTAGGGTTTTGAACAAAACCCTAAAGTGATGGAATCGATGGATGAGCCTAGGCTGCAATAAATAATATCAAAGTGGCTAAAAGACTGAGGTAGAGAAGTCCTTAAGACGAGAAACACATTTGCAGAAAAATTCAGTATCCAAAAAACAGGTGCAGCAACCTAATATCGATAGAGTTAGGGTTAAAAAACCCTGTAATGATGAGATCGATCTCAAGGTCTTCACACACCAAAAAATAGATCTGTAGAAGCTGATATAGCTGTCGAAGGAGCCCTTATAAGTGAAGAAAAAACCTGCAACAAAATCAGCAACAGTGGGCAGCAATAACCCTAAGATCGATAGATGTCAGGGTTTTGAAAAAACCCTGATAATGGAGGAATCGATCTTAAGGAAGTCTTCAATCTTGAGGAATAATTTCGAACCAATAAAACAACAATTCGCAGCAGCCTTCCGGTCTTCAAAGAGAGGAGAGGAGCCCTTGTATCCGATGTAGAAGCAATCTCCAAGAAGGAACCCAAGAACCAATATCGCAGCGGTGTTGATTGGAGTCTATCGGACAGAATTATAAGTCATAAATGAGGTAATGGGGGTAGCAACTGGATCGCATGATTACCTCATCAGTGCTGCCCTATATGGGAATGAAGAACAAGGAAGAAGAAGGAGAGAACTAGAAGAGAAGAAGATCGAGAGAGAGAAGAAGAATAAAAATCGAGAAAAATTGGTGTCCCTAGTTCGAAATCTGCTTTGATACCATGAAGAAACAGATTTGAATTAGGTTAATGCTTGGATGATTAGTTCATCCCAAGCACATTGTATTTATAACTATAATGAAATAGTAAAAATAATTACATAAGCAATGTGGGATTAAACCACATAAGAAACTAACAAATAATAAGGGGAAAAAGTCCAGAATACCCCCACGGTATTCTAGCCCAATATAACTAACACAAAGTGCTGTCACAAACCTGTTCATCCTCTGGCTGCGAGCGCAACTGGAGTACATTCGCCTTGATGCACTCAAAGAGGCGGAACAAATTGGGTAGTCAACGACTAGAGCAACTGGTGTATGTGCATTATAATATGAGACTAAGGATGAGGCACATACATGAAGAATTTGAGAAGAATGACAAAGAGCCCATCGAGCTAGCCAACATATTCCAGGAGGATTCTGATGAGGATGAGGATCCCCTATTCCAGTGGGTGAGGGATCGTGGTGCACCAGAGATGGATAAGCCTGGAGGTAGGCCTGATTCCACTATTGCATCCGTAACCGGCACAGATGTTGAGGACTATATGTCGCAAGAGGGGCGTGCACATTCTCAGTCACCGAGACCATTTGAGGCTGCAACAGGAACTCCTCCTGATGATGATGATGATGGTGATGGTGATGGTGATGGTGATGACCCTGCTGGTGGTGATGACCCTCCTGCTGGTAGTGGTGGTGGTGGTAGACATGGTGACATGCCTGCTGGTGGTTATTGTGATGATCGTCATGAGGGGATGCGCGACCAATACCAGCAAGAAGTGGGAACACAACAGGACCCTGTGCGTTTCACAGGTGAGTCTCAGTTTACACATGCCACACAAGATCAAGATCATGGTGGCCACAACAAAACTTACAAGAGAAGGACGGGTCGCAAACAAAACCAACCTCAGTATGATGACACGAGTATGAACACCATGGTAGCAAGTTTTGGAAGCATGAGTATGGATACTGGTAGTCAGCATCAGCCGTGGCAATCATAACAACCTCATTATAAGTATGATTATGGCCAGCAGAGCACCGGTTCTGAATATAGTTCCTATGGTCAGTTTGTGCAGCCAACACATGCGTATGACTATCAAAGTAGTGAGTCTGGCATTGGGTCCAGCATTGGGTCCATCGATCCGTCCACATTCCAAGTCCCAGGCATTCCTCAATATGACAATAGCATAAGCGGTGCATCTCATCCTTCATGGCAACGGTCTAACTCCACTGTGGAACAGTTATACCCTAGGTTAGGGATGTTGGCATATGTTGATGAGAACTCTTATATGAATGCTGTGGAGGACTATACACAACAGTTTAGCAACAATATGTCATGGGAAGACTATGTGGTACAAATAGGGAATGAATATGCCATTCAATATCATTTTATGTGATGAAGTTGTAACTTGTAACTTAAACATTTATAATGCTTATTAACTTGTTTCCTATTAATTGAATGTTTTGTTTGAGTTCTATGTACATAAATTATGTCATTAATGTATCTATTATGCTATTTTAATATGTCGCCACCTAGCAACTAAGGGTCCAATGTAAAAGTCATATTTGGACTTTGTTTTTGCAAAATCTAATAATGTCATTGTGTTTAAATGGCCTAAAATAAGCTGTATACCAATTTTCAGACCCAACAGAGCCCTAAAACCCACAGAGATGGGCCTCCGAGTCAAAAAAAAAAAAATTGCAAAAACTCGCCGAGATCTCGACCCAACTCGGTTTTTTAGTGGGCCGAGTTGACTTCGAGACCCGAGTTTTCGGACCATGGGTAAAAGGAAAAAAAGAACACAAGATAAAATTACAACTTAATATGACTTATAACAAGACAGTGACCAAAGTACCCTTTACAATTTAAACTCTAACACACAGGCCATGAATGTATTACTATAATGAGTTCAAAACGTGAGCTGGAAAGAAGTCAAGAAGAAAAGAAAGGTGATGGAGAGGAAATGCTGAGTAGGGTTATAGCAAAAGTTCTGGGTTTATCACCCTTGGCACTTGGCACTTGGCAGAAGACATGAATGATGACTAAGATGTCATTAACCTTGGAAAACTACAGTAACAAAACATATGGAAAGGAAGAGTAATATGATTGGGTCCACAAAGCACCCTTGGCTAAGAAGGATGTGTTTGGTTTTGCATACATGCTTTTCAAAGCCTCAGCTTAAAGGTTTCAAGGCTATAAGTTCAAACCTTCCATATGCTGCTTCATGGTAACCTTTAGAAAAATTCTGTAACAAATCCCAAGGTGGACACTAAACATGATTTTGTATGGAAACCCAAATCAAAATCAAATTGGTTTTATTGCTTCTATTAGATTTTATGACCTTCCTAGCACTCTTTATTACTCGAGAATAGTCGAGATCACAAAATGTACATTGGACCCACATCCATAATGATTTTTTTTCATTTTAACTGGAGATGGTTTTAGTTGTTCTCGTTCTTTTTCTCAAACAGTCCTTACCCTCTCTTTCCATAACCAATGCCTTAAAACAATATTTGCAAACACAAAGACACTAGGCAAAGCTTTTTACCTCTTGTCGTTAACAAATAAATAAATAACCAAATGATAGCAAGTAAATTCTTATGTTAATATTTACATAAGAATGAAAATGGAGCCTTTCCTCATTCTGTTAAGTAAGAGACACCTACTTTGTGTTGCATCTGGGGTTTCTAGATTAACATACCCTTAATTGGAGTTCAGAATCTTCAGACACATCTTTGGAATATTCTTTTTCTTTTTCACTCTTAAATCCATAGAATGTACTCATGAGCTGTAGAAAAGAACTTGTCCCTTATGTCTCACATTTGATTATCTATTGCTCAATGGGAAAATTTTAAATATGTAATTACTCTCTCTCTCTCTCTCTCAATCAACCAAAATAAAAAGAAACACATAAACTAAGATTCAATCTTTTCACTTAAATATGTATAGAGGTGGTCTTTAATCATCATCTTAATGGCGAAAGATATCACAGATTTTGACTCACAAAAAGTTCAGACATAAAAATAGTCATCTAATTCTAGGCTGGTGGCTCCAAAGCCCATCCATATTTAATAGAGAAATTCTTGATGTGAAATTGAGACTTAAAAGTAATTGAAGTGTAAAAGCTTGATTAAAGCCAAAACAGGGGGGACAAAAGGTTTTAAACCCTCAATCCCATCAGTATTTAATTACATAACCACACACATCTCTCTTATCACCACACTTCCTCTATTGCTTAATAAGCCAAGAATAAGAAAAGGAAAAATGAGACATGGTGGAAAAGCACAGATTTGCAAGTGTTACCTTACGGATAAATCAGGTCTGGAGAATGAGCTACACCTCTTTCTACAAGTTATTTAATTAAATCAAATTCTGACTATCTTCACTAGCACAATAGTTCTAATGAACAGAAGGAAAAACAAAGAGGATTTTCAGGAAATTGTCTGTTGCCATGCCAGGCCATTTTCTCAATCTCAAAGCCCTAGCTAGGTTTCACATGATTCAATTCATTGACAATCTTAAATTCCAATTCCATACATTTATTTTCTAGCTCCCTCCACCACAGAGATTTCAAGAATGGATCACATGTTCACAAGCACTTCCAATGTCGAATTTTTTCCTCCTATTTGATGATTAATATCTTATCTGTAGCAGGTTATGAAGGAACCTTCATTTTTATTTCGTTTTAATGTTTAGTACATGAAAACTTAATAAATATTAAAAATCTTTAGAACGAATTTATCTTCTCTACTACTGTTACTGATGATAAATAAATAAAAAATAATAATTTTGTATTGTAAATAAAATATGCTTGTAACCAGAACTTCTTGAAAGAAATATCTGTTTCAGCTTTTGCTGGTCTTTATAGGATCTTTAATGCACAAAATTTATGTAGCCTCTATTGAACATAACCAAACTAGATCGACCCTATTAAGTTATTATAGTACTAGACAAGCTCAGCTTCATCTACATGTGCTCATTTTTTATGGCATTCTTGGAATGTTTATGTTTAATGTTGATCCCAAGATCCTCATCAGTGATTAAGTGCATCTAAGTGGTAAGTAGATGTAACTTTTGAGTGTCAAATGTGGCTCCATGAAGTAGGATCGACCTTATGTCGTTTGATAACATGTTTCCCTTAAGGTTGATCAGTTTGGCCATCACTACAAACTTTTTTTAACAAAAACTGAAGCTTGAATCTTGTCTGCCAATTTTAAACCTTGACATGAAGTGCTCATATAGGACTATGTGGTTGCTTCTCAGGAAACAGGAAAAAGATATGTTTGAGTTGTAAAGCATGGAAGCCAGAACACAAGATTCCATACAATAAACTCCATCCATCTAGGTTTCCACAGTCAACCTCTCTACCTAGTTATGAAAATGCTAATGTGAGTCATTAACAAAAACCGAAAAATCAAAGTAAGTAGTTAGTTTCATCTAAGAATATATAGCATATATGCATAGCAAGTTAATATTTGTGCAATGAGCCAATGACTGTCAAGATAGTTGACAACTCACTGCTTCTAGTTATTAAATTCCCAGCTTTTGTTTTCAGAGATGAGGTTTCTTTCATTCATCTTTTTTGAATCATAAGTTTGTGCAAAGAATCACTGTTAGCATCTCTAGCTGAGGACATCTTCTTCAGCAGCAATCAACCCAGATTATTAACAGCCAAAATCTGTACTTTCTCGACAGAAACTCCCCTAACTTGTATAAACAGGAAAAAACGAATAAAATCAAGGAAATACACAGAGAACCAAACCCATATTTTATCAAACTCAAAGTGTTCAAAAGTTATAATGAATCGCATAACTCATTCACAAATCTCTTCACTGACAAAAAAAAAGGCACCTGTAATCAGAATCTGAACACAATTAAAAGAACCAGCAGGAATATCCGGCGTTGTGTGGCCCTAAAATTTGCAGAAGACTGCATCTTATCGCCAATGCCAATTCATCAATAATTAATAAGATCATCTTATCTTCAATCGCCAATGCCAATTCATCAAAAGCGGTAGGGTTTGAGAAAGAAAGAAAAAAGAAGAGTTTTACCCTTTTTTTGTTTTCTCTCTTCCCACAAGTACCATGTCTCTCACCTGCTTTTGTGGAAAAACGAAAAAAATCGTTACTATACCGGGCAAATAGCGAACTTTTTATTTTTAAAAAGGGAAAATTTCACGGACACCCATAAAAGTATCCAATATCTCATAAATTTATCAAACTTGGTCAAAATATCACAGACAACCCCTATTTTTATGAATTTATTTCAACTTAGTCTACTCCGTTAGTCTCTGCAGTTAAGTGTCAGTTAACTCTTTTTAAATGGTGAAATTACCCTTACCTGTGAAACCCATTTCCCCCACTTTTTCTCCATTTTCCACTTAAATGGCGAAATTACCCTTACATGTGAAACCCATTTTCTTCCTTTCTTCTTCTTCTTCTTCTCCTTCTACTGTTTCTTCCGCCGCCGCCACCGCCACCCCCTCCAGCCCTCCTTCTCTTGCTCCCCTGCAACCCCGCCACCACCACCACCACCCCTCCGGCCCTCCTTCTCTTACAGAATCAAATTTCCATGCATACTGATGAGGCATAAAACACCCCACCAATCAGAGGCTACCACGTGGCCGACCTGAGGTCAGTCCAAGGAACCGAACTAAGCTGAGCAGGAAACCGGGCCAACCCGATCTCTGATAGGTCACCTAACAGAGCCGAACTCACACAAGTCAGCCAGGGCTGAGGCCGAGCTCACACAAGTCAGCCATAAATTCCTGACCGAGCCTACACAGGACAGCCTAGGCCGAGCTGACTGCCGAGACAAACCTAATAGGCCGACCTCCCAGGCCGAGGTAATTGCCAAGCCCGACCTACCAGGCCGACCTCCTATGCCGACCTCCGAGGCCGAGCCCTCCTCCACAGAAGCTACCATAGCGCCCCACCGGGGATCGCGGGGCCACGTCAGCACATCCCGAGAATCACAGGATAAGGATCGAGCCACGATCCCAGTGCAATACGAAGTCACACTTCACATGGACTCTTACCTTAATAAGAGCCCGACCCCGAAAATAGCTCTCCACTCCGCTCTACGCGAGAGAGCCTTCCGAAAGAAGGACTCCTACCATACTAGGACTCTCCCAACCGCCTTATCTCATCCTCACTCTATAAATACCCAGGTATGGAGCACCATTCCTCATCTGGCTTTCACTACGCAGTTACGTTGTTGCATTGGAGACCTGACTTGAGCGTCGGAGAGTCCTTGGCCGGAGCCACACCGGCTCTCTTGTGCTCATCGCTTGGTTTTTGCAGGCTCATCCATGGGCGAACCGGGCATCGAAGGTTTTCACCCGCAACAGATTTGGCGCCGTCTATGGGAACGACATCAGCAGGTCATCATCGTTTCTACCAACTTTAAGAGCAACAATAATGGTGCACACGAGATCAGGGCAGCATGGCTCGACTTCCCGTGCGGACAAGCCACCACCCATTGTGCAGGTGAGGCGATCATCGCCCCCTGAAGCCTCGCGGCAGGGTGTGAACAGAAGACCCCCTCGGGCAGGGGGTGCGCGGCCCATCACGGGCACCACGATCAATCCCATTCCCCCACCAAAGGGTGGGAATGGGGGAGCTGTGCTAGCCACAGCCGTGGCTGATCGGGTACAGCCCAAGCAAAACTTTAGCGTTCTGGGCCTACCAGCGCCGCCGCCCTTACCGGAGAGTTTGGATCCCGAAGCCCCGGCAAATAATTGGCAAGTTATGGACTTGCAGCTACAGATGCTCCACACCAACGAGATGCAGCGTACCTTCATGAACCAGATGGCCCGGGGCGGGCTGATGGGCCAACCACTGGTCGCACCCCCTCCAGCCCCAGTTCGAGCAGAGAGAAACTTGCAGCAAAATGGTGGCCGGTGTAGGGTCGAGCCTAGCCGAGCCGCATCCTCACACCCGTCTCGTCAGAAGACTCCTCCATGCCTTAGCAGAGGCGCTCGATGGGATGAGCAGGAGCATCACCGAAGCCAGGGAACAGCGTAGGAAATTGAACCAACGGGCTCGGTAGCGAGGAGATCGGTATTTTCCAGACGGTTCGGAGAAGACGGGCAGCCAAGGGGAGTCCGAGAACAGTGGAACGAGCCAAATGGGAGACGTGTTACGAGACAAGGAGAGGGGTCTCGTCATAACCCCCGATGTCAAAGCTTGCCTCCCCGAGAAGAGCAACAGGGGAGTCCCCGTGGGTCCAACTTCCAAGTGGAGAGAAGAACAAGGAGGGATGGTACTGATCGAGCTGACCAGAACGGCTGACCACAACGTGACGACCGAGCCTACCGACCTCGAGCTGAGGAGCCAAATGGTCGACCTAGGCCAAGCGAACAAAATAATCTGTACCGGGTGGATGAGCCGAGCGGCCGAGCACCTGAAACCGAGCTGGAGAGGCGACTATGAGACTTGGCGGGGCAAGTGGAGCGATTGAAAAAATAGGTGACCCCGGACGTCTATTCGCTGGTCGGGCGTCACCCTTATCCTCCTGAGATCATGGTCGCGCCACTGCCGATCGGATTCAAGCCTCCCCCCTTCGACCGCTATGACGGGACGACCGACCCGACGGGTCACATCAACTACTTTAATACGATGTTGACCATGTATGGGGGAACCAAGATTGTTTCTTGTCGGGCTTTCCCTGCATCCCTCAAAGGCGCGGCGACCTCATGGTTCCCCTGGTTGCTGCCGAACTCCATAACAAGCTTCGCTCAACTCTGTCGAGCCTTCGTCATGCGCTTCCAGAGTAGTATGAAGCACAAGAAGACAATGGTCAACCTCCTCAGTGTGAAGCAAAGGTCCGACGAGTCGATCCGAGCATTCGTCTCCCGCTTCAACAAGGAATCCTTAGACATCAAGGATTTGGATGAGGCCACGGCCCATACGACTATGAGCAACGGGCTCATCGACATGGACCTCATCAAGGACTTGGCCCGGAAGCCGACCAGAAACCTTACCGAGCTCTTGGAGAGGTGTAATGAATTTGTAAATATTACCGAGGTTCTCCAGGCCCAAAAGGGAAACGAAGGTCGAGCCGATAAGAAAAGATTGACAACCGATGACCTCAAGGAAGACAAGAGGCCCAGGACGGATCGCCGAGCCGAGAGATCGAATCGAGCTCGGAGCCCTGATTATACCTCGCTGAATACCTCGGGCAAGGAAATTTTGATGCAAATACAGGATGGTGGGTACATCCGCCGGCCCTGACCTATGCAAGCGGGGTCATCTCAGAATCCAAACAAGTATTGTCAATTTCATAAGGACACCGGTCACGATACCGAGGATTGTTATTAGCTGAAAAGAGAAATCAAAGAGCTGATAAAAGTGGGCCACTTGAAGCGATATATCAAAGGAGGCCAGGAAGAGCGTGGGGGTCGGCGACTTGAAGAGCGCGATCAAAGAAGAGCCTAGCTGAGGCCCGAAAATAGGTGAATCGAGCGAGATGAAGATAAAGCCCGAGCTGAGAAGAAAGAGGACGGGTCCGGGCCGAGCAGTGACAAGGGAGCTCCCATTTACACTATCCTCAGAGGGTCCGGACAAGAGACTACTCGAAAGGCCAAGGCAAACGCATGGTTTGTCAAAGTTGCCGAGATGCCCACCAAAAAGCTTAAGTCAACAGCGACGATCTCCTTCACCGAGGCCGACCTCGAAGGTATAAGTTTGCCTCATGATGATGCATTAGTGGTGCAGGTAGAAATTGCGAAGAGACCCGTCCATCGAGTATTGGTCGATACCGGCGCATCCATGGACCTTATGTCGCAAGACGCGTACCGATAGTATGGTTTCAGCGACGAAGCACTCAAGCCGGAAGGCACCTCACTTCATGGGTTCTTGGGAGCTGTCGAGACCATCAAGGGCTCCATCGACCTGCTGGTCACGATCGGGCAAGCTCCATGCCAGGCGACGATCCAGGTCAAATTCATGGTGGTACGGTCGGTAGTGGCTTTCAACGCCATACTCGGCCGCCCATCATTGACCACTCTCCAAGCCATCATCTCCCCGACGCACTTGAAGATGAAGTTCCCTACCAAGAACGGTATCGGCGAAGTCCGAGGTGACCAAAAGAAGGCACGGGAGTGCTATGCCACTTTTGTCAAGCAAAACAAAGGCAATGTTCAAGGAATGGCAATGTGCGTCGAACACCTCCCCGAGGATCAGTGGGATGAGCTCATCGAAAGGAGGGGACGACCCGTGGAAGACCTGACCCCATTCCCCCTCAGCGAAGAGGACCCAGTAAAGGTAGTTCAGCTCGGGTCATTACTGAATGAAGATCAAAGGAATCAGCTCGAAATTTTCTTAAAGGCAAACGCCGATGTCTTTGCCTGGTCAGCTGCCGACATGTCGGGCATACCAAGGCATATAGCTAAGCACTGACTCCACATAGATCCCAGCCAAAAATCAATCCGGTAGAAGAGAAGGAACTACGCCCTTGATCGGCAAACCGCGATCAAAGAAGAGGTGGAGAAGCTTCCCCGATCAGGGTTCATCCGAGAAGAAAAATTCTCGACTTGGCTGGCTAACGTGGTCATGGTCCCCAAGCCGAACGGAAAATGGAGAATGTGTGTCAACTACACCGACCTCAACAAGGCTTGTCCAAAAGATGAGTACCCACTACCTCGGATCGACCTCTTGATCGATGCCTTGGCAGGCCACGAGATGCTGAGCTTCATGGACGCATACTCCGGCTACAACCAAATCATGATGCATGAGGAGGATGAGCCATACACGGCATTCTGAAATGACCAAGAAAATTTTTGCTACAAGGTAATGGCGTCCGGATTGAAAAACGCCGGAGCGACATACCAGCGGCTCGTGAACTATATATTCAGCGAGCAGATTGGAAGAAACATGGAAGTTTATGTGGACGACATGTTGGTAAAGAGCTTGAAGGCCGAACACCACTTGGCCGACCTGGAAGAAGCCTTTGGCTTATTGAGGAAGAACCAAATGAAGCTGAACCCCGCCAAGTGTGCATTCGGCATGACCTCGGGGAAGTTCCTCGGCTTCATGGTCTCTGTCAGAGGCAACGAAGCCAATCCAGCAAAAATCAGGGCCATCCAAGAGATGAGCCCTCCAAGGACGATCCGAGAAGTACAGAGGCTAAACGGGTGAGTGGCGGCATTGGCACGATTCATGTTAAGGTCGGGTGACAAGTGTCTGCCGTTCTTTAAGGCCCTCAAGAACATTCGGAACCCGAAGGACTTTATCTGGTCGAACGAATGCCAGCAAGCTTTTGAAGAGCTAAAAAAATACTTGGAGAACCCGCCTCTTCTTAGCCGACCCGAGCCAAAAGAGGAGCTTCAAATTTACTTAGCCGCTACCCCGGTAGCGGTCAGCGCGGTGTTGGTTAGGGAAGAAAGCCAAGCTCAAAAACCCGTATACTACATCAGCCGCATTCTTATCGATGCCGAGACGAGATACTCCGGGTTTGAGAAATTAGCATTCGCTCTAGTCACGGCTACAAGAAAGCTAAGGCCGTACTTCCAAGCTCATCCGATTACGGTACTGACCGACCAGCCACTCAAGAAGATACTGCACAAGCCCGATGTTTTGGGATGGCTGGTCACCTGGGCGGTCGAGCTGAGTGAGTACGATATAAGCTATCATCCAAGGATAGCGATAAAAGGACAAGCCCTTGCCGACTTCCTCATCGAGTGCACAGGGCCCGACCTCAAAGTTGGGGAAGAAAAGACGGCAGAAGAGGTTGGGGCTACGGTCGACCCTACCTAGACCATGAATGTCGACGGCTCGAGCAACTCTGGAGGAAGCGGGGCTGGCCTAATCCTGGTGAGCACCGAGGGGTTTCTGATCCAATATGCCCTGAGGTTCAAGTTCCCCGCCTCGAACAATGAGGCAGAGTATGAAGCCCTCCTAGCCGGACTTAGAGTCAGCAAGGCAATGGGCGTAAAGCGGTTGAAGGTGCGAGGAGACTCCCAACTCGTGGTCAACCAGGTTAATGGAGACTATGAGGCGAAAGACAAAAGGATGATAGCTTACCTGAGTCGAGCACGAGATCTGATTTTTTAACTCGAGCACTTTGAGATGACTGGAATATCGAGAAAAGAGAATGCCAAGGCTGACTCCTTGTCAAAGTTGGCCGAGGCCGACCTCCAATATCTAACCCGATCAGTATACATAGAGATCTTGGAGAAGCCATCCTTACAAGAAGAAAGCGTAAAGCACATTGAAGAGGACTAGCCGACCTGGTTGGATCCCATTGTCAACTACTTGGAGAATGACCTGCTCCCGGAGAACCAAGACGAAGCAAGAAAGGTCAAGATCCGAGCTGCCAAGTATACCATGATCGACGGAGTGCTCTACAAAAGAGTAATCTCGGCCCCTCTTCTCCGATGCCTTGGACAGAAGGGAGCCGAGTACGCCTTGGCCGAGGTGCATGAGGGAATATGCGGGAGTCACATGGGTGGCCGAGCTCTCGCATACAAGATACTTCGGCAAGGATTCTATTGGCCAAGAATGCAAGAAGAGGCCATGAAGTATGTGAAGACGTGCGAGAAGTGCCAGCTGTTTGCACCAATCCCGAGCCGACCAGTAATAAAGTTGACCTTAATGCTGAGCCCAATCCCTTTCGCTATGTGGGGAATGGATATTCTCGGAGATTTCACCTCGGCATCGGGAAACAGGAAGTACGTGGTAGTGGCGATTGATTACTTCACTAAATGGGTCGAGGCCGAGCCCCTTGCAACCATCTTCGAGAAGAACATGGAGAAATTCTTCCGAGATATGGTCATCTACCGGTTTGGGCTACCGAAAGTGCTCATCATAGATAATGACACGCAATTCAATAACCTGACCTTTCGAGAGTTCTACGAACACTTCTACATTGACTTCCGACCCATCTCAGTAGCTCATCCACAAGCAAATGGACAAGTAGAAGTGTCCAACCGAACATTACTCGCCGGCATCAAGAGAAGGTTAGATGAAGCCAAGGGGAGATGGGTGGAAGAGCTCCCAAGTGTCCTATGGGCATATAGGACGACAGTAAGAACACCAACCGGGGAGAGCCCTTTCCTCTCGCTTACGGGACCAAAGCCCTCGCCCCGGTCAAAATTATGGCATCGTCGTACCGAGTTCTCAACTTCGATGAGAAGACCTATGAAGATGGGCTGAGAGTCAACCTTGACTTCCTCGACGAAGTTCGAGAAAATGCCCTACTCCGGAACACGGCATACCAACAGAGGACGGCAAAATACTATGACTCAAGAGTAAAAGAGCGGCACTTCCGTCAAGGGGACCTTGTCCTCAGAAAGCTCAGTGCATCCCAGCCAAGGCAGCAAGGAAAGTTAGCACCAAATTGGGAAGGCCCGTACATAGTCTCCAAGAAAATTCACCCTGGGACGTATCGCTTACAGACTCAGGGGGGCAAGAAGGTACCGAGACCTTGGAACTCGAAAAATTTGAAGAAATTTTTTCAGCAACTTCCATAAGTATTCTGCTCGGCAAGGTTTTTGACGAGCACATTTGTATTCGGCTTCAGCCCCGACGTTTGATTCAATTAAACAAAGTCTTTCTCCACCACTTAACGTATTCGCAAGCTCCTAAATCAAAGTCATAAGACCGGTCCTCATAGACCTGGCTGACCTAAAAAATAGATCCTCATAGGTCAGCAACCAAGTCGTAAGATCGGTCCTCATAGACCTGGCCGACCTCAAAGACCAACCCCCATAGGTCGGCAATCAAGTCGTAAGATCGGTTCTCATAGACCTGGCCGACCTCAAAGACCGACCCTTATAGGTCGGCAATCAAGTCGTAAGACCGGTCCTTATAGACCTGGCCGACCTCAAAGATCGACCCTCATAGGTCGGCAACCAAGTCGTAAGACCGGTCCTCATAGGCCTGTCCACCTCGAGGACCGACCCTCATAGATCGACAATCAAGTCACAAGACCAGCCCACAAAGACTGGCCGACGTCTGAACCAACAAGAGCAAACTCTTCCCTTGGCCGAGCTGAACAAAGTTTGAAACTAAGCTAAGGCATTACGCTCAACCAGGGTGGTTGCTCGGTCACACATCCGCTCATATGGTAACCAGTCTAATTCGACCGCTGGGAACAGCGAATTAACTAACCAAGGCAAAAATCATCCTGACCTCGGACATGGCATGGCCGAACCGATGACCCCGTAAAGTATGGATAAAAAACAGTCAAGTTCTTAAGCTCGGCCACAACATCAAATGGAACAACATACACAAGGAAAAGAAGGCTAAGAATACCGAGCTAAAACACTTGGACAAATTCTGACAAAAATAGATTTTCATTCAGTATAGGCCGACTGCACGGCAGGGTTACAAGGTGGGCAGTTCGGCCCAAAAATAAAAATAAAAATATATTATTATTATTACATCTCAATCTCCTCGGCAGTAGATTTGGAGGCGACCTCGGCAACATCCACGGTGGTACGCTCGGCAAGGGGGTCTTGGGGCTCAACGTCAACGGCGAAGAGGTCGGCCTGCATAGGTCCCTCAATGGGCAGAGCCTGGGTGACCTCGGCTCCCTCCTCATCTCCCAACTCCCCGGCAAAAGTAGTTGCATCGTCGTCAAAATGTGAGAGATTGAGATCGGGATAGGTTGCCTTGATCTCGGCCAAGAGATCAGCCCGGCCTACCTTAAAACCCTCGGCATAAGGAGGCTTCCTGATCTCATGGCACACGTCAGCGTACTCCTTCGATTAGAGGTAGTCACTGATCGCCTCATCCCGAGCCAGGGCCAGGTCCTCCTTGGCCTTCTCCCTCACCTCGGCGAGTTGAGCCTGCAGAGCCCGGACCTTCTCCTTCTGCCTGATCACCTCGGCCTTAGAGCTCTCCACTTCGGCCTCGGCGATAGTAAGCTTCTCTTGAGTCTCCTGACGCCTCTGAACGGCGTCCTGGGCATCCTGGTAGGCCTTTTTGCACTGGACGCCCACGGAGTGGTTCTCGGTCAAGAGCCGCTTAAAGCGAAGCATGGTCTCCACTGCCTTGGCGAAGCCCTGTAAGAAAGCATTAGGACAAAAGTCGGGTCAGGATACACAGGTTGGACCTAATCACAAGAGCCGAACAGGAAACTTACCATATTAAAGTCTTGAAACAAGGTGGAGAGGAGCTCGGGGTCAAACAGCGCCTCGAGCTTCTCCCTGTCAGCTGGGAGCCGACCTGCATCCAGCCATTCCTTGGCATGCGCGATGGATGTCAATGCCGAGTCCCCTGAGAAGAGGCGCCAGGTCGGCCTCACCGGAACGTTGCTGGCCGAGGCCCTCCCCAAGACATATCGGGAGATGTTGGGGGGTAAGGCCACAGGCGGAAGGCCACCACTCGTAAGATTGACCGAAAGCTTCTGATGCTTGGTATCTTTCGGCGGGCTCCTCTCGCCTTTTCGGCCCTTCCCTTTCCTCGGGGACCCCACTGGATCCGCACCCTTCTCGGCCTCAAGGCTGACCACCGAGTCGGGCGGGCTCGGCAGCACGGCCTTGCCCTTGGGGGCCTTGGAGGACTCGCCTCAGGACTTCTTCTCGACATTTTTCTTCCTCTGGTTCGCAAGGGTCTCGGCCATTAGCCGAGGTGTATCCATTGGGGGAATATGGCCGACCACTGCAAGAGAAACAAAACGTTAGAAACAAATTAGAGAAGGAAAGAAGACCAAGTAAAAGGGTCAGCTCGGGTGACAGAAACAGGCCCGGCTCGGGCTCCTACCAGGGGTCATATGCCACCTTTAAAGAAACCCCTCATCCTGAAGCTGGAGGACATCGAGGGGCTGACGCTGGGGGATCAAGTCCAGCAAGGTCAGCTCATTCTCGATCAGGGGCAGTACCCTGTTGACGTAGTTCAAATGGATCTCCTTCCACTCGGCTCGGAGAGGGCTGTTTGGAATCAAAGCAAAAAAAAAGTGGGGCTTCCAATGCTTATTGAAGCTCGACGTGCCGACCTAAAACTTGTAGCTGCCCAGGGACACACTCTTCCCAGATCGGTGGTTGAAATAGTACCACCCCTTCTCTGGAGACTTCTTCAAGAAGAAGAGCCAAGAGAAAAGCGCCACGCTTGCGCCTCGGCCCATCTCGTAAAACAAGGCATAGAAGCCATACATGGCCAGCCAAGAGTTCGACACCAGCTGACCCAGGGACAGGTGGAAATGGTCCAAGATCGGGTCCACCAGGCCGAGGATGGGGAGCCTGAACACATACTTGAAGGGTAGCTCGTACAAAGCCACCTCGCCGGGCCTGATGTAGCAGGCCATCTCCCCTGGGTTAGGAGCTCGGAGCTGGATGTCCTCGGGGATGGCATAGGTCATCCTCAGATAGTTGAGGTCAGCATCCGTGATCGTGCTCAGAATGGTGCCGACACTCCCTTCTTCGAGCTCAGGGGCGTCAGCGGACGAGCTGACCGAACCAACCCCCACTTCGGAAGAATCTCCCTCACTTGACTCCTCATTGGATGAGGACGACCAAGAGTTCTCGGCTCGATCCGCGGCAATTGGTTGGGCCGCGTGGCCAAACTCTAGTAGCAACGGAGGCTCGACCACCTCGGCCTGACGAGGCTCCACTACATCGGGCTCGTCCGAAGTTGAGCCCAACAAGTCTATGGTGGGAGAACAAGCAGGGAGCTCTCAGCTCGGACTCGTGCCCTCTGCCGCCCCAGTGAGCAGCTCGCCCATGGGACTATTACCAACTGACATACGGGGCGGAGAGGACTTACTGGTTGAAGAAGAGCTGAGGACGAGTCAAACGCGAATGAAGCAAAGGCCGAGCTGATCAAGAACCAGAAAGCACCGAGCACTGCAGAGCTGAGAAATCCGAGCTTGCCGAGAAGTCAATAACTTGTAGAAGTGAAGAATGAACAATTAGGAGTCGCCTATTTATAACTCTTGGGTTGAAATGATCCAACGACCGAGGAGAGCTCAGCATAATTCAACGGTCCAGATCAAAAGACGTTTTGAATTCCCGAGCCTGCCATAATGACTCTGTTGACGTGGCACTGACACCCAACCGTCAGATAGTGCAACGTCAAATCCATGGCAAAAAATAAGCTCAGCTTGGCTACAAAAATCTTTCAGACAACCCGATCTGGAAACTTCACTCATCAGTGCCGAGCCGACCCCTGATGAGTGGGGGGGCCTGTGATGAGGCATAAAACACCCCACCAATCAGAGGCTGCCACGTGGCCGACCTGAGGTCAATCCAAGGAACCGAACTGAGCTGACCAAGAAATCGGGCTGACCTAGTCTCCGATAGGTCACTTAACAGAGCCGAGCTCACACAAGTCAGCCAGGGCTGAGGTCGACCTCACACAAGTTAGCCAAGCCTGACCTATCAGGTCGGCCTCCTATGCCGAGCCCTCCTCCACAAAAACTACCATAGCATTCCACTGGGGATCGCGGGGCCACATCAGCACATCCTAAGAATCACGGGACAAGGATCGAGCCACGATCCCAGCGCAATACGAAATCACACTTCACATGGACTCTTACCTTTATAAGAGCCCGACCTCGAAAATAGCTCTCCACTCCACTCTACTCGAGAGAGCCTTCCGAAAGAAGGACTCCTACCATATTAGGACTCTCCCAACCGCCTTATCTCATCCTCACTCTATAAATACCCAGGTATGGAGCACCATTCCTCATCTGGCTTTCACTACGCAGTTACACTGTTGCATTGGAGACCTGACTTAAGCGTCGGAGAGTCCTTGGCCGGAGCCACACCGGATCTCTTGTGCTCATCGCTTAGTTTTTGCAGGCTCATCCGTGGGCGAACCGGGCATCGGAGGTTTTCACCCGCAACACATACCATTTGAAGCAGGTCTAATTCAAATATTCAAAGCTTGAACAGATCGATTTATTTTTTCTGATTTTAATCTTTGCTCATCCCTTTTATTCAGGCCATTTCTTGGGATGGAAAGTTTAGATGTGGGGTTTGTTGTATCGGAGGGGATTAATTCGATTAGTCCCTTCTTTGGTTCTTCCCTTCGGCCATCCCAAATTTTTGAAAATGGGGTTTGAAAGGAAAAAAAGATCTGACCGGGTTGTAGTTCTTCGGAGGAATCGAGGGAGTCCCCATCTCTTTTGGTCTCTCTTCAGTGGTGGAACAGAGAGCTATTTTTTGCCAAATAAACCCCTATTGATGCAAGTGCTTGTTGTCTCCCTCTCCACATTCAATAACCACTATATGAGTGTACAAGCCCTCTCTCTCCATCAGCTATTCAAACCCACTAAATCATAAAATCAAACGAATCTCACAGAAAAACAGTTTTATTATGACACCCAACGAACTTACCCTCCAAAAAAAGAGAAGAAAATGTTCTTGTTGCATCTCGGGCTCTCATTAGGACCTGGAAGATCAAAACTGGGATGAGTTTAATGCATGGTTCAAGATATTCTCCACGAAAGCTCCTTTGATGCCCCATCAGAATTTCAAAACAGCACTGTCTCTGATCGGCAAAACTATTCTCGCGTTCACCGTCATATCTGAAAATAGGTTAGGAATCCCGCCGACGGCGTAAGTTTCCGGTGAGAATCCATTATGCTCCTTGCCCGAAAAGATGCAGTTTTGAATAATGAGCAATGACATTTTCCCATGCCTCATTTTGTTGCCCTTCTTCAGTTCGCTTTCAGCCATGGGTGGAAATGGAAGTCTGGTCATCTTCTTACTGTGTTCGATGTTTTTGCTTGGCAGGTAACTAACACTAGGGTTTCTTCCCTATCCATCTCTTCCTAATTTGGCTTCCATCTCATTCCCTTATTTCTCTCAATTTTTCGGTTCATTGTTGTGATTTGTTGTGTCTTCCCCTAGCTCAGGGAAATCCATCCCTGTTTCAGACTTTTTCTCCTGGCCTTGCCGCTGTTAATGATCGCCGTAGCCAGAGCAGGTGATGGTCGCCGGAGCCAGAGCCATAGAGGGAAGAAGATGAAATGACAATTTTGTCCTTTTATTTAAATAACTAAGGGGTAAAATGGATATTTAGGGAAGAAGATGAAATGACAGTTTTATACTTTTATTTAAATAACTAAGGGGTAAAATGGCTATTTCACCTTTGGGTACTAACTGTGCTTAACCTTAGGGGTGTCTGTGACATTATTACCAAGTTTGGTAAATTTATGAGATATTGGATACTTTTAGGGGGTGTCCATAAAATTTTCCATTTTAAAAATAAAAAGGTGGTGACAGTCACAGACATCGTTATGAACGGAGGAGATTAATAAACTTGTGCGGTAAGGAAAAATCGTGGCACGTGTAAGGGTGATTGGCCATCGCAGTCTTGGATTTCTAGGAATTGGTCAAAATTGGCCACTAATCTATG
Organism: Telopea speciosissima; assembly: GCF_018873765.1. NCBI lineage: Eukaryota > Viridiplantae > Streptophyta > Magnoliopsida > Proteales > Proteaceae > Telopea > Telopea speciosissima. The sequence goes on along the minus strand of NC_057917.1, from coordinate 48,016,822 downwards.
AATCAAATGCTCCCATATGTATATTAACAAATTTTATTTATGGAAGTAGTTTTTTTATCAGGAGTTTGACCTACGCTTCTATGTGTCTCTCTCTCCTACTCAAAAGCAAGGGGGCAGAGGTGTCTTTTCATATAGGGAAGAGAGAGACATAGACTTATGGGATATAGATCACAATCCCGGACAAAGTTCTTTTTATCTTTTTTCTTTTTTAATATTTGTATTTGATGATTGTTTTTCTAATAATTTCTTCTTAAAGCTTTAACCTGTCAAGATGGATTCTATTTGAATTGAAACCTAACATGTGAACAATGATCTTGGATGTCTGATGTTGTTCATGGATTCTATTATGAATATGTTGTCAAAGAAAATTGCTATTTTTTTTTGGGAGAAAGAACGCCACCCGGTTGTGTGTTGTGGCGTTGTTGCGTGTGGAAATCTCCGATGCTTGGTTCGCCCACGGATGAGCCTGCAAAGACCAAGTGATGAGCATAAGAGAGCTGGTGTGGCTCCGGCCTAGGACTCTCCGATGCTAAAGTTAGATCACCAGCGCAACAGTGTAACTGCGTAGTGAAAGCAAGATGAGGAATGGTGCTCCATACCTGGGTATTTATAGAGTGAGGATGAGATGAGGCGGTTGGGAGAGTCCTAGTATGGTAGGAGTCCTTCTTTCAGAAGGTTCTCTCTCGTAGAGCGGAGTGGAGAGCTATTTTCGGGGTCGGACTCTTATTAAGGTAAGAGTTCATATAGAGTGTGATTCCGTGTTGCGCTGGGATCGTGGCTCGATCCTTATCCCGTGATTCTTGGGATGCGCCGTCGTGGCTCGGAGATCCCCGGTGTGGCGCTATGGCAGCTTCAGTGGAGGAGGGCTCGACCTCGGAGGTTGGCTTAGGAGGGCGGCATGGTAGGTCAGCCTTGGCCGTCACCTCGGCCTGGGAGGTCAGTCCGAGAGGTTGGTCTCGACAGTAAGCTAGGCCAGGAGTTTATGGCTGACCTATATGAGCTCGGCCTCAGACACCGGATAGCTTGCGCAAGTCTGGCCCTGTCAGGTGACTTATTGGAGACGAGGTCGGCCCAATTTCCTGCTCGGCTCAATTCGATTCTCGGACTGAGGTTAGGTCGGCCATGTGGCAGCCTCTGATAGGTGGGGTGTTTTATGCCTCATCACAGGCCCCCCACTCATCAGGGGTAGGCTCGGCATTGATGAGTGAAGTTTCCAGGTCTGCTTGTCTAGAAGATTTTTACGGTCGTGTCGAGCTTATTTTTTGCCGTGGATTTGACGTTGCACGGTCTGACGGTTAGGTGTCAGTGCCACATCAGCAGAGTCATTATGGCAGGCTCGGGAATTCGAATCGTCCTTTGATCTGGGCCGTTGAATTATGCTGAGCTCTGCTCGGCCGTTGGATTAGTTCAACCCAAGAATTATAAATAGGCGACCCCTAACTATTCATTCTTCACTGCTCTAAGTTATTGACTTCTCGGCAAGCTCGAACTCTTCAGCTCTGTTGTGCCCGATGTTTACTGGTTCGTGATCAGCTCGGCCTTAGCTTCGTCCGCACTCAGCTCACCCTCAGCTCTTCTTCAACCAGTAAGTCTTCTCCGCCCAGTATGTCAGTTGGTAGTAGTCTCATGGACGAGCTGTTCACCGGGGCGGCAGAGGGCGCTAGTCCAAGCCGAGAGCTCCCCGCTCGTTCTCCCACCATAGACTTGTTGGGCTCGACTTCGGATGAGCCCGATGTAGTAGAGCCTCGTCAGGCCAAGGTGGCCGAGCCTCCGTTGCTCCTGGAGTTCTACAATGCAGCTCAGCCGATGGCCACGGACTGAGCTGAGAACTCTGGGTCGTCCTCATCCGATGAGGAGTTAAGTGAGGGAGATTCTTTCGAAGTGGGGGTCGGTTCAGTCAGCTCGGCTGACACCCCTGAGCTCAAAGAAGGGAGTGTCGGCACCATTCCGAGCACGATCATGGATGCCGACCTCGACTATCTGAGGACGACCTATGCCATCCCCGAGGACATTCAGCTCCGAGCTCCTAACCTAGGGGAGATGGCCTGCTACATCAGGCCCGGCGAGGTGGCTTTGTACGAGCTGCCCTTCAAGTATGCGTTCAGGTTCCCCGTCCTCGGCCTGGTGGACCAGATGTTGGACCATTTCCATCTGTCCCTGGGTCAGCTGGTGTCGAACTCTTGGCTGGCCGTGTATGGCTTCTACGCCTTATTTTGTGAGATGGGCCGAGGCGCAAGTGTGGCGCTCTTCTCTCGGCTCTTCTTCTTGAAGAAGTCCCAAAAAAAGGGGTGGTATTACTTTAGCCGCCGATCTGGGAAGAGTGCATCCCTGGGTGGCCACAAGTTTTTGGTCGGCACGCCGAGCTTCAATAAGCAGTGGAAGCCCTGCTTTTTCTTTGCTTCGATCCCAAACAGCCCTCTCCGAGCCGAGTGGAAAGAGATCCATTTGAATTATGTCAACAGGGTACTACCCCTGACCGAGAACTAGCTGACCTCACTTGACTTAATCCTCCAGCGTCCGCCCCTCGATGTCCTCCAGCTTCAGGACGAGGGGTTTCTTCAGAGGTGGCATATGACCCCTGCTAGGAGCCCGAGCAGAGCCCGTCTCTGTTGCTCGAGCTGACCCCTTTACTTAGTCTTCTTGTCTTTTTCGATTTATTTTTTATGTTTGGTTTCTCTTGCAGTGGTCGGCCACATTCCCCCTATGGATACAGCTCGGCTAAGGGCCGAGACCCTTGCGGACCGAAGGAAGAAGACCGCTGAGAAGAAGTCCCGGGGCGAGTCCTCCAAGGCCCCCAAGGGCAAGACCGTGATGCGGGCTCGTCAGATGCTATGGTCGGCCTTGAGGCCGAGAAGAGTACGGGCCCAGCGGGGTCTCTGAGGAAAGGAAAGGGCTGAAAAGGCGAGAGGAGCCCGTCGAAAGATACCAAGCGTCAGAAGCTCTCGATCAATCTGACGAGTGGTGGCCTTCCGCCCGTGGCTTCACCCCCCAACATCTCCGATATGACTTGGGGAGGGCCTCGGCCAGCAACGTTCCTGTGAGGCCGACCTGGCGCCTCTTCCCAGGGGACTCAGCATTGACGTTGGCCGCACATGCCAAGGAATGGCTGGACACAGGTCGGCTACCAGCTGACAGGGAGAAGCTTGAGGCACTGTCTGACCCTAAGCTCCTCTCCACACTGTTTCAGGATTTCAACATAGTGAGTTTCCTGGTCGGCTCCTATGATTAGGTCCAACCTATGTAGTCTGTGCTGACTTTTGTTCTCATGCTTGTTTGCAGGGCTTCGCCAAGGCAGTGGAGACCATGCTTCGCTTTGAGCGGCTCTTGATCGAGAACCACTCATTGGGCGTCCAGTGCAAGAAGGCCTACCAGGATGCCCAGGATGCCGTTCAGAGGCGTCGGGAGACCCAGGAGAAGCTTATTGCCACCGAGGCCGAAGTGGAGAGCTCTCAGGCCAAGGTGATCAGGCAGAAAGAGAAGGTTCGGGCTCTGCAGGCTCAGCTTGCCGAGGCGAGGGAGAAGGCCAAGGAGGACCTAGCCATGGCTCGGGACGGGGCGATCAGTGACTATCTCCAATCAAAGGAGTACGCTGATGTGTGCCATGAGATCAGGAAGCCTCCCTACGCCAAAGGTTTCGAGGCAGGCCGGGCTGATCTCTTGGCCGAGATCAAGGCGGTCTACCCCGATCTCAATCTTTCACGTTTTGACGATGACGCGACTACCTTTGCCGGGGAGTTGGGAGATGAGGAGGGAGCCGAGGTCGTCTCCAAGTCAATCGCCGAGGAGATTGAGATGTAAATATTTGTTGTTGTTTTTTTTTTTTTTTTTTTTTTGGGTGATCGAACTGCCCTCATTGTAACCATTCCGAGCAGTCGGCCTGTACTGAATAAAAAACCTATTTTTGCCAGAATTCGTCCAAGTGTTTTAGCTCAGCACTCTTAACCTTCTTGTATGTTGTTCCATTTGAGGTTGTGGCCGAACTGCCGAGTCGTTCCGCTAGCCGAGCTTAGGGACTTATCTATTTTTTACCCATGCTTCACGTGGTCGACGGCTCGGCCATGCCATACCCGAGGTCAATGTGATTTTTGCTTTGGTTAGTTAATTCGCCATTCCCATCGGCTCGATTGGACAGGCTATCATATAAGCGGACGCGTGGCCGAGCAGCCTTCCTGGCCGAGCGTAATGCCTTAGCTTAGTTTCAAACTTTGTTAGGCTCGGCCCAGGGGAGTTTGCTCTTGAGTGGTCGGCCAGGTCTATGAGGATCGGTCTTACGACTTGGTTGCCGACCTATGAGGGCCGGTCTTTGAGGTCAGCCAGGTCTATGAGGACTGGTCTTACGACTTGGTTGCTGACCTATGATGGTCGGTCTTTGAGGTCGGCCAGGTCTATGAGGACCGGTCTTACGACTTTGATTTAGGAGCTTGTAAATACGTTAAGTGGTGGAGAAAGACTTTATTAAATTCAATCAAACGTCGGGGCTGAAGCCGAATACAAGCATGCTCAGTTATTGAAAAATTTTCTTCAAATTTTTTGAGTTCCAAGGTCTCGGTACCTTCTTGCCCCCCAGAGTCTGCAAGCGATATGTCCCAGGGCAAATTTATTTGGAGACTATGTACGGGCCTTCCCAGTTTGGTGCTAACTTTCCTTGCTGCCTTGGCTGGGATGCGCTAAGCTTTCTGAGGACAAGGTCCCCTTGACGAAAGTGCCGCTCTTTTACTCTTGAGTCATAGTACTTTGCCGTCCTCTGTTGGTATGCCGTGTTCCAAAGTAGGGCATTTTCTCAAACTTCGTCGAGGAAGTCAAGGTTGGCTCTCAGTCCATCTTCATAGGTCTTCTCATCGAAGTTTAGCACTCGGTACAACGATGCCATAATTTTGACCGGGGCGAGGGCTTCGGTCCCATAAGCGAGGCAAAAAGGACTCTCCCCGGTTGGTGTTCTTACTGTCATCCTATATGCCCATAGGACACTCGGGAGCTCTTCCACCCATCTTCCTTTGGCCTCATCTAACCTTCTCTTAATGCCGGCAAGTAATGTTCGGTTGGACACTTCTACTTGTCCATTTGCTTGCGGATGAGCTACTGAGATGGGTTAGAAGTCAATGTAGAAGTGTTCACAGAACTCTCGAAAGGCCGGGTTGTTGAATTGCGTACCATTATCTGTGATGAGCACTTTTGGTAGCCCGAACCGGTAGATGACCTTATCTTAAAGAATTTCTCCATATTCTTCTCGGTGATGGTTGCAAGGGGCTCGGCCTCGACCCACTTGGTGAAGTAATCGATCGCCACTACCACGTACTTCCTGTTTCCCGATGCCGAGGTGAAATCTTCGAGAATATCCATTCCTCACATAGCGAAAGGGATTGGGCTCAGCATTGAGGTTAGCTTTGTTGCTGGTCAGCTCGGGATTGGTGCAAACAGTTGACACTTCTCGCACATCTTCACATACCTCATGGCCTCTTCTTGCATTCTTGGCCAATAGAATCCTTGCCGAAGTATCTTGTATGCAAGAGCTCGGCCACCCATGTGACCCCTGCATATTCCCTCATGCACCTCGGCCAAGGCATACTCGGCTCCCTTCGATCCAAGGCATCGGAGAAGAGGGGCCGAGATTGCTCTTTTGTAGAGCACTCCGTCGATCATGGTGTACTTGGTAGCTCGGATCTTGACCTTTCTTTCTTCGTCTCGGTTCTCCGGGAGCAGGTCATTCTCCAAGTAGTTGACAATGGGGTCCAACCAGGTCGGCCCGTCCTCTTCAATGTGTTGTTACGCTTTCTTCTTGTAAGAAGTGCTTCTCCAAGATTTCTATGTATACTGATTGGCTTAGATATTGGAGGTCGGCCTCGGCCGACTTTGACAAGGAGTCAGCTGCGGCATTCTCTTTTCTCGGTATTCGAGTCATCTCAAAGTGCTCGAGTTCGGAAATCAGATCTTGTGCTCGGCTCAGGTAAGCTATCATCCTTTCATCTTTCGCCTCATAGTCTCCATTGACTTGGTTGACCACGAGTTGGGAGTCTCCTCGCACCTTCAACCGCTTTACGCCCATTGCCTTGCTGACTCAAAGTCCGGCTAGGAGGGCTTCATACTCAACCTCGTTGTTCGAGGTGGGAAACTTGAACCTTAGGGCATATTGGATCAAAAACCCTTCGAGGCTCACCAGTATCAGGCCGGCCCCGCTTCCTCCGGAGTTGCTCGAGCCGTCGACATTCATGGTCCAAGCCGGGTCGGCCGTAGCCCCAACCTCTTCTATTATCTTTTCTTCCCCGACTTCAAGGTCGGGCCCTATGCATTCGACGATGAAGTCGGCAAGGGCTTGTCCTTTTATCGCCGTCCTCGGATGATAGCTTATATCATATTCACTCAGCTCAACCGCCTAGGTGCTCATCCATCCCGAAACGTCGGGTCTGTGCAATATCTTCTTGAGTGGCTGGTCGATCAGCACCGCGATCGGATGAGCTTAAAAGTACGGCCTTAGTTTCCTTGCGGCCGTAACAAGAGCGAATGCTACTTTCTCGAACCCGAAGTATCTTGTCTCAGCGACGACAAGAACGTGGCTGATGTAGTATATGGGTCTTTGAGTTTGACTTTCTTCCCTAATCAACACCGCGCTAACCGCTATAGGGGTAGCGGCTAAGTAAACTTGAAGCTCCTCTTTTGGCTCGGCTTGGCTGAGAAGAGGCGGGTTCTCCAAATATTTCTTCAGCTCTTCAAAAGCTTCCTGGCATTCGTCTGACCAGATAAAGTCCTTCGGGTTCCGGATATTCTTGAGGGCCTTAAAGAACAGTAGGCACTTGTCGCCCGATCTCGACATGAATCGTGCCAATGCCGCCACTCGTCCGTTTAGCCTCTGTACTTCTCGGATCGTCCTTGGAGGGCTCATCTCTTGGATGGCCCTAATTTTTGCCGGATTGGCTTCGATGCCTCTGACAGAGACCATGAAGCCGAGGAACTTTCCCGAGGTCACGCCAAATGCACACTTGGCGAGGTTCAGCTTCATTTGGTTCTTCCTCAATACGCCAAAGGCTTCTTCCAAGTTGGCCAAGTGGTGTTCGGCCTTCAGACTCTTCACTAACATGTCGTCTACGTAAACTTCCATGTTTCTTTCGATCTGCTCGCGGAATATATAGTTCACAAGCCGCTGGTATGTTGCTCCGACATTTTTCAATCCGAATGGCATGACCTTATAGCAAAAATTTTCTTGGTCAGTTCGGAATGCCTTGTATGACTCGTTGATGAGCACATTTATGTGTGAAATCTTAGGGCATAAAGCATACATTTTACCATATTGGACAGAGTTACTCGGTGCTTTCTTGTGCTTTTCAGGTTTTAGGTGAATTCTTGTGAAAATAGAGGAGAAGATGCTAAGGAAATGTTTTTAGCTGTTTAGAGGTGTTAATGGCTTGGATGCGTAGCCCATCAAGTCAGCTTTGTAACGGTTCAAACGGCACATGATTCCGAGTTGAAACGAAGAAGTTACGGCCGTTTTCGTAACGAAGCACGAAAATGGTTTGCAGGGGTTTATTTATAATTATTGATAGTCGGCCGGAGACAAAGTGAAGCAAAAGTTCGGATTCCAGGAGCCTTAACGCAATAACCAGAAGTTATATTTCCTGTACCCGAAAGATTCCATTTGGAGGGCTTTGGACAGTCCAACTTTAACTTGAGATATCTTGGGCTCCCGAACTCCAAATTGGACGAAATTTGGGTCTATTTTGGGTGATTTTTAGCAAGGAACACAATGGTGAGGCCTATATAAGCACCCCATGCTCTACGTTTTCTGAAGGACAGAATGGGTATTTTATTTATTCTTGAAGGAATCCTAGTCATCACCCTTATTCTCTCTCTCTCCTCCAACTCCTCAAGGGCACTTCTGGAATTCTACTTGGGATAGATTTATTTTGAAAGATATTTTCTCATCTATGGAGAGTTAAAAAGTCAAAGATGCTTTGATTTTATTGCTTGGAGAAGATATCTACAAAGAAAATGAAGCACTTGTTAGAATTGGAAGTTTACTTTTCTAGAAATAGAAAGTCTATGTAAACAATCTTCTCTTCTTCTTCTTTCTATTTTTTTCCTTTTTTCTTAGGATTCAAGGCATTGTAAAAGAGGAAGGAGAAGAGAATATTCTCTTTTCTTAGGGAATATTTCTCCTACACTTCCCTCTTCTCTCTTCTCCTCTCTTCCCCCTATAAATACCCCTTGCCCTCTGGGTTGTAGGAAGTTAGTTCTTCAGTTCAGTTTTTAGTTAGTTTCTAGTTCAATTTTAATTCAGTTTTTAGTGTAATTTTTAGTTCATTCACTTGGTAAAATTCTTTTCTTCTTCTCCTTCGAAGTTGTGATTTTTGGCTTTTGTAAGTTCTAGTTTGCTTTTTTATTTTCATTTAATGGTTGTAATAGGTTTAGTTTATGTTCTAATTTCAATTTAAGTCTTCAATTGGGTTGTAATTTCTTAATTCTAATTTAGGTTTTAAGCCTTCTAGTCTAAGTTCTTAAGTTGATGACAAGACTTGAAGATTTAGAAGAGGAGGCCATGGTAAGTTTATGCAAGTATTCAAGCTTTTCAATTACATTCATGTAAGCACATCTAGGTTTTACTATCTAAACTCTCAATCTCATTCTCCCTTTCCTCTATCTCTCTCTATCTTCTTCTTCTTCTCCCTTTATTTCTTTTATTTTTTTTATATGGTTGTGGTATGTGGATGCACTTTTATTCCCTTATTTCTTTTTATGTGATTATGAAGTGTGGCTGCGTTTTTGTTATTCCTTTCAATTCGCTTTAGTTTGATAGGTTAGATGCTCATGTGTTAGGACGCCAATTTAATCCCTTAATTTTGTTAGATGCTTAGTAGTTAGGATGCATTAATTTTCATTAGTTTAATTAGTTTAATTTAACACTTTAATTTGGTTCACTTTGCATTACTTTTAAGTTAATTAAATAGAGTGGCGTATATCTCCTCGTGTTTGACCCGTAGCTATGATTGACCCGTACGCTTGCGGTATTATTTTAACTCAAATAAGTTTTTGATGCCGTTTCCAGAGAGATTATTGACCACTTTATTTTTTTGATTTTTAAGTAATTCGAAGTGCTTTAGTTTCTTCTCTTTCTCCTCTTTCTTTAAAAAAAAAAATAAATAAATAAAAAATAAAAATTGAAAACCTCTTCTTGTTTCTCTTCTGTTTCAAATAGTGTGCGCCCAATCTAAAGTCCTTCATATGCCCAAACCCAGCCAATCTTGGTGCCCCTTGATTCGTTGGGTGGTTTGGATTGGCATGTGACTTATCTTTGGAGGTGACCACTCTTGATAACAGGAAAGCGACATGGTGAGAGCGTTGGAAACATAAACGTATAGTAATCCTCCACCCTATATCATAATCCATTTGGAGTCGCCCGTAGGTGGCTCGTGAAGACTATATGGGTTCCCTTGCTGTCAACCTATATGGCAACCTTACAGCTTTGGAACCATTGTTTCGATTTCTGAGGGATAGATGCACTATCTACCTTGGGCTCCCTCTTATTTTTAGTATTTTTTTTTCTATCCTTTTTTTTATGGGAGACCTCAATTTGGGATAGGTGGTTAATTTAGAATAATGAGAGATACACTTTCTTATAAGACTTTGGGGGAAAGATGGACCTATGCTCAGGCAACCATGATTTTGGAGGAAATATTTAAACAGGTTAGGGAAGCCAAAAATAGTGAGATAGAGAACAATTTTGCACCACCCCAGTACAATTTTGCTCCCCAACCCAACTATGGGCTTTCGGAAAATTTTGATTGGTTACATCCCTAGACTATCCATGTTATAGAAGGATGCCCTAATCTTTATGGGGGTAGCAATGGTGATGAGAATGTGAGTCCTCAATTTCAATATAATTCTTTTGGCACTTATAATCACGGGTGGAGTGATCATCCCTATTTCTCATGGGATCAGGAATAATCAAGCTGGACCACCCAATTTCCAATATCATGGTCAGTATGGTCCTCCAATGCCCAACCCTCCATTGAATCTGAATGGGCCACCTCTCCTTGAACCATACCACCAACCCCCTGAATTTCAGAACATAGGTGAGGAGGCCAGACTGAATGAACTTGAGAAATACATAGATCTTCTCACAACAAGCCAAAATACCATGGAGAAGCAACTCTCTCAACTGATCACCATGGTGCGGGAGGAGGAAATGGGTGCATGACCTAGTCGGCTGAACCTAGTCTATGTTACGATTCTGCTCGAAATGAACCACTCCATCCCCAATTTAATGATATTGAAAGTCCACCACCCCAATTTGAGGTTAATGAGAGTCACTCCCAACAAGATGCTTTTCATGACAATTTATTTGTTGAGATTGAGTCTCCTAAAGATATTAGTGAAGCGAGGTTTGATGAGCTACTTGGGAAAGTCCACATTTTGCCTGAAATTTTTGATTTTAGTGAGCTTAGTGAATTTATTGATTTAGAATCAGATTTTCATAATAACATAGAAAGCCAGGAAATTCGATCTCCCCCTCTCTCTTTGAAAAACTTAGATAATTGTCATTTTGAGGATTCCATTGTCTCACATGTTGATTTGTCCAAACCTCCTAGGTTTGACGATTTTATTGAGGAGGACAATGTTAGTCATAATGCCTTTCAAGCATATTTCCATGATCCTTATTTGGCAAACCAAGTTATGCAAAGAGCGGATAGTTGTATTGCTAGGATTGATTTGAGTAAACCTCCAATTTTTTATGATTATTTAGATGAGGTTATTTATAATCCTTTTTATGCTTATTGTGATCCGTTTTTGATTGATTTTTCAAAGAATGATAGGTGTTCTACATTGCAAATGGGAGAGAAGGGAAGGATTTATGGCCTGAGTTTTAGTGCCTTTATTTTCCACTGTCCCATGAGGACAGTTTTTTCTATTGGATATTTCTCAGTTGTGCTTAACTTTTATATTATTTCTCGTTTTACTAAAATTCATGATTGAGTGTTTTCTGGGTCTGAAGCTATTTCTCCATTTACTGGCCATGGATTGAGATTTATGTTGCTGCTCCTAGTACTTTTTGTAGAGCTCATCACTCTTCATGATCCTCTTTGTTGATTATATCTGGTAAGCCCCTTCATCTCCTCCCTTGTCCTTATTCTTTCTTTTATGCATGCATTGAGGACACTGCATGAATTAAGTGTGGGGGGGATGTTGGGCTTAATTGGTGAATTTTGATTGTGACAATAGTTTGGTTTTGTGCATGTCTCTTTGATTACAAAACGAGAGAGAGAGGGAATTAGGTGTCCTAACATGCGAAATAATAAAAAACCCCTTTTCAATGATGGTAGTTGGTTTGTATTCTGTGATAGGGATTGAGTTTGAAAATATGAGCGTTATTTCATTTGATGGCTAGATTCCTCTATGTGTTTTATGGACCCTTTGATCTTTTGGCTAGTAGTTGAGACCAAGTTGTTTGTGGCAAGGCAAGGCATGAAAATGGAAATAAATGAAAAAAAAAAAAAAAAAAGAAAAAAGAAGAAAAAAAGAACAAGGAACAGAAAAGAAAGTGGAATTCCTTGGGACTAGACAGGGCACTGTGCCTCATGAAGCAGGGTGACTTGATCGAAATTCCTTGGAAGGAAACTCAAAAAACGCTTGCATCAATGTCTCAAAGTCTCTATGGATATATGCAAAAAGCGAAGCTACCAAGTATTTGGGTGTCTGGTGTATGTTCCACCATGTCATTCAGAGAACAGCAGTGGAGTAGAAATAGAGTTTGTGGTTGAGAAAAAAAAAAAAAACTTTTACCTTAATGCCTGAAAAAAAAAAAAGAAGTATGGTCAACAATACTCAATGCCTAAGTCTTTGGTTCCATCGATGCTATGGGAGGGTTTACTTGAAGGTGAGTAGTATTCAGAAAATATGAGGAGATCCCTTGATCTTGATGCATGCTTGTTACTTGAATTGATGTGGGGTGATAAAATTCAAGTGTGGGGGAACCTTTGGCTCTTTGATCTTTAGTTGAACATTTTTTGGGATTATATGCACTGCCCTACTTATGCCATGATTAAAATTTACAGTATTCATTTACAATGGAATTTTGGGAGTATATTCACTGCAAACATCCATGAGACACAACTCGTCCACTAGGGGTAACCTAGGGGTTTAAAGGCTTGTTGCACATGCTAAGTACAACCGTGATTCCTACGAAAGTGAGTTAGGATTTTTTGCATTCTAGGTTAGTTTTTATTTTTGCTTTACTTGAGGACAAGTAATGTTCAAGTGTGTGGGAATCTGATGAGCACATTTATGTGTGAAATCTTAGGGCATAAAGCATACATTTTACCATATTGGACAGAGTTACTCGGTGCTTTCTTGTGCTTTTCAGGTTTTAGGTGAATTCTTGTGAAAATAGAGGAGAAGATGCTAAGGAAATGTTTTTAGCTGTTTAGAGGTGTTAATGGCTTGGATGCGTAGCCCATCAAGTCAGCTTTGTAACGGTTCAAACGGCACATGATTCCGAGTTGAAACGAAGAAGTTACGGCCGTTTTCGTAACGAAGCACGAAAATGGTTTGCAGGGGTTTATTTATAATTATTGATAGTCGGCCGGAGACAAAGTGAAGCAAAAGTTCGGATTCCAGGAGCCTTAACGCAATAACCAGAAGTTATATTTCCTGTACCCGAAAGATTCCATTTGGAGGGCTTTGGACAGTCCAACTTTAACTTGAGATATCTTGGGCTCCCGAACTCCAAATTGGACGAAATTTGGGTCTATTTTGGGTGATTTTTAGCAAGGAACACAATGGTGAGGCCTATATAAGCACCCCATGCTCTACGTTTTCTGAAGGACAGAATGGGTATTTTATTTATTCTTGAAGGAATCCTAGTCATCACCCTTATTCTCTCTCTCTCCTCCAACTCCTCAAGGGCACTTCTGGAATTCTACTTGGGATAGATTTATTTTGAAAGATATTTTCTCATCTATGGAGAGTTAAAAAGTCAAAGATGCTTTGATTTTATTGCTTGGAGAAGATATCTACAAAGAAAATGAAGCACTTGTTAGAATTGGAAGTTTACTTTTCTAGAAATAGAAAGTCTATGTAAACAATCTTCTCTTCTTCTTCTTTCTATTTTTTTCCTTTTTTCTTAGGATTCAAGGCATTGTAAAAGAGGAAGGAGAAGAGAATATTCTCTTTTCTTAGGGAATATTTCTCCTACACTTCCCTCTTCTCTCTTCTCCTCTCTTCCCCCTATAAATACCCCTTGCCCTCTGGGTTGTAGGAAGTTAGTTCTTCAGTTCAGTTTTTAGTTAGTTTCTAGTTCAATTTTAATTCAGTTTTTAGTGTAATTTTTAGTTCATTCACTTGGTAAAATTCTTTTCTTCTTCTCCTTCGAAGTTGTGATTTTTGGCTTTTGTAAGTTCTCGTTTGCTTTTTTATTTTCATTTAATGGTTGTAATAGGTTTAGTTTATGCTTTAATTTCAATTTAAGTCTTCAATTGGGTTGTAATTTCTTAATTATAATTTAGGTTTTAAGCCTTCTAGTCTAAGTTCTTAAGTTGATGACAAGACTTGAAGATTTAGAAGAGGAGGCCATAGTAAGTTTATGCAACTATTCAAGCTTTTCAATTACATTCATGCAAGCACATCTAGGTTTTACTATCTAAACTCTCAATCTCATTCTCCCTTTCCTCTATCTCTCTCTATCTTCTTCTTCTTCTCCCCCTATTTCTTTTATTTTTTTTATATGGTTGTGGTATGTGGATGCACTTTTATTCCCTTATTTCTTTTTATGTGATTATGAAGTGTGGCTGCGTTTTTGTTAATCCTTTCAATTCGCTTTAGTTTGATAGGTTAGATGCTCATGTGTTAGGACACCAATTTAATCCCTTAATTTTGTTAGATGCTTATGAGTTAAGATGCATTAATTTTTATTAGTTTAATTAGTTTAATTTAACACTTTAATTTGGTTCACTTTGCATTACTTTTAAGTTAATTAAATAGAGTGGCGTATATCTCCTCGTGTTTGACCCGTAGCTACGATTGACCCGTACGCTTGCGGTATTATTTTAACTCAAACACTCGTCCTCCTCATGCATCATGATTTGGTTGTAGCCGGAATACGCGTCCATGAAACTCAGCATCTCGTGACCTACCGTGGCGTCGATCAAGAGGTCGATTCGAGGTAGTGGGTACTCATCTTTTGGACAAGCCTTGTTGAGGTTGGTGTAGTCGACACACATTCTCCACTTCCCGTTCGATTTGGGGACCAGGACGACGTTAGCCAACCAGGTTAGGAATTTTTCTTCTCGGATGAACCCTGATTGGCGAAGCTTCTCCACCTCTTCTTTGATCGTGGTTTGTCGATCAAGTGCGTAGTTCCTTCTCTTCTGCCGAATTGGTTTTTGACCTGGATCTACGTGGAGCTGGTGTTCAGCTATATGCCTGGGTATGCCCGTCATGTCGGCAGTCGACCAGGCAAAGACATTGGCGTTCACCCTTAAGAAAACTCCAAGCTGATTCCTTTGATCTTCATTCAGTAATGATCCGAGCTGGACCACCTTTGCTGGGTCATCTTCATTGAGATGAAATGGGGTCAGGTCTTCCACAGGTAGTCCTCTCCTCTCGATAAGCTCATCCCGCTGATCCTCGGGGAGGTGTTCGACGCACATTGCCATTCCTCAGACGTTGCCTTTGTTTTGCTTGACAAAAGTAGCATAGCACTCCCGCGCCTTCTTCTGGTCACCTCGGACCTCGCCGACACTGTTCTCGGTGGGGAACTTCATCTTCAAGTGCGTCGGGGAGATGATGGCTTGGAGAGCGGTCAATGAAGGATGGCCGAGTATGGCGTTGAAAGCCACTATCGACCGTACTACCATGAATTTGACTTGGATCGTCGCCTGGCATGGAGCTTGCCCAATCGTGACCAGTAGGTCAATTGAGCCCTTGATGGTCGCGGCAGCTCCTGAGAACCCATGAAGTGAGGTGCCTTCTGGCTTGAGCGCTTCATCGCCGAAGCCAAATTATCGGTACGCATCTAGTGACATAAGGTCCACGGATGTGCCGGTATCGACCAATACACGATGGACGGGTCTCTTCATAATTTCTACCTGCACCACTAAAGCATCGTCATGAGGTAAACTTATACCTTCGAGGTCGGCCTTGGTGAAGGAGATCGTCGCCGCTGGCTTGAGCTTCTTGGTGGGCATCTCGGCAACTCCGATGAACCGTGCATTTGCCTTAGCCTTTAGAGTAGCCTCTTGCTCGGGCCCTCCGAGGATAGTGTATATGGGAGCTCCCTTGTCACTGCTTGGCCCGAACCCGTCCTCTTTCTTCTCAGCTCGGACTTTATCTTCATCTCGTTCGACTCGCCTACTTTCAGGCCTCGGCTCAGCTCTTCTTTGATCCCGCTCTTCAGGCTGTCGACCCCCATGCTCTTCACGACCTCCTTTGACATATCTCTTCAAATGGCCGCTTTTATCAGCTCTTCGATTTCTCTTTTCAGCTGATAACAATCCTCAGTGTCGTGACCGGTGTCCTTGTGGAACTGACAATATTTGTTGGGATTCCGAGATGACCTCGATTGCATCAGTCTGGGTCGACGGATGTACCCATCGTCCTGTATTTGCATCAAAATCTCCTTACGCGAAGTATTCAGTGGGGTGTAATCGGGGCTCCGAGCTCGATCCGACCTGTCGGCTCGATGATCCGTCCTGGGCCGTTTATCTTCCCGATGGTCATCGGTAGTCAACCTTTTCTTGTCGGGTTGGCCTTCGTTTCCCTTCCGAGCCTGGAGGACCTCGGCCATGTTTGTAAATTCATTGCATCTCTCAAAGAGCTCGGCCAGGTTTTTGGTCGGCTTTTGGGCCAAGTCCTTGATGAGGTCCATGTCGACAAGCCCGTTGCTCATAGTCGTATGGGCCGTGGCCTCATCCAAATCCTTGATGTCTAATGATTCCTTATTGAAGCGGAAGACGAAAGCTCGGATCGACTCGTCGGGCCTTTGCATCACGCTGAGGAGGTTGACCGTTGTCTTCTTGTGTTTCATACTACTCTGGAAGTGCATGATGAAGGCTCGACAGAGTTGAGCGAAGCTTGTTATGGAGTTTGGCGGCAACCAGGAGAACCATGAGGTCGCCGCGCCCTTGAGAGATGTAGGGAAGGCTCGACAAGAAACGATCTCGGTTCCCCCGTACATGGTCATCATCGCATTAAAGTAGTTGATGTGATCCGTCGGGTCGGTCGTCCCGTCATATCGGTCGAACGGGGGAGGTTTGAACCTGATCGGTAGCAGCGCGATCATGATCTCAGGAGGATATGGGTGACGCCTGGCCAACGAATAGGCGTACGGGGTCGCTTGTTTCTTCAACCCCTCCACTTGCTCCGCCAAGTCTCATAGCCTCCTCTCCAGCTCAGTTTCAGGTGCTCGGCCAACCGGCTCATCCACCTGGTATAAATTGTTTTGCTCGCTCGACTTAGGTCGACCATTTGGCTCCTCAGCCCGAGGTCGGTAGGCTCGGTCGTCCCGTTGTGGTCGGCCATTCTGGTCAGCTCGGTCTGCACCATCCTTCTTTGTTCTTGTTTCCTCCTGGAAGTTGGACCCATGGGGGCTCCCCTGTTGTTCTTCTCGAGGAGGCGAGCTATGATGCTGGGGGGTACGATGAGATCCTTCTCCTTGTCTCGCAGCGCGCCTTTCATTCGGCTCTTTCCCTTGTTCTCGGACTCTCCTCGGCTATCCTTCCTCTTCAAGCCGTCCAGAAAATACCGACCTCCCTGCTACCAAGCCGGCTGGTTTGATTTCCTGTCCTGTTCCCAGGCTTTGGCGATGCTCTTGCTCATCCCGCCGAGCGCCTCTACTAGGGCGCGGAGGTGGAGTCTTCTGATGAGACGGGTGTGAGGACGCGGCTCGGCTAGGCTCGGCCCTACGTCGGCCACCATTTTGCTATAAGTTTCTTTCTACGCGGATCGGGGCTGGAGGGGGTGCGACCAGTGGTTGGCCCATTAGCCCGCCTCGGGCCATCTGGTTCATGAAGGTGCGCAGCATCTCGTTGGTGTGGAGCATCTGCAACTGCAAGTCCACAACTTGTCGATTATTTCCAAGGGCTTCGGGGTCCAAGCTCTCCGGTAAGGGCAGCGGCGCTGGTAGGCCCAGCTTGTCCAAGCTTGGCTCGGCCTGTACCCGGTCAACCGCGACTGTGGCTAGCACACCTCCCCCATTCCCACCCTCCGGTGGGGGAATGGGACTGATCATGGTGCCCGTGATGGGCTGCGCACCCCCTGCCCGAGGGGGCCTTCTGTTTATCCCCTGTCGAGAGGCTTCGGGGGGCGGTGATCGCCTCGTCTGCCCAACGGGTTGTGGCTCATCCGTGCGGGAAGTCGAGCCATGCTGCCCTGATCTCGTGTGCACCATTATTGTTGCTCTTGAAGTAGGTAGAAACAACGATGGCCTGCTAATGTCGTTCCCACAGACGGTGCCAAATCTGTTGCGTGTGGAAATCTCTGATGCTTGGTTCGCCCACGGATGAGCCTGTAAAGACCAAGTGATGAGCACAAGAGAGCCGGTGTGGCTCCAGCCTAGGACTCTCCGATGCTAAAGTTAGATCACCAGCGCAACATCGTAACTACGTAGTGAAAGCAAGATGAGGAATGGTGCTCCATACCTGGGTATTTATAGAGTGAGGATGAGATGAGGCGGTTGGGAGAGTCCTAGTATGGTAGGAGTCCTTCTTTCGGAAGGTTCTCTCGCGTAGAGCGGAGTTGAGAGCTATTTTTGGGGTCGGTCTCTTATTAAGGTAAGAGTCCATATAGAGTCTGATTCCGTGTTGGGCTGGGATCGTGGCTCGATCCTTATCCCATGATTCTCGGGATGCGCCGCCGTGGCCCCGAGATCCCCTGTGTGGCGCTATGGTAGCTTCAGTGGAGGAGGGCTCATCCTCGGAGGTCGGCTTAGGAGGGCGGCATGGTAGGTCGGCCTTGGCCGTTACCTCGGCCTGGGAGGTCGGCTCGAGAGGTTGGTCTCGGCAGTAAGCTCGGCCAGGAGTTTATGGCTGACCTGTATGAGCTCGGCTCAGAGCTCGGCCTCAGACACCGGATAGCTTGCGAGAGTCTGGCCCTATCAGGTGACTTATCAGAGACGGGGTCGGCCCGATTTCCTGCTCGGCTCAATTCGGTTCTCGGACTGAGGTCAGGTCGGCCATGTGGCAGCCTCTGATAGGTGGGGTGTTTTATGCCTCATCAGGCGTGTACATGTGCCTAAACACAGTCAGGCGTGAAATGACTGTCCCACCCCAATGGAAAGGCAGGGGTGTGTTAGTTATTTCACGCCCGTTTGTGTCTGGTGCAAGTACACGCCACATGACACGACTGGGTGGAGTTCCTTTTTCCTTTTTCTTTTTTGGGTTTAGTGATTGCACACGAGTTATTACATTATTGAAACTCAGAATTGGTACTTTGTGAACCTTCCCAATCCCCCCATTGGAGGGCACTTGGTCTCAAGGTAAGTAATGCCCTATAATTTTATGCATCCCCTCCCCATCTTGCCCCTTTCAAAAATCCTCAATGAACCATTGCTCTGTCCCTAAACAGTGCCTTGTCGTTGTATTACAAAGTATGCTCTTGTTGTGCATCAAGTTGGATGTATGGTGTCGTCCCAGACTTGGTTTGGTGGTTTGGCATGTCTTGTGGAAGCACGCTTGGGGAATTTAGTCACTTGATTGAGTCCTCTCATTCGTATTTAGTGCTGGACATGTTTCCCTACGCCTACACTCCTCGGGCTACCCCCTTAGCGTCCAACCCCGAGCTGCTCCTTTGGGCACCACCAGCACCTTGTGACCTATGGGCCCTTGATAGGTTGAGCGCCCCCCCCCCCCCCCCCCCCAAAAAAAAAAAAAAACGGATGGATGTACAGCTCACAAGTTGGGGAGATGGGTGGGACTTGGGAGAGAGGTCTGATAGAGGACCAATCAAGCATCTCAATAGTACAATTTCAACTTAAAATGAATAGAGGAAGTAGCTAAATCTATAAAATATGCCATTTTTATTTTATATTCATCTCCATTTGAAGGCATTTTGATAATTTTACTAAAACTTTGAATCAAAGTTTGAGTATTTTTCGTATTTCCATGTTTACTTGGGACTAAAATTTGGCCATTAAGATGTATATGGGGTTCTCTATCACACGGACTAACCCGTGTACTACCAAATGGCAAATAGTGAAACATTATATTTTACTAGGCATAGTGACACCTAGAAGGACCCATTTTTTTTATTTTCATAATTTTCTGGAAGATTGTAATTAATTTTCCATAATTTTGAAACCCATATAGCGTAGATCTATATGAAACAATAAATATATATTGAACAAAACCTTATCCCAATAATAAGAGAAAGGAAATAAAGCAATCACGACGTGCATCTTTCTCTTAAACTTTTCTTTCTCCCATATAAAGTTAAGCAGGCTGGGTTTCTATGATTCCCTTATTTATAATAAAAAGTTTATCGCAATTTGTGCGGATTTTGGTTATGCAGGGACAGTTCAAAAGTTGAAGTAAAGGATTACTCCAAGTCTTGTCAAAAAATAGGAACCTTGGCCGTCACTAGCGTCGACATTTGGATTGATTGTGCGGATTTGGTGTAATGGGTGTAGCAAAGAACCTAGCAATGGCCATGAGACATTTTCACTATTTTGTGGGATATTTAGAGTTATTTTTAGTAAATGTCCAAGTGTTTGTATTACTAAGAAGGATAGGACCTTCATAACTTTAGCTCATGACCTTTCAGTTTCTGCTAGGCGCACTATGACTTTTCTTTTTTTCTTTCTAACCTATAATTTTTCGTTCGACATAAATTATAACAATTAATCATCATTTAGCTATGAAAATGTTTAGAGGGTCCCTCTCTACTTTTAAACTTATTTCCTGTATTTATCCTTTATAAAGTGAAAATAAATAAATAACAATTAATCACCATTTAACTAAGATAAAAAGTTTTGAGAGTTACTATCTATTTTTAAACTTGTTTCCATCATTCCTCATATATAAAATAGAAAAGATCCCCACGACGCTAGTGTTTGAGCCAAAATCGCACGCCTCCACCCGAAACACTTTAGCACTCCTTTGTAAAAAGTCCTAAATGCCTCCCTATTTGACAAAGTTTCCTGTTCTATTCACCTCTTTTGCCCAAAACTGTATACTGACGTCAGATGGAATCCTCCTCCATAAATAAATAACAATTAATCACCATTAACAATGGAAAAAAGTTTGAGAGTTCCTTTATACTTTTAAACTTATTTCCTCCATTTCTCTTGTATAAATTGAAAGTAGACAAGTAAAGAGTGGAAGAAAAACTCGGATAACTTTGAATAAGTTTTTGAGAATTTCTTTCATAAACTTAAAATCTTGTCATTTCTCCAATATAAAGTGAAAGTAAGTAAATAATAATTAAGGGATAAAGAAAGTCACCCGGTCATATAGCACAGTGTGTACCTGTGCCCAGATACAGGCCTCATGTGAAATGACTGGCATACTCTCTAAAAAGGCGGAAAGGATCAGGAATACATCGATCATTTCGCACACAGTTGTGTCTAGATGCAGGTACACGCCAGGCTACTCGATCGGGTGGCGTTCTTTTTTTCCAATAATTAATTATTCATATTAACTTATTCCAAGTGAGCCATTCTTTTATATTTTCCCTTACTAGTTATCTTGATCTGTATGGTTCAACTACCTGGTCCATGCCTTTGTTACAATTAGTTCAACCGGATATTGGTTAGTTGTGGGTTGTCTTTGACTACCAACGCAAATGATCTAACATCTTGGTTTAGTTTTGACCAGATTGTTTGTTTTAGGCAATTCAGATCGTCCATGGTGCAGCTGCCCGTAGCGGTCTGTGCGGTGTAGACTGGGCCGTGCATGCAATGATCGCCTTACCCCTGCTCGGATAAGACATTTGGACAGGGATAAGACGATCTTTGCGCGCGTGGCTCAGTCTGCACCGCTCAGGCCGCTACAGGCAACGCGCCGTAGAGGATCTGGATCCTTGTTTTAGGTGAGAGATTAGATTAGCTTCTCTATTAAAAGTCAAATCAAACAAAATTGTTTGTCTCAATCCTGTAGTTAAGTTAGATGATGTGATGGTGCAGGTGATGCTGGGGATTGGGGAACTACTTCACTTAATAGATTTTCTAACCAAGAAGGTTAGGATTTGGTTGAATGCTATATTTCAAAAGTGCCCCCATAACAACTTATATTTCCAAGTACTAACCCACTGTGCAATGTATATTGATATTTATGCACCCTGTTCATGTCTGGGGTACAGAGAAGAGTGAACCATAGGTGATCCTCAACTATTCTGTGTACAATAAATACTACATAGAACGTAGTTACTCTCATTGGGTCCCACGCTGATGCATGGGCCACGTGGTTGGGCAACGATCTCTTGTCCTTAAATTAAATATGGGAGAGGATTCCCAAAAAAGCAATATAATCCCGGTGTCAACATGGGCAAATAAGAACATGCATAGAAACATCAACAAAGATGAGATTAGGTTTTCACCTTTCATGGGCTCATCCCATATTGTGTCTAGTTAGGCAACAGGGTTACGCTGCCTTTTAAGGGGATTTTTTCTCATTAAATATCAAAGGCCGACATTTTCTATAGGAAAGCATAGCCCATGCACACACATGGGGGCAATAAGAGCACAAGCATTGGCATCATGGGGTTGGGATTTCTGTCTTTCATAGGGGGTGGGGTAGTCATTTCGTCCCCTCTATGTTTAGGCGTGAGCGATACACTCCCCCTCAAAGAACTTTTATCCAACTATCAAATACCATTATATGTTTACATGATGTATAAATGGACTTTGCTAGTCAATACCTTTGGTGAAAAAAAAAAACCAAAAAACTGATCAACATCCAATGAGGCAGGACTCACGTGTGGGCCTACCACATTGTCAACGGCATGATTTTCAGACTTGGTCACACGTGGACGTAGGTCCCACAGTATCTTTTTTTGTAGAGTACGTACAATCACAAAACAGTCTCACACCATTCATGGCTTTTCTATACCTTTCATCCATACTTGTCGTTTGGTAGTTGAGTTGGAATTGAACCGGGTCCTTTCCTTGTGGTCCTCCCTCCCTCCTCCCTTCCACACCCCTTATTATCACTTTTATTGTTATCCATTTCTCTACCTTTTCCTCACCCAAAAAGAAAATTTTCTCTATCTTTTCCCGACCCACATGTCTCCATCTTTTTCGAAACTTAGATTAATTAGGTGGATGACAAGTTTTAAAAACCAGACCGGTTATCATTGATCAGACCAGACCGGTACTGACTTGATTTCGTTTGTTACTTTTTTTTCTTGTTTTTTAATCAAATAAGTGGGATCTTTAGATCTTTCCAATTTTTCATTGCATGTTTCATTCTTATTTTTCCCATTTTTTAAGAGATTTTGCCAACCTCACTAAACGAATCCGGATCCCCTCCCTTGCTGGTGACCACTAGGAATTAGAGTGTTGGTAAAATAGTGTGTATTTAAAAAATAAAAAAATAAAAAAATAAAAAAAATGATGACTGATCATGTGGCTCCTTCCTCCAAACACAGGAGCGCACAAAATTATTGCCTCATCTCTCGTGAAATAAAAAATTTAATTCATATTGATGTTCTTTTTTTTTGTTAAAAGATTTATTATTTAAAAAACAAGCAAGAGGAGCACGAGGCCGGCCTCCTAAATACAACGATCCTGAACCTGAAGCCAAGGAATGGAGTGTGGCCCGTCTGTCTTACTTGCTATCGACAAGGCCTTCCGAGCTATGGTATGAGCTGTTTCAATAGCGCTTCCCTAGGAATATAAGAAAAATTACAATTAGTGAGATTATCCGATATGCAATGGATATCAAACACCAAACTTGAGATGATATTAGGAGGGGAAATCGACTTGCAGATGGCTCTGATCACAGTCTCATTATCTGACTCCACGTGAATACTAAGGATCCCCTGCTCCAAAGCTTGAATGATGCCGGCTCTGATGGCCAAGGCTTCATCCACAAGCTGTTTGGTGAAACAAGCAAATTCAGAGTAAGCATTTACAAGGGAACCATGCTGGTCTCAGATGATATATCTCAATCCTCCATTTTAAGAGTCAAGGGGAAGTGCAACATCACAGTTGAGTTTAAAACCACTTCTTGGAGCCCTCCACTTGTGCTGACCATCATGAGCTTGCGCCTTGGAGGAGGACAGATGATCATATAATTCGAAACCTAAACTTTTGAGGGCTTATTATTTGTTTGCATCAGCTACATACTCATCATGCAAATAGAGTCTTTTCAGTCCATATGTAACCAATACACTAAGAAATAAATGTTTGGTAAAAAAAGGAGACTAAGGAGACTTGAACCACCAATCAAGCTCTTGACGCAGTTCTCCCAAGGGAGTAGCTCTGGATCAACTAATTATTAATTCATTACCAAAATATAAAAAAATCATTAATTTATTGCTCTTATTAACACTCAATTGTGTTGTGAAAGTCATAAAAATGCATGGCAAAATTATTACATACAAAATGGATGTTATAAATATATTTACGTAATACATGTAAAAAGAAATAATATGTTTTAAAGGGAAGATTTGCTCACCAAGATGGTTACGGTAGATTTTGTAACCTCACTTTTCTAACTCTTCTTCTTTCTTTTTTTTTTGGAGCAATTTGGAATTAGGCAAATTTGGTAATTTTACTTTTGCCTTGCCTCTTCCCCAATATATTCCAAGGTTAAATTTGTTCGTAACCAAGTTGATTACAATATATTCTATAGATGAGGGTCTCGAGGGGAAAACCGGCATGGTCAAGACGTGGGAGAGGATAAATTTTTTAGGAATATACATGTTTAGACACTCTAAATGACTAACACCTCAGTTCCACAAGGACAAAAAAGTCTGGTTACATAATCTGTTTGTGAACCTTATTCTAAATTGTGAATATTTCTTCTATGCACTAATGAAACCAATTCCACTTTAATATAGAAAATAATGAATGCAAAATATTTGTCATGGATGATCTATTTTTCTCCAATTTAATTCTTTTAAGCAATATTGTACCAACAATGATCTAATTGTTGATCTCTACAAAGAAAATGAGTCAAAATTAGAAAGCCAAAATGCTGCCATTAATGAATGGACATTAATGGAAGGAATACACCTACTTTTTTCATGTTGAAGGCTGATTTGATAATATCAACCATTGAATATCTAGGAAATGATTTTGGATTGGTGACATGTCAAATTTGATCACTAAGGGTGTGTATGACAATGTTAAAACAAATTTTTTTTTGGGTGTCTGTGACCGTGTGTGTGTTTTTGAAATACATTTGGAACAATCGTTTAAAGTGGCAAAATTTTATGTCCGCCTGTACATTCATTCCGGTTTACCAATCAATTTGTTTTTGAGTGTGTGGTAATGTTTTTTTTCCCCTCTCGGTTCTTTCGTTTAGATATAGTTTTACTCCTTATCTAAAAATATTGTGAAGGGAGAAGGATAGGCCCAACCTTTTCCCTATTGGGAATTTTGGGCCACAAACATATTTGAGAAGATATGAAAGTTGAAATCAAGCTAAAGTATACCCATTGCTGCTATTTATCCATATTTGTCATGGTATCTAGGTAACCCAAGGCGTTGGAGGGGTCTTGGATGCAAGGCAACATTAACAAGACGACCAAGGCATCAAAGGTAACTAGAGCATTGCCCAGGCAACATCATGACAACTCTGTTCTTATACATCCTAATTGTTACCTTGTAGTCATAATCTTTCTGTGACTGCTGCTCCTCTATCCATACCTACAATAGTCTCTTGTTTCATTGCCAAAAGTCTAACCTCCTTGTATATAAAATAATATTTTTACTAGAAATTTTGTTCAATTTAAACACAATGTAAAAAAAATGAGGATGTTGAGATAGATGTGTAACAAAACTAGAAATGATCATATTAGAGCTGAATTGGGAGTAGCTTCGATACATGATAAGTTATAAGAAAATCATTTGAAGTGGCATGACAATGATCAACTGACCCCTTTGCATGTTTCAGTATAAAAGAGATGGTGACAGACATAAAATGACTCTATGAGGTAATGAAGAAAAATATGCATACCTTAGACCTTTATAACAAGTATGATCTCAAATAGAGGCTGATGGAGAGCAAGAATCCATGTAGGTTGAAGCCCATCCCGTTTACCTATCAACCTTCTTTGATAAAAAAATTACCCCTCTCAAGTCTCAACCATCCATTCAATGAACATTTAACAATCTTCCTTCCGGGACCACACATACAAAAGGCAATCTCAGCTACTTTACTTCCTAAGAGGGCCCCTACAGACTCCACTAAGACAGTCGTGTAGTGTTTCTAGTCTCAAAACGGAATTAATCAACACATGTGATTGGCTTGGCTATCAAATCCTTTTATAAAAAAAAGTTAAAAAACAAAAGAGGAAATAATAATCTAACAAAGGTATAAACCTTTCATTAAAATAAAAAAAGAATTTTTTTGAAAGGTCACTTCAAACCAACTAACCTACCCACGTTGGCGCGACTCTCTCTCTCTCTTTCTATCTTTACAGGGTTTCATGTCTCATTCCATCCTCTCTCTCTCTCTCTCTTTCCTGACTCAGAAAAAGAAAAAAAAATTCAGATATCAAAGAGAGAGAGAGAGGTCTACAAGACAAAGACTCTTCACAAAAGCAAAGAAAAAGCAGAGAGAGAAACCATCATTTCTGATTCATCATTCTTTCATTCATGGGCTGCACTGTTTATCGACCTGAAGGTCTTTTCACCACCAGAGCCACTACCTTTGAAGCTGCTGCTGCTGCTACGACTTCTTCTTCATCTTCTTCTTTTCCTAGAATCCTTTCTCTCCCAACCCAAGTCGTCAACCATCCTTCCCTGAAGAAATCAGGCGATACCCATCACCTGGTCTCGCTTACCTCCACCATCTACGGTTCTCTTCTTCCCCTTGACCAACTTTCATCCGATCATCATCAGAATAAAACCCTCACCCTAGAATCAGAAACCCACGAAAACCCATCTCTCGATTCAGTCATCAACGCTTGGGAATTCATGGCCGGCCGTGACGACCTCGATTTCTCCTCCAATCCCAACTCTGCTTCCTTCCTTGACCGATCCTACTCTGCTCGCCATGATTGCTCATCCTCTAAGAAACCCTTTTTCTCCTTCATTGGTTCCGCCAAGAAGCTCGGCGACTCCTTCGAACCCACCTGGTCGGAAAATTCGAATTCGGTCGGTGAAGGAAGGGTGAAGAAATTGTGTAATTCGTTGATGAAGCCGCTGTGGAAGAAGCATATATCAGAGGAATCACTTCTTGCTGATATGGATCCTAACGTACTCTCAAGACGATCTTTGTCGTCTAGGCAGTTGAATTTTAATCATTCAAAGACGGTGAGGGCACTTGTGGGTTCGGGCTCGAGGCTTTCGTCTATGTTCGATAATCGGATTCGATTACCAGGTACTGAGGATAAGATTGTTGTGTATTTCACCAGTTTACGGGGAATTCGAAGGACTTATGAAGATTGTTCTGCTGTTCGGAATATATTAAGAGGATTTAGGGTTCCTGTGGATGAGAGAGATATTTCAATGGACTTCACTTATAGGCGAGAGCTGCAGAGTGTGCTGGGAGACATGACTGTGATTTTGCCCCATGTTTTTATTCGTGGGATATACATTGGAGGGGCTGAAGAGATTAAGCAGCTACATGAGGTTGGTGAATTGGCCAAGCTTCTTGAAGGGTTTCCAGCTCGGGATCCAAGGTTTGTCTGCGATAGCTGCGGCGATGCCAGGTTTGTTCCTTGCTCGAATTGTAATGGCAGTCGCAAGGTCTTCGATGAGGACGAAGAACAATTGCGTAGGTGCCCGGTGTGCAACGAAAATGGATTGATACGGTGCCCTAGTTGCAATTCTTAATGCTTTTAGTTATCAATGGCGTATATGTTTCGATATTTCTGGTGAGAATTGTTGGAAGAAAAAAGGAAAAAAAAACTGCTTTTATTGCTGTTAAGTGTGGATCCCTGTCTATCTGGGCTGATGATTAGAACTCTTATTGGGTTTTGCTCTTCTTTCTTTTACTACAATGTAAAATGTTTACCTTACTGGGTACTCTTGTTCATCATTTCTCTGAACCATACAAAGAAATAAATGAAATTTTTTACTGGCTTTGTTAATCATCATGTAAAATGTTTACCTTACTGGGTACTCTTGTTCATCATTTCTCTGAACCATACAAAGAAATAAATGAAATTTTTTACTGGCTTTGTTAATCATCATATGTAAAGGGATGTGAAGCTTTTTTTTTGTGATTAGTACATGATTAATTTTCCATTTCTCGAAGAAATAACTATGTTTTTTCTGCATATTGAAGGGATGGATCTAAAGGAATTTCAATGTGGTAATCTGTACTTAATTGGAGTGGTTTATCTATGGCTTAGGAATACTACTTTTCGTCTTCACTTTGCGGTCTTTCATGGTTAGGAACTTGGTAGTAGACAATTAGATCCTCTTGAAACAGAAGCCAACAATGCTGAGGCTTTGAACTTTACTTGCAAGGGAAGATAAGGTAGAATTTTCACAAATCCTTTTACTGGAAAGAAAGATTTTCTATTAGGCTGTGTTTGGATGGATAGAAATGAATAGAAAGAAAAGAAAAGAACAGAACAAAGAATCTAGAAAAGAAATGAAAAGAAAAAAACAAAAAATTTAATGGTGTTTGATTGATGAAAGAAAAGAAAAGAAAATAATTCTAATTAAAACAATTATGCTTTAGATGCCAATCGAATGGTACTGTATACACTATACACCATTATATAAACCAATCCAATGAAATATATATTGTACGCACTGTGCACTACGAACCAGCACAAACTCACTCCTAATAACTATTCATCATCTTCCTCGCAGCAAACCTGCAACTCATCCCCTGCCTTTTCCTCTCTACTTCTCTCCCGCACATCTCCAACATTCCAAAACGAAAGCAAACAGAAAATTAGAGGAGAGAGGAATAAGAGAGAAAAATAGGATCTGTAGGACGCTGCTTTGTTTTCAGTCGAACCATTCCAAATGCACCAGAATCACCATTATTGTTGTTGTCCGGACTTCCTTTTCTCTTCCCACACAGCCGTCTGCTTCCATTTCTTTTTCCTTCACATTTCTAATCTCTCTGCTGAAAAAGGAATCAGACCTTCGCGTGGGTTGCGGCAACTGCAAATCGGCTACTCAAGTTGCAGATGCAGAATCGATAAGAATCTGATCGTTGAAGTCATGCAGCAACGAATGATGCGGATTTTTATACCTCCAGCATCCCTCTCTCTCTCTCTCTCTCTCTCTCTCTTTTTCTTGCCATTTCTCGACTCTGTGGCGAGAGTTTTTTTTGGATGACGATAGAAAAAAAAAAAGCACAAGTCCCGAAATGATTTCAAATTTAAAAATAAAGAATTTTCTCATCACAGAGGGACAACCAAACGGCGAGAAAATTTCAAAGCTAAGAAAACCGTACAATAATCTTTACGTTTTCTTTTCTTCTCTATCAAACCAAACACCGCCTTAATTGATAATATTAAGAGCCAAATGGCTAAATAAGATTTATGAATACAAACAATATCTGGTTGTGGAGTTGACTTATAAACCTGGCCTTATTGACTAAGAGGAACACATTCAATCTCAATCTCTAACACTCCACGCTCGACATTCTGCAACCTGATTGTGACGTCTTGCTTTACCTTCCCCTTTACCAGGCTGATTATGCTGTCCTTTACCAAGGTATTGTGTTTGTTAGCTATCCATTTCCCAAGCTCAATGGATTTGGTGATGGTGGAGTTCTCATAGGCTTTGGCAGCAGTGAGTAGGGGTTGGATGTCAATCTCTGTTTCTCCCATGTAATCATCATGTGTAAATGTATCCTTGTCGTATACAAGCTGCAAACAAAGGAAACAATGCAGTCAACAGAGATGGATGTTTTAAAGAAAGAAGAGGAGGGAGGGAGGGAGGGAGGGAGGGAGGGAGGGGGGAGGAGAATAAGGATGTTCAGTCTGTTGCATTAAGAACAACCAATATATCCATACATGGTAAAGACCAAAATTGAAAGAATATAAACATCCATGTTATTGTTAAATATCAAACTAGAAATGTTTCTCTGATAAGTTACAGAAAGATTTTATTGATTAAAGAACCAAATCGTATAACATGTAGTAATCAACAACAAAAACAACAACAATTTTGGCATCTTTTTTCAAGGTTTTCTTAAAATGTGTCGACGAAAAACTATATAAGAGCCAACTTGAAGATCTTTATTATTGGTTATGATATTTAAATTGATAAAAAAATTCAAGAACTATGGTAATAGAAAGGGTTGACAAGTAATCATCATATCTAGGAATCCCATTATCAAGAGAGTTCCCTGCATCTCAGCTCTATGATGGGTTGATAAGAAAATCACCGACACAGACAAGTCTGAAAGCTTAATAAATCCACTAGCCTAGAAGCATGAAGCATGTTGTTCTTGTTAGCATACATGCCTAATAGCATTGACTCAAACTCACTCCACTTGCCGATCACAATCATATATGAACCTTCATTTAGACTTGTTTTCTTCCTTGCTTACTTATTTTTGGGAGAAGGGTTATCATCCCTGAATGGCAGTGTTTGTTCCTATTTCTCAATGTAAGGTGTTCGGTGACTCAGCTCCTTAGATTGGTTCTAGGCTACATTAAAATGTCGTTATTTGGATATGGAGTCCACCTCCAGAAGGTTTTGTGAAGTCAATCTCCGACAGTCATTTTCTTGGTAACCCTGGCCCCTTCTGAAATTTAAGGCATTCTTAGACTGTGATCTAGAATTTTCTGATTTCCTATTCAAGCTAATTGGTGATGGAGATTCAACTACTTCTAAACTTCTTTCTCTTAAGTTTGCTTGGATTTAGTTCTCGGATGAGGTTATGATCTCATATTCATATTGAAGGTGATTCAGCCAATGTTGATAGATGAAATGAGACAAGTAATAGATGGTCCTTGGAGGTCCTTCCATATCATTGGACATATTAGATACTTGGCCTCATTGTTGAATTCCTCATTGCAGTGGAGACCCGGTGAGTTAATGATGTGGTGGATGATTTGGACAAACAAGAATTTTGAGACCAAGAATGTATTTTTGGCATAGTATTCCCATATAAGCTGCTGATGAGCAAGGTATAAACAATTTCAATTCTTTTTTATTCACTGTCATAACTAAACAGTACTTGCAGTGGGATGCAATAAGATTGAATGTCTTCCTGAGTGGGAAATGTTTTATAACATATAAAGGTCAAGTTTTCATGCAAAGGATGTGCTTCAAGTCGAACAAATTTTTTTGCAGAGTAAAAATGCACTTCTAACATATAAAAGATGAAAGTTTGAAAAACAAACAGTCATTGAACTAAATGCAATGAAGAGGGCCAATACATGACTGGATGATCCAGTCAACATCAAATATCTACTAGCACTGTTCTGCATGGGACATATGATGCACACAGAGATAAAATTAATTTGGTTATTTCTTTTCCAGAAAATGTGTAGTATGTTAAAGAATGAAAAATGCATAGTGCTGTTATCTGAAGGGCACAAACTACACCAGAGATGTAACACACGTTTGGAAAAGTGAAACAGCATTGGGAAAACAGCACCCTATCTATCTTCCGCTGCAAATCTAACCAATTAATTGCAGCACAGGTTGTACTATTTCCTCACATATCAAAGTTGGCTCAGCTAAATGGTGTTGCTATGTTGTTGTTTGCATACCACAAGATCGTTCACTTGGATAACCACTCACATTTTCCCTGTGTGTCACTAAATACCACACTAAAATGCTATTCCTCAATAATAATCTCCACATTTTGTTTAGATGACTGAAAGAGTGCATCTAGAGGAGCTCTAGGGTTTCTCAGCAGAGCTACAGGTTCTTGCTGAGGTATGATGGTGACAAATGGAGCCAAGAGTGCGTGGATGTATTGAAAAGGGTGAAGTAAGCTGTTCTCTAAAGTATCAGACCAAGGGATAAACATGAGGATCTCATATGATACACTGAAAGTAATCTTGAATCAAGTGTCATACCCCCAAATCTTTTTTCTTGAATCAAATAAGAAAGGGGCCTAGAATTGTTCTAGGGGCTTTCTGTTCCTCAAAT
Organism: Telopea speciosissima; assembly: GCF_018873765.1. Lineage (NCBI taxonomy): Eukaryota > Viridiplantae > Streptophyta > Magnoliopsida > Proteales > Proteaceae > Telopea > Telopea speciosissima. Next base: position 47,985,654 of record NC_057917.1, on the reverse strand, counting down.
TAAGACTGACTTCTTGAAGGCATTCAGATTATTCCTTAGAACAATCTTTCTCTGTCCTTAAGTATGTATCAGGAGAGTCCTCCTCAGGTAGATCACTCCATATGCTTAGCACTAGACATGATCAGACCCAACAACTTGGCAGGGAGTGTGTGCCACAAAACCACTTCTTCATTGAACTAGGGGATCATTTTGCATCAATTGTTGCCTGGAAGAGTTATACCCTCATAGACTTGGATCAATACTCTTACGTGATTAATTTCTGTCAACCTGGACTTGTTCATGTCATCATTAAAGCCACAGGTACTTCTCTTGGAAGACTTGGATGATTGAGACTGTTAAGCACCAGTTGCATTTCAGCCTCATACAGAAAGTGCACTAAACAAAACTTAAAGAGTTAATATTTTTTTTTAAAAAGAATATTATGTTAAGGCCCATTCTAGTTCAACATTTATAGAAATGAAAGGATATCAGATCAGTAATTAGGAATGGTGGTTCAGTATATGCTTCTAACAGTTGGTTCTGTGTTCATTAATATTACATTGAAGTATTTTAGAAAGAAATTCAAACTTACCAACTTTAGAGGTGGGATAGTTTCTGGAATTGATAACATTAGCCTTTCATTCCAGACTGGGTTCAGGTTGTTCCTTATCACACGCGTTCTCATTGACTGCAACAACAGTTCAGAAAGTCTTCATTTTTTTAAAACAGTTGTACATTTTTCTAGTACAACATTAATAATACAGAATCATCAAGAGAAGAGGCTTACTTGCTGTCCCAGCGTGAGGATGACATAAGGATCACTACTCAATACATCTCGAATGGCTAGGTTGGTCCCTCTAATGATGTCGACCTTTATCAATCCAACGAATTCAACCATACCCGGCTATAAACAGTTGATTCACAGTAATGAGAGATATCCAAGGAAATTGGAAATCTAAATTCTAAATTAAGACCCTTCAGAAACAGAGTAGATTAAAGGAGGGGTTCTTAAATAACATAGACATATGATAGAAAGACGTACTCCTGAGTTTTCTTTCTTTGCAGCCTTGTGCTCATTTTCCTTTCTTCTCCAGCTGTAGCGGAATGCATGACCAAGTCCATGAATACGATGCCCAGTGTGTTGTTTCTCGTAGGTTCTCTTCTCTCTGGATGTGCTAGCGTTATTTCTTGAAGAATTGTTCTGACAGGACGATAAACTCAGACCAGATGGAAAAGGGCCACTCAAATTAGATGGACAGGAGGAAAAATTGTTGTAGCTCATACTTTGTAATCTACAATAGGTCTCTGGATGATCATTGGATCTGAAAAATTGTTTCAGCTCATACTTCTTCCTGAGTATTCAAGAAACAAGTCTCCTATTCAGAATGATATGTTATTTTGCATCAAATTAGGAAATTATGGTATTCAGCTTACCTAATGAAATCAGAACGCTCCTCTATAGTGGAATCTGGTTTTGGCTTTTTTATTTTATCTGGTAGTATAGCTTCATATTTCATGTTAGCTACATTGTTTCCACCCATTTCAGCCAAAATATCAACTTCTTCATCTGTCCATTCATCTAGCTTCGCTGATAGAACCTGAGGAATAAATGCTGAATACATAAAAGTGTCTTCTGTATGAACAAATGTTTCTTTCTATGATCTGTTTTTGTTCCACGAGCCAATAAAGAAAGGCAAAAGGTTTTATAGGGTATCTATGGACGAGCACACCTAGTTGTGCCATGTGGAAGGATGATTTGACAATTCATATCATTAAAATATCTTCGAAATTTGTCTAGATTAATCATGTGTCAATTTCAGAAGCAAATTCAACCATATACCGTCGCATATATTGGGATGCACCCTATCAATAATCCTGAAATTTTTATTACTTTATTTTGCCACTTGGCCAATTCTATTTGGCATGAAACTTGACATGTGAGTAGGGGACCTTGCGGTTTACCTATCCACAAAATGGCAGCATCATTCGACTTTCCACATGGCAGAACTACATGCCCGTCCATAAAACCCGCTTCAAAAAGAAAGGATCATTTGTATGCCAATTTTTTACTAGATTCATCATGGAACATGTAGTTTTATTAGCATGCATTGATCGCACAATACTCAAGAAACTCCTTTCCATTCCATTCACCAAGCTCTCAAACAGAGACAATGTGATAAATTCCCACCATAACAGATTTCCATGGCATTACTTATAGGTTAATTCTCTTCCCTTTTCTATATATGGCTTAGAGCTTTCTTCTCAAGAAGACGTTAGCTTTGCATGTATGTTCCCATATGTTTACACTGGATAAGAAAAGCTGACACCAACTGCAAATTAAGTTGATTTAGATTTTATTTATAGCGGATGGAGTTCCAGCATGCCCTTATCCAGAATGCATTCCTGCATGCTCTTAATAACTGCCACATGGCAGTTATGTTGTGGCCATATTTTTTGGACATGACAACATCATTATCGTCTATCCAGGATTAGAATTTTGGACCATTCTGATATCCATATGTATCATTACTCAGGTTTAAGAAAAGTTGGAAAAGTCTAGGAAGTAAACTCAATATGAACCATTGAAAAATCAAGATAGAGGCCCACATATGAGGTGTCATATGATTGAGATAGGCCATCAAAACTGACAGCTACCTATAAGCTGTTCTCAAATCTGTCCAACAGTGCCAAATTATTAGTATAGGCATGCTGGAAACATTCAGGAACCAAAACTATAGAATGAAGAAGTACGGAAAATTTAGCCCTATGATTGGACTTTACAATTAGCAAGATAATTTCTATCATATCTTTGTGCAAGTGTGATAGACATCCCAACAATGTCAAAGAGAGGTTGCATGCAACTATATTATAGATATCCAAGGCATATTCAAGGGTCATCGATTAATTGGATTGTTATCAAGAAATGTGTTCTTTTATGAATATCCACTTATTTCAGGTTTGAAGTAAAATCAACTTCTTGTATCTTCTTAACAGAACACGAACAAGTAGCTCATATGTGCTATGGTATGCATTTGCTTTCAAATCAAACATTATGGGAGTAAATTAAACACCCAACTTCAGTACACTTAATGCATGAAAGTTCCAACAATAATACCTTTGATATGTGCACTCCCAGGCTTCTATGAACACCAGAACATTTGATACATATAAATACTCCAATATTTACGGACCTGATATCCACCACTTGGTTTCATTAGAAAATGGAATAGCACAAGTGAAGCATTTCACATAAAGAACTGTGAAAAGAATCCTCTGAATAAAAAAACATTTAGGAGTCTTTTGAAACAGGATACAAATGGGAATCTTTATTTGTGCAACTTAGTTGATCCCTAATCATGTTGCATGCTTAATTAAAGAATGCAGGAATAAATTATTCAGATGCTAAATCAATTGCCGAAGTTATAAAGTGCAAAAATGCAGGTGGAGATATATATATATTTTCTTTATTTGAGGTTGGGAAATGATTCCTTTCCTCTGTGACCCTGTCCAATAGTAAATTTTATGGCCATCAAGTATTGCTGACACTCACTAATTATCTTTGACATAGTTTTCTGGTTGCTTTTAACTAAGCACCTTTTCTTACACAATAGATCCAGCAATATGATTCCATTGTTACGGAGACTAAAACCATCATAACACAAATACACAAGTCAACTTGATTTTCCTCCCTAAGGTAAACAGTGATTTGATAATTATAAATAGCTGGAGCATATTACTTCTTAAGTATGCAAAGTAAGTAACATACACCCATTTGGGATCTGGGGAGCCACAATCTGCACAAAACTTATTTCCTGATTGATTCATCAGACATTCCAGTCTAAATAGTGGATCTGTTTGACAACAAAAAAAGAAAAAGAGAGAGAGAATAGGTTATAATTGAAGCACATGATGATGAGATGTAAATTTTATGATATTATAAGTCAGGTCACTCAGGTGTAAATTCCAATGCATCCATACATCTTCAATTAATGACTAGAAATTAGTATACTGTATACTACAGATATTTTGATTATTGCCTGGACATATATTATAATACACTAATTTAAATGTTAGAAGTATGTAAGTGAAGGGCTTTTTGGGAAAGAATCCCTCTCGGGATTAGCGTCAAGCAGTTTGGCGCTAAAACCAAGAGGGTCTCCCATCCTCTCTTTTGGTTCCCATTTTACCCCTGTAAAAGTAACCTCTATATATTGATATTGCTAGTCTCTATCTCAGATAGAGAGCTAGCTTTTCCCTCACATTCTTCTCCTTCTTTGCTATTTACATGGTATCAGAGCACATCTGATCGAGAAGGACACGCTTCTACTTCTTTATCTCAGTCCCTTTCTTATTTCTTCAATCAAACTAAGAAAGGGGTGATCGACTTTATCAGATTTTAAGGTCTCTTTAGGAGCTCTTCTCTACCGTAGGGGTTTTTACCCCATTTCTGGAATTTTGAAGGAGTTTGCAGCTTGATATGATGGTTTAGAGACATCTATTTATACCTACTGTCAGGTTTGATGTCTTTAGTCTCAGTTTCTGGTTGTTTGAGTTGATTTCTGTACTGTCTTTGGCACTTGTGTATCGAGTTTTGGGAATATTATGCTGCTGGTTCGATCTTACTAATGATATCAATCTCTGAATCGAATTTATGGGATTGTTTTGAGTTATTATGGACTGTTATACACTGTTAAGGACTGCTATGGGCTGTGTACTGTTTGATTAAATGCCTGAGTCACTGCTCTTCATGTTTTCGAGTTGTATTCTATTTGGCTGCACTGCTATGCTTTTTCTGGTGGCCTTTTAGTACCATTTGTGAACAGTTGATCTGCTGCCTTGGTTTTCAGTGGCTGTTTGTGGACTGTTATTGCTGTTTGTGGATTGTTATTGTACTTGGTACTGTATTTGGTCCTTTCTTTGTGCTCTTGATGGGAGAAACATCCAAGGAAGCCAAAGCTGTCACTGAAGTGGTGTCCTCATCACCACAGTTTTTGACCTCTAAAAGGTTAGAGGATAGTCAGAATTTCCAGCAATGGCACAAGATTGTGACCTTGGTTCTCACAGGAAGAGGTGAGAAATGTCACTTGACTGGAAAGAAACCTGCTAGTATGGATGCTGATACTGGGAGGTCACCGATGCTCGTATATTGGGTCAGATATTAAACTCTATGGATAGTAACCTTGTAGACCTTGTGACACATATTGACACTGTCAAGGATCTATGGGATTATCTGGCTGTATTGTACTCTGGGCACAACAACCTCTCTAGGATTTATGAACTCTCTCAAGAGTTTTATCGAGTTGATAGGAAGGGTCGACCATTGACCCAACACTTTACTGATTTCAAGAGGATGTATGAGGAGTTGAATGCTTTGCTGTCCATTACTTCTGATGTTACCCAGATGCAGCAACAGCGTGAGCAATTGGCAGTTATGAGTTTCTTGGGCAGTTTGGACCCTGACTTTGACTCAATCTAGTCTCAAATTCTTGGAGGAGTTACAGTTCCATCTCTTGCCAACACTTTCTCTCGAGTTCTTCGTGTATCTCGTGATACTACTCAAGTCTCTTTTGGTGATAGTTTTGCTCTTGTGAGTAGTGACCGCAATGGGGGTCGTCAGCTTACCAAAACCCCCCACCTGCACCCTCTGTTGGTACTCATGCCTCATTTGAGAAGTCTGAGAGATCTGGTCCTTTGAGGACTTATCATCATTGTGGCAAACTGGGCCACCTTCAGCATTACTGTTGGAAGTTGCATGGCAAATCTTCACAGTCCAAGGTTGCCAACACTGCCAGTTCTGATCCTGCAGTCCCATGTGCATCCATGGAAGACTGCCGTGTGACTTTGACTATGACAGAGGAGGAATATGCTCGCTATAGCCAGATAAAGGTTTCTTAGGACATTTTTTCCATTGCTACTTTTGTTTAGACAGGTAATGCCACTGCGTGTCTCTCCACTTCTAGGCTTTGGATTATCGATTTAGGGGCCTCAGACCATATGTCTGGAACCTAAGGTATCTTTTCCTCTTTACTACCTTCTCATTCCAAGAGTTACATTAGCTGATGGTTCTTGTGCTACAGTCAAAGGCACTGGTATTGTTCAGCCCACTTCTTCCTTGTCCCTATAATCTGTATTGTTTTTGCCTAAATTCCCTTTTAACCTTTTGTCTGTTAGCCAACTTACCAATGCCTATAACTGCTCAATAACCTTTTACTCTGATTCTTGTGTCTTTCAGGATTTGCAGACGAAGCGGACAATTGGTAGAGGCAGGGTATCTGGGGGACTGTATCTTCTTGAGGACTCATCTTCTGTTGCTTGTTCAAGCACAACTTCCCCTCATCAGCTTCACTGTCGGCATGGTCATCCGTCCTTACAGAGTTTGCAGAAACTGTTTCCTAGTTTGCGTTCCCTTTTAGTTTTAAATTGTGAGTCGTGTCAGTTTGGGAAACTCCACCGTGTGAGTTATCCCCCTTGTGTCAACAAACGAGCCTTACATCCCTTTTCTTTGGTTCACTCTGATGTATGGGGCCCTTGTCATGTGTCTTCAAAGTTGGGTTTTACTTACTTTGTTACTTTTGTTGATGACTGCACTCGTGTTACTTGGTTGTACTTAATGAAATGTCGCTCTGAATTATTCTCTATCTTTTCTTCATTTATTTCTAAAATTAAGAATCAATTTGGATCTTACATTAAAGTTTTGTGTAGTGATAATGCACGGGAGTACTTTTCTGCACCTTTTTCTGATTTTATGACCACTTGTGGTATCATTCATCAGTCTTCTTGTTCTGACACACCCCAACAAAATGGTGTGGCCAAACGGAAGAATCATTACTTGATGGAGGTGACTCAGTCCCTTCTCTTTAAAATGAAGGTGGACAAGCCTTTTTGGGCTGATGCAGTGTTGACTGCCTATTACCTTATCAATCGAATGCCCTCCTCTGTCCTTGGTGGTGGCATTCCTCATGCTTTACTCTTTCCTTCTGAGCGCTTATTCCTTTTGCCACCCCGTGTTTTTGGGTGTGTCTATTTCATTCAAGACCATACTCCAGGATTATCGAAATTAGACCTCAGAGCCATCAAATGCATTTTTATGGATTACTCTCGTGTTCAGAAGGGGTTTCGATGTTATTCTCCTGTTCTTCGCAAGTATTTTATTACTGCTAATGTTTCTTTCTTTGAGTCTCAATCTTTTGTGTATGAGTCTGTTATGGATCCTTGGATGAGGACCTTCGTCTTTGTGTTGTTAAGCCTTCTTTGTAGATGCCTGTTGTGCCACCTCCGGCGAAACCTCCGATCATTCATGTTTATCACCATGAACCACGAAGAGAAGCTGTTGTCCCCAGTGCTGCCACTCTTGTATCGTCTGTGGATCCTATTCCTGATCCTATAGTTTCTGACTTGGATATACCCATTGCTCATCGGTCAATGTGTTAAACACTCAATCTCTTCTCATGTTTCTTATTTTGGTTTATCTTCTACTTTTCACACTTGCCTTTCCATTGTTGCATCTCATCCTATTCCTAGGACCACTGCAGAGGCATTATCTATTTCTGGTTGGAGAATAGCTATGGAAGAAGAGTTACAGGCTTTGGAGCATAACCGCACTTGGGATCTTGTTCCTTTGCCACCTGAAAAGTCTGCTATTGGTTGTCGTTGGGTTTATGTGGTCAAAGTTAATGTTGATGACTCTCTTGCTCGCCTGAAAGCTCGATTGGTGGCCAAGGGCTATGTACAGGTATATGATGTTAATTACTTGGATACCATTTCTCCGGTTGCCAAACTCTCCTCTATTAGTGTCTTGATCTCCCTTGCTGCCTCGCATCACTGGCCTTTGCACCAGCTCGATGTCAAGAATGCTTTCCTCCATGGGGATCTTCATGAGGAGGTGTATATAGAGCAACCTCCAGGGTTTGTTTCTCAGGGGGAGTCTGGGCTGGTTTGTAGATTGAAGAAGTCTTTGTATGGTTTAAAACAGTCTCCGATGGCTTAGTTTGGCCGATTTACAGAGGTGGTTCTTGAGTTTGGCCTGTCACAATGCAATAGTGATCATTCTCTTTTCTATCGTCAAACAAGTGCTGGAAGAATCTTTCTGATTGTGTATGTGGATGACATTGTGATTACTGATGATGACTCTACAGGCATTGTGGGAAAGCTGAATTATTTCTTAGGAGTTGAAGTGGCTCAATCTCAGAAGGGAATATCTCTCTCACAGCGAAAATATACCCTTGACTTGCTTACGGAGGCAGAGATGCTAGGGTGCAAACCACTTGATCACCCAATGGATCCAAATATTAAACTTGCTGCAGATGAGGGAGATGCTTATGATGATCCGGAACGATACAGAAGGTTGGTTGGAAAGATGAATTATTTGACATTCACTCGACCTGATATCTCATTTTCGGTGACTGTTGTGAGTCAATTCATGTCATCTCCCATGACATCTCATTGGGATGTTGTCATTCGGATTTTGAGGTATCTCAAGAAGGCTCCTGGATGAGGATTAGTGTACACCATGGTACTAAATCTCGTTTCGTTTCGGTGTTTCGGTCTGACCGAAATTTCTGAGTTACTGAAATTTCGTCGAAATATGGTATTTTTCTGTGGGTGTAAAATGCCAAAATGACCGAGATTTCCGAAAATTTTGAAACGAGATTACCAAAATTTCCAAAATATTCGAAATATTGCACGTGACACTTTTAGGGACTTTTTCAATATCTCGCGATATATCGTGAGTCCACGATATTTCGTCGATATCTCACGAGATATCGTCGAAATATGGTATTTTTCCATTTCGGATTGGTATCGTATCTCGGACAGCTCGAGATATATGAAATTTGGCGAAATATCGCCGAAATTTCGCGAGATTTTGAACTATGGTGTACACTGACCATGGTCATTCCCGAGTTGGGGGATTTTCTGACGCAGATAGGGCCGGATTACCAGATCAACTACCGGCTACTGTATATTTGTTGGAGGGAATCTTGTTTCATGGAAGAGCAAGAAACAGAGTGTAGTGGCTAGATCAAGTGCAGAATCAGAGTACCGAGCCATAGCACATGCTACTTGTGACTTGTGAATTGGTTTGATTGAAGATGTTGTTGACTGAACTAGGGTTTGAGAGCTCTACACCAATACAACTATGTTGTGACAACCAGGCAGCGATACATATTACCTCGAACCCCGTGTTCCATGAGAGAACTAAACACATTGAGGTGGATTGTCACTTTGTAAGAGAAAAACTCCAACAGGGTCTAATTTCTACAAAGTATGTCAAGACTGGAGAACAACTTGCTGATATGTTTACTAAGTCTCTAGCTAGTGGGAGGGTTAACTATATTTGTAACAAGCTGGGCATAATTGATATATATGCTCCAGCTTGAGGGGGAGTGTTAGAAGTATGTAAGTGAAGAGCCTTTTGGGAAAGAATCCCTCTCGGGATTAGCGTCAAGCAGTTTGGCGCTACAACCGAGAGGGTCTCCCATCCTCTCTTTTGGTTCCCATTTTACCCCTATAAAAGTAACCTCTATATATTGATATTGCTAGTCTCTATCTCAGATTAGAGAGCTAGCTTTCCCCTCACATTCTTCTCCTCTTTTCTCTTCTCCTTCTTTGCTATTTAAATTAAAAATAGCACAAGGTGTTAAAATGGCGTGTATTAGAAAACAAAGGGCATAATGACTACTGACATTATCTAGGTATTCCACTGATTCTGATTCTATTTCTCTTTGAAAGGAAAGTATTTGTGTTTCAAAAGGAAGCACCTGCCCAACAAGTCACCATGAACGTTGAATTAAAGCATCCAAATTTACAGGGAAGAGGAAAAGTAGAAGCCCATAAACCAAGGTACTAAAACTCGGAACTCAACCCTGGGAAAAACCGAGATCTCGGTTGAGTTGGTGCATTTTTTTTTTTCAACTCGAAACTTCAACTTGCTGGGTTTTAGATCTGGTTTGGGTCTGAAACTTGATATTCAGTCTATTTTAGGCCATTTAAACATAATGGCATTATTAGATTTTGCAAAAACAAACTCCAAATAGGAGTTTTACTTCGGAACTTAAGTTGGTAGGCGACGACGTACTAAAATACCCTACTCTACACATAATTTAGTAATAGAAAGCAAGCAAAACATTCAATTAATAGCTAAACAACTTAAATAAGCATTAGAAATGTTAAAGTGATACATCAAATTGTTTAACAGTGTTACAAGTTACAACTATCATCACATAAACTGAGTTTGAATCAAATATTCAGTCCCCAATAGTGCCATATAGTTTTCCCATGATATAGTGTTGCTGCACTGTTGCATATAGTGCTCCACAACAAGCATATAAAATTTGAGATGAATCTTGAAGATGTGGCTGAATCCTTCAAATGTGCAGCTGAATCAACTCTTCCACAGATTACAACTTGAAATCCAGAGGTAAAATGAGTCACAGCCTTCAAATGGGGAAGAAAATAGCTTTTGGACAGAACTTGATCGAGAAATATCGAGTTCTGTCGAGTTAAATGACTTTTAAAGAAGTATATGGGTCGAGATCTCGGGTCGACCCCGAGATCTTGACCGAGAAAATGTAATTTGAGAACTCGTATACCAACTCGACTCGACCTCCCCAAAAAACGAGATCTCGCGAGTTCTCGAACTATGCCATAAACTGCCTAACTGCAATGCCTACTTGATGTCACCAAGAATAATCACAGAACTACATGCCAGTTTTTCACTGAATGGTGTCTGTTGGATCCACAACTATAATATGACTTCCATATACCCATAAAGTTCTTAGAAGCATAGATCAGTCGTATGTAAAATTCCAATACACCGTGTCTGTCAATCTAAAAGAGAGAAATCTGTTGAAGATGTAAGTTTATTAGATATTTCTCATAGAGCAATCACATATGATCAATGTCCAGATCTGTAGGAGGTGATGTGGTACAGCTTTCCCTGACATTAATTAGGTAGTTGAAAGAAGCCTGGGAGGCATATCTATCAGGTGTGCAAAAGTGACATTAATTAAGTAGTTGAAACAAGCCTGGGACATATCTATGAGGTGTGCAAAGGAGCAAGCAACAGGCAATTTGTTCTATCAATGGATTAGGCTCAGGTTGTGCCTGCGCATATCAAGAAAAAATTTGAACCCATCTGTGGATCATTTGAACTCTATTATCTATATGATGAAGCAGGAGAAAGGTGTGCACCCATGGAAAATAGTTTTTCATGGCTAAGGTTGGGGGTTAGTGATTTGGACGCTGGGCATGTGATACCGACTAAGTTACTTAAAACAATGGATTTGTATTCTTTTCTATATTCTCTAGCTTTTGACCATATTGGTAAGTTTTTAAACTTGATTGTTAGAACACCCAGAAGGCTACTATGCATCCAATTAATTACCTATAGAGGACAGAGATGTTTAAGGGCTCCTCCAACAGCCAGAGACAAACCCAATATCCATGTAAACAGTGGATTTGTATTCTTTTCTATATTCTCTAGCTTTTGACCATATTGGTAAGTTTTTAAACTTGGTTGTTAGAACACCCAGAAAGGCTACTATGCATCCAATTAATTACCTATAGAGGACAGAGATGTTTAAGGGCTCCTACAACAGCCAGAGACAAACCCAATATCCATGTAAACAGTTGTCAGCATCAAATTCTTCTTTTCTGTATGCCCCTCACCAACATGACCAAGACACACCTCTAACACTCATTGCTCTGACTCACTAGGTAAACAAAGAAAGGGGGAAAGGGGCCTTTTTCTGCTTGCCTTCCAAGCATTCATAAGGAGGATCAATTTTCTTTAATTTCTTCTTCTTTTCAGATATATACAGTGTTCTTTTATTTGCTTTAGGTGAGTAAAAAGCTTCAACCTTAGTGTCTGTGTTTTATAGTATTGATATTCATCCTCAATATTAACTAGTCCCACTTGATTGTACCTATCAGTTTGCTTGTTGTTTAGTTGGGATTTCGATTAGGGAAGCAAGAGAGAAAGGAAGGAGAAGTTGGAGAAGGCAGAAGAAGACAAGGAGGAGAAGAAGAGTGTATCTCGGTGGAATTAGTTGTGTGAGAGAAAGCTCTCCACACCTATATTACTTCATTAATAGACTTTGAGAATATTACATACACCTCCCTAGGGAGGTAAAAGATAAGAAAGGTAAAAAATAGAAAATTCACAATAGGGCAACTAGATATAAGACTAGTTCCCAAACTACCCTTATCACATGAGTTCTAACAACTCTAACACTCTCCCTCAAGCTGAAGAATAAATGTCACGCATTCCCAGCTTGCACAGGAGAGTACCAAATTGAATAGAGGTCAGAGCCTTGGTGAAGACATCCGCTAGTTGGTCACCAGTCTTCACAAAAGGAGTACAAATGCAGCCTGAGTCTATCTTTTCCTTGATAAAGTGTCGATCCACTTCAATGTGCTTGGTCCTGTCATGTTGCACTGGATTGTGGGCAATACTGATGGCTGCCTTGTTGTCACAGTAGAGTCTCATAGGGCCTTCAGTGTCAAATCCCAGTTCCTGAACAAGCCTTTTCAACCATATGAGTTCACACACTTCATGAGCCATAGCTTTAAATTCTGCCTCTGCACTGGATCTGGCTACAACATGCTGTTTTTTGCTTCTCCATGTAACCAAATTACTTCCCACAAAGGTACAATAGCCTGAGGTAGATCTCCTGTCTGTAATGGATCCAGCCCAATCGGCATCAATGAAGCCTTCCACTCTCAAGTGATTGTGTCTTGCATACAACAATCCTTTCCCTAGAGAAGACTTCAAATATCTGAGAATGCGACACACAACATCCAAGTAGCAACTCTTGGGGGCATGCATGAATTGGCTCACCACTCCCACAGCATAAGAGATATCAGGGCGTGTCATAGAGAGGTAAATAAGCTTCCCCACAAGCCTTTGGTACTTTTCCGCATCAACAAGAGAAGGACCACAATCTTCTCCTAGTTTATGGTTCTGCTCAATAGGAGAACTTGCTGGTTTGTAGCCTAACATCTCTGTCTCTGTCAGCAAATCAAGCATAAACTTTCGTTGACGTATGTTGATTCCTCTCTTGGTCCTTGATACTTCAATGCCTAAGAAATACTTCAAGGGACCCAGATCTTTGATTTCAAACTGTTGAGCCAAGTAGATTTTCAGTTTATCTATCTCAGCCATATCATCTCCAGTGACAGCAATATCATCAACATAGACAATGAGGGCTGTGATGGTACCATTGCCCCGCTTGGTAAAGAGAGTGTGGTCAACTTGACTCTGGGAATATCCATTCTTCAGAATAGCCTGTCGAAAGCGTTCGAACCATGCCTTTGGTGACTGCTTGAGTCCATATAGTGCCTTCTTGAGGAGACATACCTTCCCTTCAGCTGAAGGTATTTTGAAGCCTGGTGGGGTTTGCATGTACACTTCCTCTTCTAAGTCACCATGAAAGAAGGCATTCTTCACATCTAACTGATATAATGGCCAATCTTTATTGACAACCAATGATAAAAGAACTCTTATAGAGTTGTGCTTAGCCACAGGAGCAAATGTCTCCTGATAGTCAATCCCATAGACTTGACTGTACCCCTTGGCCACCAACCTCGCTTTGTATCTCTCAACAGTACCATCAGATTTATACTTGATTGTATAGACCCATCTGCATCCAACTGGGACACGTCCCTTCGGAAGATCCACCAATTACCAAGTACCATTCTTTTCAAGAGCCATCATCTCCTCAGACATAGCTTGTCTCCACTTTGGGTCAGACATAGCATCAGTAACATTCTTGGGAATAGAAGCTGTAGAGAGAGCAGCAATAAAGGCAAGACCTTTAGGAGAAAGAGCATCATAGGAAACAAACTGGGCTATAGGATGAGTACAAGCTCTTTTCACCTTTCTAACAGCAGTAGGAAGGTCTTAATCAGATGGAGGAGAAGGGATATCACCTCATTGAGGAGAATGAATCTCAGGATGTGGATCTGGATCCAAAGAGGACTCTTGGTAGGTCTTCTTTCCTTTATTATGCAAGCTTTCACCTCTCTTGTATTTAATGTGGTAATCCTCTCTTTACCAGAACCACTATCAACAACCAAATCTGTATTCACATCCACATCAACAGCCCTGTGCTTTCCAAATTCAAACATAAAGGGAGAGATAGGTAGAGTATAATGAAGGAAATTAGCAGTCTGTTCACTTCCACAATTCTCCCCTTGAAGAGGATGCTAAGATGGTGCAAAGAAAGGGACAAACTCAAGGAAAGTGACATCTTTGGAGGTGAGGCACTTGCGAGAAGATGGGTGATAGCAATTGTAACCTTTGGTAGTAGAAGAGAACCCAAGAAAGAGACACTTGAGAGCTTTAGGATCAAGTTTAGTACGATGTGACTTGTTAACATGCACATAACAAACACATCCAAAGACTTTAGGAGGAAGAGAGAAAGCAGAAACCTGTGGAGATAAGATTTCTAAGGGAGATTTGAAATCAAGAAGTTTGGTAGGCATGCGAGTAATGAGAAAGGAAGCAGTGAGAAGAGTTACAGACCAGAAGGTCTTAGGAACATGCATACCAAACAAGAGAAAGCGAGTGACCTCCAATAAATGGCGATTTTTCCTCTCAGCAACCCCATTTTATTGGGGTGTGTCAACACACGCGAGCTGATGGATAATGCCATTATGAGTAAAGAAGGATTAGAGGTCACCAAACATGTATTCTCCTCCTTTATCAGACCGAACAATTTTGATACGTTATCAAACTGAGTAAGAATCATCTGATAAAAATTCTAAAATGCAACACAAACATCACTTTTATGTTTCATAAGAACAGTCAAAGTAGCACGAGAAAAATCATCAACAAACGACACAAAGTAACAATAGCCAAATAAAGAGATAGTAGGGGAAAGCCCCCAAACATCAGTATGCACAATATGGAAAGGAGCAGCAGTTCTATTACCATGATATGAATAAGAAGAACGACAATGTTTGGTAAACATACATGGTTCACATTGAAAAACATGAGAAGAAGCAATAGAAGAAAATAAGTGAGGCAACTGTTTCCTCATTACAACAAAAGATGGATGACCAAGACGACAATGCCATAACATAACAGATTCCACAGAACTATTATCATTATGTCTACATACATAAGACTGAGTTGTGGGCAAAAAAGGGTCAAAAAGGGAAAGGCCTTGCTCCTCACGTCCACTACCAATAATCCTCTTCATCACCAAATCCTGAAAAAGATAATGAGAAGGATAAAAGGTGACACAACAATTTAGAGATTTAGTCAACTGACTCACAGATAAAATATTAAGAGTAAGATAAGGGACATGAAGAACAGAAGTAAGAGAAATAGATGATGTAACAGGGATACTGCCTTACCAGAGATAGAGGAAAGGGAACCATCGGCTACCCTAACCTTATCCTTACCAGAACAAATGGTATAGGAATCATAATAATGGGATGTACCAATCATATGGTCAGTGGCCCCAGAGTCAATGACCCAAGACTGGGCTAAAGTAGAAACTGAGGTGGAGACCTGTAGAGCTGAGGATGAAGATGAGCTGGCCACAGTAGGTGTAGAAGATGTGCTCAGCTGTGGCATAACCCGGTGAACCACTGCATCCACCAAAATGGAGTCATCATGTGTAGCATCTGCCTCAGTCATCACGAGGTGAGCTCGAGCTCCCCCTCTACGGCCACCACAAGAACCACCACGAGTACCAGGAGGGTGGCCATGAAGATTCCAGCATCTATCCTTAGTATGTTCAGATCTCCCACAATGATCACACTTAAACCTGTCTCTACCAACTCCACTGGCACCAACTGTCTCCACTGCTCTGTCTTCCTCACGGTTAGGCCCTTGGCCTCTACCACCTCCACGGGTATCTCGGAAAGAACTTGAATTGAGAGCTGACCTCTTAAGAGATGATGCTGGTGTTGGTTCCATAATAACACACCGAGTCTCCTCACTTTGTAAATAACTACAGACCTCACTAAGTGCTGGAAGGGGGGACCGGCCTAAAATCTAGAGCCTGATTGGCTCATAGTCAGGGTTCAGGCCGCCTAGTAAAGTGAAGACACGCTCCTTTTCAAGAGTCCGAAACACCTTTGCTTCATCCTCCGGGTTGGTCAAATGAAGATCCCTGTAGTGGTCATACTCCTCCAAAAGACTAAGAAAAGTAGTGTAGTATTCAGAAATGGTCTTGTCACCTTGCCTCATTGAGTTAATCTTTTGGTGAAGCTGATAGACCTTGGCAGAGTCACCCACTCTATCAAAGGTTTGGGAGATACTGTCCCAGATTGCCTTGGCAGTTTCTTTCCTTATAACTTTCTCCCAATCTCGGGCTTCATAGAGAAGATTAACCATGTCATGACTGTAGAATTTTTGGTCTCCCATTTCTCATAGGTAGGTGAACCAGGTTCTAGGGCTTGGATAGCACCTGTAATGCACCCAAGTTTCCCTTTGCTCCTAAGAGAAAACCTCACAGAGTGTGACCAATCCAAGTAATTTGTGCCATCAAGCTTCACAAAGGAAATCTGTAGACGTGTGTTCTCATAAACCAACTAAGGAGCTGTTGGAGTGGGCAGTGAATCAGCCGAACCAAGCCCAGATGTGGATAAATCAACCATATTGTAAGGGAAACAACACTTAAGAACACCAAAGACAAGTGGGGAGTACACACTCAACCCAAAAACAGATTTCAGCAGAGAAGAAACAAGCACAACCTTGAAAACACAACACTGTAATACTCTCCAATGAGCAACATTCACTTTAAACAAGTTCAAAGACTTCACAAGAGCTGTCCACAAGCATTTCTCAACCAAGGAAGCAGCATATGGCAGTCCAAAAAACAAGAAAGACAGAAACAGAGCATTCTCGGCTTTACCTGGGCAGCAAATGGAATCCCACGAAAAAGAGTTATGCTCATAGAGCTCCTTCAATCAGAAAGGAGGGACATAGGGATTATTACCAGGACTCTTGGGCGATTCTAGTAGTCCAGGCCAATATCCAAACACATGCCGAGAGAGAGAGGTAGAGGATCTGCAATTTGAAGCTGGCGGAAATCCTGGCAGCAGCTGGGTGAGCTCCAAATCTTCAAAAGAGCTTCAGCATAGCTCAAGTAGAACTTCCAATCTTCTAAATTGGTTATAGGAGACCTATTTCATACTCTTTTAACCAATCTTTACATAGGAACCTCCTCCTTGAAACCCTTGAACCCTTGATGCCCTAGGATTTCAAAGAGAAGAAAAAAATAGAAACCAGGAACTGAACACAACTCTCAAACCTGGTTTATCTCTGATACCAAGTTGGGATTTGGATTAGGGAAGCAAGAGAGAAAGGAAGGAGATGTTGGAGAAGGAAGAAGAAGAGTGTATTTCGGTGGAATTAGTTGTGTGTGAGAGAAAGCTCTCCACACCTATATTACTTCATTAATAGACTTTGAGAATATTACATACACCTCCCTAGGGAGGTAAAAGATAAAAAAGGTAAAAAATAGAAAATACACAATAGGGCAACTAGATATAAGACTAGTTCCCAAACTACCCTTGTCACATGAGTTCTAACAACTCTAACATGTTTAGGGTTACATATTGAAGCAGCAACTTATATGAATAATATTAGTAGGGTAAATGTAGTTCTCTGCGCTGTCATCCCTTAGAAATTCCAGTTGCCAATTGCTTTTTGTAGTTTTAGTCAAGGGAAAATGAAATTGCTCAAGAAATCAAATTACAGTGTATTAGGGACCAGTATACTGCAATATGACTTGGCGGAAACTTCAAACAATTATAAGCAAAACACCTGCAGACAATGTTTCAGTGTCTTCAGAAGTCCAACTTGTTGAAGGGTCTGAGTACAAGAGGTCCCTCAGAGAAGACCCTGATCCTACAAACACAACAAAAATAGTTTAAAAAGAGTTTGTTATAATAGTCCCAATTAAAAAGTTCAATGAAGCACAATATAAAAGCACTTGGAAGTCAAAAACATCTCCTTCCTATCCACCAAAATAAAAATAAAAAGGGTCTCTTGCTTCTCAAAATTGGATCAAGGTCAGGTGAGTTGGGCTACAAAGAGATAAAGGGGCAATAGGCTTTCATAAGCATAACTGGTTAATGATATCACACATCGGAATGAATTAATTCCAAGGGATACTAACCTTGAAAGGCTCCACGGTTCTGCATAGATAATTCATGAATCTAATATGAATCAATGTAGTAATGAATCCTATTTACCAATTTTGTTAGTGGTCATCTAATTATTCCCACTCTTAATGGAAAGGGAGGGCATATATTATGGGAACAGGTGGTCTAAAAGGTACAATTTCAAATACAGGACTTATTACCAAAAGATTGTTAGGAAATTACGAAGAGGATAAATAAAGCGAACGGAGATGTCTTGATTGTTCTTCTACAAGAATTAATTGGAAGAGAAGAAGTGAAGCAAAGGAGATTCCTCTATTGTTCCTCTAGTAGAAATTAAGATGATAAATCTTTCAGGAAGCTTCAACCATCCTGGCAGAGAAAGATCCATCTGATGAATTTGATAAGAGAAGAATACTATCCTTATGAACAGAAGGTTAAGTTTGATAACTCAAGACCAGGATGACACAATGTCCAAAATATGGAAAGTTGAAGTAGATGTGTGAAATTGCAAAATTGCAATGTTGGGTAACTGAGTAATAAGGCACAAGATAAATGGATGAATGATGCCCCAACAGATGATGGAACAAACAAAGAAAAGGTATTGTAAACATTCTACTCAAAAGTCTTGAGCTGATGAAGTGGAGCAAAACAATGATGAAATATACATTTGAATCTAAATTCAGAAGTAATGCGTCAATCAAATGCTTCATCTGTCATTGGTTTGCAGCAATCTGGACAAATGCAGAAGCCAAAAGAAATGGCTATTGCAGTACTAGAGCCGCTAATGAACAACCTCTGTATTGTACAAAGGACCTTGGACAGATTAAAATTTTGAGTAAAAAGAAGAAACAATGATAAGTTGTTTTATGATTTTAATTAACATGAATACACTGGAATAATAATGCATCCTGAACATATTATATGAATCCATATTCACAATATTACAAAGAATTTAACCCTGACCAGCTCAAACAAATAAAAGGAGTGGTATATCAAAGCAGGTTGGGACACTTGGTTGTAATTTTTAAATCTACTACTATATAGTACTAAGATCTTATTCTCAAAAATCAAACAGAAAAATACCTATAAATCTGGCCAATATGGGAGTAACACACAGAGAAGGACAATCAAACAAGTTTCTTTAGCCTGACACAGTATCTTTTAAAATCATTGTCAAACTTATGAGGCCTTCTACAAAGTACTATCAAGAATATCATAAATGATGATAGGAATGGAGTATACAGATATACACCCTTACCACAAAAAAACAGTATAAACCTGAGATTTCTTCTTTCCTTTCAGCGTATGGGGTGTGGGGGTTGAGGACAAGTTTAGGACTTCCGAGTATACAGCTATACATGCTTACCACAAAAATCAGCATAAACCTGAGATTTCTTCTTTCCTTTCGGCGTGGGGGTTGGGGACAAGTTCATGGACCATTCACTCGGATAGAAGCAAACTTTGTTGCCAAAAAATTCATAGGTTTAATCTAATGCCTCTTAAAATTCCCAGACCCAGATTCATCTGAAGGTGATTCAAGAACTTTCAGTTTTGATCATATTCTGTCTATAGCTCAATTTTACCAATTTTTCCTAGTATTCATTCTCAATGCTGAAAATATCACTGCCAATCCAAGATTTGCCTTGATATAGTAGTTTTATTTCACAAACCATCTTTGATAAAACTTATTAGCATTTTGTGTACACAACCCAGTCTAAAATCTTTTATATCATCAATCTGCACATACCTTTGTGTAATGAAACCATACAAACCCATAGATCCTCAAGAATTTTTACCCATGAAAGCACACACACTGAGAAAGATCCACAAACCTTCTATCTTTTGCTACATCAAAGGCTAACCTCTAAACTGTTCTTTCTTTGAGTCTCAAACCAACCTTGAAATCATTTTCTCCCATCTTATTTAACTTCTGAATATCGGTCTCTTATGTTTCCTGGTCTTTTCTATGTTACCAAAATACTCAAAAATTCACTTTCCCCACTCCAAATCATCAAGCTTGGACCTATCGCTATGACATTTCCCTCTAGTGACAATTTCTGGGAATACATCATACTTTGACCCATTTGCTTGGACCAATGTCAATCTCTAATGTTTCATTAAGAGTTTCTGTCATTTAGTCAAATTCTATGAAAAGGTTAAATGCCCAGACCCAAGGGTGGAAAACCAATAACATCCAAAAAGAATTTAAAGAAAATTACTTGGAGACCCCCTGTACTATGGTCATTTTGCTTACGATTACCAACGTTTCAAACAATTACTTGACACCCCTGAAACCTGACGGTGTTAGTCTGCTGTTAGTGTTTAAATGGAAATGTCCATTTTACCCTTATCACCTATTCAATAGAAAACAGTGAAATTAAAATTACCAAATTACTCTCCTTCTTCTTCTTCCTGCAAACAACCCAGGAAAGCTCAGATTGGGGAAACCTCATTGTATAACGCTCATTAACAGCTCGTGATTTCCTCTCTGAAAGGGGTTTCAACTTTCAAGTTCACTGTGATTTCAAACCAGGAACCGAAAAACTCTGAAAAAATCTTGCATATTTGAATTCATCTCCTGAAACTAAAACAAGCCCACAGCGTTTCTGATGGAAAAACTACAAATGTAATGCCACCAATGACAGGCTAGTCTCCAGCAGAGTTAACAAAAACGCAGCAATCCCTGCCAAAGAAATAAATAATCGCATCCAAAGGTGTTTGATCTGCTTCTGAAACGCTCTCAAAGAGCCAAACTGCTGTGAACTTTCGAATTTGAACTGAACCGCTTAAAAGTTTCCACCCTCAAAACCACTAAACTGGACTGAAAACCACCACAAATCCCCTAAAATATATTGACCCAAACCCACAAATTATCTCCTGAAATCTACCACAAAATTTCCATTCTCAACCCCACCTATAGCACAAGAAACCAAAACCTCCCTTACCCACCAAAGAAAAAACAATAGAAGAAAAACCCATTATCCCTGCCCCAGTGTCCTACAATAAATTACTTCTGAAACGCCAGAAGATGCAAAACCCATCTGCCATAAGCAACTTGGAAAACTCAAAACGAAGGTAGTAATGGGAAAAGGAGAAAATAAAGAGAGGGCGAAAGATTCGTTAGAGGAAGAGGAGTCTGAAGTGGAAGAGATCATGGATGAGATCGATTCGTCAAACAGAAACCGATTATCCCTCCTTTGGTGCTCTTCTTCCTGGCCCAGTTTGTTGTGTCGTTGGCACCACCTTCGTTGTTATTGTCGTGGCTTGCGGTGGAGGTTCCAGGTTAGGGTTACATATAGGAGATGGTGTTTCAGCAAGGATTTGTGGTAAAAGTTAGGGCTTTTTTACCTGGCCACGGTATGCTTACAAGATGCCCTAATGGTTTTTGAAACAGCAGCCATGGCTGCCCCTTTTTTTTTTTTGGTTGCAGGAAGAAGAAGAAGGGGGTAAATCTGTCACTTCAGTACCCTTTAAGGGTAGTTTAGGCATTACAAAAATTAACCGATGACATCATCACTAAACTAACGGATTTGACCTACTTGAAAGACATATTAAACTGCAGGAGGTGTTCAAGTAATTATTTGAAAAGTTGGGGAGAATAAGTAATTCGGCCATAGTACAGGGGGTGCCCAAGTAATTTTCTCAAAAATTTATAAGTATCAAAAGACCATTCACATTCTAGGCCTTTTAACCTCCTGGGATTTTGAAATCCCTTTAGTCATTCCTAATGATTGTCCATGGGATGAGATCATGAGAACACCAATTAGGAGAAGGGTGAACCTAATCTAGTTTTTTTTTTTTTTTTGGGGTGGGGGTGGTAAGCGGTGAACCTATATGTAGTTGAAAAATCCAAAAATATACTTGTATCTGAAAAAGGAAACTGGATTCTATATCTGAAAGACATTCTTGAGCTATTATGCATGCTATAGTCTTAGCCAAGGTTCTAAAACTAGGGTTTCGACAAGGTTTCGACCAGCCAGAAATTAAGTTCATCTCGGTTTCGACCATATCTCGGTTGAAACCTGGGATTTTTTCCCATTGATGGGGAAACCAAGGTATCGACCCTAAAACAAGATTTTTTAGGCCTGATGTTTTGCAGGTTGCCTATTTTTCACATTTTAAACACAATCCATGAATTACATTGACAAAAAAATCACTGAAAATAGTACTTGTGGTTATTGACCCAAGTTTACTAACGTACGCGCTGATACGATATAGACACTACAGTGGTATTATAAATTTATAATTAGTTCACATAATTATAAAGTACTTAAACCCTGAATAATACATTGAATCCAAAATAAAACATTAAAATGCCCCTCTTCAATTCCATGCGGAGTTTCTTGGTGGGTCTAATCCACGAGCAGCGTACCACTAAAGACATGATTTGCAAAAGTAAGACCTATAACCAGTAACTTTAGAGAGGAGAAAAGAGAGAAGAGAAGATGGAAGTTGTAATGCTTGAATGCTTGAGTGTCATAATCGATCACCCAGCCCCTTTATTTATAGTAAACAGAATTACACCTTATTCCTAGTCTAATTAGGAATGAAACTTACTCCTAATCAAAGTAGGAATGACTCCTAATCAAAATAAGACTAACCCCCTTACCTATTCCTATTAGGAATTCCCATTATAACTAGGAATACCAAAATAATATAAGAAGAATAAAATTATCCCAAAAAGACCAGAATAGCCCCACGGTATTCCGGAGTACATATTCCAACATATAGAAACCGCTTCCTCTAAAAGGCTGACATTGTAGGAAAGGGAGGAAATAATATGTATATCATACAGGAGCTCTAACACGGCAGACTATCCAAAGGGGGACACAGGTGGATAAAATAATTCAACACTTTCCCGCTCCCAGGGGGATTCGATACCGTGACCCCTGTCTGCTCTGATACCATGTAAAAACCTCTTCCTCTAAAAGGCCGACCTTGTAGGAAAGGGAGGAAACAATATGTATATCATACAAGAGCTCTAACACGGCGGACTATCCAAAGGAGGACACGGGTGGATAAAATAATTCAACAGCAGTCTTGTGACTCTGTGTACTATTATCATGCTCTGTCTTCAAAAACCATTGAAAAAGTAAATGACATAGCCTTGGAGCTTCAATACATAAAGGCAAGCTGGAAAATATGCATCTTTCAAAGTAGAAAAGTAGATCTGCAATAGTTCTATTTTCCAGGTAAAAAATGATGTACTTTGAAAAATGGATTCCATGTTTATGACTCACCCACACCATAACTCCCTGATGTAGCCTAGGTGAAATAACTTCCACTTAGGACCAGTTCTGTCTAAGGGTTGGCCGAATGGGCAGACTAGGGTTTTTAGGGCAAAATTTAGGGTTAGGGCTGAGTAATGACAAGGGGGTTTATAGGGTTTTAAAAGGCAGGTTTCAGAGGTCTTAATGGTATAAAGATATTAGGGTTAGGAGATGTTTTGAATTTCTGCAATTTTGGGCAGAATCGGGTCACAGGCTTTAGGGTTTAATGGAGTGAAGAGATGAAGGGGTTAGAGGGGGAATTATAGGCTAGGGCTGAGGTCGAGTGGGGGGAATGATGTAGGGAAGGTGGGCTGAGAATAGGGTTTGAAGGTGATGGCTAGATCTGGAATTGTAATGGAATCCTAGTTGAAGTAGGAGTTGCAGGTTTAATGGGGTTGAGGGTGGAATGGATAAGTTGCAGGGTTAAGGTGCAGGAGCAGCAACAGCTTGAAGATAGAAGAAGACCTCCCGACCTTCACAAGGCAAGGAGTCGTAGGAGAACCCACCCTTTAACCACCTTGAGTCCACAAGGATGCAGCTCGCAGGGGAGCAGGAGCAGCAGCTCGAAGGCAGCAACTCAGATCTGAAATCAGAAGTTTTTTTTTTTAATCAGAAGTGGGGAGCCTGCCCACGATTTCTTCTATTTATAATAAAAGGGGGGCCAAAAGGCCTTACAAAGATATGTAGATTTGAACTAGGAGTCCTAGTTCTAAATCCTAAAACCAATCCTAATCAGATTAGGAGTAGTGACTTCCTTAACCTGAATCCTAATAAAAACAATATAAAAACAGAGACTCATACTCTAACTAGGAGTACAAGTGTAACAAACAAATAAACAAAAACATCATCCCTCTAAAATCGTGGAGGGGAATAAAAGACTGTTTTAACCCTAATAAAAACTAAATATATAAAATAAGGCTCCAACGAAAATCAAAGGCTGCTCTTCTTCTTCTGCGTGAACTTGGATCTCGCATCGCCTCTCCCGGCTTAGAAACATTCATCTCCGATGAATGGGTGAATGTCATATAGCGATCATACAACTCCGGATCGAGCCTCTTGAAATCATCGCATGTATCCACGTCTTGTCGTGGCGTGGGCGACCTTTCCACTTGACAAGGAAAGAGTGATAACCGGCGCCTTGACGAGTCGTCTTGTGCATATCATCCGAACTTCCTCAATCACATCTTCCGGAGGCGTGCTTGGGGGCAGCCGCAACATGTGCTCGAGTCGCCATCATCGGAATGATGCCCCATGTACAGATATAGATCAGCCACATTGAAAACATTGCTTATGCCCATATCATCGTGCAAGTCTAGAACATAAGCATTAGGGCCAATACGTTTCAACACCTTGTATGGACCCATCTTCTTTGGATGGAGCTTAGTGTTGACACCCAGCTGTCTCTCTCGGATTCACCCGTACCATGACCATGTCGCCTGGCTTGAACTCAACGAACCGGCGATGCTTGCCGGCATGGACTTGTAGTGATCATAATCGAGTGCAATTTTGCGCCGAACATCTCATGCGCACTTCGGTGATATGACGAATAAACTCATCGGCTTCAACACTTACCCGAGCTTGAGGGGTAAGGGAATGAGATCAATCGGGCGGCGGGGTTGTATCCCAAGAAGAATCTCGAAGGGAGTACGACCGGTGGTCCTGTTCACGTAGCCATTGTATGCAAACTCAGCAATGTCAAGGATAGAGGGCCATGTCTTCTCATAATCTCGGACCAAACACCGCAGCAAATTACCAAGGCTTCGTGACTACCTCTGCTCCGTCCGCCACTGGGGTGGAATGCGATGAGAGACAAGAGCTTGGTGTTTGTCTTCAGCCATAGAGTCTTCCGTAAATAACTCATAAACTTCACATCACGATCGGATACAATGGTATGGGTAACCCATGGATGCGAACAATCTCCTCAAGAATAGCTTGGCAATGTGGGATGCATCAAATGTTCTTCGACAAGGAATGAAGTGAGCCATCTTGGTGAATCATCAACAACCACCATGATGGAGTCAAATCTCTCTCTGGTAGGGGGTAGACCAAGTACGAAATCCATACCGAGATCAACCCATGGCTGTGAGGAATCGACAGTGGTGAGTAGAGGCCGTGTTTTGCTTGGTACCTTTAGCTAGCGGGCAAACTCGGCACTACTTGATTACATGCTCTACATCCTTGGCCAAGTGAGGCCAATAGTACCGATCGTTACCTCGTAAGATGGTTTTATCTTTCCCAAGTGTCCTCCTAAACCTCCTCCATGTAACTCCCGATAATGTGGTGTCGTAAGGACGAATCGGGAATGCACAGCCGGGTTCGAAGAACAAGTAACCATCGTGCAGGAGTACTTAGGGTGCTGTCCACCCGCTTCAAATCAAGCATATAGGACTTGAAAGTCCTTGTCACTAGCATACTCGCCTCTCGATCCGCTCGATGCTAAGTGCATGGGCGAGAAAGTGTTCAAGGTCGACTTTTCTACTCAAGGCATCAGCCCATCGTATTTTCCTTTCCCGACTTGTATTTGAGGGCAAAGTTGAAATCCCAGAAATATGCAACCCATTTAGCATGCCTGGTGCTAATGGACTTTTGTGAGCGGAGGTGCTTGAGTGCCTCATGATCGATGTACAGACAAACTCTTTGCCAATAAGGTAGTGTCTCCAATGCCGCAAGACCGAACAACAAAGATAAAGCTCTATATCATAAGTAGAGTACCGAGTCTTGGCATCATTAAGTTTCTCATCAGAATGCAATAGGATGCCCACTCGCATAAGAACTCCGCCTAAACCAACGTGGGAAGCATCCAGTAGCAACTTCAAAATATGGTCAAAGTTGGGCAGGCGTAATCGAGCTTCACCATCTTCTTCGATCATCTGGAAGGCCTTTGAGCGGCTGCTGTCCATGCGAACGGACCTTGTTACATTTGGTGCATTCGGTTATGGGTGCCATGATGGCACCGAAATTGCGAATGAATCGCTGTAAAAAGAAGCCAAACCGTGGAAGCTCGTGACTTCAAGAAATGTCTTCGAGTAGGCCATTCAACCACGCTTGAACCTTTTCCTGGATCAGCTTCAACCCCTTTGAAGAAATTATAAAACCAAGGAAAACAACCTTGGGCACATGAAGGAACATTTCTTTAAATTGATAAACAACTTCTCTTGCCGAGTACTCGGAGAACTTGTTTCGTGGTCTATGTGCTCATCGGGGTCTTTACTATACACCAAAATATCATCAAAATAGACAACAAGAAATTTACCGATGAAAGGACGAAGTACCTGGTCATGACTCTCATGAAGGTGCTAGGTGCATTCGTCGAGCCAAAGGGCATGACCTTCCACTCAATAATCCATCTTTGGTCTTAAGGCTGTCTTCCATTCGCCTCCAGGCCGTATGCGGATCTCGATGGTATCCACTCGGAGGTCAATCTTGGAGAAGATCTTAGAACCGGACAGCATGTCTAGCATGTCATCAAGCCTAGGAATTGGGAACCTATACTTGATGGTGATCTTGTTGATAGCTCGGCTGTCCACACACATGCGCCATGAACCATCCTTCTTCGGTGTCAACAAGGCTGGAACAGCACAAGGGCTTATGCTTTCTTCAATAAATCCCTTCTGAGAAGCTCTCCAACTTGTTTATTAAGCTCTTCATGCTCCGAGGGGCTCATCCTCAGTAGGCGGGCAGATTTGGTAACATAGCACCGGTACCAAATCGATGGCATGTTGAATATCTCTGAGTGGTGGCAACTCATTGGGCAGTTCTTCGGGTACTACATCTGAAAAGTCCTGCAATAGATCCTCGATGGGTTGTGCAAACTTCTGTCGGTTGGGGCAG
This sequence comes from Telopea speciosissima, assembly GCF_018873765.1. NCBI lineage: Eukaryota > Viridiplantae > Streptophyta > Magnoliopsida > Proteales > Proteaceae > Telopea > Telopea speciosissima. The sequence goes on along the minus strand of NC_057917.1, from coordinate 47,958,451 downwards.
CAACCTCTTGAGTCACCAAGGCAAGAACCAGTCCAAAGATCATGGCTGATCTGTTCAAATTCCCTTTGTGGAACAGCTAGCAATTTATTTTCAGATTCTATCCCCTTTTGATTAGTGCGCATGACACGACGCTCCGTATTTCCGGCAAATTAAGTGGGTACCACTTGATCTCTTCTCCTTTATGTTGAAACACACAGAGGTTTTTTCTTCCTAGGAGAGCAACATCATTGTCATAAAGCCACGGTCTCCCTAGTAGGACATCAATCATTCTCATCGGAATGATATCACACCAAATTTCCTCCGAATATTTTTGGGCTTGTAAGGGAACATAGCATCGCTTGTTCACATCAAGCTTATTCCCATTCAATAAGGAGACTTTGTAGGGCATCGGGTGCTTCTCAAATTTCAGACTCGCCTTCTTCACAAGATCTTCGGACACAACATTAACGCAGCTACCACTATCAACAATTATCCGGGCGAGCGCTCACCTCCGTAAGCCGGTATAGAAGATGCAACTACGCCGCCAATCTTCACCTTTGGATTCAGCACTCAATATACGTGCTACTACATGAACACCTCGGTATCTTCAAATTCATCACCCAAGTCGTCAAAATAAGCAGTCCCATCATCACCATCTTCGGGGTAATGCATAAATACCCTGCTCATCAAATTCATCGAGCTTTCTTCCTCCTTTTCAGCTACATGAATCGCCGTTGTCGTTGTGGGCAGTCCTTAGCATAGTGTCCCTTCTCATTGCAGCGATAACAAGTGTTGACTCACTGGTAGTCATTGGGGCTTTACCCTTGTCCATACGTGAAGAGCTGCCAAGGTAAGGGGCTGTCCGTGTAGAACCAGCAGTGGTGTTATTACCTCTATTGTAACCATTAGTTGGTTTGGATGCTGGAAAAGATTTTCTGGTGTCAACAAGCAGTGGAACCAAACCTTCTAGTAGTGTTCAATAGGTCTTCCGCCTTCAATGCCTTCTCAAAGCAATCCTTGACGTCCGTAACATCCACAACGCCAATAGCTCTAAGGATGTCGATCTCAATCCCAATCGGAATCGGGACAACATTTGAGTAGCACTTTCTATTGCGTCGTGCGAAGAGATGAGAGAGAATCAAACTTCGCATGTACTGCCACACTCATATATTCCCTCGACGGAGGGAGTTGAATTGGTCTTGCATCCGAGCTGTATAGTGTCTTGGTAAATACTTCTCTTTCAAATCATCCTTCATATCCTCCCGCTTGGTAGGTGCTTTACCTTCACGTTCCATATCCCTCTCTGCCTTGCGCCACCGGCTCGAGCAGCACCAATTAATTTAGTGCGTGCGTCTCATCTTTCGATCCTCGGCAAATCATACCAATCAAAGTAGTCATCTAGGGCAACAAGCCGGGTAGAATTTCGTGGATCACCGGTCCCATCATACTCTTTCAGCTCAAGCTTGACCTTGTGTATCAAATCTTCTGCTCGGGCTTCATCTCCGGTGAAGTAGGATCTCAAATATTCCTCAAAATTAGGTCTTCGAGGTGCTTCAGTAGTTCTGTCCCTATCTTCTCTGTAGTCATCCCTATCACATCTTCTTCGATCCCGTAGCCTCGGTCATGTCTAGACTGATCTCGTGGTCCCCGTGACGCCCGGAATGATCTCCGTAGTGCTCATTCCTTCCTGCAGTGCCATGAACTTCAGAATGGACTTGTAGCCGATCTTCCTCTACGTATAGAGGGTTGTTTATAGTAGGCGCAGCTTGCTTTTGTTCCATGGCTGTCATTCGATCACCAAGAACTTGCTGGTCCGTTGAGATCTTCCGAGCATAGCCATGATTGCAGCAAGGGAATCAGGTTGGGGTGGTAGTGTTGGATCAACAATAGGGTTGCCATGTTTGTCCATGGCTTTGATACCAATTTGATGTAGCCTAGGTGAAATAACTTCCACTTAGGACCAGTTCTGTCTAAGGGTTGGCCGAATGGGCAGACTAGGGTTTTTAGGGCAAAATTTAGGGTTAGGGCTGAGTAATGACAAGGGGGTTTATAGGGTTTTAAAAGGCAGGTTTCAGAGGTCTTAATGGTATAAAGATATTAGGGTTAGGAGATGTTTTGAATTTCTGCAATTTTGGGCAGAATCGGGTCACAGGCTTTAGGGTTTAATGGAGTGAAGAGATGAAGGGGTTAGAGGGGGAATTATAGGCTAGGGCTGAGGTCGAGTGGGGGAATGATGTAGGGAAGGTGGGCTGAGAATAGGGTTTGAAGGTGATGGCTAGATCTGGAATTGTAATGGAATCCTAGTTGAAGTAGGAGTTGCAGGTTTAATGGGGTTGAGGGTGGAATGGATAAGTTGCAGGGTTAAGGTGCAGGAGCAGCAACAGCTTGAAGATAGAAGAAGACCTCCTGACCTTCACAAGGCAAGGAGTCGTGGAGAACCCACCCTTTAACCACCTTGAGTCCACAAGGATGCAGCTCGCAGGGGAGCAGGAGCAGCAGCTCGAAGGCAGCAACTCAGATCTGAAATCAGAAGTTTTTTTTTTTTTAATCAGAAGTGGGGGAGCCTGCCCACGATTTCTTCTATTTATAATAAAAGGGGGGGCCAAAAGGCCTTACAAAGATATGTAGATTTGAACTAGGAGTCCTAGTTCTAAATCCTAAAACCAATCCTAATCAGATTAGGAGTAGTGACTTCCCTTAACCTGAATCCTAATAAAAACAATATAAAAACAGTAGACTCATACTCTAACTAGGAGTACAAGTGTAACAAACAAATAAACAAAAACATCATCCCTCTAAAATCGTGGAGGGGAATAAAAGACTGTTTTAACCCTAATAAAAACTAAATATATAAAATAAGGCTCCAACGAAAATCAAAGGCTGCTCTTCTTCTTCCTGCGTGAACTTGGATCTGCATCACTCCCGCTCTCTCTTTCTCTGTCTCTCCGAGAGTCCACAGAGAGAAACTGTGATTTCAGTCTCCTCTGTCTCTTTACTCTGTTCTAAGAAAGATGGTCAGACACGACAGTTTATTCGCCTAGAAATCCGATCCCACACCAAAAGCTCCATGAACCAGTCATCATAGCCTTGGTTTCGACAGGTTTTGCACTGGTTTCGACTGAAACCAGAGTCGAAACCAGTACAAAACCGTCGAAACCAGTCGAATTAATGGATTTTTCAAAGTTCAGGTCCAACTCGTCTCGGAACCTGTCGAAACCGAGTTGTCTCGGCGATTTCGACAGGTTTCGACCGAGTTTTGATTCCATGGTCTCAGCAATATTACACTCATTGTTTCTCAATGTTTGGTCCTAAGTTGACTAATTTCCCCTTTTTTTCCTTTTAAATACAATTACTCATGAGACTGGGACTTGGAGATCAAACCCAAAACTCACCCATCACCTAGGATCCCAAATGAATAAAAACTCTCCCCAAACACGCAATAAAACTGGAGATGTGCTTCACTACATGATCCACAAGAAATCAACAGCAAATTTATGATCAACATACCCCAGCCTCCAACAATTATTTGGTAAGTATTTGTTTATTTACTTGTTTACTAATTTCCTAATACCTCAGTCTTGCACCCTAACTCCACCACTTCTTTTGTTCATTTCCCATAATTTACCTGAAAAATTCAGTTCATCAGCACCCCAAACCCCATTCAGCTCTGTTATATGTGAATACAACTGCTGGCATTGTTTATAAATCACTCATGAAGGAAATAAAGAATTTTTTTCTCTTTTGATCAAGACATGAAGGAAACAATCACATATATTTGAAATCCTTCCTTATCCAATAAGATGCAAAACAAAGCAAGAAATTGAGGAGGGAAAACAGAAAGTACCTGAAGAATTGTGGCTGTGGGTGCCTGATTTGTTTTGCACAGGAGTCATTAGAACCCCAAGAATTTTGGACCCATACATGAAACACCCCCTAGAATGTGAAAATAAGCATCCACCAGCTTCTTATCTGCAAGGTCCAAAGAACATTGAAGAAATAAGGAAGAGAAAAGGAGAATGCCCAAACAATAAATGCAAGAATTAAAAGCCAAAAGAAGAGATTTAAATATTATAATATCTGTCGGCCATGGCTGCAAAATTGAAGTAATTTTTTTAAAAAAAAAAAATCAAGAATAATAAAAGGGGATTATTATTCCCCGGAATTTTTTGTAAAGTTCATGGAAATTATACCTTGGAGAGACGTATCAAATGGAAAAAGAAAAAAGAGGGGAGAAAATAGAAAAGTAAGAACAGATTTAGAAGTGAAATTGGTGATGGGTCAGAAAGATCTACGCATTCGCGTATTTCTCATCTGCAAATTTATTTGTTTTTTAAATAAAATTTGTTCGTTAAACAAAACCCAAAAGCCAGAAGAGTAAAGGCGAAAATGTGGAAACTGGAAAGAGAGAGAGAGCCAACAGAAAACTCTCTCTCTTTCTTCCGTTTCTTTGAAAACAGGATAACGGTTTGAAGTTAGTTTATTAACTAATCATTGCTTTTAGGCAATTGGATGAGTTGTGTTCGTGCGATGTTCATTATCAACTGTGCTTCACGTTCTTCTTCTTCTTTTGGTCTGATAGATGGATGGATGGATGGATGTGTCCACATCTAATGGTGTCTCAATATTAGGGTTTAGGATTGGAATCATGGTTCTAAGTATCAGTATCGGATCGCCCGACACGGGTGACTCATACTGGTTTTGCACCTTGCCGATACCATATTGGTGATGTGATACGATACGGACAAGAGGTAAATCGGTCAAAAAAACCTATTTTTAAAGGAAGATCAAGGGCAAATTTGTCCGATATGGGCAATCCTTGCAATTACCATATTGGTTTTGAGTTGGCCGATACTCATGATTGAAAGGATCCGGCTCCTCTTCAGGAGCTCAGTGCCCAGGGGGCATCCAAGGGTTGGGTTATGCCGCACACATCAAAGCGCACACCTAGGGATGTGTGCGGCACAACCCAACGGCTGGATACAACCTGGGCGTGTTGGGCTCCTTGGAGAGGAGCCCAATCTTGATCAAAATTGGTCAAGGCTTGAAAAAATATATATGGTAACTAGGGGTGCAAGTTTGGCCCTGACGGCCCGAACCCACCCTGGCCCGCCCTGAGCCTGAATAGGGCCTAGGTTGAGATACCTTGAACCTCAGGGCAGGTCAGGGTCAGGATTTTTGGCCTTGAGTCAGGGTCGGGCCGGGTCAGGGTTGAGGCCTCGGGCTGAACCCAGCCCGGCCCAACTGGACCCTGTCCTCTATTTTTTGTTTTTATTCTTGTTCTTTCTTCTTCTTCCCAGCCTAGCAAGCCCATGCATCTTCCTTTCCCAGCCTAACTAGCCCATTCATCTCCCTTTCCCAGCTTGGCCAGCCCATACATCTACCTTTCCCAGCTTGGCCAACCCATGCATCTCCTCCCCTCCCCATGGCTAGGGCCAATCAAGGTCAGCCTGGCCCGACCCTGAGGGCGGGTCAGGATTGGATTTTTCTGGCACTGAGTCAGGGCCCGGTCGGGCCTAGGCCCAGCTAAAGGGACTCAGGGTTGGGCTGGGGTTTTAAAAGGCCCGACCCAACCCGACCCTATTGCGGCCCTAATTGTAACTACTTGGGCCAATAGGTCTTTGTACGTACAGTAGAATGTAGAATAATTACCACCTCCAATTCCTCTAATAGGGGGAGTGGACCCCACCTTGGGCAGTGTTTTCGGGCAGAGGGTAGGGTGATCATTTCCACCCCCATGTGAGGAATTGGAGGAATTGGAGGGGATAACGATTCGTAGAATATAATAGATACGTACACTAATATCAGGATTGGGCTCCTCTCCTTGGAGGGCATCGCCCAATGAGTGCCCAATGAGGCATCCAACAGCCGGGCTATGCCACACATATCCCGCTATACATCCAGTCAGCCATCGAGATATATGCAAAACAGCCCAGCATTTGGATGCCTCATTGGGCATTCATTGGGGCAATGTGTAGGGATTTGAGAATCCCAATCGATCATACACATGCCCATATAGACTTGGAACACCATAAACTGAGAATCATAAATAATATACCTTGTTTAATAGCGGCTGTAGTCGATCCCCAAGCTTTTCCTTTCCTTTAGCCTTCCACAACCTTTTCACTTTTTCTCTCGTGAGTAGGAATACAAAATAACAAATGACGGCTGTGGGGACCTTAGGGTTGAATATATAATATTCTCCTTGACTCTAACTACACTCCCACAATGTGTAAGGTCAGATATACCCCTGACTTAAACCTAGAGTGAATTATCAATATTTACCTTATGGGCCCAATAAAGATAAAATACATTAATGAAGCCCAAAACCCAACAATCTCCCACTTGGGCAAAATTAATACACAACTTTATTGGAATTGGCCAGAACCCCATTTTCACTCAAAACTATTTTGATTCTTATTAATACCCACTTGTGTCGAACGACAGCAGAAGATATGCCTCAATATACGGCATACTAACTTTCTGTCATTACAGCCACAAACGATCTATTAACTCGAACCGCTTTGGGTATATATATTAACAAGGAAACAAGAGCATAACAAGTGATCAGCAAGTAAATGCTCATTTCCTCGTAGGTCCTCTACCTTGAAAATCCTCACAGGTAGTACACTTTGACATTAACTCATACTTGGGCTAAACCGCCACGAACTGGAGTTAACACCATACTTTGGCTTACCGCCAATGGCTAATCCCCCAACTTCAAAGAACTTTGGCTTTAAACTGCCTATGGCTAATCGCCACTTCATTATCCTTGGCTAAATACTGCCTATGGCTAAATGCCATTTTGTTATCTTTGGCTAAATATCACCAACGTAAAAACCTTGGCTAAACATCGCCGTTGTGTACATATAAGACATGTCATACAATAATGTATAAAGAAACCACAACCAGTAAATGCATCAAGATGGCAAAAAACACAGAAACCACTGGTCAAATAAAGAGCTCAAATAACAGTCAAAAGGAGAGCAACAAACTCCCACTAAACCGACATATCATGATCATAATAGTCATAATTGTCAAAACAACATAGACTCCCACTAAACCTCGGGAATCATACTGCCATCACCCAAACAAACATGACAAGTAGTATGCTGTTCTATAACTCCATGAATCTAGGGACTTTTGCTCATACTGTACTAGTTGGTCTCCTGAAAACATGACCTCAGAGGAAAACCCCGCTGAATGAAACCATAGAAAAGATTTAGCCATCTCTTCTTTGATAGGAAAATTACTTTGTCCCTACACGCCTTTAGCTGTTTGCCTTTTAATGTTCCTTTGGGTAGATAACTGCAGAACTCTTGTCTTACCACAACCACAAGGGTTTAGGGATAGAGTCAGCAACGTTTAGTTCTGCAGTGAAAAGCCTAACCAAACAGCCCGCTCGATCGCCTCAAAATCGCCATCACGCTTCTTACATGGTGGATAGAGTGACAACAGTCTAATAACCGTCTGATTGACACCTTTCCATTTCCCTATAGAACTCCTCCAACCACCAAGTTGACACCACCAGAGATCGATTCCATGTCATCAGTTCAACCACTGGAATCTGAATCTGATTACCTGGCTACTCCAAGTCAGTCATCTCTCCCGTGGACTAGCCCGAAATCTCTGGCACTCAGTAAGTACCGCACCACCTTCTCAGCTACAGTTCAAAGACCCAGTCCTACATCAGACTGAAAAACTCCCTAGAATGCTAACTACGAATGCAATATCAGGATGAGTGCACACCTGTGCATACATCAACCTGACCACAGCTGAAGCATGAGGCTCGTCCTTCATGGAATCACTCTCAAGAATCTCCTTTGAACACCATTCCTTGTTCAAGTTGTCCCCTTTGTGGATAAGTGCATCCTCCCACAGCTTTGATGCAACAACCTTGCACTCCTGAGGGAACTCAATTAATTTTAAACAGCATTGATGCAACAACCTTGCACCCTTGAGGAAACTCAATTAATTTTCAAACACCATTTCATCCTAAAAACCCTTCCAACCATCTCACAAACGCAGACACTTTACCCTCATCCTTAAGAGACTTCGCACAAGTGATCTTAGTAATTCTACTCTCTGAGCCTGAGTGCCAAAACTATGACCCTACGGACTTACCAAATATCCTGCTATTGTTTAAAAATATCATACCCCAAAATCTCAACCTAAACTCAGGATTTTTCTGGTTTACTTCCTTCTCAAGTGTTGACTGGCATCACCACTTCTTTCGTGACACTTCCAAGCACTGTGGGAGTAATTTTCTTCCGAAAGTTATCATCTTCCCCTTGATGCAGTCAACACACTTCCCTAATACTTCAAGGACTAAGTATCAACAATGCCTTCCTCTATAGGCCCGTCCTAACCTCTGTCTGGCTAGGTTATCTAGTTGCGCAAGTCCTAGTATGTTCTGCGATTGATTAAACTATGGGAGAGAATAACAATTCATGTAATCATCAATTATATGATCAAAACAAGTAAAAGAACCAACTGATGAGGATAGCCAACTTTATTAAAAATGTATAAATCCTTATCCAAGTAGAACAAAATTCTCCTAAATTTGAACAAAACTACATGTTTTAGTTAAAACAAAACAATAAAAGAAACATGAGCAGAATGGTCTAAAAGTTCTCAATGGTTCTTATATGGCTTCTATATTTTCATATCCTCATCTCTCACTAAGACCTTCACTTCCCATTCAGCTCTTGATCATGAAACAAAAACTCATCTTCTGAGGGCTGTGGTGAATGGTCACGAGACCTGGGAGTGTAGAATGGTGATTTTGGTCTGTCCACTTCCCCAGAGTCGGCCTCATCTCTTGGTGGGGACCTCGGAGTATAGTAAGGTGAGTCCGACTTATCCACAACGTCAGAGAGAATTTTCTCAATTGGTCCGCACCCAGGTGGCCAATCCCTCATTATCAGTGGTCTCGGCATCTTGGATCCTTTGAAAACTGCTGCACGTGCCCTCATGATAGCCCTATATGCTCGTGCATTCAAGCGCGTCTTCTTACTTCCTACTCGAGTGCAATTTTCAGTGTGCTGGGAAGAATCTAAGGCACAAGTATTACAGTTTTGCATCTTGAAATTATCGCCTACAACCGACTTTTCTTTGGTGGGTGGCATCCTGTCAAACATAATATCAAATCAATAACTAGCATTTGCCATACCCATAACTTCAATAATTATCCAATGTCAAGACTATGTCGGTTATAACAAAACAAATTAGTGTAATAGCCAATGAGTTTTAGTCTGGTGTACATTCCTAACCTATACTGCCTGAGATGCATGGGTCCATATTCATTGCCTATACCTTTCTTTAGTTAGGATAGCATACACCAGTTCTAGTCACTACTAAAAAGTAAACACGCACTATTGTCTATGGGAGCATAACTAGAGTGTGTTACAAACACGCCATAAAAGTCAAGCTGATGCAGAAAGCCACACAATTTACGAGCAACATAATCCCAACATATATTCCCCTCTCTGGGCATAAGATGTGTAGAAGCTTTCATTAAGCCATACTTGCCATGAAACCAAAAGTGACTACAGTAATCCTATCACTTTTGGGCATAAAGGGCCCCAGGGTGCCAATCCTTCCTATACCTGCATGTGCATGCCTAACCTCTCTAACTTGGGTAGCAACTCTCCTAAGCATGTACTACCAACTTTGCTGCCATGGCCGAATTGCAGAGGAAATTGATGTGCCACTATGGTGGTCATCATCTCATTCCCCTATAGTTCCCATAAATGAAAAACCACAGCTAATCACCTATAGTAATGTACTTTCTTATAAGCACGTGCAGTATAGTATATTTTCTATCACCTTAACTTATTATTATGTGTAAGGTTTTCCATGCACAATCAAGACCTTTTGCTAATTTAAGTACTGGGTATTGTTAATACCTATAACCTATGGTCCATGCTAGTTTCTACTGAACTAGTTTATAAGACCAGAAGAGTATCAACCGGAACTACATTTCTAACCTTTGGGTTTTTTGAAATGCACTGGTCCTCTTCACACTTTGCTGGTTATACAATATAATGTACCAGCACATAGCCGAGAGTGTTGACCGAATCTACATCCCTAATCTTTGGGTTTTGAAATGTACTGGTCCACTCAATACTTTGCAATTACCGCGGGACAGCACCAACCTATGAAAGAACTGTCACTTTTGGGTAAATAATTATTCCTAGGCTAGTCTCTCCCTATGTGTGTGTGTGTGTCTATTATTTTGGTCTTGGATGATCCTACCTTTGGGTGAGCATCACCATCTTTGTTGCTCTTAGAATAAACCTTAAGTTATTGGGCATTCTAATAAAATCAGACTTTACCACTTTGGTGGATTCCATCTGACCTTATTAGAGTACCTAATTACTCACGATGCAGCCATGGGATGTTTGTAAATTCAAACAATTCAATTCATGAATTTTATCACACTTAACAATTCCTTAAAGAAAAACTATTGTTTTGCATTGTATCAGGTCACACTATTGCAAATGTATGCCTCATAAATGATAGAAATAAAAAATGCAGGTACACACCTTTCAAGAGTTGTAAAAATATAGAAAATGTTCACTGTGGGTCCCAGAAGTCACATTTGAAGCAAGTGAGGCATACCATTGCGTAGCCCTTGAAAAAATAAGCATAGTGGAAAAAACGGGGACCTCAAACTCCCTCTCATGCGCGGTTTGAATCCAGCCCTGATATCACATGCGGCCGGTCAAACCAGTCAACTTGGTCGGTCTGAACCGGGTTGGATTGGACCGGTTTGGACCGGTTCGAACCGGACTGGCCAGGCAAACTAGGTCATTTTCGGGCCAAAAATCCGGATCGGTGACCTGCCCCAACCGGGTTCGGGTCTCGGATCCGGGTCAACCCGTATTTCTCGGGTCTGGTTGCCACGTGGATAGGATCCGGGTCGGTCCTTGGATCGAGTCTAGACTGACCCATCTGGGTCGGCTTGGTCTAACCCACCTGGGTCAGGCCTGGTCTGGCCCACCTGGGTCAGGCCAGGTCTGACTGAGTCATGACCCGCCAGCTCACCGGGTTGACTCAGAAACCCTATCGAGTCGACCCGACGATGAATCGTCCAAATTGCAATTGAAATGTTCAGACTTGTTAAACTAATTAGTAATGGTGCATCACTAGCTTCATTACAAGTTGAAAATTTTTCAAAGGGAATCAAAGAATATGTAAAAGAAGGAAGGAACGAAAGAAAAACAAACACACATATCATATCATATCATACTATTATATAAGTGCATGAACTCATGCTTCGTGGTTATTTTTTCACTTGATTATTTTATCCTTATTTTTTAATTAAATACCTTATCTTTTCCATTATATTTTTTTCAATTTTTTTAATTTTTCCAAAATATTGGTATCCTTTCTATTTTTTTTAATATTCAATTACTCATTAAAAAATTAATTTCTTTATTCCTCTCACCTCTCACCTCACCTCTCATGTTCCCTTCTTCATCTCTCATTCTTTCTATGCTCTCTCTCCCACTTTCCTCTTTTTTTTTTTAACTCTCTTTCCCACTTTCCTTCTTACTTCCAAAACTCTTCCCTCCCCCCTTTTCTCTCTCTCACGTTGCCCTCTCTCTCTCTTTCTAAAATATTCCACTCCTAATGTGGCCGCCCACCCCAATTTATATCTTTCCGGATTCTCTCCTAATCTCAGTTTCCTTATCTATTTTCCTTTTCCTTTTCCTTTTTTCTATTATTTTTGAAAACTTAGATACTAAAAAAATTAATCTCCTTATTCTCCTCAAATCTTTCATGTTTCATTCCTTGTCTATCCTTTTTACCAAAAAGGAAAAAAATTCCTTATCTATTCTCTCAATCTTTTATGTCCTTCCTTATCTATCCTCTCTCTATCTCCTTTGTTTCCATTCAAAATTCTTTGCCCCACCCCCTTTCTCTTTCTAAAATATCTCAAACCCACCCTATACAGCCATGCATGAAAAAACCTCTCATTAATTTTATGATATACTTTCTCTATTAATTCCTTATCCCTCTCTATCTTCCTTGCCCCAATCTATATCTTTCTAAGTTCTCTCCCCACAAATGCTTTCTTTAACGAGATTTTCTCTCTTTTCTATAGTCTCACTCTCTCCCGTCCTCCTCACGTCTCTCTCCCATTCTCCCACCCCCTATCTTACTTCTTTTTCATTGTTATTGTACTCTTTGAAGTCAACATTGTGATCTTAAATCACAACAATGCTTTTTATTCCTTTTGCAAACAAGATATTAGTAATGTTTTTATTTTTTTGTGTTACGAGTATATTATATTACTAAAATTTTGGATGGTTCTTTTAGTGCCCCAAAATAGTGGGTTCTACCATATAACAGAACAATCCATATAGATGCAACTTGACAAATAGAAGGCACCTGCAAGGCGGCGAGCATGTATAGAGGTTGCGATGTAGGAGTCTAGAGACGTAGGGCATTAACAATGTGAAAATAGTGATGTCCCAGATCATCAAGTAGTTCATTTGTTTGGATAAAAGCAACATATAATCTATATTGTTTGGCCTTAATGGCTCTGTAAATATTTGTTATTGCATTGGGCATAGGTTCAGTGATGTAATGAACCCATCAACTCATTCGTAACTTAGATTGCGTCTCTTAAAGTTGCAGTCTTCACCTTATATTGCACCTATTAATTTTGATGTTTTTAGTTAAAAACAATTTTATTTCCAATCCCTCCATCCTAAACTTGTTTCTTGCACTTTCTTTGGTTGATCGGTGATCGAGTGTTATAATTTCATTGATCTCAAATATCACTATAATGTATAATTATACTACACTTGTGGGAGAAGAAAATATGATTAGTTTTATAAAGTCTATTCAAAAGTTATGAGATTATGTCCAATTTGGAATCACCATGTTTGACTTGCCATTTCATACAGGGAAACAACTTAACCATGTTTACAAATTAATTCCTTAACTCCTTGTCTCCACATACTCCCCTCCTGTCATTAATTTTTTTTGGTAGAACCTCCTATCAATAATAAATGCATAGAAAATGATTTTATATCATACAATCCTTAATTTGGTGAATGTTTATGTTTTAGTTTTTGGATTTGAATTCATTTTATGATTCTATTTAAACCATTAACTAAAAGTGAAGTTTCTATGATTTGTTTGTTAGATTTTCGTGAGATGAAATGTGACTTCATTTGAAGTGTTCATTTCTTAAGAATGCTACAAAATTTAATGCAGTTCCAACTTTTTTTTTATAGGTTGAGGAAGAAAAAAAATGCAAGTATCGTATTATAGAGCGGAAGCGACTACAATGATAGGGATATCAAGAGTTGTGGCCTCAGATTAATGATTTAATTCATTAGTATGTGCATTTTTTAAGTCATAAGAACCCCATTCTATTTTTGAAACTCTAGATATTGCTTCTTCTTTTCTTCTTTTTTTTCTTGTTTTTGTTTTTTTTTTTTTTTTTTTTTTTTTTTTTTGTTTTGTTTTTTTTGTTTTTTTTTTTTGGTGTGTGTGTAGAACTCTAGATATTGCTTTATGGCATAAAGATCCTTCTTTCATTTTTTAATCACTCCTTTATTTAATAATTCAATAAGGCATTCAAGTAATTTGTATGGTAATTCAATATATAACTTTATTGAAACATATACAATATATAGCTTCTATTGAAACTTTTTTCATTGGTATAAAGTAAGAATTATAGCATTATAGAGTATCCTTGATGCACGTGATAAATGAAATCATCACTAAATGCCTAACTCAACCATATGATAGCCATGTATTGGACTGTTCCTGAAATAATTACGATGGCCCTTTTTTTACTTTAATAGACTTCTCAACCAAATTTTCAACCTCTTCTTTAACATGAGTTGAAATCCGATTAGACTGAAACTCTGGGGATTTTAGTTGGAAGAGAATTCAACAACATACATGGCTTGTGATCTTAAATGCCAATTAAACTATCATGTGGAATAAAGCCGTGCATACCAGAGAGAACCCTTTTCTTGAACATTTTGGATTAGATAGGAGATCAAGTAGGTGCTCTAGGTTGCATCCTAGCATACCACCTAGATCTTATTGGATGCCTTGGATGTTGGGTCTAATAATGTGGTATGGATAGTTCTAGGACATGGCTTGTAGTCTAGGTTGTCGTTTGGGCATTCTTTTAATATTGACATTTTTTTGGTAAAGTATATTAACAAATAATGATTTGAAAAAAATAAAAATAAACGCTTTGTTTTTTTAAAATATTACTATGTAACAAGGACAATCTATTGGAAGTTTTTCTTGATGTAGTGGAGAGAAGTTTTTCCTATAAGCGTCTCTTCCGTGCCATGGTGTAGTCACTTAATGAAACTTATCATTGAATTGAAAAAAAGTAACAAGAAGCTTATCACTGCTTTGTCCTTCCATGTTAATTGAAGAGCACTTAATATACGTCTAAAAAGAAAAATTGGCTAATTAAACTTGGAATAATTGGATGTGATATTATGCATATTGAGTCGAATGAGGTTGAGTTTGATTGATTCTCAATTGCTTAGGAGATGATATTAATTAGAATCAAATCGGAATCAATACAAACCAATCCCTTTCCCGATTTCCTGTTTTTGAAACTTGCCTCAACCCTAATTTCTACCCCTCCTTCCCCTTCTCTCCTCCATGATCCATCTATCCATCTCTCCATGATCTCCCCACTGCCCTATTATAATGAATTTATTCAATTTCTATTTGAATATATATTATTTTCTCCCTTAGACATTTTGGAGGAGAGTTTCTTAAACTCAATCTCGTGCCCCTTCAAACTTCTCCCTTGCCCTCTATCCCCTCTCGTTCTATCTTTCTAGCTCCTTCCCGCAGTCTCTCTCTCTCTCTCTCTCAGATACACACACACACACACACACAAAAAGCTTTAGACTTAACTTTCCCTCCTTCGGGATTTTCCCCTCCCCCAATCCTCGTTATCTCTCTAACTCTCCCTCACATTCCTTCTTTCTCAAAAATCTCTTTTTCTCTCTCTGACATACCCTTACTCGTTTCCATATTGCCCCAACATATGCACGTGTACATTTACCAGTATATATAAATGGATGAGCAGAATTTTCTTGTCTAGTGGGTGTAGGAAAATATTTGATTTATGTTCTCATGTGATATCTACTTTTGGCATAGAGACCCTTACATACATATTAAGTTTCAGCCAAATTAGATATAGTCACATATCAAAGAAAAGACAGAAAGTATATTTTGGGTCTGTCTAAACTCTAAATATTACTTCTATATATATTTTTTTGGGTAAGTTACAAACACCTTTATTTGTGTATTTAAAATTTGACACCTTCTGATTGGCTCGTCTTATATACTTAAAAGTTCTTTAGGTTAAGGGTAGAAAATGAATTTCAGATATAACTTTACAAGTGGCTTTACTTTTGTCATTATTTTATTTTTATTTTTTTGTCATTATCAAAAGATATCATTTCTCACACATTTTTCTAGTATATATGTGAAATAATAAGATTCTTCATTAAAAGAACCAAAACAAAAATGTGTGTTACAAATTGTTTGACACCTGAGAGGTGTCAATAAGAAAACCCCTTTTTAATATTAAGAATGATGCATGGACATACATGAGAGATTAATGAATGAAGGGAAAAGGCTAGGCATACTGTAGGTGTACCATAAGCTAGCGCTCTTTGTGTCCGTCTCTCTCTTCCCCCTATGAAATGACCCACTTGTCCCTCTTGTATGATACCTCATCATACAACCGCATTGGTGCCACCCACTACTAGTTTACCTAATGTTTTAGGTTCTGGTGGTTAGATGGAATCTACAAATATTGTTAAAGGCACTTTGGTAGTTTGGTTCATTCATGTACAAAGAATAGGTCATTATGGCATCCAAGTGGTGGGATTCTCTCCACCCACTACAAAAAAAAACTTTCTCTAATCAGTTTTATTGATCTTTAAAAAATTTCCTTTTCACTTCAATGAAATTGCACATGATAGCAAAAGAAGCCCATTATAAATACAATATCTTCTATAAGCCACCCCTTTCCAATTTGTGTTTATCAATGATAGAATTGTTTTTGTCCCAAATGATGTGCTTGTTTAATTGGGTTTTAATGTTCATTTTATCTTTCTACTCATGTTCTAAGTTTCAAGTTAAACACACCTCACCATTTCAACTAGAGTTAGACATGGGGGAGGGGGCAAGAGGACTACCTAAAATATAAATGAGAAGATTAACACACAATAGACTATATGGTTGACCTTCCCCAGACCCTACTAAACGCGGAAGCCTTGTGCACTGGGTACGATCTTTTTTTAGACTATATGGTTGAGGTGGGTACAAATGTACAATGGTCCATCTAGAGTGTATCATAAGTATCCAACTTTTTGAATCAAATCAATTAGTCCATATGGCAAGTAAAACAATCTTTGATATCTTTTGTCACAAGTTGTTTTGGTGATTAATAATTACAAACTTCAATGTGTTTCCCTAACTAGGATAAGGCATCTTATTATATTGAATCCATTCATTTCAAAAATGTATTAAAGAAAAATTAAGGGATAGAATATTAATGTATGAAAAAATAATGGCCAAAAAACATGAGGAAAAATTCTAATAAATGAAAAAGCTATAATCAATGCGATATAGGGCATATAATCCATGTCATTGAGCAAGTTTCAACCTAAAAATGATGGATGAAAATCCTAAAAAGTATAATGCAAAGTTACAAATAAAAACTTATAGAAGGCAATTAGATTTCACTAGTATGATAATAAACTTATTATTTTTTTGAAACTTTCAACTAGCTAATGACTATTTTCAATGTTTGTTCAAGCTAAATTTTTTTTGTAACTTCAAACTCACTAACAACATTTATATTTGGACCAAGTTTCCCTCCACCCATGGTGAATGGGATCCCATTCACCGAGGGGTGGGAGAAAATGGGAATGGGTATTTTGGAACATACTAAAACCTTAAAAAGAGTTTGTCAACCCTAGGATAGTGGGTGAGCCGACGCTCTATGGGTGGAGGAAAACTTTGTCCTTTATATTTTTCTATAAATAACTGAACTAACTGATTGAAAAATCCACTAGTGGTGATCATATTTTGACCTCTAAAACCTCAAAGCTTGAAACCCTTTTTAGGTCTTGTAGCTCCTAAGACTGGACCATTGTGTCATTGCATTGCTTAGCTTGATTGGCCATATCAGTCATCACCAAAGCACCATCATCATGTTTTGATTCTATCTTGCATTCTCTACATACTACAGAGGGAATAAAGTTTTGTGCTTTAGCTTTTACACTTCCCACTAGTAACAGTAATGGCATTTCTAAAACAACCACAAATATGACATTGAAGCATTTAAAATTAAGGCTAAACCCCATCTTTAGCTGCTCAAAAAAAGAACAACGACAATTAACACAGAAATACAGCTCTCTCTCTCTCTCTCTCTCTCTCTCTCTCTGAGCTCTGTGTTCTCGATTTTTAACATTTTAAACGCGTTTTGCTATATGCCTCTCAAACGAACGGGGAAAAAACGCATACTTTTGTCTTTCACATTTTAAACACATTTGCGTTTGTTTAAAACTAAAAAAACATCACGTGTATCGTATTGATGTCAATTTGAAATCGAAATCGAAACCGAAACCAGATCGAGTTGAACCAAAGAAGAATCGATTCAGTTTTAGTTTCTAAAAAGGGAATTTTTTTTTTCTTGGTTTAGTTCAGTTTGGTTTCAAGGTTGAAACTGTTCCTATTTGTACATATATGCTAACGATGTAATGCTGTATATATGTAGACATTATATTAATCTGAAAGCCAATTACTATTTTATTTAAGTGTTGTGGTGAACATGATACAGTGGCATGATCGACCATGATATCAAGCACTAATAAAAGTTAAACGACATCATCTTGGTAATTGCTTTTATATTTGCTATTATGTTAGGTTTTGTAGTTAGGTCGTAATTTAGTATATGACAATCGTTATCATGTTTGATTATATAATGATATTACGATAATGTACAATGCGCCATAAATAAACTAGAAAGGCAGAGTTGGAGTTGGAGAGGAATAATTATCACCTCTAATTCGTGGGCACCTCCAATTCCTCTAATTCCTCTAATAGGGGGAGTGGACCCTACCTTGGGCAGTGTTTTCGGGCAGGGGGTAGAGGGCGGTCATTTCTGCCCCCATGTGAGGAATTGGAGGAATTGGAGGGGGCAACGAATTGGAGGGGATAACGATTCGGTTGGAGAGTCCTGAGTGTCAAGGTTGGAATGTCTTGTAAACTGGATTAAAATCGAAAAAGGAGTTGGATTAAAACTAAATACTGAACCTGATACATCCAAGATTCACCGAACCAATCAGCAGCTGCCATGTGTCACAAAGCGATCCGCTCCAGAACCAAGGAGAACCAACCGGGGGTCCCACCCGAGCACGGCCAGCACCCAGGCGCGGCCACACCCAGGCACGGCCTACACCCAGGCGCGGCCTCACCCAAGCGCAGCCTCTCACCTAGGCGTGGCCTCTCACCCAGGCGCGGCCTCTCACCTAGGCGCGGCCTCTCACCCAGGCGCAGCCTCACCCAGGCACGGCCTCTCACCTAGGTGTGACCTCTCACCTAGGTGCGACCTCTCACCCAGGCGAGGCATCCACCCAGGTGCGGCATCGTGGACGCAGACGTGATGTACACGGACACCGGGGTCACTCGTCTATGACCCAATTGTGTCACTATAGACTCATGCCACCACCAGGACTCTAGGCCACCGCTTAGAAGTCACGTCACCCAGATGGATTCAAGCACCAATGACGTTATCACCACATGCGGGTATCTATCCGCCAAGGATCTTGATACCACCAGGACACTCCCTCCCGCGGGGAGATGGCCAATCAGGATAGAGCCCTGTTACCCAGGGCCTCTATCCACTCAACGACACACTCGCCATCAAACTGGGACTCTCCACACTCCATACATTACTATAAAAGGAAAGGTACACCACCCTCAGGGGGACCTCTAAACTCATATTGAATAATCACTATTCATCTATTTGCTCAGGAGATCTAACTTTGGCATCGGAGAACCCTAGGCCGGAACCACACCGGTTTTCTCTGTTGACCCCTTGGTCCACTTGCAGGTGACGACACTCGCAGGACAGCCCGATGATTTCTTGACGCAACAGATTGGCGCCGTTTGTGGGAACGACGCTAGCCATTACAGCTACTAGCTTGCTTCCATATACATTCAATGGCATGAAG
Organism: Telopea speciosissima; assembly: GCF_018873765.1. NCBI lineage: Eukaryota > Viridiplantae > Streptophyta > Magnoliopsida > Proteales > Proteaceae > Telopea > Telopea speciosissima. The sequence goes on along the minus strand of NC_057917.1, from coordinate 47,939,216 downwards.
GAAGACTACCACCACCAACAACGGAGCAAGGAATGGATCACCACCCCCAGAGTGCTCTCGCCGCAGAGCCAATGACCAGGACCATGTCCCTCTGGAGGAAGAGATCCCCATTAATGACCAATTTGTGGTCGACGAACCCAACAATGACGAGGCAGACAATGTGGTGGTGGAGGTGATACTTGACCCCAATGCTCCAGCCACTGTGGGTCAGATCAACGACCTGCAACGACAGATCCTCGATGAACAACGACTCTTTCGAGAATACTTGACACAACATGTGACGTCTCACCGTCGAAGGACGTCACCATCAGCAAGGGTGGAGTCCGTACCTCGATAAGAGCCGAACCCTAGGAGATCATCTCCCAGGGGTGTGGGATTAGAGAGACTTGCACAGCGGGTAACCCCCACTCCACAGCGGGGGGAGCCTTCCCAGCGTCCCAGGAGAACAAGAGACCTCTCGCCACAGTCAGAACGTGGGAGGACACCAACACCCAGGTCGAGGGTCCCTAGCCCGCAAAGATCGGTTCGGAGGGTTGTGTTCGATGGATGACTTGAAGAAGGTCACATACCATGACAAAGTCGGACCTACAAAGAGGAAAGCCTCTCACCTTCACGACAGGGTTCATCATGGCGTGACCATTCACCATCCCTCCAACACTCAAGGCGGGAGGGGACATCCAGGAGAGAGCGTGAACGAGGTCGCAGCGAACGTCTTGCCAGGCATGAGGGACAGACACTGGACGAGGAGCTCGATCGAAGACTCCGCGACCTAGATGAGAAGCTGGAAGGGTTGAAGAAGCAGACCAAAGGTGAGACACATTCCATACCTGGACAACACCCATTCTCGACAGAGATCATGTCAGCCACGCAACCTTCTAGATTCCGACTACCTACCTTTGAACTTTACAGTGGTACCACTGACCCTAATGACCACATCAACTATTTTAATGGCATGATGACACTGTATGGTGGGTCGGACGTGGTCTCCTGTCAGGCATTCCCTGCATCCCTCAAGGGAGCAGCCACGTCATGGTTCTCTAGGCTACGACCGAGATCTATATGCTCGTTCACAGAGCTATGCGAACAGTTTGTCACCCGCTTCCAAAGCAGTGTCAAGCAGAAGAAGACCACCGTCAATCTACTGAACCTGGTACAGAACTCTGGGGAATCTCTCAAGGAGTAAGTTAGCAGGTTCACCAAGGAGTCCCTGGAGGTTCGAGACTTGGACGACCAGACACAGCATGCAGCCCTAGCAGGAGGTATCAGGGACTTGGACCTGATCAAGGACCTGGCACATCATGAGACCAGGGCTATGAAAGAGCTCCTAGAGCGGTGCAACGAGTTTGCAAATATGGCTGAGGTACTGCAAGCTAGAACGAAGATAATCGAGGCCAAGCCGCAGGACAACAAGAGGTCAGCACCTGATGACCGCAAAGAAGGTAAGAGGTCGAGGACAGAGCGTCGACAAGAGAAGGGCGACCGCCCATCTAGGAGGACAGACCATCGCCCTGAGAGAAGTGAGAGGGCAAGCACCCCTGAGTTCACGCCACTGAACACCACCAGGTCCTAGATACTCATGTAGATCCAAGACCGTGACCTACTCCATTGGCCACGACCCATGCTAGCAGGACCAGAGAAGCGAAACCCTAACAAGTACTATCTCTTCCACAAAGGGAATGGGCATGACACAGAGGAGTGCTATCAATTGAAGAGAGAGATAGAACAACTTGTAACAGCAGGAAGCTTGAACAAATACGTGAAGGGGAGACGTGACAATCGCTTAAGCCAAGGAGACAGAGTTGAACCGAGACGAGAAGAAAGAAGAACAGATCGAGAGAGAGACCGCCCAGAAGAGCGGAGAGATGCAATAGAACCTAGTGGCACCAAGGGACCTCCTATCCTCACCATACTTGGAGGACCGGGGCAAGAGTCCACCAGAAAAGCTAAAGCCCATGCCAGGTTCGTGGGAGTGGCAGAGAAGCCAAGCAAGATAGCCAAGACTGAGGCGGTGATCTCCTTCTGGGATGAAGACTTGGAAGGACTAAACTTCCCACATGAGGATGCCCTGGTAGTACAGGTGGAGGTAGCCAACGGACTTGTACACAAGGTACTGATAGACACAGGGGCGTCTACAGACGTACTCTCCTTGGACGCCTACCGACAGTTTGGGTTCGGGGACGATCAACTCAAACCAGAGCCCACATACCTCCATGGATTCTCAGGTGCCACCGCCTCCATCAGAGGTACCATAGAACTACCCGTCACCTTTGGGGTATACCCTCAACAAGTGACTATCATGGTGAATTTCATGGTTGTCAAGTCCGTGGTGTCCTTCAACGGCCTCCTAGGGCGACCATCTCTGACAGCCCTTAGAGGAGTCATATCGCCACTCCACCTGAAGATGAAGTTCCCCACCGAGAATGGGGTAGGCGAAGTCCGAGGAGATCAGAAGAAAGCAAGGGAGTGCTACGCCACCTTCATGAAAAAGAACATTGGTAACACTCGTGGAATGGCACTCTGCCCAGAGAACATAGTCAGTGACCAGAGAGATGAATTGACAGAGAGAAGAGGAAGACCAGTAGAAGACCTCATCCCATGACCCCTCAGCAGGGACGACCCCTCCAAGGTCGTACAGGTTGGCTCGCTAATAAGTAAGGAACAGAAAGAAGGACTTGGACACCTCCTCCAAGCGAACATGGATGTCTTTGCATGGTCGACCTCCGACATGCCTGGAATACCACGGTCCATAGCAGAGCACCGACTACATGTTGACACAACCAGGAAGCCCATTCAACAGAAGCGGTGTAACTTCGCCCTCGACCGACAAGCAGCAATCAAGGAAGAGCTCGAGAAGTTGAGCTAGTTAGGGTTCGTCAGAAAGGAGAAGTTCCCAACCTGGCTCACAAACGTGGTCATGGTACCAAAGCCAAAAGGGAAGTGGAGGATGTGTGTCGACTACACCGGCCTGAATAAGGCATGCCCAAAAGATGAGTACCCACTGCCCAGGATCGACCTGTCGACTCCGCCGCCGGCCATAAGATGCTGAGTTTCATGGATGCCTACTCCGGGTACAACCAGATCCTCATGCATGAGGGTAATGAGTCCTACACCGCATTTTGGACAGACAAAGAGAACTACTGCTACAACGTCATGCCGTTCGGGTTGAAGAATGTAGGGGCCACCTATCAGAGGATGGTCAACAAGATGTTCGAGGAGTAGATCGGGCGCAGCATGGAGGTAAATGTGGATGACATGCTCGTGAAAAGCATCCGTGCCAACCAACACTTGACCGACCTAGAGGAAGCATTCGCAGTACTGAGGAGGAACCAGATGAAGCTAAACCCTGCAAAGTGCGCCTTCGATGTAACGTTAGGAAAATTCCTGGGGTTCATGGTCTCAGTACGTGGAATAGAAGCCAACCCATTCAAGATCAAGGCCATCCAAGAGATGACACCTCCTCGGACGATCAGGGAAGTGTAGAGGTTGAATGGAAGGGTCGCCGCCCTTTCCAGGTTTGTGTCACGATCAGGTGATAAGTGCCTACCATTCTTCAAAACATTGAAGAACCTCCGAAGCCCTAAAGACTTCACATGGACAGAAGAGCGCCAGAAGGCGTTCGAAGAATTAAAGGAGTACCTAGAGAGCCCACCACTGCTTGGGGGACCAGAACCTAATGAAGAGTTGCAGCTCTACCTGGCCGCCACCCCTGTCGTGGTCAGCGCACTACTGCTGAAGGAAGAAGACAAAGTCCAGAGGCCTATCTACTATGTTAGCCATGTTCTGATCGATGTAGAGACCAGGTACACCAGGATCGAGAAGGTAGCCTATGCATTGGTAATCCCAGCTAGGAAGCTACGACCATACTTCCAAGCCCATACCATCACAATCCTCACAGACCTACCTCTGAAGAAGATACTCCACAAGCCAGATGTCTCCGGACGATTGATAGCATGGGCGGTGGAGTTAAGTGAGCATGACATCAGGTTCCAACCAAGGACAGCCATCAAAGGTCAGGCTCTTGTAGATTTTATTGCAGAGTGTACCCTATCTGAGATCAAACCAGAGATAGGGGAGCTCGAGGAGAAGGATCATGGATCGTGGGACATGTTCGTGTATGGGTCGAGTAACGCAGCGAGAAGCGGTGCTAGCCTCATATTAACCAGCCCCGAAGGATTTCGTATCCAATATGCTCTCTGATTCACCTTCCAAGCATCCAATAATGAAGCAGAATACGAAGCACTACTAGCTGGACTCCGGGTGGCCAAAGCCATCCAAGTCACACACCTATCCACCCAGAGCGACTCCCAGCTTGTGGTGAATCAGGTGAATGGAGAGTACGAGGCGAAAGATGATAGGATGGCATCATATCTAGCACGTGCTCAAGCGTTGATCAAGGGTTTTGTGAAGTTCCAGATGGTTCGAGTTCCCAGGGATGAGAACACCGCCGTCGACGCCCTATCCAGGCTAGCCAATGAGGAACTCCAAAATTTGGCTAGTGCAGTCTATGTTGAGATCCTGCATGAGCCAACGTATAAGGAAAAGCAGGTTAACGAAATCGAGGAGGGACCTAGCTAGGTGGACCCTCTACTTAACTACCTCCAGAACAACGTCTTACCAGGAGATAAGGCCGAGGCAAGGAAGATCAGGATGAGAGCTGCAAAGTACACCGTCCTAGACAGGGTACTGTACAAGCGGGGGGCAACAACACCACTACTCCGGTGCCTAGGACCCAAGGGGGCAGAGTACGCCCTAGTAGAGGTCCATGAGGGGATATGTGGAAGCCACATGGGGGGATGAGCCCTACCCTACAAAATCCTCCGCCAGGGACTATACTGGCCACGAATGCAAGAGGAGGCCATCCAATATGCCAAGAAATGTGAGCAATGTCAGTTGTTCCCCCCAGTACCCCATCTACCCGCCACCAAGCTAACATCAATCCTCAACCCCATACCTTTTGCCATGTGGGGTCTGGACATCTTAGAAAACTTCACCAAAGCACTGGGAAACAGAAAGTACCTGGTCGTCGCGATTGACTACTTCACCAAGTGGGTCGAAGCTAAACCTTGGGCCAAGATAACAGAGACAGAGATGGAGAAGTTCGTCCACGACGACGTCATCTACAGATTTGGGGTACCACAGATCCTCATCTTAGATAACGACAAATAATTCAACAACCCTAAATTCCAGGCATTCTGTCACAGCTACAACATCAACTATCGGCCTATATCGGTAGCATACCCACATGCCAATGGTCAAGTGGAGGTCACCAACAGAACACTACTGGAGGGAGTCAAGAAAAGGCTAGAGGGAGCTAAAGGGAAATGGGTCGAAGAGCTACCAAGCGTTCTGTGGGCATACCGAACTACAGTACGGACACCCACAGGAGAGAGCCCATTCCGCCTAGCATATGGGACTGAAGCATTGACGCCAGTAGAGGTCTACGCCATGTCCCATAGGGTTCTGTACTTCAACGAACGTACCTATATCGACGGACTACGGGCGAACCTAGACTTTATAGATGAGGTCCGTGAGAGAGCACTACTAAGGAACGTCGCCTACCAACAACGTACTGCCAGGTACTATAATGCCAGGGTCAAGGAAAGGCTATTCCACCAGGGAGATCTAGTCCTATGGAGGGCAAGTGTATCACAACCACAGAAGGTAGGGAAGTTGTCAGCCAACTGGGAAGGACCTTACATAGTCTCCAAGCAGATACGACCAGGGACCTACCGCTTGAAGACTCCGGGGAGCAAGAAGGTAGACCGTACCTGAAACTCAGAACACCTGAAGAAGTATTACCAGTAGAAGCAAAAAGCTTCACCAATAGTAGCATCAAGTAGTAGCAGTAGTGGTAGTGGTAACAATGAGATAGCAGCGATAATAGCGATGAAGCGACATCATTGTTTCAAGGGCAATTTGAAAATTTTCATTCAAAATAAAGAGGTGTTTTAGGAATACTTATCTTCTTCTACCACTCAATCGAATCATTACCACTACACCAAGGCGTTACGCCACCACTGAGGCTTTATGCCTAAGGCGTTATGCCACCCTCGAAGCTTTATGCCTAAGGCGTCATGCCACCCTCGAGGCTTTATGCCTAAGGCATCATGCCACCATCGAGGCTTTATGCCTAAGGTGTCATGCCACCACTAAGGCTTTATACCTAAGGCGTCATGCCACCACTGAGGCTTTATGCCTAAGGCGTCATGCCACCACTGAGGCTTTATGCCTAAGGCGTCATGCCACCACTGAGGCTTTATGCCCAAGGCGTCATGCCACCACCAAGGCTTTATGCCTAAGGCATCATGCCACCACCAAGGCTTTATGCCTAAGGCGTCATGCCACCACCGAGGCTTTATGCCTAAGGCGTTATGCCACCATCGAGGCTTCACGCCTAAAGCATTATGCCACCACTGAGGCTCTACGCCTAAGGCGTTTTGCCACCAAGGTCTGATGACCGCCCAGGCGCAAGGCCACAAAGGTCCAATGACCACCAAGGCACAACGCCACTACCAAAATCCCATGACTATCAAGGGTCATAGGGCACCAATGCGCAATCAACCACCAAGAGACAATGCAATCAAAGAAAAGCAACAACGATCGCATAGAGAAGTCATAATAGTTACAACTCAAGTTCAAAAAGGAAAAAGTTCAAGACGTCTACAAGTTCGGTATGGCCATAGGGTCAAGGGACCACAGAGGGGTGGGTCACCACCGACCCAACAGGAGACATCATATCCACCTCGAGAAGGCGCGCAGCAGCACCCCCCTCAGGCAGGGCAGCCTCCACCTCTGACACTGGAACGCTCTCCACCACCGCTACACCAGAAAGCGCCGTAGCAAACTCAGAGAACCCCAAGACAAAGAAGTCATAATCGGGGGTCACCTCCAAGACACAAGCGATTAAGTCCCGGACCCCTCCCTCATACGCAGGCTGAAGCTGCGCCTGATACAGCGTCGAGAACATCGAGGACGCCTGGAACTCAACCACAGCTCGCTCGCCTGCAGATGCCAGCTCCGCCTCATGACTCCCCCTCAACGAATGAAGCTCCTCCTCCAAGGCAAGAACCCTGGCCTAGCTCTCGGCCACACCAACAGAGGTCACACGAAGCTCCTCAAACACCTCCAGGAGCTTCTCGGATGCCACCGCAAGCTCCTCCGACGCCCTCTGCCCGTCGACCTCGGCCCTCTCGCGGGCATCAATATGTCCCTAGAGCTCCCTCTTCACATCACACAGGGTGCGCTGTATCTGCACCTCGCGAGAATCGTGACCCTCCAGTCGAAGCACCGCCTCAGCAACACGGTGATGGACCTACAATCAGCATGGCAAGCGATAAACACTCTAAGTATAAGTGGAGCAGCGAACATGGCGAAACAAAAAGGGATAACTCACCGAAGCCACATCATGGTAGAGAGTCTGGGCCAGACACGCGCCACTAAGCCTCTGCAAGGCCACCCTCGTGGTAGGAAGCCTACCCTTGTCCACCCATTACCGCGACATGCCGGCTCCAGCCAAGGTCGAACCCTTCGGCATGCCCAAGGTGATCACCAGGGACTCTTCCATCGTGGGAAGATCAGTGGCAGTACCACCGGAAGAAATCACCCCTTTCCCCTTGGAGAGGGGCAATGCAGAAGACCCGGAAGGGGTAATAGTAGGAGGCAGAGGCACAGAGCCCGAAACGCCATCATCATCAGGAGAAGTACGGGGAAGGAGGACATGCACACCAGAGCTCGTCACATGGGCATGTCCTGGACCACCCTTCCACTTTGCCCCCACAACCATAGGTGCAGAAGGACCGCCAACATCTGTTACTCCAGCAGATGGACCACCCTGAGAAGCGGCCTTCCTCCGCAGATTGCCACAGAGCAAACTAAAGTCCGGACGCATATCCACTGCATAGACTGCCCAACCAGTCAGATGACATATATATTCAAATACAAGCATGCCAATCAAGTACAAAAGACAGTGCTCTTACCAGGACTCAGCTTCCAAAGGGACAGGAAGGCCTCCGAGTCCAACTCCTGGACGTGGAATGGATAGCGACCCAGGCACAGCTTGAGGGAGTCACCCTCAAAATCACTCAGCTCAAGCCCCTGGTTGACCCTCTTGAGGTCAATGACTTCCCTAATAGTTTGAAGTGGGCATCGGGGGACCATGGCAAAAAAGAAGTGATCCTTCCAATACTTCACGTTGCTAGTGATCCCCTTGAGAAGCTCCAAAGAGGCATAGGGCCCCTTGAGCACGCAGCGAGCAAAGTGATGACTTCCATGATTCCCTTTCTTCAACAGATAAAAGTGGGAGAATAGGGGAACAGTGGCGGCATGCCCCAGGGGGTGAAAAATACATAGAAACCCAAGATCACCCTCCAAGAATTGGGCAACACCTGCCCAGGGGTGAGGTGCTAATGCTCTAGTACCAACTCAACAAAGCGAGGGATAGGAAGGCGAAGGCCCTGGAGAAAAAAGGAACAGTAGAGACAGATCTCATCCGCACAGTGAGAGAAGGCATACTCGCCAGGTCCCAGAGTACGTAACACGACCTCAGCGGGAATATGGAACTCCTCACGGAGGGAGACCAAGCCAGAAGGGGACAAGATACTAGCAACATGAACCAACCTATCAGCAGGACCGACGACTGAAGACGTCGCCCCAGAAGGCCTACGATCCCTACTGGGACCAGAGACACTAGAAGATCCCACACCCCCAACAATAGCACTGGGGGAAGGTATAGAGGATGGAGTACCCACAGAAGAAGGTGATCCTGGGGAACACTCCTCTGAAGATCCAACCCCGACTGAAGCAGGGCCAAGGTCATCCGGAGATGACATGAACGACAAGAGAAGAATGGACTACTTACTCGAGAAACCGATCTCCCAGACAAAAAGCTAGCAAGAAAAATGAAATGAAGGCCACCTGCAAAGTATAAACAGCAGATCCATCACAGACAAGAAGAAGAAAGGTGGAGAGGCATGAGGTTCCATCGCACCCAGGCCGCGGCCACCCTAGGTGCGACCTCACACCCACAGGCACAACCACCCCAGGCGAGGCCCCATGCCCGTAGGCAGGGCCACTCCAGGCGCGGCCTCACACCCCTAGGTGCGGCCACACCCGCAGGAGCGGCCACCCCAAGCGCTGCAACCCTAGCGCGGCCTCACGCCCGCAGGAGTGGCCACCCCAGGTGGGGCCTCACTCCCGTAGGTACGGCCACCCCAGGCACGGCCTCACGCCCGTAGGCGCGGTAACCCAGGCGCGACCTCACCTAGGTGCATCCCGGTATAAAAACAAAAAAAAAAAAGAAAAAGAAAGAGAAGGGGTCAAACTTACCTCAGGGGGAAGGCAATTGCATGGGGAAGCAGGCACACGACTACGCGGCCACACCACGGGCATGATCAAGTGACAAAGACCACCAAATGTAAGGCACTCAAGCTAAGCACCACTCCCCTCCAAGTAAACAAGGCACCAAGTGACCACAAGGCAAACACAAGGATCCAAAATCAAGCAAAATGGATACTAGTCTAGGTGACCCAAGGACAAGCACATGGTGGGCACCAAAAAGAGGACAAAAGATAAAGGTACAATGCAAAGGAGAAATTCAAGAAGAGCAAAGTGGGAGACAAAAAGTAAGAAAGAGAAATGAGAAGTGAAAAAAGAGAAAGTGAAGGAGAGGAACATATACCTACAACAAACAACAGAAGAAAAAGTGTAGGAGGAAAGGTTTGAACCCCCAACGTCTTCTACCTCACAAATAGATTTACAAACAAGCCCCACAAAGAAAGTTTATTCGTAGTGGACCCCTCACTATATAAAGGCATCTACTCTCTTGGACATCCTATCTCAAGAGAGTGGGGGGCAAATGATACATCCAAGATTCACTGAACCAATCAGCAACTGCCACATGTCACAAAGCGACCTGCTCTAGAACCAAGGAGAACCAATCGGGGGTCCCACCCGAGCGCGGCCAACACCCAGGCGCTGTCTGCACCTAGGCGCGGCCTCTCCCAGGCGCGGCCACACCCAGGCGCAGCCTCACCCAGGCGCGGCCTCTCACCTAGGCGTGGCCTCTCACCCAGGCGCAGCCTCACCCAGGCACGGCCTCTCACCTAGGCGCGACCTCTTACCCAGGAGCGGCATCGTGGACGCAGACGTGATGTACACGGACACTGGGGTCACTCGTCTATGACCCAATCGTGTCACTACAGACTCATGCCACCACCAAGACTCTAGGCCACCGCTTAGAAGTCACGGCACCCAGACGGATTCAAGCACCAATGACGTTATCACCACATGCGGGTATCTATCCGCCAAGGATCTTGATACCACCAGGACACTCCCTCCCACGGGGAGATGGCCAATCAGGATAGAGTCCTGTTACCCAGGGCCTCTATCCACTCAACAGCACACTCGCCATCAAATTGGGACTCTCCACACCGCCATACATTACTATAAAAGGAAAGGTACACCACCCTCAGGGGGACATCTAAACTCATATTGAATAATCACTATTCATCTATTTGCTCAGGAGATCTAACTTTGGCATCGGAGAGCTCTAGGCCGGAACCACACCGGTTCTCTCTGTTGACCCCTTGGTCCACTTGCAGGTGACGACACTCGCAGGACCGCCCGACGATTTCTTGACGCAACAGAACCATATAAAAAATCGAATAAGAAGTCAAAATCGAACCAAATCAAGTCAATTCGATTTTGGTATTGAAATACCTTCTTTGGTCTTGGTTTGATTCGGTTTTTGTTTCACCATTTGATATCTTGCACCAAACCGTTTGACACCCTTAGTACTGTATCCTACAAAAAGGCTCAACAAAAATTGTTTCATTAAGAAGTGAGATTCCCAATTCAAAACAAACTATAATTGTAATAGCATTATTTTAATAAAATTTTCATTTAAAATCTAAGATAACAAGAAGAAAAAAAACACTAAATTCCTTAAACAGTTCACGTACATAAAATATAAACCGATAAAGGAGCACAAGACTCCTACTTTCATCTGACACATATTCTAATTAAACTATAATCATATCGTACCAATTGCTTATGTTGAAACAAATTTCCATGCAAAAACTACAGCCCCTTACATTTCATGTTTATCCCTTATTATTATTATTATTTTTTTTCTTGAAACTATAACGAGAAGTGGAATGTTATAGTTGTTTATATGAGTATATTGCTCTCTTTTTTTTGGGTTTCGTTATTTTCCCGTTTGTCGTTTTCTGCTTTTTTGACTCTTTTTTTTACCATACCGTTCAGTGTTTTGGTCCATGTAAAATTTGTACCGTAAGTCTCCCCTTTTTTTTACCGTTTTTATTTTTTTTGCTAACTATGAATCTAATCGAATTTGGACTTTGGAAACCTTAAAATCTCATACCCTTTTTAGGGTTCTATCCAAGGTTTAAAAACCTGAAATGATATACGAAATCGACCTCTATATGATCAGTCATAATTAACCCAAAATCAAGAAGAAGATGAAGAGCAAATATTTCTATAGTTTAGCATTTTTTTATTTTTTATTCAAAAAACTTGTAGATTTTATTACAAAAGGTAGGTTTCATTAATTTTTTATTAAATTTTAAACTAAAATAAAAACAAGAAAATATATAATTTTAAAAAATAAAGATCAAAGAATATTCGCAACAGATTCCAAAATACATTAATTAGAATTGAGATTATTGACACGGTTGGCATTATCACACCAAGTTCTACAATCGACGGAGTGGTCATGGTCCACACTGGTCCGCAACCAACTCATGTTAATGGCAATTGTGGTGTTACTTTTCCTAACTTGGAGAACTCAAAGGATAGCCAATTTCTAGATGACGTGGCTTCCAAGGGTACCCCCTGTTTGAGTTAAAATAATACCGCAAGCGTACGGGTCAATCGTAGCTACAGGTCGAACACGAGGAGATATACGCCACTCTATTTAATTAACTTAAAAGTAATGCAAAGTGAACCAAATTAAAGTGTTAAATTAAATTAATTAAACTAATGAAAATTAATGCATCCTAACTCATAAACATCTAACAAAATTAAGGGATTAAATTGGCGTCCTAACATATGAGCATCTAACCTATCAAACTAAAGCGAATTGAAAGGAATAACAAAAACGCAGCCACACTTCATAATCACATAAAAAGAAATAAGGGAATAAAAGTGCATCCACATATCACAACCATATAAAAAAAATAAAAGAAATAGAGGGAGAAGAAGAAGAAGATAGAGAGAGATAGAGGAAAGGGAGAATGAGATTAAGGGTTTAGAGAATGAGATACCTTAATGTGCTTGAATACTTGAATAAACTCACCATGGCTTCCTCTTCTAAATCTCCATGTCTTGTCATCAACATAGGAACTTAGACTATAAGCTTTAAACTAAAACTATTACAACCATTAAACTAGACTTATGAAATCAAAACTAAGAACTTGAAATCAAAACTAAGAACTTAAGCCAAAACTAGGAAAAGAAGAGAAAATTTCACTAAGTGAATGAAGTAAAAATTACACTAAAAAAACTGAATTAAAATTGAACTAGAAACTAACTAAAAACTGAACTAAAAAACTCACTTCTTACAACCCAAAGGGCAAGGGGTATTTATAGGGGGAAGAGAGGAGAAGAGAGAAGAGGGTAGTGTAGGAGAAATATTCCCTAAGAAAAGAGAATATTCTCTTCTCCTTTCTCTTTTACAATGCTTTGAATCCTAAGAAAAAAGAAAAAAATAGAAAGAAGAAGAAGAGAAGATTGTTTACATAGACCTTCTATTTCTAAAAAGTAAACTTCCAATTCTAACAAGTGTTTCCTTTTCTTTGTAGATATCTTCTCCAAGCAATAAAATCAAAACATCTTTGACTTTTCAACTTTCCATAGATGAGAGAATATCTTTCAAAATAAATCTATCCCAAGTAGAATTTCAGAAGTGCCCTTGAGAAGTTGGAGGAGAGAGAGAGTAAGGGTGATGACTAGGATTCCTTCAAGAATAAATAAAATACCCATTCTGTCCTTCAAAAAACGTGGAGTATGAGGTGCTTATATATGCCTCACCAATGTGTTCCTTATAAAAAATCACCCAAAATAGACCCAAATTTCGTCCATTTATTGGAGTTCGGGAGCCCAAGATATCTCAAGTTGAAGTTGGACTGTCCAGAGCCCTCCAAATGGAATCTTTCGGGTACAAGAAATATAACTTCTAATAATTCGTTAAGGCCCCTGAAATCTGAACTTTCGCTTCACTTTGTCTCCAGCCGACTGTCAATAATTACAAATAAACCCCTATAGACCATTTTCGTGCTTCGTTATGAAAACGGGCGTAACTTCTTCGTTTCAACTCCGAATCAAGTGCCGTTTGAACCGTTACGAAGCTGACTCGATGGGCTACGCATCCAAGCCATTAACACCTTTAAATAGCTTTAAAACATTTTCTTAGTATCATCTCCTCCATTTTCACAAGAAATCACCTACAACCTGAAAAGCACAAGAAAGCAGCGAGTAACTCTGTCCAATGTGGTAAAATGTATGCTTTATGCCCTAAGATTTCACACATAAATGTGCTCATCACCCCCCCATCACTTCTCTTCATGTATCTCTTGGCACTAATGGGAAGTAGACTCCCATTACACCATGGTCTAGACTACATGACACGACATGGCCCATTGATCCACCTGGGAGCAAACCCTTTGTGTGGACCATGTCCCAATCTTTTGGGTCGAAACCCCATGGGAATAGGTTTACCGTGCTCTGCGAACCAAAGAACACGTTGAATGATGTGAATGCCTCTTCACCTAATGTTACTCGAGAAAGAGAGAGAAGTCCGTGCCAAAACACCCTTGGCCTCGTCTCACTTCACCAACTTCTCAATGATCAAAGTTGGTGCATGGATTACTCGAGGTTTAAATGAGCCTGTGAAACGCAGGGCTATTGTACGTGGATTGGGCAAACTCAAACCAGCTTGTTTTATTTGGGCTCGTGGAGACGCGTGTGAAACCATACGACAATGCATCGTGTATGTTTTGTCGACGATGGAAATGCTATTTTGTGGGGGGCAGGATTAAAGGGAGCTTATATTAGTAACAATTTAAAGACAGAATTACAATCTGTAATATTTCCTTCCATTGGCATCACTCTTTATAAGTTTGGAAAGTGCCTCTGGAAGGTTGTTAATACAAAGATGGATTTCTTGGAAGGACTGTAGGAAGCCAGCCAAGAAGTCCGCACAACAATTAATCTCTCTCATGTGGTGTGCAAAGCTGTAGTTACAAAAGGAGTCTCACAACATATGTATATCCTCTATCAACCCCATGGCAGACCATGAAACCTAATAGTGCCCCGTGATCATTTGGATAGCCAGCAAGGAATCAGAACGAACCTGAACTTGTAAGAGGTTCAATGCTTTGGCTTTCACCAAACCTGACTTAATAGCAAGGAGCTCAGTTATCATCACATTCTTCTCGTGGACACCTCTGCTTGAGCAAAGACCGCAGTGCCTGAGGAGTTTCGCCCAATGGCTACATAACCCCCAACATCACCACACATCGAACCGTCACAATTGATTGCAAACCATCCCTCCGGTGGAAAGGGCCAAGTATAAGCAACATCCTGACATAAATTGAGAGAGACACACGGATGCCCCATTTGCTAAAAAGGATTGGTTTTTGATGTTGTCTTGAACTAGAGAGTCCAACTCAGAGAACCGCCCTCTAGTGTCCTGGAGAATCTTATGAAGAACTGATAGTGGTGAACTAGCTTCATCTTGAAAGGCTCATGCATTTCTTTCTTGCCAAACACGATACACATTTGCCACGAAGGAGAACTTCTTCACACTACAAAAGAGAGTCTTCCTTAAAATGAGAAGATAGTCAAGAGACCTCATCTACCTAGGTAGTAAGGGGTTCCCTATCATGCCCATTCATTTTCAGAATCTCCTTCCAAATCATAGCAGTAAATGGACAATTGAAAAAAATATGATCTATGGTTTCTGTTTCAACATTGCACAGAATACATCTAGTGTCAACGACCATTCCCCAAAGCTCTAGTTTGCTTTTTATTTTGAATCTGCACTTCACCGCTAACCATGAAATGAAAGAGAAACAAGGTTGAGTGTGGGAAAACCATACCAGTTTAGACCATTCAACCACGTTCCCAGGTTCTCGAACCGCTTCCCATGCCATTTTCAAGGAAAATTTACCATTAGGGGATGGCATCCAAACCACAGTATCAGCTGGTAGTCTCTTGTGTATTCTTGTACATTCAATCGAGTTCCATCTTGCACGAATTGCTATGTCATCAACCTCTTCAATTCAGGTTCCAGCTGCAGAAAGCAAGATATCAACATGGTTGAACGAGTGATGCCCCAAA
The DNA here is from genome assembly GCF_018873765.1 of Telopea speciosissima. Classification (NCBI taxonomy): domain Eukaryota; kingdom Viridiplantae; phylum Streptophyta; class Magnoliopsida; order Proteales; family Proteaceae; genus Telopea; species Telopea speciosissima. The sequence goes on along the minus strand of NC_057917.1, from coordinate 47,923,859 downwards.
GGCTCGACAATCAAAATTCCCTGGTTCCCAAGAGGGCCATTTGGTAACCAAGGATCGAACAATAGTAGAGTTCCACCATCAGATTTAATCAAATGGCAAGAACATCTGGCTGCAATAGTCCGGGTATCCAAAATCGAACGGAAAGTGAGAGAGCAAGAAGATTGTATTAGTAGGGACCAAATAAAGTCTCGTCTCAGCCATCGATGCTTAATAAATGAAACCCAGCAAGTGGCAGAATTTGCTACAATACTCCAAGTATGTCTCATAAGAGCATCCAGATTCCAATCCCTGAGATGTCTTAAGCCAAGTCCACCCTCCTCCTTTGGGGAGCAAACCGAGAGCCAAGAAATCTTGTGCATACCTCTGTCTTTATTTCCAAACCATAGGAATCTCGCCATCATTCGTTCAATGCAGTCCATAGTATACTTTGGTATAGGAAATAGACTAATCCAATCTACAATGCAACCCATTACAACTGATTGCAAAAGTGTCAATCGACTAGCATAAGATAGAGTTCAGGATTTCCAAGAGGTGATTTTACGTTCCACTTTGGATATAAGCTCCGAGAAGTCACTGGCCATAAGAGATTTGGATGCTAATGGTACACCCAGGTACTTGATAGGGAACCTACTAGTCTCCATTCAAAGAGTACGTTGAAAATACTCTTTGATGTTGCTCGAGCAATTTGCATAGAAAATATAGGACTTATCATGATTAATTGTAAGACTAGAATTTTCAGAAAATGCATTAAAGATGCAATTCAGCACATCAGCATTCGATGTGGTTGCCTTGCCAAAAAAAGAGAGGTCATTAACAAAGCATAAGGAGGTGATCTCAGGCTTGTCACAAAACTGGTAGTAAGCAAAGGTTCCCTCCTTGGCTGCCTTTGCTAAAGAATCAGTAAACACTTGGAGCACAATGTTGAAGAGGAAAGGTGGCATTGGGCAGCCCTAGCGTAGTCCCCTGTTTGCGCTGAACCGTAGTGACTGAGCACCATTAAGAAAAACCTTATATGATGGGTTCACAATGCACATTGACACCCAATTAATAAACCTAGGAGGGAAATTCAACACTGCAATAGGGTAAATAAAAAACTCCACTGCACCAAATCATAAGCCTTTCTCAAGTCTATTTTCGCTGCAAAGCGTGGCATGCCATGATCAGAATGGTACCCATACAATAATTTTTGGCAAAGGAGCACATTATCTGCAATCTATCGCCCCTCAATGAAGACAAACTGGTTGTACCCAATCAATTTATGCATAATAGATTTAATTCTATTTGCTAGCAACTTAGAAACAAACCTGTATATGAAGGAGCTTGCCGCAATTGGGCGATACTCACTAAAAGTGTTATGAATAGTCCCCTTAGGCACCAAGGTTAATCTGGACAGCTTCAGCTGGTCTGGTAAGTTCAAATTTTTGAAGAAATCAAGGATTGCATTGCATACATCACCCCCTGTAATCTCCCAAGATTTCTTGAGGAAATATGCACCAAACTTATCCATCCCTGGAGCATTGTCATCATCAGAAGCAAACACCATTGCTTTAATATCATCGACGGTGAATTCCCTACACATATTAGCACACTCCATTGCATCAAGTGAGCGGTCAATAGGGATATCAAAATTGGAACAGATAATCTGAGGGGACCCATTAAAGGTAGCCCCAAAGTAATGAACGCCTCTTCCCGAATTTGCACTTCATCAGTAAGACGATCACTAGCCGAATTTAAGGATGGAACGAATCCTATTTTGACTTCTCCTTTCCTACAAGAACCTATGGAAAAATTCACTGTTACCATCACCGTGTTTCAATCGCTTTATTCTTTCCTGTTGTCTCAACTCAGACTGCCTCACATTCATCAAATGCCGGAGATGGTGACAAGAATATTTCTCCGAATTCAACAAGTCATCACGTGCATTAGTAATCTGTAGTCGTGTTTGTAATTTCTCCGAATTCAACAATTCAATACGGTTGTCCAGGCTATGGAATGTTGTGTGACTCCAAGTCTTCAACCTCTCTTTCAAGGCCTTAAGTTTATATACCAGAGCAAACATAGGTGTGCCTGGTACTTTTGTGCTCCAAACCTCACGAACCAGCGGAAGAAAATCCTCAGGGTCTACCCAATGATTATAGAAGTAAAACTGTTTCCCTCGCCGTTGACTACGAGAACCAAGGGTGACCACCATTGGACTATGATCGGAGATCCCTGAGTTATGGAAGATTACGTGGGAGGATGGAGGCAATAAGCCAATTACAGTCTACCAATATTTTATCAATCTTAGAAGCAATTCGATCATCACTACAACTTCTATTATTCTATGTAACAAAACAACCGGACCACTTAAGATCAGAGACATCGGTCATTGACATGAAATCCACAAGCGGTTGAGTCATTCTTTGAGTAACAGGTCTCCCACCCATCTTCTCATTGGGGTGACAGATGGAATTAAAATCCCCAATCACCGCCCAAGGGAGTGAGTTTGTGGAGTGTATTTACCTCAAAGTAGCCCACAACTCCATTCTTTCCAGTTCAAAATTTGCACCGTAGACAAATGAAACAGCTAACAACTGTTGGGTTTGCTTGATAGTAACCACTGAATGTATCAGTTGTGTAGAGACAACTATGGTTTGGATGGAGACAAAGTCATCGTCCCATAGCACCCAAATACGCTCCGTAATAGAGGCTTCATAGTTGTTTAAGCCCTTCCATCGTCTACCGAAGGTCCGATAGCAACTGTCAAAATTGCCAGGCTTCACACAAGTTTCAACAATTCCAAAGAAAGAAAGATTATTAAAAGATGCCCAATCCATCACTGCCCAACGTTTTCTAGGTTCATTTATACCCCTGGAGTTCCACGATCCAAACTTAATCATTTAGACGTTAGATGAGTGGAGCACTACAAGGGGTTGCTCCTCCTCAGGCTACATTCACATTCTCTAACGGCTGTGGAGACCGCCAAACTCATGTTGCTAAAAGCATCAGTCGATGCTTGGTCGTTCAATGAAACAAACCAATTCCCCAGAGGAAGGTTCAAGATTGGGGCCACTGGGAAAGAAATGGTTCCATCACCTATTTGTATAGGAGCACCATTTGCATGAGATCTCGCCAAAACCATGGGAGTTTTCAAAAGCTGTGCTGCTTGTAGCCGACAGGGTTAAGTCCATCCCACCAGATCGTGGGTTGTGCACAGGCAAGGCACCACCTTGTTGTTCCACCACCTTCTCCTTTACACGGTCACCCTCATGTTCCACAATCTTCTCCTTTCCACGTCCACCCCCATGTTCCACCAGATCCGCCCCACTTTTATTTCGCTCATTAGAGCCCCTTACCCCATAACGAATAACTAAGGCAGTTGGCCTAGTGATGCTCGTGGAAGTCGCGTCCCCATTAGTAGGTGAGTTCTAAGTAACTGCCTTGTTGGTTACAGCAACTGTTCCCACCTTTCACCGAGGAACTAATGAACCACCAGTCGGATGCTCTGACTCCAGTACCCCTGGTGGAGCTGCAATACCTAGTAATGGTCGCTTTCCGTCGCCCCTGACATTTGGATGCAAATTGCCAACCTTCTTTAATCTGTATCTCAGCAGCATGTTGTGTCTCTGAATTCTTTCTTTGATTTGCATCACTTCTCGGGCATGCTTGGGTACTATGGCCAAAGACTTGGCACACATTGCAAATTGGGGGGGGGGGGAATCGTATTCAATATATTGCTCAATGATGCTACCATCCTCCAAAGCAATAGGGATAGAAGTAGGTAAACCATCTGAAGCTTTGATCGAAACATAAAACCTTGCAAATGATAGACACTCACGTTTAGACGTATGCGTGTCAATGCAAATGGGTCGTCTAAGCACGCTTGTAATCTGACCTATGGCCCGAGTTCCCCAAAAATGAAGGCTCAAACCCTATACCTTGACCCACAGTGGAAATTCTGTCTCTTCTTTTTGGAGAGGGAATCATTGGGTGACCATGGTCGCAAGATGATTGATTGAGTTCCCAATGTCCAGGGGCCCTCATCCAGAATCTGTCGGCTCAGATCAGCATCCTGTAAATCAAAGACAAAAATTCCACTTTCTAGTCCAAAAACTTCAACTTCCCCTACATGGTTACATGGGACCACTTTTCATTAACAAAAGTCTTCAGGGTGGAAAACGATGGGTTGTTCCCGAAAATATAGCCAACTAACGCAGCCTCCCACCTATCTGTCTCTTCTGATAACTCTTCAGCAGTGCAGCATGCTACTTTCTTACCATCAATGAGAGTGGGTTCAACAAACGAAATATCATCCACCCCTTCCTTAACTTGGCCTCATGAGAAGAGGCTATCCCACAATCGTTGCATATCTATCCTCCCATCCTCGCCAACAACATCAGTTGAGGAGTGAACAACGTCGTGGGCCACTGGGTTTGGCATACCGGTGGCCATCCAAAATGAAATAGAAGATGCAGTACCTTCACGCAGAAACCTTCCCATAGAAACCTCTATCTTTCTCCTCCTTTTCTTTCTTCTTTGTTCCGTCAAGAAGTTATGTTGCAACTTCTTTGATCCATGTCTCTCCTTCTTGCCCTCTAAACTTGGATTGTTCGACCTCAAAATGTTATTCGACGATGAAAATACTATTGTAGATAGTCTCCCAACTGCACTCTCTGATTGTGTTCGAGATGATGCAAGAAGGAAAACCTACTATAGACTATAAATCCTATAATTTATTCTTCATCTAATACAAGCTACTCTTATCCCCTAAAAAAAAATTGAAAAAAGAATTGAGATTGTTCAATTTGATTTGAATTGGCCAATTCTCCGATTTGATTCTTTAAATCATGGTCTTGTGACTCTTTAGACTAGACTCAACTTGTTCCCCAATAAGAACTAGACTATGATAGTCAGGGTTTTAAAACAAAGAATTGGTAACGAAATTAGACCTTGTCGATTCCAAATCAGAATCTATTGATTCCCAATCCGAATAACCCTAGAATCGGTCTAGAATTTAGAAATAGCGGGAATCTTTTAGTATGAATATTACGATTAAAAAATTGACAAAAATCGGAATCTGTCGATTCCCAATCCGATTCACCGATTTTTTAAACCCTGGTGTTAGAAAGTGATCAGAATCGGCAGGATCGGGTCATGACCGATTCATTCGACCGATCCGTAATGATATTTTGATTCCTTTGCGCATTAGCGCATTGTTTAATGATGGATGGAAAGCTTTTTTTTTAATGTTTTTTGGGTAAAATGATGGATGGAAAGCTTACCGCTTTATTCTACTTTAGCACTTCGACTGGTGGCAGTTAAATCAACCACAGATCCGATAAATAAGCCCCTAAAACCTCAATCTTAAGATTTTAATTTTTAAACAGAGGCTCTCTCTCACTCTCTCTCACTGTTCGTTCTGCCGTAAATCATCGTCAATGGAGTCTCTGGTTCTGCAACTCCATGACATTGAAGCTGTGAAGTTCGGCAGTTTCAAGCTTAAATCAGGCATCCAATCTCCAATCTATATCGATCTCCGCCTCATCGTTTCCTACCCATCTCTCCTCAATGAAATCTCTCAACTTCTCATCACCTCCGTCTCTTCCTGCACCTTCGACCTCGTCTGTGGTGTCCCTTACACCGCTCTCCCCATTGCAACCTGCGTTTCAGTCTCCAACAACATCCCCATGCTCATGCGTCGCAAGGAGATCAAAGACTACGGCACTTCCAAGGCTATCGAGGGTTCTTTCAAGGAGAACCAGAGCTGTCTCATTGTAGAAGACCTCGTCACTAGTGGAGCTTCGGTGCTTGAGACTGCCGCGCCCCTCAGGACGGTTGGATTGAAGGTCACGGATGCTGTGGTTCTCATCGATCGTGAACAGGGAGGGAGAGAGAATCTCGCTGAGAATGGGATTCAATTGCATTCGATGATCAAGCTAACCGAGATGGTTGGCTTTCTGAAGAAGAATGGTAGGGTTACCGAGGAGATGGAGAAGACGGTTAAAGCGTTCTTGGAGGAGAATCGCAGGGTCTCTGTTCCTGCCTCGGTGCCGCCGCCTCAAAAGTTGAAGGTTTCGGTTACGTATTCGGAGAGAGCGAAGATGATTAAGAATCCAACTGGGAAGAAGCTTTTTGAGGTGATGGATGCGAAGGAGAGTAACCTGTGCTTGGCTGCTGATGTTTCAACTGCTGCAGAGTTGCTTGCTCTTGCAGATAAGGTTTGGCTCCTCTGTTTACCCTTCATTTGATTCTTTTCTGTTAAGAACCAGAAAGTGGAGAACTCTAAATGCTAAACTTTGATGTAGTCGTGCTTTACGATTGCCGGCGTTCATGGAAGTTTTCTTATAAACTTCGGTGATTATCACATACCTTGCCGTGACAACGCTAGTGAATCACACTAGAGTTATCAACCAAAGGGAAAGTTAAAAACTTTTTTTCTATTTAAGGAAAAATAAAGGAGATTGAAAGAGAGAGAGGCATATCTCAGGGCCAGAGCTACAAAGCCAGTTGAACTCTCTGGTCCAAGTTACTTGTCATGTCTTAGTAATGTTAGTATAAAGATAAATGGGTAGATAGGACTGATTTGTAAGTTCAGTTGGACCAAAATTTAGCTTTAGCAGCTGATCTCAAACATATGTATACGTGTCTCTAGGTGTTTGTTTGGTGAACTCAACCATGTGTTTTTTCAGCATCAATATGAACGGTTAAAAATAAATTTTCAGGGGGGAGAGGGTTCTAAAAGCATTTTAAGATATTTAGATCAAATAGAGTAATAGACTTGTTCCAAAAAGAGAAGGTTATAAAAATATTGGGTTTCTGGGTGTGTCTGTGGAGTATTTTTCCTCTGGGTGTGTCTGTGGAGTATTTTTCCAGTTGTTGATCCTTTGGCACTGTTACTTTGCAATTGAGATTGAATCAGATGATGAGCTCATGCAAAAAGAAGCCGTAGTCGTTTACAACCATTTTTGTTAAATTTGTCCATGGGGTATTTTTATAGTTGTTGATCCTTTGGCATTGTTGCTTTGCAATTGAGACTGAGACATGTGATGACTTTTGGGGGCCAGACCTGCATATAGGTCTTGTAGTTATACCTTCCCTCCATATGGCCGTGTAGCTAAAATGAAGAGTCATCCATATGGCTAGATGAATCACCCTCAACCTTCTCTGATGGATAATTGGGCACGATACACACACAGACGATTCATAGCTACTGAGTGTGGGTTTGCTGTCATAACAAAACAGCAGGGGGCTGTTGCCTGGAAATGATTTTGACATGTGTCGGTTGAGTTAGCAGACAATAAGTGTCACACATTCCTCATGTTATACTCAACTAAAAAACTTCAAGTGGCAGTTTCAGCTGTATAGTTCTATGCCATATGCTCTTAAGAGCTACCTTTCAGGACTTGGTTACTTAAAAAGAAAAAATAGGGCCCCACTATTGCCACCAGTCTTATATCTAAACCCCATTATCCCAGAGGTTTCATTGCCTCTTCTGCAGTAGTTGAACAAATACATTTGTATGTCTGCACCTGCACATTCAGACACAACCCCCGAATCCTGTCTAATAGGAAGCTGATAACTTCATTTACCTGTTCCTACTCCAATGCTGGTAAATCTTTGCGATGATATTTTTCTGTAGAGTGTTTGTGATGCCAAAAGACGGGGGTGGAAGAAGTAATATGGATGTTAGTTGCAGGGGATGACAGCCATAAAGCATGTCTTCTCCAGTTTTGCATGAAAAGCTGCTGATTCTCAGTGCTCCCACCCCCAAAAGAAAAATGTAGACAGAATGTCCTGTTTTTATTTTTGTATTTGGGAGTGAATCAGCAACGGTTTCTCTGACACATTAGATGAGGAGTTTTGGTTACAATAGCTGATCCAAGTTTCATCCTCTTTAAAAGCTGGTGGGCAAGAAAGAGCTGATCAAATTTCTTTCCTTATTTTTTTTACTTATATGATGCTAGTTTACTTAATTGATGTGGACCTTCGTTCTTTTTACTTTGTCATTGTTCATACCTTATTAAAAATAAAGGAAGTTCTACTCATTGATTCTATTCTGATTCTTCTGCATATGTGTGTAGGTTGGACCAGAGATCTGCTTATTGAAAACCCATGTGGATATATTGCCTGATTTTACTCCAGACTTTGGCTCTCAGCTTCGCTCTGTATGTATTTTATTCCTCATATGTTACTTTTACATATTTCATGCCTTCCTATTTTCTTGTGCTTTGTGTTGTTAAATGCTCTTTTCATTTGGTTACTCAGCAAATAAAGAAAGATGAATTACATTATGGTTTAGATTACTTGCACAGATCGTTGTCCAACTGGCGACCTTTGTGCCAACATATTTATATCTCATTTCATGTCATTCGATTGATAAAGACATTTTTCATAAAATGAAACATTGCCAAAAATACATGTCTCTGATAGATGTTAGTTCTCCTTAAAAAAAGAAAGGCCGTAGTGCATGAGGCTCCCGCCACTATGGGATCTGGGAAGGTCATAATGTACGCAGCCTTACCCCCGCGTCGCGGAGAGGCTGTTTCCCAAATCGAACCCGCGACTACTAGGTCACAATGGAGCAACCTTAACGTTGCACCGAGATCCACCCTCTATGTTGGTTCTTCTTGTACCATCTAAATATTTGTTCCCCAAAGATGTTATTTAAGAACCCAGCAAGAGGGTTATTAAAACTTAATTTTGATGGAAATGCTAATCTTTTAACCCCTTTAAGTGTGTCTATATTCCTAACCAACCCCTTCCTGTGTTTATTGTTGGTTGTCATATGATGCTTAGACCAATCTTATTTGTTGTTGTACTTCATGATCATAGATTAGACCAGGACACCGTTTATGGCAGTCTGTTGATATTGGAAGGTGATAATCTGGTTCCAATTGGAAGTAGATTTGTGTCTCTGTGTATGTAATGGGTTTATGCCTTTTTGAGTGTTTATTAACTTAAACTATTGTGAGGTTTTATTTGATTGGGCTTATTTCTGTTGAAGATTGCGGAAAAGCACAACTTCTTGATCTTTGAAGATCGTAAATTTGCTGATATTGGAAATACGGTGACTATGCAGTATGAAGGGTGAGATTCAGTTCCTTAGTTTTCTTTGTGCTTGCTTCCCCTTCATGTTTTGCTTTTCAGTATTATGGCTTTGTTGTTCACAGAGGTGTCTTCCGTATACTGGACTGGGCAGATATAGTTAATGCTCACATAATCTCTGGGCCTGGAATTGTGGATGGTCTGAAGCTGAAGGTTTGCATTTTACAACATAGCTAAATTATTATAATGCTGAATCAACTGTAAATTGCGATTGGAGTTTTCTGCAACATTTTATCTAGGATCTGCATTTGAAATTTAGCCACACATTGGTGTTGAAAGAGAAAATTCTTGAACTGCATCTAGGGTTTGCCTCGTGGTAGGGGCCTGCTACTCCTTGCTGAAATGAGCTCATCTGGTAACCTTGCCAAAGGAGATTACACTGCTGCAGCTGCGAAGATTGCTGAAGATCATTCAGATTTTGTAATTGGGTTCATCTCTGTCAATCCTGCGTCATGGCAAGGGGGACCAGTAAATCCAGCATTTATCCATGCAACGCCAGGAGTTCAAATGGTCACTGGAGGTGATGCACTGGGCCAGCAATACAACACACCTTATTCTGTAAGTTACTTTTTCATTATGGACACTGTGTCAGTTCCTTAATGAGATTATATAGCAAGAAGAAACCATGAGTAGGATTTTTTTTTTTTTTTTTTTTTTTTTTGGGGGGGGGGGGGGGTGGGTGGGTGTGCTAATAAGTTGGGGTTGGCTGGAGTCCTACTCACGGTTTGAAGGGAAAAAAAAAAAAGAACAAATGTAGATTAAAGTTGTTGCATCCCCTTGCAACAGAATTTTTGAAGCTAAACACACAATATTTTCTGGCTTCAATAGCTGAAAATAAGTTGTCCATGCTGATGCTGTGGAGGCAAGGTCAGGTTTAACGTGAAAACTGAAAACATAGAGGCATATTTAGTATTCGGTATCTGTATCCTGGTATGGATGTCCTGCTATTATGAGTTTTTATCTTGTATCATCATGCCAAATTACTCCACTCCCCCCCCCCCCCCCCCTTTTCTTTTGCCCTGAGGAAGTTCAGAGGCATTTTAAACGACTGATAGTGCTTTAGATTATTAATGGACTTGTAGCAGCTTTAATGGGTATTATCCAATGGCATCTCAGGTCATCTTTGATAGAGGAAGTGATATCATAATTGTTGGCCGTGGAATTATCAAGGCAGCAAACCCTGCTGAGGCTGCAAGAGAATATCGTCTTCAAGGATGGGACGCTTACAAGTTACGATGTGTTTAAGAATCTGTAACCAGGTCATGCAGCCGGCTCTACCTGCGTCCCTGGAAGTTGTAACTTGTAAGGATTGCTTAAGTCTAGCTGTCAAGGTTTTAGCTAATTTTGTTGTGGTGCATGTCTTTAGCCAAAAAAATTGAAACTTCAGCAAAAAAGTTGTGGTGCATGTCTGGAAGAATGAGATAGCCAGAAAAAAAAAAATCTGAAAAGCAACTGATGAGTGCTTGCTGGATTTTCAGCGTCAATTTTTGGAGATTATTTGAGAAAAAGAGAAACTATTTACCAAGAAGATATAACAAATTTCATGCGATTCCTAGCTGTTTTATTTGTTTATCTTCTGCTTAGAGAGGTGGATGGTTAATGAAAAATTAGGTTTTGCACCCCAAAAAATCTGAGTAAAGCTAGAAAACGACATAGGAGTGATAAGAGTTACTCCATAGATTTGAACCTTGAGAACTTCTGGAGAGTCTCTCATATATTGGGCCCATGCTTTGGTTTCAGATGCCAAAGAAGTGAAATTGAGAAGCACTGAATTTGGTTGTACATTGATCTTCGTTATGGAGTTCCTCTAGTGGTCAAACAAAGCATTGAAAATCTAAGACTATTAAAAAGGGTTCAAAGACCACTAAGGGATACAATCTAAGGTTAAAATTTCACATGTGATCGAAATCTAGACCATTCTCCAGATACGCAGCAACGATGGGATTTACCACATCATCCTTCCATGTGGCAAAAATAGGTGAACTGTTCATCTGACTACTAAGCAGCTTAGGTCGGTGGGCCACCCACCCAAACTTGCTTGAGCTACACTCCCTTCTGATAAGGCATGTGAAAATCCAACTCTTGACATGAAATGACCTTGCTTCCCTCCATTGCACAATTCATCACTGGTGTGTGCTCCTCTATGCCTCGCTTGCTTGCTCAGAAAATCTTCTTCCAAATTTTTTTGTAATACATTTAGGGGAGGCTTTTCATGCACGACTGCTTAAGATAAAACGGGTTATGATGCATCAAATTGGGGGGAGGAAGGGTTCGTCATTTCAACCCCCTATTGTGAGAGGGGGACAAGACCGTGCATGGAACCTTTTGCCTCACATTTATTAGTGCCAGTAGGTTTTGCTGGTTTATGGGCGGGGCGCTTTAAGTGGGGCTGATGGATTGGTTGGTAATACGATCTGCCATATTAAAACTACAAACTTTTTTTTTTGTAAAATACTAATCTATTCAAAAGAGCAAGATACACTCCCATTTTCAAAGAGAGGGATTAGACAAAGGTCAATTTGTCCTCCTCATTAAGGACAGGGCCCTCTTAGCAAGAGCATCAGCAATAACATTTCTAGGTTCTGAAATAAACAAAAAAGTAACAAACTCTAAAGCAGCCTTTAAGATACATGATGTCTTCTACAATTGGGCGAATTAATATAGGGAAAGGAGTTTGATGAAACCACAACTTAACTGAGAACTTAGAAGAAGAAGAGTGTAGTACTATTCCAAATGATAGTTTCGCATCGTTCAGTTAATTTACAGGGAAATATTTCATGATGATGATGATACGAAAGACTTGAACCATGATGGAGACTTGCTAAGAAAGGCAGAAGAACTACACCATATCTACTATATATTATCCATCATGTCTTGGAGATGCAACTGAAACCAATGGAAATGTATTGTGTACTGGGAAAAATGGCTTCTTGAATATATATATATATTGGATTATTGGAGTATTTTGTCAGGAAAGGTTAAGGTTTTCTTCCACTGACTACTATACATTAATATGTGCTTCAAACTTACAAACTCCAAAACCAACAATGCCCTATCTGTTCAAAGTTCAAACCCACTCTGGTTTTCTTCCTCTTAGCCATGCTATTCAGTTGCATTCATTTTAGGACTTTGACTTCATACTACTATGAAAAATCCTGCCCTGATGGTGTTGATCTCCCTGAAGAACCAAGAATGGGATTTCATGATTTTTTTGTTAATGTAGTCTACTACACCTTTTCACCCATCAGGGGACTAAGATTCTCCATCTTTATTGTTGCAGCAACGAGACTCTTAACCGAACTGGTCTTGAATTGGCACTAATTTTCTATGAAAATTTCTCATTGTTGAATAGCTCCTGGTCTGATCTGATTGCATGAGAAGGCCCTTGTGCAAAGTGAGTTTTTTGAAGTAGCTTGTATCAAACTTTGCCTCACCCAACTGAAACCCAAGACAAATAAATTCATGATAGATAATTAGGATACCAAAAGGCAGAGAATGAAAGGTAAAAGAAGACTACAAAGTTTGGTAATGCATGCAGAGAAGAGTAAAACAGAGTATTTTAAAAATTCAAGCTTCTGAAAACAAGATTTGATTACCAGAGAAATGGATTCGCTTGCTGCAATTGTGAGTATGTGTCTCATCTTGCTTAGAACCCTGCATTAGATCAAAAGAGAATTCCCATTAGTAATCAAGAAGAAAGAAGGGATAGAGAAGGTGGGAGAGGAAGTGTTGAGAAGATTACATTATCACAAAAAACATGAAATCTCATTCTTGGATCTTCAGGGAGATCAACACCATAAGGGCAGGATTTATCATAGTAGTATGAAGTCAAAGTCCTAAAATGCAAGCAACTGAATAGCATGGCTAAGAGGAAGAAATCCAGTGTGGGTTTGAAGTATGAACAGATAGACCATTGTTGCCTTCAAGTTTGTAAGCTTGGAAATTTCAAAGTTTGATGCATATATTTATAGGAGAAAAGTTCTCATCAACCTATGGGAGAAGGACTCTCTCTCTCTCTCTCTCTCTCTCTCTCTCTCTCTCTCTCTCTCTCTCTCTAACCTAACCATAGCATCACAAAAAGGGAAAATAAGATGGCACATCAGAAAACTTACCAATTCTTTTTTTGGTGAACCAGAAAACTTTCTAATAGAAAGTCCACATGGAGGCCAACTGAGAACTCTATTAAAGAAAGGAAGGTGTTCTTATTCTTCTTTTGTTGCTATTTATTACTATGATTTCTGTTCTACATATTATGGCTAAAGAAGTTCTAGTTACATATCCTTCTCAGCTTTCATACAGGCATGCACAGCTAATCTTCCATTCTTTCCCAACCCCATTTTCCTCCTTTTTCTTTCTCCATAATACTCTTTACCCACAATGGTTCAGATTCTCAATTCTGCTAAACATAGCTTTAGTTGGACTTCCTTCTCACACTTCACACCTAATCTGTTCACTGTTCACACTGTGTTGAGCCCAAATCCTAACCTTATGAGTTTAAAATTGGCTCCCAACATTGACACCTTCCTCTTAAGGCAAGAAGTTGTTGTCACCAATTACTGAATCCTAAGGAAAAAGAGAAAAGGGGGGAAATGTTCACATTGAATTGCACTATAAAATTGGTTAAAGATTATATAAATAGTTTAAAGAACCAGCCTGCACCAACTGATCAAACCAGGTTAAATCATACTCATAAGGAGATTTTTAATTCTGTAACCACCTAGCCCTATATATTTGGGGTTTATTGTGGCCCTCAACCTCAAGCTCTCCATTTGACAATGGCATGTGTTGCCTTTAAAGTTGGTATTGGTAGTAGTACAAAGTACTAACAAACAATTTGTATATGCATATGCCGATAGGCAGTTTTTTTTTTTTTTTTTTTTTTTTCAAATGTAAAATGGTATTATTTTTATGAGACCGAGTTTCCCTCCACCTACGGTAAATGAGATTCCATTCACCAAGGGTTGGGAGAGGGCGGGAATGGATGGGTATTGGGACGGTATTTAGGAACGTACCAAAACCCTAGGAGGGGTTTGTGAACCCTTGGATAGTGGGTGAATTGTTCACCATGGGTGGAGGAAAACTTTATCCTTTTTTTTATTTCGTTTGTTTCTATTTTTTCAAAATTTGATTATGTTTTTAGACCAGTGTTTGACTATCCATCACCAATTAAAACTGGGCTATTTTCAGTTCAATGGCCAGTTCAATTTTAAAAACTATGACAGTTTTAAAAATTATGAACAACATTAAAAAAACTTGAAATGGGAAATCATATTCTAAATTTGTGTATTGTAATTAGTAAAACTCTCTTCTTAACCTTTTGTAATTTAGACATTCTAATAAAAGCTTGGAAAAAAGAACTCTGTTCGGGAGTGTGACCTACGCCAGCACTCTCATAAGTCTATCTCTTTTCTCTTCATATGAAAAGACACCTCTACCCCTTGTTTTGAGGAGGAGAGATATAAACACATGGGAGTGCTAGTGCAGGCCATACTCCCGAACAGAAAACTATTTCCCTAAAAACTTAACAATTGAGCTTGTTGAGAGGAACACCTACCATACTCCAACCCTTATTGGTTCAATTATGCACGGCCCTTGTCATGTTATGGTTGTGTACAATATATTAAAAATCCTATACCTAGCTACTTCATTCCGGAAATACCTACCCCACCAATTACCTTATAAAATTAGTATCATATCCATATTGGCAAAAGTTTTCCTTCCCTTAACCAATGGCGGTGAAAAAATCCCCAACCTACTAGTGATGTGACAATATGATTGAATTTTTATTCCATCAACAAACTCTCACCCCTTATTGACAAATTCGAAAATACTCTTTACCCCTCAATCATCTAATGGTATCGATGGCCATGGATAAAGGAAAACTCAATCCATGCATATTTATTTGCAGATAAATTCAATTATGTTTTCATTATCCCTATGTGGGATTGTTTAAATGACACCCCCTCATTTCACATAAGAATTACACTAATTGACTTTCAACTTTTTAAAATTCCTTTTTTATCCCTACATTAAATATAATATTAAATAACTTTTGAAGAATTAAAAAAGGGCAAAAAAATAAGACTACAAATTTATTGACACCTTAGGGTGCCAATAAGAAAATCCCTATGTGGGTTAAAAGAGCTAGGTATGGTATTTGTGAGGTTCCAACAAACAAATCCACCCCATTGCCATGCATCTCCTTTTTCAGTATTTTTCTTGCAACCTCTTTCTTGTTCTTAGCAATTTAAGTCCTTCTATCATGCCCAGCTATAATTTGAAAGATTTTAAAGGTAAAACTGCTCCAAATGTTCATACAAAGCATTGCAATCTGCCAATCCCTTTGACCAGCAACTGCATTAAAGCCAAGTGGAAGAAAAATAAATCTATCAAAGTACTGACCACTGCACAACATTTGAATGGCAAAGAAAAGTCATCCATCAATTGGATGTGTGAAAACACTCAGTTTAGCACCAGTGATCATCCATCTGTTTGGTCCTTCAAAATGTTTATCCATTCCACTGACAATATTAGGTTGACACAGCTATATAATATATAGAAGATGCAAATCTATGAACAACACATGCATGGACGATTTATTTCTCTTTCCTTTATCACTATCTTTAGATGATGATGTCTGGCTTCCACTCATGTATTCAATGCATTCATAAGCAAAGAGAATTTGCCTTAAATGATCCAGGAAATACATGAACAGACGACAGAGAAAGAGTAAATATTACAGGAGAAACTACTAAATAAAATTCAGTTAAGTGAGATCGATTCGATCCTCATTGTTCTTTCCAAATCCTCCCAGTCACCCTCAGCTTCAACTCCTTCCTGTCTCCACCTGAGAAGAAGAGAGCCATGTTGCGTTGGATAATGAGGCCATCAAAACTGTCACGCACCTTCCTATGACTGTCCCTTATGCTTCTAGGAACTCCTTGCCATATCATCTTCCTCCCATTACCGCCCACTTCAAGACTGTAACTGTACTTCTTGGCTTCATTGTCATCACCCATAAACCGCAAGAATGCTATATACACTGGTGCCATACCAAGCTGGAATGCCTCAAAGTGCAGACAGAAATACTGGCCAAAGCAACTGAAAACCTACAGAGAGGAAATCAGACAACGGAAATCTGTTACATCCTCAAATAAAACAAATTTACTAAGGTTACCTGAAATCAATCCATCCATACTCAGTTTTCTGGAACTTATGATTAGGCAAGAACTTAAGGGATCTCTAAAGTTGGTTAACCATTTGGGATTGGCGTGTGGTTTGTGTGATTACCCAAAAAAAAAAAAAAGAGATCTACCCCTCCAGCCACATCAGCCACTTAATGTAGTTCACCAATAACCATCCCAAAGGCAAGAGGAACCCCCTTCTGAATGGCTACAATTCTTGGGGGCAAACGTCCAGAAACAGGTTGGAATAACGTGAGACATGGACAAGGGAACTGTACAAGTTGCAAATACAGAGTTCAACAATGAGACGCGAAATTTGGATTAGCCATGTCTTCTCTCTATGGCTAGAAACAGCCGGTATGTACAGAGAGAAGGCTGACTGCTGTCCAGAGAAAACCTTCTGCATTTATAAACAAAAGCAGTCTAAAGGCCAAATGACAAAAGCATACTAAAACAGAAGACGTACCGTTAACATCCATGTGGCGTTCTCTACTTCGTGTGGATTAGATTTTACGTAGCGATGGTTGAAAGTACTGCCATTGTGCATGTCCACTTTGTGATCATCTTTCAGGTGGGCCACCAGATCGGGGATATCACCAATGACAGTGCACTCTGAACCAGCATATGGACAGTTGTAGGGTCTAAATGCACAATGTGATTCATGCTTTAGCTTGCTATAGTAAGGGTATATGCCACTGCACCCAAAGCTCTGATACTTGCAAGGAAGTTCAAGTGAGGCTGCAACCTTCTCTAGTGCAAGACATCTTATATTGCCTAGTTCATGTCGGCAAGTGGGGCAGCGGTTGTGCACCCTAGGCTTGCAACCAGAACACAATGTGTGGCCGTTTGAGCACTGCAACCACAACGAGATGAGAAAAGAAAATGGATTTAACATAATTTAATCTAGATTTTAAGTAAATAAAAGGAAAAGAAAATTGATTTGATATAATTTAATTTAAATTTTAAGTAAATAAAAGGACTCCTGAGACAACAGCCAAACTAAAAGTAAAATTTTTTTTTGGTGAATAACTAAAAGTAAAATTATTGAAGCTTAAGAACCATTTCCTTCCCGAATATAAAAGATTAACGGTTCAAACTTAAACTTTAAAAAAAAAAATTACAAATGAAATATATTGAACAATAAAAGAGACTTCTAAGGCCCCAGACTTCACTTTTACATGGTACAATACACACACACACACACAAAAGAGGAAAAGGAATTTCTCATACTAAAAGGGGGGGAGGGGGGAGGATGAAAAGCAGTAAACCTTGACCAAAATTATCTAAAAGAATCAAATCCTAGATAACAGTGCAACTAACTATTGTAGTCTACGAAGGAAACACAACAAAATGCACACAAATGCCCGCTAACTTTTAACTAATAGCAAAATTACGATGACAGTGTAAGTATTTATTCATTACACAAGATAAATATATGCAGGCAGACTATACCAATAATTTCAACATAAAGTGAGATGATTTCAAACAAATTCAACCCCATCTTTCTGCTAAAAGCATTTTAATGAATGATGGGTTTTATAAAGTTCCAAGAGATATATAAAAAGGTCCAGGCCTTGAAATCCGAAAAAATATAAGTGCATATTTGGCACCGAGATGGCTTTGATCCCACATCAGAGCCAACTTCAGCTTCAAAATTATCAATATGTCTTCATTCTTGAGGAGGCTCAAATGAGTTGCTTGGTTGAGAACTACTCTAATATTGATTGTGGAATTTATTACTTTTGTCCTTTATTAGCTGTCAGAATTAGACGCAGAATGTAATGTTGGTCCACTAGTTAAGCTGGGTGTAGAACATTCAGGTTTCACTTTTAACTGATTGTGGCTGGTTTTATTTTGAGCATCAAATGGAATCAGGCTTAGTTGAATGAGGCTTTATTAAACCCAAAATATTAAGAATTTACTGGGTATTGAATCAATTTTTTTCTTCCCCCCCCCCCCTCCCCCAAATCATCTAAAGTTAACCCAATTCAGAGATTCGTGGCTGATTTCAAAAATAACTGCTATCAATACAAAACCTGTTTGTCCCTTGGTGATAACTGTAGACTAGTTTGTATGTCCAACATCAATACCTCATTGCTTCCCAGATTGTTGAGTGGTTCCGAATCCCACCTCACCCCCCCCCCCCCAAAAAAAAAAAAACCCTCAACACTAAAAGAACATCCCAGTGCACAAGGCTCCCAATTTTGCAGGGTCTGGGGAGGGCAAATGAACACAGCCTCAACCCCTGCTTCACAGGAGCAGCTGTTTCCAAGTTTTGAACCCACAACCAATAGGTTGCAATAACACAACTTATCCGTTGCACCAAGGCTAGCCCACTCAACACTAAATAAAAAATTATAAAAAAATAGAAAAGCAAATTCTGTACATAAATACCATCCACAGACAGTTGAACAGTTGGTTGGTCCCAGAACTGCCAGCCTCTCCCTTCACTGCTTCTTCATTGTTGAATGGTTTCAACCCCATGGGGAGGGAATTTACTTTCCAAGTCAAAACCAACCGTTGACGGCAGAACAGATGGTTGCTCCAAAAGTTTCCAGCCTCTCCCTCACCCTTTCTCTTGATCCATCATTTTTCTTTTTTTGATCTTTTTT
Organism: Telopea speciosissima; assembly: GCF_018873765.1. Classification (NCBI taxonomy): domain Eukaryota; kingdom Viridiplantae; phylum Streptophyta; class Magnoliopsida; order Proteales; family Proteaceae; genus Telopea; species Telopea speciosissima. Next base: position 47,904,979 of record NC_057917.1, on the reverse strand, counting down.
TCCTCATGAAAATGCTGTTCTGGAGGTTTTTCATGTTGCTTTCATCTTCAATGTCTCCTCGGAAGAGAGTGGATTCTCAGTCCAGACACCACTTTCACTTAGTCATGATAAATTGCTAGGACTTCTTCCAGCAAAACAACTTAGTTATTCTCCAGTATAGAATCTGTTCTTTTACCCAAACACAAAACAAAAGTATGGTTTGGAAAAGGGTTGTGTTACTCATCCAACTGTTTTGCATACTCTTTCAAGCTAATAAGAAAGAAATCAAAATAAGGACAGGCAGCAGTCATGAACGAAAAAAAGTTTAATAATACATATGCGACACTAATATAGAGTTTAAGGATTTAAGCATCGGTATTGTTAAACAGAGCTCCAAATCATTCCCAACAAATACAGGAACCAGATCAGGACAATTCCAGATTGGCTAGATCAGCTGATCCAGTCAATGATCAGCATCCACCAAGCAAAAGCTTGATACTACCACTGGATCAACCAATTAACTACCTATGTTACATTGGATCAATCTCATTCACTACCTATAAAGAAATATCTCAAAACAGTTCCATTGAGTTTGCCTCAAGACGAGCCACACAGAATATTAATACAAGCACAAGAAGTTAAGGAGATAAATAATCATGTATCTCAACTCAAACTGCATCAAATATTTTAAACAAACCTGATGAATGGGAGGATACATAGCATTTAAGCATACTGGACATTCCAACAATTCACGAACACTACTAGCGACTGTCACATTAGGTTTTATAGCATGTTGAGAAGGATCATTCGAATGTTCACAAATTTCCAGCATGTCTTCACTTTTAGGAAGATCAATAACATCAGGCTTGGACCTCATATCATCAATATAAGCAGTTGCAGAAGCCATTGCTACGTAGCACAGCCAATTGCCTGCAAGGGAAAATATGCAATCAAGTCAATCACACCATTCATGTAATGTGACACATTTTTTTTTGGGCAAGAAACAGCAAATATACTAGTAAGCATTAATGTACCGTAGATTACTGCTTCAATTAGCACACAAGCAAAATTTCACCTTCATAAATTACGTATGAAACTTTTTATGTATGAATTCATTTTCCTTCTATTTTTGAATTGCAACAATATATTTATAATCTGTTGTAAATGTAAATGTCTTACCACATTGTCATTGAAAATTGGATTCTTTAATTCAGTATGTGTGACCAAATGAATCATTGTAAATTGTAACAGTATGGATGCTTGTAAATACAGAAGGAGCTATGACATTCCTACACACATTACCCAACAGATGTTGCTTACCGAGGCCTTCTGTTTCTCTAGACAAATAAAACAGAAGGCCTGTAGTGCCAATCCCTTGGCTATTCTCAACATTGTACCGTGGGTTATACTCGGGAAAGCTCTGATGAGCTCAGCTGGGTCATATTCCATGGGTCGGTTTACATAAGTTGAGTTAGATTTAAAACGCACAAAATATATAGAAACATAAATGTTAAAAATAAACTCCATGTTTCTTCTCCAATTGTGCGGTAAAGAGTTGCAGTTTCTTTTTTTCTTCTTTTTTTTTTCAACAGGTAGCAGCTGAGCTCATAGCTACTAAAATCCAAGATGAGAATCGGACTGTAAGTGGTTTTTAAGAATATAACCTTTAGGGCGGGAGGGAGGAACTGGAGTATCACTGACTTTCCATCTTTATGGGATTATAACATTTTATTATCATTCTTTCAAAATATTGTTATTATTAAAAAGAAGAAAACAAGCTAGAATTTCTAATGCACAAGTATTGATATGGGAGCTGGATTGAAAAACTATTTTACCGAGTTGGTGTTGGAGTAGTAAACTTGACAACCTGAAATATTAGTTCATTAATATGAGACAGTCCCAGCACATCTCATTGTCAACTAATGTTGGCCATTTATCTCAAGTTGCATTGATTGGATTAGGTCTCACTATTTCAGTATTTTGTAATTTGGTTTAGTAACATGTATACTTTGGTCTTTTAAGTCTTCTCTAACCCCAAGCCATAGAAGGATTTATGATTACTGAAACTAGAAACCATTAGATCCTTTAAATCCTTGCCAAACCTTCAACTATCACCCAAAAGTCTTTCAATAAAACCCAGACTCCATCCCTTTACAATTCCCACAACCCATAGCCAGTTGTAATGACTTCATTTCTGTTCCATGAAATTACCTGCTGTAAAACAACCTAAATTTACAGATAAATTGGAATTTCAACCACAGCCTTCTATTACTGATCTCAATATCCCTTGCAACTGTTTGATATTTGTCCTTAAACTTCAGATAGAGGCCAATCACCCAATCCTGGTCATCCCATTCCAGAAAAAGCAACCTGCCAGACTTTGAATTCCTGATTTCTTCTTTCATTCTGAATTTTTTTACTGTTTTCAGTACCACTTTTCCTTTAGTTTAATAGCTTCCTAAATTGGTATTCTCAGTTCAGTGATTCTAAACCCTTATCCAGCGGACTGGATCAATGTTAAACCTTTCCTATAGCAATTCCACCTATTCTTCTGAACACCCCCTTTCCAGGGGCAAGTTTAAGCTCTTTTAGCATTCAGCATTGTACCATAGAAGAATCACTGATGCAGATTTATCACCAAATTGGGCTTCTTTCCCTAGAAGTAAGCCTAGGGTTGGGTTATAGACATGTTGGGCCTTTGGTCCCATGGGTTTTCTATGTAATAGGCCACTTTTATGGGCCTAAAGTTGGGGTACATAAGTTGTATAGGGGACTTAGTTTATTTTCATGTTTTAGTGTTTTAAATTAAACCAGTTGAACCACTGATCTAATTTAAGTGATTTTCGAATATTCTTTTAGGGTAGAATCTTCTTAACTTAAGTTTTATTTTAGGGACTACACCTCTTCACGAATTTTAGAGAGGGAGTGTTTTGTATTTAGACTCAGCCAAGGATTAGGGATTTCCTATTCATAGGCTGCATAGGAATTTGGGCCTTTGGCCATTATAAATAAAGGCAAACCGTGGGGCTCCTTTTTACCTCACTGATTTATGAAATCTGCTCTTGCAAGCTGCAGCAACCTTTCTTCTATTGAAGTTCTGCTTTGAGTGTGTGATCAAAGCTGGTGTGTGATCCAATCGACACCTTGCGGTGTGAAGCCCAGGTGGTTCGTCGGTGGGATTGGTGTTTGATCCAATCAACACTCTGCGGTGTGAAGCCCGAGTGGTTCCTCTCAAGTTCTAGTTTCAAGTTCAAGTTCAAGATCTGATTTTTATTCAAGCTCTAGTTCAAAGATTCAATTTTTATTCAAATTTCATCCTCAAACAAGCTGCTGCCAAGAGTAATCTGCTACTACAGTAAGTTTGAGACATCCCCATCCCCATACTTCTTCTTCTAATCCTCTACGACGCCAATTCTAGTTGTCCTCTTTGTTATTTTCAGTTTTCCCATACCCTAAACTCCCCACAAACCTAACCAGCCATCAGAACTTCATCAGATTTCAACCACAACACCCCCTGCCCATAAGGAGAACTCGATCTCCCCAGCTGCCCAGCCCAAACCAACAGTCAGAACAATCTATAAATCTAACCGATTATCCCTCATACCCTCCTAAGAAAACCATTCAAGTTTGGTTAATTTCTGTCCAACCAAACCCTAGAAATCCATCTTTTCCTCTTTTCCAAAACCCAAAACCCTAACCCTAACCCTAACTTGCTGCCCATTCAAGTTTACACAGTTCCACCCAGCAAAACATCTCAGGACCTTCACTGATAGATTCCCCTACACCTGCCTAGCATAACCAACACCTCAAACTCTAAACCCTAATTTTGACCAAAAATCATATTTTGCCCTATTCGGACTACTAGTTCATATCAAATCCTGGTTTACTGGCTCCTAGTTGGTCACCCACAAATCTAGGACTACATTAATCACCTTTTCAAGCAATTATCTATTTAAGAATATTCAACAACCCTTGATGTAGAAAAGTGCAATACAAGGTGGCCCGCATGTCTATTGTTGACTTGACAAGTCTTCTGCACATGTGACTAATCAAGAGAGTTTCCACAATTTGCAAGGTCCAGGTCTGCTACATCAGCTTTGGGATACCACAAGAGACACAAGTAGTGCAAGCTTTCAAGCCTGCAGAGTCAGAGCAGAAAATTTTTTATCTCTAAAGCATCCTAATTTCAATCTTCAAGCTCCAATATTCTTTTGTGAGTTTTGTTGTACATCAAATAAAATTCAATATTGCAATTAACACTTGTGTCCACATATGCTCACTTCATTATCTGGCTTTTAACCTTCATCATTCACAATAATCAAATGTGTCAATTGAGGGCAGAATCAAAATAGAGCAAATTTCTGACGCAAGAAATTTTGTATCAAATAGAAAATGAACAAGTATTTTAAAAAAAAAAGAGAGCAGAGAAGGTCTGCCTGCAGTATGAATCATTTCACAGTGAATAAGTTCAAGACTCAAGTAAATCAAAAACGCAAAATGAAATTAAGGATTCAACTTCTTGCTTCCCTGTCTCCAATCAATTTTCCAAAGGATTTTTAACAATTCAACCCAACTGCCAGCACTCAGATTTCTCATTGGACTAGTCTAAGACACAGACCATCAACCTAACCTCCACCTTCTGAAATTTTTGGCAGCACACACACAGATCTTCGTACAACAGTTATCTCAAAGTTAATACACACTTCACACACACTATCCACTACTATCACACTTCACTAGAACTTACAAATCTCTAGACAGGTGCTAGGCTCTGGCATAACAGTTAATAATACAAATTCAATTTAATGCAATGCAGTTCTGGGACAATACAACTGCCACAGCCAATTGTACTTTCAGCATTGCATTAGACATATTTCACCAGTAAGATTAGCGGCAAATGTTATAGCATTGATCCCATCCATTTTTCATCCATATTCACACTTCATGTATTATCTTCTGTTGGGTTTATCAACTCACCAAAACATGATCTCAGAACATGGAACACCCAAGCAACAAATCGATCGAGCAAACTAAGCAAAAAAAAAAAAAAACAAGAGTAGTTCTAACGAGAGAAACCCTAAATAAGTAAAAACAATACACCAACCCAATTCTCAGCAATATCTACAAAATGTGCCGTCTCCTATTCCCCATCAAGAAAACCCTAAAAGAACAGCATACCCACACAAAAAAATGTAAATGAAAACCCTAACAGATCCAACATTTTTCGGATAACAGCTCCCAAAAAAAAAAAAACCCATATCTCTATTCAAATAACCGCAAGAAAGTTGAGAATCAAGTCAACCCAGAAACGCAAACAATGCATAAAAACACTAAAATCAAGCCCAGAAAAATTAACAAACTGTGAAACTAAGGGTGTAAATAATGTCTAACCTGGCAGTGCCTCTGATATCAACAGAAACCCATGAGAGCAAATCCAACGCCCTTATCAGAGAGAGAGAGAGATTCCTCAGCTATCGGCCAGGTTATATATTAACAGTCAAACAAACGAATCCAAAGAAATTCAAATTGAAGACATTGGGGGAGAGAGAGAGAGAGAGAGAGAGGGGAGCGTAAAAGACAGCAATTCCTCGGAAAGATACAAATGAAAAGAGAAGAGGTGGGGTCTGATCTCTGAATCTCTCCCCTCCTGGGAATTTTCAAGATCTGAATATATGATAATATAATAAGAAAACTGAAAACGTACGGTGATGGCTTTTATTTGAACCAGAGAGAGAGAGAGAGAAACAGAAAATTAAAATCGAGAAGCGCCAAGGGGTTAGGTTGTCTGCAAAGGGTTTCGTGAGACAGACAGAGAAAGAGAGAGAGACAGTGGCCCGGAAATGCTGTCAATCTGTCAAGGCCTCCATTAAATACTGTGTTGGTCACGCTTTGAGCTTCGATTTTATTATTGACTTTTCTAAGTAAATCTTTACGTTCTTCATTCATGGAGTCATTAAATAATGCAATTCAAATTTTAAAAAAAAATAATAATAATCCTTAAAGGGTCCTTGTCTAATTTGAAATTTTAAAATTAGAAAGGTCCACGCCTCCACGGTTACGTGTTTTTCAAATCTTGGATCTTCGAAGGTCACACGTGAAAGTTTAAACATGCTCTGAAACTTTTTTTAATACTCTGCTCTGGAAGTTGTTATTAATGGTATCTTCATTTATATAGAAGGAGCTAGAAAGAGCATTACATAGCTTAGTGCTCACCATGTCTCGAAGTCTGGAACTGGAAGAGGAATGTGAAGAGGATTGATTGAGACTCGGGCGAGTCAAGAATTAAGAAACATGGAGACTTGTCTGTCGTCAAGCATAGAAAATGATCAAACTCGGTCCTGGTCAGTCTTATTTTTCCTTGAATCAGTAATTTTGTCCGAATTCAAAAAAAAATTACCGAGTTGAATCATTTATGATTCCAAATTTATGTTAATATCATAGCTGAGAGAAAACTCAAATAGCACTTCTTAAACTATGCTTAATTGACTCGAATTCATATATAATTATGGTGGATTTGTCAATCGTAAGTGGATTGGCGGATATGGTGAGTTTGTCAACCAGCACTAAACCATCAGAGAAGTCTATCTATATGTTCTATTCTTTCTTTCTCTCACTTTTTGCTTCCGTAGCATCTATGTCTTGCTTTTCCCTTGGCGTTGTGGCGGTTGATGGAGTAAGGTAGAGCTAAGCCAAATATGGCTAGTTAACCTTGTCGTCGTCTCTACTCTCTAGGGTCTACCCTATATTTTTATTGGTATTGAGCTTCTTGGTTACTCTACTTAAGCACCCTAGAAAGCCTTATGAGATGAGCCTCTCTTGCAGTCCTATTTGTATTTTGGGGACAGGAAATAGACTGGCTTTACAAAGACGTGTTGTTGGTGGCCACGAAGGAATTCAACAAGCAAAATCAAAGGGGGGAGGGAGAGTTCATTAGATCCCAAATCAATTAAATGTCCATAATTATAGAATTTCGGCAAAAAATCAACAGTTCTTGTTTGTATAACTTAGGGTCTCTTTAGTATCATTTTTATTTTTAATTTCTTTTCATGTGTTTAGAATCATTTGTGAAACTTGTTTTTATTTAAAATAAATGAAAAAAAAAACCCCAAAAATTACATCGAAGCTCCAAGAGGACTTTCCATTTTTATTACTAGAGAGATCTTCCTATGTTAGAAGGTATATTTTGGTATTCAATTCATCACAATCCTAAATTTCAGGTATGCTGATTGTAGAATTAAATCGAAAATGAATAAAAATAAATAAACATAATTTTGACATTGGTATTATCTTTTGTAGTGTGTCCATGCTGCAACATTGGATATCGTCAAGTACGAGTGTTGATTACCACCCCCATATAAATAATTAAAATCAGGGTCGGACCTAGGGTCAAGCTCAAGATCAAAATCATGGTCAGGCTTAGGGTCAAAGTCAGGGTTAAAATCATGGTCAAATCACGGTTGGGCTGGGCCGGGCCAAACCTGAGGCCTCACACTAGCCCGGCCTAACCTGACCCTGGCTCATGGCCAAAAATTTCCAGCCCTCACCCACCCTGAGCCTAAACAAGGCCAAACTTGCAGCCCTGGTTGTAATTTCCTTCCAAATTTTATTTGTTTCGACAATTTATTTCCACTTAAACCGTATATGAACCAATTAATGAAACCAAATAACAATCAAATAAAACCGAATCTATTCAATTCAATTTCAGTTTTGAAATTATGAAAATTATTCAATTTTTGTTTTTATATATTGTATAGGGGAGTTGTTCTCTGTGCCGCAGCGCAGCCTGCGCCCAGGCACATGGGGGTGGGCGCAATGACCACCCTACCCCCCTTGCACAGGCTGCCCATGTACCTGGGTGCAGATTGCAATAAAACATTCTCCCTATTGTATATTAAACCAAATCAAAAGCGAATTGATTGACGCTCTTATGTCTGAATTTATAATTGGGGTTTTTTCCCTTCATAGAGTGTCATGGCATTATTGTAGAAGGTATAATGATGTGATTTCACCCTTTAAGATTCCAAGACCATTTGATGGTCAAGCACAAAACTTTTCTAGATTTCCCACCAGGTTTTAAAGATACACAACCATGTGTCCCTAATCAAAGAGTTTGCTAATCAAAGAGAGATGTGTTATGTAGGACAAGATGGAGGAAATGGTGAACAAGAGGAGAGGAGGAGGAGTGGAGGATATGGAGAGGAAGTTTTTGTTCTTTCACATAGGGGCTTGGACAACTCAATCTTGCCGTCTTTTGTCTTCAATTTCAACCGAACATCTTTACACCACTAGACAAGGTAAACACTATTGTTGGAATGAACCCGATGAGCAGTGAAAATTGGATCGGATCAATACTTGTAGTTCATGGTCAAGAGTAGAGAATAAACAATTTTAAAAACAAAATTCATGGTTATCTTAAAATCACAAGTGTAACTTCTCAGATAGATAATATGTCTTCCAACTTGTGCAAATATGGAGATGGAAAACTCGTTCAACACTTGAATACTTGTTTAATCCTTACAACTTTTAGAAGAACACAAAAATCACCAAGCCTCTTGAGTTCTCAAAAACCCAAGTCTCACTCACTCACACACCACAAGAAAGAGGGGAGAGAGAGAGATAAAGCAAAACGTGGAGAGGGGTGGAGTTTCCAAAAAACGTGGAGAGGCTCCTCTCTCTTCCTTTTTATAATTTTGGAGATCCTTGGATCTCAAGTAATCCCCTTCCATCTTGGCTTTGGTTCAATCTTCTATTTTGGTGTTTTGTGAATCTTCTAATTTTGACTCCAATTTGCTATTAAAGTTGAAGAAATAGAATCTCAAAATTAAGGGATAAGATCTTTCTAATTTATGGCTCATAATATCTCATATCATAATATAAAAAGATATTTAACCATAATTATATTATTCTCCCATATGGTGCCATGTGTCCAATAAACTCTTTTATTGCACGTAAGTCCTTTCACTTTTCTAATATCCCATAATAAATTATAGGGTATGTAGTGTAATGCTGCTAATCCCTAATTTATCATGTACGTTGATCGAGAGAATCTGTGATCGTGATCGGACGACCGTAAAACTTTGAAATCAAAATTCAATATATTATATATTAATTTTATATAAAAAATAAATTTATAAAACATTTCGAATAAATATTGGATCCAGATTTCTGTTTGACCAATCACCTACTTTCTCTCTCCTAGATATTCCCAGTAAACAGGCAGTGGATTCCATGTTGAGAATCCTCTTTCCTTACAATGCATGATCACATATCTAGTGTACCGGTTTATAGTCCTAACAAACATCAACCATAGGTTTACCAAAATCTTTGATGCCACACTGCAACAAATGGAATCTCTCAGGTCAAAGGGCCATCGAGTGGCAGGTACGTGTATCACTCACACAAACAGTAGCAATACATAAGATATATGCACTAGATTCTCATCTATACACGTTCTCAACGTGTACCCATATCCATGCACCGAAATCACTGTTTCTTGCGGCATGCGATATGGAAACCATATAAACAGGATGTCTAGTCTCATTCCCAGTTCAGACCAGTTTTAAGTAAAGACATATGGAACATTCTTATAAGCCCAAATAAAATAATAAAATACCAAAATTAAATTCAATAGTTTAATAAGTCGGGCTTGATGGACACAATTCCAACAGGTATAAGTCCCTCCTCTAATACCAACATGGGTCAACCATGAAAGATTATTCCATGACCGTCAACATAGAGAGAATACAAGCATAGCACACTCTTCTATAGAGGGCATACGAAGTACCAATACCAACCAATTAGGTGAACTGCCCTGGTTATAATGTTATCAACAGCTCAATTGAAGTCAGGCATAAATCAATTCTCAATTGCAACCTTTATTCAGGGGAATGAGTGACTATCATAAATTCATAAACTCAAATTCCCTATTTCCAGTATCTTAGTTAATTGGAAAGGTTGAAGCACGTCACTTTTTTCATCCTTTTTTACTCTATTATGTTGCAAACGATGTTGGGATGATGGTGCAAAGCAATGCCGGAGAGCGAGGGCTTCATTCAGATGAATTTGGAGGCGAGAGGGGAAGAAAATGGAAAGCCAAAAAGGGGAAGGATGATGGAGAACTGGAGAAGAGGGAAGGTGTAATGTGTGTTTCTAGAGTAGGTTCCATTTTAGATTAACAACTCCCATGAATCTCAGACTGGAATACTTGGAGCCCTACTCCACTACACAAATATGCACGTATACTCAACATTGGACACATGTCTTTTTTGCTTTCAAATATCCTTTTGTGTCCTAAATAATAGTGGGTGGGAAATGTGTCTGGCGTTGAGCGTATGTGTATATGAACCTTCGAAAAATGGAAAAAAAGAAAAAGAGAAAATATATATATATTTTCCAATAAAATAAGAATAAATTACCAAAACATCCCAAAGCTGAAAGAAGGACAAAGCAAAAGGGGGAGGGTAATACACACCTGTGTGTGTGGAAATTCTTCAGTACTAGGGGAATTTAGGCTCTATTGGGGCACATAACCAAAAGGAGTATAGAAGGGAAACCTTATACCCTCATGAAGGGTTGAGACAAGGTGACCTACTCTCCCACAACTTATTCATTTTATGCTTTGTCTGCCTCACATCCCTAATTGCAGTTGCTGCCTCCCACAACTCTCTTCAAGGCATAAGAGTCCAAAGGAGCAATCCCCAAGTCACTCATTCTTTCTTTGCAAATGATTGTCTATTATTCTTAAGGCCATCATCCCTAATACTCCCCCTCGCTTGCGTTGTATCTTTGCAAGGATTGTTGGAGATACAGAGTCTTACTACTCCTAGGAAATATCTGGGCCTCCGTACTAAGGTGGGAAGAATAAAAAGGTTGCCTTCCAAGATATCAGAGTGCAAACACTTTAGAAATTGTAGGGTGAAAGTGAAAATGTTATCCCCGGCTGGAAGAAAAGTTCTTTTGAAGGTGTTAGCTACTGCAACTCCCACTTACTCCTTGTCTCACTTCAAGCTTCCAGATGACCTATTTGATGACATTAATAGGGCAAGGTGCCATTTCTTGTGGGGCCAAACTCAAGATGAAGGGAAGATACAATGAGTTGATTTGGAAAGCAAAGTTTGAAGGAGGTCTTAGGATTGATGTTTTGCGTATTCAAAATGATGCCCTATTGGCAAAACTGGGTTGATAACTACTTTACAACCAAAATTCTCTTTGGTCCCGTCTCATTAGAAGCATTTACTTTTCTAGTGGAAATCTCCTTTAAGCATAAAAAGGATCTCGCCTCTCTTGGCATGGAAAAACATCCTATGGGTTGTATGAAACAACAAATGTATCCAGATTTGGGAAGATCTTTGGATCCTATCTCTCCAAGGATATAAAGTGCAACCTCCTCGCCCTCACCTGCGCTCACGCTATTGGGTGTCTGAGCTTATCAATGGGGATTCTTATTAGGATTTGCCTAAGCTGAGAAGCCTCTTCCTGCAACATGAGATTGAGGTTATTCTCAAGATCTCCATTAGTTCCGAGGATGGCCAAGATAAGATCTATTGAGCCCACACCCAAAAGGGCTATTCTCTATTAAGTCAGCCTATAGGCCTGGTGTATCATTTTCCTTGATTACTTCCACATCTAGCTCCAGAATCAACATGGTTCCCAAGGTAGTGTGGGAAATATTGTGGAACTCCAAGATCCCCCCCCAAAAAAGTTTAGAGTTTCATTTGGAAGGCCTGTGTAAACACAATTGGTGTGCTTACCAAACTAAAGCGCAACCATGTGGTGATTTGAGATTTGTGCCCATGTTATGGGGGTGACAGAGAAATTGTGGTACATGCCTTACTTTTGTGCCCCCACGCCTAACAAGTGTGCTTTGCTTTTTATGTATTATTGTAGCCTTTGGCATCCCCTTCTTGGTATCTTCTGAATTGGATTCAGTTTTGGGACGATGTCCGGGTATGGCTGAGAGAGAGCAACAAGAATGCTTCTCGGCTCATGCGATAATCATGTGGGAGATCTTTTTTGTTTTTTAGGTAAAATGTGGGAGATCTAGAAGCATAGGAATGCAATGGCCTTTCAGAAGGTGATTCCTACTTCCCACCCTTGGATGTAGGAATGCAATGGCCTTTCAGAGGACGATTCTTGCTGTCCACCCTTAGATGAAGATGCTTAATTGGTGTGTTGCTAAGAGTATTTCTGCCCTTATATCCCCCTCTACATCTTTGCCATCTCCCATCCTTGGAGTCCATGATCTCGGGGGTGCTGTCTACCATATCTTCACCGATGCCTCTATTTCTCTTAGGCCTAGGGATGATGTCGGTCGTGACAACTGATCATGTATTCTCAAGCTCGCCAATTGTTGGGGAAGCATTGGCTATTCAGTTGAGATTGAAGACTGCTTTAGATGCTGGGTTGAGGTGGATTTCCTCCAATTGGACTGTCAAGTGCTAATTCCATTGTCTTTTGGATGATGTCGTGCGACAAACTAGTGTGCTATTGCTAGAATTCTAAGCACCATGAGAGCATGGGAAGTATGGTTTTAGTATATGGTATCGGCTTCGACATCGATCATCGTCGATACTAATACATATCCCCAATATTGATCCGTATCAACCTAATACGAGATCAAAAGTCCACTTTTCTAACTAAAATCAAGGTTTCATAACCATTTCATCTAGGTGTAGTGGGGTACCCTGTCAGCCTGAATCCGCCCTGAACCCGAACAGAGACTGGGCTAAAGATTTTTGACCCTGAAGACGGGTTAGAGCCGAATATTTCTGGCCCTGAGTGTGGGTCGGGTCGGGCCAGGGTTGAGGCGTCGGGCTGAGCCCGAACCTGATTGTGACCTCGATGTTGACCTGATTGTGTGTCAAAAAATCTCAAGGAAAAAAAAAGGGGGAAAATTATGTCCCCTTCCCCTATACTTTGCCCTAATTACACGTTCCTCCCCTTGATTTTTTCACCTTACATTTTGACCCCTTATGGCTGACGGTGTTAAGGTAAGGGTGTCAAAACTAAATCGAAAACCGTTTACCGAAATCGAATGAAACCGTTTAAACCGAAACCGGCAGACCATTTAGTTAAATGGTTTAGTTATGGTTTTAGAAATGACATCGTCTATTTAATCGGTTAGGTTCGATTTAAGCCGATTAATCCAACGGTTTCAAACCGTGTAATCCAATTAAAACCAATTCTAACCAACCCGTCCAACTGTTTAAAAACTCAACAAAAAGTCATTTTTTATAAATAAAAAGTCAAAACCTAGCAAGTAACAACTACTAAGCAGCCTTGTTTCTTCATTAATGATTTCCTTTTTCTAAAAAAAAAACTGATAACTTAGTAAGTAATAAGTAATAACTATTAACTAATAACTAGTATTAACAAATAGAGTAGAAAATGTGTATAAAACCGTCTAACCAAAATCGTGTAAACCCGTATAGAACCATTTAATCGAAACCGTTTAACTGAAACCATTTACCAAATGGTCACGGTTTTGATTACTAGTTACGGTTTCTACCCTCAAACAGTCAAAACCGGACTGAACCGAACCATTTAACCGAAATCGAACCGTTTAACACCCTTATGTTAAGGTGCTGTTAGTTATTGGTTTGAAAAGACAATATTACCCTTTACTAATAAATTAAAACTGTATTTTCAATTCTACCCTTTTCATCATCTTCAACCTAAAACACCTCTTTCTTTCCTCCTCCATCGCCAGCAGCAACACCACCACTACTGCCGCCACCTCCTCTTCCTCCTCCACCGCCACCGTGGATGGTGATACACGAGGGTCTAACCACCTGCCAATGAAACTCAAATTTGATATTAACCAATTAGTGGCCAAACAGAATGCTCATATTTAAGGATCCAAAAGATGGTTTCATGAGAGCTTGCACCAGAACCCGGAAGCACCTTCTATAGATCAAGCTCATTCCATGGTTTCAAATTGGTTGAAGAATGTGATGTTAAGGGGAAAAATAAAGGGCACAAGCAAGTTGTTCTGCCAGATTTTCATATAGATTTGGAAGACCGCCATCTCCATCGTCGTCTTGGTGCTACAGTCTCCCAAGGCTGGTGCTGATTTCTTTCTTAATCTTCACTTTCAGCCTCAAACTCTGGGGGTTGAATTGCTACCCTAGGGTGACCTAATCCCTAGAAGTCTTTGTCCAAACTAGTTTTCTATTGAGATAGTAAAACCATAACTTAGGTCTGGTTTTGTATTTGCCATTAGACTTTTGTTGCAGGTTATTTCTTGGACCTTCAAGTTGCTGACCTTCTATTGCATACTGGATCTAATAGTTAATGAATCCGCAACACACCTCTTGAATTTCAAGTTCTTCCAACTCGATTTGGTTGAGTTCCAACATCTGAAACCAAAGTCTATTTCCGCCTTGGGTTTCAATCGAGGTTGAATACAACCTCTCGATTCTCCCTATTTTTATTTGTCACCAAATTTTGTTCTTTACCCTCCTCTTTTATCCGCTGAAAGCGTTGCAGGAGAGATTAAGGATAGTAAGATTTTTTCTAGCGGAGAAAAAATCTGGGGGCAAAGGGCCTGAGAAGTGGTTGAAATGAAGATAGAGGAAATATAGATTTGTGAGGTTGGAGAAATCAAGAGAGAAGGGGCTAGATAACGCGTTGGATCTGAGGCTTAAGATTTGAGCTGCAATGTTCAAAATAAGATAAATCATGACAACAAAACCCGAGCTTGAAAAGCAAGGATTCTATTTTACCATAAGAACACCTTCAGCTGCTTCAGAAATGCCTTCTCCGTCTGGAAAACAAACAAATCTATGTTAAATTCAAACTTTAATTGCCCAAAGCACCAGAAGAACAGAGACCTTTACAGCTGGGTTACCTACAATTAGGGTTTAGTGAAGCGGAGAGGAAGAGATGGAGGAACTCCATTTTTGTTCTCGCCGAAGTTTGCAGGAGAAGGGGTTGGAGGAGGAGGAGGAAGAAGAAGAAGAAGAAGAAGAAGAAGGGTAAAAGGGTCAATTTGTATGAACCCAGGTTAATTGGGGATTAAATCAAAAGGGTAAATGGGTCATCTCATAAGGATCCACGGTAAGTTTGGGAATTATGAACAATTTTACTACGCCACATCAGGACTTAACAGACGGATACTATGATTGGAGTGTAATAGTAATTTTCTTCAAAGTAGAGGGGAGGGGTATGTAAGGTGGGCAAATCAAGAGAAAGAACGTGTAATTAGTTCAAAGTACAGGGGAGAGGGATGTAATTTTTCCAAAAAAAGAAAGAAAGAAAGAAAGGGTTTAAGGGTTTGCCTTTGCAATTTTGATCTCCCGCCTTTCCCTCCGGCGGCTGTGCTTCCTCCCTTCCTGCGGTAAGTTTTTTTTATTATTATTTTTTTTCCTTTTCTACTTCTTCTCGGTTTGTTTGTTTTTTCCTTTCTTGTTTTTCTTCTTCTCAGCTCCTACTTTTTGTTTCAAAAAAGAAGAAAAAAAAAAAAAAAAAAAAAATCGAAGAGGAGGAGAAGAATCTACCGGCTACCGAGTACCTCCTCTTCAGGCTCAGGGCCTCAGGCGACATCTACATTGTCACCTCGTCTTCCGGCTACATCTCCTCTGGCGTCACCTTCTCTTCTTATTTCGGTATTTTTTTTTTCTTTCTAATTTTCCCTCTTCTTCTCTAAACCTAATGGCCAAGTGAACCATTTGCAGCGGCGCATCTCCTCTTCAGGCGACATCTAGGTTGATTCCCCCCCCTGATTCCGGTAAGAATTTATAAACCCTGCGGCTAATCTATTTTAAGTTAGTTAGCTTAAAGCTACCAGTGATGATGGAAAAAAAAAAACTCAGGTGCCAAAACGCCATTTTACATTCTACACACTCGAAATGAAAATCTAGAAGTCGCAAAATTTTACCAAAAAAAAAAAAAAAAGGCAAATGTGAAAAACACCTCAAATCCCTAACCCTCGGGGACTTGTCCCCTTCCCGAATACCAAACCAGCACTTCAAGCTGCAATTGGAAATTGGAACTTGGAACCCTAGTCCCTCACTTTGTTATGAATGTGGAATTAGGGGATATGATTAGATTAGTCGATTAGTTAGGTTGTTATTACTTGATTGTATTACCCCTATAAAAGGGATTTTCTTGTATTCATGAGGTATGAAAAGAATGAAGAAATTAGTTTAGTTTGTCTCTCTCAGTTCCCTCTTCTTAGGAGTCCCTGATTGACTCGAATTAGTGAGTTTTTCTCTGTTAGGGTTCTTGAATCCTTTCTCAGATTCTAGAATCGTAACATTGGTGCTTTCATTGATCCTCTCCTTCCCATTTCCTTTGCTTTCATCCTTTCAGTTCTTTCATTCTTAAGCTCCACAGTGCTTCCAATGGGTCTGTTCTCCGAGTACAACAAGCTGGTTCTCCTTTTCCGGTCACTGGAACGTCAAGATCCGAATCATGCGTTCCTTCCATGTCTTGAAGATGGAATCTGCAAGGAGCAAGAGAGGATTTACAGTGTTGATCTTGCGGCAGTTGAAGATTTTGGTTCAATGGCCGATCTTGAACCTTACTTGGCACTATCTGGAGCATCCGTGGCGGAGATCTCTTCCATTGCTATGGTTGTGTTGTCATCCACCCCTGTAGTTGTCGCTGCTTCTGTAGAAATTTCAGTCACCACTGCCGTTGGTGTTCCGCCAGTCAAGACTGAGAATGGCACAGACCACCTAAAGGATGAGGAGGTTGTACCAGAGAAGACCACAGTCGATGATCGCATAACCGCTGTGGAAGTTTCGTTGCAAGCTTCGTTGGTTGCGAAAAGTGACGGAGTTTTCAAACTCGATCTTGCCGACCCAGTGGAAATGGCCAAAACCCATTGCAAGAAACCCATTTCCGATGCAAATTGGAATGATACTGGTGCTGCGACACCATTCTTGCACCAAGATTTCATAGATTTCTTGGCTTTTCTGTCCATTTCGCCATGGCCACCGCCGACTGCTCTAGGATTCGCTTGCAGCGCCGCCTCACAAAAGCTGCCCCACTCCACATCCAATCTTGGCACCCTCCACCATACGCGTGCGGTAGGGAGCGCTGGACACTAGACCCCTCGGCCACCACCAGAGCCTCCACCACCGCTCTGTTGTGACTGTGACCTGCGGTTCAACACCAAATCCGCCGCTCTGCTGCAGTTTTCACCATCAATAGCCCCTGATTTCGCTTCTCTTGCTCCAGCCTCATATTCACCAGTTTTCTTAACAAGGGTTCTCTTCCATGGCTATTGGTCTCTGAATATTTTTCTTCTCTGACGTCTTTTGGGTTGGGAAATTTGTTTCTCTTATTTTTCTTTTTTTGGGAGATTTCTCATCTTCGATCAGTGAAGGGATGTTGGTTTAGATCTGGAGGTCTTTCGACCATGATTTTATCGTCAGGGATTTCTTTAAACTCAAGGTCTTTCCATTCGAAGATCTTGAAGCCGAAGAGAGATTTCTTTCCGCGATCGGTTGAAGCTCTAATGCCATGGATGGTTTCTTCGGTGCTGATGTCGTGATTTCTTGGTTCTGTTCTCTATGCTTGCCTTCGACGACTCCACCACCGGATACATAGAAGAAGAAGATGATTTGAAGTTAGATAATAGGAAGAGAGAAGTAGCTTCTGGAACATTGCAGATATGGGAAGGCGTTCTTGGGTAGTGTCTATGCTAGGGTATTGAGCACGAATGACAACAAAAAAGCGCGCTAGAAGAAGAAGACCCATACACAGAACTATTAATTGGAGGGTAACCAGAATGAGTGGGTTCCAGCCCATGTTTTTGATGCTCTCAAGTGTTTAGAACCAGGTCTCATGGTGGTTAGGACACGTGGATTGGCCAAGCTCATGCTGTGGGTGTCAATTCATATTTGTTTGTGGCCTCAGTTTCCATTTCTTTTCATTTTTGTTTGTTCTGTTGGCCTGATTTGTGGGCATAGTACTATATCTCGCGATATATCGGTATCTCGGGCCTACCGAGATATCCGAAATATCCGAGATATCGCGAAATATGACCGAAATATTGCATTTTTTCTGCAATATTTCGGGGGTCCATCTCGGAGGGTATTTGGCCATATCTAGGCCTGAAACTTCATGGACAGCCTTATTTAAGCTTAATAAACACATTTAAACCTTAAAATTGTAAAAATGTGAATTCAAATTGGTGTTTTGGGCTTGCACCCTTGATTGACATACGGTCGCCGACCCTAATGTATAAATAGTTAAATACACATAGATTAGGCAGTTAATATTTAATAATAGTATTTAACTTCATCACATATCAAGTTAAAGCCAATACACATTGATGAGTGCCATGATTCTCATAAACTCAATAATATTCAATAACTCGCTTAAAGCCTTAAAGGCAATACACTAAGTGTCAAAGTTAGTAAGTCACAAGACTCGCAACTCGCAAGTCACAACTCACAAGTTCATAGATCAATGAAATCACAACTTAAGTTACAAATTACAAGTGCTAAACTGCTAATAGTAGTTGCTGTGCCTCCCTGGATCAATCCCACTCATGCCTCGCTGGAGTCGACGTCCATTGCTCTCTGTTTGAAGGATATATGTGGACCACGGTATAGAATCGGAGAAGAAACGAGTGTAGTCATCCACAAGTGTCACGTAAATGGAATCATCAACATAGTGTAGGTAACCTATCCTAGGATATAAACTAGGGTTACCAATCGATCCAGTCCGTGAAGAAGATGATCCACTGTGATATGATGTTGGCGCCGGCGTAAGAGGCGATGGCATTGGCTGCATGTATGGCTGGTGAGGTTGGTAGTTAGGTCCGCTAGGATATGCAAAGATGTTATCTACAAAAGATGATCCAGTATGTCCCTGGGACTGGGACTGGTAGTCATAGTCCCCTACCCCACTAAATTGCCCATATGATGATGATCCATATCTATATCCACCGTAAGGTTGTGATGCACCATAATCCGATGCCACTGGAGTGGTATGTGCGAAAATTAAAATAATTATTTAAGAGCAGAAAAATAAATCCGACACCGTGAAGCCGTAGATCGGCCATTGGTGTCTAACATATATTTAATTCATTACCATCTAAGTCATATTACCCCTAATTATTTTCTATTTTAATTGTAGGAAAATGAATTTTTAAAACCAGAAAATTAAAAAAAAAAAATACATATGGAAAAAAAATTTCGACACCGTGAGGCTATAGATCGGCCTCCGGTGTCTAACATATATTAATATCATCACCATCCAACAAAATTTGTACATAGTCTTTTCAAAAAAATAGTTTTAGAGGAATAGAATTTACCTTAAATAGTGGAAAAAAGCTTGGATGATGAGCTTAGATGACCCTCCGATGAGTTTACCGGCGAAAATCCGACAACAATGTGCTTGAACAATGGCTAGAGTGTTGGATGAGAGCTTGGAAGAGTGGAAGAATAGGCAAAAGACTGAAATTCCTTAGCAAATGCAGCTCTCGGTCGATATATGGACCGAAATCTGCGAAATATTGTATTAAAGCCCCCCTTCACGTGACACTTTAAGCCAAAATACCATATTTCGTCGATATCTCACGAGATATCGAGATATCGACGAAATATGGTATTTTTTCATTTCGACCTGATTTCGCATCTCGGTAAGCTCGAGATATACGAAATTAAGTGTGATATTTTGAACCATGTTTGTGGGTTAAATGATTTGGTGTAGTCGTTTCTAGGCTCCAACCTTGAGGACAATGTTGTTTTGATGGGCTATGGAATGTTATGAATGTGGAATTAGGGGATATAATTAGATTAGTCGATTAGTTAGGTTGTTATTACTTGATTGTATTACCCCTATAAAAGGGATGTTCTTGTATTCATGAGGTATGAAAAGAATGAAGAAATTAGTTTAGTTTGTCTCTCTCAGTTCCCTCTTCTTAGGAGTCCCTCACTGACTCGAATTAGTGAGTTTTTCTCTGTTAGGGTTCTTGAATCCTTTCTCAGATTCTAGAATCGTAACACACTTCCTCTTCTCCGTCTCTGTTCCCGGACAAGTTCAGCGGCTTCCGGTGACTGAGGCTATTGACTCAAAACCCCATGCTCCCTTCCTCTTCTCCATTATCTTTCCAAATCCTGATTGATTGCTGAAAACTCCATCGAAAGCGATTGCAGCGGTAGGAGTCTCTCTCTCTTCCCTTTAAGCTTTCCTTCAAAGCCTAGTATCTTTTTAGGATTCCAGTGATATATCTTCTTGTTTCAACTATGGTAGGAACTAGGAACTTGCACCGTTTCTTTGCTAATGATCTTACACTGTCAATAAGAACTATTGAGGGATGGATTACTCTTTCCCATTTGAAGAAGAATGGTTTCTGAGGGGATATGGTTTTGCTTGTCTTTTTTTTTTTTTGGGTATACAATGTTGTTTCTAATGCTAGTGTTTATGGTCTAATTTGGTATATAATGTATTATGGTATGCAGTGATTTTGTCAATTCTAATTTGACCTTGCCTTTCTCAATCAATTTGTCCTTGCTTGGGTTTCCAAAGTTGAGGAAGGATCTTTAAAATCCAATCTTAACCTATACAGTATTTAAAATTGAGAAAGTCTTATGATAGAAATTTCATCACTGTGTCATTTGCTGAAAGGAATGGTGTGATAACTGATAAATGATGATGTGTTTTGCTTGAGTGGGGGAACCATGATGTGAGTCTTTGTGCCAAGTCATGCCTATTAGATCATCCATACCCAGAATTGGTAATTCTTGGTTGAAAAAAGTGAATAAACAGAGTCCAAAAAAGAAAAAAAAAACTATAGCCATAGGTTCATTAGGATCATCAAGACAAGGGCTGGCAATTCAATTTTATGTATTTCCAGGGCAATGGACTTGGAGAAGATCCCATACTCCCACACTCACTCCCATCTCTTTGCTCTCTATTGATCTGAGCATGAAAAAGCATATCCAGGGTACTTTGGGTAGGTTTAAAGTGTCCATCTTTAGCCAATACCCATCAGATTCCTTTCCCTGCCCATGTATGGGGGCTACAAGGAGATGGCAGAGAAAGATGACAACAGTGAACCAATGGATCCGAAGCAGCAAATAGGAATCTTGAAAGATCTTCATCTTAAAAGAAGCTTGTGTTAAAATAGGAATCATGTTGATCACAATGGGTGTTTTGGGGTTTATAATCCCTGTCTCCTATTTTTGCACTTGAAAATATTAATAAACCTTTACTAAGCCCTATTATGTGGCTTCGTGTACCCTATAATCAGCATTACAGTATCATGGCTTGGAAATTTATCAACTTCCAAGTATTTTATCAATTTCAGCAGTTGACACCATAAGAATTCCATAAGACTTGGATTTCATATAACTCGCCCAATTAGTTTGGTTCTCTATTTGGTTTTGTCCCTATTGTGTGGCTTCATACATTGATTTGTCTCTATTTGCTTGTATTTTATTTCATGGGGTTGGAGGCTTGTGAAGACCTATGGCTTCATGATAATTTTGTTTCTTGGGGTTGGAGGGGGTTGGTTTGCCGGGATGTGAAGTAAATGGTGGATTATTAGATTATGCATTATAAGAACTTGTTTGAGTTGTGGAAGATTCATCCTTCCCTGTAACTGATTGACCTTTAGTTAAAGCCATGGCAATGCAGCTCACGTTATCAGATATAAATAGGAATGGGAAAATGTGTATTATGTTCTGGTTGTTTTCGAGTCAGAAACTGATTTGTCAATAAGAAAGTATTTGTTCTGCTTTCCGTTTAACTTGGATTTACCTTTCCTGATTTATGCAGAGCCAGCTTCCTGCCAACTTCTGCTGGTGGTGATTCATATGATAATAAATCAGTATCAATTGGTCTAAATTTTTGACTTATCTACAGATGAAAATGTATGTTCTTACTTCACCATGGATTTTCTTATTCTCAGTTTTTTTTAATTACTCTCTGTTTTGAGCATATGTAGTTAATTTTGTTTTTGAGTTCTTATGGTTTAATTTCTTAAATATGCAATGTTTTTTTCCCCCTCTAAGACTGCAAGCCAATGCTGGAGTGCTTACCAATTTTGAAGTACTCGATTTTCTACAAACAAGAGGAGCATCACAGGATCCTACGCGGGTTATATGCCCTGTAGCTCCATCTGAGTTCAAGGTGAGGTCTGTTTTCCTCTGTAATTGTTCTGTCATTTGCCAGAAGAATTATGTGACCTAATGTATTCAGTCATCCTTGTCGAGCATGTAGGTTTATGATTATTTGGTTCAAAGTGCGGCATGCAATCAAACAAGGCAATGCATTAATGAGTTCTTGAAAAGGTGTGAAGAGTATGATCTTGCAAAGGCTGAGAAGCTCAATATCATCAATATTCGACCTTCTTCTGTGGTTGAAATTGACCCGGTATCTTTTCTTTCAAAATATATTTTATAATCTGATCTTTTATATTGTCAGCAAAATTAAATCACTATTGAAGCATGCTTGCACACCCTTTCTAGGGTTGAAGTGCAGCCAATCCTGTTAATTACTGGCTGCTAGTCTTTCGTGGTATTTAAATTGGATCAATGATTTCTACATATACTAGGGTGTGATCTATGCAAATGTACTAGGAAATGGGAAGATTATGCTCTTGTATTTCCTCTGAACTATTGATGCAAACAGGATTTTGGGCCTCTGGAATACCCAGCCCCAAGATTATGGAAATCCTGCTACTACTGCAATTGGTAATGGCAGTAGAATGGTTTGCAAACAAACACTGCAATAGAGATCCTTTCTTCTAGCAGTTTATTTCCTTTTTTATTTTTATTTTCTTGTAATATATGTAGCACAAGTAGATGACAAGATTACAATGCAGCACAAGAGGTGATAATGTGTTCTATAGGTGTTTAAACGGATCGAATTCACTCGGATAGTGGCATTATCATATTTGTATCCGATTATATTTGAACGGATTCAGATAATATCCTATCGGTTTTCGGACGAATTCGGATAATTTCCGGATGGTGATTTTTTTAATACAAATTCTCCTAAATGGATATGAACATGGATCGAATACGAATTTTCGACTATCCGTTGACATCTTTACCGTTTTTATGATGAGGACTAGAGTTGAGATTTGAGAGTTCAGCAACTCTCTTTTTTTCTACTCTTCTTAGTCTTTGATTTTCTTACATTTTTACTTTTGATTTTCTCTTGTATTTATTTTCATAGATATGTGATTCCATGTTATAACATTGTATAAAACAATATATATAAACCAATAGAAAATCTAGAAAAAGAATCACATTATCTTAACTTATAAATTTATAAAAATAAGATAACAAAATCCAATACGGTAACTTAAAAAGATAGACGAACACATAGATATATTTCAGATATTTTATTACTTTCAGATTGCTAAACGAATCAGATAATAATCGGTCGGATAGGGGGATTATCATATTCGTATCCGATTAGTTTCAGACGGATTCGGATTCTCCTAAACGGATACGAACCAGATCGAATTCGGATTTTCGAATATCCGTTTACATCCCTAGTCATGGGTGAAAATCATAGTTGTCACGTCGTCACGACGATCTAAGTCGCTGGAGGGGTGTCTAATCGATATGTCGACAAGTTGCCTGCCATGGCGACCATGTTTTATTTTTCCTTTTTTTAATGTCATTTAGTATGCTATTATATATACCCTATAATATAAAAAATCAACATGAAAGTGTACTACTATGGTTTAATTCATGAAAGTGTAATATCCATTAGTGTATATGAAATCATGGATTAGCCTATCAAATATAAAATACTTAGATAGTAACACTAAATATGATAATAAAGTTGAAAATCAAATGATAGGCTAACCTGTTTACTAAAGCTTGATAGCAATAGTCTTTCTTCAGCATGTGTGATTTTGAGCAAAGCAACCTGAACAAAGTAAAAGATATATATAATAATATATATGAATTTGATGAACGAGGAGAGGAAATTATGTATTCAAAAGCCAAAAAATAATTTAAATGATAGGCGAACCTGTTAGGCTATCAACCTATTACTTACTTACTGAAGCTTGATAGCAAATGATTATATAAAACAAAAAATCAAGTAATCAATGAAATATAGATAACCTTAACTAATCTTCAAAGATCAAAGTTTAAACAATTCATGATATCCAAAACTAATTAATTATCATATTCATCTAAAAGATCTGCATTTGGCAGATTTTCTTGCCGTTTCTCTTCGGCACCATCATAGTCATCTGCGACATTCTCGTCGTCATTCACATCATCTTCCTCTTCTTCCACGTCTTCATCTGGTTCAGAGTCATCCTCAACATCAGCCCTCATTGAGCTCCCTCTACCACGGGGTGGATAGCACACATTGACTCCAACGGTTGATGCTTGAGTTCTCCTGGGTCAGTTAGGCCCCTCAATCGATGCCCTCATTGTTCTACCAACAACTTCCGACGTGAGATCATCATTGGGATGGACTAAATCTTCCACTGGCTGGGTAACCATCCACTCACTAGACCAGTCCAGCTCATCAAGAATTGGTGGATCATATTTTTTCGTCTTGAGCTCACGTCTGCGTTGAAACTTTTCTTGGAGGCGGTTGTTGTATTGAACATAGACTAGATCATTCAAATGAGAATGTTCCAGTCTATTCCTATTCTTGGTATGAATCTGACTTCATAAACAAGAGAGCAAAAAAGTCATTTTTTAATAAAAGACAAAACAAAAGTATTTAAAAAAAATTCTAAAAAATAAATTAAATGTAAATGTAATCATGTAAGTTAATACTTACAAACTCAAATGTGCTCCAGTTGCGCTCGCAAGTAGAAGAGGAGCAACAAAGGCCTAGTATGCATCGTATAAGCATTGACAGCTCAAAAGCATGGCCTCCATTTGTACTCCACCAAGTAACTATAAAAATATAATAAAAAAACTGAATCAATACATCATAGTAGCATACCTACAAAATACTAAGTTAGTTACTAGGATTTATGGTCGTCCGTTGTATAATCGCCATATCCCTCCTGAAAGAACCATTTGTATATCTATAATCGTTAATTTGCAAAATTATCTTGTCTTGTATAGCAAAGTCAACCACTAGTCTGGTCATGACATCAATAAATGACAATTGTAGATTGGCGATCAATTGACTATCTTCACTTTCCTTGAACATGAAAATTTTTCCAGGATTAAGAAATAGTGCGGCTCCATACAATGGGCGCTCCATCTGACACTCCTAACGCTTGTCAATAATATTTATAATTTTCTTCCACAGCCTTTCTTTATGTCCTAAATGTTCATGTATTTTCTTTCTTACCTCTTCCATAGCAACATAAACCTCAGCCAAAGCAGGCCTCTCATCACCATCAACAATCCTCAAAACAGTAATAAGTGGCTTCGATGCTCTAATAAAATCTTCCACAGTGTTCTAAAATGGTGGAGCAAACACCGTTTCTTCCACTTTCTTTCTAGCCTTTGTCTTTGACAAACTAGAACCATTCCACTCATTAGAAATAAACAAATGCTTCAATGCATCCTTATGCTTAACTAAGCTCTGACACGTCAAACACGTATTTGCAAATCTAGTAACTGCGGCTCTCCCAGGATCTTTTTGTCTAGTTCTTTTCCTCGTTACATCAAGAAGACGTGTGTGTGCTTGTAGATGAAGTTGGTTATTATTTTTTTTTTTCCTTAACTATCACATTCTTAAAGGCTTTCAGACTACCTATATCCTCCAACATCAGGTCTAGGTAATGGGTTGCACAAGGAGTCCAGTATAGCTTTCTTCTCTTTTCCATAAGCTTTTTACCGGCCAACTTATAATTTGAATCATTGTCAGTCACAACTTGCACGACATAGTCCTCACCAATTTCATCAATTTTACTATTAAGTAATTCAAATAAAATTTGTGCACTTTGAACCATACCAGATGCATCAACAGATTCCATGAAATAAGTCCCCTCTGGACAGTTAGCGAAAAAATTAATTAAGTGCCTTACTTGTCTATCCGTCCACCCATCAGACATAAGGGTGCACCCATACTGCTTCCAATACTTTCATATTTTTTCTTCATCTCTGTAGTTTCCTTCACAACAATTCTTAACAATGGCACTCTTACTTGATGAGACGAAGGTGGAATATATCCAGGACCACATTGTGCAATAGACTCACAAATCACCTCAAAGGTCCTTGCCTTAATAGTGTTGAATGGAATACCTTGCTGATACATCCACTTAGCAATGTGATTATCAACTCTGGCTTTTTCTTCTGCTGCCCTAAAACGGTTCTCTATAGTAGTTTGAGTAGAACTACTATTATGCCTCTCATTGACTACTTGCTTAGGAGTTCGTCTAGCATGAGCATCCATGGGACCTCTTACTGGAGGCTGAAGAACCTTTCTTTTCTTAGAAGCTGTCCCAGAGCTAGGAACAACCCTAGCAACTGTCGCAGTTTGAAACCTACCTTCTGATGTAGCTTTTAATTGTGTTGGTGGTTGAAGTAACAAATAAAAAAAAAACCACAAATTTGTAACCTGTTGAAGCAACAATGATATTGATGTCATAATCTTCAAGAAATCGATGTGACAATTAGTTGAAAGAAATCCCAGCAGCTTGTAGCACTTTTAAACTCAATTAGGATTTGGAATCAAGAGCCGATGGAAGGGGATGGGGGAAGGGAATGGTTATCTCAACTTGGGCATCTCACCCAACCTATCTCAGGATTTTCACAAAGGGTAAAGCCAATATTTCATTAATCAATTTCGTTTACAATGCTGGCCTCCCTTACAAACTTGTATAGAAGACTCAAAAATAGACTTAGGCACCAAAAAGGAAAGGCCTAACCCTATCCTTAACTAATAGGGTAAATTACACGTCACCCTTGGTTTTCAAACGAAACTCAGATTATCCCTTGGTTTTTAAAAAAACTCAAATCATCCCCTTGTTTTTGAAAAAACTCAAATCACCCCCTGGTTTAGACCCCAATATGACAAATTAGTCCCTACTGTTAGTTTTATGCTGTTAAGTGATGATGTCAGCCAGTTAAATAAATTTAAATCCCTAAACTACCCTTAACATCCAAACATAGATTTTGAAGGGTAGTATGGTGAATTTAATTCTAATGTTTTAGTGCAAGGGTAAAATAGTCCTTTCACACCAATAACTAACTGCAGACTAACATTGTTACTGTAGAGGGGTGATTTGAATTTTTCAAAAACCAGGGGGTGATCTGAGTTTCGTTTGAAAACTAAAGGGTGATGTGTAATTTACCCTAACTAATAAGGCAACCTTAATTGACTAAGAAAGTGAAATAAGAAAGAAAACAGACTCAAAATATGATTCTAACTAAACTAATGAAGTAAATCCCGTTTTCCTACTTCTACCCATATTTTAGGCTTATTAAATTGGCCAATTACAAAATAAACCCAAGATATCAAAATCCCTATACATATATGACTCAACCCAACGCTTATTTCCATTAAAATTATCCCCAAGTGACTTATCTACATCAGGAAATCCCTACACCTACCCTATTGCTGGTGTAGGGAAGAATGAATCCACCTGTGGCTGGTTCTGGACAACCGATGTCCATCATAATGTATACAGGTATATCTTAGAAACCATTTACCTTTGTTGTTGTACTCCCTCTCTCTTGTAAGTTTCTTCTTTCAATTAAATTATCTGCTTTTAGAGGAAAAAATAATTTGCTTTGTAGCATAAGTACACTATTGGTAGCCATCCTTTCTACCTTAAAGGTACCTTAAATTCCTCTT
Organism: Telopea speciosissima; assembly: GCF_018873765.1. Lineage (NCBI taxonomy): Eukaryota > Viridiplantae > Streptophyta > Magnoliopsida > Proteales > Proteaceae > Telopea > Telopea speciosissima. The sequence goes on along the minus strand of NC_057917.1, from coordinate 47,877,298 downwards.
CTTCCGTTGCACAGATGCTATGTTGTCATGAAGTTTAACGTGATTCCATTTTCAATTTTCTGATTATTATTATCTTTTCATTCGTCATTTCTGCAGATTATTGTGGCTCTAAAATTCCCATTTTGTTCCTTATGTTCGTCATGTTTCATGTCTACAGATAATCGAGGAGTGTGAGAAGCGTATGGAAGGTGAAACCGTGGAGAAGTTGGTGGAGATAGCTGTTCAGGTATTGCCACCGCCTCCAAATTCAATGAAGCCTGAAGAAGGGAAGAATGAAGACTGAAATTTCAAAAACAGGAGTGAATTTGGGAAGGTAAAGATTCTATTTGCAGATGTTACCTAGAAAGCATTCGAAAAATTAGTAAAGATTACCATGTCCTGAACAACGTAACCTTCCACTCCTGCCTCTAAGAAAATGCTCCAAGTAATATTAACTGCACAACTTGGTTATGATAGTGGAAAGTTTTGATACCACAAATTGTCTCGTCAGTATCATATGAAGTGGGAGGACAAGAAGGTGAGGTTTTGGTTCGTTCTTGATGTGTTGGAAGGGACATAATATGAGTACAAATCTATGGTCACATTTGTTTGTTTTAGAATTGGGGGGGGGGGGGGGGAGGGGGGAGTATATGATGTTCCAAGAGGGATTTCATGGGGGACGTTCCCCATAGTGCTTTCCCTTCCATGAAGCACTAAGCCACGTGGAATGATACTATCAAATTCAGATTTGATTTCAGCAAATAAGTCATTCTGCAGAGGGTTTGAATCCATAATGCCCACTATTTGTTATGGTTTAAAGGGAAAGCGTTTCTTCAAATCTCAAACAGGGTGTTTAAACTTTGGGTACACTATACATTTGGTAGCCATACATTCTGTTGGAGATTGCTACTTACAATTCAAAATAATGGTAGGGGGGGGGGTGGTTTGTTTTGCACTGCATGTATCAATGTTTTTTGTTTTTTAAACCATTCAACCAGCAAGGTTGACCCCTACCCATGTCAACATCAGCTAAGGCCAAGTAGAAGAATGTAATATATTTCATATGTAAGTTAATATTGTGTCGAGTCTGATTCCAAGTAGAAGAATATAATATAAAATAAAAAAGGAAAAAAAAATTCAAAATGATTTATTTTTGTGATTATGACAAATTACAGAAAGTATTTTCTGTTCTTTCGGTTAAAACAGATGAATATTTTGCCCACATCTATTGATGCAGGGAGTAAAGAAATGCAGAAATGAATGCTATAGTTCTGCTTGCATTCTATGTTTATTATTTTTGAGGGGAGAAAATAAATAGGAGGGTAGGGGAAAAGAAATATGAGGGTAGGGGTGTTTCAAGTAAATTCGGGGGAGAAAAGAAATACAAGGGAAGGGGGTTTCGACTTTCAAGTAAATTCAAGTATTTAAGATATAACACTATGATCTTGCTTAACAACATATAAATTGATGAAGTCATTCATAAAACATTTGGTGTCATAAAAGAAAATTAAATATTTTCCAAGGCCACCATCCCATGTTTTGTTGAAGTATGTCTGCCAAGCTTTGACAGTTAGTCCAAACTCCAAATGCTCTTGGTATTACATATCCTCTCACATTCTCTCTCCTCTTTAACCATGTGGGTTGCCTAGTATATATAAATCATGAGATATATTCCCTTTCGTGTGCCTATTGTTTACAAAAATGGGTGGTATGTAGTTTCCTCCCCTTTTTTATTATTAGGGAAGAAGTTTCGCTGAACAATTAACAAAAATGGCGGGGGATGCACCAGTCCCACTATAATAGTTACTTGCACATCTTGTTTGCCAAACGATTCAATAATAGCATGATTGCACGAAAAACTTAGAAAATACTACATATTAACTAAAGGGAAGGAGTTATCATCGCTCAAGTACTTTCTTACCTCCCAAGATAATATATTTTTTTTTAATTTGTATTTGTTATAAGGGTAAATTACACGTCACCTCCTAATTTTCAAACGAAACTCAGATCGCCCCTTGGTTTTTGAAAAAACTCAAATCACCCCCTCTACAGTAAGAGTGTTAGTCTGCTGTTAGTTATTGGTGTGAAAGGATTATTTTACCCTTGTAATAAATATTAGAATTAAATTTATAACACTACCTTTCCTTTATCTTCAACATTGGTCAAGGGTAGTTTAGGGGGGATTCAAATTTATTTAACTGGCTGACAGCATCACTTAACAGCATAAAACTAACGGTAGGGACTATTTTGTCATATTGGGGTCTAAACCAGGGGGTGACGTGTAATTTACCCTTGTTATAAATATCTATTTGATTAGTTTTAATTTAATGTGGATGAATTGCTTGGTTTCTTCCATGAGGGCCCTCCGGATCTGAAGTGGGTAAAGCGAATTCCTTAGACAGATGAGGGATTATGTGGATTTCCATAAAAATTACTCTACTTTGGAAGTTTGTCGAAGTTTGGTGGTTTTGTTTGGATGGATAGAATGGTCTGCATGTTGGGATTGATTTATTAGTTTTCTAATGTGTTTTGATGATTTCCTGTTGCTGTTACTACAGTTTGTTCTTGATTTCTTCTTGTTTTTCTGCATTATCTAAACTTTTCGTCAAGGGGTTGGTAGTGAGGTTGGATTTTTGGAGCTCCTTGTGGTGAACATATTTTTTTATTTTTTTTGAGGATATATGTCTTCTTTTATCTGTTGAAAATAGAGGTGAATGGCATTGTACATGCCGGGAAATTTTTTGGTGGTTAATACTCTGTTCAGCCCATTTCGAATCCATTCACATTCTTTGATGAGTTGAAGTAAGTTTAGAAGCTATTTTGGCTAATGGGTATTAGTAACTTTTCAGAATTTTAATCACACTATGATGTATAGAAGAAAAAAAAATTTATTTATTTTTTGGATATTTGTATTTACTTGATGGTTTTCTCCCTCTCTGTTTTTTTTTTGTGCTTCTTTTTTCTTCTCTAAATAAGAAAGAGTATCAGGCTGTTCTTTTTTCTTTATTTTTAAAATTAATCATCCAAGTCGATGGTACATGAGTTGAAATGGAAATTCTCAACCCCGAAATCAGGATAATATTCAACCTTCAATCCCTAACTTTTGGAATTTTGAATTAGCTTCACCAACAAAGAACTTTTGTCACCAAAGATGAGACGAACGGAAAAACCTTCAGTTCTAATAGTAGGACAGCAATGCTGCTACTATCCTTATCTTCAAAAGAAGCAGGTTCTCTCAGCGCACCCTTCACAATTCGTTCTTCCCACCTTTAGTTTGGGTGTCTACTATACATATTCTATACACCTGGATCATCTTGATTCTTGAACTAGATGAGGGTACGGCCTCATGTACATGTCCGAAAACAGCTAAAGTTGACGTGGATTGAGACCCATACACAGCACCTGAAACAACTTAACTACTCTGTATTCGAATTATGGTTGTCTTGTGCGCTCCGAGTTTGTATGAGATCATAACACCAAAACATAAGACCATCGGAAAGCAACTAAAGCAGTCTCTTTGAAGACCCTTCCAGGACTGGATGGTGTCCCTACTCAGGTGTTTACCACAGGATGGTACCAAGGACCAGGCTCGCCCTTTTAAATGGGTTCTACAAATGAGTCTTTCTAGTTTCAACTTTCAGTCTGTTACTAATCCACTCATTCTTCAGAGCTTTCATTTTCAGTCCATGGTTCAAAATCATTCTTATTTCCGGGCGGAAGGCAATCAGTTGAAAGAACGAAACCCCAAAAAAGCTAATTGAGCTGTGGTCCTGCCCATAAGTTCCTTGCTGAAAGTAGGAACTGGATAAGGGCAGCCATAATCTGAGCTATGAGCTAACCTGCCCTAAGTTCCTGACTTCGAGGAAAGAACTGAATAAGGGCAGCCATATAATCAGGTATTTTGGTTTTAAGATCTGGCCATACACTATCCCTCTTCAGGTTTTCAATAAAGAACATTTGGGAGGAAGAAATCTATTTGGCTATTATGATGTCCACATCTGTAAGTGACAAGATGCTCCTTTCTCTTTTCAAAATGTATAGATCATAAGCCTGTATGTTGTCCTGGGGTTTTTCTGTTTTGGGGTATTGGGCTGGTTTTATTTCCTTGTAATTTCAGCCCTCGAGGTCGGATTTGTGAGAGGTAGTTTATTAGCCTTTTGGTTGTGTTTGTACATTCCCTCCCCCTCCCCCTCCCTCTCCCTCTTTTCCTTCTTGTTTGCTATAAATTGATATCATCTATAAAATAATTGTTCTTTCCTTTAGCCTTCTCATTATCTGTCCCTTCTTCTCTCCTAGGATTGAACTTTTGATCGAATATATTTTTTTTTTCTAAATGAAAATTGAAGGAACTTGCAAGTCACAACTTCACATACTTAACATTAAGCAAAGGTTTTTGAGAGTGGTAGAATCATAAATTATTCTGATGCTAACACACTTAAAATCTGACAGAGCAACACTTTGCTTCCAAGAATCCAAAATGTTATAGTAAGCTTCAATTCAAACACAGCCCCCCCTATGGAGGGATATGAACTGCAAAGAACAAGTAAACAAATCTTAATTACATAAGGTATTTCACCATAAAGCATAATTAATACCTAAACCAAGCTTGCATTCTGATGGTTCCCTTGACATCCTTCTTGAGGGGAAGAAATACTCAATTTTTTTGGAGATGACCTTAGGAGCTTTATTATTACTGATGCAAGGTCTGAATGACGGCGAGAATAGTCTGAATGATTGTGAGAATGATTATGAAAATTGCAGCAAAGAAAGCAGTTGTAGTCCATGGGGTCCTGAAATTTGTCTGCAATGCTTCAGCTATCCAAATTCCACATCTGTTCTTATAATGCCTTTGAATGCCAAGCTTAACTTTCATATATGCAATAGGATCAGGTGTCAAGTCGATTGTGAGATCATTGAATAGATCAGCCACATTTTGGTCATTGCCAAGGCCATTGAGGAGTACACCCTGTATTCTCAGCTCTTTCACATCTTCGGCGTGATCAATGAGCGAATCCATGAAACAAACAAAGGAAGTGAAGGCCAAGTCATTTGAGAAATCTGGACATGCTTCATAAGCTACTAAGTTTAACCACTTAGTCTTGGTGGAGTCATCAACAAGAATTGCTGGAAGTGATAGTTCTCCATACATGTAGTGTCTCTGGAATTTGACATTCTTTGGGTAACAAGTTCCTGTGCATACACACCTGATCCCTGTGACTTTAAGCTCTTGGACCGAACGAAATGATTGCCAATTGCTTTCTTCTGCATCCAAGAAATTCCCTGATCTTCCTTCTCTTACTCCTTGAGATTTGCTGTCATTAATGGGTAGAAGAGAGCTGCTAATACCAAGAAATTTGTTTCGGAAAAGGTCAAGCATATGAATTGGTTCCTTTTTGTAAACATCCAAAGAAGTTGTGGCTGTGGTTATTGTGGGAGTTTCATTGATTTTAGACTTCTCCTTTCTCATTGACTTGCTGCGACGGATGAATGGGCGGAGAATCGAGTGATACAGGGGCTCACTTGTGGATTTGCTGCCTGTAACATTAGTTTGTTGGTCGATGAACTTTTCGAAGATATTTTCTATATTCTTCTCTTCAGGCATCAGAATGGTCACTAATGCTTGGAGAATCATGTAAGGAAGTTGATTCTCAAGCAATAACAAGTCCATTATCATGAAAGCAATATGGTCATTCTTCATCTTTAGTTCCTCTTGCTTGTCATTGACAATGCAGTGAATGAAATAAACAATGAAGCAACCATCTAAGAACATCAAACATTTGAATTCTTTGTCATTAAACTTATCTGTTGAACCTATTGCATAACAGTCTCTTGCTTCATGGGCTACCTTATCGAAATCCTTGTCGAAGATATCTTTGATGCTTTTACCTGAACTATTAGTGTCTCTGAAGGAACTTAATTGCCGCCGCACTAGTTTGGTCTTAAGGGTCTGTCCCAGCTGAAGATTTGGCTTGCCATAGTGGTAAGGACCAAAGGAGAACAACCTTGGGTCATAGCAATTTCTGTTCTTTTCAACCTCGCGCAGAATAATTGAAACTTGCTGTATCCGAGGTCTTGATTCTGCTTCTTCTGAAGTTTCTGTTCATTGTCATGGAAGTTAGACATTAAATAAGAGTTTTCGCCCTTTTAGTATGAAACACAATTTTTTTTTTTCTTCCAATAAGTGTAATAATATCATTTCCCTTGTATACTCAAAAAATGTTCATGACAGTGAAACCTTTTGCTAATGACATAATGATATGTCACTTTCAAACTATTTTTTGAAAATCTATTTATACCCCTATCTTAAAGAACTTTTGGGAATAAAAAGAAGGACAATTAAAAGAAGATGCCAAGTTCTAAATATATCTATAGAGGTGTCATTTAGATATTGCCTTTAAATAAATAAAGGAAAGAAAACTAGTTTTACCTTGAGTTCTCAAATGTTTTTTTTTTTTTTTTTTTGTTGAAATATCTTTTAAATTGTTTTCTAATATTTTACTCAATATGACATGTCCTCTAAAATAATTCAATGCATGAACATTTTTACAATATTTTATAAAATGTATTTTCATAAAGTTTATGGATTTTTACTGTATTTTAATCTGAGAATTTTCATAAATTGTATTTTGATAACTTTTGTGCATTTTTACTGTATTTTAGTTTGGCTTTATATATGAATTGCAATATGTATAATCTCCTTAGAAAATAAAAATAAAAAATCTGAATAAAAATACAGAATATGATTGTGTAAGAATATTATTAATGTAAATTATATCTCACACAATAGGAATAACATAAAACCTTATTTCTTTTAAAGGATTAGAATAGTCTTATGGATCTAGTTTTTCTTCACTCATGATGAAAAAAGAATCTCCTCCTCAACAAGGAGATTTGACCCTTTGATTGGCATGAGGAAAGGATATTTTCAACATGTACATAGTTAATGAGTCTAGTCACAAGGTTACATCACCAGAGGTGAAGGAATACTTCCTTCTCCATGAGTAGAGGAAATCTTAATCCTAGTCTTATTTGTTTCAAGAACTTATAAAGAATTAATAGAGGTTAAAGAGAATCTATAGAGTATTTTTGCATTATATAGTAAAGGGAAGGGATTTGTTTACTTGAATTGAAGGAAATTTGTAAATAGGGGGGGGGTTGATTTTGGTATTTCGATGGGACCATTAATTATATAGTTTGCAAAATTCATATACTACAAAGCATTACAATGACACTAAAAATATCCAATTATGTTTGTGTGGCTTTATGTGTATCATGAACAATCATCTGTATCAATTAAAATGGCCCAAATTCAGGGACATTTATTTGCCAAAACCCTAGAAATTAAGTATTGTCTTAAGAATATATATTTTGACTTAAAATAATACAAATGAGCTCCATTTTCCATTGAAGTAGCTAGGATCTTCAATAAAGAAAACCTCTACTACATGTAATTTTAGTAGGTCTCTCACAGAAACATGAAAAGAGAAAAGAAGAAGAAGAGAGTTTAGTTCTACTTCCAATAAGGTTTTAATGGTTAAATGCAAAAATATTATTGTGTAATAAATACCTTGTTGCCCATTATCCACCAAGATCGATATCAACTCATCCTCTAAACAACTAGCTGGTTGTTGGTACCTCCTCATTCTGGAAGAAGACAGACTCTGCTGATGAGCAATTCTTGGACAGCTCCCCGTGTGTGAGCATTTTGTATATTGCAATACTTGTACATTGTCATAAAATAGGGAGCACCTTTTAGATTACTGCCATCTCAAGTTTGGTATAACTCAGTGAGATAGACCTTTAGATTGCTGCCATCTCAAGATTGGTATAATTTAAGTTTTCTAATGTAATTCCTTTTCCCCCTCTTTCTCTTTCTCTTATTCCTCTCCAGCAAAGAAATGACAACCTTTTTTATACTTTGACACATGCAAGGAAGGTTCAAACAATAGGGTAGAAGCAAACCGTGCCTCATAATAATGTAAGTTCCTGTTATATGAAATCGGTTTAGTGAAGTGTTGACTATTGTTGGGGTAAGTCTGTTTAAGTTCGATTCTGGAAAGTGATCTCATAGTGGGTTATTGGATTTTATGTAACTTTCTATGTAGATCGCGTATACAAGGGATGTTGTAAATGATCCTTCAATAAAGATTCATTGTCGGAACAAAAAAATATTGGAAGCATCAATATACCCTAAAAATATAGAAACCCTAATTGGGGTATTATACCTATTAATTGAGGTACAAATGATCAATTGATACTTTGAGGTATATGTAAAATAGGATTTATGTGTGCTTGAGCATAGTAGTCTTGGTGCATGTGCACATAGTTCATAAACCCTGTTTTTAATTAATTGATTTAAGTTGAATGGGCTTAAGGGTTCGGTCTATTTTGGTTTGGTTCAGTTTGCATCAAGGTTTAAAAACTTAGGTTTCGACTTGGCTAAAACCAAGTTTTGGTAGGTTTCGGTCGAAACCAGAGATTTTTTCTCATTGATGGGGAAACTAAGGTTTCGATCCCAAAATAAGGTTTTTTAGGTCTGATTTTTTGCAGGTTGCCTGTTTTTCATATTTTAAACACAATCCATGAATTACATTCACCAAAAAATCAATGAAAATGGTACTTGTGGTTATTGACCCAAGATCACTAACGTACACGCTGATACAATACAGACACTAAAGTGATTGATGAGGCATAAAACACCCCTCCTATCAGAGGCTGCCACATGGCCGACCCGACCTCAGTCCGAGAACCGAGTTGGGGCCGAGCAGGAGACCGGGCCGACCCCATCTCCGATAAGTCACCTGACAGAGCCAGACTCAAGCGAGCTAGCCGGTGGCTGGGGCCGAGCTCATACAGGTCAGCCATAGACTCATGGCCGAGCTTGCGGCCGAGACCAACCTCTCGGGCCAACCTCCCTTGTCGATCTCCTTTGCCGACCCCATGGGCCGACCTCCGAGGCCGAGCCCTCCTCCACTGAAGCTGCCATAGCACCCCACCGGGGACCTCCGGGCCACGTCAGCGCATCCTGAGAATCATGGGATAAGGATCGAGCTACGATCCCAGCGCAACACGGAGTCGCACTCTACATGGACTCTTACCTTAATAAGAGTCCGACCTCGAAAATAACTCTCCACTCCGCTCCACGCGAGAGAACCTTCCGTTTGCTCAACTCACTCTACATGGACTCTTACCTTAAGAAGGACTCCTACCATACTAGGACTCTTCCAACCGCCTCATCTCCTCCTCACTCTATAAATACCCAGGTATGGAGCACCATTGCTCAACTCACTTTGACTAGCAGTTACGCTGTTGCATTAGAGACCTGACTTGAGCATCGGAGAGTCCTAGGTCGGAGCCACACCGGCCCTCTTGTGCTCATTGCTTGGTTTTTGCAGGCTCATCCGTGGGCGAACCAAGCACCGGAGGTTTTCACACGCAATAGATTTGGCGCCGTCTGTGGGAATGACATCAGCAAGCATCGTCGTTTCTACCAATTCCCAGAGCAATAATAATGGTGCACACGAGGTCAGGGCAGCATGGCTCGACTTCCAGCACGGAGGAGCCGCAACCCGTTGTGTAGACGAGGCGATCACCGCCCCGAAGCCTCTCACAGGGGATAAAGTAAGACCCCTAGGGCAAGTGGGTGCGCATCCATCACGGGCACCATTCCCCCACCGAGAGTGGGAATGGGGAGGTGCGCTAACCACGGCCGCGGCTAGTCGGTACAAGCCGAGCCAAGCTTGGACGAGATGGGCCTACCAACCGCCACCCTTGCCTGGAAAGTTTGGACCCTGAAGCCCCGATAAATAATCGACAGTTATGGATTTGCATGCAGATGCTCCACACCAACGAGATGTCGCGCACCTTCATGAACCAGATGGCTCGAGGCGGGCTGATGGGCCAACCATTGGCCGCGCCCCCTCCAGCTCTGGTACGCGCAGAGAGAGACTTACAGCAAAATGGTGGTCGGCGTAGAGTCGAGCCGAGTCGAGCCGCGTCCTCACACCCGTCTCGTCAGAAGACTCCACCTCCACGCCCTAGTAAAGGCGCTCGGTGGGATGAACAAGAGCATCGCCAAAGCCCGCGAACAGGGCAGGAAATCGAACCAGCCGGCTCGGTAGCGAGGAGGTCGGTATTTTTTGGACGGCTCGGAGAGGACGAACCACAGAGGAGAGTCCGAGAACTAAGGAAGGAGTCGGTTGAAAGGTGCGCGCCGAGACAAGGAGAAGGATCTCGTCATACCCCCCGGCGTCAAAGCTCGCCTCTCCGAGAAGAACAACAGGGGAGCCCCTGTGGGTCCAACTTCCAGGAGGAAAAAAGAACAAGGAAGGATGGTGAGGACCGAGCTGACCGGAATGGCCGACCACAACGGAACCGACCCTATCGACCCCAGGCCGAGGAGCCGGTTGGCCGAGCACCTGAAACCGAGTTGGAGAGGCGGCTACGAGACTTGGCAGAGCAAGTGGAGGGGTTGAAGAAACAAGCGACCCCGGACGCCTACTCTTTGGTCGGGCATCACCCATATCCTCCAGAGATCATGATCGCGCCGCTACCGAACGGGTTCAAACCTCCCCCGTTCGATCGATATGACGGGACGACCGACCCGACGGATCACATCAACTACTTTAATGCGATGATGACCATGTATGGAGGTACCAAGATTGTTTCTTGTCAAGTCTTCCCTGCATCCCTCAAGGGTGCGGAGACCTCATGGTTCTCTTGGTTGCCGCCGAACTCCATAAAAAGCTTCGCTCAACTCTGCCGAGCCTTCATCATGCGCTTTCAGAGTAGTATGAAACACAAGAAGACAACGGTCAACCTACTCAGAGTGAAGCAAAGGCCCGACGAGTCAATCCGAGCATTCGTCTCCCGCTTCAACAAGGAATCCTTAGACATCAAGGATTTGGATTTGGATGAGGCCACGGCCCATACGGCTATGAGCAACGGGCTCGTCGACATGGACCTCATCAAGGACCTGGCCAGAAGCCGACAAGAAACCTGGCCGAGCTCTTGGAGAGGTGCAACGAGTTCGCAAATATGGCCGAGGTCCTCCGGCCCTAAGGGAAACGAAGGCCGACCCAACAAGAAAAGGCCGACAACGGACGACCGTAGGGAAGACAAAAGGCCCGGACAGATCGGGAGCCGACAGTCGGATCGAGCTCGAGCCCGACTACACTCCACCGAATACCTCATGCAAGGAGATCTTGATGCAAATACAAGACGGAGGGTACATCCGCCGACCCCGACCAATGCAAGCGGGGTCATCTCGAATCCCAACAAATACCGCTGGCCACAAGGACACCGGTCACGACACCAAGGATTGCTATCGTGAAAAGAGAAATCGAAGAGTTGCTAAAAGCGGGCCACTTGAAGCGATATGTCAAAGGAGGCCGAGAAGATCGTGGAGGTCGGCGGCTCAAGACCGAGATCAAAGAAGAGCCGAGCCTAGGGCCAAAAACAAAGAGTTGAACGAGACGATGATAAAGTCCGAACCGAGAAGAAAGAGGACGGATGCGGTGAGCAGGACAAGGGAGCTCCCATATACACTATCCTCGAAGGGCCCGGCAAGAGACTACTCAAAAGGCTAAGGCAAACGCGCGTTCATCGGAGTGGCCGAGATGCCCGCCAAGAAACTAAAGCCGCGGCGCATCTCTCCTTCACCGGGCCGACCTCGAAGGTATAAGTTTACCTCATGATGATGCTTTAGTGGTGCGGTAGAAATTGTGAAGCAGACCACCCACCGTGTATTGGTCGATATCGGCGCATCCGTGGACCTTATGTCACTAGAAGCGTCACGATAATTTGACTTCGCGACAAGCGCTCAAGCCGAAGGTACCTCACTTCACGGGTTCTCGGGAGCCGCCGCGACCATCAAAGGCTTGATCGACCTGCTGGTCACGATTGGGCAAGCTCCATGCCAGCGACGATTCATCTGTAAATTCATGGTGGTACGGTCGGTAGTGGCTTTCAACGCCATACTCGGCCGCCTTCATTGACCGCCCTCAGCCATCATCTCCCGACACACTTGAAGATGAAGTTCCCCATCGAGAACGGTGTCGTGTGAGGTCCGAGGCGACAAGAAGAAGGCACGAAAGTGCTACGCTACTTTCGTCAAGCAAAATAAGGGTAATGTTCGAGGAATGGCAATGTGCGCCGAGCATCTCCCCGAGGATCAGCGGGATGAGCTTATCGAGAGGAGAGGATGACCCATGGAAGACCCGACCCCATTTCATCTCGTGAAGATGACCCAACAAAGGTGGTCCAGCTCGGATCATTATTAAATGAAAATCAAAGGAATCAACTCGAGTTTTCTTGAAGGCGAACGCCGATGTCTTTGCTGGTCGATTGCCGACATGACCGGCATACCCAGGCATATAGCTGAGCACCGGCTCCACGTAGATCCAGGTCAAAACCAATCCGGCTTAAGAGAAGGAACTACGCACTTGATCGACAAACCGCGATCAAAGAAGAGGTGGAGAAGCTTCGCGATCAGGGTTCATCCGAGAAGAAAAATTCCCGACCTGGTTGGCTAACGTCGTCACGGTCCCCAAACCGAACGAAAAGTGGAGAATGTGTGTTGACTACACCGATCTCAATAAGGCTTGTCCAAAAGATGAGTACCCACTACCTCGGATTGACCTCCTAATCGACGCCACGGCAGTCACGAGATGCTGAGTTTCATGGACGCGTACTCTGGCTACAACCAAATCATGATGCATGAGGAGGACGAGTCATACACGGCATTCGAACTGACCAAGAAAATTTCGCTACAAGGTCATGCCGTTTCGATTGAAGAACGCCGGAGTGACATACCGTGCCTCATGAACTATATATTCTCATGGGCAGATCGGAAGGAACATGGAAGTCTACGTGGATGACATGTTGGTGAAAAGTTTGAAGGCCGAACACCACTTGGCCGACTGGAAGAAGCCTTTGGCGTATTGAGGAAGAACCAAATGAAGTGAACCCCGCTAAATGTGCATTCGGCGTGACCTCGGGAAAGTTCCTCGGCTTCATGGACTCGTCGAGGCATCGAAGCCAATCCGGCAAAAATCGAGCCATCCAAGAGATGAGTCCTCCAAGGACGATCCGAGAAGTACGAGGCTAAGCGGGCGTGTGGCGGCATTGGCGCGATTCATGTCGAGATCGGGCGACAAGTGCCTACCATTCTTTAAGGCCCTTAAGAATATCCAACCCAAAGGACTTTATCCGGTCTGGACGAATGCCGGAAGCTTTTGAAGAGTGAAGAAATATTTGGAGAACTCCGCCTCTCCTCACCGACCCGAACCAAAAGAGGAGCTTCAAGTCTACTTAGCCGCTACCCCGTAGCGGTCGGCGGTGTTGATCGAGAAGAGAGTCGGACTCAAAGGCCGATATACTACATCAGCCACGTTCTTGTCGATGCCGAGACAAGGTACTCCGGGTTCGAGAAAGTAGCATTCGCTCTAGTTACGGCTGCAAGGAAACTAAGGCCGTACTTCCAAGCTCATCCGATTACATCGACCGACCAGCCACTCAAGAAGATATTGCACAAACCCGACGTTTGGGACGGTGATTACCGGCGGTTGAGCTAAGTGAATACGATATAAGCTATCGTCCGAGGACAACAATAAAAGGACAAGCCCTTGCCGACTTCATCGCCGAATGCATAGGACCCAACCTTGAGGTCGGGAAGGAAAAGATAGTAGAAGAGGTCGGGGCTACGGCCGACCCGACATGGACTATGAATGTCGACGGCTCAAGCAACTCTGGATGAAGCGGGGCCGGCCTGATATCGGTAAGCCCCGAAGGGTTTCGATCCAATATGCCCTGAGGTTCAAGTTTCTCGCCTCGAACAACGAGGCTGAGTATGAAGCCCTTCTAGCTGGACTTCGAGTCAGCAAAGCAATGGGCATAAAGCGGTTGAAGGTGCGAGGAGACTCCCAACTCGTGGTCAACCAGGTCAACGGAGACTATGAAGCGAAAGACGAAAGGATGATAGTTTACCCGAGCCGAGCCCGAGATTTGATTTCCGAACTCGAGCACTTTGAGATGACTCGAATACCGAGAAAAGAAAATGCCGCGACTGACTCCCTGTCTAGGTTGACCGAGGCTGACCTCCAATATCTGAGCCGGTCAGTATACATGGAAATCTTAGAAAAGCCCTCCTTACAAGAAGAAAGTGTAAAGCACATTGAAGAGGACGGGCCGACCTGGTTGGACCCCATTGTCAACTACTTGGAGAATAACCTGCTCCCGGAGAGTTGAGACGAAGCAAGAAAGGTCAAGATCTGAGCTGCCAAGTACGCCATGATCGACGGAGTGCTCTACAAAAGAGCAATCTCGGCCCCTCTTCTCCAATGCCTTGGACCAAAGGGGGCCGAGTATGCATTGGCCAAGGTGCATGAGGGAATATGCGGGAGTCACATGGGTGGCCGAGCTCTTTCATACAAGATACTTCGGCAAGGATTCTATTGGCCAAGAATGCAAGAAGAGGCCATGAGGTATGTGAAGACGTGCGAGAAGTGTCAACTGTTTGCACCAATCCCAAGCTGACCAACAACAAAGTTGACTTCAATGCTGAGCCCAATCCCATTCGCTATGTGGGGAATGGACATTCTCGAGATTTCACCCGGCATCGGGAACAGAAAGTATGTGGTAGTCGCGATCGATTACTTCACCAAGTGGGTCGAGGCCGAGCCCCTTGCCACCATCACCAGAAGAACATGGAGAAATTCTTCCGAGACAAGGTCATCTACCGGTTCGGACTATCGAAAGTGCTCATCATCGATAATGGCACCCAATTCAACAACCCGGCCTTTCAAGAATTCCGCGAACACTTCTACATTGACTTCCGACCCGTCTCGGAGCTCATCCGCAAGCAAATGGACAAGTAGAAGTGTCCAACCGAACATTACTCCCGGCATTAAGAGAAGGCTAGATGAGGCCAAGGGGAGATGGGTGGAAGAACTCCCAAGTGTCCTATGGGCATATCGGACGACAGTAAGAACTTCAACCGGGGAGAGTCCTTTTCGTCTCGCTTATGGGACCGAAGCCCTCGCCCCGGTTGAAATTATGGCCTCGTCATACCGAGTGCTCAACTTTGATGAGAAGACCTATCAAGATGGAATGAGAGCCAACCTTGACTTCCTCGATGAAGTTCGAGAAAATGCCCTACTCCGAAACGCGGCATACCAACAGAGGACGACAAAGTACTATGACTCAAGAATAAAAGAGCGGCACTTGTCAAGGGGACCTTGTTCTCGAAAGCTTAGCGCATCCCACGAGGCAAAAGGAAAGTTAGCACCAAATTGGGAAGGCCCTACATAGTCTCTAAGCAAATTCGCCCGGCACATATCGCTTGCAGACTCGGGGCAAGAGGGTACCGAGACCTTGGAACTCGAAAAATTTGAAGAAGTTTTTCAATAATCGAGAATGCTTGTATTCGGCTTCACTCGACATTTGATTCAATAAAGTCTTTCTCCACCACTTAACGTATTTGCAAGCTCCTAAATCAAAGTCGTAAGATCGGTCCTCATAGACCTGGCCGACCTCAAAGACCGACCCTCATAGGTCGGCAGCCAAGTCGTAAGACCGGTCCTCATAGACCTGGCCGACCTCAAAGACCGACCCTCATAGGTCGGCAGCCAAGTCGTAAGACCGGTCCTCATAGACCTGGCCGACCTCAAAGACCGACCCTCATAGGTCGGTAGCCAGGTCGTAAGATCGGTCCTCATAGACCTGATCGACCTCAAAGACCGACCCTCATAGGTCGGCAGCCAAGTCGTAAGATCGGTTCTCATAAACCTGGCCGACCTTAAAGACCGACCCTCATAGGTCGGCAGCCAAGTCGTAAGACCGGTTCTCATAGACCCGGTCGACTTCTCAAGAGCAAACATCCCCTTTTTGGCCGAGCCTAACAAAGTTTAAAACTAAGCTAATGCATTAAGCTCGGCCAGAAGGAGGCTCGCCACGCATCCGCTTATATGATAGCCTGTCCAATCGGACCAAAGGGAACGACGAATTAACCAATTAAGGCGAGGATCACATTGACCTCGGGCATGGCATGGCCGAGCCGCCACCACGTGAGGGATGGGCAAAAAGAGACAAGTTCCTAAGCTCGGCTAGCAAAATGACTCGGCAGTTCGGCCATAAATAGAACAGAGTACACAAGGAAAAGAAGGTGAAGAGCGCCGAGCTAAAACACTTGGACAGATTCGCAAAATAAATTTTTTCATTCATTATAAGCCGACTGATCGGCACGGTTACAAAAGGGCAGTCCGCCCCCACAAAAATTTTTTACATCTCGGCCTCCTCGCGGTTGGACTTGGAGGCGACCTCGAAGTGTCCACAAGAGAGGCTCGGTAGGAGGGTCTTGTGGTCCAGCTTTCTAGAGGAAGACGCTCGGTCGGAGTAGGTTCCTCAAGGGGCGAGCTTGGGTAACCTCGGCTCCCTCCTCATCTCCCAACTCCTCGGCAAAGGTAGTCGCATCATCATTAAAATGGGAGAGGTTGAGATCCGAGTACGCCGCCTTGATCTCGGCCAAAAGCTCACTCGCTTGCCTAGAAACCTTCGGCGTATGGAGGCCTCCCGATCTCATGGCGGCACATCGCGTACTCCTCCGATTGAAGATAGTCGCCGACCGCCTCGCTCCGAGCCGTAGCGATCTTCCTTGGCCTTCTCCTCACCTCGGCAAGCCGAGCTGCAGAGCCTGACCTTTTCTCTCGCCTGACCACCTCGGCCCGAGAGCTCTCCACCTCAGCCTCGGCAGTGAGCTTTTCTTGGGTCTCTCGACGCCTCGAACGGCATCCTGGGCATCCTGGTAGGCCTTCTTGCACTGGACGCCTAAGGAATGGTTCTCGGTCGAGCCGCCAAAGCGGAGCATGGTCTCCACCGCCTTGGCGCAGCCCTACAAAAAGCACGAGAACAAAAATCAAGACAGACTACACAGATCATATCTAATCATAAGAGCCGACAAGAAAACTTACCATGTTGAAATCCTCGAATAGAGTAGAGAGGAGCTCGGGTCGAGATGCGCTCGAGCTTCTCCTTGTCGGTTGAAAGCCGACCTACATCCAGCCATTCTTTGGCGTGTACGGCCGACGCCAAAGCCCATCCCGGGAAGAGGCGCCAGTCGGCCTTACAGAACGTTGTTGGCCGAGGCCCTCCCCAAGACGTATCGGAGATGTTGGTGGGTGAAGCCACGACGAAAGACCACCCATCGTCGATTGACCGAGAGCTTCGACGCTTGATGTCTCTCGGCGGGCTCCTCTCGCCTTTTTGGCCTTTCCCCTTCCTCAGGGACCCTGTTGGGCCCGTATTCTTCTCGGTCTCAAGGCCGACCACAACGTCCGACTGCCTCAGCATAACGCCCTTGCCCTTAGGGGCCTTGGAAGACTCGCCCTAGGACTTCTTATCAATATTCTTCTTCCTTCGATCTGCCAGGGTCTCGGCCCTTAGCCGAGCTGTATGCATTGGGGGAATATGGCCAACCACTGCAAGAGAAACCGAGAACATAAAAAATAAGTAGAAACAAAAAGAAGACTAAGTAAAGGGGGTCACTCGACCACCGAGACGGGCTCGGCTCGGGCTCCTACCAGGGGTCATATGCCACCTTTGAAGAAACCCCGGTCCTCAAGCCGAGGACATCGAAGGGCGGACACTGGAGGATCAGGTCAACCGAGGTTATCTTGTTCTCGTCGTAGTACCCTATTGACGTAGTTCAAGTTCATCTCCTTCCACTCGGATCGGAGAGGGCTGTTGGGAATGGAAGCGAAGAAAAATGAGGCTTCCAATACTTATTGAAGGTCACGTGCCGACCAAAAATTTGTGGCTGCCTGAGCCGCACTCTTCCCCGATCGGCAAGCGTAAATAGTACCACCCCTTCTTGGGAGACTTCTTCAAGAAGAAGAGCCGAGAGAAAAGCGCCACGCTGTACCTCGCCCATCTCGCAGATAAGGCGTAGAAGCCGTACACGGCTAGCCAAGAGTTCGGCACCAGCTGACCAGGAGACAAGTGGAAATGGTCTAAGATCTGGTCCACCAGGCTAAGAACGGAGAGCCTGAATGCATACTTGAAGGGCGTCTCGTATAAAGCCACCTCATCGGGCCTCGATGAAGCAGGCCATCTCCCGGTTAGGAACTCTGAGTGAATGTCCTCGGGATGGCATAGGTCGTCCTCGGATAGTCGAGGTCGGCCTCCGTGATTGTGCCGGGAACGATGTCGACACTACCTTCCTCGGCTCGGGGCGTCCAAGACGAGCCGACCGAGCCAACCCCACCTCGGACGAATCTCCTCACTTGATTCCTCATCGGATGAGGACGACCCAGTTCTCGGCTCGGTCCGCGGTGATAGGATGGGCCGCGTGGTCAAACTCCAAGAGTAACGGAGGCTCGCCACCTCGGCCCGACGAAGCTCCACTACATCGGGCTCATCCAAGGTCGAGCCCAACAGTCTATGGTGGGAGAACGAGCGGGGAGCTCTCGGCTCGGACTTGCGCCCTCGTCGCCCGGCGAAGAGTTCGCCCATGGGACTACTACCAACCGACATACTGGGCGGAGAAGACTTATCGTTGAAGAAGAGCCGAGCGCGAACGAAGCAAAGGCCGAGCTGATCACGAACAAGTAAACACCGAGCGCTACCGAGCTGAAGAATCCAAGCTATCGAGAAGTCAATAACTTAGAGCAAGAGGAATGAATAGTTAGGAGTCGCCTATTTATAATCCTTGGGTTTTACTGATCCAACGGCTAACCGTAGCTCAAGATAATTCAATGGCCCGATCAAAGGATATTTTGAATTCCCGAGCCTCGCTATAATGACTCCTGACGTGGCACGACACCCAACCGTCGAACGTGTAACGTCAAATCCACGACAAAAATAAGCTCGGCTCGACCACAAAAATCTTCGAGACAAGCGGATCAGAAATTTCACTCATCGTTGTCGAGCCGAACCCCGATGAGTGGGGGCCTGTGATGAGGCATAAAACACCCCTCCTATCGTAGGTGCCACATGGCCGACCCGACCTCGGTCCCGAGAACCGAGTTGGGGCCGAGCAGAGACCGGGCCGACCCCATCTCCGATAAGTCACCCGACAGAGCTGACTCAAGCGAGCTAGCCGGGCTGGCGGTTGAGCTCATACAGTCGCCTATAGACTCGTGGCCGAGCTTGCGGCCGAGACCAACCTCTCGGGCCGACCTCCGAGGCCGAGCCCTCCTCCACCGAAGCTGCCATAGCACCCCACCGAGGACCTCCGGCCACGCGGCGCATCCCGAGAATCACGGGATAAGGATCGAGCTACGATCCCAGCGCAACACGAAATCGCACTCTACATGGACTCTTACCTTAATAAGAGTCTCGACCCCAAAATAACTCTCCACTCCGCTCCAAGCGAGAGAACCTTCCAAAGAAGGACTCCTACCATACTAGGACTCTTCCAACCGCCTCATCTTCTCCTCACTCTATAAATACCTGTGATGGAGCACCATTGCTCAACTCACTTTGACTAGCAAGCTGTTTGCATTAGAGACCCGACTTGAGCATCGGAGAGTCCTAGGCGAGCCACCACACCGGCCCTCTTGTGCTCATTGCTTGGTTTTTGCAGGCTCATCCGCGGGCGAACCAAGCACCGAAGGTTTTCACACGCAACAGTGATATTATAATTAGTTCACATAATTATAAAGTACTTGAACCCTGAATAATACATTGAATCCAAATAAAACATTTAGATGCCCCTCTTTTTCCTTTTAAGAATGTAAACATTGTCTGTCATCATCCTTTCAATGGGTATCCTAAAGATCTGTAGACGTATACACTTACATGAGCGTCTAAAGTAGAGGTCTGAGTCTAACCTATCAACCACAATTTTTTGAGTTCAAACTTCTAAACCTGAGATGCACAGCTACGAAGTCAAATTTATGCTTGAATGATGAGAATTGAATCGGTTTAAGAATCAGGAATCGACCAACGAATCGGTTTGATTCAAGATGAATTAGAAAATGAAAATGATTATGAATCGTCCAATTTAGATCCAATTTGGACTATCCGATTCCAATTTAGGTAATAACAATTAGGATTGGTGGAAATCGGAATAAGTGTCAACCGATTCCATTCCAAATTTCCCGATTCCCCAATCCGATTCTTGATTTTTAAAATAATGAATTAAATACTTTCGGCAATGCTTGATTATTGGATAAACCGTGGTGGTGGAAGCCAGAGTTAACTCTACAGGGTATTTATTTTGTAAATTTTTATTCCAATGAAGGCTTGTGGTCGAGTTAAGTGATTTTAGAACCTAAAGAAGATAAGGTTCGACCAGGTTTCGATCGAAACTAGGTGTTTAGACCGAAACCTGGCTGAAACTAACCAAACTCAATCGAATTATGAGATTTTTAAAATTCCAGGTGGGTTTCGTCTTGGAACCTGTCGAAACCGAGACAACTCGACGATTTCGATAGGTTTCGGTCGAGTTTTCGATCACTGATTTTGAGTCAAGTTTAATACTGGAAAATTTGATAGTAATTGGAATTCATGAAGTATAATTTCTATGTCAATCTTTTTTTATGCGTAGATTTTTGACAGAATTTATACACAGGACTTGTGACACTTGAATTAAATATTAAAATTGGGATTTTGTTTCTGGGTTTTTGGAGGAGATCATGATCAATGTGTTAGTTATTAACTCGTAAATTTTGAGAATCTTAGGAATTATCTAAAGGGGGACTGTAGTTTTTCCAAACTACTACTAGTAAACCCTGTGAAGGAGGAAAACTGACAAAGTAACATAATAGGGGGACTAAAGGTATAATTGTAAATCATTAAATTACTATAATGAATAGAGTATCTTAGGATCATTACATGTGTATATAGGTAACATTTGTGTGATTGGACCATCGACAAGATAATTTGTTTAAATGTCATCGAGGTAAGTGGAACTATGACATTTCTATGTGTATTTGAGTAAGTGAAACATAACATGGCTATATCTGTGTATTTGAGTAATTGGAACTTAGCATCTTTAGATCTGGGTATACTTGTAATTTCACATATGATGGTTTATGTTTATATCTTGATGAAATTAATTGATGAGATTATATACATAATGCGTATTTGTATTATGTGCATGGTATGTATCATGAGTGTTTTTAATTGATTCCATACATGGTTTATATGAGCATGTGTAGTGAACTGCAATTACATGGTGAAGGACCTAACTGCAACCTTGCTAACAGGGGATTATGTGTTGAAATTGCCGGCCCCATGTACAGGGTGCCCAAAATGAGGAATGATGTTATGTGCCTTGCGTAGCCTGTAAGATACTCCACCTGACCATTGGGATGTCCTCATGTGTGGATGCATATGTTATTGATGAAGTTTGATCTCAATCCAGAAAGTGTTGTGGGAAATCTTAGGAGGGCCATTTCAGTCTTGAAATGCAATCGGATGGTCTGAAAAGTGCATATATCAGCACCTTTGTATCTTGTAGAGTTTGTCGAGACCTTCAAAATGATATGTATTTCGACATATGTTTAGTTCTGGTCCAACCCTGACCGGGTGGCCATTTTTGGGCTTCTAGGGGCATTTCTATCATTTTTGCGTTAGGGCTTCCTATAAAGTGTTCTTAGCTTGTTGAGAGAGAGATGTGAGATTTGAGGGTTTTATAACATTTCTTCAGAGAAGTAGTGAAACCATTCTTGTTGCTTAGCAGTGGATGTAGCCTACATACTTGGGGGTGAACCACGTAAAATCCTTTGTCTTGTGTGTTTGTTTGTTTTGATCTTTTCTTTATCTTCATATTTCTTCTACAAATTCCATTTCTGGGTGTTGTTTTTCTAACAGTATGTAAGATGAGCTGATGGGATGCCCACTTGGGGTGGATGTATGTTTAGGAGCCGCGTAGCCTGCAGTTAAGGTCAAGGTCGATGTGTTTTCTATGTATTGCCTCACTATATGCAGTGGTAGTTAGGCAGTCAATCAGTTAGTCATACCTATAGTTTGCATTGATGGAAAGGATGTGTTTTCTTCATTGATGGAAAAGATGTGTTTTTGCGTTGATGGACAATAATATGTTTTTGCATGATTTACAAAATAATGTATTTATTCTATATGATATGGATATGCTCTGTTATATTTTATTGGCCGTTGCAGCTCATTCCATTAATTTTTCTTCACAAATCAATAGTGGAAGATAGCAAAATTGATGGAGTAAAAAGTGATTGATCGTGACCTTTGTTGGACCTAGAAGGTTCCATTTACATGTTATGAGTTTTGGATATGAAAACTATTATGTGATATGTGTTTGGATGTACTAACATGTATGCTAATGTGCCAAGAGTTTGATGTAACCTAAGCTGGAGCTACTGAAGAGATACGGTTGAAAGAAGAACAAGGCATATTGATTGAATGAAGAACTGTTGAAGACAATCTTCTGTGTATAGGGGATGGACTTCCCTATCTTGAAAGATGAAGGTCCCAAAAGCTCCATCAAGTTGAAGGATTCTTTCAAGGATATCATTAGGATTTGATGATTATTAGCACATATTTATAATCATAATGTATATGATCAATAAAATGTAAAAATCCCAAAAATGACATAAAAAAGACTTAGATGGAAAATCCAAGAAACTAGGTGGTTTGACATAGAGAGTTGTCCCCAAGTCTTTTATCCATTGTCTTCCGTGAGTCGGGAAGGATTAAAAGTTTAATTGAAATATCAAAATTATTATATGTTAGAACTCCCAAATAATCGAGGTTTAAAGCTGTGTCCGCGGACGACCACTTCCATATAATCTTATGTGAATGTTCTAGAATTATGAGAGTTAGGCTACGTTTGGTAACGGTCTAAGTAAAGAACACCCGTTCTTGACTAGAAACGTTTTTGGTCTGGAACGACGTTCTGTGTATGAAAATGGTCGTTTGGTAACGGTCTCAAGAATGTGTTCAGAACGAAAATGGCGTTTGGTAAACCTGTTCTTTCAAATTTCCTCTTTTATCCCTCACAATCATGCACATCACAAATGTAGAAAAACTCATTTTACAAAGGGCAGCAGACGGATGCAAATCTTTGCACCTGCTAAAAAGAAGCAGGTTCATCGTCTCTAAATATGAAATTAACAGATAAATGAAAATCCCAAAAACAACAAATCATAACATTGTCTAATGAGTCCAGGCATCAGATTCCAAGTTTTAATTATCTACGCTGAAGAAGCCGATCACAAGAAAATTGATAAAAATTACTCGGAGAAAATCACCTCACCCGATTCATCCAAATAAACTATATCTTCCGTCCACTCACTAGAATCCTCAGTGCTCTTTCTTGAACCAAAATTTCTACAGAAACTATAGTTTTGAATAGAAATTTTGGAGGCAAATTGAATTAAAATCCTCCATAGATGATGAAAGTCTGAATTTTCCGCAACAACAAGTATGGATTGTTCGACGGGAATTGGGGTTCTCGATAGATTCTACTAAATTAAAGGGGAGAAAAGGAAATCCTGGTTAGGGTTTTGCCTAAGCAAGTGGAGATTGTTCAATTCATTGGTTGCTCATTTGAGATTTCGAGGGCAAATAATATTATGATAGATCATTGTTACTATCTCAGTGAGGAAGAGCTTTGTTCATTGATGGAAATTAGTAGGAAAAATAAAGAAAATCAAATAATTTTACCCAAAACGCTTACCTTCATTGCACCATTTACTGAGAGAGGGAGAGAGAGAGAGAGAGAGAGAGAGAGAGAGAGCAAGACAGAGAGAAAGAGATAGTGAGAGAGACATGAGAGAAAGAACTCACCTTGAAGCTCCTGTGGCATTGTAGGTCTCCTCCTCTTCCCCACTTGATCGCAAGAGAGAAGCCCTCTCAACTTCAAACACAACAAAGAAATCACTGGTTTTTCCTTCGATGATAGCTTCAATTATTTGTTCTTGTTCTTTATAGACCGTGTCTGAGACGGTCTGTAAAGAACGTTCTTTTCATCTAGATTTTCTCCGGTTTATTCTTAAAGACCAAAAGAACGAACTGATTACCCAAACAAGATTTTGCATTTTTTTATTCTCAAAGAACGAAAAAACACCAAAGCACGTTCTTGAGACCGTTACCAAACATAGCCTTAGTCTTGTTAGATAGACGATGGAACAGTCTTCCGTAAGTTTTCAGTCATGTTCGAGAGTGACAGTCTTGAGTCCATGTAGCCATGGTCTTTCATGACTGCCATGTGGTCTTCTATGCAATAGTGTTTATTGTTTCATGGTTAAGAAGTTAAAGAGTCTTGGACTCATTA
This sequence comes from Telopea speciosissima, assembly GCF_018873765.1. NCBI lineage: Eukaryota > Viridiplantae > Streptophyta > Magnoliopsida > Proteales > Proteaceae > Telopea > Telopea speciosissima. Next base: position 47,853,069 of record NC_057917.1, on the reverse strand, counting down.
TTAATGACCATTTGGACTATATCCACTTGAGTGGATGTCTTAAACATCTTCACTTATGTTAACTAATTCTAACTAGTTTTTCTTGTAAATTATAAGTTGAGCATTGGAGGCTAAAATGGATTAATATTTTCAACTATTTTTAATTATAAATGGTTCTCCAACCACTAATTTCTCTTAGGAATGAAAAGTGAATTCAAACGAGAAACTAAGCTTGACTCTAACAGCTAGTTCGTTTGCCTATAAATATGTGAATCACTTGATGTCATGCAATCAATCAATACAATACACAATACAGACCAAACAACAAATATACAAGCTTAGAATCATTTCATCTTCCTGAGAAAAGATGTTGTGCTTGAGCTTCATTGTCTAGATAATCTTGAGGAAGTTGTTGTTGTATGTATTGTGCTCAAGTGTCTATATCATCTTGAGAAAGGGCTGAAGAACAAGAGCTTCAATGTGTTTAATGTAAAAGCAAATCATGATCAAAAGCGTGCTTAAAGATATTACAGCATTAGGCTTGAAGGAAGAAACCATATTTATTGTAATAGGAAATCTATGTGGCTTGAAAAGGAAATCCCTTTGCCTATGTAGTCTGAGTGAAAATCCTTAACCAGGGTGGTCGAATGCTTAATTCGAAAGAGTGGTTGAGTTGTGTAAGGGCTTGATTCTTGCCTAGAAAAAGAATCAGTTAGTGGAAAAATCTTTGGTCCTATAGTCAGGTTTGAACCTCTCTAAATTCTAGTGTGTTTGATTGTCTCTTTCTCTCTCCCTGTTGCATCTACTTCACATCAAGTAGTAGGTAATATCCTTCATGACACTCTATTTATTTTTTATTCATTTTCTGTTTTGTGCCATTGTGTGATGTTTGGACTTATTTTGAGTTTTAGTTTTGTTTAATTTGGTCACAATCCCATTCATCCCTTCTTGGGTTGCATTCAATTCTATAATTAATATAAAAACAAAATCTCTTCATAAAGAGTTTAACAACTTGAAGAGTAGATTACAATTCTGTAATGGATGATAACTATTTTGTGATGATATGATACATGTTAGTGATTGTTTAGTAGATAAGCACTCATTGATGATTTCTTATGATAATGCTTTATCATCTTAATTTTATGGATAATGCATCAATCTGTCTTAGATGAATCTCTATTTGATTCTGCAATTGATGATATGTTTTGCTTGTGATGCCTTAAATAATGATGCTGAAAATGTTGAAACAATTCATGAATGCTTAGAGGATAAAAGTCATTCCATGTCTTCTACTCTTTCTTTATAAAACCCTCTCTAAGTTCTCAAAAAAAGATCAATTACCTTTGTCCAAGCCTTCAATGTGATAATAAATCACAATGTAAATGGAGTGAGTTAATACAAGAGCCCTCTTCTCACTCTTCTTTCTCTTCTTCTTTTAGGACTTTTTCTCCTCTCTCTTGCACATAGAATAAGTCCCTAAATATATAAAAAAAACCTAAAAGCAAGCAAAAAGAATTTTGTTACCCATTATGCATAACAACAAAAGCCCATGAGCCGACATCGACAGTCTTTCGATATTTTTCCCTCAATAATGAACCATCACACCAAACATTGACCATAATTGATTGGCTATCGAGACCCTTAGAAGTTCACCTCAACAAAGCGTAAGCTTTACTAGACAACAAACCACTATTGAATTTCATCTCTTGATATTGACACACCCAAGCTTTACTTTCTGTTGATCTGATCCTTGGCTTCCAACTAGCTCTTAAACTCATTACACATTTCCATACCATGTCTATATAATGCAAAAGTCAGTAGGTTTACTATTTCAAACTTGTGGAATGTGAACATTCTTTCCACTTTCCTCAGCCTAAATATCATTTGTGATATCCTAAAGGTCCATCTATCATCTAAATCTGATCGTTGGTGGAGCCGATTAACCAACAATGACTATTTCAACACTAAGCTAGCGGCAAAATTCTTATACAAAGAGAAATGTTGCTCTCCCCCCTCCCCCCACCCCAATAAAAGTCAATCCATTCCCCCTTCATCTAGATGGTGGAATTTCTTTTGGAAGCTCAACATTCATCCAAAATTTAAAGTTCACATGTCGAGGGTGCTACATGATGGCATCCCAGTTCGATCCATTTTGGGAAAGTAGGTAGATCTTGATATGCTTTGTCCTTTTTACAATAATCATTTTGAAACATTTTGACATGTTTTCTTTTCGTGCGAATTTGTTAAAAGAATTTGGAGATCTGATCTTTTAGGCCTAAGAACCGAGCATATTATCTATACTTCGGTTTAGCCTTTCTTTCTTGAGTTATTTATCTCATTGTCATCATCTCCCACAAATTGCAAATGGATTTTTAGTATAATCTCTATCACTTCCTACTTTATTTATAACCACAGGAACCAGGTTGTTATGGTAAAAATCTCTCCTAATCTGAAGGTGATTATGGACAACATAAATCGATGAATCACTGACAATCGACCATCTCCATTCTCTTTTGAGGATCATTCATTTTTACCAAATCAATGTGGTAATTCTACTTACTCCCTACTTGATAATTAAGTTTCACATCTAACTTATCCCAGTCTAAGTCGTGCAGGACATTCTAACAACTCCACAAACAATTTTTTTTTAGGCCAAAGCCAGAAGCCTTCTCAAAGGGATAAAAGTAGCTTTTAGTTTAGATTGGACTAACCTTCATATTTGACATGTTTCTCAGAGTTTACAAGATATAATATGGGAGCCTACCATACACCCATGGCCTTTGACATCTTTTCATGTTTTAATACATCTTTCTGTTCGTACTAGACAAGTTATCTTTGTTGACCTCTGGCCATTGGAACGATGTATTGAATCTTCTCTCTTAATTTTATGTTATTTTTTTTCATTAAAAAAATAATAAGGATCAACAAATAGAAAAGATGCTACTTTACTTTTAGTACTTAATGCACCCACCAAAACTTTCCATAAAAATAGGCAAAACCTAGGTTGAACTATCAGATGCCACACAAAATTCCATAACTTCCTTGACGAATGACATATTTCAATACCCTATTGAGATAACAATATTAATGGATTCATTTATCCATCTTGAAATCACATGGGCATTGAACTTAAATTGGTCTGGTATAATTTTCTGACTGGTTGAACAATCAAATCAAGGAACTTGGAATGGGAAAAGTGGCCAGTTCTAATTCAATCTGGTTCAACCAGCTAGTCCTTCTCAGTTTAAGTTCAACCTGGTAGATTGGAACTCAAAACTTGTTGAAAGTCAAATATTTTGTTAATAGAATAAAACTAAACATCAAGCAAATAGAAAATTATTTACATCATGTCTAATAGTTTGAGATAACCTATGATCCTTGGCAATAGATGTTGTCTTATTAACTACTAATATCGTACCTGAAGTCTTCCACTTAATACTAGAATCGAAATCCTCTACTTCTGCCTACCCGGTACTGCCGTGTGCGACCCACACACAAGCAAGGCGGACAATACTGCCTTACCCCTGCTCGAGCGCCTTGCCCGAGCAGTGTTAAGGCGGCATTTTCCGCCTTGCTTGTGTGTGGGGCACACAGCAGTACCGGGCAGGCGGAAGTAGAGGATCAAGACTCCTTCATACTAACAGTCACCTTAGACATAATTACAAATATGTTTAATAAAATATAAAAAATGTCCGAAGGCCAACCAGCTTGACTTTCTTGTGTGAACCGCAAAACTAAAACATCACTGTCAATCCACAACTCCATTTGTTTGAATCCTTTTGCCATTGCATGATGCCTCTAGCCTTTGGTGCCAGTATAGTCCCTGCATAACCATAACATATAGTAGCAAATGAAATTGTGAATGAAACAAAACAAAAGGCCCATCCAGTGCAAAAGGAGTGCGAATAAAAAACAACATCACAAAGAATGATAAGTTGATCCCCAAGTGGAGGGAAGTGAAAATCAAGTATGGAGAAGCAGTCAACCATATTCGTAGATGATGAGGGTTGGGTACTAGAAAAAGACCAAGTTCAAAAGATCACTATGAAGTGAAAATCAAGTATGGAGAAGCACTCAACCATTTTTTTTCTAAATAACCAAATGAAATACATTGTCATAGCCGATATAGACAAGACACAATAGATATCATAGTAGTTTTGATTTGGAGAGCGAACGAGGGATTCTAATTAGTCGCAAAGGGATGATGTCTGGAGGAGTTCAATCTGCAACCCAAGGGGCTCAATGACCCAAATACGTTTGGAAATAGAGTAAGATAAAAATAAATGGCAAACATATTCATCCGCTAAATGACACAATGGGCAAGTTAAATCTAAGCCGAAATTCTGATTGTAAGTAACTTCGATGCAAAAAAAGGACAGGTCCATGCCAAAAGAGAAAGATCAATGCACTAGAATCCTACATATTGCATCAACAATAGCAGAAGTAAAGAAGAATTGATTCATTGGAATATTCCAAGAAGCTTCAATCATCACTTCATTCACATAACAGACATTGATAACAGAGCAATAAGAGGCAGGAAGATGAAAATAAGGCATTTGGGAACCCAGGGTTCTATCTATATGAAAAAATTAGAGCTAATAAAAACTCAACGACACAATAACTTTTCAAATAGGGTAAGACTATACAATCCAACTCAAATGAAAGAACTAGCTTTACACAGACTATTGACGCCTAGGAGAGAATCGTTGGAAAAGTATTTAGCTTTCAAAATTTGAACCCAGCACATCAAGATTAATAAGTGCTTGCCAAAGAAGCTTAATCAAAAGGCTTGGTTATGGAAAGAGCTCCTTTGGAAACTAAAGCCTCCAAGAGCTTTTGGCAAACACATTTTCTTCCAAGAGAGAATCGATCAGAGTTTATGCGAATCATCCATTACTTTCCAAAATCGAGCAAAGATAGAGTCCAATTTGATGTAAACAGAAGAGGAATAACTAAATACCGACATCCAATAGATAGGTACAATATTAATGACAAACTTGATAAGGACAGACCTACTAGCATGGGATAACATTAAGGGCAGACCAACCAGCATGGTACAACAAGGGAGCTTTCATAATCCAAGTTCTTAATGAACACGATAAAGAATTCCTTTCCAAATTGGGGTCCTCCCCTTTTTAGACACCAACGGAGTTCCTAAACAAATAACATCCTCACTCATAGAACATACACCAAGAATCTTATAGATTTCGTTCTAGACATGAATAGGAGTACCTTTACTAAAAAGGACACCACTTTTAGAAAAGTTAAACTATTGACTACATAAATCCTCAAATAAATTAAGAATGGTCTGAAAAGTTAATGCATCATTAATTGACCCACGACAAAAAATGAGGACATCTACAAAAAGAGGTGAGTTACCTCAGGGTTCTGTCTCGAGTAGGAGCAAGTGTCTCCTATGATCCTGTCAAAGCTTAGAGATGCCTTTTATGGACAAAATAAATAAGAAATGACTTAACGGACAACCTTGCCGAATACCTTGAGAACGTTCAAAGAAACCAAAGTTGCCTCTTTGAATTTTCATAGAGTAGGAGCAAGTGGACACTAAATAACTGATCATGTCACCAATGATGATGAAACTCAAGAATTCGAAGGCCCTTAGGTACTTCCATTCAAGTCTATCATAAGCTTTGGACCTTTCCAACTTAAGGGCCATCCATCCCCGATTACTCTCATGAGCAATTATTATGTTATCGAAAATCTGCCTCGCTTTGACAAATGCAACTTGGAAAGGAGAGATGAAATTATTGACGACAGATCTTAACCTATTAGCTAGTAACTTTGTAATGACCTTAGAGACAACAATACATAGACTAATGGATTTAAATTCATCAACACAGACCGCACCATTCTTAGGAATAGGAGCAAGAAGAGTATGGTTAATCCCAAAGGGGATATGGATATTGAGAAAGATATTCTGGACAAAGGAACACACATCAACCTTTACCGAGTCTCAACATTTATGAAAAAAGATAGCAGGGATACCATCGTGACCAGGTGCTTTGAAAGCACCAATACTGAAGACAACACTCCTAACCTCCTCCTCTATGGGAAAAGCTGAAAGAGCCAAATTTTCAGAATATAAAATAACAGTTTCAAAAAGAGTCTCAATAAAAGCAAGATCAAGCAGACTAGAGGTGGTAAAGGCGGAGCAAAAAAAAAAAACTTAGCAATGTAAGCTAGCTCAAAGACCTAATTACCACTATTATCTACAATAAAAGTGATACTACGGCACTTTATATTAGATACAACTTTAGTATGGAAGAAATGAGTATTTTGATCCCCTTCACACAAAATGAAGTCCTTGATTTCTGAAACCAAAATAATTCTTCAACTTCTAAGTGCCAAAATATTTGGTTGAACAACTAAAAAAGAGCGGAAAGAGTTTGAGATGTAGGAGCAAGACTTTCAAGCCAACGGTATTTTTCAAAAAGAAAAAGTTGAACTGAAAGCATATTTCCAAAAACCTCTTTATTCCAAATCCGTAAAAACCTCATCAGGAACCAATTTACTATATAAATTTGCTTAACACATAAAGACCATTTATTTTCAAAAAAAGGAAAAGAAAAACTTTCTATTCCAAATCCGAAAGGTCAAATATTTTGAATATTTGTATTAAGGGCTGATAATGGACCAAGAATTTTGACATGTGAGCTAAAGGGTGTTAAACGGTTTGGTGTAAGTTTTTTTATATGAAACCAAAACTGAATCGTTTAATAAATGGTTTCATATGTCGAAAACGAAACCGTTTATATTTTGAATATTTGTATAAGGGTTGATAATGGACCAAGAATTTTGACATGTGAGCTAAGGGTGTTAAATGATTTGGTGCAAGGTTTTTTAGGAGAAACCAAAACCGAACCATTTAATAAACTGTTTCACATGTTGAAACATAAATGGTTTCATTTTATAAGGCTTTTAAACTTTTTTTATTCAAACGACTACTTTACATTACATGTCTTTCATTTTTTTTTATTGAAATGAAAGTATAAATTTGAGTTAATATATATTTTCTTTAAAGTGGTTTATTTGTACCATTATATATTTAGTAATTATTTATTGTTACCATTAATGCTTAATTATTGCCATTACATAGTACTAATATTTGTTTCGGTTCAAACAATTCGATTCGGTTTTAACCGTTTAACTACACGGTCTCAATTTTAAAATAAAAACAAAACCATTTATTAAATGGTTTCACGATTTCTGTGTAAACGGCTCGGTTCGGTTTCAATAAACAGTTTCGGTTTGATTTAAACTAGTCCTTTATCTATAGCCAAACCAATAGCCGTACACAGAATCATCCCTCCAGTTCCATATGAGCGGAACCAACCTATTTTCTCTTGGAAGGCGATGTATAGTCATAGTCTCATAGAGACTGAGTAGAGCTTTCCTATTGTAAACACAGGCATAGTTAGCCTTGAGGATCAGTTTTCCATAGAAAACTTACCTTTTTCAATGTTTTCCCCAGCAGAAGTTCAAAATTTTCGGACAAGCAAACATTGCCTCCAGAAAACTTCATATTGTCAAAAAGGACAGAAAGATAGGGCTTGGTGACCAAAGGCATATGCTGGAAAAGAAATGTGAACCCAATCAACTTGTGTCTGTCAAAAAGTAAACTTAGAGATTCCATGACTTCATCTCCAAGCATGCATGCATCAACTATTCACCATCATTTATCACAAGGGGTTAGAGCTATTTCTGTCTCACAGATACATGATTTTTAGTTTAAGTGGCTAGCATCCACTGAAATAGAATCTTTGATCCTAGTCCCAAAATACAGACTGGAAATAGCACAAAAAGAACCAAGAAAAGGTTGCTGTTGCTGCACCATCACCACCAATAATGCAGCTCCAAACCCTGAAGTCCACAATGAGACATGGACAACAGGCATCATAACTCCCTCAATACAAACCTTTAAATACGCCTCCCACCCACAAAGAGAAGCTCAAGGTTCATTCATAATCACAACCAAAGTAAGTCATTTCTTTACACCAAATTCATTTGTATGTGGACCTCACTTGATATCAATTAGCCAATCACCATTAACCAATTCCAATTATTTGGACTAGATTTTTCTTAGAGAGTAGCAGAGAATGATAACCATAAACATATATAAGTAATCCCTCCATGTGTTTATGGTTGTTATGCACTAGGAAAACAAATGGTATACTAATTGTTTTCTACTTGCAGCCTTCTGCTCTTTTTAGTTTTTACACCAAACCCATGCATATTTATCTAAAGCTTACATGGTGGTAATGACCAGAAAACCAGATCCTAGCACGCCAAAAAATTATCTAACTGATATGGGAGATACAATATATTATCTGGGCAGAAGGCAAACCAATCTCTCTTCCACTTGCTGCCTGTTGTTTTGAGTAAACTAATTAGATGTGTGGCTGGAACTCCAAAACCTTAGGTCAGATGGCAATATGCAGGAAGAATTTGGAAGCTACCATTAAGAAGGGCAGGAGAATCTTTAAACTTCAGAATAGCAGGCTATCCTGTCCTAGTTATGAAGCTTATATTTTCCTGGCCCCAGGTGCATAATCAATTCCCTTGTTAATGTGTCAATTGCAAGAGTTGAGCTCAATAATAAGCCTTCTCATTGTTATTTTAATGGTCAATTCAGATTCATTCCCACAAAGAAGAATCAAAGGAGATACAAATTGGCCAAAGAGATTAAGAATGAGAGCAATGAGCGTTGAAGAATCAAGCGGCAATGACTTACTGGGGCCAGGAAAATATGTTGATTCAGATCTGATACCCTTTTCCCAGGCGTAACCTTCCCAACTTCTCTTCCTATTCTCCTTCCCTGTTTCTCCTTGTTTCTTCTTCTCGTCTCCTATTTCTGCTTCTGTTTCTTCTTCTATTTCCTTGTTCAAACACCAGATGTATCCCCTGTTTTTTAGTTCAATTTTAGCATGCTGGGATTGATGATTTCCCAATCATTCCATGTTCTTTTCTTCCTAAAAAATTGATATTCACAGTTCTATTGCAGATCTCTCTTCAATTCTGAAATTATTATCCAGTTTCAAACTGATTTGCCTATCTGAAATACCACATTCTGTTTCCTGGTTTCTCTGTTGCCGATCCATTGCACTACCTATAGACATTAAAATACTCTTATTCCTTTGATTCAAACTGAGCCTTCAGACCTGAGCAACACTGTTGGTGTGACCCTAGCCCAGGTCAAGTGGTATCTAAGGAGTTACAGCCTTTATTTACTCCCCCTGATTTTTTTTGTTTGGTAAACATATACTCCCCAGTCCCCCTGATTCACTGTCCCTTATTTCTTTCACTGCATCTAAACAAAAACTATTTATTTATAGATACATTCTCTGGGTAGTGTTTGGTAAATACGTCAACAACTGATTTTTCCTCAAATTACATTAAAAATTATAAAATTTGTCCAATTTTCTAGTGTTTCCTTCAAAATTTCAATTCAGATCCTGTCCACCTTTGGAATCTTCTAGATACTATTCTAGACAGAGGACCCACCATCCTTGAGACTGAGCTATGCATGTGGAAAGCAGGTACTCTGTCATGTACATGTAGATGATTCTGAATATGGATGCATGTAAATCAGTGTTAATCCTGCCTAGGTCACCAAATCTGAAACAATTCTTTCAATGTCCCCCACCCTCCCCATGAGAGAGAGAGAGAGAGAGAGAAACTTAGCAAAGTAGGAAACCATCAAAATTGGAACTCCTATTAAGTACTAAAATATAAATTGATACAGTGTTACTAGAAGTGAAGGAACCATATAATATGGACGATGAATGACAGAGGAGAGAGTAACAGGGTTCTTCTAGTGTTGCCTGATGCCAAATGGGGGCATGGGCCATGAGGAAAGCATGGAAAGTAAGCCCAAGATCTTTACCTCATTATTTTTATAATTTTACACGTAGGCTGTTCTTCTTTATGCTAAATTAATTTAAATGATTTTTGTTAGAAGAAAGAAATTTAATTTACTTTCACTTTCCTCCAAATTCTGAGTTGAGATGCGCAGTCACAAAATTTGCAGTAGTTTTTGTAATGTTCAAAGGGATACACAAAATCGGGTTGAGTGGTTCCAACACATAACATGATACTTGGCAAATCTACAATTCATGATCAGAAAAAAATGCTCTCTGCATGTGATCATAGAACAAGAACTCGAGAGATCTCGACGAAAATCTCGCTTTTTTGTGAGCTTGAGACGAGATATTAGGCGATACCATATATTACCCCATCTCGGGACGAGATTTCGACCCGACTCAGATCCAACCCAAAATCAAGCATATTAGTTCCAAAATCTGGCAAGATCTCATGGTTTTGGTCATCTCGGTGGGAAATCTTAGTATACAGACACCTATTTATGCAAATATTTATTTATGTTTAATATCATTTAAGTAAATGTTTTTGTATTTACTTAAGATATCATTCATAAACAAGCAAATACCCTCTATTTGAATCCAATAAAAATAATTAAAAAATAAAATTCAAGATTGCCTAAATTTGATTTATATTGAAGGAGTTATGTACTGGTCAACTTTTGGTATTTAGCAATGTTTTACCATATTAAGATTTATGGAATTTTTAGATTTGAGAAAAACCCCAACATTAGAAAGTTGAAATTTGAACCTGCCGTCGAAAATCCAGCTTTTGTTCTTGAACTGGGGGGTTGACTTTTTATCCTTTTGGAATTGATTTTTTTAACTATTTCTATTGGATTCAAATGGGGGAATATTTGCTTATTTATGTATAATATCTTAAGTAAATGAAATACAAATATATTAGGCACAAATAAGAGTCTGTCCTGGTTTCCCACTAATTGAAACTCCTATTTGGACTTTGATTTTTCAAAATCTAATAGTGCCATTTTGCAACATTACAATCAAGGTCATGAAAATTGAACAAAGAAAATGATCAAAATAAGGCTAACAATGATCTATATAACAACATTATCCATAAAACTGACATCTCATGCCACAATCAGCACTCATGAAATACCTGATTAGTTGCTATTTGGCCAAAGGGTTTCTTGTCGAAATAGATAAACAGCTGTCAATGAAACAATTAAGGCAAGAATTGCCCCCAAAAGATGCTTTGAGTTTAGCTCCCCTGCCTCTATTGTTCTCACAGTCTCAGACTTGAATTCCTCAGTGATGGCCTCATTTGCAGAAATGGCTGGTTCTACATGAGTCACACCAATGGGTTCCTCTTTTAGTGACTCATTTACCTGACAGAAAGACACAAATCAGAGCACATCATTAAAGCATCATTACATTCCTCTGAATATATCTTGAATTGGGATCTTTTGACTCAACTTTATCCCAGTTTGATGAGGGAGAAACCCCATTTTCCATCTTAATTTGATCAACATATGTGGAATTTGTTAATTTATAGACCAAGGTCATAAAGGCCTGTATGAGATCCTAACAACATCCCCCATTTTTTCTATGCAAGAGAAAAGGAAAAATTTCTTGCATAAATAATAATTGGCTGATTTTACCTTAAATGAGGAAGAATCCAAATAACCAATGTTCTAACAACAACAACGCCTTATCCCAACTAAATGGGGTTGGAACCAAGGTTCTAACATATATTTATATTAATTAAAAAAAAAAAAAACAGTAGGAATTGTATGACAAAATAAAAAGTACCAATAGAACAAATCTAACCAATCCTTCTTCACACACACCACGGATATTACCCACTCACACACGTAAATACATAGAAAAGCACGAGATTATACCATTTTTTTTGGGGGGAGGGTGTAATGTGCTAAATCATTGGCCTACAACAACACCCTAACATACCTGTCAATGCAAATGCCTTCAAAGATTGAGGAGTTGTCGAGGACCTCTTCTTTAGCACCGGCGGCTACATTGATAATGATTGAATCACTTTCAATCATGACAATAGAAACACAGACATCTAGAAAGCCTAAAGTTGCACAAAAATAAAGCTTTCTTGGGATCACTTAGTACCAGGAGGGCCTTGATAATATGTATGGCTCGTTTTCAAGAGGTTTATTTGAACTACACTTTCTACTGATCGTTTTGGGCAGAATCTGGTCCATATAGACAAAACAAAAATTGAGAGAGAAGATTGAGGTCTAGAGAGAGAGAGAGATAGAGATTGTTGTTGGAGTTTGCTACAACTGTAGCATGTGTTGTCACCTGCTCCTTTTCCTTGATTCTTCCTTTAAGCTTCAATCTTTCATCAAGCTCCCGAATGAGAATCTTGTCTGTTTCAGCTTGCTGATCTGTCCAACTTTGGCACATTTTCAGACTTAAATTAGATTGATCAACTCTTGCTGATTTCCTATTTTCCGTCCTACATTTATACCCTCCAACTCACAAGGAACTCAAGACTGGAATCAGTTTCATCCACGAAAGAACTCAATTGAACAGGTGATGAGGACATCACTCAAACATTTATGCAGCCACATATCACTTCATTATGGCTAGATGACCAGCATTATGTGTAGTTCTTTTATTATTTTTTTGTATTTTTATTTGCGGCCAGAACTGTTATGTACTAATGTTGTAAGGGAGTTATTGCTGGAGCAGTAGTTATTAGGGAGATATTTCCTTCTTTTTTTTTTTTTTTTCATTTTGGATTTAAAAAGACTATGTGGAGATGGAAGATAAAGAAGGAATGAAAGCATGAGTGATTCTATGCAATTCTTGGAGTGAAATCCAAGATGGTGTGAAGCCAAGACGATCTTCTTCTTCTATCCACTCCTCCTCTCTTTCAAACTCTATATCTACAGCAAACCATCCCTGTTTGATCCCCCAAATCCATTGTTGTTTATTGCATCATCTTTCTCCCAACCTCCATTTTCATTTCCTAAGAGCATTTCATTTGTTTTTTCAACTACAGCAGCCCGTAAACCCCAATAAATCATACTCGTGGCTAGAATAGGACTGGTTTGTGGTTTGATGTGGATTCCCAAACCTGTCCTACATCAAATTTGGTACCAGAGCCAGGTTAGTACAGCGTGTGTGTGGGTCATTGAGGACAAGCTTCATCGCCTTAAACATGATTTATGAGAGAGACACCAGAGCCTATTTTCCCCGAAGGCGAATTCTTCCCATCCAGGGAGAGGGGAGAATTGATGAGGACATCACTCAAGGATTTATGCAGCCACATGTCTCTTCATTATGGCTAGATGACCAGCATTATGTGTAGTTCTTTTTCTTATTTTTTTGTATTTTTATTTGGGGCCAGAAGTGTTATGTACTAATGTTGTAAGAGCGTTATTGCTTGAGCCTGGAGAAGTAGTTATTAGGGAGACATTTCCTTCTTTTTTTATTTTATTTTATTTTGGGTTTAAAAAGACTATTTGGAGATGGAAAATAAGGAAGAAAAGAATGAAAGCATGAGTGATTCTATGCAATACTTGCATCACATCCCTCGCCACTGCTTTACAGCCTGGAGAGTCTTCAACAACTGCCTCCCAACCCAGGCTTTTCTCCATAGCCGTCAGATCCAAGTCTCCTCTGCTTGCTGCCTCTATTGGAACAATACTGAAGACCTGTGTCATCTCTTCTTTGAATGCCCTACTGCTGTTGCTGCTATCTGGAAAGGCATCCTCCTCAAGTGTTGGCTGGATTGTAGAAGAATTCTTCCCTTCTCTAGAGAGTGGATTTGGATTGATATGACCTTCGCTGGCTCCTCTATTTGTGATGCGGTAGGGAAGTTGGCCTTCTGTGCCACTCTCAACCATATTTGGATGGAGCGAAATATCAGGAAATGGACCTCCAATTCTCGTTCTTACCATATTCTCGTCCTCCTTCAAAGTCGCGTATTCAATTCTTCCTTCAAAGTCGTTTCACCTCTGCTATTTTCTCTCTTTGGAGTAAAAGACTCCAAGTTGGAGACGGTAACCCCTCCAGGATCCCACTTTTTGTCTCTTTTCTTTCTTTATTTTTTTCTTATTCCTAAACTGCCCCTCAATTTTATGTTAATTCTGTTTTATCCTTTTTTTCACCCACTTCCCAGTTTACCCTTTACCTCATACGTGATACTCCATCCCCTTGTGTGTTAGTTGCACTTCCCATAATTACAGTTCTGCTGTTAGTGTCATAATCTTCTCATTATTTACTGTTTTGCCATTACCCTTTTGAGAGTTATCCTCCTTACCTTCGCCATGGTCGCCAATAGCGAGATTATCCAACAGCCTAACTCATACAAAGATGAAACTGATGCAAAATTTGACACCTTCACTGGACGTGTCGATACTCTCACTACTACTGTCAATTCCATTCAAACAATGATGGAATCTATGCAAGCTTCGATTGACCTTCTAATGACTTCAGATAAAGGAAAGAGTCTCATGCTATTTGGGGATTCTTCCAACTCCACCCCATCACCACCACCACCATATGGGACTGGATGATATGAAGATGGAGTGGACAAAGCAGCAAGGTTGGATGTCCTTGATTTTTATGGGGACCACAACTCGGAGCAATATCTTGGCTGGGTCCGTAGTTTTAAAATTTTCTTCAGATGGTACAAATTGACAGAGGTCAGGAAATTGATATTTGCAGAGGGTAAGTTGACATAATGCAAGAGTCGACCTCGAACCAGGGAAAACCAGTGGGACACCGATTGCAACCAGGATCAACACGATAAGGAACAAACTAAATAACTAAAACTCTCTTTTTTTATTGTTGTTTTCTATTACATATGAATGGAGAACATAAAGGATAAGAAGAAAGGAGAAGAAGATAAAGAAGCGAAGACAGAAGAGAAGGGGGGTAGGGGAATGGCTCTCTCAACCTGGGTCTCTCACCCACAGCTATCCCAGCTGTTGAAACATGAAATTTCTCCCATAACCGATGGCAAGCTTGGCCACAAATTCTATTCTCCAAATCTGATCCTTCCTTACAATAGGGGGGGCCCATTAATAGTTTAAGTAAGCTTACAAAATAGAAGCTATAAAATAGAAACTAACTGAATATAGAAAGTAGGAAATAGAAACTACTAAACCTAGCAACTAGTGACAATGGCCACTTATTGAAAATAGAAACTAACTAGAATTAGAAACTACTAAGACTTTTAATGTAGGGTAGGATTGAAGGTTCAACCAGTCCCAAAACAGGATCTGAAACCAGGGAAAAGGGTACAGCTTGATGGGGTAAGATTGGGTTGGATTGGAGGATTAATGGGTAGGCTTAGGATAAGGAGAAGGTGAGGGAATAGGTCTGGAATAACAGGAAGTCAAGGGATTAGTCAAACAAATCTGGAGCAAGTTGTTCTTCTCTGCCGATTTGAGTAACAGGGTAGGAAACAAGGTTTAATGGGTTTTGGGAGAAATTTTGTAGCAGATAATCTGCTGGGCAGAATGGGATGAAACAAGGATCGAGTGGAGGTCTTAGAGGGGGGAAGATTTGCTGAAAATATGGGAAGAAGTTGATGGTTGGATTGAGCAGGGGAGGGGAGTAATGGAATTAGAAGGTTAGTCCAAAAATAGAAACTAACCAAGGATTTGCAGTGCAGGCAACAACAGTGAGCCTCGGCTGTAGTAGAATGGTCTTCTAAGGTCTTGAAAGCTTGAAGGGGATGAAGAACAGCAACTGGAAGAGACCTCCTGGGCTTCCCACCGCAAGGAGTCAGCTAGATCAGACACCAACTCCTTGTCCAAGGATCAAACACCAAGGGAAAACTTCAGTAGAAGTAAACTTGCATAGTAGCAGTAGTTGAATATCAAATCGTGGGCTTCTTGCAGCCCCTGGGTTGCATTTATTAACTGAGGAAAAGAGGTGAAGGGTTCAAAATTGGAAAGTCTCAAAATTAGAAACTTCCAATTTTGGACCTTTCTTGAGATACAAGACACTATCAGCCCAAATAACTCATGGCTGATGTGAGACTGACTTTCTACTAACAACTTAAACAAGTAGAAGGACTTAACTACCCTATGGGACCATAACTTAAATTAGACCAGCTGAACCAACCGGTTCACTGGTTTATTACAGGACTCAAGAATTAAAACATAGCAACCCAATAGAACAGCACTGTTCACGTGAATAGTGTTACACCAACAGTTGGCTGCCAAGGTAGGCAGCAGCCTTCTTCTTCTTCTTCCTTGAATATACCCTTGGTTCTACATCAGCTTTATATATCATCTTTCTAAAACGAAAGGAAGGATACTAAAATAGAAACTAAATAAATTAGAAACTATTAGGCAGCAATAAAATCTGTTTTGCCTTGCTATCTTCAGTGGGCCCCACAGAATCTCAATTATGTGCTTGGACTTCCTTCTCCATTCAAGGCTTATGGACCCATAACACTGTTCACGCGAACAGTACATGTGAACAGTAATTTGTAGTTCGGGCCATGGTTCAAAATCTCGCGATATATCGCCGATATTTCGGTATATTTCGGATATCTCGACACTGTCGAGACGAGATGACCATACGAAAAAAGTCCAAATTTCAGAATAATTCGCGAAATTTCGGAATATTTCGTCGAAATTTTGTGAAATTTCGGTATATTACTTAAACAATGTGTATTTGACAATTTATACATCAGGGTCCGACCGTATACTCTCAATCAAGGGTGCAAACCCAAAACACCACTTTGAGTTCATTTTTTTGCAATATGAAAATTTAAATGTGTTTATTTATCTTAAATAAGGGTGTACATAAAGTATCAGGCCTTAATATGGCCAAAATCCCACCGAGATGGAGTGCCGAAATATGGCAGAAAAAATACCATATTTCGGCGAAATTTTGGTATATTTCGGATATCTCGACCAGGCCGAGATACTGAGATATCGCGAGATTTCAAACTATGGTTCAGGCTGCCTTAGGTGATGCTCCATCGAACCAACAAAAACTTGCCATATCATCAGACCAGGCTGCCTCTCACAGCAGTCGAATCCACAATCTTGCTGGGCTGGTTTTTGGGCTTGTTCCTGCGGGTACATATGGACTTGTGATCTACATTATGAAAGGCACGGCTCGGGTCTAATGGATCAAACACCAACAATAGAACTGGACTCAAGGTCTTGGCCAAGTTACTACCTGGGCTGAGATGCAAAATGCAATGGACTGGAGATTCCAACTGGTTGATTACAAGAAGTGTGTACACCTCAAATTTATGTAATTGAGACAGGATAGCATGTCAGTTGAGGAGTAAGTGGCCAAGTTCTATTACTTAGCCACTCGCTCTGAGTTTGGGTGGGACGAGGAAGTCTTAGTGGGCACAATTTCACAACAGCTTGCATCCACAAATCAGCGCCGCACTTGCCGCTAGTAGATTACCCACTATGGAAGAAGCAGTTCATATGGCGTATCAGGTTGAGGAAAATTTGAGGAGACCTTATAATCGGAGAACTTTTACTTACACATTCTCGAGGTGATAGCTTTTGCTCATAGCAATCTTCTTTTCAAGAGAAGTCAATTTCGGTTAGCAAACACAGACTAGTGGTTCTTCTATGGCACCTACACGACCAGTTCGTCCTTACTCCCCACCTCGGCGAGGTTCAGACAGACCTTATTCTCCACCGCGACGTGGATATGACAGAAATTCGGTGATGCCGAAAGTAGCTATTTAGTGCTTCATGTGCAAGGGGTACAGACATATGACTGCTCAGTGCCCTAACCGTTTGGTGGTAGCATACATTGACAAGGACAACTTCATACCATTTGAACAGACGGAGAAACAAACAACAAGGACAGTCAATCTGGTGGCTGAGCGTGAGCCTAGTGAGGTCGATGATGATGATAATTATGGTGAGCGACAATATTGTTATGTTATTCGCCCCCTCTTGGCTACGTAGAAGGTTTCCAATGAGGAAGATAAAGATTGGTGCCATAACAGTATTTTTCAGACCAAGGTGCGATGCAATGGCAACCTATGTGATATGGTGATTCACCCAGGCAGTTGCACCAATGTTGTCGCTGAAGATGTTGTTCGCAAGTTGGGTTTGAAGACGGAACCTCATCTGAATCCCTATAAGGTTGCATGTGTGAAGTGGTTAACAACACAAATTTCAAGGTTAATGAAAGGTATGTGCTCACGTTTTCCATTGGTGGACTGATTGATCAGGTGCACTGTGATGTCCTCCCTCTGAAAGTCTGCCACGTCCTTTTGGGACCCCAATGGTTGTATGACAAGAAAACCAAGCACTGTGGTTATGAGAATACATATTCCTTTCAGCATGGAGGACTTGAAATGAAATTCCTCCCAGCGAAAGACCTTCCATCCATCAAATTCAAGAAGACAGCTGGTACAGTCCTCCTACGGCTAGTTGACTCAGACGGCATTCTAGAACCTCATCCAAACTCGACGAGTCGAGTTCTTTTCAGCGGAGGAGAGCTGATGCTGATGCAGTTGCCTTAGCCTGGCTAGACCGACATAATCTACTTTGGAGGCTCAAACCAAGGAATGGTCCTAAACCGGTTTTCTGGTCTGGCAAGGGCTGGTAGTTTACTTAGGATGTAATATTTATTTTAGTTTATTTTATTTGAAACGATTATGCAGGATATTCTTAGGTAGTTTCCTTTTTCTTAGATATGGTTTATTTTGGTAGTTTCTTCTTTTAGTTGGTTTCCATTTTAGTTAGTTTCTATTCTTATGCAAGGCTGTTTCCTTAAAATTTATGTAATACGGTAGGAGAGTTCAGATTTGAGAATTGAATATTGAAGTTGAACTTGCTAGTTTGTGCAAGAAGTGATTGTGCATCTGTGTTCCCTCTTTTCTTTTCCCCCCTGCAATTCTGAATCTTCCCAGTTCCCTCTTCTCCTAACCGTTCCTCCATCAATCTTCATACTGTAAGTAGAGTTACAGGTCAGATCTGGAAACGGCTATAATGTTCTATCAATATTTAGATCTGTTTTGCTTGTTTGATTCTGTTATACAACGATAACAAAAACAACTAAGCCTTATACCAATTAAATGGGGTCGGCTTGTTTGATTCTGTTATGTTCTACTAAATTTGATTTCGTTTTGTTTCTTTATTCTCAGATTTATTTTTCTTAGGAACTCTGTTTAAAAAACCTTAAATCTTCTAATCAATGATATGTTTTTAGATTCAAATTGACCTGCTCTAATCTGTTAAACCGCATACAAATAGCTTCCACAGCTGAAGATTCCATTCAGTCTAAGCTTCTGTTTTCAGTTTCTGAATTCTGCTGATCAATTGCACAGTCACAAGTGATACAACCAGTCCACAAAAAGATCACAAAGTTCAGGTCCAGCAAACAGTAAATACTTCGATCATTCTCAGATTTGCAGGAAATTTCAGAATAATAAAATAAAAAATAGAAATCAAAGAAGGGAAGAAGAAAACCCATGGGATCAAAGGCAACACATACATAGCCTAACTCAAGGCTTATTTCCAATAAAATAAGCCCTTTAGGTGACTTATCTGCATCAATTCTGTTTGCTTTCATTTTCTTAGTGCCACTATGAATTCACAAAACACTACTATTTTGTTATCAGATCTCTCATTCAAACTTTTAGGCCTCTTCTACTTTCTGAATTAGCCCATCGACTGCAGCATCAGACCTATCTGATTTGTCGTGTTGAAATTATTCATTTTTCTCGGTTTCTGGTCCTTTTCCTATTTCCTGCAATCCTCTTATCTCTATTCCCCTATCATAAAAATTCAAATAGAAGTTTAGGACCCATTAAAAAGGGATGACAAAGAAGAATGCAAGTTCGAAATTTTGGATTTTGTGCCGATTTTGACCTCTACCAAAACCGAAATATTTCAGTAAAATTTTGGTAAAATTTGCTTATATATATTTGATAGTAATTTCGTTTCAATTATTTGCAAAACTGAAATATTTCGGTAATTTCAGTGAAATTTTGAACCAGGAAAGAATGCCAGCTGCACAATCATAATCAATATTAAATACAGCTAGTATCACTCCCAAACTACTCAACTAATAATTATACAATATGACCCTACAATTATAACAGTACTATAACTAAATGATTGAAGCCCATACTAGCTAGGATTGCTAGCTGTTCTAGTGAATGCAGGCTGAACCCCAGATGAGCTAAGTAAGCGCAATGACAACCCCATCTATATATCTACACATAAGTACAATGTCTAATGGCATATTATTCTTGTTGAGAATTAAGGGTATTTTGGTCTTATAGTTGAGGGATATGGGTTTATTTGTAATTCTCTTGTTTTATGTCCTTAAGTTGTAAGAGTGTTATTGGTAGAGGTTAGGGGTAATATTGTAAACCCTAACAATCTTCTAATTCCTTTTAATACAAGTTTGGCTCCTACGATAGGGATTCAAGTTCTTCCTATCATTAGGCTACTTCTCTTCTCTCTCTCGGAACTCCTTCTCTTCTTCTCTTCTTCTTCTCCTTCACTCTTCTACTGATTAGTTAGGTTCTGGTTTCTAACATGGTATCAGAGCCATACTAATCAGTAGAAGAGTCTCTACTAATCATCTTCTGCTGATCTCCTTCTCAGTTCTTACTTTTCTGGTGTGCAGCCACCGTTAGCTGCTTCTTTTTGTTAATGGACTGAAGACTCCTTTTACATGAATGGAGTACTAGTTTGTGGTGGTTTGTTGGAGTTTTGAAGACTGGCCTTGAAGAATCGATTGGAGAACGAAGCAATCACTATTTTCTGCAATCGATAGAACTAGGTTTGTATGTTGAGAAATCGATAAAGCTACTCTTCAGTGTTGATTACTGCTGCTTCCAATGGTTGTTGGCTGCTTTCAGTATTAACTTACTGTGATTTGCGATCTGTTTTCTATGGTGGATGGTGTATTATTGATGGTTTAGAGGCCTCCTTTTGATCCTGCTCTGGTTTTCACATCGACAAGAATTTCAGGGATGTGTTCTTAAGCCCGATAGGTTTCTTCTTCAAGCCCTAGTTGTTGCTTCTGGTTCCAGGTTGGATATTGGTCTTCCTTGTTATTATTCTGCTGTAATTGGCGGCTAGCTCTCCATACTTTATCATGGTGATCTTCCAAAACCCTGCCTCTAGTCAATTTCTTGTTGTTGCAATTATTTTTTTATGGTTGTTTGGTTGCTGGTTCTTCTTCTTACCTTTGCTGGTCCCTGTTTCTTGTTGGCTGAACATTAAACCCTATTATTTCCTGTTTGAGAACATTAAACCCTACTATCTTGTTACCTTTGTTGGTCCCTGTTACTATCTTGTTTCCTGCTTGAGGCCTTTGTTGCAAGTCTAGTGTTTGCTGCCTGCTATTTGGATTTCTTTTGTCAAGAATCCTTGCTGGTTGTTTAGTATTAACTGTTGGAATTTTGGGGGGAAATAAAACTACTCCTGTTGTTACTTCTCCGGCTGAGACAGTGAATGTCACTATCACCCCCATTATGCTCAACAGAAGTTTGAATTATTTATTGTGGGCCCAAGCTATGAAAGTTTACATTACGGCCAAGAAAAAACTCAAGTATATTACTTCAGACCCTCCTGCCACTGATTCCCTTACTTATGAGGATTGGATGCAAGAAAATGTTGTTATCTTAATATGGTTATGGAACAGCATGGAACCTAACATTGCTATTAATGTAATGTTTCACACCCTTGCTAAAGGTGTCTGGGATGATTTGCGGGACACCTATTCTCAGGAGAAGAAGATGAATCGTGTCTATGATCTGTATGAAAAATTGTTTCAACTTCGTCAATCCAACAAGCCTCTCCAAGACTATTATAGCTCGTTCAAAGGCCTTGTTGAGGAACTAAATGTTTTTCAGCCTCTCACCACTGACATAGACAAGCTTAAGGCACAACGAAATGAGTTCTTTGTTTCCAAATTTCTGGCCGGATTGGACCCTGATTTGAAGTCCGTTAAGGGGCATATTTTGGTTGGTGAGTCTGTCCCCACACTTGCTGATATGTTCTCTCGTCTTCAGCGTATTTCCTTTCCTGAGAATCCTGATTCGGTTCCCAAGGAGAACTCAGCTTTTGTTGCTGGTCGTGGTCGCGACCGTGATCGTAGTTCCGGGCGAGGCCATGGTAATGGTGGTCGTGGTAGTGGTGGTCCATTAGGTGACAGATCTTCTTGGAAGTGTACTCATTGTGGCAAGAGTCGTCACACTGTGGATTTCTGTTGGGACGAGCATGGTAAGCCAGATTGGGCTCCTCAGTTGGCCAATTATGCAGTGACAGATGGGGGTAATGATGGTTCTTCCCATAGTGATTCTACACAGGGTCCAACGACAGGTGGCAATTCTCCTATTACTTCTCACCGTGATGATCTCTCCCAGATCTTATGGCGTTTACAGAACCTGGAGGCATATAGTCACACATCCACCAGGGCGTCCTCTTCTTCTGCTACTCTGGCCCATGCAGGTACACCTGCCTTCTTTACTACTACTACTACTCCACCTTGGATTATTGACTCAGGGGCTTCTGCTCATATGACTGGTGAGTCATCCTTGTTTATATCTTATTCGCATACTCATTCATCTTCTCCTGTTATTCTTGCAAATGGTTCCTCAGCCCCTATTTCTGGGCATGGTACTGTGTCTCCTACTTCCTCCCTTAACCTATCCTCTGTGTTGCATGTTCCTCAATTACCTTTGAATCTTCTTTCCGTAAGTCAATTAACTAGCGTCTTACGTTGTTCTGTGACATTTTTTCCTACATATTGTGTTTTTCAGGACCTTCACACGAGGAAGACGATTGGTGGAGGGTGTGAAAAGGACGGCCTATACTACCTTGACCATGGTGTGGCTACCTCTTCTACTGTTGCTGCTTCTGTTGGTGGAGTCTCTCCTTTCCAGTGGCACTGTCGGTTAGGTCATTTGTCACTAGCTAGGTTAAAGTTTTTATTTCCTTCCTTTCGGTCCGTGTCTAGGTTAGAGTGTGAAGCCTGTGAGTTAGGAAAGTATCATTGTGCCTCCTTCCCATCTCGCTCTGTAGCTCTTAGTTCGTCTTTATTTTCTTTAATCCATTCGGATATTTGGGGTCCTTGTCGTGTTAGGAACAGGAGTGGTTTGATGTATTTTGTTACATCTGTGGACGACTATTCATGTTTTACATGATTATACCTCTTGAAGGATCGCTCTGAGTTTCTCTCTGTATTCCAAATTTTTTATAATGAAATCAAAACTCAATTTGGCATGTCTATTAATATTTTTCGTTCTGATAATGCTTTAGAGTATGTTCAAAATGAGATTTCTACGTTTTGTGTTTATCATGGTATGATTCATCAGACTAGTTGTTCCTACACCCCACAACAAAATGGGGTGGCGGAACGCAAGAATAGGCATTTATTTGAAGTTGCTCGCACCATAATGTTTCATATGCATGTTCCAAAGCAATTTTGGTGTGAAGGAATGCTTACTGCATGTTACTTGATTGATCGTATGCCTTCATCTGTTTTATTTGACCAAGCTCCGTTTTCTATTGTTTTTCCTGGTCAACCTATTTTTTGTCTACCTCCTCATGTTTTTGGGTGTACCTATTTTGTTCAAAATCTACATGTCACCTCTGATGAATTCTCTCCCAGATCTACTAACTGTGTTTTTCTTGGTTATTCTTGTACCCATAAAGGGTATAAATGTTATGACCCTCATGGTTCGAGAACTCGGGGCGAGATCTCACCGAGTTTCTCGGTATTTCGTAAAGCCAAGATGAGATGGAAGTCGAAACAAAAAAATATAATATCTCGGTGAGATCTCGGGTCGTGGACATGGTTTCGGATCTCAGGTCTTTTTTTTTACCCATTTAACTTAATATATAGGCGGCAATCTCGACAGAACTTGCTAATCTCGGTGAGTTCTGTCAAGAAAGCCTGAAACCCTCTCTTCTACTCTTCATTTTTTTCATGGATTGAAAGCTTTGGAGGGTGATTTAGCTGCCAAACTGAAGATTGAAGTTCATTTTTGCAAGATTCATCAAGTTTTTGAAGGATTTTTGAAAGGTAAACCATTTTACCCAAATCTATTTTTTTCAAAAAAATTTGATGAACCCTTGGTAGATTCATGTGATTTTAAGTTATGTTACACAACTTTGGCCGAACTATCACTTGATGGAGTCCGAATTTTTTTTCGGTTATTAATTTATTTATTATATTTTCTGAAAAAAATAATGCATTTTTTCAAAAAAGAAATTGAAAAAAATAGGATGAATATTTATTATTTGGATGTGATTTTTATATATGTTAGACAAGTTTGGATGCTCTACAGCCTTATGGAGTCATTTTTTTTTTTCACCCATTAAAAAAAATATTTTATTTTTCAGATTTAATAATAATATTATTAAAATGTTTAAAAAATATATAAGATTAAGGAAAAATACCTGTTTTTGTTGAAAAATTATGCACAACATATGTACATAATGTCCAACTTCAACTGGTGTCAAATACATCATTATGTTATAATATTTTATACTTTAAGGTATAATTATTTTTAATAAAAATTCTAAATATTATTTTTAATTAATAAATAAATACTAGGGTTAAGGAATAAATAAGAGATAGCTATTTGATTGTTCTAGTAGCTTCACATTATGTTTAATAGTTATGAATACAATATTTTAAGTGTTTAATACTTTACTTTAAGTCTGTAATAGTTACTAATACATGCTTTTTTATGTAACAGTGTAAAAAATAAGATATTTCTTACACAATGGGGGATATAGCATGGCTATATGGAATCCCGATGTCCAAGGATAAAAAAAAGTCAAAGTGTAACTACTGCGGAAAGATTCTAAATTTTGGAGGAGCAATTAGGTTAAAACAACATTTATCTGGTATAGGTAAAGATGTTGCCTCATGCCGAAATGTTCCGAGCTAAGTGAAACTGGTTATGGCACAAAACTTGAGAGGAGTACAAACAAAGAAAGCAGAGAGGGAAAGACAACAAATAGCTTTTGATGAGGTAGTTCTAGAGAGGCATGGTGTAGAGATCTGTGGAGGAGATGATACTAAATATAGGCCTACACCTGGTAAGTTCAAATCAGAGGCTGAATGGAGAATTTACCAGCAGACTTTGGTAGAGAGTAGACAGTTTACATTTTGAGAATGTGAGAAGAATAGAAGATATGAGCAAGCAAGAGGAGCTGGTGGATCTGGCTCAGCTGCACCAGTGCAAGAAGCTGAGAGGAGGAGAAGCACTGGCACAAGAGATATCCCACGGCCCCCAGCCCGACCACGAGCACATTCCCCAGATCCCATTTTTTAGTAGGATCCATCTACCTTTAGGCAACAAAATGCCTACTAGCCAACCATCCCGCAAGTGTTTGGTGGTAAACTAGAGGAAGCACGGAAAGCCTTCAGCAAGTTCATGCTATACAATGGCATTCCAGCTAATGTAGCACAAAAAACATACTATAATGCATTCCTTGACGCTGCAGGGAGGGCTGGCCCAGGATGGAAGGGGCCTTCACCATATGAGTTATATAATGTACGTTTGCCTCAAGAGGTAGAGGAGCTGAAAGAGTACATAGAGGGTCTGAAGCCAAGGTGGGACACATATGGGGTTACCCTTATGGCTGATGGTTGGACTGGGCCTACTAAACAGACCATTATAAATTTCATGGTGAGTTGTAATGGGAAGACTGTATTCTTGAAGTCTGTCGATGCATCAAAGCACGTAAAGGATGCATCATACTTGTATAAGCTACTGAAGCAAGTGGTGGAGGAAGATATAGGAGCAAAGAACGTTATCCAAATTGTGACGGATAACGGTTCTAATTTTAAAAAGGCTGGAGAGAAGTTGATGAACAAGAAGAGTAAGAGGATCCGCCTCTTTTGGACTCCATGTGCAGCACATTCCATTGGTTTAATGCTGAAGGACATGGGGAAAAAAGCTTTGGTGGCTGGTGTGGTCAATAGGGCAAGGCAAGTGACCAACTTTGTATATAACCATGATTATGCTTTAGCCATGACAAAGGAAAAATGCAAGGGGGATTTAGTGAGGCCTGGTGTCACTCGATTTGCCACCAATTACATTGCATTGAAGAGCTTTCAGACTAAGGTGATAGGTCCGAAGTTTATGTTTGCAAGTGAACAGTGGTTTGGTTGGCATGGTTCAAGGTCAGAAGAAGGGAAGGCAGCACAACAAACCATTGCAAGTGATCAATTCTGGAAGGACTTGCATAAAGTTGTTGCCATATTAGAGCCAGTGGTGGCAGTACTAAGGATGGTTGACACGGAGAAGAAGCCTACCTTGCCCCACATATATGCTGCCCTGGAGAAGATGAAGGAAATGGTCCAAGCTACAATACCCCGAAGTGCTCGCATAGTACTATATCTCGCGATGTATCGGTATCTCGGGCCTACCGAGATATCCGAGATATCGCGAAATATGACCGAAATATTGCATTTTTTTTGCAATATTTCGGGGGTCCATCTCGGGGGGTATTTGGCCATATCTAGGCCTGAAACTTCATGGACAGCCTTATTTAAGCTTAATAAACACATTTAAACCATAAAATTGTAAAAATGTGAATTCAAATTGGTGTTTTGGGCTTGCACCCTTGATTGACATACGGTCGCCGACCCTAATGTATAAATAGTTAAATACACATAGATTAATGAAATCACAACTTAAGTTACAAATTACAAGTGCTAAACTGCTAATAGTAGTTGCTGTGCCTCCCTGGATCAATCCCACTCATGTCTCGCTGGAGTCGACGTCCATTGCTCTCTGTTTAAAGGACATATGTGGACCACGGTATAGAATCGGAGAAGAAACGAGTGTAGTCATCCACAAGTGTCACCTAAATGGAATCATCAACATACTGTAGGTAACTTATCCTAGGATATAAACTAGGGTTACCAATCGATCCAGTCCATGAAGAAGATGATCCATTGTGATATGATGTTGGCGCCGGCGCAAAAGGCGATAGCATTGGCTGCATGTATGGCTGGTGAGGTTGGTAGCTAGGTCCGCTAGGGTATGCAAAGATGTTATCTACAAAAGATGATCCAGTAAGTCCATGGGACTGGGACTGGTAGTCATAGTCCCCTACCCCACTAAACTGCCCATATGATGATGATCCATATCCATATCCATCGTAAGGTTGTGATGCACCATAATCCGATGCCAATGGAGTGGCATGTGCATCAAAAGATGGGGCACACCAATGTCCAGTCGGTCCTCCCTCCCTATCACCCATACTCAAACCACCAACAGAGCTAGATAGGTTATCAATGTCCATGTGATCAGGTTGCAACTGTGTTTGTCGACCCCTACGCTTCCTGTTGTATGTATGTAGGGGGCCTCTCGAGGGTGGGGGTGCGGGGGCACGTGCTCCGTGGTCCGTATCTTGTGTGGCATGATCAAACTCTCTCCAGTGAATCGGAGTGGCTCCACAGGTGCCGTATCCGGGGCCTCCTGGCCTACCACATAACGCTCTCGCATGCCGTCAAATTCTTCACCAACATCACCACCACCAGCATCACCATCATCATCATTTGAGGACTTAGACCAGTCTTCATCATCACAAACATTGCCACCGATGGTCGGAATGGTATGGGTGAGGCTTCCTCGCATGTATCGACCCTCGTCGCCCATATACTTGTCCACATCGCACCAATCTCGTGAAGCTATCATGGGGTCGGGCCTACCTCCTCCTCATCCAACACTCGGCTCACCTCTATCCCTCACCCAATCCACATAGGGTCCTCATCGCCTGCAGTCAACTTGAAAGATGTCGGCTAGATCAATGGTGCCCCTCGTCCCTCATGTCCCATGCGTATGTGTTGCGGTTTCAGCCTCAAGTTGTAGTGCACATACACCATGTCGGATAACGTTGAGACCCCAATCTGTGCGCCTCTTGGAGTGGATGAGTGCAAAGGTACTCCAGTTCCTCTCACAACCAGATGCAGAACATGTTTGGGTAAGGACTTTAATTGCTATTCTTCTTAAGTTTTCAGCCGATTCCCCATACAACACCCACCATTCAGCTGCATTACAAGTTTACAACAAAAAAGACATGTGTCAAATGTTGTTTCAACTTTCAACTTTCAAATTTCAATACATATGTAATTTAAAACTTAAAAGAATTACCAAGATCACCACGTGCTCGCTCTGTATCACATCGGTTCCAAAACTTCCCAATGCATCCCTAAATACCTTGATCTACACCCACGTGGAAAATTAGTAAGTACTTCTAAAGCATCAATAAGTTGAGTTTCCAAATGAACTCATTTCATTGTTGCAAATTGCTTGTAGTGCACCATCTGGCTCCAACTTCTTTATTACTTGTTTCACAGCATCAATAAGTTGAGTTTCCAATCCAAGCCTATTGTTATATTGATACTTAGGGTTCAAGTAGTATGCTGAAATATGACATATAAAATAGAGGTATTGTCAAATGCATAGGTAATTAGTAAATAATAATACTATGAATTAGTAAACATAAAACAAATTTACTCACCAGCCTTATGCAGTGGATGCATAAGTTGATTCTCCCAGCGAGCATTTATGATATCTAAGAAGTATTTGCTACTGCGAGGAGCCACACTATAGGCACTATCTTTCATCAAGTCTATTGCAGCATATAGGACTGGCATGGTTGGGCCCTTCAGAGCGGAGTCAGCAACATGTAGAACTTTAACTTCTGGCTCTAAAACTTTCACCACTTTGCTTAGTTTGGTCCAGAAGTCCTCAGATGACATCATTGTTTGTGCTTCCCTCCCATTTGCAGTCTTGGAACCCTTCCATTCAAACCACTCCTCAGAAGCAAGCATGCTTCTCAGCCCGGCCTTCTTTGTCTCAATGCTTTTGAGAGCAATGTAGTTGGTGGCAAATCTTGTGATGCCAGGCCTAACCAAGTCACCCCCACATTTTTCCCTCAATAGATTGAGTGCATAGGAGTGGTTGTATACAAAGTTGGTGACTTGTCTTGCACTTTCAACCACAGTCTTCACCAACTTTAACTTTCCCATATCTTTTAGCATTAAGTCAATGCAATGGGCTGCACAAGGAGTCCAGAAGAGCCGGTACTTACTATTGTTCATCATCTTCTCACCGGCCAACTTGAAGTTACTTCCATTGTCCGTTACAATCTGGACAACATTCTCAATACCCACATCTTTTTCCACTACTTCCTTTAACAATCTGTAAATATATTTTGCATCCTTTATCTCTTTGGATGCATCCACAGATTTGAGGAACACTGTCCTCCCATCACAATAAATCATGAAATTGATGATGGACTTTCTTGTAGGCCCACCATCCATCCGCCATTATAGTCAACCCATATGTCTCCCACATATTCCTCATCTCACTAATGTACTCATCAATCTCACTCTTTTGTTGAGGTAGATAAACATTCATTACCTCATATGGGGTGGGGCTCTTGAATCCTGGGTCAGCCTCTGCAATGGTATCTATCATGGTATCATAATGGGGGCCTTGTGCAGTGTTTGCTGGGATAGTATGGTATAGCATCCACTTAGCTATTGATTCTTTAACCAATCCCTTCATCCCCTTCCATGCTCTTTTGATTCTTGGTTGACTGCTTCCTTTATTCTTATGCAATTTAGGATCAGATGTTGATGGTACTGGTGCTGGTAGAGGTGTTGGGGCTACCCTCACACTTTGTGATCTTTTAAAAGGATTCAAAGTTCTAGGACCTCCAGAACTGCCAGCTCCTCCACTACCCCCTACTTTTTGTCTTTGCTGATCATCTTGAAAACTTACTCTACTCCTTGAAACAGTCCGCCTAAAATCCCTAGCCTCCTCTGCTGTTTGTATGTCATCAGGTACTGCAATGTCATCATCATCAGAGGAGTCATCATCATCATCATCATCATTGTATCGTCTTCCTCCTCCCATCGAACTCCTCACTGTATCCTCAAGTTGTTCTCTTATCCTTTGCTTGTCAGCCTTCCTCTTCTTTCTTCCCCTCAAACTATCACCAATCTCCCTGGCTACTTCAGTATGGACCATATGACAACCTACAACATCTTTAGATCCTCCAGTTAGATGTTGTTTAAGTCTACTGGACCCACCTCCCATAAATTGCATGTGACAATAGTTACATATAGATTTTCTCTTATCCCCATCAATGGGAGTACCATGTAACCATGCAATGTCACCCCTATGCTGGCTGGCTGGTCTCTCTTGTTCCCTCTGTTCTCTTTGTTCCCTCCGCCCCCTTTGTTGACTACTTTCCCCCACCTTTTGCTTGCCCTTCGCACGTTATCTATCACGATCCGCCATAATGATACTTGTTTACTGCAATGTAAGTAACACAAATAATTAAAAAACTTAATGTAGATGCACTTCAATTGACACTTTTAGATTACTAATACACTTGTATAGTTATTTAATATTTTTCCCCTAACCTTAATATTTTTCACATAATTAAAACCAATTTTTTATATATAATGTTAATATAAGTATTGACCTAACACAACAAAACCAAAAATTAGTAAACATAATATACATGTAATGCATCTCAAAACATATAGAAATAACTTTCATATTTTTTTATTATTTTTTAAACTTAAAACTCATATTTTTCCTTATTTATTTCTGTTTTTTTAATTTTTTATATATTTTTCTTAATTTTCAAAATTAAAAGAATTATTTAAGAGCAGAAAAATAAATCCGACACTGTGAAGCCGTAGATCGGCCATTGGTGTCTAACATATATTTAATTCATTACCATCTAAGTCATATTACCCCTAATTATTTCCTATTTTAGTTGTAGGAAAATGAATTTTTAAAACCAGAAAAAAAATTAAAAAAATACATATGGGAAAAAAATTTCGACACCGTGAGGCTGTAGATCGGCCTCCGGTGTCTAACATATATTAATATCATCAACATCCAACAACATTTGTACAAAGTTTCTTTTAAAAAAATAGTTTAAGAGAAATAGAATTTACCTTGAATAATGAAAATAGGCTTGGATGATGAGCTTAGATGACCCTCCGACGTCTTCCCGGCGACAAGGAGCTTCAACAATGCTTGGATGAGGCTTGGAAGGGAGGAAGAAAAGCAAAAAATGAGGAAGAAGAGAGAAAATTTGATTTTCAGCAGCTCTCGGTCGAAATATCGACCAAGAGCTGCGAAATATGGTATAAAAGGGGCCTTAGTGTGACACTATTTGTCACTTTTTCAATATCTCGCGATATATCGTGAGATCCACGATATATCGTCGATATATCACGATATATCGTCGATATATCACGATATATCGACGAGATATTGTATTTTTTTGTTTAGGAAGTGTTTCGTATCTTGAACATGTCGAGATTCACGAAATATGGCGATATATCGCTGATATATCGCGAGATTTTATACCATGAGTGCTCGGTCATACATTAACATCATTTATGAGCGGTGGGAGAAGCACTTGAGTCATCCATTGCATAAAGCTGGTGAATTCAACACTTCAACATACTTTATACTTTATATGAGTTTTTACATTTACATATTCAAAACTCAATAGTATTAAGACACTAACAAGTTATATTTGTGGTTTCCCCTTTACTAGCATACTATTTGAATCCAAAGTACCAGTACTCGCATGATCTTGGACTAGACACAGATTTGTTAGTGGCAGTTCAAACTGTTATTGAGAAGTTAGAGCCCAATGCCAAGACACAAGCTAACTGCAATGACGAGACCAGAGTATGGGACTTGGTACTTTGGTGGTAAGTAAAGGAATGTAATTACTAAATAGCAAATACTAATGCCTCTAACAATGTTTGAAATTTAAAATGAAAATAGATCAAATTCTTCAGAGAGGCCTCAGCAAGTTTCAGTCGAAAAGGTGCAGTGGAGGGTAGACAAAAGTCAGACCCTGGTAGGTGGCATGACATTACATTTATGAATTATAATTTTATCCCTTTAGAATGCACATATTCTTAATATTCTATGTTTATAATGCAGCTGACTGGTGGGTGCTTTATGATACAAGTTCACCCAACCTGAGAAATATAGCAGTGAAAGTGCTCTCACAAACTTGTTCGTCCTCTGGGTGCGAGCGCAACTGGAGTACATTCGCATTGATACACTCAAAGAGGCGGAACAGATTGGGTAGTCAACGACTGGAGCAGCTGGGGTATGTGCATTATAATATGAGACTAAGGATGAGGCACCATAGTTCGAGAACTCATTTCGTTTCGGTATTTCGAGCTGACCGAAATATTTGAAATTTCGGATATTTCGGTTAATATTGTATTTTTTCTAGTATGTTTCGATAGGTCATTTCGGTGGGTTTTAGGCCAAGTTAAGGCCTGAAACTTCATGGAAACCCTATTTTAGGCTATATAAACACATTTAAATGTTCAAATTGCAAAAATAATCACCCAAAATGATGTTTTGGATGTGCACCATTGATTGGCAACGTACGGTCGAACCCTAATGTATAACTTAGTTAATTACACATTTACACATACATATTGTACATTAAACAAGTAAATTGACTTGGAACTAAGTTGGAAACATAATGACTCATAAGTTAAGTCATAAATCATAATATTAAGTACATAAGACATCAAGTCAATAACAAGTTAACAAATAACAACTTAAGAGTTTTTAAGATTTAAGAAGATGATATCAAACATTCCAAATCACAATATGTCAATATCCCCAATTGTCTCCTACAAGGCTACAAGTCAAGTAGTCAACTAGTCATTATTCATCTCAAATGTTTACAAATTTGCTAATAATAACTACTCCGCCGTCCAGGATCAACCCCACTCATGGTCCGCTGGAGCCGAGGTGTATTGCTCTCCGACTGTAAGACAAATGCATGCCACGTCATAGTCTGGGAGAAGAAGCGAGTGTAGTCATCCACAGTGGCCATGTAAACTGCATCATCAACATGCTGAAGGTAACCTATCCTAGCATATAGGTCACCAAACTGTGAAGAAGTACTACCCACTGATCCACTATGATATAAGTCATATGACGGCTCTGGGAGCATGTACAGGTTGTACGGCTACGGCTGGTGGGTTGGGTAGCCAGTGTAGGAAAAGAAGTCATCCACAAAAGACGATCCACTATACCACTGTAAGTGGGAGTCATACTCAAAACTGAGAATGGATGGAGAAGATAAAGACTGCTGCCCCCAAGGGTACTGCCCAGAATGCCCTTCGCCATATGGATGTGAATGAGATGAACCATGCTCTGATTGTGCTGGAGATGAACTGCTGTTTACAT
This sequence comes from Telopea speciosissima, assembly GCF_018873765.1. Taxonomy (NCBI): domain Eukaryota; kingdom Viridiplantae; phylum Streptophyta; class Magnoliopsida; order Proteales; family Proteaceae; genus Telopea; species Telopea speciosissima. Next base: position 47,819,997 of record NC_057917.1, on the reverse strand, counting down.
GAAAAGATGGGGCACGAAAATGCCCACCCGATCTACTGTCTCTATCGCCAATACTCAGTCCACCAACAGAGCCAGATAGAGCATTAATGTCCATAAGCTCAACCTGCCTACTAGTACCACTACCACGACCACTAGGACGGGACTGGCCACATTGCTTTCTCGAGTAGGTCGAGGTGGACGATGTGGGCCGTGTGGCTGGTGTGGGGCCGGTGGGGGCACGGATTGCCTCTTGTTGCTCTTGTACCACAAACGGGACTCGAGTTCCCTCATATGCTTGACCACCATCACCATCATCACGTCCATCATTACCTTCATCATCACCTCCATCATCACCATCTCCACCAGGACCACCACCACCATCTCCACCAGATGACATAGACCAATCTTCATCCTCCTCATCAACACCACCAGTAGGCTGGAACGGTATGGGTGACGCATCCCGTGCGTGTACCTCACCCTTTGCAGCCATGAAGTCATCCACATTAGCTTCTATGTGTTCAACTATCATGGGGTCAGGTCTACCTCCAGACTGATCTAACACTGGATCACCTCTATCCCTTACCCAATCAACAATAGGATCTTCATCATCTGACTCCACCTGGAAAATGTCGGCGAGATTGATATTTTCCCTGATACCCTCTTGTCCCAAGCGTATGTGTTGCATCTTCAACCTCAAATTATAATGCACATATACTAATTCAGAGAAACGTTCAGAACCCAATCTATTTCTCCTCTTGGAGTGGATGAGAGAAAATGTACTCCAATTTCGTTCACAGCCAGATGCTGAACATGTCTGGGAGAGAACCTTGATTGCTATTTTTCTTAAATTGTTTGCCGAACCCCCATACAACACCCACCATTCAGCTGCATTACAACAAAAGAAACATGTCACCTTCATTTCAAAAGAATAAGATATTGAATTGAGTAATGACTAATGAGTACCAGCATCACCGCGTGTCTGGCCTTGCTCTGCAGCATCGGTTCCAAAACTTCCCAATGCATCCCTAAAAGTCTTCAACTATAATCATTTGGAAAATATTTAAAATTAGTAATGACTCATTACTATTTAGTATTGAATTGAGTAATTCCAAATGAATTATAACTTATAAGACTCACCTCATTGTTACATATTGCCTGTAATTTACTATTCGGCACCAACTTGGCAACTACTTCTTTGACTGCGTCAATAAGACTATTATTCAACCCAAGCCTATGACTGTATTGGTACTTAGGGTTCAAATAATATGCTGAAATTGACATTACATATTGACTAGTTAGTAATATATCCTTCAAATTAACTTTAAAAGATGTAATTGTATAAAAAACAAAGAGTGTACACTCACCAGCCTTATGCAGTGGATGCATAAGTTGATTTTCCCAGCGCTCCTTGATAATTTTGAGAAAGTATTTGCTACCTCGTGGATTTGCATTGTAAACACCTTCATTCATCAAGTCTATGGCAGCATATAGATGTGAAATGGTTGGTCCCTTGAGAGCAGAATCAACTATATGCAAAACCTTGACCACTGGGTCCAGAAGTTGTACCATTTTATGCAACGTAGACCAAAAGTCATCTGATGAAATTGTAGCTTGTGCTTCCCTACCACCATGGGTATTGGACCCATTCCAGTTGAACCAGTCTTCAGAAGCAAAAATTGATCTCAGTCCAGACTTCTTGGTCTCTATACTCTTGAGTGCAATGTAGTTGGTGGCGAATCTAGTTATGCCTGGCCTCACTAAGTCACCCCCACACTTCTCCCTCAAGAGGTTTAGTGCAAACCCATGGTTGTAGATAAAGTTAGTCATTTGCCTTGCCTTTTCCACAACATGTTGTACCAATTTGATCTTTCCCATGTCCTTCAACATGAGGTCTATACAATGGGGAGCACATGGAGTCCAAAACAACCGGTACTTATTGTTTTGCATCAACCTCTCACCGGTACTCTTGTAGTTGCTTCCGTTGTTCGTTACAATTTGGACAACGTTCCCCACTCCTACATCTTCTACCACTTCCTTCAGCAATTTGTAGATATACTTTGCATCCTTTTTCTCCTTGGATGCATCAACAGACTTCAGAAAGACTGTCCTCCCATCACAATACACCATAAAGTTGATGATGGGCTTTCTTGTAGGACCAGTCCAACCATCACACATTATGGTCACCCCATAGTTCTCCCACAACCCCCTCATTTCATTGATGTAGTCTTCAAGCTCTCTCTTCTGTTGGGGCAAATACACATTCATAATCTCATATAGGGTGGGCCCCTTATACCCTGGGCCAGCCTCAATAATGGAATCTATCATAGTCTAATAAAAGGGGTCTTGTGCTGTGTTTGCTGAGATGGTATGGTATAACATCCACTTAGCTATAGATTCCTTCACCATCCCCTTCAGATTTTTCCATGCCCCCTTGATTTTTGATTGTTTATTGCCTTAATTTCTATAAACACCAGGTGCTTGGTGAAGTGCTGGGTCATCTTGTGGTGGTGGAGGCGGAGGGGGAGTTGCCCTCGTACTCTGTGATCTCCTAAAGGGATTAGGCAATCCACCTCCTCCACTTGTACTTACTCCTCCACTACCACTAGCACCAGCTCTAGAGGTACCAGCTCCTCCACTACCACCTACTCTCTATCTCTCGACTCTCTCCTGATCCTTATGATAATTGGCTCTGCTCATCATCTGTGCTCGTCTCCAATCCCTAGCCTCTCGCTCAGTCTCTATATCATCAGGAACATAGACATCATCACTGTCATCATCATCATCATCACGATGGCTTGATTGGCCTCCCGCTGTATACCTCATTGCTTCCTCAAGATCTACTTTTGCCTTCTCCCTCTGAGCCTTCCTCTTACTCCCTCCCTTCATGTAATCAATGACAGCCCTAGATACCTCCACAGGGACCATATGACATTCGACCACTTCAGGAGAATTCCCAGCTAGATGTTGTTTAAGTCTAGTGGCACCACCTCCCAAAAACTGCATGTGACAATAGTTGTATTGGGATTTTCTTTTATCCCCATCAATTGGAGTGCCATGCAACCATGCAATGTCACCCCTAGTGCGCCTGGGTGTGCTCCCCTCCCCCTGGGTCTGGGCCGGCTGCCTCTGCCCCTCTTGCCTCTGGCTCTGTCGTTTACCACGGTTCGCCATAATCAGACTAGTTTACTGTTGTATGAATAAAAGACAATTCATTAATCACTGAAGCACATCAATTCTTTTAGTTTAAATGTTTAAGAATTAAGATTTAAGAGTACTAACACAAGTATATAAGTATATAACTATTTAGTATTTTTCCCCTAACCCTCATAATTTTCTCATATTTAAAAACAATTTTTAAAAATATTTTTCAAATAAATATTGGCCTAGCACAACAAAATCGAAAAGATATGTAAATGGGCAGCAAATAAGAAGTATGTACAATTTAATTTTATATTTTTCAATAATTTTAAAACAAAAACCTCATTTTTTTCTTATTTTTGCTATTTTTTTGAATTTTTTAAATATTTTTTATAATTTTCAAAAATTAAAATAATTAATTATTGGCAGAAAAATATTTTTGACACCATGAGGCCATAGATCGGCCAATGGTGTCTAACATATATTTAATTCATCACCATACAATATACATTACCCCTATTATTTTTTGATTTTTGTTGTAAATAAATCCAATTTTTGAAGTAGAAAAATAAATAAATAATACATATACCAAAAAATAATTTCGACACCATGAAGTCTTAGATCGGCTTCCGGCCTCTTAACATATATTTATTTCATCACAAACAAACATGTTGATCATGCATTTCCCTAAAAAAATCAATTTTGAGAATATGGTTTTACCTGGAATAGTGGAAAGGCTTCACAGATGTGCTAAGAAGTTTGTTCTCCAAGTGATTCCGGCGTAGATGCGGCAAGGATTCAAGTGAGAAGTGGAAGATTGAAGAAGAAATGAGCAAAAACCTTCAAAAACCAAGCAAAAGTGCCAAAGGAGGAAAAATGCTCTCTGTTTTTCAGTCTCGGTCGAAATTTTGACCGAGACTGTCGAAACATGGTATTTTATATAAAGCAATTTCAAAATCTCGAAATATCTCGAAATCTCGAGAATTTCGATCGAAATTTTGTATTTTTTTATTCGAGGGGCCATTTCGTTTCGAGGGGGTCAAAATTTTCGAAATCTCGAGCGAGATTTTGAACTATGTGAGGCACATACATGAAGAATTTGAGACCAATGACAAAGATCCCATCGAAATAGCCAACATATTCCAGGAGGACTCTAATGATGATGAGGATCCCCTATTCCAGTGGGTGAGGGATCGTGGTGCACCAGATATGGATGAGCCTAGAGGTAGGCCCGACTCCACCATTGCGTCTGTAACCGGTACAGATGTTGAGGACTATATGTTGCAAGAGGGTCGTGCACATTCAGAGTCATCGAGACCTTTTGAGGCTGCAACAGGAACTGCTCCTAATGATGATGATGATGATGGTGATGATGGTGATGGTGATGGTAGTGATGGTGATGGTACTATGGTAGTGGCATGCAGAGTGGTGGTTATTATGATGATCGTCATAAGGGGATGCGCGAGCAATACCAGCATGAAGTGGGAATGCAGGAGGACCCTGTGCGTTACACAGGTGAGTCTCAGTTTACACATGCCACACAAGATCAAGACCATGGTAGCCACAGTAAAACGTACAAGAGAAGGACGGGTCGCAAACACAACCAACCTCAGCATGATGACACGAGTATGAACACCATGATAGCAAGTTTTGGAAGCCTGAGTATGGATACTGGTAGTGAGCATCAGTCGTGGCATTCATCTCAGCCTCATCATCACTATGATTATAGCCAAGAGAGCACCGGTTCTGAATATAGTGCCTATGGTCAGTTTGGCCAGTCAACACATGAGTTTGACAATCAAAGCACTGGATCTGGTATTGGGCCCACATTCCCAATCCCATACATGCCTTAATATGACAATAGCAGAAGCAGTAGATCTCACACTTCATGGCAACCATCTTATGCCATATGTCAACAACTATACCCTAGGATAGGGGCCTTGCTATATGTGGATGACAACTCTTATATGAATGCTGTGGAGAACTATATGCAATAGTGGAGCAACAATATGTCATGGGAAGACTATATGGGACAAGTGGGGAATGAATATGTGATTCAATCTCATTTTATATGATGATAGTTGTAAGTTGTAACATTGTTAAACTTAAACAATTTGATGTATCACTTTAACATTTGTAATGCTTATTAAGTTGTTTTACTATTAATTGAATGTTTTGCTAGCTTTCTATTACTAAATTATGTCATTAATGGATAGAGTACGGTATTTTAGTACGTCGTCGCCTACCAAGTTAGGGTCTGATGTAAAAGTCCTATTTGGACTTTGTTTTTGCAAAATTTGATAATGCTATTGTGTTTAAATGGCCTAAAATAGGCTGAATCCAACTTTCAGACCCAAAATAGGTCTAAAACCCACCGAGATGAGGTTTCGAGTCGGAAAAAAAAAATTGCAAAAACTCACCGAGATCTCGACTCGACTCGGTTTTTGGCTAGGCCGAGATGGCTCCGAGACCCGAGTTTTCGAACCTTTATGACCCTATCACCCAAAGATATTTCGTGAGTGCTGATGTCACATTCTTTGAGGACAGTTCTTATTTTTCTTCGTCTCCCTCTATCTTTGAGCATGAGTGGCAAGTAGTTACTCCTCCAATTCCAGTCTTAGTTCCGTTCTCTCCACCTTTACAAGTTTATCAGCAGCGGAATAGGGAAGCACCAGAGGAGGAGGTTCCACAGGTTCCGACCGTTTCACCTTCCTTACCAGCTCCCTCGAGTGAAGCTCCACCTTCCTTGTTGACCAATGACTTACCATTCGCCAAGCGCAAAGGTACTCGTTCCTGCACCTAAAAGTCCAATATCGTGTGTTCGATTGATAAGTATGGATCTCTTGCTCACTTACCATCATTTGTTCATAATTTTGCCTTGTCGTTGTCTGCCAACCCCATTCCCAAAAGTCATACTGAGGCTCTTCGCCTTCCTGGTTGGAAAAAGGCCATGGATGTGGAAATGGATGCTCTCTTATCTCGTCACACTTGGAGTTTGGTTGATATGCTACCTGGAAAGGATCTTGTTAAGTGTCGCTGGGTTTACACCATCAAATACCTTCCGGATGGCTCTGTTGAGCTGCTCAAAGTCCGTCTGGTTCCCAAGGGGTATACCCAAACCTACGGTGTTGACTTTCTCCCCTGTTGCTCGGTTGAATTCTGTTTGTTTGCTCATATCTCTAATAGTGAACTTTGATTGGCCGTTGTTCCAATTTGACATTAAAAATGCCTTTTTGTATGGTGACCTTCATGAGGAAGTTTATATAGAGCAACCTCCAGGTAGGGGTGTCAATTTTGGACCGGAACCGGTAACCGGACCGAAACCGTCCCACTAGGAACCGGAACCGGAACCGACCCACCCAATAGCTTATTAGTCCGGATCTGGTCTGATCCCCAGAACTGTTAAGGAACCATTGGAACCGGAAGAAATGCATACACTTGAACTTGTCTTGCACCATTTTTTTTGTTTTAAAATATTAAAAGATGATCTTTGCTATTTTAACATACAGTTAATGACTTTTATTATACAGTTGTTGTCCAGTTGTTATTAGAACATGACCCAAGACTAAGCAAGACACTTGGCCCCTCAAATTCTAGTATTCTACCCCTCTCATATCTATTGCACATAGAGGACACACACCACTAGTTAATGAATTGCTTTTGAAAGATTCTAGCTTGCTTGAGATTTCTAGTTCCAATGGGAAAAATGCTTTACATTTGGCTACTCAACAAGGGCATGTTTAGACCCGATTAGGAACCGGAACTGGACCACCCATTAGTTAATGGTCCCGGATCTCAGATTTGGAATCGGTGAGCTTATTGGTCCGGATCTAGTCTTGACACCTTACCAGGATCGCTAGAGAACTGGAGCGATAGCCCAGAATCGGACCAGTTGACACCCCTATCTCCAGGGTATGTTGCTTAGGGGAAGAACAGTACTACGATGTGTAAATTGAGAAAGGCAATCTATGGTCTCAAACAGTCACCGAGAGCGTGGTTTGAGAAGTTCAATGCTATAATATTGTCATGTGGGTTTTCTCAGTGCTACTCTGATCACTCTGTTTTTATCCGTCGTTGTGGAGGCAAGTTGGTTGTCTTGGTTGTGTACGTTGATGATATTATAGTTTCTGGTGATGATGTGGCAGGCATTGCCGAGGTTAAAACTTATTTACAAAAGCATTTTCAGACCAAGGATCTAGGCAATCTTCACTACTTTCTTGAAATTGAAGTTGTAAGGAGCAAGAAAGGCATTAGCCTGTCCCAAAAGAAGTATGTTCTAGACCTTTTGTCTGACACTAGTATGCTTGCTTCGAAACCTGTAGACGTTCCTATGGATCCTCATCAGAAATTTGGGGTAAACGATGGTGATCCTCTCAAGGATGTGCACCAGTACAGAAGTTTGGTTGGTAAGCTGATCTATCTTACTGTTACCAGACCAGACATTTCTTTTGTTGTTGGTATCCTGAGTCAGTTCATGCAGACTCCACAGAAAGCTCATTGGGATGCTGCTGTCCGAGTTCTTCATTATTTGAAGGGTGCTCCTGGTAAAGGGCTGATTTACCGCCCTAATCGTCATATGGATTTGGTTGCTTATTCCGATGTTGACTGGGCTGGATCGGCAAGTAATCGTCGGTCCACTACTGGATATTGTACTTTTGTTGGAGGAAATCTGGTTTCGTGGCGGAGTAAGAAACAGCCTACTATTGCTCGGTCGAGTGTTGAGGCAAAATATAGGGCTATGGCTCACACTACTGCAGAATTAATGTGGCTCAGGTCTCTTCTTCTTGAGATGGGTTTTTCTGTGCCTACACCAATGAAGATGTATTGTGATAACCAAGCTACTATATACATTGCTAGTAATCCTGTTTACCATGAGAGGACCAAGCACATTGAGGTGGACTGTTACTTTGTTCACGATGCTGTATTGAAGAAGCTAGTTGAGACTCCGCTTGTTTCATCTTCGGATCAGCCGGCTGACGTTTTCACTAAGTCCTTGTTTGCCCCTAGTTTTCGCACTTATTGTAACAAGCTGAGCATGGGTGACTTGTATGCTCCAGCTTGAGGGGGAGTATTGAGAATTAGGGGTATTTTGGTCTTATAGTTGCGGGATATGGGTTTATTTGTAATTCTCTTGTTTTATGTCCTTAAGTTGTAAGGGTGTTGTTGAAATAGGCTGCTTACACGATTGGGGTAAGCAGTCCTAGTGTGATTAGGATTAGTCCTACTAGTCCTAGCTGATTAGGATTAGTCCTAGTCATGTTAGGAATACTACTAGTCAGATTAGATTCTTTTCTTTTCTTTTATTTTTATTGTTTTACCCTCAGCCGAGTCCTATTCTGGCATTCCTAGTTGTATTAGGAATTTCTATTATTCATATCAAAGCTATTTACATGGTATCAGAGCCATCTCTGATCTGAAGAGCAGCCTCCCCCTCGATTTTTTCTGGTTTTCTTCTCCAACTCTCTCGGCTACTGGTTTCCTTCTTCTCCAACTCTCTCGGACTCTCTATTTCATTCAGGGCAGCATCTTTGAGGTGATTCAATGAAGAATTAGCTGCTGCCCTCAATGACACCTCACTGAAGATTATACAAACACTGGTGTGATCTGAAACTGCCGCAGGTTTCCTCCAACTTCGAGATCAAGCTGCTACATTATTCAAGCTGGATTTCTGTTTTTTTTGGAGATTGATCCCTACACTTGCTGATCTACACCTTACATATTTCAGATTGCAGATCTGAATCCAATCCACATCTGATTCGAACCTGCAATTACCTACATTCAGATATACCTAAATTTTTTTAAAATTTAGGGCTTTTTATTGGCTCATCCAAAGGGGCCAAGTTTTGGAGGGAATCTTCTCCACGACAAGGGAGATACTCGATCCTAGTTTCAGCCTATTTTGACGGCTGAAACTCATACAGTTTCAAAACCCAGGGTTTCACTCGATATTGTAACCAGCCCTATTAGGGTTTCTTATTGCATCATCAGAATTTTCTGAATTTTTGCAGGCTTATTCCCCACCACTTGCAGGGCATTCGATCCAAGTTTCAGCCTATTCTGACGGCTGCAATTGCTGCCACTTCAAAACCCATACTTCAGATCTGATTCAGTTTTTTGAAGATTTGTTTTTTTGTTCAAATTTGTGGATCGGTTTCTACCTGAACTATGGGAGATTCAGAGACAACTACTGCTACTTCTGGAGGGGATGGTCAGACTAGGAATGATTTCCTTCCCTATGCTGCTGCCATCAAGCTTGATGGTACGAATTATTTAATCTGGGCCAGATCACTATCCTTGACTGTGGCTGGTAGGGGATTCACTGGCCATCTTACTGGCACCACCAAACAACCAGCTGAAGAAGATGCTGCCCGTACTAAAGGGGCTGCGAATGATGCTATGGTGATGTCATTTGTTTTAAATTCTATGACCACTGATCTATCCAGTCAATATCTCCTCCTTAACACTGCTACTCAGATATAGTGGTTACTGACAATGATGGTGATGAGATCAGACGGTTGAAGACCTTCCTTGGACAAGAATTTGAGATTAAAGATCTAGGGAAACTACGATACTTTCTTGGGATTGAAGTAGCCAGATCTTCTAAAGGCATTTTTCTCTCCCAAAGGAAGTATGTCATAGACTTATTGGCTGAGACCGGGTTGCTAGCCTGTCATCCTTCAGATACTCCTATGGACCCTACTGTTCGACTCAAGGAGAAAGAGGGTGAGTCTGTTGATAAAGGCCGGTACCAAATACTTGTAGGGAAGCTGATTTATCTTTCACACACGCGTCCTGACATTGCTGTCGCCATGAGTACTGTGAGCCAGTTTATGCATGATCCCTACTCTTCTCATATGGAGGTTGTTCTTCGTATCTTGCACTATTTGAAGTCAGCTCCTGGAAAAGGAATTCTTTTGTCTACTCATGGTCATCTACGGATAGAAGCATACACTGATGCTGATTGGGCTGGTTCTGCAGATCGGAAGTCTATTTCTGGGTATTGCTCCTTTGTAGGTGGAAATCTTGTCACATGGCGTAGCAAGAAGCAAAATGTGGTTGCTCATTCTAGTGCCAAAGCTAAGTTTCGAACTATGGCACACATAGTTGTCACGGCGTCACGGCGATCCAAGTCGGTGGAGGGGTGTCACGTCGATATATCGACATGTCGCCCGCCATGGCGTTGCCATGGCGAGCATGTCGACCATGTTTTATTTTTTATTTTCTCTATTTTTAATGTGTTAATAGATGTATACTCAAGCCATGTTTTATTTTTTCTCTATTGTTTCTCAAGTTTTAAGAAGAAAATTCAGAAATCGAAGAAGAAATCGAAGAGGGAAAGAAGAAATCGAAAGAAATCGAAGAGGGAAAGAAGACAGGAAGAAGAAATCGAAGAGGGAAAGAAGACAGGAAGAAGAAATCGAAAGAAATTGAAGAGGGAAAGAAGAAATCGAAGAGGGAAGAAGAAATCGAAGACAGGAAGAAGAAATCGAAGAGGGAAAGAGAGTTAGGAAGAAGAAATCAAAGAGGGTCGCCATGGCGTAGGTCGCCATGCAGCCCTCTCCAGCGCCAGGACGCCATGGCGTTGCCATGGCGACGCCATGACAACTATGATGGCACATGGTATTTGTGAGTTACTATGGCTTAAAGGTTTGCTACAAGATCTTGGTGTTCCTATTTGTCTTCCTATGATGTTGTACTACGACAACAAGGCTGCCATCAGCATAGCACACAACCCAGTACAGCATGATTGTACCAAACATGTTGAGGCGGATAGGCATTTCATCAAAGAGAAGTTAGAAGCTGGGCTGATTTGTATTCCCTTTATGACATCTGTGGATCAACTTGCTAATATCTTCACCAAGGGATTGTCTGGAAAATTGTTTCATCCCAATCTAGTCAAGTTGGGCATGATCGACATCTTTGCTCCAACTTGAGGGGGAGTGTTGAAATAGGCTGCTTACACGATTGGGGTAAGCAGTCCTAGTTTGATTAGGATTAGTCCTACTAGTCCTAGCTGATTAGGATTAGTCCTATTCATGTTAGGAGTAGTACTAGTCAGATTAGATTCTTTTCTTTTATGTTATTTTTATTGTTTTACCCTCAGCCGAGTCCTATTCTGGCATTCCTAGTTGTATTAGGAATTCCTAGTAGGACTAGGATTGAGGTGTTATTATTCCTATTTGTACTTTGATTAGATTTACTTCAAGTTATTATAAATAAAGGGGCTTGGGTGATCGATTCTAATCACTCAAGCATTCATATCAAAGCTGTTTACAGGTGTTATTGGTAGAGGTTAGGGGTAATATTGTAAACCCTAACAATCTTCTAATTCCTTTTAATACAAGTTTGGCTCCTACGATAGGGATTCAAGTTCTTCGTACCGTTAGGCTGCTTCTCTTCTCTCTCTCGGAACTCCTTCTCCTCTTCTCTTCCTTTTCTTCTCTTCTTCTTCTCCTTCACTCTTCTATTGATTAGTTAGGTTCTGGTTTCTAACAATTCTTATATTACTTTTCATTCTCTGGGTCTACATGCCACAAAGCATAAAATATAGGATAAACCTACCTGGAAACCAGTAGCAGAAGAATCCATAACTTCTTCTTTTGATACTTTAATAGAACTTGTGGAAATCAAATCATCCGCAGAAACCGGAGGTTTATTAGCTCCATTCCCTCGGTTGCTCGTAGTTACAGAAATACCTTGAGTCCGCAATAACTTCACCAAATTTTTGTTCTCATTTGTTAATGAAGATATCTGCATATACAAGCCAATTCATATTTCAGTTGAAAGACAGAAAAAACACTTGCAAGTAACAAATAGAACAAAAACATTCTTCATATTTAAAATATAATTTTCGACTACCACTGTCTCCATACTTTTAACATTTTAAAATTTTAAATTCAAATTATACAACATATTTATTGAAAAATATCTCAGAGAAAAGAAGAGACGACGAAAAAATTAATCCAGTTGTAAAAGAGCACAATATATATGTTTTTCGTATCAAAATTTGGCAAGCAGCCTCGGGGTCAATTGGTAAATTGATTCCATCTCAGCAGATTTGAAAGCGTTAATAAAAGGGTTGGAAACTGTTGTCTTTCATGAGTGGTTACATTTGGTCGTTGAGGGAGATTCAGCAGTTGTGAACAATTGGATGGGCCTTGGAGATGTTCTCATGTTATAAGGAAAGCTAGGTCCCTTTTTGTAGGGGAATTTGTGGATATACATTGTTGTTGCCCTTACTTAAAAGCTCAAGCTTTTGGGAAAAAAGGTTGTAACATGGTATCAGAGCAGGGAAGTCAAGGGTTTGATCCCTGGGAAGTGCAACAGGGTTTCCTAACACATTCCCTCCCCCCTCGGTGCCACAAGAAGTGTTTCTGCATGTGTGTACAGGCCGGCAAGTGTGGGGTGTTGATATACATTGCCGTTGCCTTTACTTAACAGCTCAAGCTTTTGGAATAAGCGGTTGTATAAATTGGACACGTGTGGGGTGTTGATATAAATTGGACACGTGTCTAAATTTGTTAAGGATTTTGAAAGATTATGATTCATATACTTTATAGGTAACAATGACTATGATATTTTTTTTCTTAGAATACTATGATACTTATTCGATTACTTTTTTACCAAAAAAAAAAATTCAATAATACTTAAAGCTATGACAGATTGATTGTACTACTTTGGAAGATAGGTGGGTGCCATCTGAGATTTCAACCGTCGGATTGGATTCCAAACGACAGCACACCTCACCAACCCAGTTTTTTACAGAAATGCCCCTCATTCTTTTATCCAATCTTTCGTACTTCGTAGACCCAATAGCGCATTAGGGGTGTAAATTGGTCTGATTTTGAGTAATTGATCTGGTTCTTTAATGGTTCTGGTCGTTACAGTCGGGACTAGAACCAGATCAATAAGTTAATCGACTTCAAACCTAAGATCTAGAATTGTTTATTAATGGATGATCCGGTCTAGTTCTGGTTTTTAGTCGGTTTCAGGTACTATCATAATGTTCAAAATTCAAATCCAACCTTCTACAGTTCTACTAGTCTGAACTCTAAATACCAAATGTAAAAGAAAGATTGTAAATCCAGAAACCTCACTTCATGTATACATCTGGAGAATGAATGTATGGAAGAGATGGTTATCAGCCAATTTTTAACTAAAACAATGGAAAGACAAGGACAGTGAAAGAATTAAGACCTGCTTCTGGACACGCTCCCTTTCCTTTGCGAGTTGCATGACCAGATCCGTGATTACTTTGGTCCTAATGCTAATGTCCTTTGCAGTAGCTACTTTTGTATTATCATCTTTATGCAAAGATGACTCCAAGGATTCAATTCTACCCCTCTGAAAATTCAATTCCTCGTTAAGTTTCATGTTAGTTTCAGTTAACTGAATGCACTTTGCTTCTGCACTCTCTGCCCTACTTCCGGCTTTTGAAACTTTTGATTTCATATCCCCAATTAAGTTTTCCATATCTTCTATTGCAGAATACAACATATTCTGCTGCTCCTGACTTGCTTCAGCAGATGCGTTTGCATGTTGTAGTTGAATATCAGCTTCCCTCAGCTGCTTCTCGAGAAAATTTATCTTCTCCGTGTTACTGCCAGTGCTCTTAAGATGATTCAGCTCCTGGTTAAGTTCCAAGTTAGTCTGTGAAAACAGCACACACTTGGCCTCAGCACTCTCTACTTTACTTTCAGCTTCAGAAATATATTTTTTCAGATCCTTAATTACATTTTCCATTTTACCTATTTCAGAATTTAAAACACTATTCTTCTCCTGACTTGCCTCCAAGGAAACTTTTGCATTCTGTATCTTAAGCTCATTTTCTTTCTGCTGCTCGTCAAGTAAATTCACCTTTTCCCTTAGAGTGAAGGCCTCAGAATTTGCAAGAATGTATTTATCTTCAGCTTCCTTCAGGCTGGCTTTTAAGCTGGTTGTCTGATCTAGAAGGAAGTTGTCAAGTTCTCTACTGCTGGATTCAAGCTTCTGAAAAGCGCTTTCTTTAGCACTCAGCCGTTCCATGGAGTCCTTTAGTTTAAAATTTATCTCATTTTCTCGTTGAATTAAACTATTTAGATTAAACTGAATGGTGAGGAGTCGACCCATCATTTCTTTTGAAATTCCCATCAGTACCTCAGCAGTATTTTCTGCTTCAAGTAATCTCACCCAAACAATCTCTTCAGCTTCTCCCATGCAGAATACTTCCTGTTCCATAGAGTGTAGCTTTAATTTCAGCTCTTCTTCATTTTGCCTTGATTCGGGTAGCTTCTTTTCAAGATCTAGCTCCCTTCCCAAAGATTTCTCCAGCATTCTCAGAATATGTCTTTGTTGTTCAGCAGTCTGCATTTTCAAATTGGCATTCCTGCTTGAAAATTGATTGCTTTCAGAAAAATATGCACCCTTTCCATCATTCCCTGCAAAAATGTATGTAACAGAGAGGAAAATCAAAAATAAAATCATCCTGAATTGTAGCAGATCCCATTCCCTATTTTAGGACTAAACTAGTCTACCACAAACAAAGCTATATAACTTACAATTTTCCTGTCCGCTATATGCTAACAAAGTCCTCTGAAACTTGGCAGAGTGCATCCTCAACTCAGAGACCTGGTTTTTTGACTGCTTCAAAGATTCTTCTGAGTCTCGAAACTTCTCTTCCATTTCTGGGAAAGCATCTCGCAAGTGTTTGCATGAAGATATTTTCTGACGGGCATCCACAATTTCTCTTTCAAGACATTCCATGAAATTATCCAGCTCCTTTACCTCTGAATCTAACACTCCAGATAAAAGATTGAATTCCATTGCCTTCTCAACAGAATCCGCCAACACATCGTCACCCTCTACAGTTATAGCTTCAAAGTCACTTTCCCTTGCAGCCACATGCATCAAAAGCACGTCCAGGTTTAACAACTTCTCAGAGGAGTAAGCCAAATCGAGTTCCACTCTTACTAGAACTTGTCCAGCATTTCCCAGTTCCCGCATCCCCTCTCCGTCAGGATTCCCACAATTCGGGTTCTGAATGGTAATTGTTGCATTCTCAATAACACAGTCATCCATTTTCACAGCCCAGGTATTCGTCTCAAAAACTAAAACAAGAAGTTCACAAATCCTTTATTCGTGCAAAGGACTTAATCAACAAGAGAATACCACAAACAGACTCCGGAAAAACCCCAATCCGTATCCTGCTACTCCTCGAACTCATATACTAAGAAGAAAAAATATTAATGAGAGGGACCCCATTTACGACTATGATCCATGGTGACCTGGCCAATCAAGCAAATACGGAGTTCAATCGATTATCCAAGGAAGACCCAGATTTTCCTGAAGAAAAATCCTTCAACCAATTTGCAAATAACACTCGAAAAATTAACAATTTTCATGATCCAATTCGACGTAAGTCAAAACTCCAATCAATCCAAGGTTTTTATTCTATTTCTACTACTAATGACCGGAAATGAAAGTGACAAAAACAGTACGAAAGGGCAGAATCACTGCAAATATTTTTGGGAGAGAAAATGTGAAAGGGCTCGTACCTCCTGAAGAATATCGCCGGTTCTTACTGGAAGTCTGCAAAATGCAACTCCACCGTAAATTACAACCGCTTATAACCAGAAGAAAGGCGGAATCGTCGTCTACATGATGAGAAGAAATGGAGAACATGCTTTGCGGAGTGACTTGGCGCAACCCGCAAATTCCGACGTCTATATTCTCTAATCCAAAATAATGGGAGAGCGTTCTCTGGGGGAAGTGCAGGGGCCATGCGCACGTGACAGCCAATGAGAGCGTGCTGGCATCTTGTGGAATCTTTCATGGGGCAGGTCGTCATTCCCCCCGGGTGTCTGGGCGTGGCCTGCGTCCCCAAAACATTTTTCAACAAAAAATAATTTAAGTGGTCAACCAATACCCGTTGTGATTTTCGAGCATCAGGGGGTAGGGGGGTAGGATTTCTACCTTTCCATTAGGGTGGGGTGGCCATTTTGTACCCCTATTTAGGCACAGAGGCCAAGTGACCATGTAGTGTTCTTTTTCCCTTTTCTAGTACAATACATCTATTTTGTGACATGGACTAATAATGTATCCATTCCGGCCGTTTGATTGAGGAAATGATTTAGATTAGTCACATGTAAAATTTCAAAGTCTAAATCAATCAAATTATCCATTTGTATTGACATGCATCCCATACAAAGGGTGTTAAACGGTTCGGTTCGGTTAAACGGTTCGATTCAGTTCAAACCATTTAATTAAATTTGTCTCACTTTTGAAACCACAACCAACCCATTTATTAAATGGTTTTGCGGTTTCGATTTTAAACGGTTCGATTTTGGTAAAACGGTTTCTGTTTGATTTTGGCACATTTATGTACATTCAAGAGTGTTAAACGGTTCGATTAAGTTCAAACCGTTTAACTTAACGGCCTCAATTTTGAAACCATAACCGAACCATTTATTAAACAGTTTTACGGTTTCGGTTTGATTTTGACACCCTTAATCCCATATATGTTCATGTATGTGTACCAAAACTTTTGATATTACCTGTGCACTCTCCCAACTATGAATAAGAATAGAATTGTTGTAGGAATAAAATATCATGGAGTGCAGGTATAAGATTAGAAATATAATAAACAAATAGTAAATACAAGACTTATCTGATTGATATGACAGACAGTATCGCACCGCATCAACAATACACGTCCTCTTGTGTAACCTGAACAATAAATGGAAGAGCTGAGTCGCATCAAGCGATGTTCTCCTTAAAGTTTTTAGTTGCCCCAATTTTGCAATCCGGGTTGACATACACCTATACCTCCAAGATAAAACAACTCTATAATCACATAGGTTGCAGTTCCAAATGTGATTACAAAGGGTGTCCAAAGGCTATATTCACTAACTCATCGACACTGATCGATTACGGTGGAAAAGAAAACATAAACTAGAAATGCTTCTAAAGATATTTTCAAAACCACTTGTTAGAGAATGAGCAAGACCTCCTCTCTTTATATAGAAGAGGAAGAGACACCACTAAGGGATGTCCCCACGAGATACGCCCTCCCATAAGGCTTGTTTGTTAGTCATTCAAACAAGTCTTCCAATAGGCACTCATTGGATATTTAGGTGCCTATTAGGAAAGGACATAACCCTCTAACACAACTTGTCTTGAATATTTAATTTTAAATACAATCAAAAATCCAACAATTGTTTTTTCAATAACAACAAAAAAAAAGAATAGACTGTTTGGATTTTTTTTTTTTTTTTTTAAAAAAAAAAAAAACCATAAAAATGGATAGCTGAAATTTGTCTGGTGATTTTCGAAAGCGTCATATTCCTTTGTTACATGGATTACTACATGAAAGAAAAATATTAAAAATATATTTCCATTCTCTCCCTCTCTCTCTCCGTCGGCACTATTAACGGTAGTTGACCCAAGGTTGTGTACCATACTCACTCTGAGTTCGGTTCCCCTGCACATACCAACAGGTGAACGTACATGTGAGAGCCAACCACATATCCTATTTTTGCCATTGAAAGGGGAGGAGGGGTTTTTATGA
This sequence comes from Telopea speciosissima, assembly GCF_018873765.1. Taxonomy (NCBI): domain Eukaryota; kingdom Viridiplantae; phylum Streptophyta; class Magnoliopsida; order Proteales; family Proteaceae; genus Telopea; species Telopea speciosissima. The sequence goes on along the minus strand of NC_057917.1, from coordinate 47,802,335 downwards.
AAACAAAATTAAAATGTGATTGGCTTTGAGGAGTGAACGTACATGTGAGAGCCAACCCTCTCTCTCTCTCTCTCTCTCTATAAACTATACGTCAAAATGTTAAAAAAAAATCTGGGGAAAGTTTTCATACACGGCTATGTAAACCGTGTATGTGAGAGGGCCTCTCACAAAGAGTTGGAAAAGTCATAAATCCCCACCCATTAATTAATGCCTTGAAACTCCCACCCTCTCACATACACGGTTTACACGACCAGGTATGAAAACTTTCCCCAAAACATCTCATGAAATAAATTTTTATAATGAAGTAGTACGGTGGTTTAATCAACGAAGGATGGTGTTAGGTTCTTTCTAAGATAGACACTAAAAGTTGCTAGCTAATAGTTTGAGATCCGTCTTCCATACTTTCATCTCTCCTTTACAGGGTACCTTTGTAAAGGGTAGAAAAAATCGATGATAATTTCATCATTCCTCATGGAATCTTTGATTTTGTTAGACGCCATAAGGGTCGAAATGGTTGATGGCTCTTAAATTGGATATATCTAAAGCATATGATAGACTTGAATGAGATTACCTGTGGCCCAGTTTTTAATTATGAGGATGTAATTAGCATTGGTACGACGTGATTAGTTATTTGGTGCCAACCTGTTCTTACTCTATAAAAATCCAAGGAGGTAGTCTTGGTTTCTTTTAACCATATCGAGGTATTCGATAGAGTTGCCCATTGAGTCTATTCCTTTTTGTTTTGGCCCTATAGGGTCTCCCTAGACTCTTACAAGCTCATAGGGATTTAACATGTTAAGGGTATTAAATTTTGGAGACGGATCCTGAGGTTACTCACCTCTTTTTTGCTGATGATGTCCTTATCTTTTGTCGAGCTTCAATGAATGATGATCTCTCCATTCAGGCTCTTCTTAATTTATTTCAGGATTTGCTTGATCAACAAGTTAAGTTCTCTAAAAGTGGTGTGTTCTTTGGTAAAGACACTCCTCTCTCTACATGTTCAACCTGATATTTTCAAATGGGGATTTGTCCTATGAGTGAGGATGCAATCTATCTAGATTCTCCTATTGTGTCTATGAAGGGAAAGGCTTCCAATTGGTGTGGAGTTTGTACTCATGTTCAGCTTAAGCTAGTACTTTGGAAAGCTATATTGTTGTCTCAAGCAGGCAGGACTGTTCCTATCAAATCTGTTCTTAATGCAATCCCAACCAAATGGATACCTGTGTTTTAACTTCCCCACTTCGATCTGTTCTAAACTGGACTCTCTTTCTGCCCCATTTTGGAAAGGAGTGGATGATTCTCGTAAACACTAATCCCCTTTTCACTAGAAAGTTATGTGCATGATCTGGATTTGACTTATTCGTTGTCATATGGACACTAAATCTTGATACAGGACAGATTTTGGAAGCTAACATCACAAGCATTGCCAAGGGATTGAACCATCCTCTCATTTTGAACATCAAGTTTACAGAAGTTCGAAGTAACAAGAAGGATGTTCTTAATCTTCTTCCCTCGCCATAAGAGGACCCATGGCCTTGGCTTCTTATCCAAAGGATGTTCTGTTTTCAAAGAGTTCACTGATGTTAAAATCTTATCCTTTTTGCAATATTTTGCTTTTGTAGCCATGAGAGATAAGTTTTGCTCTGTTTATCTTGAGGACGATGTATTTCTGAATTTTTAGTTTTTATTTGGATTTTTATCATCAAAAGAAAAGAAAAAAAAACAAAAAGACCACGATTTACATGACCTAATAATCGTTCACTAGGAATCTGAGCAGAAGAGCCTAAGTTCTAACCGAGACATCCTGTCTTGGGGGCGCTAGGATAGGCTAGGCTCTACTGTTCTAACCCATTTGCCAGCTAAATAAGGAAAGCTGACTCCTACCTAGGTTAGATTCAGAACTGGAAAATTTTTTGAAGCTCATCTGGAGGAAAGGAAGCATCATTATATCCGCATGCATTGTTTCAAAAAAACCTTACATTGACATGGATATATGGAGATAATATCAACTTTGTGAAGAATCAAGTCTCATTGCATTCTACCCTCCTCCTCCTCCTCCTCCTCCCCCTCATCATCATCATCATCATCATCTTCTATTCTATCAAACCAAATAGATTAGGTTTCCAGGTTTGAATATCTCTTCAATTAGTGGCAGTTCTACCTAGTCCCTTGTTCTATCTAAAGCTGAATCTTGAGTTTTAACAATCAAGTTTTCTTTTTTACCAATTCCTTGAATAGAGCAAATTCAGGCTGCCAGGATATAGTGAAGAACGTTTAAATGGTAAGAGGAACACAACAACCTCATCAGATATTCAATAGGGTTATCTCTAATCTCCAACATCTACATCTAGCAGCTATAAAAGGGCCCTGACTTGACCTAGTGCAAGCACACTTAAACAGAGCCCCTTGGAAGAGTGGATTGGAGACAAGTCTTAACCTTTGGCTATTTTTTGCACCAGGTGGCTCCTCCCAGACTTTAACTTGTTTCTTCAAGCTGACAGACCTAGCTTTCTACCATCTCAAAAAGTTCGACATCCCCTACAGGATACAGATAAGGATAAATTTTATATTTACAGTATCTAACTGTACAATCAGTCCATAACTGAAAAGTCTGAAATAAATTGGAAAAAAAATGTTTATGCCACAAAACTCCAAAAAATAGCTAATACAAAGAAAATTTCAGATTATAATACATACAATGATAAATAAGTAATAACAACGGAAAATTGAAGATAAAATACAGAGAATTCGGTCAATGACTTAGATCCTCTAGAAAGTACTTGCACAGGGCAGAAATCTAGCTCCTGTTTTCACCTTTCCTAGCAATAAACCACCAAGTTCCTCACCAAGAAATAGGCAAAAGACTGGTTGAAACAGCTGACCTTTGGTCTCATTGACATCCACTGTTTGGATGATAAATTAAAATTTTTTTTCCTAGCTAGAAACATGGAGATAAAAACATACCATTTCATACCTTTTTGCAAATCTCATTAAGGGAATCCTCATCATCAGCACTCAGAAGACAGGACCATAAAGTGACTCATAGGTCTGAGATATAAGATAAAAAAAAACGCCATGTCTTGAAGTTCGCATCCTGAGATGCAGCAAGTACAACTCAGACAACATAATAACCACCCACAGTGCGATAGTGAAGGACATAAGCCAGTCTTCTGGACAGAAGATACATAATAGAAGATATACATAGAGAACTAACTAGCATACACTATTGTCTGCACTTATAGAGATGACGTCCTTTCTTGAAGCCATGTTTGAACTACCAAAAGCTTTTCTCAATCAATATACAGTTGGCTGACAATGAAACAGAACCTCTTCATTACCAGAAAATCCATAAAATTATGCATGAAAAACGAAAGAAATATGAATGGAAGAGATAAAGGAAGGAATTACCCCTAATGGTTTTCAATTCATTTCCTTCATTTTGAGGCTTCAATGTCCATGACTCCTCCATCTTCTGGATCATTGTTGGATGCATTAGTGATTATGTATGGACTGCCACTAAATTGACCCTCATGCTGAGCCTCAGAGAATGTGCAGGGTGATTTAGCTTCTGGGTGAGAGACACTTTGTTTTTCTGTTGAACTCTCAGATAGGCATTCCATGGGTAGCTTCACTAGGCCTTCTATTTTGGGCTCAAATGGAAGTTTAGTAGGAACGGTTGATTTGGGCATCTCACCATCCTGGACAGGCCTTGCAGATGATTCTGTAGGCTGGTAGAAGAGCAGATGAGCCATAGTACGGTCAATTGGATTTGTCTCTGTTTCTGCATCCAGCTCACTGGTAGACCTGTGATGATAGAAGTCACAAAAAAGAATAAAACAAAAGATAGTATATCAGGGAATTTGGGTTGAGTTAGCATGTGATTGAACAGAGTACTGACATGCAGTATTATCATCCTGATTCCAGGAAGAAACATTACTCCAGATTTGTTTGACAACAAATAAGTCAAAGGATCAAATATTTCATCTCAGGACAAAATATGAAATAAAATTCCATAGGTTCTACATGGCATAATAAATTGAAAAGAACATTAACTAAGGTAAAGCTTATGTAGAAGGAAGGGGTAATCAACTCACCCTAGACTTTTGAGCATGGATAAGGGAATACGGAGATTTTCAGATTTAACCATGGTTACAGTTAATAAAGAACCCTCACTAAAACAAATAAAGTATAAATCAAGTTCCCTCAGAAATAGACAATGGGAAAAGAAGGGGCCATACAACTACCATAGGTTTTCCCAGGTGTCCAGCAGCAATTTGAGAAAGAAGGGAGTGTGTGGAAGGAATTTAATTGTCACACACCAAATCATTCTAGCTCCATTTGTTTCAATGTAAAATGGGCGGGAAAATAAGAACCTAAAATATTTAATTATAAAGCTAAATTCATAGGAAGAAAAAAAGAAACACAAAATTTCACAGAACAGCACACCAATTTTTGGCCAAAATCTGTAAAATAATGTAGAGGAAGTAAAATTTTCCCTTACTTTTTTTACTTCCAGGAATTTAAGCCAAAACACCAAAGTAGGGTTAAGGTAGTTCCTCAATGTTAACCAACCAATCAAGAAATTTAGGATATTATCCTTTTCTGATTAAAATATGGTACTAACACATAATGAAGGATTCACAAATAGAGGGCGGGCCTTGGTGCAACGGTAAGGTTGCTCCATTGCATAGTTGTCACGGCGTCACGGCGATCCAAGTCGGTGGAGGGGTGTCACGTCGATATATCGACATGTCGCCCGCCATGGCGTTGCCATGGCAAGCATGTCGACCATGTTTTATTTTTTATTTTCTCTATTTTTAATGTGTTAATAGATGTATACTCAAGCCATGTTTTATTTTTTCTCTATTGTTTCTCAAGTTTTAAGAAGAAAATTCAGAAATCGAAGAAGAAATCGAAGAGGGAAAGAAGAAATCGAAAGAAATCGAAGAGGGAAAGAAGACAGGAAGAAGAAATCGAAGAGGGAAAGAAGACAGGAAGAAGAAATCGAAGAAGAAATCGAAAGAAATTGAAGAGGGAAAGAAGAAATCGAAGAGGGAAGAAGAAATCGAAGACAGGAACAAGAAATCGAAGAGGGAAAGAGAGTCAGGAAGAAGAAATCAAAGAGGGTCGCCATGGCGTAGGTCGCCATGCAGCCCTCTCCAGCGCCAGGACGCCATGACAACTATGCTCCATTGTGACCAAGTGGTCATGGTTCGAGTCTGGAAACAGCCTCTCAGGAAAAGCAGGGGTAAGGTTGCGTACATTATGACCTTCCCCAGACCCCGCAGTGGCGGGAGCCTCTTGCACTGGGTATGCCCTTTTTTTCCATAAAATTGGAGTTTGACAATGTCTGTGTACTAGGGAAAAATTGATTAGGTCAATAGAGGGATGAAAACAGTGACCAGCTCAGGTGAGTACGTTACACACTTCAAACATACCTAAAAAGGTAGAATAGGTTAGGTCCATGAAAAATAAATGAGGAAGGTGGGAGAGCAGAGATGAAAAGTAAACTGATTGTACAGGGTATTGTGGATGCTAAGGTCAATTAGTGGCTGTATTAGGAAAGGAATTTCAAGCACTGGTGGTCAAAAAATGAAAATAGAAGGCAATAGTTGAATCCTAGTTCAAAAAATCTGTCTAAACCAACTTAGTTAGGAAGACTTCCACTTCCTTCAGGACCAACATGATAATGAATGATTATTAGAGTTCTACAAATTATAAAACACCGGCTATCTTCAACTGAAACCTCGTATCTTTTCAATAAAAACCACCCAACTTCAGTGGAAGTGTTGTAAGTACTTTGACTACTTCTACCTTCATCTTATTAAAAATCCAATGTAGAAACAGTAAGCCGGAATGCTTCTCTTTTCCTTACCAGAATTTAATAGAGACTATACCATACATTGGAGATGGTATCAGACACATCACAAGTGTTTTGCTAGCCCTGAAAGTGATTGAATGCTCCTGAATAAATGATAGAGATCAAGATGGGATCCAGGCAATATCTCGCTGGCCTAGGGAGGGTTGTCAACATACCAACACATCCTCCTACCATGTAAAATTATAAAAAATACCTTTGATGTTTATGATGTGATGACCAAAATGACTAAAATGGCCTATCAAATTAGCATGTGAAGGTGTAAAATCGGACATTAGACACACAATAGAGGAAAGTTTTCAAAATGAACATTATTCTTTTAGACATGCTATCTCAACACGTATTCGTCATCTTAAAACTGCTATAGTTGTTTAGTGGTTCCAAAGTGTCGATGTACCTATACTATGTTTCTTGAATTTGATCTTCCTTGGACTTCCATAAGCTTCCATTACGTACATTCTTCAGGGGACCAAAGTCCTACTGAAACCAACTTTTAGAACCATGAACTATTCAGCAAGTGGCCCAAGTCAATTGAATATAGTTGATAATAAAGACCACTCAAATAATGGCACTGTTGGTTACTCACTGCATCTCTATAAATTTATAGTGTTGAAATTGTAAATTTTAAGTGGGTCAGATGCCATTAGTTGGTTCCTCATATCAATAGACCCAAAATCCAATCCAGATTTGGAGAACCACAAAAATACCCCTAGTTCACCCTGGTGTAACAACATTTTCCCTGACACAAAAATACCCAATCTAACCAAAAAAGATTATCCTGACCCTAGAACACCACAAAATAGAAAGATGTAGGAAATGACTTCCGCATGAAGACATCTATACCAACATACAAGAAGACTGCCTTGCACGGAATACACACGCATACCAGCCAGAAATTAGAAATGGTTGTTTGTCTGTCACCATCTCACATCATACAAATAACAAATTACTAAACTAAATGTTCCTCTAGTACTCCTAGGGGTGAGTGTCACCCTTGTATGAGCTCCTTTATCTCTGCAATAGTTTATCTCACTAGAACATTATAATAAATATAGGGATGCATCTTCATAAACTCTCTTATTCTCCAGAAAATGAGTAACCAAAATAGAAAAACATGGCATGGGAGTGAGTTGGGCCACTTATGACCCAAGGTCGAAAAATTGCAGCTTGAAACAGTTAGTTGAGTGCTAAGCTAGATAGGGGTTCATCCTGCAATAGATGGAACCAGAGTGTATCTGAATGCACATATTTAAAAAATTGGAGTGAGTATTACTAGAGGTTCCATGATCATCCGTCTGTTCATTATGGACCAGACTATAGACCTTTGAATCAGGTTATAGATCAATATGACAAACTTCATTAGCATTCCTTTTAGCAGGGTTTTAAGTTAGAGCACATGAAATTACACTAAAGCCATCAATCAAGTGGACATTTCATGGGTATTAGCCTTTGTTTTAAATCTCAGGAATCCAACAGAATAATTTTTCTAAGATTCATGATATATCACAATTAAATTTTATGTGATTTTACCAACAAAAACTTCAATTCAACAACTGCAACATCAGAATTGATTTCTAGAGTCAAACCTGTTGTGACTGTTTGATTCGTCTTTTGCAGCAGCCTCATTTTCATCCCCACTACTTTTATTGGTACTAATTGTATCAGCAGCACTATGCCTTAGCATTGCACTTTGGGCCAAACGATACAAGCTATCTCGAATACAAAGCCTTGTTTTATTATCCAACTGCAGGCAAAGCATTACTTCAGGCATAAGATGTAACCAAATCCATAAAGAGAAGTTTACCCAATGAGTCACAGGTACCTTTCCAATAACTTCTAGAAGATGATCAAGTATTGTTTCCTCCAGTGAACATTCATCAACCACCATAGAGACTGTATTGGAATCATCTTGTTCTACAGGTGAAGTTGGGCCCACGGATGGGGGAATTTTTAAGTTTGCTTCAGCTTCAAGTTTAGTTCCTACTGTATCTTCACTTTGAGCCTCCTGCTGACACTTTTGGGCCATTGACTGGTCAGTACAAGTAGCCTGACGATTGAATTGCTGCTGTTGTTTCTGAATGGCAAGCATTGCCTGCATTTGCTGCCGCCGCTTTAATTTTTCAATCTTTTCCAGGGGGGTCATGATCAAAGAATTGTTTGAAACATCTGGTGATTTCCTTAATGCACTGGCATGCTTCGATGATCTGGGAGAAGATTCATGACCAACAAGGACCGGATGGGCCTTGTCCCTCTCAGGATGGTGTTGAAATGGAGGCATATAGGAAGGCGCCTGACTTCCATACCCAGCAGGAAAATATGAATGGGAGGTTGGAAGGTATCTCAAAGAATCAAGCCCACCAATCTGTCCTTGTGGACTGAGAACTGAAGATGGAAAGGTTTGTAAAGCAGAGGTTGCAAATTGATTCCCAAATTGTTGACATTGGTTAGCAGTTGGGGACCAGTTACCACGCGAGTCTTGAGATAGTTTTCCTTCACCTTTTTCCTCTGACTTTATCTGGGATTTCTTTTGCTTACTTCCCTGTAGATTGATTAAACAGGTAGCATGTCATTCTAAACAGATCCAAGGAATACAAACAATTCCAACATACTTTCAGAAATTTGCAGGTCTTGTTAAGGACAAGGGTGAAGCTTAGTTTTATAACACTTCTATCTCACTTACCAAGAAAAAAAAAACCTGAATGCACATGTTTACATGAATAAGAAAAGAGGATGTGGCATTAAGATTTGGGCCTTCTACACCTTTACCTATCTCTGCTTCAAGTATGTGTTTCTATTCCCATGTTCTCATACCTTGGTCCCATTTGATAATGCTTTTCCTGTTCTTTTGAAAAAACAGAAAACTGTTTTTGTTTTGTTGTTATTGAAAAACAAGTTTGATAACCACTTTAAATTGGATATTGATTCCAAGTTTTGAGAACCCAGTCTGGCACAAGGCCCATTTATCCTCAAGCTCCGCCTTGCCCAACCATATGTTGAGATTTATGAGCTTGAACCTGGCCCGTGCAGGCTCAAACACAATCCCAGATCTGGCCCAAAGCCTGGTGGAATGGGAGGGCTGAGAGAGATCGAGAGAGAGAGAGATCATATTGTAGCATGGTGCCGGCACTTGTTCACCCTCTAAAGTTTATAAAAATATAAAAATCACATAAAATGAAGTGAATGATATAATAGCAGAGAGAGAAAACATGTGTGCAACAGTGCGCTTTTGTGTGATGGGGGTATTGTTAGAGTTATGTATTAAGGGCACTTTGGGAACTAGTTTATTTACTTATTGTCTTACATTGTATTTGTCCTTTTTTTACTTTTCACCTCCCTAGGGAGTTGTATGTAATTCCATATATTATGTTAGTGAAGTTAATAGGTGTGGTAGAGATCATTTCTCTAACACACAACATTCTATCATCATTTCTCTTCATCTTTTCTTCTTCTTCTCCTTCAACCTTCTACTCTCATCTCTCTTCTTGTTCAGTTGTTCTCTTACAATCTTTGACTTCCAGCTGGTATTTTTTTAATACTGATAGAAAAAGAGAGCATGTGGGGAGGGGATGTGTGGAAGAGAAATTTAGGAGGCAGAAAGAAGCATGTTGGGGGGGGTATGGAGGACAGATATGTGGGTGCAAAAAGATTGAAGGAGTGGGTGGGCCCCACAGCAAAGAAAGGGGAGGGATGGTTCCAAACTTTTTTTTTTTTTTTTCGAAAAACAGGCCAATGTATTAATAGCGATGAGGAGATTAAAGAGAGATGGAAAGTTATTTCTACAAATTACTAAATGAAAATAATTCAAGCAATAGTGCTTTAAAAAGTTGTAATAACCATCAAGAAACCACAAATCTTAGATATATATGGAAAATTAGCGTGTCTAAAGTAAAAGAAGTTTTAAAGAACATGAAAATAGGTAAAGCAGTAGGTCCAGATGGTATCCCAATAGAGGTGTGTAAGAGCTTGACTAACTAAGTTATTTAATAAATTATCAGCACAAAAAAAAATGCCAGATAAATGGAGAAGAATTGTGGTTCAGATTTATAAAAATAAAGGTGATATTCAAAGTTGAAACTCGCTTGAGACTTATAAGCCATACTATGAAATTATGGGAGAGAGTAATTGAAACTAGCTTAAGACAAGAAACTAATATTTCAGATGACCAATTTGGTTTTATGCCAGGAAGATCAATAACAGAAGTTATTATTTTCTTAGGAGACTAATGAACAGATTTAGAGAATGGAAGAAGAATCTCCATATGATCTTTATTGACTTAGAAAAAGCTTATGCTAGAGTCCCTAAAGAGTTAGTTTGGCAACTGTTAGAAAAGAAAAGTGCTTCGAGTATATATGTAGACATAATTAAAGACATGTATAATGGTGTAGTGACTAGTGTAAGAACTGTGGGGCGACATAATAATGAATGCTCAATTACAATTGGGATTACATCAATGATCAGCTCTATGCCCACATTTGTTTGCATTAATCATAGGAGAGCTGACTAGAGACATTTATGATCAGATCCCTAGGTCTAGGTGTATGCTTTTTGCTGATGATATTGTTTGGGTGGATGAAACAAAAGCAAGGATAAATGCAAAGTTGGAATAATGGAGACCAACCTTGGAATCAAAAGGTTTAAGTAAAACATAAAAATAGAGTATGTGACTTTAGTAACAACAGGATTGAATGTGAGGTGGTGAAAATTATTGATAGGGTGTTGGAATATGGGTATATCGTGTGACATAGGTCAATCCATAATATAAGATCGACCCATGGGGTGTTACTTCTATTTTAGTTATTTCCCATTCCTAGTTCCATTCTAACTCTATTTAATTAGTTGGAGTTAGAGTTATAGAGTTAGAGTCATATTTGTAATAGGAGTCCTACTTGTAATAGGTTCCAGCTTTACTATTATAAATACATATCGTGGAGGGCTGTCATAGTAAGCCATTCACTTATTTCTACATGGTATCAGAGCCTAAATTCGATATCTGAGAAATAATTCTGACCTCCTCCATCGTCTCCCTCCACAATTGATCTCTCCTAGATCAACTAATCCATAGTCCTAAAACCCTAAACCAACCGAGACCCTTCTTCTCTCTCCTCTTCTCTAGTTTCACAGGGGCGGTACTTGGAGGTGATCAAACTATGATCTAGTGCCTGCCCTAGAGCCTACCTCCTTTCTTTTATCCTTTTTTTTATGATCTCCATGCACAGCGAGATCCCTGTTTGAAGTTTAGAAAACCTGCAGATCTGTTTTTCGAAGCATTGCAGAATTCCTCTCGAGAACTGCAACTTCTTCTTGTTCGAAGATCTGCAGACTCCTTTTTTGTTTGAAGACCTGCAGTTTTTTTGTTGAAGAGATTTCTTATTTAAGACCTGCAGTTTTTTTGTTGAAGACCTGCAGCAGTTTTTTTGTGAAGACCTGCAGAATTTTTTTTTTGCAGAAGTGAAGTTGTTTTATACTTGAAGACCTGCAGATTTATTTCTGTAACTCTGCAGTTTATCCTTGTTCGAAACAAATCTGCAGTTGTTTATTTACACAACCCGCAGATTTTTATTTTTGAAGGCCTACTATTTTTTACCAACTGCAAAATTTTCTACAACTTTCTGAATCTCTCGGTTATGGAAGATCTCACAGTATGCCTGACTCAGATGCATCTACCACCACCACTTGCCAATCCTCTACACAGGGAAACCATCATGACTATCCCTCTTTTCCTGACAGCCCGATAAAGCTCGATGCCACTAATTACTTACTTTGGTCTACACAATTGTTTCTTTCCATTGATTCAAGGGGCTATAAGGGATATATATATATGGTACCACTGTCAAACCCAGTGAAGCTGGTCCATTACAAGACAAGTGGAGTTCCAGCAACTCTCTTGTTATGGCTTTTCTTCTTAGTGCAATGACTCCATCCATTGCCCGTGGCTATACACTACTTGATTCAGCCGCAAAAATTTGGAAAGCTGCTAAAGGTACCTATTCCCAGGTAGGGAATGATGCACAAGTTTATGATATTCAACGAAAGATCCATGCAACCAAACAGGGTGAACTTACTTTATCTGAATACTACTGTGAACTCCGGAGCCTGTGGCAAGAGCTTGACTATTATGATAACTTTCAGCTTGATTATCCTTCTGATATTACCAAATTTCAGCTTAGGGAGGATAAATTCAGAGTATACACTTTTTTGATTGGCCTTAATGTGGAATATGATCAGCTTCGGTCTCAAGTTCTGAGTCGTTCACCTTTTCCCACTTTGGAGCAAGCCTACTCTATGATACAATTGGAAGATACTCGTCGTTCCACCATGTTATCACCTACACAGCCAGAGAGATCTGCTTCACTGTCTTCTAAGGGTAACTCTTCTAGTACACGTTCCTCGTCTGAGAAGAAACCTCTTAAATGTACTCATTGTGGAAAGGAACAACATACTGTGGATTTTTGCTGGAAGTTGCATGGTCAGCCATCTGACTCTTCTGATGGTGGTGGTTGTGGTCGCGGTAGAGGCCGTGGTCGTGGTGGCACACAGGCCCATCTTTCTGAAGCTACTGAAACAGCCCCTACTACCACACTTTCTGCAGAGGAACTTGTGGTCTTTCGTCGTATGATGACTAACTTCACCACTTTATCTGCACCTTCCTCTACCTTGACTGTGGTTCCTTCTTCTGAATCGAACTTTGTTTCTCTCCAAACCAGGTATTTCTTTTGCTGGTCATTGTGTTTCGGCATTATCTCATCCTTAGATAATCGATTCCAGAGCCACTGACCACATGACTGATCAGTCCAATTTATTTTTCCGTTATTCTCCTTGTTCCGGCAAAGATAAAATTAAAATAGCCGATGGTTCTCTTCCCTCTGTCTCCGGGAAGGGAGCCATCCATTGTTCTCCTTCTTTATCTTTGTCCTCTATTTTAAATGTTCCTAAGTTAACGTCTAATTTGCTTTCCATCAGTAGTTTGACATCTGATCTTAATGGCAAAGCTATTTTTTATCCTTCACATTGTGTCTTTCAGGACTTGGGTACAGGGAGAACGATTGGAACTGGTAAAATGCGTGGTGGTTTTTACTTACTTGACAATGATCTTACCTATAATACTGTCAATAAATCTGAACAGGCTCTTACTGCTACTTCCGCTGAACATCATTTATCTGAATTGCACCGATGGCATCGTCGACTGGGACATCCACCTTTAGGGACCTTAGCTAAAAATTTTCCTGCTTTATTTCAGCATTGGAACCCTCACTCTTTATTATGTGAGGCTTGTGTTTTTGCAAAACAAACTCGTTCTATTTATTCTAGTTCAAATAAAAGATGTTCTAAGCCTTTTTCTATGATTCATTCTGATGTCTGGGGTCCCTCACGTACCTCTTCTATTTCTGGTTTTAAGTGGTTTGTCACCTTTATTGATTGTCACACACGCACCACTTGGGTTTATTTGATGCGACACAAGAGTGAAGTTTTTTCATGTTTTAAAGTCTTTTATAGCATGGTTCAAACTCAGTTTCAAGCTACCATTCAAACTCTCAGGAGTGACAATGGTCGTGAATATTTAGATGGAGCCTTTCAATTATTTCTAGCTACTCAGGGTATTATTCATCAAACCAATTGCGTTGATACTCCACCCCAAAATGGAGTGGTTGAACGCAAAAATAGACATCTTCTTGATGTAGCTCGCTCTATTATGTTTGAAATGCATGTTCCTTCTCATTTTTGGGGAGAGGCTGTTTTGATAGCTGCCTATCTTATCAATAGGATGCCCTCTCGGGTACTTGACTATAAGTCCCCTCTTGATCTTTTGAAGGGGTCTTCCACCTAAATTATTCCTCCAAAAATTTTTGGATGTGTTTGTTTTGTTCGCAACCACTATGCCCATGGTAAACTTGATCCCCGCGGGCTCCGCTGTATTTTCATTGGCTATTCTCCCACCCATAAAGGGTATAAATGTTACCATCCTACATCTCGTCGTGTTTTTGTTTCCATGGATGTGGTTTTTCATGAGGTGGTGGCTTTCTTTCCATCTTCGGCACCTCTTCAGGGGGAGTCCATTCCTACTTTAGAAGAAGTGCCGATTCCTATTCCTCCTCTACATGAACCTATTGATGACTATCATGTACCTTTAGATGATGATGTTCAGGGGGAGCAGCAGGTACAGCTAGAAAAAGACTTTAGACAACAATATTATCGAAAGAACAAAGAAGGGCAACAACATCCCACCACTGCAGCATTACCATACCAAGAGTTATCCTCTGAACTAGGACCGAATGACACCTCCTCTGGTAATAATTCTAATCCCTTAGATGCTGCTCTTTCTCCTATTCCTTCTGATCCATCACTTGATCTACCCATTGCTCTTAGAAAGGGAAAAAGGTCTTGTACGCAACATCCAATTTCACAGGCTGTTTCGTATGAATCTTTATCCCCATCATTTCATGCTTTTGTTTCCTCTTTATCTTCTGTTTCCATACCACAGACTTGGCAGGAGGCATTTACAGATACTAGGTGGAAGGAGGCCATGTTCAAAGAAATGCAAGCTCTAAAGAAGAGTGGTACATGGGACCTTGTCACACTTCCACCACAAAAGAAAACTGTTGGCTGCAAATAGGTCTTTGTAATTAAACAAAAAGCTGATGGAACTATTGATCGTTTTAAAGCAAGGCTGGTTGCTCGCGGATTTACTCAGACATATGGGATAGACTATTTGGAGACTTTTGCACTTGTTGCCAAAATGAATACTATCAGGGTAATACTCTCTTGTGTTGTGAACTTAGGATGGAGTCTACAACAACTTGATGTTAAAAATGCTTTTCTCCATGGTGAATTAGAGGAAGAGGTATATATGGATATTCCTCCTGGTTTTTCATCTGTTGCAACTCAAGGCAAGGTTTGTAAACTTAAGCATGCTTTGTATGGTCTGAAACAATCACCACGTGCATGGTTTGGTCGCTTTCAAACGGCAATGTTGACATTTGGTTATAAACAGAGCAACGCAGATCATACCTTATTTATCAAGACATCGGGCAGCATTATTACTCTCCTCATAGTATATGTTGATGATATCATTGTAACTGGAAATAACTCTGCTGAAATTTCCAAGTTGAAGAATTATTTGGCCAAGGAATTTGAGATTAAGGATCTAGGCATACTTCGCTATTTTCTAGGGATTGAAGTGGCCCATTCTTCTCAAGGGCTGTTCTTATCTCAACACAAGTATACTCTAGATCTTCTTTCTGAAACTGGCATGTTAGGCTGTTCTCCTGTGGATACTCCCATTGAGGCAAATGTTTGTTTCCGAGACACTGATGGTGAACCAGTGGACAAAGGGAGATATCAGAGGCTGGTTGGGCGACTAATTTATTTATCTCACACTAGGCCTGACATTGCCTATGCTGTGAGTCTTATCAGTCAATTCATGCATGATCCTCGGTCTAATCATCTGGAAGCGGTATTCAGGATTTTGAGATACTTGAAGTCAGCTCCTGGAAAAGGAGTGTTATTCTCTCGTTATGAGCATTTACAGATTGAGGCCTACACTGACTCAGATTGGGCTGGTTCCCATGATCGAAAATCCACCTCAGGTTACTATACATTTGTGGGAGGAAATTGTGTTACATGGCGCAGCAAGACGCAAACAGTGGTGGCCCATTCCAGTGCAGAGGCTGAATTTAGAGCCATGGCTCTTGGTATTTGTGAACTATTGTGGCTCAAAACCTTGTTACAAGATTTGAGCATTCCTATTACTCGCCTACGCGACTTCTTCGCGACAAGAAATCAGCATAAGCATTGCCCATAATCCAGCAGATGATAGACGAAACATATTGAAATTGATCGTCATTTTATCAATGAGAATCGGATAATGGGACAATTTGTGTTCCTTATGTTCAACTGAGAACATGGCTGATGTGTTCACCAAAGGTTTAAGTGGAAAAGTTTTTCAACCTCTAGTGTGCAAGTTGGACATGATCGATATCTACGCACCAACTTGAGGGGGAGTGTTGGAATATGGGTATATCGTGTGACATGGGTCGATCCATAATATAAGATCGACCTATGGGGTGTTACTTCTATTTTAGTTATATCTATTTTAGTTATTTCCCATTCCTAGTTCCATTCTAACTCTATTTAATTAGTTGGAGTTAGAGTTATAGAGTTAGAGTCCTATTTGTAATAGGTTCCAGCTTTACTATTATAAATACATATCGCGGAGGGCTATCATAGTAAGCCATTCACTTATTTCTACATAGGGAGATATTGCAAATTGAAAACTTTAGGTACCTAGGTTCAATCATAACTAAAGGAGAAATCAAGGATGATGTTGTACAAAGAATTAGAATAGGGTGGATGAAGTGGCGGGGTGCTTCCAAAGTAGTGTGATTGACGTATTCCTTTAAAACTCAAAGAAAAATTTTATAGGATAGTTATACATCCATGAATGATGTATGGAGTTGAATGTTGGGTAGTGAAGAAACATATCAACAAATTTAGTGTTGTTAAAATATGGTAAAACTAGAAAAGATAAAAATAGTGAACGAACAAATTAGAGCTAATTTAGGAGTAGCTCCGATACATAATAAATTGCAAGAAAGTTGTTTGAGATGGCAGGGACCATAATTGTCAAGGTGACTAGGTGACCCAAGGAATTAGAGGGGCGTTTACGCAATAAGGCACCCGCCTAGGCACCTTAGGCTTGCATTAATGACTACATGTAATATAGGAATGATAATTTTATATAATTATGTTTAAATGCAACATAGAAATCATATCAATGCAATATGATAGAATTATGCTAGTAATGGCCTAATATAAGAAAAGCAATACATAATAAAAAAGCATAAAATATAATCTATGCATATTAATAAAAAATAAAAAATAAAAAAAAGCAATAAACATAAATCAACATAAACCCGTGAAGTGTCAACAAGGCATGCTGTCGTCTTGGACCCAAGGAAGATCTTGGATGCCTAGGCGGTGCCTAGGCAATGCCTTGACAACTATGGCATGACATGCGCAACAGAACCCTTTAAGTGCTCCACTACAAAGGGGTGATTTGATTCAGATTGAAGGAGTTCAAAGAACAAGGTGTAGGCTTAAAATGAATCCAGGAAAACTGGTGAGGAAAGACATGCATAGCTTTGGACTAGTGACAAGTATGGCTTTTAATAGAGCTGTTGGAGAAAAAGGATCCATGTAGCCGATCCCATTTAGTTGGGATAAGGCTGAGTTGAGTTGAAAAATAGGCTACTGTGGCTAATGATAAACTGTGAACTATTTTACAGGTTGGCAACCAGCCAAGTGATTTGTAAGGTGCAATGGTCCTTTCTAGTTATTCATTTTGGGTGAAGTAGTTGGGATATCATCCTATTTCACTCCCTTTTTCATTTTGGCTATGGATCCTAGAAGATACCAACACATGTTCTTGTATAGGGTATTTGGACCAAACTAAACAACATAATATTCGAGGACAGAATGAGGACTCCTTATCTGTGTTACACAACTGGTGGACATCTAATTGATTGGGATCTTGCAATCAAAAAGTTCTATGGAACTCATAGTCTTAGCTTTGGGAATGAATGGATAAATGTAGTTTGAGTTTATAGCTAGAAGGAAGTGGGTCCATGGGACAGAAGACCACACACTATTCTCCATGGTCAAATTTCAGCCCTCAAACAAGAAAGCCATTGGGAAATCCCACACTTGAAACTCTACGACCTTGCAAGCCTTCATAGACCAGTTGGGCTTCTCCACCTAATAGTTTAAGCTTTTAGGATTAGACACTTAACATGGTATCTGAGCCATTAATCCCACTATGTTAATAAAGATCTATGTACGATCACCCAAAAAGAAGAGCCACACATACCACGTCTACTGCCATCCAAAAGAGGAGCGGGGAGTACTGAGAACCTTAGTGGAAAACCTCAGGACCTTGGATCCCTTTATGTACCAGTTCGGCCTCTCCACCAAATACCTTAAGCTTTTAGGATTTGACACTTCAACAAAGGGAAGCACATCCAAAGTTAGTGCAAATTGATACTGAATTTATAGAAAGACCATTATTATGTAGAGCTTGTTCCGCAGTTTGGCTGCCCAGCTACTGATTGATTTTGAATTTTTTATTACGGCAAAAATCCCATGCTGATTTGACCGAGAATTCCCCAAAACAAACCACCAATAGTAGCTTCGGTTCCAGACTCATCACCAGCAGCGAGACTAGTGCCAACATCCTTGCCTGTTCATTATAGCATATGGCAGTTTGCAATTATATCAAACTTAGGATTAACTTTTGATCCATTTCCCTTGCTCATTTGGGTCTGAAACTTAACCAGTGAGATGTGTGGCATCCTCTATCATGTGGAACTATTAAATTTTGTTCATGTCGCAAACTGCCTCTAGTATAATGTCATTTATATGACTATGCTGTCATTTGTGGCTGATAAACCACTATTAATCCTTTTCCCTCTGGACCATTGGAAGGTGGACACAAACTGACGTACAAGATTTCCCAATGACGCACACTTCAAGTGATATCCAAAATGTGGGTATTCAAGCATCTTGATGATAAATGTCAATGAATGGATGAATGCATAAAAGTTGTGCTAGAGATGCAACTTGGGCCTGAAAACCCCAAATACAACCCTCCCCCCACCCCCCCCCCCCCTTTCTTTTTTTTGGGGGGGGGAGGAGGGGAAGAGGCACTTGGGCTAGAATTTCCAGCCATGGACCAGGCTATGGTTGAGCTGTAATAAATATAGAGGCATAAAATGAAGGAGTCATATGAAGAAGTTATGGGAGAGGGTTATTGAAAGCCACCTGAGAATGGAAACTACTATTTTGGAGTACCAATTTGGGTTTATGCTAGGAAGATCCATGATGGAAGCTTTTCTTACTTAGGAGACCCATGGAAAGATATAGAGAGGGCAAGAGGGATCTCCCTACAGTCTTTATTGACCTAAAAAGCATACGACAGAGTCCCCAGAGAGTTAATCTGGAATATACTAGAGAAGAGAAGGGTGTCATGTAAATATGTGGACATAATTAAAGATATGTATGATGGTGTGGTGACTAGCGTCGTGGGGGGTCAAGGTAGTGAATTCCCAATTACAATTGGGTTACATCAAGGATCATCCTTAAACCCTTATGTTTGCACTTATCACAAATGACTTAACCAAAGGCATACAAGATGAGGTTCCTTGGTTAATGCTTTTTGCAGATGACATTGTTTTGGTGGATCAGACAAAAGCAAGGATTAACGCCAAGTTGGAGCTAAGGAGATCAACCTTAGAACAAAAGGTCTTAAGACAAGTAGAACTAAGACGAAATATATGGTGTGTAACTTTAGCCACACTAGGACGGATAATGAAGTGGTGAATATTGATGATAGGGAGGTTCCACAAAGTGATTATTTTAGATATTTGGGCTCAATTGTAAACAAAGAAGATGCCATAGAGGATGATGTTACCCAAACGATTAAAATAGGGTGGATAAAGTGGAGAGGTGCGCCTGGAGTGTTATGTGATCAATATATTCCTTTAAAGCTTAAAGGAAAGTTTGTAGGACCATCATACGACCGGCTATGATATATGGTGCGGAATATTGGGCAATTAAGAAGTATCAAATAAATAAACTATGTGTAGCGGAGATGAGGATGTTGAGATGGATGTGTAGGAAAACTAGGAAGGCTAAAGTAAAGAATGACATTATTAGATCTGGATTGGGAGTAGCTCTGATTCATGATAAGCTTAGAGAGTGTCGTTTGTGGTGGCATGGCCACGTTCAACGGAGGCCTTGGGATGCCCCAGTATAGAGGAGTGATTTGATTCAAATTGAGGAAACTAAAAGAGCTAGGGGCAGGCCTAAAATAACCATAGGAAAAGTGGTGAGGAAAGACATGCTTAGCTTAGGCCTCGTGTCACACCCCGGCCCGGTTTATAAGGGCCAAGTGTGACTGGATGTGTCTCACATCCAACCAACCCACCAGGATCGCAAGTGTTGTACTCTATTCGCAATCTCATTCACAAATACAGAATTTAAATGCAGCGGAAACAATTAAATATAAGAATAAGGCAGTAAATAAAGAAGATCTAGTGATAACAGCAGTATATTTATTAAGTGAAACTGAATTACATGGTAAGTTCTCAAAGGTAACCCAAGAACCCAAAAGACTTATATACAATAGTCTATACAAAAGTGTTTATACAAAAAGAGGAAGGAAAGAGGTAGCCTGTTAGCCAGGCGGCTCAGGAGAAGGCACAGTCGTCGTAAGAACACGAAGCATCGTGCTCCACCAAGAGAAGAGTATCAACCCCGAGAGCTGAAGGCGCGTCCTGAGTAGAGGAGACTCCCACAGAAGCACTAGAAGCAGTAGTAGACATATCATCTGAAAAATAAGGTTAACCACGGGGGTGAGCTCCACTGAGCCCAGTAAGGGAAACACACAAGCAAGTACAAATAGTCCATAATGAATGAACTAAATCTAAGAATGCATCTAACAGCAATACTAAGTGCTCAGGAGAAGGCACAGTCGTCGCAAGAACACGAAGCATCGTGCTCCACCAAGAGAGGAGTATCAACCCCGAGAGCTGAAGGCGCGTCCTGAGTAGAGGAGACTCCCACAGAAGCACCAGAAGCAGTAGTAGACATATCATCTGAAAAATAAGGTTAACCACGGGGGTGAGCTCCACTGAGCCCAGTAAGGGAAACACACAAGCAAGTACAAATAGTCCATAATGAATGAACTAAATCTAAGAATGCATCTAACAGCAATACTAAGTCTCATGAGGTATAAGTGCTACTGTAGCAGCATACTAGCCTCGGTCCCGGAATATCATAACCAGCCGTCGGTCACCCGAGCGAAAGCATTCTACTACGGTGAAGACCCGCCAGTTCCGGCATGAACCATCGGACCCTAGCAAACCCCCAAAGACTAATCCTACTGTTGTTCCCATAGCGGAGCAGATCGCTAACATGGGGACAGTGAATGGCATCCTGGTATTACCCTTCGCACCTACCACAAGTTATCCAATACCTCAACCACTGTTGGTAAGGGTCGTAGCACTGGATTCATGATAAATCATAACCATATGCATACTAACATGATGGCATATGAATCAACATAAGATAATACAGTAATTTTGTCTAACAACATCATCATCGTAATAACTTCCAAGAAATCAAGTAATAAATGCAAATGCAATATGGAAATGCAGCCTAATAACATGCACATCTAATGCAAAGAAGAAGAAAGCTATAAAACTACATGTTCAGAGTATTATTATGATGCATGGTATGGCAGGATTTAACAAATAGAAATTAATAGAACAAACACACCGAAATTAAGGTCAAAATCCCCTTACCTGAAGCTGTAGACTAAACTAAGTCAGTTACCCTCCAAAGATCCCAGCAATATAGACAAGAACAGAGTATACAGCCCAAACACAGTCCTAAAACATTAGAAAAGATCAAGTATTAGGGTCAAGAGGCAGTCTAAGGTCTAACCAAGGGTCAAGGGGCATTTCTGTCCAAAAATATTAGATCGGACTCAGAGGGCAGAATTGGGGTTTTTGGCCCAGGTACTCTGATCTTCACATGCAGGCCACCAATTTCAATTTTTACACTGTTCTAAGGTGGGTCAACCTGGGATTATGATTTAATTATAAAAATTGCAATTAATTTGAGGGTTTAAAGAGATTAACCCCAAATTTCTAACTTAGGGTTCCTTAATTTAATTGGGTTCAGCTGCAATTTGATGGACAGCAAGAAATTAGCAGCCAATTTCAGGTTTGAACCATAAATAGGTTCAGTTAAAGAGATCAGAGATGGGTCATTGGTCAATTTAGGGGTCCAATTTCATAATCTAAGTCCAATTTGACATTTTGTCCAATAATTCCTAATTTTACTGTTTTAGAGTTCATTACTAGTTTATTAGAGTCTGAATTAGAGTCTAACAATGAAACAACAATGGTGTTTCAGGTATACCTGAACCATATTGACATAGGACAGGTTATAATTGCAGAATTTATGTTATTAAAGCTTTACTCATAAGCTTTAATGGCAGAATTTCAGATTTGGGCATAGTCTAGGCTGAAATTAGAGAAAGAGAAGATGGGAACAGCAAGGGTTCTTATGGCTTACCTGAAATCAGTAGACTGCAGCCTTGAATCAAGCAGCCAGGTTACCAATTGGACTCCCAAGCTTCAATTTCCGGTGGAGAGAACCAGCCCCAAGTTTCAGCCTTCTTTTCCCTTCTTCTTCTTCTCCTTTCTCCTTTGTTTCTATCTCTTCTCTAAGCCTTCCTAGCAGAATCAGTTTTTGATTCCTTTAGCTAAGGGACTAGTGAAATAGGTTGTTTATATAGATAGTGTTTAAGTAAAGGGTTGTTTGCTTTAAAAAGTAAAAATCTGTTTTATAAATTGGTTTCTTAAAACTAATTATGGTATATATGTAGGTAGTGGTTAAGTTAGGGGCTGTTTGTTTTAAAAGGCCAAAATCAGTTTCTAGAATTAAATTCCTAAATGTGATTTTTAACAAAATTTTGTACTCATTAGTTAACTCTAATTGTATAATGATGTCATACAACATCAGGGGTAATCCGGATTCGGGTAAATGTTGGAAATAAGATTCCCCACTGGAGATGTGGGTCCCACAGAGGTAAATTGACTGAAATACCCCTATAACTCTAATTGGTCGTACAATACTTTATAAAATACAAGTAATTTCATACTTACAATGGTTTTAGTTTATGGAGAGATTCTGCATACTGTCCAGGCAGCGGATCAAACACAGATAACTCAGGTGCGGGGTTCCATTGGGGTCCTCTGACTCCAGAAGGGCAAGTTGGGAAGAATCCCTGGAATCTTCCATAGGTGTGTCGAGTGATTCATCTGTATCCTCAACCGATGCAGCCCATAGCATCAAAGCAACCATAGACTCAGAGCTGGAACCTGAAATCACACAAGTTCCAAAAATTTAAATTTGTTGCGGTTTTCACACCTCGTATCACGTATTACATCAAATAGAGCTAATTTGAGAGCAAGGATCCATGTAGCCGATCCCATTTAGTTGGGATAAGGCTATGTTGTTGTAGTTGGACCAGGCTACGGTTGAGAAATCCCAACATGTAGTTTGAGTTTATACAAGTACACATGTATGCATGTATGTATATGATGTATGTGGTATATGGGGTTTATAAAATAAGTGCCATCAATTAAATACGTTTGGAAGAGACTCAGCTAACTATGAGATCCATTCCACATTAAAAGTAATTCTTGTTATCGAGAATTGTATGAGTCTCAGTATTAGAGTCTATAGCTAATACCGAGATATGTGAGAAGGATAGATATGTCAAGTTATTTTATTTCTTTATTTTTGTGTTTCCTGTTATACCCTTAAGTAATTATATATATTGAAGTTTAGAGGGAGAATACACATATCGTGTAACCCCCAAGTTGCACATCTCCCTATCTTCCTCTCTCGTTTCTCCTCGTTCTTCTTCTTCTTTTCTTCTTATTATTGACATGGTATCAGAGCTACAGGCACTGTTACAGCTCTCGGTGGATCTCTTCTTCTCTTTTCTACAGCCTACGATCAAAGATTGAAGTGGGTATTGGAGCTTGAAGGCTTGCGGTTTCTTATTTTTCTGCTTGAAGGGGTGCAGCATCCTATGCTGTATTTTGGGACCTTATAGAGACTAGTTCATGGTATAAATTAAGAACTAGGTCTCTTTTTGTGTTTGTGGATGTGTTTGATCGCATTGGATGGAGTGAAGGTTGCATTGAAGGCTGAAGCATAGAATCATTAGCACTTGTCAGGGTTTTGACATCGATTTTTCAAGGGAGAAAATTTGATTTTTTCACAGGGTTTTGAGATCGATTTTGGGCTGTTTCTTGACTTGGCTGGATTTTTTGGAGTATGCTTCCGAAGGATATTTATCAGTATTTTTGGTTGTGGATCATCTCCTATTGCAATTGATTTTTAGTCAGGGTTTTTGGCAAAGTCGGTTTTTGTCAGGGTTTTTGGAGGTTCGATTTTTCAGAATTTTTATTCTTCTTTCTTCACTTCATCAATTTGATAGTGAATTATGGCTGATGGTTCCAAGTCTGTGATTGAAATTTTCTCTTCTTCCTCCAATCGCATCACTGAAAAGAAATTGGAGGGATTCACCAACTTTCATCAATGGAAGAACATTGTTAAGTTGGTATTGACGGGACGTGATCAGCAGGATCACCTGTTCAAGCTTAAGCCTGATGATGACCCATCATGGGATACAGTTGATGCTCGAATCTTGAGACAAATGCTGAATTCTATGGAGCACCAAACTATCGATTTGGTGACACACATTTATACGGTTAAGGACTTGTGGGAGTATCTTAATGTTTTGTATTCTGGACAAATCAACCTTTCTCGCATTTATGACTTGTCCCAAGAGTTCTATACGGTTGATAGAAAGGGTCGTCCTTTGACCAAATATTTTGCTGATTTTAAGAGGATGTATGAGGAGTTAAATTCCTTACTTCCTATTACTTCTAATGTGGTCCATGTGGAACAAATGCAAAGTCAACGGGAGCAACTTGCTGTCATGAGTTTTTTAGGAGGACTTGGGAAGGAGTTTGATTCAGTATGTTCCCAAATTCTTGGTGGTAACAAGGTAGCCACATTGTCTAAGGCTTTTTCCCGGGTTCTACGTGTCTCTTATGAGAGCACTACTACTGTTGATAATTCAGCTTTGGCTTCTTTTCCTCCCAACCATGGGCCCAATAGTAGGGCTGGTGTTGATGGTAATAGTGGTGGTGGTCATGGTCGTGGGGCTGGTTCTAGCAAACCACCTACCTTGGGTACTCAGAGTGTTACTGATGGTTCGGGTTTGGTGAGGACTTGTTACCATTGTGGTCGTCCAGGACATATCCAACATTTTTGTTGGAAACTTCATGGCAGACCATCTCAGCAACAGTTTGCCAATTCTGTTACCACTACTGAGTCTACAGTTTCTGCATCTCCACAACCTGAGGGTAAGACCGTGAAGATGTCTAATGAGGAATATGCCCGTTTCACCCAGTTTCAGATTTCTCAGTCAGCCCAGCCTCCAACCACCACCTTTGTTCAGAGAGGTAATGCTACTACCGGTATTTTGACTGCTACTCCTCGTCCCTGGATAATTGATTCAAGGGCTTTGGATCACATGACTGGTGTTTCAGGTATTCTTTCTTCCTTCAAAAAATCTTCGTCTAATGTTACTTTAGCTAATGGTTCCTTAGCTAACGTGACTAGTACTGGTACTGTTCATGTTACACCTTCTTTATCTTTGTCTTCAGTTCTCTATTTGCCTGATTTCCCTTTCAATCTTTTATCTGTTAACCGGTTTACCAAATCCTATAACTGTTCTGTAACCTTTTTCTCGGACTCTTGTGTATTTCAGGATCTTACGACGAAGAAGATGATTGGTAGAGGTCGTGAGGGGGGCTTTACATACTTGAGGACACTTCATCTATGAAGTGTACCGGTGTGGCGTCACCCCACCAGATTCATTATCGTTTGGGTCATCCTTTGTTAGCAAGTTTAAAGCTTCTGGATAGTCGTTTTCGGTCACTTTCTTGTTTAAACTGAGAGTCCTGTCAGTTTGGGAAACTTCATCGTGTGAGTTACCCTCCTAGAGTCAATAAACAGTCTGACCAACCATTTTCTTTAGTTCATTCAGATGTATGGGGTCCGTGTCCTGTCACTTCTACTTTGGGTTTTCATTACTTTGTTACTTTTGTTGATGACTACTCCAGAGTTACCTGGCTTTATTTAATGAAAGATCATTCTGAGTTATTTTCCATCTTTTGTGCTTTTGTGAATGAGATAAATAATCAATTTCAGACTCCTTTGCGTATTCTTTGTAGTAATAACGCTAAGGAATATTGTTCTGCCCCTTGTGCAGAATTTATGGTTCAACGTGGCATTATTCATCAGTCCTCTTGCACTTACACCCCACAACAAAATGGTGTAGCTGAGAGGAAGAATAGACATTTAATGCAAGTTACTCGTTGTTGGAATATGTAATCCAGAATACCGTGGGGGTATTCTGGTCCTTTTGGGGTAGTTTTATTCCTATGTTATTAGGTTTAAGTGGCTACTCTTAAAGAGTCAGCTAGTTAGGGGTAATTATGTCTATAGTTGGCTATGTGGGTTTTAGTCCCACAACGCCTAGTTCAGTCCCTTTGTAATGTTCCCCTCTATTATAAATAGAGGGGCTTGCCGATCAATGAATACAAGTTATTATTCTCTCATTCTCTCCTTCTAGCCCACGATTCTGCCAACATGGTATCAGAGCTGGTTTGATCTCGGTTAGAAAAAGAGAAAAAACCCTATTGCATCTCTCTAATCGACCTCTCCTTCTTCTCTCTCTCTCTCGGCTTCTCTTTCTCTGGTTTTCTTCTTCTTCTCCTTGTAAGGGGGCAGCACTAATGAGGTAAAATCCCTGACCAATGATTTAGTTGCTGCCCTCCTCCATTCTATCTACTTTTTTATAGTAAAATACTGCTGGAATCATCTTTGCAATTTGGGGTTTTCCAGAATTTTTTGGAGATCGACTTTCTATTATTATTGAAGGCTGACCTTCCACCATTGGAGCTCGCTATGCACCCTTCTCCAGCCCCTTTCTACCCTATGCCATTATCCTCATTCCCTATTTCCTTTTTCTCCAAGCTTTAATTAATTCCAGCCACCATACCCTAATCGATCTCAATTTGTCAGGGTTTTTCAAAACCCTGACTCCAATCGATTTTGGTGTTTCCTTTTTCAGATGCAGCTGATCTTTTGGGGGTGATTCCCTATTACTACAAGCCCTACCTGACCTAAGTTTGGACCCTTTGTGATGGCTGGATTTGTTTCTACAACAAAAATTCCTTAACTTGCTAATTTGGTTACCTGCCAAAAACCCTGACTTTCAGGTTTCAGATTTTACTTATTTTTTGAGGGCTGATTACTCCCACTTCAAGGACCAATCGACCTCAATATTGCACCTATCCAAGTTTTTTGAAGACCCCCACCCCAATCGATCTCTTCTTTTCAGGGTTTTCCAAAACCCTAATAAAAATCGATTTGGGCTAGGGATGTTTGCTGCTGTTCAAGTGCTTTAGAGGTGGTTCTAACACTAAAAGAGAACTCTCCTTCATCAGTTCAAGGCTTGAAGAAGGTCCTTTATGCTGGTGTAGTGTTGTAATGCTTCCCTGCTCTACTTTTGCGATTTTTTGGAGTTTCTCCCCTTTGAAGATCAGGTCTTACTCTTACTGGAGATTGATTGTTCACCTTGGAGGTTCCATTCTAGCAGCCTTGGTCAGCATCTATTACATGTCTACATCAGCAATTACAGCCCCCTTTCCCTAAATCGATCTCAATTTCAGGGTTTTCTAAAACCCTAACAACAATCGATTTTGGGGTTAGGGTTTTCCTATCAAGCTCATATTTTCAAGAGAGTCTTATACATATTAGAGGAGTATTCAACCCATATTTCAGCATCATTCATCAGTTATTTTTGGAAACAATTCAGGTTCATTCTTATGGCTCGATTTTTCCAATTATCAACCTATTTTCTTTGTTCTTATGTGGCCGGCTGCTTCAACTACCTATTGGATCTACTGAGTGATTATCTTATATTTGCTGGTTCTATTGAGCTTTACTACCTACCTTGCTGGTTCTATTAATTGGCTTCTGTAAGCATGACTGGTTGACATGTTACTGTTGTCCTATTATTGAGACTGAGTATCCTACTATTTGCGATCGAATTTCTTTCATTATTGAAGACTCGAATCTACTACCCTAGAGATCAGCTTATTTGGGATTACAATAGTGTGTTCCATGGTTATTGGTTGCAACTACGAACCTATTCAGTTATGTGAAGCTTTTTTTGTTCATATCCGGCTTACTTTGAGAGCTTGATCCTAGCCTTATTTACTAATTCAGATCTGATCCAAGTTTTTTGTTGAAGCTCCTTACATCCATTGCTGTCCAGATATCTTCGTCAATTCTATTTAGCATGTGGGAGTTTATAGTTTGGAATTTTGCACACTGGTTCTTCCTTATGTGAAGATCGATCAAGTTTTTGAAGAATGGTGCCTTCTCCTTCTAAAAATCAAACCTGTTTTTTTATAATTCAGATCTGATCATTGGGGACTGGTGTTTTGGAATTAGTTTGATTGATTGAAAAAGGTTGAAGATTACTGTGTTGCATTGTTTTTGTCCATTGTTCATTATCCCATTGCTCTTTTCACTTCACCACCTCCCAAAACATACCTTTGGCATATACCCATAACCCCTTTGGAAGTTAATGGTATTCTCTAATTTGCCATTTCTTCCTTTTCCATTACCCTTAGCACCTCTTGGAAAATTCTGGAATATTATGCTTTTGCCCTATCTCTTACATCATCTCTGCTATGTCCACGTGTACTACATGTGAGGGGGGGACTATGTACAGTACACCTGCAGACATTGTAGAAGCAGAACTTGCAGGAACACTTGGTGCAAAACATAGAAGATCAGAGTTTTCACCATTGCCAATGGGTATCTACTTTTTTATTGGGTTGAGTTTGTCATAAGGGGGAGATTGAAGTATTAAAGTATTGAAGATGTTTAGTTATTGCCTACCTATATGAGGTTCTACAGTTGGGTTGATTTTTTCTGTTGCTTGATCTTTTCTGCTGCTTGATTCATCTGCTTGCTGCCCTAGTTGCTTATCTTCAAGATTATCAGTCAGAGATTCATCACTGGACAGCTGTTAAAGATTGGTGAAAGTTTGCTCCTCAAGTCTGCCCAGGTTTTGAAGACCTATTTGTTTCAAGTTCTTAAAGGTTTATTTGGGAGCTGCATTCATCTGTCAAGCTGGATTCAGCTACAACTTAGTTTTTTCCCTTTGTTTGTTCAAGTTGGGCATTAGTACCTTATAAACGCCAACTTGAAGGGGAGTGTTAGCATTATTAGGAGTTATTTTTTCTTTAGTTCAAGCTAGATCTTCTTTCTTTGCTTATTTGTATAATCCAACTTGAGGGGGAGTGTTGGAATATGTAATCCAGAATACCGTGGGGGTATTCTGGTCCTTTTGGGGTAGTTTTATTCCTATGTTATTAGGTTTAAGTGGCTGCTCTTAAAGAGTCAGCTAGTTAGGGGTAATTATGTCTATAGTTGGCTATGTGGGTTTTAGTCCCACAACGCCTAGTTCAGTCCCTTTGTACTGTTCCCCTCTATTGTAAATAGAGAGGCTTGCCTATCAATGAATACAAGTTATTATTCTTTCATTCTCTCCTTCTAGCCCACGATTCTGCCAACACTCGTTCTCTTTTATTTGAGATGAAAGTAGTTAAATCCTTTTGGGCTGATGCTGTTTTGACTTCATGTTACCTCATTAATCGCATGCCTTCCTCTGGTTTAGGTGGTGGTATTCCCTTTTCTTTGTTGTTTCCTTCTATACCATTGTTTGTTTTACCACCATGAGTATTTGGAAGTGTTTGTTTTATTCGTGATGATCGTTCGAGTGTTTCCAAGTTGGATCCTAAGGCTCTCAAGTGTATGTTATTCTTGCACCCAAAAAGGTTATCATTGTTATTCTTTTGAGTTGTGAAATATTTTGTTACCGCTGCTGTTTCTTTCTTTAAGCCTACTCCTTATGATGGTTCATCTTTTACTGTGTCTGACTTGGATGACGATCTCCCCATTTCCGTTGTTCAGTCTATTGTTCACCATGTTCCGCAGGCTGCCTCATCACCGGCACCTCCACCTATTGTGTTTCAACGCCACCAATGGAAAGTATGGGCTCCCCCTGCTCCTGCGAATTCTGCCCTATCTACTTCTTCGCCGGTAAATCCTGTAATAGGTAATACTCCTCCTTTGGAACCTCCTTCTGATCTTGATATTCCTATTGCTCATCGTAAGGGTGTTCGGGCTTGTACCCAACACCCCTTTTCTAACTTTGTTTCCTATGCTAGTTTATCTTCCACCTTTCATTCTTGTTTACAAACTGTTGAAAATCATCTTGTTCCTAAGTCTGTCGCAGAGACATTGTCCAATCCTGGTCGGAAGGCTGCTATGAATGAGGAATTGTTGGCATTGGAGGAAAATCAGACTTGAGATCTTGTTCCCTTACCCTCGGGTAAATCTGTTATTGGTTGTCGGTGGGTGTATGTGGTGAAAGTGAACCCTGATGGATCCTTGACTCGTTTGAAGCCCGTCTTGTGGCCAAGGGCTATGCCCAAATATATGGTGTTGATTACTTGGATACATTTTCTCCTGTGGCAAAGCTTACTTCTGTTTGCATTTTGATTTCTCTTACTGCTACTTACCATTGACCTTTGTATCAGCTAGATGTCAAGAATGCGTTTTTGCATGGGGATTTGAATGAAGAAGTTTATATGGAGCAACCTCCAGGGTTTGTTGCTCAGAGGGAGTCTGGCTTAGTGTGAAAGTTGAAGAAGTCTTTGTATGGGCTGAAACAGTCCCCTAGGGCTTAGTTCGGCAGGTTTACTAAGGTTGTGTTAGAGTTTGGGCTGACACGGTGTGGTAGTGATCATTCTGTGTTTTTCCGACACTCTGGTGCGGGAAAAATATTTCTTGTGGTTTATGTAGATGATATAGTCATTATAGGAGATGATGTTTCTAGTATTGAAAGTTTGAAGGTACACTTGCAGCAAAAATTTCAGACCAAAGATCTGGGAAAGTTGAAGTATTTTTTGGGTGTGGAAGTTGCTCAGCCGAAGAAAGGAATTTCGCTCTCACAACGAAAATATGTTCTTGATCTTCTTTCAGAGACAGGAATGTTGGGTTCTAATCCTCTAGATACTCCCATGGATCCCAATTTGAAGCTTACTGCTGATGATGGTGATGTCTTGCCTGATCCTGAGAAGTATCAGAGGCTAGTTGGGAAGTTAAATTACCTAACAGTAATTAGGTCTGATATAGCCTTTCCTGTTAGTGTGGTGAGTCAATTTTTGTCTGCCCCTCGGACATCTTATTGGGAGGTTGTTATGCATATCTTACGCTATCTTAAAAAGGCTCCTGGACGTGGTCTTCTCTACAGTGATCATGGCCATGGGTAGATAGAGGGTTTTTCAAATGCTGATTGGGCAGGGTCTCCAGTTGATAGGAGGTCTACTACAAGTTATTGTGCGTTTGTTGGAGGGAATTTGGTGTCCTGGAAGAGCAAGAAACAGACAGTAGTTGCTCGTTCCAGTGCAGAGTCAGAGTACAGGACTATGGCCCTTGCTACCTGTGAATTGATGTGGGTGAGACAGTTGTTAGCTGAACTTGGCTTTGTTGATGATTCTCCAATGAAACTATGGTGTGATAACTGACAACCAAGTTGCTGTCCATATTGCTTCAAACCCGGTGTTTCATGAAAGAACGAAACACATTGAAGTTAACTGTCACTTTGTTTGGGAGAAGCTACAACAAGGGTTGATTTCTCCTGGTCATGTCTGTACAGGAGAACAACTTGCAGATATGTTCACAAAGTCTTTGGGGAGTGCGAGTGGATTATATTTGTAACAAGTTGGGCATGGTTAACATCTATGCTCCAACTTGAGGGGGAGTGTTATTGAATTGTATGAGTCTCGGTATTAGAGTCTATAGCTAATACCGAGATATGTGAGAAGGGTAAATAGGTCAAGTTATTTTATTTTTTTTTATTTTTGTGTTTCCTGTTATACCTTTAAGTGATTATATATATTGAAGTTTAGAGGGAGATTACACATATCGTGTAACTACCAAGTTGCACATCTCCCTATCTTCTTCCTCTCTGGTTTCTTCTTGTTCTTCTTCTTCTTTTCTTCCTGATATTGACAATTCTAAATGTGAAATACACCCATTTGAAAAACAAGGGATCATAGTTGTCAAGGCGCTGCCTAGGTGATGCCTTAGGCATCTAGACACCTTGGATGCCTTTGTCGCCTTGGTCTCCTAGGTGGGCATCTTAGCCGCCTTGTTGGTGTCACTTTGCGTCCAGGACCCCTCCAACGCCTTGGGTCACCTAGACGCCGTGACAACTATACAAGGGATATTCATGTTGAATTCAGGTTCAAGCTGACCCAACCTGGCTAGGGCTGGGCACTAACTTATGCATTACTGGAAAAACTGTGATACTATTTGTTAAAATTGCTTATCCCAAAATCTCGAGCTGTTGAGTAAAGGCCCCAACAATGTATACCAACACAACAAAACCCACACATCCCGCACATGCAGGCCCAAACAGACACATGGCTCTGCATGTGCACCAAGGGGGCACAATGTGTTGGGGCACAACAACACATAACACAAACCGTTCATACTTACCAGGGATTGAACACCCAACCTCCTAGCTTTGATACTATGTTACTGTTGGACTACTGAAGTAAAGGATGTCATTACTGCCAACCACTGTTGATTTTGGTTTGATGCGCTCAATTTCAATGGTTCAAGGTGGGCTGGTTCAATTGAAGACCAAGTGTACATTGGTTCAACATGAATCATGTTAAAGGGATTGATGAAGTCAGCGGCTTAGTAGATGAGGTTAGCATCAAGCATTAAGGCATGGCATGATATGGAACCTTACCATATGTTGGACAGCAAGGTACGCACTATTTAAGTTGCTACTATGATTGGAGTCTATGTTACTCATATGCATAGTTGTCACGGCGTCACGGCGATCCAAGTCGGTGGAGGGGTGTCACGTCGATATATCGACATGTCCCCCGCCATGGCGTTGCCATGGCGAGCATGTCGACCATGTTTTATTTTTTATTTTCTCTATTTTTAATGTGTTAATAGATGTATACTCAAGCCATGTTTTATTTTTTCTCTATTGTTTCTCAAGTTTTAAGAAGAAAATTCAGAAATCGAAGAAGAAATCGAAGAGGGAAAGAAGAAATCGAAAGAAATCGAAGAGGGAAAGAAGACAGGAAGAAGAAATCGAAGAAGAAATCGAAAGAAATTGAAGAGGGAAAGAAGAAATCGAAGAGGGAAGAAGAAATCGAAGACAGGAAGAAGAAATCGAAGATGGAAAGAGAGTCAGGAAGAAGAAATCAAAGAGGGTCGCCATGGCGTAGGTCGCCATGCAGCCCTCTCCAGCGCCAGGACGCCATGGCGTCGCCATGGCGACGCCATGACAACTATGCTCATATGTGGACAGAAGTACTTGTATTTCAGCAACTGCACTTTGGTTCTGATTCAATACATCAGCTCAAATATTGGTTAACATGAAGTTGAGTTCGACAGATGGTATTAAATTGCGAGTTGAGAAATAAAAGTTCTAATAGGTGTCAGCCAGCATGTACTACAGGTGGATAGCAGTTGATTTCTAATAGAATACTTCATGCGTGGACTGTTGACAGCTTTTTTTTATGTACATAGATATCACAGCAGCTTCATGAGATGGAAATTATTTTTAAAAAATCACCAAAAGATATGGAAAATCCGAGTTCTCCTTGCTGTTCAGTTGGGCTGTTATAATAATGTCTTCAATCTCAATTGGGATCCCATATATTTATACCAGTTGTGCTTGTATTGGATATGAAGATTGGAATTCTGTTGAATAAACTTGGACATCATGAAGGCCATGTGAGATATAGGAAGATGATGTTGCAAAGATTCTGGCAGATTTAGAATTCTACTCCTAAGCAAGATGGAAGGCTGCGGCAAGAAGATTGATCAAATTGGGTCTCTTGATGGTATGAGTTGGAGCAATGAAAGGCAAAATATCATGCAGCGATTTCCTTATTTTCCAGAGTGGTACTCTCTCCCTAATACAAGCAGAAAATCGTGAGAGCTTGGTTAAAGAATCAGAGATGTTTTAGAGAAGAAATCTGAGAGCTTCTGTGAGGATTGTGCTATGGAGCTGCATGAGATAGGGTGCTGCTATTGAAATTGAATAGTACCAGTGTTGCTGCCATATTTATTGAAGAAGGAAGATTAGAGCACGGATCTCTTTTTTTTTTTTTTTGGGTTTCTGCTATTATATATTGAGAAAGGAGACTGAAGTTAAAGAGATCCATGGCTGTGGTTTCTCCAGTTGCTTGCTAATTTGATTCGTTGAATGTGAAGACAGCCTGCGGGCAGAATAATGGCTCTCTTAATTGCAGCAGATTCATGAGTTGACTGTTTGTTTATCTGGGTTTCATTATATTATTTGAAGAAGATATTGAAAGGAGAAGAAAATTGCTATTGCTGCAGCATCCTTCTCCTTGCATTCTTCCTTGTATACCGATGGTGATCCGAAATTGAAGAAGGTTGCTGCAAGAAAGGTTGCTGCTACAGTGGAAGATTGTTGAGTTCTTACTTGTTGGATTGCATTGTTAGGTAATCCTATATCAAATCCCTATTTGATATTCTAGGTCTTTGATGCTTGATATTACATCTAGATTGATGTTGTAAAAGGGGGGATTTGCTATTTTATTATTACATCAATGTATGGGCTAACAGGTGGGAGCCTGATAGGCATTTTCTTTTGGGGTTGCTGCCCTAGTTTCTAGTAGTATCAAGAACAGAAGCAGGATACTAACCTGAACCATTGTAGCGGTTAAACAGTGTTGCGTATCGAGCAAATACGAAACCCTAATTGGGTTTTGCTACGTGGACGTAGGCAAATTGCCGAACCACGTACATCTTGTGTTGTTTGAACGGATATTAGAAGTGTGTGTGTGCTTGCAGAGTGGGTGTGCACATCCTGATAGGTCCGGTCAATTTTGGTTGTAAGGCGGGAGTGCATACGACTGTGTTACAGTGTGGTACCATCAGAATTTAAAAAGGGACAAATTTTAATAAACACTAGTACACCCCCCCCCTTCTTAGCGTTGAAGCCAGTTTAACAGTAACAACCTCTTATCCCAAAAGCTCGAGCTGTTGGGCAAGGGCCACAACAATGTACATTTACACACAAAAACACTATAGTTACAATGACATTAACAAAAGCCGGAAAAAATTCCAGCTCAACCAAGTTACAGATTAGCATAAAGGTCACAGTTAAAATATGGCAATTGCAATCCCTAAACATGACATCTTAAGCAAGGTTGGCACAAGAAATGCACCTGGAAAATTGGCATCAAATTCCAGTACATAATAGAATATGATTCGTACTTAATTATGCAGCATAAACAAGAGGCAATGTCTATATTCAGGAGCAAAAGTTCAGTATGTGTATATTACACATTATAATAGAATTGGTTTGGATGAACGGGTTTTCATGAAACTACCTCTTCTCCAATGTCCTTCTCACTAAGAGAGTGGGAGTTTGATGCTTCTGTCTTTCCAATTTCCTCTGGAGTTGTCTGTGAAACAAAACATTTTTAAGTGATATGCATCCTTCATTCAACATGGTTTCTACATGCCTATGGTAGGAGCCTTTCCTATACACCCAACTTAAATGCCAACAACTGCCATGTGACAGATCAAATGGGTCCAAATTTTGTGGACAGGTAGACCCCCCCCCAGTTCCCTGTTCACATGTCAAGTTTCAGCCTTCTCAGATTTGCCATGTGGCAAAACAGAGCTTTCAAAATCTATATGGAAGAGAGCACAGTAGTATTCAAAGAACTGTAGGCATGCATGTACTGATTCTGCCAATACACAGGAACGTCGCTCTGAAATTTGACACGTGGTTAATCCAGACTGTAACCTCTTCTATCCAATGGTTGGACTAGCCACATCATTCATCCACATGGCAAAAGAATAGCGGGCATGAGGAACTAATTTCTTCAAGGGTTGTTATTGGTGTCACAACCATTTGTGACTTTTCTGGAAGTCACAAAACAGATTTGAGTTGACCATTTTCATGGCTTTCCTATCTAAATCATCTGTTCCTGGTCAGTAATTGAAAGAGTGAACAGTAATGGCTAGAGTACCGGTACACATGCATGGATATACACAGATGCATGACAGTACACGGGAGTAGTTGATTGGATTAGACTTTGAAATTTGATACGTGGCTAATCTAGAACATCTCCTCTTTATCCAGCAGTCTAAATGACCACATAATCTGTCCACGTGGCAGAATAGGTGTCTTGAAGGTTTAGTTTAATCACAAGCCTTTGTGACATTTATATTCACCCTTTCTTTAATAGAAAAATGTAATGCTAAAGAACTGATCATTCAAAATAATAACAGTCTACCTTCTCCTTCAATAACGACTTACTTCCCTCTGCAGCACATTCAGTCAGTGAATCAATAGATAAGCAGCTTTGCTTCCCAGAAACTTCATCTCTGCTTGGATGCAAATTATGTAACCCGTGAGAATCATGATCGTTCATCTTCCCATTTCCAAGAGTAGAAGATTGGGTTTCATGTGGCACAAATTCCATTTTGACTTCACATTGCTCAGGCGTACTCTTCAATGCTCTAGACAAAGGGAAGGATTTTGCTGGGCTGCTAATTACATCTGTGGATGACCATAGTTCATCCGCATTACCAAGACCTTCATGTTCAAATATTGAGTCATCGTTTCTGCAAAATGTAACTTGTGAGGATAATGGATCAGACAGATAATACAACTTTATGAAGAGAAAGAATAGCAGAAGCATTATTAACATCTTACATGATCACTCAATTTTCCAAGCCCTCAAACTTCATAGATTTTAAATAAGATGATCTATTCAGAGTAAAGAAAAGCATGTAGAAACCCTGCATTACCTAAATAACCTAGCAAGGTCATCAAAACTCCCTATGTTGGCCCAACCATAGTCAAGAAATCCACCTTCTTTGTCAACATGCTCATCCACAAACAATTCACGATCACTATCTAGTTGAGCTGCATCATCTGTTGAGAGAAAACATACCTTCAGAAAATGATGGAATTAATATTGTAAAGTATGTTATATATTATACCTACATGACGAAAGTTTTAAAGCACATCACCTCTTGCTGTGTTGAAATTGCTAATTTCCCTGATAGAATCCTGACCATTTCCGCCAGCATATCCCTTGCCACATTCAGCAATTGATAATGGCAAATCAGACCAAGAATCCATGTCAAATCCTGGAGCTGAAAATCCTTCATTTCTGTTAAATTGTGAACTACTTTCCAGTCTACAGTCAGTGGAATCATTTTTAGGTCCAGACGTCTTCTGCTCTACAGTTTTAATAGTGTTGGCATCTTGATCCCCTTGTTTCTTGATTTGATCTCTAAATGTAACCAATAGCTTTTGTTCATTTTCCTTTGGATAAGGCACAATGTGGTCACCACTCTCAGTGGCCTCATCCCATATTATGTCTGCAAGCTGGAAGATTAGCTGAATTTTATAAGGAATCACTGTAGATAGAGACAACTACAACTGAATCTTAAGTTGATAAAGTCAGCCAGATCTCACCCTCACAACAAGAAATTAATTAAAAAAAAAAAAATTTTAAATAATAGACGAAACATCTCAATTTTAAATGAAACAAGAGAAACAATTCAACATTTAGCAGATAATGGCCATAAGAAACTTTCATTTTAAGATGTAAGCATGTGGCCAAACAAATTTATGAACACAAATATGAAAGAAATAATCTAGCAATAAAAGTCAACTGCTATATAAATCAAAGGTTACAAAATTGTATTAACCTATGTAAAAATGACACCTCTGTTATTCAAATTTTTTGCCAGACCTACACTTCAGACACAGACAAATGTTTGGAAAAAAAACAAGGCTGGGAGGGGAAGATATCTTGCCTGTAGAAGAAATAATAAAATATGCACTGGCATGAAAGTGGGACATGATGTAGTTGCACCTAAGTGATTGCCTACAAAAAAATATAAGTATTATAAACATATGTAGAAGGGGTTCAAGTAAGAACCACTCTACAGTAGGATCGATGATAGGTTGCAGCAAAACATCAAAATAGCACCCATCAGAATTAGAAAGTGGACAGAATCTCGATATTCAGCCAAGTGATGGTGCTGAAATTCAGTTCGAGTGTAGGCCTTGGTAGGATGGATTAAGCCTCGATGTTGGTGCTGATTGTAATGGCCAGATACAGAGATAGAGATTGGTTACCATTAGAAGGTAAACTTCAAAATTAGAAGGTCAGTACTACAGACCAAACCAACCAGAAGCAGGTGCTCAAACTGGGATCAAAGGAAGGTCTGACAGCAATAAGAAACCTCTCCAAATCTCAGCCTGATCTGGTCAATGGTTGCAGAGATATGAGGTAGACTTGAAAATAGAAGGTTTGATGAGATCTGGCTAACCAGCTGGAGTTTGGACTCCACACCAGGGATCAAGTGGGCCTCCTGTAGGTCTGATTCAGCCCTCCAAATATCACCCTCAATGGGGTAAAGGCTGATGGGTTCAGGTCCTTCGATTGCAGCAGCAGAGAACTTGAAAAGTTGCAGCAGGTGTGAGAAGTGATCTTCCTTGTCTTCGAGCAGCAACAGCAGAACTTGTAGAAGTTTGGGATGATTTCGGAGTCCACAGAAGTAGCAGCAGCAATAGTTTGCAATCTCACAGCAATAACAGTAGCAGGGGATCGATTGGAGAAGAAGATAAAGGGATAAGGAGATTCGGCTCTCACCAGCCAGGCTCTCTCAGGCCTCAGCCCTAGGGTTTTGGCTCTCCCAGTCAGGCCTCCCAGCCGTTAATGTTACACACATGGACAAGAGAAAATTTTGCTCAAGCAATAATAATCAACTTCACTAAATCGTTGGGTGCCTCTATGGGCAGGTTACAAGATATATAAATAAACTCAAGGGGATGAGTCAAAAATAGAAAGAAATAAAATAGCAATCTCTTAAATGGCTGAGACTTGCTTTACAAATAATGGGACCAAAATAGAAAGTAACTAGAATAGAAACTCCAACTCAGCTAAGCAACTAAAATAGAAACTCTAATTTAGAAACAAATAACTAACAAAATAGAAACTAGATCTATGTTAAAATAGAAACTAAACTACTCCTAAATCCCCAAGCATAAAGCACCATGAAATCCGATCTTAAGCCCCACAGAATCTTCTAATAATATTCTCACCAAGGCAAAATAAGGGGTTGTGACACTGTTCACGTGAACGGTAACGTGAACAGTGTTTTGACCTCTTTTTCTTCATATTTCGATCTACATCAAGAGTCCACCTCTAAAGTTTTCAAAGGCCAAATCCCACATCTGTCTTGGAGACCAATCTATCTCCGTCCTGGTTATCTTCTTTTTTCTTTTTTTTTTAACCCGAACTTTACCTGGGACCGGGCCAGCCCCTAAGATTTTATTGATTTCCAAAAACACAAATAAAGAATACAAGGGGGGGGGGGGGGGATGTGCCACCTTACCCCGACCCAAAGAGAAAGCACTCTCTACACAAGACTGAATCCAAGCTAACCTAACAAGGAAAGCGAGCAACAAAACCCTATTTGCTTAGGACTGGCAAGCCAACCCTGTCCTCCCGAAGAATGCGCTGCAAACCCCCGGAGGGTGGCAGCCATCATGGAAAACAGAGGACGATCCCGAATCACAGGCTCTGTCCTGGTTATCTAGACATTTACTTATCACATTTTACATTCTAGTTCCTTTACTTCCGCTGTTGTTAAATTTTCTGGTAATTATATGTTGGCCTATTTCGATGGGGTCTTTCCTACTTTCCCCGTAGTTCCATTTTCCAAACATAATACATTAGCCTAATTTTGATGAGTCATCCCTAGTCTTGTTTTCCATGTCTTGGTTTTATAACGAAGGTTTAGAAATTAGAAGATCTTCAAATGCCTTCACATGATAAAGCCATATTATTTTTTCTTTAGGAACTAAAACACAGTCATCCACGTGGTCTAAGAATCAAGTTGTATTAATCCACGAAATAATGATACCATAAGATGCCAAAAAATAAATATGAAAAAGAATCAAATTTGAATTCACAAATTTTTTTAAACCTTCGTCAAGCAAGAAGCATCTCGTAAGTCCTGGATAAGTAGACTAATAAAATCCATGGAAGTGTGTACTCTGGCCTTGGTTGATTCTTTTTACAATCAAACAGAAACAGATGATTACAGAAAAGGGTAATGTATGTTCATAATTTGTTTTATTATAAAGCCCATCTCTCAATGATATGTCAATTTATTTATAAGTATATTGATCATAAAAAATAAAAGAATATTCCATATCTGAACATATTGTCTATCAACTACCCAGGCCATGCAACATCAGACTCATTCTACTACTCTTTCAAAAACATTAATAAATAAATAATATTCTCTGAGAGATCATAAAGTTCTGGGAGACATTTAATCTAAAGCAGACTTAACAGAGAAATCCATTTTCTTTGTTGGAATATGTAATCCAGAATACCGTGGGGGTGTTCTGGTCCTTTTGGGCTAGTGTTATTCCTATGTTATTAGGTTTAAGTGGTGGCTACACTTATAGAGTCAGCTAGTTAGGGGTAATTATGTCTACAGTTGGCTATATGAGTTTAGTCCTACATCGCCTAGTTCAGTCCTTTGTAACTTTCTCCTCTATTATAAATAGAGGGGCTTACCTATCAATGAAATATAACATTATTATTCCATTCTCTCATTCTCTCTTTCTAACCCACGAATCTTCTAACATGGTATTAGAGCAGGTCTAATCTAGGTTAGAAAGAAAGGAAAAACCCACCTTCTTCTCTTCAATCGACTTCTCCCTTCTTCTCTCTTTCTCGCCTTCTCCTTCTTCTGGTTTTCTTCTTCTCATCCTTGTAAGGGGGTAGCACTAATGAGGTAAAAACCTTAACCAATGATTTAGTTGCTGCCCTCCTCCATTCAATCTCTTTTTTCAATTAAAATTCTACTGGAACCATCTTTGCGAATTGGAGCTTTCCAGAATTTTTTGGAGATCAACTTCCTATCACTATTGAAGGCTGACCTTCCACCATTGGAGCTCCCTTTGCTCTCTTTTTCAGCACCTTCCTACCCTATTTAAATGACCTCCTTCCCTTTTTATCTATTTCTCCATAATTCATTAACCTTCCCAGCCCCTACCCTAATCGATCTCAACTCGTCAGGGTTTTTCAAAACCCTGACTCCAATTGATTTTAGGGTTTCCCTTTTCAGATGCAGCTGATTTTTTGGGGGTGATTCCCTAATACTACAAACCCTACTTGACCTAAGTTTGGACCCTTTCTGATGGCTGGATTTGTTTCTACAGCAAAAACTTTCTTAAACTGCTAATTTTGTTACCTGCTAAAAACCCTGACAATACCTTGACTCCAATCGAAATTACGGTTACAGGTTTCAGCTTTTGCTGATTTTTGGAGGGCTGATTACTTCCATTACTAGGACCACTCGACCTCAATCTTACACGTATCCAAGTTTTCTAGAAGACCCCTCCCCAATCGATCTCTATTTTTCAGGGTTTTCCAAAACCCTAACATTAATTGATTTTTTGGGTTAGGGTTACCTGCTGCTTCTGGAGTTTTTGGATGTCTTTTTACCATCAAGAGAGGCAATCTACTTCAATTATTCATGGCTTAAAGAAGTATTTTACCTAAGATAGCTGCTGCCCTATTTTTCTGCACTTTTTGGTGTTTCTCCCACTTGAAGATCAAGTCTCAAATCCTACAAGAGATTAGGTGTTCTTATTGGAGATCCATTCCAGCAGCTGTGGACAGCATCTATGCCAAGAAATCATCACACTTTGACAAGCATCAACAGATTTTTTTAAGTCCCCTTCCCCTAATCGATCTCAATTTCAGAGTTTTCCAAAACCCTGACAAAAATCGATTTTAGGGTTAGGGCTGTCCTATCAAGCTAATTTTTTTAGGGGAGTCTTATACATACCAGAGGAGTTCTCAACCCAAGTTTCAGCATCATTCATGGATTTATTTTGAAAAAATTCAGGTTCACTCTTATGGCTCGATTTCATCCAATATCAACCTATTTTTTTCTAGTTCCTATGTGGCTGGCTGCTTCAAATACCTATGGATCTGTCGGGTTATTTATCTTATATTTGCTGGTTCTATTGAGCTTTACTCCATACCTTGCTGGTTTTATTGATTGCCTTCTGTAAGAATGACGGGTTGATATGTTACTGTTACCTTTATGAGGACTACTGCTGCCCTATTATTGAGACCGAGAATCCTCCTAGTGGAGATCGAATTTCTTTCATTATTGAAGACTCGAATCTACTACCCTGGATATCAGCTTATTTAGGATTACAACAGTGTGTTCCCTGGTTATTGGTTGCAACTACGAACCTATTCAGTTATGTGAAGCTTTTCTGGTTCATATCCGGCTTACTTTGGAGCTTGATCCTAGCATTGTTCACTAATTCAGATCTGATCCAAGTTTTTTAGTTGAAGCTTCTTACATCAATTGTTGTCTAGATATCTTCATCAGTCCTATTTCGCATGTGGGAGTTTATAAATTGGAGTTTTGCACACTTGTTCTTCCTTGTTTGAAGATTGATCAAGCCTTGAAGATTGAAGCTTTTCCTTACTTCAAATCAGATCTGTATACTTATCAGATTTGAATATTGGAGTTAGGAGTTTCTCTCCTGCAGGAGTTTCCATCAAAAGTGTTTGTTTGATCATTTGAAGATGGTTAAAAATTTATATGTTGAATTGTTTTACTCCGTAATTCATTATCCCACTGCTCTTTTCACTTCACCACCTCCCAAAACATACCTTTGGCATATACCCATAACCACTTTGGACGATAATGGTATTCTCTAATTTACCATTTCTTCCTTTTCCATTACCCTTAGCACCTCTTGTAATATTCTGGATATTATCCTTTTGCACTATCTCATTCATCATCTCTGTTATGTCCACGTGTACTACTACACGTGAGGGGGAGATTATGTACAGTACACCTGCAGACATTGTAGAAGCAGAACTTGCAGGAACACTTGGTGCAAAACATGGAAGATCAGAGTTTCCACCATTGCCATTGGATATCTCCTTTGTTATTGGGTTGAGTTTGCCGTAAGGGGGAGATTGAAGTATTAAAGTATTGAAGATGTTTGGTTATTGCTTGCCTATATGAGGTTCTACAGTTGGGTTGATCATTTCTGCTACCTGATTTATTTGTTTCCGCTGCTTGCTGCCCTAGTTGCTTATCTTCAAGATTATCAGTCAGAGATTCATCACTGGACAGCTTTTAAAGATTGGTGAAAGTTTGCTGATCAAGGCTGCCTAGGTTTTGGAGATCAATAATTTCAAATTCTTGAAGGTTTATTTGGAAGCTACATTCATATGTCAAGCTGGATTCTGCTGCAACTTAGTTTCTTCCCATTTTGTTCAAGTTGGGCATTAGTACCTTGTATGCGCCAACTTGAGGGGGAGTGTTAACATTATTATGGAGTTCTTTTTTTATTTAGCTCAAGCTAGATTTTCCTTCTTCTCTTATTTGTATAATCCAGCTTGAGGGGGAGTATTGAAATATGTAATCCAGAATACCCCCATCCAGAATACCGTGGGGGTATTCTGGTCCTTTTGGGGTAGTTTTATTCCTATGTTATTAGGTTTACGTGGTTGCTCTTATAGAGTCAGCTAGTTAGGGGTAATTATGTCTACAGTTGGCTATGTGGGTTTAGTCCCACATCGCCTAATTCAGTCCTTTGTAACTTTCTCCTCTATTATAAATAGAGGGGCTTACCTATCAATGAAATATAACATTATTATTCCATTCTCTCATTCTCTCTTTCTAACCCACGATTCTTCTAACACTTTGCATCACAATGATTTTGTAAAAAGCCCAAAATGTTGAATGGTGTGCCTCAGTGGGAAAATATAAAATAGCAGCCACCCAGCACAAAGATTCCATTCAGGAGTTCCAACTACCAACAATGAAAAAATTTCAACACTACACTATTTTTGTTACTAGCTCCTAATTTAATAAACAAGGAATCCGAAAAAATAAAGCTAAGGACCATGAGGAGCTGAAAATGGAGAAGAGCAAGCAAACCAGAGAGAAAACTGGTGACATGATGACAAAGAGAAGAAAACATGGCATTCCTTCCCCATATGTCAAATTTGCTTTACAAATTTCAACAAACCTTTTTTTTTTCTTCTTTTTGGATTGGCAAAGGGAAAGAAGATTATAGTAAGAGAATATACAACATGGATTTCTTTGGTCTCTTTAGAAAGGACATGGACTTATTGGTTCATATAGCAGTGGCTACTAGTATGTTT
This sequence comes from Telopea speciosissima, assembly GCF_018873765.1. Taxonomy (NCBI): domain Eukaryota; kingdom Viridiplantae; phylum Streptophyta; class Magnoliopsida; order Proteales; family Proteaceae; genus Telopea; species Telopea speciosissima. The sequence goes on along the minus strand of NC_057917.1, from coordinate 47,758,400 downwards.
GGAAGTCTCCCCCCCACCCCACAAGAAGATACTGTGGGGATTACCCTTCTGTTGAGCATGTGAGTTCATTAGGAAAATGCAACAACATGATTTTAGGTGTACTTCCAGTCTTCCAGATATCTCAAGACATAGATAATAAAAGTTATGCACGGTTGATGGGTGCCGTGTGAATATTTTGTGAGACCTCAAAATTTGATCATGAGGGGAATTTGATGACTGAGCCTTGCTCACTCTCCTCTAGTGGTTTGACAGTGGATTCCACCTTCATTCATTCCCTTAAGCTCCGCATAAGTTCTTTTGGTGTTCTGCATAAACATTGGTGGTGCACTAGAGCCCACAGGGTACTAGTCGTATAACTGAACTTATTAGAGTTCTCTCTCTCTCTCTCTCTCTCTCTCACATACTCTTTTCTTCCCCTATTTTTAAAAGATTTTTTTGTACTGTCTGGATTGCATATTGTTGGTCTGAAACCCAACCCCGAAGTACTCAAAGGGGCGCATCAAACTAGTGCGAGTTGGATGCAGGAAGCCATCGGCTGTTATATCATGGAGCCAGTGTTTACATTTCTACCTGGTCGCATCAAAGGGGGCAAATACTGTCTTTAGGACAGTGTCAACAGATACGTCTCAGCCACTGTTATCATTTGGATACATCGTTTCTCCATTGCAGAATCATTCACAACAGATAAGTGTTCTTAGACAGTTATCCCTTATTCATTTTCTACAATCTAAAGACTGTATTTTTTAAGACTGTTTGAGAGCCTATATAGTTTATGTCTACCATTGGTGACATACTTTCTCATATGGAGAACCTTAAGATAGTTAATGTCAGACAGGTTTGAAGACTCAACCAGTCCCAAAACAAAATCTGAAATCAGGGAGGGTGACTTAGGTTAATGGGAATAGGGCTGGAATGCTCGGATGGGTTAAGGGTTGGTCTAGGGTTAGGGTAAGGTGATTGAATGAGACTGAAACAGTAGGGGACTAAAAGGGTTAAACAAAATTCAGTAAAACAGCAGGTTAACCCTCTGCCGATTTCACTAAAAGGCCAGGAAAACTGAGTTTGGGCAGAATTGGAGAGAGATCCAATAGCCACCAATCTGCTGGGCAGATGAGGCTGAAACTTGGATCGAGTGGGGGTCTTGGAGGGGAGGTGTGCTCAGAAGATGGGAGAAAGGTGATGGTTGGATTGAGCAGGGGAAGGTACAATGGAATTAGAAGGTTAGGCTCAAAATTAGAAAGTAACCTTAGAACAGTAGGTTGGGGAGCAGCAGAGCAGCTCGGTTGAAGGGATGAGGCTTCCAATGGCTTGAAAAGTTGAAGGGGATGAAGAACAGCAACTGGAAGAGACCTCCTGGGCTTCCCACCGCAAGAAGTCAGCTAGACCATACACTAGCTCCTTGTCCAAGGATCAAACACCAAGGGAATACTTCAGTAGAAGCAGTAGCTTGACAGCAATAGTGAATAGCAAAATCGTTGGCTGCTTGCCCTTCTGGGTTGTCTTTATATATTGCAATGAAAATAAATAGCAAGGATTAAAATTAGAAGGTCCCAAAATAGAAACTTCCAACCCTGACCCCTTACTTGGGTTACAAGACTATCAGTTTCTAAAACTGATGTGAACTTCTAAATCTTGACACCTAATAAATATGCATATAGAAAGTAAATAACTTCAGCTAGACCACTAGACTTGACCACAACTTAAATTGAACCAACCGGTTCAATTGAACTAACCCAAACCAACTTAAAAATAAACTTAGTAGAGAAATAAACTACCTAAACCCGTATGCAACCTTATTATCCATACTTTAGGCCATAAAAGTGGCCTATTACATTGAAAACCCATGGGATCAAAGGCCCAACATGTATACAACCCAACCCAACCCTAGACCTATTCCTAAGAAAACAAGCCCAGTTTGGTGATGAATCTGCATCAATTCTCCCCAGTTTGAAAAAATTCGTCGTCGATTTTTGCAACAATGAGGGGAAAACAACATGTGAGTAGCAACTTTGACCATTCCCAAACAAAACTTTGGTGATGTAGGAACGTTAGGAATAAAATCTTCAAGGCGTGGAGCTTTCTCGTCAAAGAACCATGGTGACATAACAAACTCTACGTGCTTGAACTCTGAATCAAGATCAACCGTAAGCATCATATGCATAGAGTTCTCAACATTGGTAACCTTCTTATCGAGGATTTGAGGCACAAGCTCTTCCACTTCAAGAATATCATCATGAATCTCGAAGACTTGTTGTGGAGTGCTCTCAACCTCTACCGTATCTTCCACTATTTCAGCTTTGTTTACTTTGATCTCAACACAAACTTCTTCAATAGAATCTTCTACATGTTGACCTTCGGTCTTGGAAGCTTCAAGCACTGTCTTTTCTTTATCATCACAATTCATTGTGATAACTTTAGCTTTATCTTTAACTTCAAGCTCCTTCTCTTTGAATGATTCCTTGTTGAGTTGAGTTTGTGCTCTAACATTAGCTATGCTTGACTTCCAACAATCCTCAATTTGCAAACTGAATTTCATTGATGGTTGCTTCAAGTTGTCTTCAATTTTGAAAACCTTTTGGTAGTAACCTAGTCAAAGGGCGAGTCTCCTTGGAATATGCTTTGGTAGGTACTTGTTCCTCAACTCGTGCTTCATCTCTTCCCAAGTCCTAGGTTCAAGCCTTCTAACTTTAAGCATCTCTTCATGGAATGTCCATCATTCTCTAGCACGACCAGTCAATCGCAAGCAAACAAAGTGAAGCTTCCTTGCTTCAGTTGTTCCATAACAGTCAAAATATTCATCTAGAGAATCTAACCAATCAAGGAATAGGCATGGGTCTGTCTGTCCATCAAAGTAGGGAACTTTCAATCGATTTGAAAATAGCACGTTCATATCGCTTTTCGTTCATTTCTGCCACGCCAACATAGCCGCCATAATAAGAAGCAGGCGAAGCTGCAAAGAAAACCCCTAACCTAATAAGCAAGTCCTTTCGCCCCGCAGAGAGTCAGGCGCACGCAACTGGGCTTCACCTTCGTTGTAGTAATTTCAGTCCTCCTCTGTGGACCTCAATCCATGAACCTCTGAGTTCGGTTGTCTATTGTAGACTGTGTCGGATGTTTTATCTCACCTTCAGGAGGTGCATAACTACCTTGTATAGGGTTAGCAATTCGGTTCTCTTTTGTTTTCATCTGATCAAGCAATTGTTGGAACATCTCCAACATTGCTGCCATGGGATCAGGTGGACCAGAAGTTCCAAAATTATGACATGGGCTCTGATACCACTTAATGTCGGACAGATTTGAAGGCTCAACCAGTCCCAAAACAGGATCTGAAATCAGGGGGAATGACTTAGGTTAATGAGAATAGGGCTGGAATGCTCGGATGGGTTAAGGGGTTGGTCTAGGGTTAGAGTAAGGTGATTGAATGAGACTGAAACAGTAGGGGACTAAAAGGGTTAAACAAAATTCAGTAAAACAGCAGGTTTCCCCTCTGCCAATTTCACTAAAAGGCCACGAAAACTGAATTTGGGCAAAATTAGAGAGAAATCCATACCTAATCCCGTGAGCAACCTTATTACCCATACTTTAGGCCCATAAAAATGGCCTATTACATTGAAAACCTATGGGATCAAAGGCCCAACATGTATACAACCCAACCCCTAGACTTATTCCTAAGAAAACAAGCTCTGTTTGGTGATGAATCTGCATCAATAGTATCAGACTTTGATAAGATAGAACCATTAACTATAAGAGATGAAAGAACCGGATCATGTTTGCACTTGATCAATACTCTGTTTCATTTGCTTTGACCTCTACCTTACCCGCTGAAACTGAGGACCCTATTCTGAAAGCCCATAGAGATGCCTGAGTTAAGGCAGATTACCAATGCAGAAACCGTATTCTGAATTCTTTGTCAAATGATTTGTACAATGTGTATGCTCCTTTGGAGTATGCAAATCTGATTTGGACTGCACTTGAGAAGAAGTATTCTTTTGAAGATGCTGGTAGCAATAAGTATGTTAGATTGTATGGGCCAGAATACTGCAGGGGTATTCTGGACATTTTACTTTTTCTATTATGTGTACAGCCATCTCAGCTATGTTAGGGGCAATTATGTCCTGTATCTTTTGACTCTTTATTATAAATACATTCCTTGGGGTCTGCCTTAGACTATCCAAGCCTTTCTCTAATTCTGAACCTGTTAACATGGCACCAGAGCAGGTTTCGAATTAGGGTCTTCCCTCTCTTCTATTTTCAACTTCTTCTTTCTCTTCTCTCTCTCGATCTCCTCTCCTCTTCTCTCTTTTCTTCTTTTGCTCTCTATTCTTCAATAGGGCAGCACTGATGAGGTGATCAATAGATCCAGTTGCTGCCCTTCATCACCTCATTCAATGCTAAATAATTCTGCTCGATAGGACCCAGCACCCTGGCTGTGATATTTGAAGCTTCAATTTTTTTGGAATGATTCCATCTCAACTACAAGGAACCAATCTCCCTTATTGAAGATCAAGAACTGCAGCAGGACCTTTTTGGGATAAGTTCCTATCTCCAACCTTTTTTTGAAGACCTCCTTAGATCGATTTTTTCTCCAAAAACAGGGTTTCTTAAAACCCTGAAAAATATTGATTTAGGAGCTGCTGATCTCTTTTGGTGCTGATATTTGGAGGAGTGATCAGGCCCTTCTAGAACCACATTCGAGCCAAGTTTCAGCTCCATCCAATGTTTTTTTTAAGGCTTCTCTCCCTACATCGATCTCACCACAATTAGGATTTTTTTCAAAACCCTGAAAAAATCGATCTAGGGGATTTGATTGTCTGCTGCTGCTGATTTTTGGGAACACCTATTATTATCATACCAAAGGTCTCTCCACCAATTTCTAACCATTCTCTTGAAGTATTTACTGGGTTTCTCATCTCAACAGCCCTTCTCTGCGATTTGGGTATCTCTGTTGAATTATTGATGGCTCTGAAGTTTCTACTGCCACTTTTGCTGCTGAAGGGTATGGTAGGAATAATACATGTGACCTTCTTCCTAATCCTATCAAACTGGATGGGAGCAATTATCTGATTTGGTCTCACTCTGCATACTTTGCCATTGCTAGCCGTGGGCTTACTGGCCATATTGATGGTAGTACTGTTATGCCAACTGAACCTAGTCCTATTTTAAACAGGTGGATCTCCAATAATGGTATTCTCATGTCTTATTTGATTGGCTCAATGTAATCAGACCTTGTAAGTGGTTTTCTTCTCATTGATACAGCCCATCAAATCTGGTCTGTTTGCAAGGAAACTTATGGACAGCTTGGTAATGATGCACAAGTGTATGAACGCTGGAAAAGGGCCAATCATACTACCCAGGGGGAGTTGAGTGTCTCTAAGTATTATGCTACCTTGCGCAGTCTCTGGTAACAATTGAACCATTTTGCTGATTACCACCCTACTACAACTGTCGATACTACTGCATATAAGAAGCATATGGACAAAACCAGGGTTTATGATTTTTTGGCTGGTTTGAATGTGAAGTATCACCAGATTCGTGTTCAAGTGTTGGGTCATTCCCCTTTTCCCACACTTGAGCAATCCTATGCTTTGGTCTCCTCTGAAGAAAACCGTAGGGCTGCCATGCTATACCCTCCTATTACTGACAGATCAGCCCTCCAGGCTACTGCCCCGGCTACTCCTGTACTTGTTAGAAATCTCTCTCTTGGTGATTCTACTACAGGCCTTGTTACTTGTGAGCACTGTCACAAGCCTTACCACACCGAAGAGAAATGTTGGAAGCTTCACAGGAAGCCTACTGACTTTGAAGCCAAACGGGCTGCCAAGAAAAATCCAAAGAAAAAGACTCATCACACTGAGGCTGTTACCACCGCCCCTGCTACTGACATTGGTCTATCCCAGGATGATCTAAAGGCATTCCTGCATATGCTCAAGACTTCTGCTACTGCCGCTTCTACTACATCAGTTGCTACCCATTCCTCTACTCCTTCAGGTTCACACTTTGCCCGGTCAGGTATTCCATTTAGTGGTCATTGTGCTTCTGTAGCTTTCCATCATTGGATCATAGATTTTGAAGCCACAGATCACATGACCAGTTCCTCTAGCCTACTCCATCAATATTCTCCCACTTCTGGGAAAGACAAGGTCAAAGTAGCTGATGGTTCCCTTTCTTCCATCTCTGGAAAAGGAATCATCAACTGCACTTCCTCTCTTACTTTGTCTTCTATTTTACATATTCCTAATTTTACTAGTAACCTTCTTTCCATTAGTAGTATTACTCGTGATCTTAGCTGCAAAGTAACATTTTTTCCTTCCCATTGTGTTTTTCAGGATCTGGCCTCTGGGAAGTCGATTGGATTGGGTAAAGTGCAAGGTGGATTGTACCTACTTGATGATGGTCGTCTCTCTCCACCACCATTACCTTCTCCACTACCACAGAACTCTTTGGTCTCTTCTGAACTTTACCAATGGTACTCTAGATTTTATTTTTTTTTGTTATGAATGAAATAGGTTTTTTTTTTTTTAATTTAATGGCACTCTAGATTAGGACACCCCCCCCCATTAGGAATTTTAGCATATTTATTTCCTACTTTGGTCACCAAATGTAATAATAATGATTTTTTTTGTGAGGCTTGTGTTCTGGCCAAACAGACACGTTCAACTTATCATATTTCAAATAAAAGGAGTTCTTCACTTTTTCATATGGTGCATTCTGCTGTTTGGAGCCCTAGTCGTAAAACTTCTCTTTCTGGTCATTCTTGGTTTGTTTCATTTATTGATTCTCACTCTAGAAACACTTGGGTTTATCTTATGCACACAAAAAATCAAGTTTTCTCTTGTTTTCAGCATTTTCATAAAATGATCCAAACTCAGTTCCAAGCCACTCTCAAAATTTTGAGAAGTAACAATGGAGAGTGTGAAACCCGCAAAAACAAAAAAAAGAAAAAAAAAGAACTTTTGGAACCCGAGTGATTTCAGATTTTGGTTCAATATTTCCCATGCTAACCTCAAGCTATGGGCAGCATCACATCTTTTTCCTGTGCTTGGCATGCTGGTTTGATGGCCTGCGAAGCCTCTCTCTATCTTAGGCCGAATCCCAGGTAAGAATCCCATTTTATATGTATATATGTTGTATTTTTAATTAATTAGTGTATTAGGGGCAGAATAGTAATTTTTACCTAGTAGGACCCCGCACCAGAGCTACCTGTGTCGGGTTTGCTGGCTGGACAGGCTGCAAGACCTCCCCCTTAATTAAACTCAATGTAAGTATAATTTAAAATATATTTATATAACGTTTTGTACGACCAAATAGGGTTAGAAGGGTATTTTAGTAAAATTGACTATGGGACCTAGTTCCCTAGTGGGGAATGTAGTTCCGGACAGTTACCCGTGTCCGGATCATCCCTGATGTCGCATGACATCATTCTGTAGCTGGAATAAGGTAATAAATACAAAAGAATCAATTTTAGAAATAATTTATGACCAAAAGACGGTTCTACCCCTTAGTGATTAAGTGTCATATATATATAACTTCTCTTAAATCATTCACTATTCACATCTTAGAGAAGCTGAAAAATCCGTTTCAGCTTGGAGAAGGAAGAAAAGAGAAAAGAGAAGAGAAGAAGACAGAACAAGGGCTGCTGTTGAAGGCTTAGCTTCCACATCCGAAATTGAACATGAATCTCCATTATAAGTGTTTCCAGCATCTGTTCTACTTCTATACTCAGGTAGGCCATGAGAAACTTGCTGATTTCCCCTTTACTTCCTTTCTCCAACCTATATAAGCCTTTCACCGTTAAACTTCAAGTCTAAGCTTTATTGTTTGGATTTTCTTGTGAATTGAACTGTTGTAGATCAGTTCCTGTCAAAACAGACCTGAAATTGAGTGTTAAACTCTAATCTTGACCTTCAATGTTGAAGCTATTACTTGTATAGTAAACCCTAACCTAGCTAATTTAGGTTTAATTGAAGAAATTCCTAAATTAACTAACTAATTATGAAATAGGAGCCCAAAATAGATTGACCTACCTTGAATTAATGTTAAAACTCCTAATTTGGGCCATGCATATAAAGATCTGGCCAATTGAAGCAAAACCCCCAAATTCGGACACTGACCCGGATGCTGTTGCAGGCCTAGGGGCGATCGACCGGATCACTGGAAGTCTGCATCCGGCTGCCCCTTTTTGTGTGATTGTTGGACTGATTCCTTAGGGTTTGACCTAGACTATTACCCTCACTGATATATGATGTTTTGATGTTTATTTAGGACTGTTTTACTCCATTTTTGATGAGGATCATTTGGCTTCTAGGTTTATCGACTATCTCAGGTAAGGGGATTCGACCTTAATTTCCTGCGTGTTTATCACATTAATTTCAACTTTATGCTAAATGCCATGCTCGTGCATTATTACCTCTATACCTGGAGCATGTAGTTTTCTAGTTTTTATTTAATGCATTAAACTGCATGTAAAATAAGTTGCACAAAGACATATTGCATTGCATTTGCATTGATTATTTATATGATGTGAATTTATGATGATGGAATTCGGTAATTTATAACTCAGATCATGCTTGCCTCATCATGTTTAGAATGCACTGGGTTAGGTTGATATTCATTACCCAGTACTGCGCCCCTTACCAACAGGGGGAAAGGTTTTGGGCAACCCGTGGCAGAGACCGATGTGTTAGTTCCGGGATGCCATCTTCTGTCCCATGTTAGCGGGTCCCTAATTCTGCTGTGGGAATAAACAGGCAGGGTTGGTCATATGGGGGTCTGTCGGGGTCCGATGTGTTAGTTCCGCAACTGGCGGGTCCTCACCGTGGTAGAATGGTTTCGCTCGGGTAACCGAAGGGTTAGTTCCGGGACCGAGGTTAGCATCTACCACTAGTAGTAGTACTTATACCCCATGAGACTTAGTATCTGTGCTAGGAACATGTTAGTTTAGCACATGTATCATGAATTTATTGTGTTTGTATACTTGTACCCCCCTTACTGGGCTCAGTTGAGGGCTCACCCCTGTGGATATCCTTATTTTTCAAGTAATTTAATTACTTCTAATGTTGGATTTGCGGCACGGGAGTTTGAAGTGCACGATACTTCGTGCGCACGTGATGATTGCGCAACCTCCTGATCTTGGCCTGATAGTCCAGGCTACCTCCCCACTCTTTTATACTTTATAAATGCTTTATATAGTTATAGTATAGTTTCTTGTATACTTTTACTCTGTGGTACCTTTGAGAACTGTATAGTTGTATCACAAGCCTTATCCTTTATATAAATGAAATATCACTTAGACTTCTCTTACTAATGATGTTATCTCTATTAATTAAATTGTTTCTGCTACCTCTGATTACTGTGTCTGTGAGCAATAATTGTAATTAGGGTATTGCACTTGTGATCCTTGGGGATTGGTTGGATGTCAGAGACATCCCGCCACACTTGGCCCTTAATAACCGGGTCGGGGTGTGATAGAGAGTATAAGGAATCTCAATTTCAAAAATACTTTGCTGATCATGGAATTATTCATCAGACTAGTTGTGTCGATACTCCAGCCCAAATGGTGTGGTTGAAAGGAAGAACCGCCACTTATTAGAAGTGGCCACTGGCCAGAGCATTGATGTTTGCTCGACATCTTCCTTCCCAATATTGGGGAGATGCTGTCCTCACTGCAGCTTATCTCATTAATAGGTTGCTTTCCCGAGTCCTTGATTCCCGTAGCCTGGCTGAAGTTTTACTTGGGACTCCTTCCTTTGTGGTTTCACCCAAGGTGTTTAGTTGCGTATGTTATGCCAGAGATAAAAAATCTCCTGGCAAACTTGAACCCCGCAAGTTACAGTGTATTTTTTTAGGTTATTCTCCAACCCAGAAAGGTTATAAGTGTTAGCATCCCCCTTCCTGTCGTACTCTGGTCAATATGGATGTCATTTTTCATGAAACTCTCTCCTATTATTCTTCACCACCTCTTCAGGGGGAGAGTTATAGTGAAGATGTGGTTCCTCCTCCTGAGGTTCCTCTCCTCCTACACTTCTGTGTACTGCGTCACATATCTAAGACAACCAGTCTATATTGGTGTGGTTAGACTCTACCCAGGAATAACCTTACAATCCTTACACAACATCTTTTCTGCCCTTCTAGTTAGGAAGTAGTCTATTTGACTGGTATGCAGCCCACAATCATAACTTAAACCAATAACAAGTAATTATTAGTTCTTCCTCTCTTAGCACATTGTCTCCACTTTCTCATTATATATTGTACCCAAACAGTGCATTGTATTAATTGACCTATAACTAAAAAAAACCACCTAGAAAATCACCTGAACAGTACAGTTATCCCTTCCCATCACAAAATCATGAACCACCATAAAGCAACGAAATTATCTGAAAACCTAAAAACCAATATCAAGTGAAGCAAATTCTCATGTGTCCTTGTTTCAGCTGTTAAAAACAAAAGGGGCAGTAGAATTCTTACCTCTTCGTCGTTCCAATCAAACATTTCCGATGAATAAGTAACAGATCCCAATTCCAAAATCCAGTTCTGCGAAGCGCTCGCAGCCCCACTCGAACATTTCCAATTCTGCTGAGACGAACCAAAAACAATCTTCTTCTTCACACCCAGATATTACCAGAGACCACGATTACCCAAACACTAATGACACCATGAACAAGTGCAAGATCACAAAAGGGTCCAGTTTAGTTTTCCGCGGTAAAATCGTCTGCCGGAACTTTCCAGAGATGCTTTTAGAGAGAGAAGTAAGAGAGATGAGCAGGGGGTAGCGAGAAAAACAAACCAACAAAAAAAAAGGAATGAGTTGGGATTGGAGGATTGGAGGATTGGTGCCACGTGTGATGAGGTGTACGTGGTTGATTGGTCAGATGTAATGGTTTAACATAATGCCACGTAGGATAGTCCCAATCTCAGGCTGTGGCGTAGAAGAAACTATCGGATACTAAGAGGTGATTGAATGAGAGTAGATTTGAATTTCATTTGGGAGTTAATTTGGATTTCATTGGGACTTGGAACGTAATTATTAAAAAGGCTTATAACATAAGCAAAGGCTTTTGGGCCTCGGTGGTGTCTGGAAAGTTCCAGTTAGTGGCGGAAATCGTTTTGAAAGTCACTATCTATGGTTTGGCGGAGGAAAGGAAACCACCAGTTCTTTCCTTATCTTTGCCACATGTTTAGTAGTTCTTTTCAAGTCAAAGTCGTCGGACGGATAAAATTTACTATGTCAGGCTGAATGTCACCATGTTAATTGTGATTGGTTTTGAGGTTAAAATAGTCATTTCGTTTTAACTTTTGATTCTACGCTTAAAGAACCTAATGTGGTTAATAAGAAGGGTATTTAGGTAAAATACAATTGATTTCTTCATCGGTGTCAAACCTAGCCCGAGCTGTTAATAACCCGATCGAAACGAATCGATCCTTATCAGATTGGTTTTGGACTAGGGTCTGATGGGACTGGCCGAAAACTGGATTGCGCCAAACCGAGCAATATCCAAACTGAAAATCGATCCAAATGAAACCGATAAAAAATACTAAGTATAAGGTTATGATTAGGTTCTTACCCTAAAAAAAAAAAAAGAGTTATGATTAGGTGAATTGATTATCCATTGATTTCAATATTAGTAAGTGAATTTCTGATTGTAAGAAGAATTGTTACAAATCAATGAGTATGAGATTATAAATAAGGAAATTGATTTGTAACAATGCTTCTTCCATTGATCTTCTTGTTCAACAACAACAGCAACAACAACTCAGTCTTATCCCAACTAAATGGGGTCAGTTACATGAACCTATTCAAAATAAAGTAGAGAAAACTGAGGTCCTCACAAAGGAACAAGAAAGTAAGAGGAATGAAGAGTAAAAATGAAGAAATAGGATAAGAAAAATGAGTAACGGAAAATGAAAAAATAAAAAATGGAAGTAAGAGGAATGAGGATAACCTAGAAAACTAGGAAAAGAGGAATGAGGATAACCTAGAAAACTAGGAAAATCTTAACTACATGGTGTCGGTAACGTGGATCCTTGCCCTTCAATAGGATATATCTAAGGTCATACTTGGCACAAGACCTAGACTACGCAAGTCATTCTTCACAGCCTCGCCTATAGTGAGTTGTGGCTTACCTACTACTTTTGTGCTTTCACCATGGAATTTGAATAAAAAAAAATAGGGAGTTACATTCATAGCTTCATTGTGATGATTGTTCGGCTCGGCTAGCTCGGCTAGCTCTTGCCTTTATCCGCTCAGTTGGCTAGCCTATTTCTTATAGTTACAGCTGGAAGAAAAAAAAAAAAAAAATTCCTTGCTACATTACATTAATGCACACTCGTAAAGTTTTTTCTTTTGAAATTGAGTTTATCATGTTTTATATTAGTTTATAAGAAGACTAATCACAAGTACGAGACGTGGGGAGCCCCCTCCTCCATCGGTCGTGCCAGAAAAGAGGTTATTTGATCTGCACGACCAATGCGTCAGTCTTGCTGAGAAGTATTGCCCACGGGTTTCTGACTCGTGCAAAGGAACTATTTCTTGGCAACTTGGACAACTTATAACAATGTTTGTCCCGCATATCACTCCCCAACCGGCTCTCCTACTCTACTTTACCTTCCATTTTCAAGCCAAGCAATCGGGAAAGAAAGCAAGAGTTTCCCTTATGGCACTTGCTACCTACCCTTGAATCAAGAGGAATAAAAAGATCCAGTCAGTAAGGGAAATTCCATTGAATTCAACACTTTCTCAATGTGAAGCAACACCCTTCCTTCTTTTTTTCGTTTGAATATTCAGGAGCTAAGACCATTCCAATGCCCCTTTTCGCCATGCATAAACTGAACCGAATAAGCAAGCACGAAAATAAAAGCTTCTATAAATATAGATGCACAAATAGATGGAATAGCAGCAAATAGCATCTTTCTATCCTGCATATCCGTGGAACTCAATCTCATTTAGAAACCTTATAAGCATCTATCTTTCAGCAACTAAATGGGAAGTGGTTTAGGAAAGGACTTTAGAATCAGATGTGTTCCCCTAGCGAGAAAGGCTTGCAAAGTCAAAAGAAAAAAGAGAATGAAAGGAAAACAGAACTTCGTATTTTGTAACTCTGACGGAGTCATGTTTAACCTTGAATGCTATTAATAGATTCTACAACAATAGTCCCGCCAGAACTTGGGCGTCACTTTGGTTGGGATTGGTAAGCTGATTCACTTCTGGGATGATGTTTGGCCGTGCCACTCTCCTCAGAGATGCATGCCAGAATTTATATCAATTCACAAGGTTCTCACTCCCGATACACAAACTGAATCTTATACGAAGAATAAGAAAGAAATCGATGAACCTCCCTCTCACCTTTAATTCTTTCATTAGCCAGCAAGCTAGGAGTGCAAGTTACAGTAGTAGTTCGTAGGCAGGGCAGTCAATGGAAGTTGGATTGCCTAGTTGCTTTTGAGTTCTATTTTCACTAGTTTCCGCTATCCACCCCCTAGAGGACCATGCAAGAATTCGTCGTTCGATTGAATCTTCTTGTTCCTGGATGCTCCATAGATCTGGATAGAGTCTCACTCTTCCTTTCCTCCACCATCGAATCTACTACTGCATTAATGGCTTAAAAAACTGATTCAACTGACTCAACTTCGACTGCTTAATCGACTGAAGGCAAAAACCAACCACAACTCTCTATAGTTCTTCACTACTCGTACATGAAGGAGTCTCTTTCTGTCTGGAGGGTGTGGCGAACAAAACGGTTCATCAAGCAAGAAAAGGCCTTACTAAGCGAAGAAAATCACTAAACAAACGAAGAAAGAAGCAAGGGTGCTCTACGATCAGCTATATACAACAGCTAGCGTCAGACCAGGCCTCTAACCAACTTAGCGATTTCCTGCCGAAACGCGTGGTCATTTTAGACCTGCACCTAACTCTTTTAACTCATTCAATCAGCATCAGATCATTTTTCCTTACTGGGGCATCCCTAGGCCTCTGTTGTACATGGCCAAACCGAAAATGAAAATTGATCTCCTTGTTCACTATACAAAATTAGTTAGATTGTCAAATAAACGATTTGATAGTATGGTTCATTTTGTGATTTCAATATTAGTTATCTTCCCAATGACTATTCATTGATTTTATATATTAGTTATCTTCTCCTTACAGTTAATGATTAATAATTATATAATTTGTAACAATGATCTTACTAAAGACTCAATTTATCCATTTATTTAGATATTAGTTATCTTCTATTCTCCACCCTACAATTTATTTTTCTTTGTTCAGATTACAACATGAACATATCAAATCAATTTTTTTATTCCTGGGTATTTACTTGTTTTGACTTGGGGAAGGTGAATTAAAGTGTTTTTATCGAATCTATCCTCACTACAAATTATGATGTAAGATTTCATTGTGGTTCAAACCTAAAACCAAACCAATCTAAATTGGTATTACCCGATATTGAAAAATCAAAATAAACCGAGACCGCATCGGATTGAACCAAAACCGACCAAAAACTGAAGTTTTTTAATGGTTTGGATTCAGCCCAACCGAAAATGGGCCAAACCGACTGTTTGACATCCCTAAACTCCAGTTGTTGCTATTGTTCACTAAAAAGGCGTACCCAGTGCACGAGGCTTCCGCCACTGCGGAGTTTGGGAAGGGTCATAATGTATGTAGCCTTACCCCACTTCGCGGAGAGGCTGTTTCCAGAGACCCAAACCCGTGACCTATTGGTCACAATGGAGCAATTTTGCCATTGTTCACCGACCACCAATAAAATGGGAAAGAGGCGTACACGCACGGATCATTATCCGCTGCTGTAACTGCAGCATTGCTGTACTCATCGTGCGATGCTGCAGGTGCCATGTATATATAACGGGCCCCACATGGCACAAATGGCACCTGCAGGGCCGCACGATGAGTACAACGGCGGATAAAAATTCGTACAGGCACTCGCTCATCCCTTAGCCCTTGTTTAATAACATTTGTTTCAACTGGGAAGTTCAGTGTTTCACTCTCTTTCCTCTCCCACCAACTACCACAGCCTCGAAAGGAAGAATAAGAGCCACCACTCATGGTAAGCACCGACGACGGGTTACTGTCTGCTAATTATTCTTCTTCTTCTTCTTTAGTTTTCGCTTCCATGACGACCTCTTCGGCCTCATCGGTCACGGCATCTTCAACGTCAACATGTACAGCGATCTCTGGTCCTCCCAGGCAAGATCGCCAAACCACGAATCTAAAACTCGATCTCTCAGATCTTCCATCGAACACATCGTTCAGTGTCAAATCTCCAACCGCCTCTTCCCTTTACTCTGCTTTCGAAAACAGAGTCGCACTCGATCTGCAAAAAGTGAAGATTTATCAATATTGGAACTGAGAAGCGGCTTCGAGAGCTGATTAGTAGTTGATGAATTCGCCATGAATATCATCAAATCCAAAGAGTGAACGACAACTCAAGCAGAATCAGATCAGGATTCGAATTATGACAAGTTGTCGAAGTTCATGTCTTAGACTCTGCGAGGTCTGTGAGCGTATCAAAGGCAAACGAAAAGGCAGGGATCGACGACGTACGGCCTTTTACCAAAATTGGACGAGGCTACATCGATTGAATTGATAAATTTATCCAAACGTGTAATCAACAACAGGACTTCATGGCCCAATGGATAAGGCGCTGGTCTACGGAACCAGAGATTCTGGGTTCGATCCCCAGTGAAGTCGTTTATTTTTTTTTTTAAATTTTACACATATAGGCTATGGAGCTGGTTTGCCGCTTTAACTTAATTGAATCTGTAAATCCCAATTACCAAAAATAGTGACAGCCATTCTGTTCTTTTCTTTTTTTTTTTTGTGATCAAGAACAAGGCCTTTAGGCCTTAAAAATTTATTTAAATCGAGAAGCAAAGTCCCTGCTTTTCAGAATAGCAGGATTAACAATGAAATGTGGTGGCTTAATCCACCAAACAGAAGACAAAGAAAGAAGAGACGTTTCTTTAGCTAAAATTAAAAAAGAAAAAACACAACTAAATTAAAACTCAGGTTTATAAAGGTTTATAGAGCAACCATTCAACAGAGTTACTAAAGGTCTACAATCAGAGAATATGGTGATACTATCTAACTTCAGACTACGAGCTAAGAGTAATCCATCTCTTACTATCTAACTTCACCCATCCAGGTATCTCAATAATCAAAATGTAGATGTATCGTCTAGATTGATTGAAACAGATCGCGGATCAAGTGTCCAAGAGGACCTTTAACTGTTTAAATAATTTTGGACAATTAAACAAATAAAAAATTCATAGACCTCAATCGACCATGTTTGTATGGATATGATATTGTTTTCATTTCTATCGTAGTTTGTCAGTGTCACTTTTGGATTTTCCTACGTAATCACATTAATTTGGTACTGCAATCTATGTGATTTGAGAGTTGGTTTATCTTGAAGGTATAGATCAAAGGTCAACCTGGATAGCAGCATTGGGGCATCTAAAAACCTTACGAGGAATATCGTTTGATGCAATTCAACTCTACCATGCATTTACTGTTCAGGTATCACAAGAGGACGTATATTGGTGTACTTCTTTCTACTAATCAGATAAGTTTTATTCTTACTATTCATTTTATTATATTTAGTCTTATACTTTCTACCCATCTTATTATTCCAACACAGGATCATTTTTACCCACACACTTCAGGAGGCCAATTTCTTAGCAGATCGGTTGGCATCATACGGCACGGCCACTCCACAGCTTATGTTTTGGAGCTCTAACCCCCCACCCTTTAGAGTTTGGTTCCTCTGCACACACCAACAGGTGAACGTACATGGGAGAGCCAACCACCTCTCCTATTTTTACCATTTACAAGGGGAGGAGGGGGTTTTTTGGAAACAAAATTAAGATGTGATTGGCTCTCACATATACGTTCACCTATTGGTACGTGCAGTTGATCCATTCTCCACCCTTTATTTGTAATGCTTTATTTTTAGACTGTTGTTCTGTTCCTCTCGTGACTTTCACTAATAAAATGTTTTACTTCACCCCAAAAAAAGAAAAAATAAAGTGCAACTGGTTTTGTGCTGCGAATTCAGAATCTTCTCTTACTTTATATCTCTCTAAAGCCAACAAAAGAAATATTAAAAAATTGGGCTATTTAGTGGATTGCTTGAACAGATTAGTATCAGCAATTACAGGATGCCCCATGGAGGGTTTAGATTTGTCCCCACCCGTCCCCATGTGGATAGCAGATCTGAAGTCCATTTACAGAAAGTATCGAAATCATTGTCACGTGTGAGGACCATGCTAGTATGCTTGTTAAAGAGTTTTTTTTTTTTTTTTTGGTTATAAAGAGTGTTTGTTCTTCAACTTTTTAAGCACTACCATTTAATAATTAGAGCGTTTTATTTCCAGAGGTGGTTTAGCATTTAAAATTGCTTGTGTGAAGTACTGAAATTTTGATGGTTTCTGTGGAGCTAATAAATAGGATGCAAAAGTCTTGTTAAATCTGGGAATCGGCTCAAATCGATCACTGACCTTTTATACCTTCTTTAATCTATGACATTCCTAGGTTTTTACGAAGAGCTTAAAAAACAGTTCCTATTCTTACCAGTTTTTCTCTTTTTACTTCTCAATCTTCTCAAAACTGAATCAGGCCAAACTCGCCCAATCTTATCTGGGGATGGTCATTGTCCTCAAGTACTTACCCCAACTTAAGATATAAATGCTTTTAGTTTACCCACAAATATAAGATATTACCAAGTCCAAAAACCTCAAACACAAGATATTAACAAATGTGTCTACCAAAAAGAAAAAGAAAGATATTATTAAGTGCAAAAATATTTTGAAAGAGAAAGTTTTCCTTCACCGCGGAAAAGGTTCAACCACCATCCTAGGGTTCTATAGCATATCCTTCCACTGTTGCGTGATACTCTCTCTTGTCCATCCAAAAACTGTGGTCAAGGGTTTCCCCTTCATTGTGGCTTAAGAAAATCTCACTCCTATTTCTAATATATGATAAAGGGAACTAAACCCAGTTTTTAGGTGCAAAAACCTCTTTTTCTAATGGTTATTAAGTGCAAAAAGCCAAAAACCTATATTTCTAAAAAGAGTTTTCCTTCACAGAGGAAAGGTTCAGCCACCATCCTAGGGTCTTATAACATCCCCCTAGTCCGAATGGTTGAACACATCCCCCCACCCAACTGTTGCATGATACTGTCTCTCCTGTCCATCCAAATGTTGTGGTTAAGGGATTCCCCTTCACCATGACTTAAGAAAATCTCGCTCCTATTTCTAATATATGATAAGGGCAACTAAACCCAATTTAGGTACAAAGACCTCTTTTTCTAGTGGGAGCAACTACTTGTCACCAAAGTGGTGAACTAAGAAGTTGTAATCTTACTTTTTTTTGTCTTTTGTCTCATTAAATGAGTTTTAATTTTTTGAAACACTTTTTTTACTCTAACATTGATATTGCATTTAAAAGCTTTTGAGAATAAGATAAGGGGCAAAACAAATAAGGTTACAACTTCTTAGTGTATTTAGAACTTGATACCTTCCTTTAACTGCCTCTTGTCTTATTTCTTACCCTTATGTCTACTGCACCAATTACATTTTCCATGTACCAACAATCATGCCAGAGAATGTTGCAAGAGAATAGGTGAATGGCAAGCATAGGAGGATTGCCCGAAGGGCAGCAACAACGATGTGGTTCCAAGTGCCATCGTGTCATTGAGATCTAGTAAGGTCACTTGACACCTTAGGGGTGTCAATAAAAAAATCCACACACACACACACACACATATAATCTTTATAAGTGTATTAGTAACTTGGCACATTTTTCTATTGCATCTTGTCTTATTCTCATAAGTTCTTTAAATAAGGAGTATAAAAGCATTTTCAAAAAATAATTTGAAAGTGATATATCATTGTCATTTTCAAAATGTGTCATTGTCATGCAAATATTTCGGGTATAATGTGAAATTATAATATTTACATCCATGGTGACTAAGATCACATTCACCGAAGAGCGTGAGAGGGCAGGAATAGATATCGGGAGGGTTTTTTGAAACATAATAAAACTCTAAGATGGTGGGTGAACCGTCTTTTATAGGTGGAGGGAAAATTTATCCATATAAAATAGTCCAACACTTAATTAGGAGAGAAAAAAATGGCTCACATATTTATTGAGGAGAGAGAGTTAGTTAGTTAGTTTGCACCTCATCAGTCATTACCTTAAAGTGGGATTGGGATTTGGGTCAATAGCGGATCTGAGTCAATTCTGAGATTTAAATCGATGATGAGAGTTCAAGTTAAGTGGTATACTATGTCACTCTCTGCTATTAGTTTTATTTGATGTGTAAGATGCATATAATATAAGCAATCACCAGATCCCTCTTCCATAATCTAAAGTTAATATATTAATATTAACCTTAATATATGACATTCCTAGTATTTTATGAAGAGTTTAAAAATCAGTTCCCGTCAAGTTTTTTGTTTTTTTGCTTCTAAAGACTCAACATCGGATTCTAAGGCTAAACTCGCCCAATCTTATCTGGGGTTGTCATTGTCTTCGTGTGTCTACCTCGACTAAAGATATAAATGGCTAAATGCTTATAATTTATCCACAAACATATCTTTTTCACAATAATAGGGAAAAGATTCTCATAACACTAGTTCTAAATCGAAATTGCACGCTCCCACCAAAAACATGTAGCTTCCCTCTTAAGAATTGTTTTAAGGGGCGCTGTTCTCTGTGCCGCAGCGTAGGCTGCACCCAGGCACATGGGGGTGGACGCAATGACCATCTTGGCCCCCTGAGTGATAGACCTATATGCCTGGACACAGATTGTGCTGCGAAACAGAATATATTCTCCCTTATTTTAAATATCCTTTATTGGATAAGATCGTTTTTTCCAATCTTTTTTTTCTTTTAAAACTGCACACGAGCATCAGAGGAAATCTACTCCCTTTTATAATATAAGATAAGATAAGATAGGTGCAACTAAACCTGACTTAGGTGTGAACAATGTGAAGAATCAAATAACTTAACCAAATCTCAAACACCTCAGAAGATATACATGTGGAATCGTTAATCAACTTAACCTAACCACAAACACCTGGCATTTTATAATTTATATAGGTTGAAAGTACTTTGAATGTGGTGAGCCCAAAAAGTGAATAAGTGGAGAACCGACCTTGTGTTCCTCATTCAAAGGTTGCTTTTGCTTGGCCTTTTTCTTTGAATTTTTTTTTTTTTTTAATTTTCTAGAAGAAAAAAAAGATATAGCCTACACAAGCACTTCCATAAGTCTATCTCTGTTTTCCCTTGAAGGAAACCTTTGTTCTCTTGTTTTTAGAAGGAGAGAGATAAACTTCTTCCCTCTTTTCTATTACTCTTATACTGAGGATCACTTTCTCCCAAAGAAAAAGTAAACAATTTTTTTAAAAAAAGTATTGAAGATCATTCTATTAAAAACAAAATAACTAAAGAAACAGGTATCAATGAATGGTTTTTTTTTTAATAATTAAAAAAGGTAGTGTCTAAACAATATTTCTATTGATGTATTTAAAACTTGGCACTTTCATTTAATTGTCACTTGTCTTATTTGTAAGAATTCTTTAAATTAAGGGTTTGAAGAATTTTATTTCTGGAGGATACATGTAAAATGACAGTATTTACCCTCATTAAACAAAAAAGTATATCATACTAAAAAGGTTTTAAAAAAAAGTACCTTATCTATTGACACCTTAGAGGGTATTGATAAGAAAATCTCACAAAAAAAAGTGTTAGATGATCAACCATAATAAAACCCTCTTACTTCGGATAAAAATCGGCATTGATCAATTCTATTACCAATTCCATTTTATTGAAATCTTGATCTAACATTCTAACCTATTGTTCTTTCTTCTTTTTGGAGCTTCGACAAATTTCATGCTTGACTTTTTGCCCCTCATCATTCTTTGGTTTGTGAGTTGTAATTACCATTTTATACCCAAAAAACACACAAGAGTTGTAATTACCACCCAAACAACGCTCTCTCTAGGACATTCAATGGGCCATATGTGAATTGATCTGGTTACATGACTAAGCTTACATTTGCCCTTCCCTGGAATAGCAGGAGCCTCATGCATTGGGACATTCATTGACGTTGACGATATCGCTTTCTTTTAGTACATATAAGGACACAAATGGGAAAGAAAGAAAAAAAAAGCCAACTAAGGTCAATCAGTGTGAGCCCGACCCTAACAAAAACTTGGGTCAAACAAGGCCAACCCAACTCAACCCAGCCTGATCAGGGTCAATCAGTTCAGGTTGAGTTGAGTTGAGTTTGGCAGGGTTGGGGTCTGGGGCTGAGATATCTCAACCCGACCTCAGGCCGAGTTGGACCTAGGCTGAGATTTTAAAGAATCTTACTCAACCCGGCCCTGTTTCACCCTAGTTTGTAATTGGTGCTAAAAAGTCAGGCCAAGGCATTAGGTCCAGCCGTAGGTCCAAAACTATATACCCAATTAAGCCGATTCATCAGGCCATACTAGCTATAATAACTATGTACCAGTACCTCCCACCACCTTTCCAGATTGTGGAAAAATAGGTTATTTTTGGTAGAAATTGGAAAAATAGGTTGAAGGAAGTAAGAGGTTAAAACTAGGACATTTTAGTTGGCAATTTTATAAGAGGCATATTTTTTCTTTTTTTTGGGAGTTGGAAGCTTTTATATATTTTTCTTTAAGGGGGAACTGGGGGAGGGGGGAAGCCGGGAAGGTAACAGCTAGGAGACTCGAACATAAAATAAAAAAACAGTCAAGTGAGAGAAATAAAAGCACCTCTTTTTTTAAGCCTAATTAAAAGCTTCTCATTTATTAATGGGCTAAATTTAGGAACATAATACTTTGATGAGCGTTGGTTTCTATGAATATTTTGGGCTATAAAAGAGAGACCAATATTAGGAGCCTCACTTCACTTGACACTGATCACAGAGAAAGAGAAAGAGAAAGGAGAGTCTCTAAAGAGTAGGAAGAGCTCAACAATGGCTACCCTCATAGCTCCTGACCACCCTTCTCCTGTTGAAGATGCAGAGGCTCTCAGGAAGGCTTGTGAAGGTCTATATTCATATTTGTGTTTGTTTAGTTCTATATTCCCAATTAGAGGAGATGGGTTCTTGTCATTCCATCACATTGTAAATGAATCCCAGTTTTCTTTTCACTTGTATCATAATCACACACACACAGAGAGGAGAGAAAGATCTTCTCTGATTGGTGATTTTTGGATCAAACGACTTACTTTTTGATAGTTTAAACAGAACTGTTTTATTTACAGATTTAATTTCAAGTTAAGAATTCATTTTAACTAGTTTGTTTGTTTCAACTTCATTTTATTAGGATGGGGAACAAATGAGAAATCTATAATCTCAATACTTGGTCACAGAAATGCAGTTCAAAGGAAACAAATCAGGCAAGCTTATGAAGAGATCTACCATGAGGATCTTATCAAGAGACTTGAGTCTGAGCTATCTGGGAATTTTGAGGTTTTTTTTTTTTGCTTTCAACCATATAAATCTCATACCAAAAACAGAACACCTAATTTCTCTGTTTTGTTCAATAGCTATTGCATCTTTTTCTCCTAATACATAAAATTGAACACAGAAAGCAGTATATCGCTGGATGCTAGACCCACCCAACAGAGATGCAGTGTTAGCTAATGTGGCATTAAAGGATGTGAACAAGGATTACCGGGTGATTATTGAAATCGCGTGTATTTACTCCCCTGATGAGCTCTTGGCAGTGAAGCAGGCCTACCATTCTCGATACAAGCATTCCCTAGAAGAAGACATAGCCTCTCATACCAAAGGCGATTTCCGAAAGGCAAATGCCTTTACACATTGGAGATAACTTTGTTTGTTTGTTAACAGTGTTTAATTCTTCATATATGTCATCACTAATTCTCTTCAGTGTTTATGATGATTTACAGCTTTTGGTTGCATTAGTGGGCACTTATAGGTATGATGGTGATGAGATAAATGCAAGTTTAGCAAGGTCAGAGGCCAATATCCTTCATGAAGCAATTCGCGGAACTGCCTTTAACCAAGAAGAGATAATTAGAATCTTGGGCACAAGGAGTAAAGCACAGCTCAATGCAACTTTCAACCACTACAGGGATGAACATGGCATTTCCATCACCAAGGTATTGATGTATTAAGCAATATTGTAGGGCTAATACAGTTCAATTCAAACACTATCTTTGATCTGATGAAGTTTCATATTATTGCTGTATTAAGAACCTGTCAGGGGATTCCAAAGATGAATTTTTAGGTGCTTTGCACACTACCATCAGGTGCATCTATGCCCCTCAAAAGTACTTGGCAAAGGTGAGTGTCTATAAAACTAAGAAAAATGTTTTAATTTGAAGACATTATATATTAGATGTCTCATTTCTACTTCGAAGTTCTTATGGAACTCTGTATGTTGTGATTCAGGTGTTACGCAATGCAATTAGTAAAGCGGGGGCTGATGAAGATGATATTACGCGTGTGATTGTTACACGTGCAGAGAAGGATTTGAAGGATATCAAGGAGCTTTATCACAAAAGAAACAGTGTGCCTCTTGAGCATGCCATAGGAAAGGCAACCTCAGGAGACTACAAGGCTTTCCTGATCTCTTTGGTAGGGACTGAGGGGCATTAGTTAAATATGTTCTTCAAATTTGAAGTCATTAGGTTTGAGGTTGGTGTGTGGAGTGTAGGCTTTAGTTTATTGTTGATTAGGGACAAGAAGTTTTTAATGAACTGGGGTGTGTGAATCATATTTGCTGGTCTATTCCTGCAGTTTGTGTAGTGTTCAGGGCTCAGACTCTTTCTATATATGCACTCTTGATTTCTAAGCATTTATTGATATCAGTCTTCTAGCATTCAAACCTGGGTGTCAAAATTTTCATTTTATTTCCACATTCTATCATGATCTTGACTTAAAATCAAATCAATCAGACTTGTAATTCAAGTCAGTTCAGTACAAAGGTTCCCCTTTGGTTCTAATTGATTATTCTCTCTAAACACCATAGAAATGAGAAGACATAAAAAGTTTAGTTTTCAAATATCACAGAATAAAATTTTGTACCACCCAATGATCCAATTAGGACCTAAATAAGAATATGAATAAAGTCTATGGAGCTATTCTCTTTTAATTGGACCCTAAATTTAAACCTAACCAAATTGAACTTCATACTTCTTAATATGAAGTATTCAGTTACTACTCATAAAGTATAATAAAACATCACAAAATGCATTGGACAATAATATAAAAGGATGGGTAAGAAAAGAGGTAGTGAGAATTTGAACACACACAACCCTTATGCATGTATAGAGGAATGAATCTAAATAGGCTCTCTTTGATTCAACATACAAGGAGAAGTGAAGGAGTATTAGACTTAGGGCATTGTTCTTTGGCAGTGTATAATGTGTACTATGTGTATGTGTTATCATTGTTGGCACTAGTATAGTGGTTGAGATGTTCAAGTAGTATCTCTACTGTTTGGACTTGTTTGGCTGTGTTTTAGTAGCTCAGGTGCATTATGATAATTGTGCGTAGGCTCTGGTAATGGTTCTATAATGTTCGGATGGTTTGCGATGAATACAATATGACTGGGATATGTCTGGTATGGTAGATGATGTGTTTAGTATGTGTTGGCATGTGTTTGGCATGGTGGTAATGTGTCAGGGATGTTATAGGATTAAAATCCGGGGGACCAGACCCGAACCAACGAAGGTAGAAGATGGATCGGGATCATCGTGTTCGTGACTGTAACCTTAGCTGAACCCCAAGGGTCGATTCGGGACTGGTAATGCTCGACGGTGAGGTCTCACACGACCGAGCGGAGAGCCGAACACTCCAAGTGTCTGGACGATTGCAAAGGCCAAGCGAGGTCAGCTGAGGCTGAGTCCACAAGACCGGATCAAATGAGCCCAACCAACCTCAGGAGATCGGTTGAGCCGAGCCCATGGAACCGAAGTCCAGGGCACGGC
The DNA here is from genome assembly GCF_018873765.1 of Telopea speciosissima. Classification (NCBI taxonomy): domain Eukaryota; kingdom Viridiplantae; phylum Streptophyta; class Magnoliopsida; order Proteales; family Proteaceae; genus Telopea; species Telopea speciosissima. The sequence continues at coordinate 47,733,412 of NC_057917.1, read as the reverse complement.
ATCGTCATGACCAACCTGGTCCGGCATCTAACAAAAGGTTAACTGCCTCTGTAAGACTCGGAGAGCAAGGGACTCCGTGATGGGGTTTCCTACTCAAAATGAAACACTTGCTAACCAGGGACTCTCCACGACCGCCTCAACCCATGTGACCTATTCTATAAGTACCAAGGTATGACCCACACCCTAGATCAGCTTGGATTCTCTGAATTATCTACTGTAAAAGAGATTTAGCATAGGCATTGGAGAGTCCCCCATCGGAGAACTTGCTAATTTGTTTTTCTATGCAGGCTTCGTCCCTAGAAGATCTGCCTGATAGTTTCTTGACACAACAACATGTGTATGGGATGTATAACATGCATGGTGATGCACGTGGAATGGTTGTCATTCATGATAGGCAAATGCATGTATGGATTTATCATACATAATAGAGGTTAGGAGAATGAATGCATACATGCATGAAGCCATGGGGATGATTTAATGCTGACATGGTGCATGTGTATGATACATGTTTGGCTCTTTTTCCAGATCGCTCAAACAGCTGGTTAACCGTAAAATCGGTCTACCTTAATGAATAGTGATAATGAAGAACACGGGTGTGCCAGAGTCTTCAAGACTCAATGTTAAAGAAGTTTGCACTTCTGACTTCTATCAAGCTATGTGGATTACCCTCTTGCCTCGATTGGTCCAACGACTTTTTTGAAACAAAAACCAAATTGCAATGAACTCAGTAAAAGGGAAAATCACAAAGAGATGATAGTGGGATAAGAAATCGAGATCTTCTATTAATTTCTGGCAATAGTACATCCAAAAGAAATACTACTGTTACAGAGAATTATAGAAGAACTTGATAGGGGAAAAAAGAAAGAATGATCATAAGGATCTGAGGCAGAAGAGAGTTACACTAAGAAAATGTAAGATGTAGAAATAAAAAAATAAGTAATTGCAGGTTTGTTTGTTGATCGAGAGATCCCTCTTCTTCCAAAATTATGACTTTTATACTTGTAAAGAAAAACCTCCATTACGTGCTTCCCCAACTGTAGTTTCTCTTAACGGTTGTAGAACCGTTTGGGGTCACATTTTGCTTGGACGGTTTCCACTTTAATAGTGGCTCTTAACCTTAGGCGCTTCTCAGCTATAACTGTCTCAATCTCCGAACATTCTTACTTTGTGTGAAGAACAACCTCGTTGACTGATTGTTTAAAGGTCCTACCTTTATGACCGATCTTTCTAACCTCCAGATGTGATCGGTCTACCCATATCGGTCAGCCTATAATTTTAGGGTGTAAATAATGCCCCTTGTAATTTCTTAGGATGATGCTTATATAGTCCTTGGGGAATTGCAATCCCTTTTCTGATCGTACGACGATTCATATCTTTCACTACAGTTTTCTTTTCTCCCCCCTTTGAGGATCTTTTGTGAGAAAAGACAAGATATTTATACGCAACCCTCCAGGCCATTATGATGATTCGCCTTTTCCTCTCTTCCACTTTTCAATCGTAAAGGCGGCGGCGTCGCTTTTCGAGGGAAGGTAATGATTTCCAGTTGTGACCCTTTTATAAAAGTTTTGGAGAGATCTTCTCTTGGTTGCTTTCTCACCTTTACTCTCCATTTTTTCCTTTTCGGTAACCATTGCTCAACTGTATCTTCCTCTTCGTGTTCCTACAGTCTTACTGAAATGGCTAGCCCATCTCACAACTTCTGGCCCATCATGAGTGACGAGGATCGAGCTCTTATTGATAATATTGCAAAGAGCAAAGAACAGCTGAAAGCAACTACAGTTAACGTCGAGGTATTAACCTTTTCTCCCATAAACTTCTTACTTGATCCTTCTGTTTCCCTTGCAGCTTCAGAAATCCCAAACTTTCCTAAGCATAGTTCAGAAATTCTTCTAAAGCCGATTGAACTTCCTAAAACTAATCCTCTCACTAGGCTATGGCCTTCAAAGAATACACATTCGAATAAATGGGTATAGGATGGCTTCACATAAATTGGATTCTTGAAATTTTCTTGGCCCACTGCTGAGGTTAATGGGTATCTAAAGGTAAAATGGACATTTCATATCTACTCAATGGCACGTCAGCAGTTAATGTTGGATGGCCAACAGTCAGTTAACGTTGGATGGCTAACATTTTATTTCCTGGTTATCAGGTTCGTCCCTATTTCCCAACAATATGAGCTTTTAGAATTTCACTTCACAATCTTCACTCTAAAAAATTATTTCCTCAATAGCATCTATTACTTCCAACGGAAACCCAAATCAGTCAAACCTTTTAAAGTGGTGAATGTAGATTATCTCTCTCTTTCTAGTAAATTCAAAGTCTTTAATAGGAATTTTAAAATAACATACTCCTCAATTCTTTTCGACGTAATTTAACTGTAACCCAAAGGTATACCTTTGCCACATTCCTATTTACCTTTTGACAAGTGGAGGTGAATGCAAAAACAAGGCATAGAATTAATCCTTTGTATATCTTCCCATCATTATTAACATTTAAGGAATTAATTCTTGCAAATGTATGGACTAACAGTGCTCCATGTAAAAATAAGAGGAAAAAGGAAAAGATAGGGCCGACCATCAATCCTCAATAAAAAAAAAAAACTAATTGGAAGTAAGTTAATTTATAAATTAAAGCTCTAATGAGAGTATGGAACAACAAGACAGAAAAATGACCTGGCCAATTATCATCAATGGAGTATCTGTTAAGGTTTTGCAGTCGTACGTTAAAGACAATCTAAGGATTCAGTTCCCTTAAGGCCTTGAATCTCTTCCAACTTTTTGCAATGACTTAGGTTTAATTCCCTCAAATTCTTTAAGCTTGACAAATCTGGAAGTTTCTATAATGAAATGTAGCTTTCAGCAATCAAGTAGATTAAAGCCGAGGGAAGCTCTGGGAGTGACTCAATGGTGTTGCAGTCAAACACAACAAACTTTACCAACGATTCTATTCCCACAAGGCCTCGAATCTCCTCCAACTTTTTGCAACGACTTGATTGTAATTCCCTCAAATTTTTTAGGTTTAGCAAATTTGGAAGTTTTTTGAATGAAATGCATCTTTCAATCTCCAAGTGGGTTGAAGTCGAGGGAAGCTCTAAGAGTGACTCAATGGTGGTGCAGTCAGACACAAAAACCTTTTCCAATAATTCTGCTCCCACAAGGCCTCGAATCTCTTCCAACTTTATGTAGTGACTTAGGTTTAATTCCCTCAAATTATTTAGGCTTGACAAATCTAGAAGTTTCTTTAATGAAATGCATCCTTGAACCTTCAAGTGGGTTAAAGTCCAGGAAAGCTCTGGGAGTGACTCAATGGTGTCGTAGTCATACATGAAAAACCATTCCAAGGATTTTGTTCCCGCAAGGCCTATAATCTCCTCCAACTTTTTGCGATTACGTATTTAGGGTGTGTATTTTCAAAACACAGGGGGTTGCCTTATATTTAGAGCAAAACTTAGGGGGTTGTAATGTAATTTACCCTTATTTTGGCCAAGTAATAGGAAGGTCGGCTTGATTGGGTGAACTGAAGTGTCTAATACCTTCTCCAGATCATAATATGATCCATACCCAGACCAATGGACCGATCAGTCCTCAATGGGCTGTCAATGAGTTAACTTTTCTTTGTGGGTCCTAGAACCTTATTCTAGGTGGCGACTCCAGCATTCAATTTACTTCTCTTCCCCCAAAGAGGGATGAGGGGGAGGACACATGACGATCCCCCGCCAGGTCATTGTCCTCACAACATCTTACTGCTTTTGTATGAAATTAAGCATTTCTCCACCCTTTGATAAGGTTGTGGAAGGTTGAATCTATCAATGGGCTAGGCAGGCCTGATGGCTGGGCTTGATTATGCAATTTTTGGCCATTTGTGTTGGTGCTTATTTAGGTGAGATTATTTAGAACTACCCTTAAAAATCTAGCTTCAACTAAGCTTGTTAGATCGTTGGTAAATAACAAAACCATGTGTCTTGCTAGAATCATGAATTACCATAAATGTTCAGATGAGCATTACTTGGGTCACTGTGACAACCCATGATAATTGGGAGGCAAAAGTGTGCCTGATTGTGCAATAACATCTCATTGTACTAAGAGAGAAAGAGAGAGTATCAATTACTAAAGCACCTCACTCAACACCCCTAAAAAAAAGAAGAATATAAAGAAACTACAGATCAATTGGCTAATAATCGCTTGAACTACGAATCTAATACATCAAGAATCAAGGTTAGCAAAAATATGTTTACCACACAGGTCATTTTATAGTCATTTGACCTGATAACTTATTTAATTGTTGAACCTTAAATAGATATTACACTAATTTGTAAGCATTATTGTGGCCTACACTGTCACATAATTAACTGACTTATACGATTAAGTGGAAGTTATGTAATTACCACCACGTAACCACCATGATGGGAGGTATTTGAATCGAAAGTCCCTGGTTTCATTTAATGCATGAGAATCCATCTTTCCTTATGCTTGAGGAAATAAGGAATCATAAGCACCTCTCTCTCCATCTCTGGTCTTGCAATCGTCGTTGCCAGAGAAGTCAAAGACACGTTGGACAGAATGTGGGATTATTAATCATATGAGGTATGTTCCCAGTTTAATTATGCATTTAATTGCAATGGGATTTCATCTTTCATTTAGTATCAGTGTCGGTACTCCCTACGTCTGTCTATGTTGGTATTTTCTGGAAACACCAAAGTGGAGCTAATACATATTGCCGAAATGACATTTTGTTTTGATAGTAGCGAAGCGAACCACATATCAAGGCAATACCAATACACAAGGGCCAAAGTAGGGGCTAACCAACTGTAGGACGTAGCCCACATATTGGCCAATACATGCATACAACTAGTAGTGACCCTAGCCCGTAGCCAAAAAACAACTGTAAAATTGCATTAAAGAACGAGTTGCTGAACTTAAAAAAAAAACATTTTTCAGGTTCTCGATTTGTATATGGTTTTGATTTACTGGTTTAAAGCAGTTTTATTGGTCTTGTTTTTGTTACTGGTTTGACACAATATGCTCACAAAATGGTCCTTAAACGGTTCTTAAATAGTTTACCGATTTTAAACCCCTTTCCATATTACATATTTGCATATCTATTCTAAATCATAAGTGCACTTACCAAAATGTGAGACTTGTGAGATTTAAAAACACTTACTGATGGCACTCAACTGATGAGACTTCAAGGCCAATATTTTACTATATGCCTATACTGACGAAACGAGGGCAAGAGACATAGAGACCATAACTTAATGTGAGTACAAACTATACCTTTCACCTATAAGCGTCGAGAGTCCATCTTGGAATAGTGATGCAGCATGCCATGTTGAGCATACAAAAAGTGATTTATGCGAACTCGACAAATGGCTAGGTTTAGGATTAAGCGAAGGAACCAATGGGGATAGGGCAGCCCACTTGAAGAATACCCATGGGGTTTTAAATATAATCATTTAATATTTTGTAACGGTTGAACCAGATAGATAAGTGGTAGAAATCCGAACCGAATCATTTATTAAACAGTTGGACTTTTGCAAACCAAATCGTTCGTTAAACAGCTGGGCTTTTCCAAACTAGAACTGAACCATTTATTAAACGGCTTAATGCTTCTAGTCTAAACAATTTGCTTCGGCTTCGATGAATAGTTTCAGTTTACATTTAACACTCTTACTCATAGTGATTAGGCTGTACATTCTAATTCTTGAGATTTCTTCTTGTTTTTTGGGTTGTGAGAATCAAGGTTGAGATCTGTTACTGCCGAAAACCTCTTTGTTGACGTAAATGTCTTGCAAAAAGATGAAGACACAGGAAAGACTGAGAGCAGACTCTGACGGGGGACTCTCCAATGCTTAAGTCTGTTCAGTGCATAGACAAATACTGAAGAGAAGGGTACGGATAGAGCAATAAGTAAAAGTATTCAGATCCTCATACCTGGGTCCCCCTGCTGATATTTATACTTTGGGTAGTTATTGAGACAGTTGGGGATTTCCCTGGTCCCTAACCATTGGCACGAGGCGATGATGGGACGGTTCCTCCCTTAATTATTTATCACTTTGAGAAATGGATATTTTATAACTATTGTAAACGTTTTCGCATTCTCTTTTGATTTACATTATTCCCGTAATGTAAATGTTCAGTTTTCGCACTCTGATGTATTTGTGATATTTATGATGAGTTGACTGTGGTTAGGCCACTGAATCGAGATCCTGATGGTGGTTTAGGATGATGGTAATCATCCTAGTCACATCAAAACCACAGGGTGGGGTGCGGGCGTGACACTCTTTGGACCAGCCTTGTGCTAAGGGTAGGATCAAGCAGGGTTAAGGAGGAAGAAGAACACTCAATCACAAGATTGGAACTAATAAGTTCCTTTAAAACTGTCACACCCGCAAACCACCTCCTGGGAGGATTCGTCTAGTGACCCAAATACCCAAAGTATTCAAAGAACTCTAGGATCCAGATGCAGTATTTATACATCACAAGCACAACACCAAATCAAGATAAAAAGTATTTCATTGATCAGAGTGCGCAGAAAGTACAATTCACAAGTTTATATAAATATTATTTACATTCAGATCCCCTTTTTCTCAAACAGTCTGGATTTACATAATTTCATCCATCGGGCCAGAAACAAGCTATACTAAAATATGTACAATGAAAATACATCCGCCATAAAGAGTAGAGTTTTAACAAAAGAAAAACAATTGAAAAGACTACATCATCAGTCCCAGTTCTCCAAGTAATCCCCTCCGCCATCACCGTATCCACCTGTAAGATCATCTAAAAGAAAATATTCAACAGGGGTGAGCTCCACCGAGCCTCGTGAATGAAAAATAAACCATGCATACAGATGCAACACAAACATGATCCTATATGCATAAGGTTCAATTTTATTATTTAATCCTCCTAACAACAAAACTAAGTCCAGGTAATAAGGTACTACTACAATCCCAATACATGTATCCCTAGTGCGGGCTTCCAACCCCATCCCGCGATACATCCATTGAGTTGTCAGGAAAACCAGTCGGCTCCGGCATCCCTTCCCAAGGTCAGCCCGACCAGCTTTCAATGTTACCACTGTGCTACCACCAGCCCTATTGACTGATGGGACAACCGACACCACTTGTTCTAATGACCCGATGAGTCTACTGACTGAGCAATGCCCCTTCAGGACATTAGCCTCATATATTTGTGGTATCCAACACCTTAACCCCTGTTGGCAAGGGTTCGTAGTACGGGTGATGTTGATCCCTAGCCATATGCCATTCTATATGAACATAGTATGAAGTATACGGTGCTCCCGTATCCCATACTATGGCACACCATACCTTTCATTTTCAAGCCGACTACAGCATCTAATCTATTAATTTTATTAGAATGCATTCCAAACACATCATCATACCTCAACATTTCATTTAATAGCTCTATATAAACAAAACAAGAATTAAAGAATGATGTACATATTAAACTTTAATAACATAAATAAACAGAAAGTATTACACCTACATGTATGGTGTATTCTCACTCACCTTGTTATGCTTGTGTTTGCGAAGTCGGATTGATTCATGAGTCGATTGTCGGTAGGCTCGATGACCCAAGAGTTAGGTCCTATATTTACAAATCAAACATATATGTTAGGTGGTGCCCTAATGTTGCTGGAGTCTTAGGATAGGTTAGGATTAAGTTAAAATAGGTTTGGAGTCAAGAAACCACTTGACAGCAACATTGGTTGACCAGTGACTTCCACCAGAGACAAACTGTAAACGAAAAGTTGACTCAAGAATTAGGTTTCTAATAGTTATCAACTAAATATGCATGCTGGATGATATTCTAATGATATTGAAATCCCAAGATAAGTTAGGGTTGATTCGGAATAGATTTGGAGTTAAGAGAACACCTTTCTGTACTCTGGTCTATGTCTCTGGTTGACCAGTAACTTCCACCAGAGACAAACAGCAACGGAAAATTGACTCGAGAGTTATGTTTCTGAAAATTATCAACTAAACATGCATGTTAAATGATATTCTAATGATACTACGATCCCAAGATAAGTTAGGGTCGATTCGGAATAGATCTGAAGTTAAGAAACACCCTTCAGTAACTCTAGTCTATGTCTCTGGTTGACTAAACTTCCACCAGAGACAACCAGAAACAAATAAAAGAAAAGAAAAACAAAGTTTTAATGGAGGTTTTGGGTTGGTCTTCCCCAATTCACATCAGGGATGATTCCTACATATAAGATTGAGTTCTTGTGACTCAAAATAGGCTAGGGAGGTGGGCAATTTGGGGAATTGGGGTTAGGATAATGGCTATGGTTTAGATATGCAGGAATTAAATCAGAGTTATTGTTTTTACATGAACTACACCATTTGGAACTAACTTATACAGCATGATTAGACTCAGCAGGGTGCAATTTGATTGCTATTTGATGGTAGCACCATCAATCAATGACCTAAATGAAAACTTAGTAAAGTCTAGCATAATTAGGAATAACTTGACTGAATCAAACAGCCATCTAAGTAAACCCCTATCCCTGAGAATAGAGCTTAGGTTTCCCCAAATCAGAGATGAACCTGGCTCAGGAATCAGGGTATGGAAGGAATTTAAAGAAGAAATCATAGGAGAGATGAGATGTGGGGATAAACTTCTTACCAAAAATCGAATATCAGTCCTCGACTTTCTTCTTCTCTTCTTCTTCTTCTTTCTCTTTTCTCTTCTTTTCTTCTCTGCTTCCAACGTATTCCATAGTAGAGATAGGAACAGTGAAAAGAGTTTTAGATTTAGTTTTAGTTTATATAGACCGTGGGTTGAGTCGGTTAGTTTAGCCTTATCCCAATTAATTATAAAAATAATTAATTGACCAAATTTATGTACGAGGGTTAGTTAAGTGGGCCCCACATACCAACATTGTTGGGAAAACATTCCCATTAGATAAATGGGACGGGGCGGCAAAATCCCCGACTCAAGGCACTGGGTCCCGTACTCCCAAGACGAAAATCTACAGTAACAGTAGCTCTGGTTGATATAAGTGGTCAACCAGAGTGATCCACCAGAGTATTTTATATGCTGTCCTAGTGTTGGAACGCCTTGAGCTTTGGTGGTTTCGCGTATTAACACATTTCCAATGATGTTTTCATGCCCCAAATACCCAAAACATGGTCAGGGTCGCTTTCCATGATTTATACATTAGATTGTAAATTTTGAAATTTGTAGAGGGGAGGAACGCGTCATTTTGCCGGTAGACGACGGGTTACCACCAAGATTCCCTTCTTTATCTTCTACTCGTTCAAACACCAAAGCAATACTCCAAAATGTATACAAGGTTGCCACTTCGGATTCTGGACCTACCATCGGATTCGGGTTAGGGTTCGGGTCGAAAAAGCCAAGCTGTAACAGAAACTCTCCAATGGAGGTCAAATTCAATATTTGTAGGCGCAACGGACGAAGATCGATCCGCGACCTCTTTCTGGCGTGGTGCACCCGAGTGTGGGAGCGGCGCGGGGATTGTAGCTTATGGTGTAGGGAGTCGCCACCTAAATCAGGGTCTAGGACCCACAAATGGTGCCCATCCTTTAGAGAAGGGCGCTAAATTAACTCCAATGACTCAATGGATGGTCTGCTCCAGATCTCTGGGTAAGTGTTAAGTTACGGGCTGGGAAGGTGTTAGGTACCCAACAACCGCCCGGCCGATGGCCGGTCTTCCTAGACCAAACTCTAATGTATACTGTTGTGTTATACATATTATGCACCTAATTAAACTATTTTTCTTTTTGTGTTTTGATTATCTTTGTTGAAATTTATGGACCTAATTAGGCTAATTAAAATTAATGTTTTAATCCTAATTACTACCCCTAAGTTAGGTGATTATGTACATTATGCGCCCTAATTAATCTAGTTGATTTATTTTACCTAAGTTAGAAAATCTAACTCTATGATAAAAAAAAATGGTCAATTGTGCAAATTTATTAAGATCCTAGGGCAATGGTAAAATCATGGATAAGTTTGATAAACAAGATGGCTTAATGATCAAAATGACCAAAATTACGAAAATGCCCCTAGAAGGTAAAATGCATGAAAGAAAAAAGAAAAATTATGCTCAAGACATGCTTATGAAAGTTAAAACTTGCAAATAAAGTGCTAGAAACCTTTCCAGGACCCCAAACATGATTTGGTCACAAAATGACCAAAATACCCCTAAGGGCAAAATGGTAAAAATGCTAGAACAAAAACTTTTAAGTCATTTGCAGGCATTTGATATGTCATTAAACATCATGAAATTACTAAACATGTCGAGTAAGACTACTGGATGGCACAATGGGCTTGCATTTGGAAAATTACCAAAATGCCCCTGAGGGCAAGAATGATTTTTTGCCCATGGTTATGATTCATGGTGGGCATGTATGCATATGAAAACATTATAAAAAAACTTGAAACAGATTTTAATGCTTAGAAATACATTTTTTTCTTATTTTCTTGGATTTTCACAACAAATAGAAAAATGACATCTGCGTCCCTAACATGGTAGGGAACACTTATGAAAATGATCAAACATTCATGTCAGTGATTAATAATCCCATAAAATCAATCCTGATGAAATATGTATCCCATAATTTTTTGTGAATTTTTATGCATTTATACTATTTTTAATATTTTCTGAAATACTAAAAAGAAGGGAAAACAAAGAAAAATACAAAATCCCAATCACAGATCCGAATTGGATCAAACCAGAGCCAATTCCCACTAATCAAAACTTGATCTTTAACATGGTCAAAATGATTCTGTCCAAATCCTGACCCATAGGATCAGATTTCATATAATTCCAAAACACTAACAGGGGCAAAATGTCACATAAAACATAATTTGGAGCTCGGGAAAACTAATGAACATCAACCACAATAGGAAACATCTTCCCTAAAATTTTCAGAAATTTACCACTCATGTGTTATTTTTGAAGATTTTTTAACTGAAAAAAGCCTCTTTTAACTAAAGAAAATCAAAAGAAATACATAAAAAATAAATAAAAATATATAAAAACTACCCTTGAAGTGTGGAAGTGTCTGGGCTCAGTTTACATACCCTTGGATGGCCGGAATTATCGCTAGAAAGCACCAAAAATCACTCCAATTGTGGTTGCCCCGAATGGCAAGAGTGGTGAACAAGGGGTATTTGAGGAATTTTATATGTCTATGAGAGAATGATCTGGGGATGTCTCTGACATGAATGGATAGAGGGGAGAACGAGCTTCACAAAGATAATTTTCATGAATTTTTTGGGTGTCTTACTTCTCCAAATGTCCTGCTATTTATAGGAGAAAATCCATTCGAGGAAATGTCTCAAAGACCCTTGGGGCCTTAATGGCAGGGGATAAGGTGGGTGGGTAGTTGGGGCTGGCAGGCATGACTTTGGGGTGCCTAGGCCGGTGCAGCCAAGACTTTGGCTGGCACATGCAGGTGGGCATGGGGCTAAGCCCATGTGGGGGTGGTTGGTGGGCCTAGTGTGGCTCCCAAAGGGTTGGCCTTGGCTCAGCCAGGCTGGGTTGGCTCGGGTTGGTCTGGTTGGGTCAATCCGGTCTGACCTGGGTCGGTCAACATTTTTTTTTTCTTCAAAAGATTCTATTTTAAGGGTCCACATTCAAGCATTGATATCTCCCAATCCGTGTGGCCGATTTTGATGCACCATATATCACCGCGAAGGTCTCAACACATACTTTCCATCTGTGTGGCATATATGGCTGGATTTTGCCTAAAAGTGGCACGGATATTGAGGAAAGCACATAAATGGTGTTTCACACCGATCAAGGTCCAAATGATACCGGAATTACATGAAATTATACGTGTAAGCACAATATGACCAAATAAAGTTATCCAAATGGTTTTAGGTCACATCAGGTGGCTCGGGTACCAAGAACCATTCCAGGGGCAAAATGGTCATTTTCATAAAAGTTATTTGGCCGAAACTTTTCATGAAAGCTTAATATGACCAAATAAGGTCATCCAAAGTGTTTTGGGCCAAATCGGGCAGTCCAGATACCGAGAACCAGGCCAGGGGTAAGACAGTCATTTTGACAAAAAAGGTGTCAGATTGGAGTAAAATTTCACATGTGGGCTTAAAATGGTTAAACAAGGCTATCCTAGGGATTTGGGCTCTACTTGGGACAGTTTGGTTACAAAAAGTGGGGTAAGGATAAATTGGTCATTTTCTACCATTTGGTCACCACGCAAGCTAGTCGAGCTTTAATCATCATCGCTGAGTCACACTTCCAAGGTGCCAAAATTCAGCGTCTACAATATTATTCAAAATTTGCCTTTTCTTATTACAGTAGATCCTTTTATAGGATTCTTAAAGCCCAATCTCAATCCCTAAGCCTAAGATTGAGTTTTACTAAAATAAGAGCATACTAAATAAAAATATAGCATATTAGGTAAAAACTAATTAAGGATTGGATTAGAAGGCAACCAACTATAAATCAACCAACCAATCCTTGATTGCAATCAACACCAAAACAGCCAACCAAGCCTTGATTGCGATCAACACTAAATCAGCCAATCAATCCATGATTCCAATCAATACCAAATCAGCCAATCAAGCCTTGATTGCAATCAACACCAAATCAGCCAATCAATCCTTGATTGCAATCAATACCAAATCAGCCAAGCAAGGATCCTTGATTGCAATCAAAATCCAATTAGCCATGTTGGGCTCTTATTATCTCAGATCTTCTAAGGATCTTTGGGTGGTTGAGCTGGACTTCCACGTCCTCCACTGCTGCCTCTATGCCTGCATCACTCCTAGAAACATACATCTTGCTTTCATCATGAGATATTCCTCTTATTTATCTCCCCCTCAGCTTTTGGTGTATGATCCTTTTGATAGTTGTTTCTATCCTCCAGACTTTTTGATTTATCATCCTTTTGATATTTGTTTTGCTTGTCTATTTGGATGTGGAGTTGTATTTCGTTCTTTTTTTAAATATTTTTTAATGCAAAGTGCATGAGCAGGACGCGTCCTGCTACTGATGGTCTTCACCCCACCTAAAACGAATCCTGCTTTAATAGAGCCAAACTAACCAGTGAAAAAAAATAGTTAGTGCTGATTCAGATTTGATTTGGATTGGAATCAGCTTGAATCGGTATGTAACCCTCTAATTGGAAGATCCAAGGAACATTCTAATAGTGTTTTTAATAACGGATCTACTGGAAAGGATCTCGACCTCTAGCTATGTTTTCCTATTTTAATACAATCTCTGTAATCTTCTAATTCCCATTGTAATGGGATTCTCTCCTTATTTCATGCAATATTAAGTTTCCTATTCCAATCGGGTTTCTTATTATCGCATGCTCTAAGGAAGGGACTCTTCTCTCTATATATTTGGTTGTAATCTCCATTGTATAAATACGATTCTTCATTCAATAGAAATCTCAGTTTCCAAATTTATCATGGTATCTGTTTCAAGTTGATCGATCTTGGTTTCTTCTCCCTACAGCATTCCCTTCGGTTCTATTTTTTTTCCATCTTCTTTGCCTCTTGTTTGCTCTCTATCTCATCATGCTGGACAACATGGATTCTACCAATGCCATTTCCTCAAGTGGCATTGATCAGTCTTCGCCTTATTATCTCACCACTTCGGACAATCCAGGCACGGTGCTCGCCTCTACTCCTCTCACCAGTTATAACTATCCGACTTGGTGCCGTGCTATGCGCATGGCTCTCTTTGCCAAGAACAAGATGATGTTCGTCGATGGCACTCTTCCTCATACGACTACTCCGGCATCCACCGTTCAGACTTGGGACCATTGCAATTTTATGGTCCTTTCATGGCTGTTGAACGTTCTCAATCGCACTATTGCTAACAACATTATCTACGCTGACACGGCTTCTTCTGTTTGGCAAGATCTCAAAGAGCGGTTTTCTCGCAGCAACTCTCCTCGAATTTTTCATCTGAAGCACTCTATTGCTACCATTCACCAGGGCACTGATGCCCTCACTGCATATTTCACTCGTTTGAAGGTTTTATGGGACGAGCTTGTATCCTATGTTGTCATTCCCACTTGCCCGTGTGGTGCTCAGAAGGATCTCCATTCGGCTGTCCAACAGGAGCGTGTTTATCAATTTCTGATGGGTTTATCTAATAGTTATGCACAGATTCGCTCTCAGATTCTCTCCATGGAATCCTTACCTGATGTCAATTGTTCCTATCATCTTTTACTTCAGGAAGAACAACAACGCTCCCTGTCACAGCCCCCCGTTCCAGACACTACTGTAATGGCTGCCAATCGACAGTCTTATCAAGGGAATCAACCACGCTCCACTGCCGCTGACCCAAATAAAAATGGTCCCTTCTGTGACCATTGTAAGGTCCACGGCCATACTTGGGAGACCTGTTGACCCCTCCACGGTTATCTCCTTGATCACTATAAGCACCGCAAGAACTCTTCTGCACAGCCAGCAAGCTGCGGCCCTGTGGCAAATCAAGCCAAGACAAGCACCCGCCCCGCAGCCACCCCACCCCCATCTGTCGATGCTGCACCTTCCTCCACACCTGGGCTCACGGCTGATCAAGTCCAGCAGCTGCTTTCACTCCTAAGTACTGACGTGATCGTCGCCAACGCTCACCTTGCAGGAATTGGTCAGTGTTTTTCTGTTCAAGGTATGGGTTCTTTTTCTTGGTTGCTTGACAGTGGGGCCACAGACCACATGGTGTCTGACCTTTCTCTCCTCACCAATGTTACTACTTACACCACCCCTATCCCAGTTTGCATTCCAAATGGTGCCGTCATGCCTGTGACCCATCACGGTTCACATCAACTCACCCCTACTATTATTCTTCATGACGTCTTATTCGTTCCTTATTTTTCTTGCAATTGATTATCTGTTGGTAAACTAACTTCTTCTCTCCAATGTGCTGTTTCATGTTTTCCAACTTTTTGTGTTCTTCAGGACCTGTCAACGAAGAAGCCGATTGGAACAGGAACGCTGCGTAATGGCCTTTACAATTTTTCTTTACCGTCTGCACATCTCTCTCGTTTACCACCCTCTTCAACATCGTCGGGTCTACCGTCTCCCATTTAGCATCAACGCATGGGTCACCCTTCTCGTGATCGATTAATTTCCTTTTCTAAATTTTTAGATACGGTTTTATATACGCCAAAACATTGTGATATTTGCTATCTGACAAAACAAACACAGTCTCCTTTTCCTTTAAGTTCTAATCGATGCACTTTTCCTTTTGAATTGATTCATTGTGATATTTTGGGGGGGGGGGGGTACCCCACACCAACATACATTGGTGCCCATTATTTCCTGACTATAGTTGATGATTTTACTAGATGCGTTTGGGTGTATTTGATGCGTTTTAAATCTGAAGCTTGCCCTTTGCTTATCTCTTTCTTTGCAATGGTTAAAATCAATTTAATACCACAATTAAACAATTTCGATCTGATAATGGGAAGGAATTCTTGTGTTGGAACGCCACAATAGAATGGCGTCGCTGAGCGTAAACACCAGCATCTTCTCAAGGTTGCCAATGCATTGCGTTTCCAAGACACCTTGCCCTTATCTTTTTGGGGGGATTGTGTTCTCAGTGCGGCTTATTTGATAAATCGCACACCCACCCCCAATCTTAATGGGAAAACCCCACATGAGTTATTATTTAATTCTCTGCCCCAGTATGACCAGCTTTGCATTTTTGGCTCTCTTTGTTATACCCATAATCATAGCCCGGGGGCCGGGATGAACAAAATTCGATCCTCGTGTTGTGCGTTGTATTTTCGTCAGCTATCCCTTTGGTCAGAAAGGGTATCGGGTTTTTGATCTTACTACAAATCAATATTTTGTTTCTCGTGACGTGATTTTTCACGAGATGGTGTTTCATTTTGCAAATGCTACACCCATGCCTGACCCTCATTCAGTCATCCCCTTACCAGTGTTGGATGACCCACCCCCATCACCCAATATTTCCCTCGATCCTCCCTTGGCTAAGGCTGCCGACCCACTCCCCTCAACCACCACTGTTCCTACCCCTCCACCGGTCTTTCCCATAGACTCCTCGTCCCCTACGACGCCCTTTTCCAATGCCGACCCTGAACTTTGGCGCTCCACACGCCCTCTTGTTCGCCCTTCTCATTTAAACGATTTTGTCTGTTCGACTATCACACATGGTTCTCTTCCACTCACTTCGGGTTCGACAGGTAACACTCCCTATTCCATTAGTGGTTTTTTTTTTTTATCTTATTCCGATTTTTCCCAACCCCATTTTTCATTTCTTTCCGCCATCAGCTCTGATCACGAACCCACCTCCCACCAAGAGGCTATTAAACATCCCCACTGGCAAGAAGCCATGGATAATGAAATTTTAGCCCTGGAATAGAATAACACTTGGTCTTTGTAGCCTCTTCCTGTAGGTAAGCATGCGATTGGCTGCAAGTGGGTGTACAAGGTTAAAAGGCATGCGATGGTTCCATTGAGCGCTATAAGGCGTGTCTCGTGGCCAAGGGTTACACTCAGCAAGAAGGCTTGGATTACACTGACACGTTCACCTCGGTCACCAAGCTTATCACTGTGTGAAGTCTACTTGCTGTGGCAGCCATTAAGGGCTGGCACTTGCGCTAACTAGATGTCAACAATGCTTTTTTACATGGTGATCTTACTGATGATGTTTACATGTGTCTCCCCCCGGGTTATGACAAACAGGGGGAGAATTGATTCTGCAAGCTTCACAAGTCTCTGTAAGGCCTAAAACAGGCTTCCCGGAACTGGTTCGCAACACTGACAAAGTCTCTCTTAGCCACTAGTTACCGTCAATCCTTGGCCGACTACTCTCTCTTTGTTAAATCTGGCGCATCTTCCTACACCGCTGTCCTCGTTTACGTTGACGATATTATCATTCCTGGTAGTGATTCTATGGCCATTCACTCCCTCATTACTTTTCTACAGTCGCATTTTCATCTCAAGGACCTAGGCGTTCTCAAATATTTTCTTGGCATTGAGGTTGCCTGCACCAATGATGGTTTGTTCCTCAATCAACGCAAGTATGCTCTTGAGATTATTTCGGAGGTTGGATTCTTAGGTTCCAAACCCGCAGCATTTCCTATGGAACAACACCATCACCTTGCCATTGATGTTGGTAATCCACTCTCCGACTCGACACCTATCGCTGCTTAGTTGGGCGTCTTATCTACCTCACTATCACACGGCCGGATATTACGTATGCAATCAATACGCTCAGTCAGTTCATGCATCTTCCGAGACAACCCCATTGGGAGGCTGTACTTCGCTTGGTTCGTTTTCTCAAGTCCTGTCCGGGTACAAGAATATTTCTCTCCGCAGCCAGCACCTTGACGCTCACTGCATTTTCCAACTCCGATTGGGCAGGGTGCCCTTCGACTCGTAGATCAGTCATTGGTGATATCACTTTTTTCGGAACCAGCCCTCTTTCCTGGAAGTTCAAGAAACAGGACATGGTATCTTGCTCTTTGGCCGAGACAGAATACAGATCAATGGCAGCCGCCACCTGTGAGCTGGTGTGGTTACACACCTTACTGCGCGATTTTGGTGTATCTATCCCTGTGCCCATGCGCCTATTCTGTGACAATCAGGCTGCGCTTCATATCACTGCGAATCTAGTCTTTCACAAGCGTGTTAAACACATTGAGCTTGATTGTCATTTGGTTCGTGAGCGTATTCAGAACGGTTGTTTGAAGACTTTTCCGGTGTCATCCCGACTGCAGCTCACGGATATCTCAACCAAGGCTTTGGGCCGTGATCAGTTTCTTTTTCTTCTTTCTAAGTTGCGTGTTCGTAATCTACTCGCTCCACCTTGAGGGGGAGTAATAACGGATCTATTGGAAAGGATCTCGATCTCCAACTATATTTTCCTATTTTAATATAATCTCTGTAATCTTTTAATTCCCATTGTCATGAGATTCTCTCCTTATTTCATGGGGTATTAAGTTTCCTATTCCAAACGGGTTTCCTATTATTGCATGCTCCAAGGAAGGGACTCTTTCTCTATAGATTTGGTTGTAATCTCCATTGTACAATACAATACGATTCTTCATTCAATAGAAATCTTAGTTTCCAAATTTATCAGTTTTTAAGTTTTAACTAGGAATCGACGACTTGTCAGAAATCGAGATTGGTAACCGGCGATTCCGATCTTAATCGGGCATTCCCGATCTGATTCGCTGATTGTTGAAACCCTGAATGTCTACGACTCGGTAACGTCCTGCCAGGGTTCGTAATGAAACGCTGAAACAGCGATTCTCTTGAAAAGTTAAGAAGAGGGGGTAATTGAAGTATTAGAGACTTGAGAGTCGCAAGTATTTCTCCTTCTCTTCCCAAGAACTAAAACTAGCGAATTTCAATAATAAAAAAAAAAAATCTCGCTAGTTCAGCAAATCTCGGTGGATCGATCATTCGATTTCACTCCAGCTCCTAGCTTCCCATTGATCTTCCGAAAGGTTAGTTCGATCTATTCTCTTCGCATCTTTCTTACAAGGACGAGGTTTTCTGATTCAAATTCAATTCTTTTTTGCTCTTTAGATTTAATTCTTCAACTGCCGTTGATACAGGTAAAGGCTCTCTTTTCGTTCGACTGAATTCGACACTGTAAATTCTGTGGACCTCCGCCCTTGATCCAGGTAGGAGTCCTCTGTCTCTCTCTCTCTCTCTCTTTTATTTGTCTATTGCTTCTCTTCCTTCGTTGAAATTTTTTGCTGAACAATCTTCCGGTATTGTATTTACAAAGTAGTGTAGTAGGGTTTTGGATAATTGGACAGATTTATCTTAGTCGAAATTTCAATTTCCGGAATACTGGATTTTGGTGAATTCGTGGCATGCAAGTAGGAGGGAACGAGTTATTGATGCATCAAGTAAAAATTTTGCTTCCGAACAGAAGAAAAAGTGAGGGAGGGCGCATGATTCAATGAGTCTTTCTACGTATGTATCTCCTTTTGAACAGTCGGAACTGTAAAAGTGGGAGGCAATGCAATACGAGGATGGGTATGGGTATTGAATGGATTCTAATTTTCCTCAAAAAGATTGAAACATTAATCATGATGTATTTTGGGTAACATATTTGGTAATTATTATTTCTAACACGACACATATATATCTGAAATCAACAAAAACTATTGATATTTGAACTCACAAATGGGCAAGGGAAGATGAAGGACAAGGAAGGATGAGGGAATGGAACCCCATAATGACACTGAAATATCAGTTAGAGAAATAAGAATTATTCAAATAGCCCAAAATAAAAAAGGAAAAAAGCAGTGGCAAACAACAACAACAGCAAAAACTACACCAATATACTCAAGAACCATTAAAAAAAAAAAACTGGATGACACATAAAATAGTGCATTTGATTGGCATCTTTTAGAGGCTATATTAGATTTCTTACTAGCTTGGGACTTGGGACCCACTATGAGAAACCCTATTGAGGCACTCGGCAGCCACTGTTAAGCCCTACAAAATCATGGTTGGTGGCATGCCTCTTGTGGTTTTGTGTGTGATTAGAAAAATCTCTGAGCTTTTGTCAAATCTAGGTGCTTGTGTTTACTGTGCAATCACATAAAGTAACCAATAATCAAAAGCATAATCACAAATTCTAGCCATAAAAAGCAATTGGAATAAAAAACTAGATTGTTGATGAAACATGGAGGAAAAACTAATATAATATCTACTAATTGTTCTCCTTCAATGAAAGTTTTTTGAAATCAGAAGAACACCAAGATAGAGGCTGTCACTGGAAAATTAAAAAGGGATCAGTACGGCATGATTGTGACAATGGCTGGCATGATCACAGCAGTGGCACCTCTTAGTTCTAGTTTCTCCTCCCTGGCCTGAGTTAGTAAAATGGAAGTGGAAGAAAAAGAGCGGTAATGTAAAAGTATGGTGTCCTCAGAATATTCTGAGAGTGTGAAAGGGATAAAAAAATATGACTAATGTATCAATGCATAAATGAATTAGGAGAGCAAATAGGCACTGTTTAGAGAAATTAAAAGGCCTACTAGTACTGTAAATTCTAGAATTACAGTTTCTAGGTGAGTAGGAATACATGAAAATTGTCCAACAACAAAAGTATCATGCCCAACACTAACTTCTTGATTTTGAGAATGAACTTGAAAAAAAATCTACTATGCAACAATAAAAAATAAAAGAGAAAGAAGTGGAAAGAAAGAGAATTATAAGGGCTACCATAATCATGAACATATGGTCACCAACCAGAAGAGTAAACAGCTCCACTTCAGCTACTATAGCAATCTAATCCACAATGAATCTGTTTGGATGTTGTCGCTTGCCTTTATATAGTCTATAATGTTTTCAAAATTAGTAATTACCTACATATATTTTGCATGTCCCTGCTTACTAAATCTCTTATTGTATTAAACTCATTTAAAAGAAATAAAGTAAAAGACAATTTAGAAGTCACTGAAGACCAATTTGAGGAATCTCTTTCTGATTTTGAACCTAAGACTTCAACTTACTAAATTTTGACTCCTATTTACCATTTTAGCAAGTCATATGAGTGCATAACTTCTCCCATAGACAAATGAAACTGCAACGCAAAAATAGGCTGTACATCACTTTCAAAAGAAATCTTGTTACATCTCAACACCAAATTTGTAAATTGGTCAAAAGTCAAAACTTTCCGAAAACATATCGAGATCATATTTCTTGATCTTGTTAGTACGGTAACTGAATAAGCATTCAATGGTTCATAATACACTAAAAGGATAACCTTTGACTTGTCTAGAATCTCTGATGTAGTATTCTGCTAGAAAGGAGAAGGAAAACCAGTTCTTTGTTTAGACTTGGCATACTTACTGTTCATGCCAGATTCTGTTTGGATTTTGTTTCGTTATTCTTTTTATTATTAATTCTCTGTGAAACATCATCTTCTATGTCACCTTCTTTATTTATGATTGACCCCAGATATCTAAAATAGTTGCTTTGTGGTAACTCTCTTTCCTCAATTCGCACCATGATGCCTTTGACAACTATGTTTTATTTAATTGACGAAATTCTTGTTTCTTAGCCCCTTCCAACTCCCCCTAAAAAAGGAAAATCTTTCAAAGAAATCTCTCCTCCAGTCTGACATATTATATATATGTTCTTTTAAGTATTTTAAATATTTGTGTTGTCTTCATGAAAATTCTACTATGACTGACATGAGGATGAAATCTCCATCATCTCATTTGCAGAATGATGGCAGGTGCTCATGGAAAAGCTAGGGTTAGACAACACATTTGAATCTGCAAAGTTTTTAGCTTTTTTTAGATCATGTTTGCTGTGTTGCTTCTATACACATCATGAAACTTTCTTCCTTCAATCATTCATGGTGGCAAAACTCTTTAGTATGTTATATTTCTCATTTCTTTTCGCTAATAATAAAATTTATATTTGTTTGTGGCAGGTTTGGTGCATCGAACTGTAACTCATTATAGGAGATCAAGCAAGTAAAATGACACCCATGGCAAATGAAAAGACTGGAGCATCAAATTTCCCAGGAAGACCTGCTGCCTCTCCCTTTGCAGCTGCTCCTCCGACAATGACACCCTTTTTATCCTCTGCCCCAGTGGTTGGATCTGAGGCTTCCGGATATACAGCTTTTCCACCGGCTAGGTTTAATGTTCCATCTATGTCTTCTCCGCCATCTTCTTATGTCCCACAGGATGTTGGTTCCTATCAAAATTTTCCAACTTCACATTTTCCTCCAGCTCAACCCGTACCCCCGTCACGTGGTACACCTGTTGGGCAACCAGGGTTATCCCCATCAGTTCTTCCCTCTTCCGGTCAACAAATTTTACCTCCACCACCTGTTTCTTTTCGTCCACAACCCCAGATTCCTTTGGTGCCTATGGGACCTCCTCAAAATGTACCTCATACTCCACCAAGAGGGAATGTACCCCACTCTTCATTAGAGCCCTCGTTTCCTGCTTCTAGATCAACTATGCAGCCATATCTGCAAGGATATCCTAATGTGCAAGCTAATCCTGCTTCACAAGTTCCATCTGCTCGGTCTCCATTTTTTGCTCAACAAGGAGGTTATGTACCACCGCCACCTGTAGCAGCTCCGATGGGTGTTAATCCAAGGGAACAAATGCAACACCCCGGTGCAGTACCTCCTGTAGGTCCCTTTCCAGGATTGTTGGAGGAGTTCCAGTCCCTTTCTTTTGGATCTGTTCCAGGAGCAATTGACCCAGGACTTGATTCTAAAGCGTTGCCGAGGCCTTTGGATGGTGACATAGAGCCAAAGTCCTTCATTGAGAAGTACCCCTTGAATTGCCATCCCAGATATTTAAGGCTTACCACAAGTGCAATACCAAACTCACAATCATTGTTTTCTAGGTGGCACTTGCCTCTAGGAGCAGTGGTTCATCCTCTTGCTGAAGCTCCTGATGGGGTCAGTAACAAACTAACAATCATACTCAGATCAAGATTTGTTGATTTGAACATATGATATGATACAGTTCCTTGTGTATGCATTATTACTTATCCACTGTTTGTATTTTTTCAGGAGGAAGTGCCTACAGTTAATTTTGGATCAATGGGCATTATTCGATGTAGAAGATGTCGCACATATATCAATGCCTATGTTACATTTACTGATGGGGGTAGAAAGTGGAGCTGCAACATCTGTGCTTTTCTCAATGATGGTATATTAAAATGAACAATCTGCCCTGAAAAAATTGCCCATAATGAAATGACATGTCTCTAGTAGTGTATAGTTGCGTCCCCCCTTTTCTCGCTTTTGTACTAAATAGCTTTCTATAGAATATGATGTACTAGAAGTATGTCGCTTTCATTAAACATTTCATAATGTATCATATATGTAATTTCACTGAATAGTCTTATCTATAATTTTCCTTTCACAATCAATGATTTTTAAAGATATGCTTTTATATCCTATATGCTAGTATGTCATTTCTATCTATCTGTCAGTCTGTCTATCTACATTTTTAGACTGTACAGCATGTATACTTGCATAAATACATTGTACTTACATGCATACATACATGATGGAATAGAGGCATGTACTGTTTCAAGCATAGTTATACAATTCGTAAAAATATAAGCATCTCGTTGTGAATCCTAGAGACAATACAAAATTAGAAACCTATCTAAATAAGAAAGATATAAAGCAATGCTAGACTGACTAGACAAACTACTCGATAAATAAGAGTTAGACTATGATAGGGACACTCCTCCTATCGTGGTACACTTGTAATTAAGATCAAACAGAAAACTCATGTGAAAGACCAGCTTTACCGTAAAACGAAGATTAAAAATTGCGAATTTCGGTTGGATTTCAACCTCCCATGAAAGCAAAATATTTCGGTATTTCAGAACTGAAATTTGGTCATTTAGGTGGAAAATTTTCCCTGAAACTTCAAGGACTGCCTATTTAAGCATGTTTACTTATGTTAGAATCATTAGATTGGAGGAAAAAAACACCCAAAATGGTAGTTTGGCTTCAGACCCTATGAAATATGACGGCCATGTCATCCTCTAGTTGAAAAATCTTTCAAAGTCCATCACAACAGCCTTAAAGGTGGGTGTTAACAGGAAAGAATTTAGAGCTCAATGCTTGGATGTATTAATGAACATCCAAGCCCCTTTATTTAAAATAGAAGAGGGGAGAGAAAAATTACAGAATTGCCCCCACCTAGCCAACTCTAATTAATTAGAGTCGGTTATAGTGGAAAATAACAAGGATGACTAAAATACCCCCACGACACTAAATACAATATTTTAACACTCCCCCTCAAGTTGGAGCATAAATATCAAATATGCCAAACTTGACTAAAATAGGATGAAAGACTTTCCCACTCAACCCTTTAGTGAATACATCAGCCAATTGATCAACAGACTTCATAAAAGGAACACAAATCAGTCCTTCTAGCCTTTCTTTTTATGAAGTGTCTATCAACTTGCACATGCTTGGTACAATCATGCTGAACTGGATTGTGAGCAATGCTAATGGCAGTCTTGTTGTCACAATACAACATCATAGGGAGACGGATAGAAACACCAAGACCTTGTAATAAACCTCTAAGCCATAACAGCTCACAAGTGCCTTGTGCCATAGCACAAAACTCTGCTTCAGCACTGAACCTTGCTACCATATTCTATTTCTTGCTACGCCTAGTGACAAGATTTCTACCTACAAAGGAGCAATAACCAGATATGGACTTTCTAACAGAAGATCCAGCCCAATCAGCATCAGTATACGCTTCAACTCGTAGATGGCCTTGAGGAGATCAGAGAATTCCTTTTCCTGGGGCGGACTTCAAATAACGAAGAATACGAAGAACATCATTGATATGAGAGGAATAAGGATCATGCATGAAATGACTTACCAAACTCACGATAATGGCTATGTCTGGCTATGTATGAGATAGGTAAATAAGTTTCCCTACCAGCCGCTGGTAGCGATCTTTGTCAACCGGTTCACCCTCTTTTTCTTGGAGTCTTGTAGTAGCCTCTATAGGTATATCAACCATGGTACAAGAACTCACAAGATCTTGCTGATAACTCGCCATTTCAAAATAGCGAGACGAGATGAAGGTCGAAATGGAAAGTTACAATGTCTCGGCCGAGATCTCTCGATGGGAAATCTTGGTATACAAACACCTATGTATGCAAATCTTGGTATACAAACACTTATTTATGCTAGAAACTAGGACAAACACTTATTTATGCCTAATATCATTTAAGTAAATGTTTTTACATTTACTTAAGATATTATTCATAAATAAGCAAATACCCCTTATTTGAATCCAATAAAAATAATTAAAAAATAAAAGTCCAAAAGGATAAAAAGTCAACCCCAAGTTCAAGAACAAAAGCTGGATTTTCGGCGGTAGGTGCAATTTTCAACTTTCTAATGTTGGGGTTTTTCTCAAATCTAAAAATTTCATAAATCTTAATATGGTAAAACATTGTTAAAAAACAAGAGTGAGGTAAAATATTCATTTGTTTTGATGTCCAAAAAATATTTTCATTCAGAGCGATTTTGACAGCATTCGTGCACACCAAATTAAGTTTGACTGGTAGATAACTCCTTCAATATAAATCATAGTTAAGCAATCTTGGACTTGTTGGCGATTTCTAAATGTTTTTATTGGTCTTGTTCAAGGAACCTCCTCAAGCAGTCCATTATTTTTTTTAGTGGCTTGTTTATTTTGATTTTTTTAAAAAAATATTATAATGGGCCTCTTTTATAGGCCCAAAAGTTGGGATTTAAAGGGTGCATGGGAATAATTAATTTAGGTTTAGGTAGTCTTTTATTACTTTTAAAAGTCTTTAGTCTTATTACTTGTTAGGAAGTCCACATTAGGTAGAAGTCTAGTTCCTTTTTTCTATTTAAAGACCCCTCCCCAATCGATTGGAATCGAATTGAATTATTTGAAAGAGTTTGTGTGTGAGTGTGAGCAATTCTCTCTTTCTCTGGGCTTATAGAATGGGCCCGTTACAATAGAAAACTCAAAATTACTTAGCCCATGACCCATATAACCCATTGGGGACTTAAACTCTGTGTGTGACCCATGGATAGAGCCTATTGGAGGGCAAGGATCCATGTAGCAGATCCTATTTAGCTGAGATTCTCCTGACTTGCTAGGCTATGCTTCTTTCCTCTTTCACTTTTCTTGTATTTTCATTTGTCATTTTTCATTTTTCATTTTTCACTTCTCATCTCATTTTCCCATTCTTCTCTTTCACTTTGCAGTTTTTACCTACTTTGATTGATTGGATCCATGTAGCCGACCCCATTAAGTTGGGATAAGGCTGAGTTTGTTGTTGTAGATTTGTGGTTTGCAAGTTTTAATCACGTTTAGTTTCTGCCATATTCATAGTTTTCTGGTTCATTGAGATTCTGGTTTTCAGGGGTTTGCTATGCTAGTGTTTTTTTTGGGTCAGCCTAGCATACCTCATCACTTGGTATCACCACCAAACCAAGGTCAGCTTCACCACCAACCAAACGATAGCAATCACAACCTAAGGCCTGCAACTGAATCAATGCATCAGTAAAATCTCAAGAGAGAGCATAATGTTGTTCATCAAAATCGTGGGCAACATGCCCCTCCTCTATTATTTATAATAGCATTCAACCTATTACAAAAATGGTAACCCCTTATGTATGAGCAAGGCTACTTGGCTGCCAATCTATTTAGGATCTTTTAGAATAAGATCCAAAGCTAGTACATGGAAATAGAAAGTAAATAAAAGAGAAAACCTACTTAGCTACTTAACTACTAAGTAGCTGGTTACAATTTAGAAACTAAATAACTTGTACCACTAATTAAGTAGTAGCAGCACCCATGTAGCTGTCACATGGCCCATGAAATCCTCCAACAAAATCCTCTTCATAAGGCTGGCCGATGGCTCTTCTTAAGCTCTTAGTGGGCTTAAGTTATATTTAGAAAATGGGCCTGAATAAAACTTACAACAGAACCTATCGTGGGCCAAAAACAAGCCTATCGTGGGTGATTAAAAAACTTAAGTTGTGGGTCTGCTTATGGCTTTATTCCTCTTTGAATACACCCTTAATTCTGCATCATTTAGGGCCTTGGGCTCAAAATGAACTTTGCTCACTAAATTCTTAAGATTCTAAAACAATGTTTCTCATGTGTTTCAGTTTCAGTAGAAATAATGGAATGGAGGTGAAATGAACAAAACAACTGAAACACCACAAAAATGACCGGAATTGCCGAGACCACCAGGAGGAGATTTCGGTGAACTAACTATTTTGTGTTAAGATACTAAAATGAAGATTCTGGATTTCAGCTCAATCGAAACAAAATTCACTACTAATAATGGAATCTCTTGTTTCTCGATACACATTTTCAGGAGAATCTGGTTTCCTGCATGTCCTTTTTTCTCTTTACCTTTCTCTATGAGGATATTTCTTTAGGTTCTCAATTTTAATTTATACTTGTTAGCTTGACCAGAGTAGATTGGTTTTATCTTTTTCCCTCCCATTGTACTTTATTTAATGCCTAATCGAAATGTACTTTGTTGATGTGCACTTGTTGGTAAGATCGAACTTACTCGTGCCGTCATTGAAGAGGCTTGTTTCTCTTATAGCTTTCTTTACCTCCATGCAAGACATAAATGCTAACCTGTTTCCACTTCCATCTTCAGTTCCTGGTGAATATTTTTCCTATTTGGATGCAAATGGTCGAAGAACTGATTTGGATCAACGGCCTGAACTTTCGAGGGGTAGTGTAGAATTTGTGGCTCCAACTGAGTATATGGTGCGGCCTCCAATGCCACCGCTATATTTTTTCCTCATTGATGTATCAGTGTCTGCTGTTAGAAGTGGTATGCTTGAGGTAAGCACTTTTATTTGAAGGATGATCTTCATCTGTAGAAAAATTCATTTTTGCATGCTAGCATGCAGTACATTTATATCAATTACATGTTAATTATAGTTAATATGTGTGCAATTCATGATAAATGGCAGAATATTTTTATAATATCTTAAGAATGAATTTTGTTCTGGTTTGCATGCTCTTCAAGAAACTTGATTAACTAGCTGTTTTGGATCTAGAAGGGCCTTTTTGGGCTTTTCCTTGGTATATGGGAGGGGGAGATTTTGTTTTTCCACTTATTATATTTCCTTAAAAAGCTGGTGTAGCATATTGAATTACTTTTCATTGTGGCAGTGTAAGGTACATCCATTGTGACCTAGTGGTCGTGGGTTTGAGTCGGGAAACAGCCTCTCCGCAAAGCGGAGATAGGCTGCGTACATTGTGACCCTCCCCAGACCCTTCAGTGGAGGAAGCCTCGTGCACTGGGTACACCCTTTTTTGTGTGGCAGTGTACTTGTGGATCAGTTGGACATAGAAAGGCCTTTTAGGCTTTATCTTGGTATTATGGGTGGGGGAGGATGTAACTTTTTTTTTCTTTTTTTGTTCCTCAATGATCATGCATTGGTTGTGCTTCATTTGATATTCTTTGAAGATCTTTGAACATGTATTAACTTTGAATTTTATTTGGCAGGTCGTAGCAAATACGATTAGATCTTGCTTGGATGAGTTGCCTGGCTACCCCAGAACACAGATAGGGTTTTTAACTTTTGACAGTACGTTACATTTTTATAATATGAAGGCAAGTCAATTTTCACTCTGCTGATTATTTAGGAGCAGTCATTGTTAATTGAGTCTGGTTTATATTTGATTATTTAACTTTCAGTTTTTATTTAAAAGTCTAGTTGTTGTATTGATGCTTTTCCTCAGGTTACTGATAATACATCTTCATATCTAGCAAATCATATTAACTTGTTTTTTTTTTGGCATGTTCCAGTCATCTTTGACGCAACCTCAAATGATGG
This sequence comes from Telopea speciosissima, assembly GCF_018873765.1. Lineage (NCBI taxonomy): Eukaryota > Viridiplantae > Streptophyta > Magnoliopsida > Proteales > Proteaceae > Telopea > Telopea speciosissima. Next base: position 47,705,074 of record NC_057917.1, on the reverse strand, counting down.
TGGTGTCAGATTTGGAAGACATATTTGTACCATTGCCAGATGATCTGCTGGTCAACTTGTCTGAATCAAGAAATGTGGTAGACGCATTTCTAGGTAGCTTGCCATCCATGTTCCAGGACAATGTAAATGTGGAATCTGCTTTTGGTCCAGCTCTTAAGGCAGCTTTCATGGTTATGGTGTGTTACCTTTCCAATACTTTCACCATTCTTAATTTCTCTTCCTTACTGAAATCCTATCGGATGTATTAATATATTATCTATGTTCTAGGTTTTATTGGTGCCTCTGAGGGTAGCACTTGAGGAACAACTTGACACTAACTTGGGCTGTTCTTGCACAACAGAACCAACTTGGGGGTAAATTGTTGATCTTCCAGAGCGGGCTACCATCACTTAGCATTGGCCGCTTAAGGTTGCGAGGAGATGATCATCGTGTTTATGGAACAGATAAAGAAAATGCACTGAGAATACCTGAGGATTCTTTCTATAAGCAAATGGCTGCTGATCTTACCAAGTACCAGATAGGGGTGAATGTATATGCTTTCAGCGACAAGTACACTGACATTGCATCACTAGGTACATGTTGTATTAAAATAAATTATTTAATTATCTAAGAATGCTATCCTTACTTCACATACCATGAATTTTTTCCCCTGATAGGAACTCTGGCAAAATATACTGGTGGACAAGTATATTACTTTCCAAGTTTCAAATCGACTGTCCATGGAGAGAGGCTGAGATATGAGCTCGCCAGGGACCTTACAAGGGAAACTGCTTGGGAAGCAGTGATGCGTATAAGATGTGGCAAAGGTTCATTCCAATTATTTGCTTTCTATTAAACTTGGGAATTCAAGATCTATTTTTTGTTTGGCAGATTATCTGTTGTATACTGTCTTAGTGTTGAAATATGGATATTTTTTATTGCTTTTCAGGGGGCCGGGTTACAAATTATCATGGACACTTCATGTTAAGATCTACAGATTTATTGGCACTTCCAGCTGTCGACTGTGATAAAGCCTTTGCAATGCAGTTTTCTCTGGAAGAAACATTATTGACAACTCAGACTATATATTTTCAAGTTGCTCTGCTGTATCCTTTGATTTCTGAGTAGATGATTGTAGTTTGCAGCAGGTCATGAATTGAATATAAAACTTTTTTGCTGACTGATATCTATCATTTTTCCCTTTTAGATGAGACTATGGATACTTCTATATACTGGAAAACTATGCTTACATGGTTCTGCTTCTCCATCATCTAGATGTTTTATTTGTTCTCAAATATTTTATAGCTGATCTATGTGCTTAATGTCTCACACTTTCAAACATTTATAGTATGAAAAATCAATTTCTGCAACCCATTATTTGTTGCTCCAGATTGTACAATTGATGTGTTTGCATCTTGAACATTTATACATGCATGTATCCTTTCTTGGGGGTGGAAGGTGGATGCTATTAGTCTGGAGAAGGGCAGGCTTGAGTTTCGTTGGCCTTTTGATTTTGTATACACTTCGAGTCAGTTTCTCTCTCTCTCTTTCTAAGGTGCTTTCAACAATTTCACTCTTTTAGCTTGTGTGCAACGCATCATTAATGTTGGAGCTTCAGATGCCCTTAGTGGCCAATATGTCAATATGTAAAGTTATATTGTTGCCTTTCTTTACTAGTAGTCAAGAGTTCCTTAGCAAGGGCAAGATACACATCATCTTCAGGTGAAAGGCGTATTAGAGTCCATACAGCAGCTGCACCCGTGGTGGCGGATCTTGGAGAAATGTACCGCCAGGCTGATACTGGTGCCATAGTTTCTTTGCTTTCTAGGCTTGGTATGATTAAATATTTAAATTCCCATTTGGTACTGTACAATATTTTTTTTTGTGAAACTACATGTGTTTTAGTTTACTACAGTAATATAAGTCATGAAAACTTGCGCTACAGCTATTGAAAAAACTTTGACCCATAAGCTGGAAGATGCACGGCACTCTGTGCAGTTGAGGATTGTGAAAGCCCTTAGAGAATATCGAAATCTCCATGCTGTGCAGCACCGCTTGGCGGCCAGGATGATATATCCAGAATCACTGAAATTCTTGCCTTTGTATGGATTGGCATTATGTAAATCCACACCTCTCCGTGGGGGATTTGCTGATGCTCAACTTGATGAACGCTGTGCAGCTGGTTTCACTATGATGACTTTGCCTGTTGGAAGGTTACTGAAGCTTCTCCATCCAAGCTTGATTCGGATTGATGAGTATCTTGAAAAGGTAAGGAACCCCGTGCATGTGTAGCCTGCTCAAATAATTAATTTATTAGATCTCATAAACTGATACTCTACTTTGTTTTTAGGGATCCGTTAAGGCTGATGATTTTAAGAATTTCTCAAAAATGTTACCTTTATCCACGGAGAGCTTGGATCCCAGAGGTCTCTATATTTATGATGACGGGTTTCGCTTCATTATTTGGTTTAGCAGAATGCTTTCGTCTGCTATAGCATTCAATTTACTTGGGGTAGACTTGTCTGGTTTTCCTGATCTATCTCAGGTATATGGTCTTCCTTCACTATATTCTTGTCAGTGTTTTCAGCATTTGCCAAATATCATAGATCACCTTGAGGTAATCTAGAATGGAGCTATAGTTACTGGGATTGTGTACCTGGATTGATTTTCTCATTCTTTCAACCTCTGTTCCAGTTTTTTAGTGTTACCATAGTCAACTTTCTTTAATGCTGTTTTGCTCTTTGGTTCGTGAAATTCAGGTTATTCTTTGTGAGCGAGACAATGAGATGTCAAGAAAGCTAATGGGGTTACTGAAGAGATTTAGGGAAAGTGACCCTTCGTATTACCAGTTGCCCCAGGTTGTAAGACAAGGTGAACAACCAAGAGAGAGCAGGTTGCTACTTGCAAACCTTGTGGAGGATCAAAATGGAGGAACTAGTGGCCATGTTGACTGGATACTACAAATACACCGGCAAGTCCAGCAAAGTGCATAATGTGCAGGTAATCATGACTTTAAATTTCTAGTTTTCCATTTTGGGGTTTCGATGTAGTCCCTTTACATTATTCACCATTGAATGAAGTTGATAGAGTTTTAATGAGAGATTAAGTTACAAAAGTTTTGGGAATATGTTTTCCATTTCAGGTCAATGTGGCATATGCTTTTACATTTGAGTTTTGATTTCCAATTAGGAAACAACGCATGGATTTTCCATTATTAGTCTCCTTGGCTAAAAATTTTGGTTTCTATATCCATTTGTGCTCTCATTTTCTTTTTCAAATAGGACTGTCCCCCATGGTTACATCCATTTTTACTGGCATGCTGTCTGCATAATTATTTAATATTTGATATAATAAGCTGATATGCTAAATAGTTTTTCTTTTTTGGGTTGCTGTGCTCATGGATACACTTACTCATTGGTATGTACACACACATATGGCAGTGAGTAAAACAAGGGAAGGAAATATCAGAGAGACAATATGGCTTTATGCTAAAAGGTCAATTTGTCTAGGCCATTACGGATGGTTGATAGACTAGTTTGGGGATGCAAGAAAGCAGGAATCTCCATGGCGTTTATTGATAAAGGAGTTTTCGACTCTCTTATCTAGCAGGGTTGCATTTGGGTTTGCTCGATGGGGGTGATGGATGGCTTATGGTGGTGGTACGGGTAAAAGGGTTAGGGTTGCAATAGAGGAAAAATTTAGATTTGGTATGGGTTCACTGTCATGAGAAAATAGGTTAATAGATTATTTGCTTCCACGGTTCCACCTTTTCCCGTTTCGAAAAAATAGGTCTGTAGATCACATTTGTTTTTGGCTTCTCTTGTCTTTCAATTCCCACAAGAATATGCCTTATGTTAGACAAACACTATTTATTGGGCTTCTCTTGTTTGAGTCTTTTACTCTCCTCTCTACAGCTATGAGCCTCAATGTGTTGGGAAGAGATGTGGAAAACCTTCTTACCTATGTGAATCAAAGAAAGCAAACAAAACAAAAGATGGAAACCCAACAAACTACCACAAGCTTCTAATTTTTTTCGTTGCATGTTGGCTGAACTATAAAGCCTAGTTTCTATTTTCATTAGGTTTCTATTTTTAGGCCTGATTTGGTATGATTTCTATTTCAATTTTGGATTGATTTCTTGAAATAGTCAACAAATAGATTTTTGGTCAAAAAATTGAAATTGTTTTGGTTGTATCAATATGAAATATTTCAAGAATAAAAAAATCCATTTGATAGTTCAAATTCTAAGAATAGATTCTCTATATTTCTTTGGGGAGGGTGGTGGTGGTGGCGGCGGGGTAGTGGTGATGGTGACGGTGGTGGCAGGGTAGTGGTGACGTGGATGTAGTGGGGGTGGTGGTGGTGGCGGCGGTGGCAGCGGCAGTGGCGGTGGTAGCTAATTCAGAATTTCTATTTCACTTTATTTCTATTTCACTGAAATAAGGTGCAAAAATCAAACCAAACAATTTCAGAAATAGAAATCACCCCCTGAAATTGAAATAGAAATCATACCAAATTAGGCCTTAGAAGTTGCTATTTCTTTTAGAAGTTACTATTTCTTAAGTTTCTAATCTTGTAAGCTTCTAATTTTGTAAGCTGACCTATTCCATTAAATAGGCAGCCCCTCTTGTAATAGAAACAGATTTGGAGAATAGAATTTGTGGCCAAACTTGCCATCGGTTATGGGAGAAATTCCATGTTTCAACAGCTGGGATTGCTGTGGGTGAGAGACCCAGGCTGAGAGAGCCATTCCCCTACCCCCCCTTCTCTTCTTTATCTTCTTCTCCTTTTTCCTGTTCAACATACACTGCTGTGCTGTTTCTGTGACTGCAATAAACTATTGTGAAGATACCCTTTGAAGACCAAATTCAAAATTCCCAATCATCTTCATGGTTTGTTGTTGTTGCACACCATTAATAGATCCTTATCATGTTGATCCTGGCTGCAATCAATCTCTCATTGGTTTCTCCCTCGTTCGAGGTCGACTTCTGCATTACAAACGAACTTAAGATTTAATGTGGAAAACCCTTAATGTGAAGGGAAAAACCACGGGGCAACTTAGAGAATAATCCACTGAAACAAATAAATGATTACAATGATTCACCTCTCAAGTTTATGCCCAAACTTGAGATCCACTACTAGATTGAGAAAGAAATAACAAGCACTTGGAAAAATTACAAGGTTACCTCACACTTTAACGAAAATGCTTCCAAATTACCTCTAAAAGCCACCAACAATTTCTCTCAAATTGGAGAACCCAAACCTAACAAGGCAAACTGCAACTTCGGTTACCCGATTGATGTAGAGCGTGAGATGTAGCAACACGGTCTCAAGAATGACCCAAATGTGAGAGCAAAACCTCTAGGAAAAATCTGCACTTCTTCTTCGAGAGCTCCAAGAACAAACTTTTCTCTTCTTTTTCTCAACAAAGTTGAAACCCTTTCTCTCAAATCTTGTACTTTCTCTCTCCTTAGAGAAAACCCACTAATTCTCTCTCTTCCTCTTCCTCGTCTTGTCTTGGAAGAAAACCTCATTACACACTTCACAAGGTGGCTCTTTGAATTCTGCAATCCACTAAGAAAGGTAGTGAATGCCAACACATTGGCCCTTTGACTTCACATGGGTTTTGGACCCAACTTAGCCTAAGCACCCAAACAACTCCACATGGGGCTGGACCAACATAGTCCAACACCCAACAAACTCCCCCTCCAGTCCCAAGAGGACTCCCCCATACTGTAGGCTCACATCGAGTCCATGCCTGCCAAATGCTGCATAGTCCATGCTTCTCCTTTGGTATTGTCTTTGTCATCATATCTGATGGATTCCTATCAGTATGAATTTTGTTGATCTTCATCAAACCACTTTCAAGGACATCTCTTATCCAATGATATCGGACCTCAATTAAGTGGTACTTGAGTGGAATGTAGCATTCTTGCTCAAATCAATGACACTTTGACTGTCACACCTAACAACATACTCCTTTTGTTCCAAACCCAACTCCATAAGAAAATGCTTCAACCATAGCATCTCCTTACAAGCTTTTGTGGCAGCAATGTATTCTGTCTCTGTAGTTGATAGTGCAATACACTTTTGCAACTTTGATTGCCAAGAGATGGCTTTCCCTGCAGAAGTAAACAAATTACCTGAAGTAAACTTCCTCCTGTCACGATCTCCTACCATATCTGAATCTGTTTTGAGCACTGGATAAGGTTTTGTGGATGACATATTCATAGTCCCAGCCCAGTCATACATGCCGATGGTAGTTCAACAACCTGGTGGCAGTAGCAGTCGATCGAAATCTCATCGCAACCGCCTCTTCCATACCCTAGGATAGGGTACCTTCTGTTAGTTGATGACAACACATATAAGTTGTGTGGAAGACTATGTGCGATTCTTTAGCAGCACTATGACATGGAAATCCTATGTGGCACATTTGAAGCAATACCTGATTCGGCAATATGGCTTGGGATGATAGATGTATATGTTAAGATTGATGTATTTTGCACTTTTACTTTTCTAATGCTTATTTTAAGTTGTTTTATATTAATTGTATACTTTGATTGCTTTCTATTACTAAATTATGTGTCGAATAGGGTCTATTAGAACATAGTAGCCTACCAAACTAGGTTCCGAAGTCAAATTCCTATTTGGACTTTGATTTTGGACAATCTGATAGTGCCATAGTGTTTAAATGCCCAAAATATGATGTATACCAAGTTTCATGACCAAACTTGGTAAAAAACCCACTGAAATCATCTACCAAGTTTAAAAAAAAAGCACCAACTCGCTAAGATCTCAGTCCAACTCGGTTTTCTGGCTGGATGAAAGCAGTATTGAAACCGAGATCTCGAACCATGGTCCGGTTTGGTACACACCATATACATAAAACTCCATACAACTGAAGCATGGGGGATCTTCCTTCTTTTCTTCATTGCTAGTTGGTGACAACTTGACACTTAACTTGAAATGACTAGTTAATGGTTTACTCACAGGCCTTGCATTCTTCATGTTGAATCTTTCAAGTATTTTCTCAATGTACTTCTTGTGATAGCCTCAACTTCTTGTTCTTCTTATCACGCTTGATTGTCATGTACAACATTTGTTTTGCAGCCCCTAAGTCCTTCATGTCAAAGACCATGTTCAATTCCTTTTTCAACCTGTCAATCAAATTAGCATCTTGGCCAACAATTAGCATATCATCAACATTTAACAAGAGAATAATAAAAAAAGAATCTGAATATTTTTTGAGAATACAATGGTCAGTAGTAGTTCTAGTAAAATCATTACTCATCATAAACCAGTCAAATTTAATGTGCCATTGCCGCGGTGCTTGCTTCAATCCATACAAAGTACAAACTCTTTCAACTTACACACCATAAGCTCCTTGTCCTTTACAAAGAATTCTTCCGGCTGCTCCATTTAAATTTCTTCCTTTAAGTCTCCATGCAAGACTGTTTTCACATTCATCTACTCAATCTCCAATTCTTAACTAGCAACTAGACCAAGGATTGTACGAATATAGAAGTCATCTTTACCACGGGAGAAAAAATTTCATCAAAATCAATATCCTTTTTCTACCCGAATCCTTTGACAACTAGCCTTGCCTTTTACATCATTTTCTTCTTATCATCTTCATTTTTAAGCTTGAAAACTCACTCGTTTTTCAAAGCTTTTCACCTTTTTGGTAGTTCAACCAACTCATTGGTCTTGTTTTTATGTAAAGGATCAAGCTCTTCTTGCATAACTTTCTTCCATTCAACATTTTGTTGATGAACTATAGTTTCTTCAAAATTCTTTGGTTCACTACTTTCAATGAGTGTCACATACTTTGATGTTGGATATCTTGTTGAAGCTTTCCTTCATAGTTGTCACGGCATCTAAGTGACCTAAGGTATTGGAGAGGGCCCAAAATCAAGGCTGCGCCAACAAGGCGCCCAAGGTGCCCAAGTTGATCAAGGCGCTTGGACGCCTAAGCGACGCCTTGACAACTATGCTTTCCTTTCTCTTTGTGACCTTCTTAGCATAGGTGGTTCTTCTTGAGGTAACTGCTCCCTGCTCAACATCACCATGCACATCATCATTTCCATACACATCATCAATTGTTTGAGGAGCCTCATCACTCTCAACTTTATTTCTTCAACTTGAGCTTGTTGTCCATTATCAACATGTATGGGTAAAGGGAGTTATTCTTCTGACAGTTCATCTACAATCTTCTTTGGCAGTTCCTCATTGTCAAAATCAGCAAATATTTGATTTTCTCGAAAAATCACATCCCTACTTCTGATAATCTTCTTATCAACTAGATCCAATAATCTGTAATGAAGCTTTTCATCTACATATCTTGTGAAAATACACTGTTTTGTATTGTCATCAAGCTTGGTCCGTTCAGCTTTTTGAATATGCACAAAAGCCTTGCAACCAAATACTTTCAGGTGACCATAGGAAACATCTTTCCCACTTCACACTTTTTGTTGAACATTTCCATTCAAAGGAACAGATGGAGATAAAGCAATCAAGTAGGTAGTTGTTTGCAAAGCTTCTTCCCAAAATGGCTTAGGTAATTTTGGCGTTGAGAGTATGCACCTAACTCTTTCCATAATGGTACGATTCATTCTTTCCGCAACACCATTTAGTTGTGGGGTCTTACGAATTGTTTGCTTATGCCAAATACTATGGGCTTTGTATACTTCTTAAAAAGGACCATGTTCATCATACTCACCACCATTATTTGTACAAAATCTCTGTTCTTTCAACCATGACATGAAACTGTTGAAAGATCTCAAGTACTTGGTTTTTAGTCTTTATGGTAAAACTCTAAACTTTCCTGGATGCATCATCAATAAAAGTGACAAAATACAATGCACTACCAAGAGCTTTTACCCTCAAGGGACTCCATACATCAGAATAAATTAAATCAAGAATCTCAGTTTTTGTTTAGTTAAAGCATATGAAAAAAAAACTCTATGTTGCTTTCCAACTAAACAATCATCGCAAGGGGACAAAGACGTACCTTTGAGATTTGGAAGATAATTTCTCTTCACCAAAACCTTCATACTTTTTTCACTCATGTGGCCAAGACGTCGATGCCACAAATCAAATTGAGAATCTCTAGTGGTAGTGTTCACCCCTTGCCTATGGATTACTGAGCTTCGATTTCTTAAAGAGAGCAATATTTTTTTGCCACTTGTCACAATAAGATAGCCCTTTTTCAGCTTCCACATCCCATTGATAAACTGTGACTCATACCCTTCATCATTAAGCTTCCTAGTTGAAATGAGGTTTAATCTGAGATCTGGAACATGTCTCCCATCCTTGAGAACTAACTTATAGCCAATATTGGTTGTAATGCAAACATTACTCATTCCAACAATTTTTGATTTTCCATCATTTCCTATTCTTATTGAACCTAAGTCTCCTGACTTATAAAATGTAAAAAAATCTTTATGTGAAGTAGCATGGAAGGATGCTCCTGTATCAATTACCCAATTTAAATCATTACATGTTGCATTTACACAACCCTCAACACACATAGAAAAAAGTAGAACTCTATCAGAAGCAACTACAGTGGTTTCTTGTTCTTTGTTTCCATCACCTCCTTTTTCTCCCTTTGATTTTTTCTTCAACTTCCACTAATCTATCTTCATGTGCCCTAGCTTCTTACAATAGTAACAAATCACACCTTTTCTTGATTTAGATCTCCCTCTTGATTTGCTTCTGCTATAATTTTCTTTATGCTTTGATCTCCCCTATTTATAATATTGAATAGAAAGGACAAAAATACAAATTAGCAATGTGAGACTAAACACCACATAATAGAAAAAATAAAATAATGTTTAGAATAATCCTACGGTTCTAACACTTTTCATTTAACATATTGCTTGTAATTTAGCTCATGGTAACGATACCGTCGGGTGCCGAGTTGGTAAGAGATACAACAAGAGTCTCCTAACTATCAGGTAATGAGCATAGCAACAACAATGCTTGTAACTCATCATCTAGCACCATCTTCATGGCTGCCAATTGATTTACAATGCTTTGTATTTCATTCAAGTAGTCTGCAACTGACTCATTTTCCTTAAATTTCAAGTTCACAAGTTTCCTAATTAAAAATACCTTGTTTCCAGTTGTTTTTCTTTCATATAAATCATGCAATTTCTTCCACAAAGAACTTGCACTAGTTTTTGTTGATACATGATGGAGCACAACATCATCCAACCATTGTCGGATGCAAGCAATCGTTTTTCTATCCATTTTCTTCCAATCATCATCTAATATGGTTTCTGGTTTCTTCATTATTCCCTCGACTGGTGAATAGAGGTCTCATGAATTGAGAAGGTCTTCTATTTTAGCTTTCCAAATCAACCTATTGTTTCCATTCAAACTAATCATCCTTGAAGAAGTATTTGCATCTATCTTTGATTCACACACAACAAAACCATAAAAGCTCTGATACCACTTGTTGGGAAGTGATGCAGGAAACCTTCCCACCTATGTGAATCAAAGAAAGCAAACAAAACGAAAAATGGAAACTAAACTAACAACCACAAAGCCAAACAAACACAAAATTTAACGTGGAAAACCCTTCAGTGTGAAGGAAAAACCACAAGGCAACTCAGAGAATAATCCATTAAAACAAATAAAAGATTACAATGATTCACCTCTCAAGTTTATACCCAAACTTGAGATCCACCACAAGATTGAGAAAAAAATAACAAGCATTTGGAGAGATTACAAGGTTACCTCACACTTTAACGAAAATGCAACCAAATCACCTCTAAAAGCCACCAACAATTTCTCCCAAATTGGAGAACCCAGACCGAACAAGGAAAACTGCAACTTCGGTTACTTGGCTGATGTAGAGCCTGAGATGTAGCAAAACGGCCTCAAGAATAACCCAAATGTGAGAGCAAAATTTCCACAAAATCTGCACTTCTTCTCCTAGAGCTCCAAGAACAAACTTTTGTCTTCTTTTTCTCAACAAAGTTAAAACCCTTTTTCTCAAAGCTTGCATTTTTTCTCTCCTTAGAGAAAACCCATTAATTCTCTCTCTTCCTTTTCTTGTCTTAGAAGAAAACCTCACTACACACTTCACAAAGTGACTCTTTGAATTCTACAACCCACTAAGGAAGTTAGTGAATGCCAACTCATTGGCCCTTTGACTTCACATGAGTTTTAGACCCAACTTAGCCCAAACACCCAATTCACTCCACATGGGGCGGGACCAACATAGTCCAACACCCAACACAATGCCCAAAAGACGAGGCTGAGGGAGGGACAATGTAATCTGATAAAATTAGCATAACTTAGTAGAAACTCACTGCTCCATCTTTTTTCCTCTAATCATGCCCAAATATGCTCAAATACGTAGTCAAATGTTTCTTGGCATTCAACTGTGGTCAGAATGAGTTGCCACTCTTGGCCTGATGGTGAAAGCCTACAGGGGAACTGGGATTGGATTCCACCTCAAGTGGGAATAATTTATCCATGTTCCAAAAGAAAAAAAAATGGTCAGAATGAATACATTAAAAGTTAATATATCAAGAAGCAGTTTGAGTTACAAGAAAATGAAAGAAACTAAGATTGTTGGTTTCACATGTAACACTTCTAAAATCTTGTTGATCTTTCCCCCAACGAAACCTCTGCTATCTTGGTCTTTACCTCTGGTAGAAATCTTGTCTTTTGGATGTTTCTTGTCAATTTGTGCTGTCACAGCACTTGATTAAATTCACATTGCATCTTCTGACTTATTCTTTGGACATCCATCTGGCTACAAGTTAAAGATTGGATTAATATGTTGCAGCATGTGAAACTAATTGTTGTTGCTTCTTTGCTTTTTTAATTACTATTTTTTTATTTTTTGGTTCCTCTTACTCCTCACATGGCTCATTGTGGTCTGTGTAGGTTGTATTTCATTGGCTTCATATAATTGGGGATCTGTAACCTGTTATATTGCCTCTAATTCTGATGCCAAGCAGAATTCATAGTTTCATATTTCTGTATCATCCAGCTGAAGTTGTTGACAATGGTCGTCAATGGTGCATCAGAATAAACTGATCTATGCTATATGGTTCCGCAGACAAGATTGAGGGATGGATGATTGAGAGCATCAGCATTATCAATGTGCAGAAAATCAAACTATTTTGTTGGTGTTGGTCGTCAAATATTTTTTTGTTGGTGTTTCTGAAAATAATATTTATTAGGAGAAGAATTGCTTTTAACATTATCATATTGTGCCAGTGTCTTGAGATAAATGGGAAAAAAAAAACAAGAAGAATTTTGTATTGTTATTTTTTTTTGGGGGGGGGGGGGTGTGGTTGTGTAAAACGGCCCAATGCAATAGCAGTGCAATTTCTTTTGTTTTATGATTTTTTGAAAATGAAACAGGGAGATGATTTCATTATCGCATCAATATATTCTGTGCATTCGAATGATAGGAAGATGAGCAAAGAGGTTTAATTCACAAACCCACCAATTAGTATTGTTAATTATCGAAGTAGGAGAAACTTAAGGAGTTTTCCCAAGAAATCTGATTTAGTGCATGCCAAAAAAATAAGCTGTTATAGAAAAAATAAACAAGAAAGCCTGCTTATCTAAATATGATAAAGAATCATTCAAGATAAAAGAGACCATCAAATCAGAGAGAAGTCTGAAGGTATTCAGTGCGAAGTCCCAAAATGCCTGCAGCCCACATTCTCTTGACAAGAGGATAAGAGAGAAACACATTCCACTTATTTTCATATGCTGCACTACCAAACACACTTATCATCAAGAACAATAAATCGAGAGAGATTATCACAAGTTGGAGTGCCGCTTCCTTAACAACTTCAAGGGGAATGGTTTGGATTTATGATGAACTGGAAGATGCCATAACATTTTCCACATATTCCCTTTAGCATGAGGTAGTTGAAAATTAAAGGAAATCAACTTATCTGCAATTCTGGTAGTGAAGTTGCCTGTTTTAGAAAATGGGCAAAACAGAAAGTCATGGTGAGGATTGCACTTGAATGGGATCTTCACAATGGCTTCAACTGTGTCCTTAGGAAAGAACAAGTTAAACATTCCATGCCTTCCCAGAAAGTAGCTCCGATACAAGAGAGAACATGTGGTTAGAGGCCATAATAATAGTAGAACTAACAGCTTGAGTCTACTTAGGAATCCAAGGATCCGACCAGATATTAATATTAGACACAGACCTAACCTTCCAACACACAAACCACCTGTGCAGAGGAAGAGTAGATCTGATGCTACTATAAATCCAAGACCCAATCTTAAGATCAAGAGAAGGGGAGAGAAGAATGGACCTCAGAAATGTTGGATATTTTGACATTGGATATGTATCCATCAAACCCAGTTTAATCGTGCGCTTGTTATAATTGTTCTTGTATGTGCAATTGCCTATCTCTATTTGTTCTCAAATATGGACAAACATAGGTATTTTGTTCTAGGGTTACCATATTATATATTTCCCTAATGGGGATTGGTATGAAAATATAAATGTGAACGTATTATTGTGTTGAACACTGATCCATAAAAATTTCTGAATGGTTCATCATCAGTTGTGTTTGGCAACATGAATTTCTAGTAGTCTCTTTTTTCCGTTCTTGAGAGGCACTTACTGTTGCATTCAAGTTTTGTGCGTTTGTGGTATGCCAATGGTTGATGTCTATCGACAGGAATGACTATACACCAGCCGCTTGGTGTATAAGATATGAATGTGAATAGGGGTGACACTCAATAAGGTTTCCATTGCTTGTTTAAGAAGAAAATCCAAGTGTGAGAGAGTTGTCAGACTATAACTAGTCAAAATCCGGGGTCCAATAATTGTTTTGTAAAGTGTTTGTAAAAAATGTTTTATTTAATTATTGTATTAAATAGTATTATCTGAAAAGTGTGCAAAATGATTTTGGGTCTAATCATAGGTCTTGACTAATGTACGTACACTAGATTAGGTTTCATGGTGGTGATTTTATTCTATGCTTGCAAGATCCATTGTATATATTAGTAGTATGGGCCTAGGGGGGGGGGAGTGTAATGAAAGTTTTTTCTACTGAAGTTTTCAGGTTACACCTTTTGTAGTGTTATCTTTTAGTGCAATTAAGGATAACTTAAAAGCTGGCTACCCTTTAGTATCACACCATTTGGCATGATCTTGTCCGTTAAATTGCAATCTCCATACTTAGCTTATCTATAAAAGAAAAGCTATGGCTGAAACCCTAATTTCACAATACAAATTAGAGAAAAGAGTCTTTTTCTTCTTCAAATTGAGGATTTAACCATTGGAGGGGTGCATTCAATGGAGATCGTGTTTGAGTACTACATTCCTTTAGAGGAACATGCTACCAGTGTGTTCTAGGTAACCATGAATCCTTGTTAGATTTAATGGATATTTTCATTAAGATCCTTGGTTTTAAATTTTTTGAGATGGATATTGTATCGAATCGAATCCACTGCGATCCCACAAGCGGTATCAGAGCGGGGTTCTTCTATGAACTCATTAATCTAATAATTGTTTTGCCAAAATAAAGTTATGTTTTAGGGTTTCCTTATCTTTCTCTTTCTCCAAAATAAAATTAAGGAAGAAGGGCAAAATTTGTAGCCCACGCTTCATCCATCGCCTATGCGTTGTCGGTAAAATGACCAAATTTCACTCATCCAGTGCCGGACTTGATTCCAGTGGCATTGGAAAGAAGGCTTGAAGCTCTATTACTTTCATGTTTTAAGTTTTAACACAGGTAGTGAGTAAGAGCTCGATATATGCGACACAAGTTTTGGTCGGGTGGACAGAATACGTAGTCTGCGATTCATTCATCATCTGTGTGTTGGTAAAATGACCATATCTCACTCATCCAATGTTGGATTGACTTGATTCCGATGGAATTGGAAGAAGGCTTGAAGCCCTATAACTTTTATGTTTTGAGTTTTAACCTAGGAAGTGAGTAAGTTCTCAAAAATGTACCACATGTTGTTGTATGTATAGACTGTAGACACTGAAATTTGTCACCCCTGGCGATGACAACAACTGGACGTGAACTTATATCAACATTTCTCTCATGAAGGGCTCGTCTCACCACCCCAACTTGAAAATCCCTAAAATGGCCATTTGGAGCCTCCCCCACCTGCAAAACCTAAAAAAAATGACATCCTTTGGACCTTGCAGATGTACCCACTACTGCAGGGATGTTTCTTGCTCTGTGGCCATCTGCGCAGCGCCATGGGTGTACATAATCCGTATCCATGGCACTGCGATTGTACCATGTATGATGTACATCCCTCAGATGGAGATAAGGCCTAAGGAACTGGTGAAGATAAGAGTCCATAGTCCATAATACACTTGTCAATAATGGATAAACTCTAAACAACAGGGGACCTCAAATTTCCACCGGTTCGGGTAAGGAAACTGTGCCATTTAGTAGTGCAAGTTTGGCCTTGTCGGCCCGAACCCGCCCTGAGCTGGAATAGGGCCTGGGCTGAGATACTTGGCCCTGAGGGCGGGTTAGGGTTGAAAATTTTTGGCCTTGAAACAGGGTCGGGTCGGGCTAGGGTTAAGGCCTCGGGCTAAGCTCGGCTTGGCCCATCCCAACCCTGTTTTAAATTATACTATATATATATTTTAAACTTGAAATGTGATACATATTTTGTAATAGAATATTATTATATATGAAGATAATAAATGAAAATATATTTTATTATAGTGTTATTTTATGTAAAATTGAAAATTTTCTCCCCGACCCAGACCAACTTAGTCCATGATTAGGGTCAGTCAAGGTCAGCCAGGCCCGACCATGAGAGCAGGTCAGGGTTGAATTTTTCAGGCCTTGAGTTAGGGTCGGGCCGGGCTTGGACCCAAATAAGGGGATTGAGGGTTGGGCTAGGATTTTAAAAAGCTTCGCCCAACCCGACCTTGTTGAAGCCCTAGCGCCATTATTGTTAGAAAAACAATACCAAAAAATGGGGATTTTGCAGAAGAAAACGAAGGCGAAGAGAAGACAAACACAACACCAAATTTTATCTGGTTCACCCCCAATTTGGTAGGATACGTCTACGGCGAGCGATAGAACTGTTTTCACTACTTCTTTGAAGCAAAATTACAAACCCTCAGATCTCACCTTTCTCAAAGAGATAAGGACACTTTATATGAGAACCCTAACCCAGAAAAGTATAGAACTACCCCTGTAGACTTAAAAAACCCATCCGGTTTGGTTTGGATCAGAACCCAACATATGTCGAAATACATATCTATTCGAAGTTCTCTACGAGCTCTACAAGAATTAGGTGCGTTTAGGCCATTCTGGCGTGTTTCGAAGGCGTAACGGCTCGCCAACGAATCACCACAACACTTTCTGGACTGAGATCAAGCTTCACCAATAACAATTATTTGCACTTCTGTACTAATAACAAACCAAATATAACATGGGTCTTCTTCCTCTGTTTACAATTTCAATAGGTGCAAATGACGCAACAAAAGAGCACGTGAAAGAGATTGAGACACAACTCGCAGAGAAACCAGATTAAATCGAATGACTTGACACCTTATCAAAAATGATACAGAGAGATAACTACGATGGAGAAAATTGGGGAATAAAAGTTTGCTACAACTGCTACATGATTTAAACCAATGAAAATATTCTAAATGAGGGTAATAATGGAAATTAGAATTCAATGGCAAGTCTTTTGTAGACAAACCCATCAAGTTTTATCTACCACTTTACCCTTAGCCAACATTCCTTACTTTTGGGTATGGAGTTTCATTTTAAATCAAACAAAGTCGGGACTAATTTAAATTAATTTAGAATAAAGAGTCCTATTTTTATTCGCACTCTAAAAACAATAAAAATAAAGAGTTCTATTTTTGCTCCTATTGTCTTCTTACAATATTCCAAAACCTATTATATATATATATACTAGTAAACTCACATGTGCAAATGTACGTGTGACCATATGTTGGAGTGAGAGAAAGCAAGTTGTGTAGTCTCATATTATTAGCATTTTATCCTTTAATATGTAAGCCTTGTAAGTAACTCGAGATCTCCTGGTGAGTAAGGCATGAAACATACCACAGCTTAGCAACTACGCTAGGCAGTTGTTGGTATATAATCATCCCCATAAAAAATAATTTGAAGTTAAAATTAAGAGTTATAAATTTAAAACGTTATTTTCAATAATAGTTACAATGTTCATTTACATCAATTCTGAAATAACTTCTAAATACACAATTTTTAGCTATACCTTTTAGCTTTGCCTATCTATTGCTTTTCAATTCTTATCTTCTTCTTTTGTTGATCTTGATTGTCTTCTAAATCAATGACTCTCTTTTTTTTCTGCATATCTTTCCTTGAGTTTCTCTGCAACAATTCTTTTTGATGTTCTACTTGAATAATTTCTATTATCAATTTTGAAGTAGAAACTATATTTTAGATATGCAACATTTCAAAGAATATTTGTGCTGCAAAATAGAAAATAAACATTAATTATATATTTAATTTTAGTTATTTTTTTTTATTTTAGTAAATTTGTTTCCAAAAATTAATATAATTTCTTTACCTCTCTATTGATTTTGCATATTCAATTGCTGAAATTCCGGTAATTGTTTCAATATCATTAAATATTATCACAATTATTGTTCATGTATCATCTGAGACCCTGAATTTCACCAAGTACCTGTCAATGTAAAGTAATTGGTTATTTAAAATACTCTTAAAATAAAAATGATTTGTATTAATTTATTGGTAAAATCGAATCTTACTTCTGTGTATATTTTATACCATCATTTGCACATTTTTTGCATGTTGCTTTTGCTCTTTGGAGATGTTCTTTTTGACTACATTTTGTGTATGCGTTGTATCATGATTCTTCAATGTCAAGTTTTGATAATATTCCTGTAATATAATAATACTTTTTTATAAATTTGATTATGTTAGAATCCTCAAAGTAAAATGAAAACAATAGTTATATTTAATATTTTACTAATTAAAATTATAATATATTAATTTACCGAATTTACAAAAATGGCTTGTCTAATAAATCCTTAATTTTAAGAAGCTTCGCTTCTTTGTATTTTTGTTCTTCTGATTTGACTTGATTTATTTTCCTGATTTCATTATTTTCTTTGTATCTGTAACATCATTTTAAAAAACTGAGATATATGTATTTATATATAATTTTTGAGATATACGATTTTCTTAATTCTTTACTTTCTGAATATTGAGACATATCATCTTCTTAATTCTTCAGTCTCTGAAATTTTTGGATTTATTTTCATTGATGTTGCTCTAGTAGTATTTAGTGAGAGTCCTGTAATTTGAAAAGCAGTATTATTACTATACTTAATGAATAATAATTAAAATTTATAATTTGTATATTACTTTGGTAAGTTGATGTTGCAATTGATGAAAAGGCCACAACTGGATTTTCTGATGCCAAGTTCATTATTTCGCTTCCTTCATTTGTAGCATATTCTCCCCATAATGTTAACTTTATTGGATCCAAACTATTAATCAATATGAATAATAGTTAAAATTAATATTAATTATTGTCTAAAATTATATTATAAAATTATTTAAAAAAACAATTCTTACTCCATGTTGATGATCTCAATTTCTCTTTTATTCTTTTTTCTATTGTTTTTTATTGCTAATGTGACCACATTTTTTACTTTTATAACTATTCCAATAACATCTGTCAAAAGATAAAAATAATAACTAAACAAATATATTGATTTCATCAATAACTAAATTTAGGTTAATTTATATATAATATTTAATTTTCTAAATATTAGAATTACTTACCAAATATTGCCTCCTTTTTCTTAACTTGCTTTTTCAAATCTGTAAGATTGCTGAAGTTGTATTTCATATTGACTATTGATGTTCCATCCCTAACTTCTTCTATTACTGGCGTGTTGGTCAAAGTTAATTCATATTCCTTATGAACATTTGGGTAATTTGAATTTACCTTTTTTACCAATCCATCCGTAATAAAATATGTTTTCTCAATATTTAGTTTATTATTAAATTTATCTACAATCTCATTATACATCACTGTATGTATTTTGGTTTCTTGCAAACTCAAATTTTGACACTTTACTTAGATATTCTACCAATAAGACTTAAACTTTGGTTTTGACTGTTATATAAATCATGATATAAAAATATTTATAAATTTATTTAACGTACCTCATCATCACTTATAATTATCTTTTGAAATTTTCCTGATCCTTTTTTATTAAAATATTCTTTGAACACATTTTTGTGCAATACCACCACCTTCAATTTTCAATCTCTTTCGTTTGTCTTTAATTAATTTATGTTGACAATATTTGTCATTTTTCCTATAAAAAATTAATATTTGTTAGCAGGACTTAGCATATTGAATAACAAAAATAAAATTGAAAAATAAACATTGAATTAGAACTTTAATTGTAAAATGTGACAGCACAGTCCAAAGCAAATATATTGTATATATTATATATCGTATAAATTAAGGTAATTTATAATCTCTCTCTCTCTCTTTCTCTCCCTCTGGGATTCTTGCATATAGATTCTTAGTAATTTACTCTCTGCCACCATTTGCAATAACAAAACAGCTTAATATATCCAATTTTTTTTTTAATACTTATTAACATTATTATTATTTTTTTTTAAAACTTTTATTTTTTCACATGTAATTGCACGCATACACACGTGCATTTGCCATTTAATGGACATCTTTCTATACGATCACATTTAATATTAGTAATTTTTTTTTCAAAATTAGTCATTTATAATTTTTTGACTCTGACCACTTAGGATCTGTGGTGCATAAAAATCCAATTTCTTGATATCGACATGTACTGCATTCCTAGGTAATGACATAAAAGACAGTAAGCTAATATTTTAGCATCGAAGCAGTGTCTTAATAACAAAATTTTAAAATATATTAAATAAAATAATATAACATACTTTATTAATGTCAATTTATATAGTTTGTATGTACAACTCTCAAGAGGTTGATGACCCCTTTCAGCTTGATATTCTCATGGTACTGAATTCCTCATTTTTCTTGTGATAATAGAAAAAGGTTTAATAATAAATGATAATATATTTTGGTAATTTAAATAGTTTATAATTTTTTTAAAATATATGTACCTGTTCTGTAATAATACTTCTTTGTAGACCACATTTTTGATATAAGATCCCTTCTCTTTTCTTTCCTTGTCTTCTTGTACTAAAACTTTTGTTGTTGACATGGCTATTCCTCTTGACATAGCGACATAAAGCTGTCCATGTGAAAATACCGATTGTGGTAGATATACTCCAACATGTGGTATAGTTTATCCTTGTGATTTATTTATTGTCATAGCAAAGCAAAGTCTAATTGAAAATTACTATCTTTTTAGATGAAAAGGGTATCCTTCATTTTCTGCAGGACACAATGGTATTCTTGGAAGAGGGACAAGGTTTCCAGAAAATTGTCCAGCTGCTATCTCTGCTAGAATAACATTTTTTTTGAATTCACGGCAAACCAGCCTTGTTCCATTGCATTCTCCCTGTGATGGATCTAGATTCCGTAGCAGCATTATTAGACAGTTTTTCTTTAACACCAATTTATGAGGTGGAAGTCCATTAGGCACCAATGAATTGAGGAATTCTTCTGGATAATTTGTTTGTGTATCATCAGTTGTTGAATCGAAGCTATAATACGTAACACTATCTCCTGGAAATTGATCAATAAGCTTCTCATTCAATTTATCTACGGTTTCATTTTTACTTGCCAAGATTGCCCGTTCTTTAATATATTCAATCAAATGAGCCTTTCCATGTAATGAAGGAAATATTGTCTTTATCAATTCTTTTTCACCTTCGACCAAATCTTTGTATTGGATCAACATTTCATCTGGAATGCGTATCAAACATTCTGATTCAGTCAGTTCTTCACTGTTTCCTACTCCTAATAGGAATTCATTAAAACTTGAATCAAATCTTGCCCTTATATTTGTTAATTACATCTTTATCATTTTTTATCATAGATATGACATTACCAAACTTGCATCTACCATTTCAGTTCTTGTAGCTCGAGGAACAACTGAGAGAACTTGTCTGAAGTCGCCTCCGAAGACCATGATTTTTCCTCCAAATGAGTTTGAATTTTCTATAATATCCTGTAATTTTCTATTAACTACTTCTGTTGCTTGTCTTTTAGCCATTGGAGCTTCATCCCATATAATAAGTTTTGCTCTACGTATCAATTCAGCTGTGGCACTTTATTTTGAGAAACTGCAGATACTTGAATCATTGATGTTTATTGAAATTTTAAATCTTGAATGTGCTGTTCTTCCTCCTAGCATTATTGCAGTTGCTATTCCTGAAGTTGCTGTTGCAAGTGCTATTTCATTCTTTGATCGTAGTGTTGCTAGTAGTGCACGATATAAATATATCTTCCCTGAACCTCCTAGCCCATCAATAAAAAAATTCCACTCTTTTTGGATTTCACATACTATAGGATTATATTATAAGCATGTCTTTGCTCCAAATTCAGTTTATTTGGTGCATTATATTCTTCCAATGTCATTTCTATTGCATATTCATCTGCAATCTCTCTTGGTTGAGAATCCTTTGTATGTTCTGTAATTTTCCTAATTTTTGGTAACTCATAGTCATTTATGCTGCTGCCCATGCTCTATAAGAAAGAATTTACATCTGTTATTGTTTGTAATAATTGAGATTCTGCTGTCCCATCTATTGTTCTGATATTTTCTGACATTGCTTCAAAATTATCATTCCACAACTTCATAACATCTGCTGGCTCACAATAAACAAGTATCATTGTAAAAAATTTCTGAACAATCCTTGGCATTTGAAAGTGAGCTGATTCTTTTAGGCATTCAGAAATTGCATCATCACTATTTAGTAGGCCTCTTCTTTGAACAACTTCTTTAAAAGTAGAGCATTTGGCTTTATCTTTACATAATAGATCTGTAAATGATGTTTGTCCTCTTATGTGATTTAATAGTAGTCTTAAATACAAATTTTTCTCTTTTGTAGGATTGGCTGAATTAACACGTTCAATTGAGTCCTTTATCTGTCTTGTTGTCTAATATTTTGTTTGTTTGTTTCACACATAATGCTCTGAAAATTCTCTGTAGAGATATTTTGTTCTTTTTGGATATATAGAATTCATACGGAAAAATTCTGTAAGCATTGTCTTTGATGTATTATCTGAATGTAGCACATTCTACAAATTCTACCTTTCCTAGTACCATATCATTTGTTTATCATGTAGATGCAATTGCAAGTTGATGACATAAGGGAACATTTCATTCAAGTTGAATTAAAAAATTCTCCACATTGCTTCCTGTGCAGATACCCATCTTCCATCTCTGAACTGTTTGATTTCATCCATCATATATTCACCATTATTATATGATATTGAAAATACCACACGGTCATGACATTTGTATATATATTTGTATAGGTACTTTACTGTCTTTAAACCAGAGCATATATCAACATTGATGTGACGGTCATATCTTGTAAATAAGTAAGGATTATAAGGAACAACCCATCTATTATCCAAAAAATGCTTATGTAGCTTCATGTTTCTTCCATTATTTCTTCTCCTGTAAATAGGATATAAATCTTTTCTTTGCATTGTTTTCTCATTAAAAGATCGAGGATATCGATTCTTACATACTCCATCCCTCATACAAGCATTTTTCTTATTAAGATATCCACAAGGTCCATGCATCATATGTTTCACAATTTTCTCATATAAATCTGGATATTTTTCTTTCTCAGGAATCTCAACACAAACATATCGATCAAATAGATCAGGATTTGTGATCTTAAAATTATTTTGAAGAATGATCAATATATGTGCGTGTGGTAATCCCCTCTTCTAAAATTCTATTTTGTTCTTTCTGGATAAATAGAGTTCATAGGAAAAAATTCTGTAAGCATTGTCTTTGATGTATTATCTGAATGTAGCACATTCTGTAAATTCTGTCTTTCCCAGTACCATATCATTTGTTTATCAGGTAGATGCAACTGCAAGTTGATGACATAAGGGAACATTTCATTCAAGTTGAATTAAAAAATTCTCCACATTGCTTCCTGTGCAGATACCCATCTTCCATCTCTGAACTGTTTGATTTCATCCATCATATATTCTCCATTATTATATGATATTGAAAATGCCACATGGTCATGACCTTTGTATACATTTTTGTATAAGTACTTTACTGCCTTTAAACTAGAGCATATCTCAACATTGATGTGATAGTCATATCTTGTGAGTAAGTAAGGATTATAATGAACAACCCATCTATTATCCAAAAAATGCTTACGTAGCTTCACTTTTCTTCCATTATTTCTTCTTTTGTAAATAGGATATGAATCTTTTCCTTGCATTGTTTTCTCATTAAAAGATCGAGGATATCGATTCTTACATACTCCATCTCTCATACAAGCATTTTTCTTATTAAGATATCCACAAGGTCCATGCATTATATATTTCACAACCTTCTCATATAAATCTGGATAATTTTCTTCTTCAGGAATCTCAGCATAGACATATCGATCAAATAGATCAGGATTTGTGATCTTAAAATTATTTTGAAGAATGATCAATCTATGTGCGTGTGATAATCCCCTCTTCTGAAATTCTATAACATGTACATGTCTAGCTACTCTGACAAAAAAGGATTTTTTGAATAATTTGTTTTTTAGATCATGTAACTTTGCTCAAAAGACTCTTAATGTAAGATCTGGACTATCTTGTGGAACCTGCCCTGGGTATAATTCTTCCTGTATTTCTCTCCACTCTGGGTTGCATGTCATAGTAATAAATACATCTAATTTTTCAAAATTTTGAACTAATGCCATAATATCAAGGTATCTATGCCTCATATCTCTGAGTCCTCCAATAAATGATGCTGGTAGAACAACCTTTTTCCCAATTTGATCACCCCTTGTTTCTCCAGTTAATACACTATCAACAATTCCTTGATATAGTTCTGCTATGATATTCGATTGTCTTGATCGATAGAAATCTAACCTTGTTGATTCTATTTTAATATACATATCAACTACAAATTGATGTAGCAATTGACCAACATACAGTAGAATAGATTAATCAATATCTCGTATTTGTAGTCTATGACAATAATACGCTCTTGGAGATACCATGTTTTTCTTATTCTCATCAAAGCCTGCATGTAAAAATAATAAATATAAGGAAAAATATCATCCCCCTCCCCTCTAAGTTTTCTTAATATCAATCCAATACCCAAGTTTTGAAAAATGATAATGCCCTCCCCTACTTTTTAAAGATTCTATCAACCGTACCCTAAGTGACTAACTCTGTTAAAATAGTATATGAAATGATGATATTACCTTTTTTAATTGGAGTTAATGGGTGGATCCACCAACCCGACCCTGGTGTACATTAGCACATTCTCAGCAGTGCACGTTAGCAAATCCCAATTACTTAACTTAAAAAAAACCTTTTTTTTTTTAAATTAATGAGGGGAATCAGACTGGGAATATTCCCCATCGTCTTCTCCAAATTGACAAACAGGGAAAAAAACCCTTTTAGGGTTTCAATTCACCCACCGTCGCCCCTTGTAGTGGCCAAAAGGAGGGCCGGCAGCCTCGAAATTCATGGGTGAATGACAGGCCTTCACCGACGACCATGGCAGAAGCCTTTCCTGTAACTCCGCCATGACCCTCTGCATTTCTTCTTCTTCTTCCGCCAGCACCACCATCATCGCCACCACTGCCCGATCCTCTTCCACCGCTAGCACCACCTCCAGCACTAAAAAGTCTTTCTTTCCAATTTAATGATTTTCTTGAAATGAGAAGTTATGAACATTGACCCTTTATATATATACACGGCGGAGAATCGGATTAAATCGGAAGAATGAGGAGATAATTCTTCCTAGTGGATCTTAAAATCCTTGTGGGTGCCTCAATATCCTACTATTGACTATCATTCGCTCCAGGTACTACCCATCAAATCTATGGGTTTAGGGTTTTTTTTTCTCCCATTCTAACAGGTTCTCTGTTTGTTTGTGTTTTGTCTACTATTAGTTTAGTTTGTTGAATGTATGTATTTTAATTGAGATTGGGTGTAATTGGAATCGATGGATAGAAAATGGATGTGCAATTTTTTCAAGATTTTGTTCTAGTTTCGGATTATTGTTGTTATTATTGTACCAATCAATAACTCTGTAGTAGGCAGGTACAGTAGTAAGATAGAGCATGGATTCTCTTCTTGACTATTTCACTACTATTAATTTTTCCAGCTGCTGTTGCTCAACTACATATGAAGGTACCAATAATAGAAAGCAGTTGAAGAACTCTACTGAAAATTGCAATGGTGTTGTCAAGAATAGTAATATTGCACAAACAGTAAGGGGTTGCAAGAGGAGGAAGAAGAAGAAGAAGAAGAAGGGGGAGATAGAGAGGGATGGAGGAGTTGAGTTAGAAGATGGAAATAGGGTTCGGCGGTGGTGGTGGTGGTGGAAGAGGATAGGAAATGAGGTTTTGGGTTGAAGGGTAATCTGGGGTTTTAGAAAAATTGGATATGCTTCCGTCATCACATAATGACATTTTTTAACGTTTAGGGTACGGTTGATAGAATCTTTAAAAAGTAGGGGAGGGTATTATTATTTTTAAAAATTTGGGTATCGGATTGATATTAAGGAAACTTAGAGGGGAGGGGGATGATATTTTTCTTAAATATAAATAATATTATCTATAATACTTTACTTTTAGTAATAGATTAAGGATATAATCTTTGTATACATACCTTGATTGTTGACGCCTGCATCATCAAATATAGCTTCCTCTCTTGTTATATCTTGTAAAACAGTACATGCTTCAATTTTCTTCTTGATACGTCTATGCCATCCAACCTCTCCATTTGGGTAATACAAGAGATATTGTAACGCATCATAACATCCATAATAATGATTCACTCTATGTTTTCTACCTAAAAGTCCTTGGATTAATATATCACATTTTTGCTTTCTAATAAGATTATTACCTTCTATCCAAATTGCTCCAACTTGATCCACTGATAGTGCATTGTATACTCTCTGATCAAGATTTATATCGCTTCTGATCAATATTTCATGGTTCTTCAATGACTATACATCTTTCAAGCTTCTACAAAAACGTGCATATGGATTATTTTGAAGTATATCCATTAGTTTTTGCACAATAGGTTCTTTTAGATTAGAATCTTCTATTATCTTCATTCTATTCTGAAGTTCATTGTCTGTATCATAAATGTATAGTTGCAAGAAGCATGGTCTGTCCTCTTGTTTTGGGGAGATTGGAGGCAAGTTATGATACACTTGACCTTGTGCTATGAAAGTATATGTGCCTTCTTTAGTGTTTGCTAGTTGTCTATCCAACTTTACTCCAAAAGATATAAAAAAGAATATACTATTATAGGCCCGTATGTATCTACGAAACTCAACAGCTTCAGTTTCTTGGGAAGTGAATAATCGATATAATTCATTAGAGATCTTTGAAGGAGCAAGAACAATATTTCCATTGGAACAACAAAATGACGGTGGTTCATATTCTATTTTCTTAGTTCCACAAAAAGTGCATGGGTTGACTTTTTTGAGGACATGTAAATTAGAGCATAGAAGTTCGCATTCTCCTGCATATAAAATTAGTTTTTAGAATTAAACATAAAAAAACACTAATCAATATATATTTATATAGCAACAAAAGTAATATACTTTGATTTAATCAAAGTTTGTAATGCTTACCACTTGATTCTAGAAGGTTCGTCGACCTCTATTTTCGTTTGGATGGTTCATGTTGTTCTGTTAACATAAGTACCATATTAGTAATTAGTAATCTTTTAAATATTAATTTTATTTTTAAATTCTATTCTAAATAAATAAATTTAAATTGCACCTCCATCAAGTTCAGTATCCTTGTCATTTGTCTCCCTTTCTTTTATTTTCTGCATTTCATATTTGACCCTCCTTTTTTTAGCATATCTTTGACATTGAGTTGCAGTAAGATAATTAGTCATAACTGACTAATGTTCTAGCAAAGTACACAACAATCAACACACTTGCCTAGATTCTTTTAGAATATGCAAGGTATTGAGGAGAGAAAGAGAGAGAGATAGAGGGATAGAAGAATATCAGATACAAGTGATATACAGGGGAAATAGTAAAAGATCAGTATTAGATAATGACAGAGACAGAGAATTTAATTGTTATATTTGAAGCAATAGAACATTAGATGAACATTAGTTAACGAGTATTAAATTACCTTGCATTATCTGTTATATTTAACTAAAGAATTAACATACATTGATCAATCTGTTATATTGTAAAACTAAAGAATTAGTAAATGATGGTAGTTAACTTTAAATTTTAATGTGGCATAACACAATTATTTTACCCAAAAAGATTATTTTAATTAATGTGACATAACACAATAATTCTACATAAAAAAGTACTTTATTTAATAAATCTTATAATTTAACATAACAAATTCATTGAACCAAAAAAACCTTCTTTAATTAATACAAACACAGGCATAGACTGATAGAAGGGGGATATTCGACGAGAGAGAGCGAAGAAGATCTTGTTTAATCTTTCTCTTTCTTCAACTTTTTGGATTTTAGGGATAGATATTCTTCGACATTACTGTTGGACTTCCTTTTCAAATCCACTTCTTTTAAATTATCAACAACAATCCGCTTTGATAATCTGTTTTCATTATTCCTTCTATCCATCCTAAAGTAGAAACGATACATCCTTGATATACAAGATTGTAGTTTCTCAATTTTCTATGTAAGCAAAAAGAAGAAGCATGAATCTATTAGTTTATTTTTAATAAATATATTTATCTATAATAATTTGAAATAATTAATTATTTTCATACCTTATTGGATTCTTTGGCAAAATGTATGGCAGAACACCCTGTCAAGATCTCGACTTCATTAAATAAGGTTACTGTAATTGTGTCTGTGGAATCATTTACTTTGAATTTAACCATATACCTATCAATTTTATAACTATTAATTATTGTCATATATATTAGATCATATATATTTATAATATAATTTTTTGATATAAATTTTGTAAGATGTGTAAAACTTACTTCTGAGTGTAATCAGTAGTTTCATTTTCACATTTCTCACAGCTGGTAGTTGATGATGTTATGTGTACCTTTTTGTTGCATGTTTTGCATGCATTGTACCAAGGATCTTCACTTTCAATATTAATTATTGTCCTTTTAATGTAGTAATATTGTTTCTGCAAAATTTGAAACAGTTAAATAAGTCTATATTGTATTATTTACTAAGGTTTGTACTTTAATTATAATGATTAAGAATTTCTGATTGATAGTTACCTTAAAAGAAGATTGTGAATTATTTGCGACCTCTTTAATAGTTACATATTCTGCATCTTTGTATTTGAAATCTATTGATGAGGTTGACTTTGTTTTCTTCATTCCAATTTTTGATTTGGACTTGTAAGAAATAATTTTGAAGAAGCAAATTCAGAATGTTTTAAAAATATTTTATAGAGTAATATTTTTATAGTAGGGTATGATATAATTACCACTTTTGCAACTCCTCAGCTCCTTTAATCTGCGGATTAATTTGGATTGTGGTTGATCCAGTTGAAACAAGTGAAAGTCCTAATGATAACAAATTTTGTGATAAATATTTATTGTATAGGCTATTGTATACTGAAATCATCATAATTTTTATTATTAATGTATAAAGATAAATTAAAAATAATACCTTGATATGTTGATACAGTTAATGAACCAAAAATCACTATTGGCTTCTCTGATGATATATCCATTAACTTTTGACCTTCATTCTTAGCATAGTCTCCCCACAAAGTTAACAAAATTTGATCTGAACTGTTAGAGTAGACAAGTGTCAATTAAAATGATAATAAATTTAATTATTATTATTTTATTATATAATATAATAATAATAATAATAATAATAATATTATTATTATTAAATTTAAGAACCTAAAACACTTACTCATTGTTAATAATTTGCGATTCACGCTTTACCCGTATAACATTGCTGAAAATAGTTTTTATGATTTTAAGATTCTGAACATTGATAACCACCACAAGAACATCTGTAAAAAAAAAATTGATTAATTAATAATTGTGATTATTGTATGAATAAATTAAATTAAATTTAATTTAATTTAGTTAAATATATAAATATTAAGTTAAAAGAAAGGATTTGTTGTACATACCGAATACAGTATTTGTTTTGTCCATCTAGTTGCTTATCTCCTTTACGTTAAAGAATTTGTATTTCTTATTATCCACATCAATGATCTGCTCGTCTTCCTCAATTTTTGTAAGATTGGTAAAAGTCAATTCAATAACTTTGTGAACATTTGTGAAATTAGGATTAACTCTTTTCACAAGTCCATCAGTTATTAAATATGTTTTACCCTCTATCAGTGTGTCGTCAAATTTTTTTACTATTTCGTTAAACATCACTGCTTGTACTCTGGTTCCCTGCATGAATATTTTTTTTTTCTTTAATTAATTGAAGCTTGGTATATTATCACTTATCAATTCTATAAAGTATTAGTAAATACTACTATAATATACCTCATCATCCATGAGTATTATTTTTTGTATTTTTTCAGTACCCTTATCGTTATTGTAATTTATACGGTTGCAACGTTGAACTACAACAATCCTTACCTTCCAATCCCTTTGGAAAGGCTTTAGAAGTTCATTTATTTTGTCAATATCTGCCATAGATCCTGTAGCACGAATTATAATGTTATGGGTTTCACATTTTAAAACTTAAAAAAAAAGAGTCTAACTATAGAGTGATCTAGATTTGTGTAGATAGAGATAGTGGGTATCACCCTGTAACATCATCGTATTCAATAACTATTCACATACATTTTAGTAAATAGAGATTTTGAGTATCACTCCGTAA
Organism: Telopea speciosissima; assembly: GCF_018873765.1. Taxonomy (NCBI): domain Eukaryota; kingdom Viridiplantae; phylum Streptophyta; class Magnoliopsida; order Proteales; family Proteaceae; genus Telopea; species Telopea speciosissima. Next base: position 47,675,143 of record NC_057917.1, on the reverse strand, counting down.
CATTATCATATCCAATACTGTTCACCATCACAATTATAATCAAACAATTAGGTGGTGGACTAAATAATAAATATTAAATTTGGACAAGGTATAAGAGTATATAAATCTCTTTATGACAATTAATGTTATAAAAACATGAAGTTTTGTACAAATAGAACACAACAACATCTATTTGTAAAACAAGAGCATCAAACTCCTTTTTTTAGTGATCTCAGACAAAATAAAAGAAGAGAGAGAGAAAGAGAGTCTCATTACTCATAGAACCAAACAAAATATATCTACCGTCAGTTTCAGGTATTCGAACAATGCACCAACTTCCTAGCCCCAACAAATGTGTACTACCTGGAAGAATGTAGATAATTATTTTCACTGTTTACGTTGGTGTAAAGAAGAATATGTTAAAAATTTAAGGGATGGAAGGCTAGAATACTGTCACATGCATGGACAATGGTCCTTATCAAGTCTTGACTCAGCTCTCTTTATGGGAAGATAATTTCTGAGAACCTCTTAGCAAATTATGAAGGGATGGGGATATTTCAATAATGGAAAACACTTATATATGAGCATGGATAGGATTGGATGGGGGGGGGGGGGGGAGTTGAAGAGAGCATAGACATCATTCGAAGGGGGTGATAGACACTTATGCAGTTATGATCTTGGCTATAATTTTATTTTGCTCTTTGTGTGAGTCATTAGATTATTGTGCTAAAAGGATTAATCTTCAGAAGCATTCTTTTATTAATCCTATTGTTATAACTTATTGATACTCTTGGTTCTTGTAATTTTCAGTGCCAATGCACAACAGTCAAAGCTTTTTCTTGGAATGATCCTTATCCTTATTTTTGCAGAAGGGCTCGTCTCTGTGGTCTTATTGTAGGTATCATTCTCTCCTTCAGAGCAGGCCAATCCCGGACAGACTGAAGATCCCAAAGTAGTGACTATCTTGAAGCCCTTCCTATCATAATTTAATACTGGAGGGGAAAGAACTACAGGAATCAGATTATCTTTGATTTATATATATAAAAATATATAAATAAGTAGAAAATGAAGGGATCATATGCAGACCATTCATTATCCAATAAAATGAGTTTTTTTTTTTTTTGATAAAATAAAATGACATATCTGAGGTTGTATTATGATAGAGTTTGGAATAGAGAAAGGAAAGTGGGTTAGCATGAGGAAACATCGTGGAGATTTTGTAGGAGAGAGAAAAAAGGAAAGTGGATGGAGTGAATGAGTTTGAAAGCTATGAGGAAAGAGAGGCGTGTCACTACTTTGCGATATGTGAGGTATATTTGGGATTTTATGGGGTGAGGGAAGAGAGGCTTGTAATAGGGAGAGTCCTTCCAGAAGGAATGATTATAAGCACCATCTACAGTAGCGTATAAGTAAAAAAATTACATTTAACCCTCTTAACCCTCTAAATCTGAGCATTGTAATAGGGAGAGTCCTTCGAGAAGGAATGATTATAAGCACCATCTACAGTAGTGTATAAGTCAAAAAATACATGTTCGGTAGTCCCAATACTGAAATGGACACTTCTTTTTTCTTTTCTTTTTTGTGGTTTTTCTTCTCACCAGCTACATGCAATTAATGAGCCCAAATAGTTGAAAAACAAGATTGGAAAAATTACATGATTAGCTACTTTTGGGTTTTCATTTACAAATCTGTCCACCCTATGTGTGCCTTCCTGTCATAATTTAATACTGGAGGGGAAAGAACTACAGGAATCAGATTATCTTTGATTTATTATTTATTTGTGGGTGGACTGTTTAAACTTAAATGTTTTCTGGGTGACTTGAGTTGTAAGGGATTCTCCCTACCATACAATGTGGTTTTCTATTTGTTATTTCATTGAAGTTATAAATAAAAAGTGATGGATCACACTACCCCAACGATTCGAACAAGTTGTTAAGCTTATGGTTGCTGATTTCTGTGAGATTTAGAACTCCTTTTCTGTGAGATGCAGTGAAGCCCTTGGTGGGATGCCAAGTTGGACTGGTGAGATGTAATTCAAGTTCTAGGTGGGATTCATATCATTCTACTATCTTCTATCTTCCATCTCTTTTCCTTCTTCTGTTATAGGTCAGAATCTGTTTCGCGCATACTGTTTCTTCTAGTTGGTTTGCTCTCTTGAATACTATTTTGTTCACTAACTGTTATCTGAGTTTCTTCTCAGGCTTGGGCAGATCCTTAGGCTGTAGTAGACCCCAAAGGCAGTATCATCGGTCCGAATAATGGGTGGTCCACACAGCCTTGTAGAAGACTGTGGCAGCACCTTATTGGCTTGGTTTCTAATTCTGTCCTGCTAGTTTCTATTTTACACACAATATTTTGTCTCATCAGTTACTAATTCCATTCCTCACTTTCTATTTTTGTATACACTTGCTATTTCTTCACTGTAGTTGTTACTATTTTTTGTTGTTTTTTATTTTAAGTTCCTAAATTTTAACAACTTTCTAAACTCAAAATATGAAGATCGGCTTGTCAGAATCTCTTCTAGTTTGGATCAAGTTCATGAATAAGTAGCAATCTTCTAGAAGGCAGGAGGGGGGAGAACCTGTTGTAGGACAGGGTTATAAAAATTTAACCCAATATGTAATCCATAAGTAGCCTTTAGGTATTCATGATCTAATTAAGCAAATAAGGCTTACGGTAACTTGGTAATCCACAGATGTATAGTCTCCTACAGAGGAAAAACAACAGGGCCTGTGATAAACTCTTTTGTGGGAGAGTCTCTCTCTACCAGAAATACTTGCAGGTAAGAGAATCGATTGCTTTAAAACCATATAAAAAAACAAATCCAATTTAATAAGAACCAATCTATATCCATAGAAAATAGGAGAACCCATTATCTTATACAAGCAGAAAAATATTAAACTGAGCAAAGGAAGAATAGAATCCTCTGAAGAAAGAAGTCAAAAACAAGCTTCCACAGAAACATAATCCAACTAAATTGCAAGTTTAGCACAGAAGAAATCCCATAACAAATAAAACATCAAAAAAAGGAATTCGTTACTGAACAACAATCAAATACAGTAAGAATCCCTTATGCCCAAATCGTGTACGTACCAAACTCAAATAACTTTTGTAATCTTCCCTTGTTTCCTGGAGCTTGAAGAGAATGCAATCTGCTGGGTGAGAGGGTGGGAGGCGGATTTTATACACCCATGGAAAGCGCTGATGGGAGGTGTCCATTCTCGGAGCCCAGGATTTTAGTGTGCGACGGTTGAGTTGATGGAAGGAGAAGGCCAGTTGTGGGGTTTGATTCCTGCGTATGAGAGGGATAGTGGGAAGAGTAGGGAATGTGTCGGTTCGTGTGGGAAAGAGGATTTGAAAGGAGACTCGGGTGTGTTTTGGGCATTGGAGGGGATTCCTACATTCTTTCTCAGAGATTGCGTATGAGAAGGTTAGTGGGTAGAGTCAATAGGGATAGATCTGTTGGCGTGGGAAAGAGAATTTGAAAGGGTACCAGGCTGAATGGGATGGGAAAGAGAGTTTGCAAGGGGAGCCAGGGGTTATTATGGGGAACTAATAATTTTGACAAAAAAAGAAGAGTAAATAGGGATAC